>NC_059430.1:111286985-112756985 GCF_021028975.2 Sphaerodactylus townsendi
CTTTCCACTATTGATAGACTTCTGCTTTGTGAACAAGTCTCTAATCGTCTTCTAACGACACCATGCCTAAGATAAATGCCACCTTTAAGAACAGTAATGTATTTTTTTTAAAAAAACCTGGAATTTGGTGGTACATTATGTCTTATTCCTTTAGACCTAAAAATCACATTGGCTGAGCTATTCCTGGTGTCATTAGACATTCAATGCCTTTCTCTGTTCTATTTATGGGTCAGGAAGGGAGGACATGCATCTTGCCTAGTAAAACAACTTCAGAAAGATTCATGGATTATGTTTTACATCCCCTTGAATTCTGGCCTTTCGGGCGCTTTGTTAGCACCCATTGATTGTGTTTTGAAGAGTTTATTGCTGCTTTAGTAAATCATGACAAGATTTAGGAGGCTGCCTTTAAACTCTGGCAGTGATTTAGGACCCTGGGCTGGTTTTTTGATGGGGGTGAACTGTGTGACATGCATGCAGGAGGCCAAAGATCACTGCTCAGAAGTCAGTGTGGGACTCTAGGAAGATAAAAGACACCCCCCCCTCTTTTCCCTGTAAACTTTATTTGGAAGGCGTCTCATTAGTTACCCCATCATCAGTCCAATAAGGGATGGGAATCAATCTGAATGTCTTTTCCCATTCTACAGACTTAGCAAGGATAATAAGGATTGCTGTGAGATATCTGGGGAAGCAGTGCTAAGAACTGTGTGTGCATTTAAAGATAACCTAGACTTTAACTACTACCGAATATCCCCAGAAGTACTATACTCTCTTTTTATGTCTTTGAAAAGTTCTGTTTTTTCTACTGTTGACTGTCCATTGTGTATCGTATGGTAAGTAATGAAACAATTCAGTATTGCTTAATGGTTACTGTTTCACAGCCTCAAACAATGCTCTTATTTAGAGCTAAGGCAGTGAGTGGTTAGTGTGGTGGACCAAGAAAAGGGAGTCATAATGGTGATTTCACAAATGTTAGATAATGCCCTTTCAGTGCCCTTTCAATGCACGTTGACTATCATTCGCAAGGAATTACAAGAAACACAATGATAAAACCATAGAGTTTCCAACAATTCCTAGAGCTACCTGCTGTGACTTTTTGGTTTTTCCTGGAAGTGACATCATGCCAGTGATGCTACTCCCCACCTCTAATCCTCTTACCATTTGCCAGGCTCAGCATGGTGACTCTAATCTAAGCAGCTTACAAATGTTAAAGTTCTAGACAATCTGGAGAACTGTATCACCATGTACAAGAGTACAACTCCAAATCTTAATATATCAGTACTGAGAATATCTTGTTCTAGATCTTCCACCATCTTTGTATTTAAACTGGGACCAAGCCCCACTGAACTGAACAAGATTTACATCTTAATAGGTGTGCGTTGTTCCGGGTATTCAGAAATCTCATTCCATGTGTTCTGCTGGCAATAAAGATTTTGCCAAGCCAAGAGACTGTTCTTGCTGCTAACGAAAGCTTTTCAAATGGAGTGGGGATTGAATAAGAGGCTGCCAGAACCATTAATACTGGCCTTAGGAGTTAATGATTCTTAAAAGAAACTGCTGTTTCACTGGCCATTTGTCAGGGGCCAGCAATGGCTAGACCTTGGTTTCACAGAAGTGTATTTAACTACAGCCTTCTTCATTGCTTCTTTCCCCATTTTTTTAATCCCCTCTCCCAGAATTAATATTTTATGTATGTACATAGGGCAACTAATTACTTCTTTTCTCTAGGACAGATTTTTAATAACTTATTCACCACTTTTATCATCCTCTAATTGCTTCATAGGGAGATGCAGAAAATCCTTCCAAAAGTTCCTTTGCTGTAAGTAAAGAGATGTGTTGATCTTCCCTCCCTTTTGAAAAGATTGCAGGCCGATCTTTACCCCCTGCTGTTTTAAGTCTTCAAGTGGGGCTGGCAGGCAGGGCAAGAGAAGGCAACTGCATGCATTATTTTAAATATTTACATGTCTCCTTTACCACTAGGAAATTGGGACCCTTGTGAGACCCTTAAAGGGGGGGGGGGGTTAAGAATGACCAGCAGATGCTATTGTATTGAACACGGCTACAGTTGCCAACCTCTGGTTCTCCTGATATCACAACCAATGGCATACCTAGGGGGAGCACGAGGGGGTGCAAGCCCCAGGTGCCATTTCCTGGGGGGTGCATTTCGAATCCACCAGTTGCCCCACCGCTCATAGGCAGTGATCATGGTCAAGTGCTGCTGCACCGCGACCTCCAGCAGCCATTCCAAAATCATCCACTCGCCTGTCACACTGGGCCAGGTGGGCCTCCTTGCATCTGATTGATGTGACATGGGACAGTGTGCAGTGGCCTCTGCTGTGTCCCGACGCCACAGACTGTGGGCCCCATTTTATTTTATTTATTTGTTTGTTTAATTTGATCTACCGCCCTATCCCCAAAGGGTTCTGGGCGGTGTACAGCACAAATCATCAGACATAAAATCATCATAAAACACAGGCATAACAAGAGGAGCGGATAAATAACTGAACAATACATACCTAAAGTTAATAACTCAAGCTCCATGAACTATAAAATACTAATTTCCATTAAAACGGCGATTGCTACACTAAATCGGCGTCCCGTGGAAACCCCTTGCTTAAACCCACCTAAAGAAGAAGACCTGGGAAGAGGCGGTGGCGCCTGGGTGCCCTGTGGGGATATTGGGAGGAGAGAGCCCCAATTCATGCTGGCTCCTGTGTGCCCAGGCTGGAGTAGGACGGCCACGTTAGGAGTGTGGGACTGACTGTTCCTTCCCCTCTGGCCCACTGTCACTCTGTGGAGGCTCTGGGATGCTTGATAGCTGTCCAGGGGCCTCACTGGGGCAAGGTGATTGGAGTGGCGGGGGTGTGACAGACCCTGGGATGGCGGAGGAAGCAGGCAGACGACTTCAAAGCCCACCTGAAGGCTGTGTAACAAACAGTAGGGTGAAACAGGGCGGGGCTTCAATCCCCCCTTGTTAGGGAGCAGTTTGGCCAAGGAGATCCCCACACAGCAGAATGTTTTTGCATCATCCCATCCTTCATCGCCATTCGTGCTGAAGGAGAGTTTTGGGTCCATTCAGCTGGGAGGAGGGGGACAGGAGCACTTGTAGTAACACTGTGCCCAGTAGAATGAACTGAGTGGAGGTCAGAGAATTTGGGGAGGAAGCACAGCTCACCTGGGTGGAAGTTGCTGGAGTGGCAGGACCAGGTTTTAAAGGCTCTTTGGAGCTGTTTGCCCAAGGAAGTGATTCTCAGAACCTGGAGCAAGGGGCAAGGCAGTGTTGAATACCAAACTGAAAGCTGTGTCTGCAAGTTTTTGAGTTGTCTAGAAAAGGTAAAGCTTCCCCTTCAGTTGTGTTCGACCCTGGGGTACCACTGCAAGCAGTGATTTCATAGGCAAGCCTCTTTTGTGGGGTAGTTTGCCACTGCTTTCCCCGGCTATTCTTTATCCCCTAGCAATGAGCTAGGTACTCATTTACCGACCAAGGAATGCATGGATGGCTGAGTTGACCATGAGCCAGCTGCCAGGATATCTGACCCACAGGGGGCTCAAACTCCTGACCGTGTGAGTGGCAGTGCAAGCACTTAACCACTATGCCATGTGGCTCCTTAGTTGTCTAGAACACTTATTCAAACAGGATGGTCAACAAGTGACATTAAAAAAAACATGTCTCCAATACCGGAATGATTTGAGGTTTTGTGTGTCTGAGAGAGATGGGCTCTGACAGTCTGCAGTGGCTGCTAGCTTTGCACTCCGCAGAATGGTTACACCGCAGCCCCAGGCGGGCATCTGATTGCATGACTGCTTCAGTTGCAAGCCTCATTCACCAGCAAACGCTCCTCCAAACGTAAACAAATAAATAAAGCATCTTTCTCCCTTGCCTGCTGAAGGGGCCAGAACTTGAGAGAACGCCCAAGATGGTTTGCATGTGGAAGTGGCCTGGTGGTGTGCGCCAATTCTTTGCCGTGGCTCTGTTTGCACACCCACCCCACTTGCATGGCGGAAGGGGCATTCTATTTTGAAAGCGGTGCTTCTAACATGCTTTGCTTTGGATAAATAATCACTGTGTGCCACCGTTTGAGCAAAACATGTTTTTATTACGAACAGCCGGCGGTCAGATCTGCATGCTCCATCGTTATGCAACCACTGCACTTATTGCCCTGCACAAATCCGGGAAGGGAGCAAATCTCCCTTCCCGGATTTAGTTCTTTGCATCTCAAAGATCAAGGGGGGTGCACTTTGAGAGCTAGCCCCAGGCACCATTTTCTATAGATTTTGTTCTGAACATTTCATTTGTATCTGTGGCTGGCATCTTCAGAGGTGTATCACAGAGGGAAGTCTGTCACTGGACACAGACTTCTCTCTGTGATACACTTCTGAAGGTGCTGGCCACAGATGCAGGTGAAACATTAGGAACAAGATCTACCAGACCATGGCCACACAGCCTGGAAAACCCACCAGAACCAACTCCAGGGGCCTTCTGGAGACTGGCAACCATATTGCGGCAGCTGAACTTGATAAGGTCAGACTTATGGTCCCTCCCTACAGCATTGGATAGTGGCTTGCATGAATGGAGCATTTCCTCAATCTATGCAAGAAAGCGTCTGCGAAAGAGGGACATGTCTGCGAGCTCAATATTGTATACAAACCTACAGATATTTCTCAAATTTGATTCCCCGTCTAGACTTTAAATCCTTCAATTTCCCTCCTACATCTCTATTATATTTACACTTGCAGCTGAGTTACAAAGGGAAGAAATGCTCTTTGGGGCATCTTGTATCTTTTAAAGTTCTGAAGCATCCCCCCCCCCCCTCCGAATAAGTTATGTGTCTGCCAGGTATAATTTTCAGTTTCAGTAGCGCGGGTTCCATCTTGCCTCACGTAGCCGTCTGCACCTCTTGTGGTTTTTCCAGGACAAACGAGGCCTGAAATCTTAATTAAAAAGCAGGCACAAATAGTGTCATGCTAGACTGATGTTTTGACTCCATGGTCCTTTGTGGAGACTTCCTATGCAATGCCCCCCCCCCCCACACACTGTGAATACAGAATTGTTAATTTAACGCAAGTGATGGAGCTCTGTGCGTTACGGGTCAGGCATCAGCAAAGTTGAGCGTACAGGGAGAGATTGCTTCCCTTAACAAGTTCCCTCAAAACCTGCTGTTTAAAAATCACCTGGGGGAAATTCTGTTGGGAGTCCGACACCTGCTGTGGAGCCAGGGCTGTACAATGAAGCATGAATTTCGAGAAGTGGCATTATCATTATCGCTACTGATGCGGGGGAGCGAGCGGCACTCAAACGGTAAGTGCTGCTATTTTCCTGTAGAGCTTTTCTACGATACCTTCCGAGGCAGGGTAAAAGCAGCTCGTTTGCAAGAGTGACATGAACATCCGTCTATTTTTGGAAGGACACCACAGCAAAGTTTTTTTCTCGTTTTGATATTTGTTTCAAAATGGGCAAAGACAATCAGGGGTATGACAGGAATCGAAGAAGGGAGGCCTATTTGGAAGTGTTCCATCCCCCTCCCTAAATCTCCCCTCATGTTGTTGCCTTTCATTGACTCAGACCTTTGGTATTATCCAGAGGCGTATTGGAGGGAAATGGCACCCGGGGCAACACCTGCTCCATGCCCCCCTGCCTCATCCCCCCCCCACGACCCACTTATCTTTGCAAGCCTGCAGGGAGGCCAGGAGGGTGGGCCTTGGGAGGTGGTGAGCGGCTCAACGGGTGCCTGACACCGGCTCCTGCATTTTGTGGGAACAGACCAGAATGTCTATAAATTTGTATTTGATCAAGGAAGATTAAGTTGCATGAACCAAAGATCTGAAGAATCAAAATGGAGTTTCTGTATAAGTGACTAGTAAGACTGCTTGTTTGCAGCAGGTCAAAAAGGAATGTTAGAAGTTTGTCAGTGATTATGCAGGCAAGCAAAGATAAACATCTTTAAGATCTTGTCACTAAAGGCCAATGTGACAGCAGACATAGACATTTATAACTTTGTTTTCAGAACTAGCTATAGAATGTGATTAGTTAAATTAAAAAGTGTTTTTCTATATATTGTTAAATGAACACAGAAATGATAATGAGAGATTCACATTTATTTGTATCTCACTATAATTCTATTGTATTGGAATCAAAGGGCATAATTGTTAGAATCATGTTTGTATAAATCAGTTAAAGGTAAAATCATTTCAAACTGGGAGAAAAGGGAAGTTTTATGATCTAAAAGAATGTAGGTAGGTCAAGCCTGCATTGCCTGAAGAGGTATATCTCTCTGAAGGAGCAAACTAGAAAAGCAAGACAACAGGTTTTTCTTGGAGGCAGAAACTAGTTTTATTGCTGCCCTTTGCATATGGGCAAACAGAGAGGGACATGAGCTAAGAGCATGCAGCGTTTGAATAACAGAAGGAATGTGACACGTAGAATAGAGGCTGTCTTAATGTGACAAGGAGACAGATCTATCCAATGGGATTTTAAGGTTCATGCTTATAGCACGTGAAAGAGGTATGGATTATGTACGTGGTTATGGGGATGAACTGTGACGTATGTATCTCTGTATCTATAAAGACTAAGGTCTTTCGTATGGTGGGCGTGTCTCTCAGTTGAGAGCACCCAGGGCGTGCCTCTCCCTCGGGAGAGTTCACCTTCTGTAATTTTCTAAATTCTGCTAAGTAAAAACTGTCTGTTTGTTTCTGATGTCAGATGTCTTTTGCTTTATTTGGGAATTTGTTTCTAACATATCTTTTCTCAAACGGCTGAGCAGGCTGGACTTGAGTTCTGGCCCCACAGTTTCCTGGCCTCCCAGCTGACAGACCAGTCTCCAATAGGGGTGGGGAGGCCAGCAGAAACTGGCACTGGGTCGGCATCCTGCTGTAAGCCCACCAAAGTGCCCCTTGAGTCGACCTGATGGGCGGTGCCCGAGCTCTGGCAAGTATGCCCCTAGTATCATTCACTCTGACTGGCAGCAGCTCTCCATGCAAGGCTAACCTCCTGTTGAGGCTTGACAAAACAGCTCTCCCCAGAATTATATATCTCCACACTGTAGAGATTAATTTCTCCTGTTTTGCAAGATGGACTCTATGACCTTATACTCCATCAAGGTCCTTCCTCTCCCCAAAACCCACCCTCCCCAGTCTCCACTTTCCATATCTCTAGCAATTTCTCAACCCGCAAACAACCTTACTTGGAACTGACAATCTTACTTCCGGGATCTCCACAAGACGTCTTTCACAGCACTTGTGGTGCAGTGGTTCAGAGCAGGTGCATTCTAATCTGGAGGGACCAGGTTTGATTCCCCGCTCTGCCGCCTGAGCTGTGGAGGCTTATCTGGGGAATTCAGATAGCCTGTTCACTACCACACACGTCAGCTGTGTGACCTTGGGCTAGTCACAGTTCTTCTGAGCTCTCTCAGCCCCACTCGCCACACAGGTTGTTTGTTGTGAGGGGGGAAGGGCAAGGAGATTGTAAGCCCCTTTGAGTCTCCTGCAGGAGAGAAAGCGGGGATATAAATCCAAACTCCTCCTCCTCCTCCTCCTCCTCCTTCTTCTTCTTCTACTTCCAACCTGGGTTCAGATCATCAGGAATGTCAGAAGCAACTACTCTTGGACTCACACCCTGCAAAGATGTTGAATTTCAATGTTTATAAATCATGAGAAAAATGACCAGCAATAGTTTTCTAGAGGCCATTTTCCCCTCCACAATGGGTTTTATTGCAAGTATAAGAAGTGCTTTATAATTTGGTGAAAAAAGCACAGCTTCTTTTGACTCAATGCTGCCATTTCCGAACGAGACAGAGGCTGCAGGTCGATATAAAACATGATCCAACTGCAACGTTACTCTTCTCCAAATGGTTAGGTCGTCCTGTGAGTCACTGAAGTCTATCTCTCCCAATCAGCCCGTGATAAGTTAGGCAAAAGAGAAGAATGAACTTACTGGGGTGCTCTGGCTGGAATTCAGTTACAAAAGAACATAAATTACGGGAATTCCAATAAAAGCCATGTGCAGAGGAGCCAATGAATCCACATTTGGCGCACGCTGCACACCAAGTTTCTTCATTATGGCCGGGTACTTAATATCAAGTGTCACCAATGCGCTGTGGGGCAGTACAGTGCTCAGAGGTATCAAGCCCATTAATGTACTTTCAAACTAAGGAAAACAAATGAAGTCAGCTTTTTAAAGAATGCTAATAAAAGTTCTCGGAGGCTAGTTGCAAATTAATAGCGGTTTACTTTCCTGGTGACATGGAGATTGCAGTGAAATAAGCTCTCTTCTGGATTTTTTAGAATTCCTAAATGGTTCCCCATGAAGTCAAAGGCCCATTGTCCGCTGTGGCAGTATAGCTAATCAGGAATACAGTATGTATTTTGCACAGGCAAAGTCTGTGAGTGCAGTAGCACAGAATACGAATCCTGCATGTAGATCAACACACAGAGAAGCAGCATAAACATGTAGTTCTTAATTTTTTAAATCACGGAATTTCCCTTCGCCACATTCCAGCTAGGGCAGGGGTCTGCAACCTGTGGATCTCCAGATGTTCCTGGACTACAATTCCCATCAGCCCCTGCCAGCATGGCCAACATCTGGAGAGCCACAGGTTGCAGACCCCTGAGCTAGGGTTATCATGTCTTCCCTGGCCACTGGCGAGGGATAAACATACCTTTTGTCCACAAGGGCCTTGTGTTTCCCAGTATAGCATTTTGGTGTTCCCTTTTTCACAATGGAAAAACTGGTTAGATCCACCCCTAACTGCTTGTATTTTTAGTAAGATCTGCCCATCCGTCAGTCTATCTGTCTATCTAGCTATCATCTATTTAGCTAGCTAGCTATTTTAAATACCAAAATATATTATTAAAACAGTTCCATAATCACAAACAACAAAAATTTCAAATTTACAATTTTATACTTTATAATTACATTAATTCTATAATGCCTCAGAATTTAAATACCACACAGAGATTGCTCAGAGTAGCTCATAAAAAACACAAGGAGAAATTCCCTCTATAGTTTTATCATTTCAGAACATTATGAGAATAGCTCACCATTTCATAAACTTATCAGAAATAATGGAGGAGTTTTTCTAATGTTCTAAAGTGATAAGTTAATTTAATAAGCAATATATTTTCCCAAACAGAATTCAATCAGTCTCTTGGAGCTGGAGGGTCTGTTTTTTCCATCTAGAAGACGGCGACAAGAAGTTGGTTTTTATAGCAACTTTTAAGGAGTCTGAAAGCAGTTTACAATCACCTCCCCTTTCCCTCTCCACAACAGACACTTTGTGAGATAGGTGGGGCTGAAAGAGTTCTGAAAGAACTGTGACTAGCCCAAGGTCACCCAGCAGGCTTCATGAGGAGAAAACAGGAATTCAAACCCAATTCGCCCGTTTAGAGTCTGATGCTTATGTGGAGGTGTTGAAAATCAAACCCAGTTCTCCACGCCATGCTAGCAACAAGGATTAATTTAGCAACTGCAAGAAAGGTTAAGACAGACTCCAAAATTGACAAAATGACATAACCTTTACTGCAACCCAATAGTAAGATGTGTCCTGACCTGAATGGCCCAGGTTAGCCTGATCTTATCAAATTTCAGAAAATGAGGCCTTGGCTACCACTAGGATGGGAGATCACCAAGGCGTTGATTTGCAGAGGCAGACAATGGGAGGGAGGTTTTTGGAGGTGGCCTGACGCCGCCCTGGGGGTGGTGGAGGGGAGCCAGGTTGGCTCTGCTGCATTTTAGCAGCGCCGCCTGTGTGAACGGCTCCCTGGGGATGGCGTTTTTGCCATCCCCAGGGCGCCGTATATGGCCCGTGCGGAAAGGGCCTTAGATTAGTTTCTTGACTTGAAAACCCTACTGGGTTGCCATAAGTCAGCTGTGACTTGATGGCACTTTACACAGAATAGTAAGATATATCTATAATACAATATGGGTCACATTGTTTTCAAGTATGGGTATTGAGGGGGTTGTGCTGCTATTGGATTTATGATAGCTGATCATATTATATAGGCATTAGTTGCTGGCTTGATTTGGTTCATTGCCAATTGCTTTTTTTTAAAGTGAGAGTTCAATCCTCTTCTAGGCTTTTAAAATGGAGAGGTTCAGAAAGTGCAGGCCCAAACCTTGAGTTCATTGTCACAGTACGGTGACTTTCTCATGACTCATGGGCCTGCATGTACATAGGCTTGCTATTAACTTTCCTACGGTGGGTAAATTCTCACAGTTGCTCCCAGTCCCCTGCCTTTGAGAAACGAAGGAGCAGGAGGAAAAATGCCTGGAAAATGGCCTTCAAAGTGATTCTCTAGGAATTTCCACAGGTCCATTTTCCTCATTCAAAGACAAAAGAAGTTAGGAGAACCTCCTAGGGCACCATCTGGAAGTGATGTCACATTCTTTCCAAACTCCCACCCTCCCAGGCATTGGCCTCAAAATCTCACAGCATTTGCCAAAGCATTGCTGGCAACCCCATATGAATGGGAAAAGATCAGGGAGGGGGAACCTTTGTACTGCACTCAGAGAAAAAAGTTCTTGGCTGTAGAGTTATATAATTCTAAGTTCACTAAAGTCAATGGGCACAGAAGGAAGTCATTCTACTTAGGACTGCACTATAAGCCACCTGACCAAGCAATTTCTGCAAACATCTTTCTATTTCAATGAGTTCTCTGCCTGTGTATGTTCTAGTAGACATTGTGATTTGGATCCAGCTAGTGTCATCCCTCAGTTTTATCTGATTTTCCACCTTCCTACAGCCTCATCCTACATTCCTTTGATGCATGTTTTGATACATGCTTTGATACATCCAAGTCCCACAATGCATGGCTTTTTGAGTATTTTTGAGTTGTCAAAGTAGTTCCTTGCTTCCCTTTTCACCAGAAGAAAACTGGTGGGGATTAGGGTTGCCAGTCTCAAGGAATTACAACTGCTCTCCAGACTACAGGAATATCTGGTTATTTATTTATTCCACTTCTCTTAAAGAAAATGGCTTTTGGAAGGTGGGGTGCAGGTTATTATACTGTACCAAGGTCCCTTCCCTTCCTAAACCCCCACTGTTCCAGACTTCACACCAGTGGTGTATGGCCCAAGGGACATGGGGTACCCCATGTCCCCAAGCGCATTGCTTTTGGTCACATGGGGGGTGCCGGATGCCCCCCCCATGTGACCAAATGGAGCCACCAACAGAGCTCCCAATCCTGACTTCCCTGGCTGCGGAGGGAAGGACTGGGAGCCCCAGCAGCCAGCTCAGCTTCTTGCCTCCGGCTGGAGGAGCAAAGCTGAGCAGGCTGCCAGGTCTCCCAGTTCTGCCTTCCCTGGCTGGGGAGGGCAGGACTGGGAGCCCCTGCCATGGCTCCTCCTCCCTGCCCAGAAGCCAGAGCGCAAGGGAAACTCGCTCCCTGGCTTCAAGGCAGTGAAGAGGGGCTGGAGACCAACTCACTAATAAGTGTGGGTTACTCATGAGTAAGTGGGGCTTACTCACAAGCAAGCCGTGGTTTCTCATGAGCAAGCAGGCCTCCGCATGC
Source organism: Sphaerodactylus townsendi (assembly GCF_021028975.2). Classification (NCBI taxonomy): domain Eukaryota; kingdom Metazoa; phylum Chordata; class Lepidosauria; order Squamata; family Sphaerodactylidae; genus Sphaerodactylus; species Sphaerodactylus townsendi. The sequence goes on from NC_059430.1 coordinate 111,298,488, forward strand.
AGTGGGGTGTGTGTGCCTGGGGGGATTTTGCCTCTGGGTGCCATTTGGCCCCAGCACACCTCTGCTTCACACTCAGATCGCCAGGTATTTCCTAACCCAGATTTGGCAACCCCAGGTTGTTATCCTAATTAAAGGGGTCTGTCCTGTTTTAGGTTGGGGAATTAGTGGGTAACAGATCTTGTACTGCAAGAGGATGGGTTATGAGATCTCTATTGATTTATACTAGGATTTTCCCCCTTAGAAATGCACAGGAAACCAGAATTTGGAGAAGTTTCAATAATGTTATTGCAGAACAAACAAAACCCCTTGTTACATATACAGTCTGGCAAACACACACACACACACACACACACAGAGAGAGAGAGACAGAGAGATTCAAGAAATTTAGGATTTAGATAGAGGTTAGAGATAGTTTTGGAATAAGGGAGGGTGATATTTACCTAGTCTAGAAGAGAAAGAGTCAAGGAGGCAGAATCCAGTGCCTACATTGGATGCAGCGAAAGAGAGGTGATATCTGGCACAGCATAAATGAACCAATGGTAGTACAGAAAACACTGGGCAAGGAGCCTATGTCTGGGCAGGTTAGACAGAGGAAAAGTTGACCCTCTGGCAATGCTAAGAGAGACAGTCTTTCCTGGACAAAGTGGAGTTCCTGTTCTCAGGAGAGAATAATACTGGGCACAATGGCTCAGATGAGTCAGAGACAGGGATGGCCCAGTTTTTGGTTAGATTTTAGTCAATGAATTTCAAACTCAGGGTGTCCCATTTCAGAGCAAGGTTTGAAGGTCCTCCTGTAGTTGATGCAAAGGATGTGATTGGATCAGCTAGGGAAGAAAGAACTCAGGAAAGCTGATTGAGTTAAGGCTGGATGGCGTTTGCATATCCTTTGTGGCTAGAGAACAGATGTGATTTTTCCAGGGCTGGACTATTGTTACCCAGATGGAAACAGTCGAAGCTGAAGACATCGCTTAGTGCTAGGCATATTGATTGGGAGTGGGAAACATGTTCAGGTGAATCCCCTGTCTTGGCATCAAAGACCAGAACTAAGATTTGGCATCCATCTTAGTCTGAACTGTCAATGACACCAACAGAAATAACTGATAGGGCACTCTCCAGAAACAGCCCCCCCCCATCTTGCTATGGGCTAGCCCATCAACAAGGTGGGATCCAGTGCTTCTACTTTAGATGTAAAACTCTCTCTTGTTCCTGTGTATGTTTATTTTGACACGGTAAGGGGGAAAAGGGGAATTTCCAAGTGGTTCAGTGCCATAGCTAGCAACTATTTCTCACAGGGGATAATGAGATAAGGCACAGCTATGTGGCATGGTCAGTTTATATGCATCAATAATATTACTGGTATAGACAGAAATCTTAGAAACCAACATAGGACCTCTTTGCTTTGAATGCTCACCCAGAAAGCTCATAAATGCCAAAACAATTCCAAACTGAGCCTGAGAGATTTCACCGATCTCTACTTCTTACTCACTCTTTGTAAATTCAAATCTCCTTTTTTTTCTTTTGAGAGAAAAAACAATTTTAAAATACCAATTCTCTCAATCATACGTGGCTATGACAGGGTTAACATTGAATCAACACAGTAACTAATGCTTTCTGTAATTTTATTCACATTCATTACAAGATAGCATTAACAATTCAAGCATCTCTCATATGCCAGTTAAATCATTTGATTCTTTTTTTGCGCAACCTTTTTGTTTACTTTCAACTGAATGTAGCTTCATTACTACAGTGTTTTTCTGTTATATGTTAAAAGAAGACTAAAAATGTGGGTCATTCTTTGCAGTAAGTGCTCACTTATTTGTTATTCATTTTTTTCCATAATAACTGAAATGGGGTTGAATTAGTTTGGTTTTAATGCACCACTGGATGAAATTCCACTCATCTCTTGTGTGGCTGGACAATGTTGTCATTTTAATGGCTTTGGATGCTGATCTTACTAAGAGTGGGTCCCTAACCCCACAGTATTATTGTATAACTTTATTTTTTTGTCTGCCTCTCTTCTTTATTTTCTTATGGCCGGCTCTGAAAAGAGAATTAGATAAATTAGATACATTAGATACATTTATGGGGTAAGGTCCATCAATTATTATTGGCCATGAAGGCAAAATGGGAACTATATATTCAAAGGTATGAATGTCAATACTAGGGGGGCGACAGTGGGGGGAGGCTTTTGGCTACAGTGCCCTGCTTGTAGGTCTTCTGAGGTGATGTGGTTGGCTATTGTTTGAAACAAGATGTATACACATGAACACATGAAGCTGCCTTATACTGAATGAGACTGTCAATCTACCAACTGTCTACTCGGACTGGCATGGCTCTCCAGAGTCTCTGGCAAAGGTCTTTCACATCACCTCAGGTCCATTTAGCTGGAGAGGCTAGGATCTTCTGCACGCTAAGCCACAGTCCCTCCAGGATGCTTGACTGATCCAATATGACTGCTCCTATTTTTGTCGGTCTCGCCTTCAGCGGTCCGTCCTTTCCGTCTGCCCTTCTTCCGTCTTCCTTCCCGAGTTCTTCCGTCTTTTCCCTTCCTTCCGTCACCGTCCGTCCGTCACCACGCTCACAGTCCGGTTTTCCGTTCCGTCCGTCCGCTCCGTTCTTCGGGTCTCGTCTCATTCACCATTCCTCATTCATTCATTCAATTCTTCCGTCTCTTCCGCCCTTCCGTCTCTTCCTTCCTTCCTTCCTTCCTTCCTTCCTTCCTTCCTTCCTTCCTTCCTTCCTTCCTTCCTTCCTTCCTTCCTTCCTTCCTTCCTTCCTTCCTTCCTTCCTCCTTCCTTCCTTCCTTCCTCCTTCCCCTGCCCTCGTCTCCTGCCCTTCCCCAGCCTCCTTCCGCCCCAAATACCCTGTCCTGGTCCGGGTCCATTCTGTCTTCAAACATTCCTCCCTCCAAATTTTTTAAAATAAACATTATGTTTGTAATATAACTCAAATATGGCAAATACCAGAACAGTGGTGAAAACCCAGACCACATATCCTCCGTCCGTCCGTCCGTCCGTCCGTCCGTCCGTCCGTCCGTCCGTCCGTCTGTCTTCAAACATTCCTCCCTCCAATTTTTTTAAAATAAACATTATGTTTGTAATATAACTAAATATGGCACAATTTAATCAGTGGTGGAAAAAAACCCAGACCACATATCTTGTTTATGAGGTATTAGCTGTTTGAGGGAAGAAATAAACCTGAAAGGAGTTTATGAGCACAAAAGGTAATCAAGCCAGGTGGTAAAAAATATTATGAAAAAGATATTAATAATCTACTGTAATAATCAACTGTGGGACATCATTGACTGCAACTTTGATTTGCTTTGTCTCCTAGAGGAAATGTTGATGTGTGGAACACAGTCATGGTTCAGAGCAGGGGCCCCTAATGTTTCTGAGCCTGAAGGCATGTTTGGAATTCTGGCTGTTTCCACACGGCCACGCTGCAGAGGTGCATCGGCATAAACAATGGTGACGCATCCCGGTCATGGGCTGGCAGACCCGGTCCTGGTGGGGGTGGGGAAGATGTGGTCCTGGTAGGGTGAGGCTGCACCATCCCGAAAACCCATCCTCAGCCTTCCCGGCGTGTGGCACAGGCAGGGACAGGCCTACCCTGCGTGGAATTCTGCACAGGGACAGGTCATAGGGCGGACAGGTGTCCCAGAGCAATATGACAACGCCCGAGCCAGGGGGGTGGTAAGGCCCAATGAAAGAAGGAAATGGCACCTTCCAGCCGCTGCTTTGTACTTCCCTGGGACGCTGTATTTGGCCCATGCAGAAAGGGCCTCTGACACAATGTGGTGAGTACAGCCACAAAATTACTGCCACAGAATGACTGCTGCACTGCCAAACACAAAATGGCTGCTGCATATTAACTTCAGCCACACAGAAAAGATTCTTGTGTGGTGGTGGCAGCTGACCAAAGTAGCATTTCTTTAAAAATCTGCAGAGGCCATCAGAAACTTTGCTGGGCAAAAGTCCCACCTGGCCACTGCTCTCTTTTAAAAAAACACTTGGTGGGTACCAGAAAAAGTGCCAGTGGGCATCATGGCACCTGCAGACACCATGTTGGGGACCCCAGATTCAGAAGGTTCTTACTAGGCAAGTAGAAAACATGTTCACTCAAAACAAAGTAGGCTGCCGATTTGAAGAGTGGTAGATGTACATCAAAAGCAGAAGTAAAGGAAATCACATTTGGAATGAACTATTGTCACTGGCAACTAAAATTGGCAACCATGATTGTACTGTCACTTCAAAAAATGATGGAGACTTCAGGTGTCTGGTTGTATATGCTCTTATGCCTACCACATGAAGAGAGGGAAAGGAAGAATTTGCATTTTGTTTAACTTTCGTAGCTTTACAATATTGAAAATGCCATTTCTTCTATACCTGAAATAAAGGCCGCTTCCGCACGGCCATGCTGGGGTGTGTGTCGGCATATATGACGCCGACACCCCCCCCCTCAGCTCTGCGCCATCGCCCGATCGATGTATCTTCCCTGAGACCTTCTGCCGCATCGCCCAGGCCAGGGGACACGCCCCCCTGCCCTGCGCGACCGCTCTGGAGTTGCGCAGGATTACCGGAAGGCCAGAGGGGTGCCCAGGCGGCAAAGGGCAGAAGTGTGGCGGTGGCAGCTGACCAAAGTAGCATTTCTTTAAAAATCTGCAGAGGCCATCAGAAACTTTGCTGGGCAAAAGTCCCACCTGGCCACTGCTCTCTTTTAAAAAAACACTTCTGGTGGTACTCAGAAAGTGCCAGTGGGCATCATGGCACCTGCAGACACCATGTTGGGGACCCCAGATTCAGAAGGTTCTTACTAGGCAAGTAGAAAACATGTTCACTCAAAACAAAGTAGGCTGCCGATTTGAAGAGTGGTAGATGTACATCAAAAGCAGAAGTAAAGGAAATCACATTTGGAATGAACTATTGTCACTGGCAACTAAAATTGGCAACCATGATTGTACTGTCACTTCAAAAAATGATGGAGACTTCAGGTGTCTGGTTGTATATGCTCTTATGCCTACCACATGAAGAGAGGGAAAGGAAGAATTTGCATTTTGTTTAACTTTCGTAGCTTTACAATATTGAAAATGCCATTTCTTCTATATCGAGAAATAAAGGTCAGCTCAAGACGCCATGTTAGTGTGTACGGGCATATATGACGACACCCCTCAGCTCTGCCATCGCCTCGATCGTAGGGATGGTATCTTCCCTGAGACCTTCTGCCGCATCGCCCAGGCCAGGGGACACGCCTCATTCTGCGCCGCATCGCCTGACGTCGAGGAAGGGGGGCAGCTGTTTTCCAAAACCTGCGGCACAAGGCGGCACTCCAGGGGGAAAATGAAGCCTGGGGGGGGATATGGGGACAAAGTCGCACGCCGGAAAGGCAGGGATGGCCATCCCTGGGGGGGAAGGGCAGGAAAGTGGCCCATCGCGCGGCTGCCACGCTGGGGGCAGGGGAAATGGGATTGAAGTAGAATGAACCAGTAGTCTTGGACTCTGATATTAAGTACTCATTTTTAATGCTTGCTGTAATATTTCTCTTGAATACTCCTGTGTCCTTGATGCCCAGTTTAATTTAATCTCAGAGGGCTGGGCTTCCAGAAGATATAGTCGATCGGGAAAGGCAGCCGTTGTTTTTTCAAAAAACCTCGCCTTGGCAGGGTGGGACCTTCTAGGTACTGGACGGTGGCACCTCTTTTCATGGACTGGAAGTCTGCTGGGTGATCTTGGGCTAGTCACAGTTCTCTCAGAATTCTCTCAGCCCTTCCTTTCTCACAAGGTGCCTGTTATGGGAGGGGGGAGGGAACAACAGTTAGCCATTTTGAGACACATTCAGGTAGAGAAAAGCAGGGTATAAACACCAACTCTTCTTCTTCTTCTTCTTCTTCTTCTTCTTCTTCTTCTTCTTCTTCTTCTTCTTCTTCTTCTTCTTCTTCTTCATCTCCTCCTCCTCCTCCTCCTCCTCCTCCTCCTCCTCCTCCTCCTCCTTGGCTGAGATGGATGATGGCAACTTCTATCCTCGTGACGATCTGTGAAATATAAAAAGATATTGAAGAAGGAGCCTGAGAGAAGTTAGCCAGCTACCCACAGGTGGCCAGAGAAGTCCACATTCTGTAGCACATGAAGGACCCCACAGCTGACTGGCCCTAATTAACAAATCCATTCCAGCCTTTCACAGATTTGTTCTGAGGGTTCATGAAGATAAGTGTTGAAGTAGAACTGACCTTAGGAACTGTGAGATGCTGTGAAAAGTGAACTGGACTGCAAACTTCAGTGAAGAAGACCGATGATCTGGGAAACATTTCAAAAGGGCAGGAAATAATATGACCTCCTTTCCCAACTTGTGTTATATATGCTCCTTCACTATAAGGTGGCACTAACACCAAAACCTGGGCATTAATTATAGCTCGACAAAGACTTTTGCAGTATTCTCAGTATATGCAGTTAACGTTTAAGTCTAAATGTGATAGGAACAATGTTTTGATATCTAAAAAGAACTATGAATGTAACACAAAACCAAAATACTTTCATTTCTGCAGCAAGTAATGAAATCTCATTTTCAGTGCCAACGTTACCGGGTCTTGAATTTCTTAAAACGAAATTGATTTCACACACTTTCAAATTGTAAACTGTTACATTTGTGTGAGCAGAAAGTGTCTGCTCTCACTTATAATAATTATGATTGCTAATAAATTATATACCACCTTCTGCGTGCAAAGTGTTTTTCGATTCTGGCTGCGTTCGCCAGAATGACCATCTTCTGGGATGCACTGACAAAAAAGTAGCATTCACATTGGCAGAAATAACACACTTTGTGCCTGTCAATATAACGAAATGCTGGGCAGGGGAATGAGAGAGAGAGAGAGAGAGAGAGAGAGAGAGAGAGAGAGAGAGAGAGAGAGAGAGAGAGAGAGAGAGAGAGAGAGAGAAAGAGAAAGAGAGAGCGAGCACAGGAATCTAACACTCTTGATAAAAGCATGGTTTGGGCAGTCTTCACACCTTTCATGTGTTCCTATTAAAGAATCTGATGTTGGCACTCCTATTAAGAGCTTGGAGAGGAATCTGAGCCCTGTGCATTGAAAATCATGTTCTTACAAGGCAGGTCAGAAATGACTTCAATAAATAGATAAAATGCATGTGCTTACCTAGTGTTGCTTTTGCATGTCCCTGGATATTGCACTGTTGTAAAACAGGAGTCTGTTGTAATTCAACAGTCTTATCTATGTAGGGTACTCCAGCAATGCATGATAGCTATTGCATTATATTTTTGTAATTAACTTATTGCACGTCTTCCTTGGTACTTTTGAGTTGAGGGGCTGGATGGAGGTTTTTTTTTTTTTAAAAAAAATACAAAATAGGCAGATGGATGGTTTGCATCACAATGGCTGTAGTGCAAATGGGAGAATTTGGAAGCGATTGTAGAGGAACTGAGTGAGTGGTGGTGTACCATGTTGTATGAGAATCAGCCCATACTCTTTCTGCCAGGCTTGTTCCACAGACTGTGAGTTACTCAAGAACTGGGGAAGGGTATAGCTCACTGGTAGATCATGCAGAAGGCCCCAGGTCCACCTAAAACTCCAGCTAAAAGACCAGGCAATAGGTGATGTGAAAGACATCTTCCCAAGATCCTAGAGAGGCACTGCCAGTCTGGGCAGTGATGGACCAAAAAGTCTGATTCAGTATAAAGCAGCTTCATGCATGTGTTCATGAGCAACAGTCTGCTTGAATCCATCTTATTACAACCCTCTGCTCCAGCATGGACTTTAGGATAAGAGCAAGGGAATTATTTTTGCCAATGGGATAAACAATCTGGGGCCAGCTTGTATACATACACACAGAGACGCAGACATATGTTGCACTGAAAACTCTACAGGGTCAACATAAATATGTGATGATGGCACATCTGTCTGTCTTTCTGTCTGTCTGCCCCTCTCTCCATCCGTCCGTCCGTCCGTCCGTCCGTCCGTCCGTCCGTCCCTCCCTACCTCCCTCCCTACCTCCCTCCCTCCCTCTGTCTGTCCATCTGTCTAGGCACTCACATTTACCATCAAGTCACAGCTGGTTTTCAAGGCAAGATATCTTTGGAGGTGTTTTGTTATTGCCTGCCTCCTCTCAGATGTGAGTCGATCATGGATTCTGTTTGGTTCAACACAAAAGCAATTGAACAGGAGCTAAAAAGTTTTTCATTACCTCCCCTACCCAACCCCCCCTGTATATAGGTAAACATCCTGCGAATCCAAAGAGATCAGCCGTCTTTAACGTAACAGGAGCAAAAACTACCAGACCACGGCCACACAGCCCGAAAGCTCACACAAACCAACCACTTAGTATTGCTTTCTTAATGTACATTTTTTTTCTTTTTAGTTTGGAGAGAAGTTTGTGATTTAGAAGAAAGCAAGTCCCTTAGACCCAGCTTAATCTGCTTCTGTGTGATAACAAGCACTCTTGGCCATAATATTGTACTCTGCTTCTCCTGTTAGGGGAAAGTTTACTTTATCTCCTGTTTATTTATTTTGAAAGCATATAGAGGCAGCCTTCCCACAACCCATGCCTGCACCTAGGCAGGGAAAGGCAGATAAATAAATCATCTTTCCAGTCTTCTGACCTTTGAAAAAAAAACAGCCCTATTTTCAGAAGCACCTGGTGATTTAAGGGAATATAATGTGGAACCTGAGTTTATTCTAATGTGCAGCTGGACATATTTTATGCAGTGGGGGGAAACAGGGAAGTCAACTTGCTTGCACCATTGGCCATATGGCTTTTATTTATTTTGTGAAAAACTTTATGAAGTGGAATACAGAATTTAATAAGGTGATAGCATTTTTAATAAACAGATTAAAAATGAAGGTAAAGATGTTTTCGTTTTATTGAAACACATCTTTCTAATGCCTTCCTTTTAAAAAAAAGAATGAGATAACAATATCAAAGAGCAATCTAAAAACCAAAACATTCATAAACACAGATCAAAGGGCAAGCCCCCTCCCCCCCCCACAACTGCAGGGATTAAAATCCTCTTTGCTGTCTTTCCTAAACAGGAGCAAAGACTTGGCTATTTATGCATGCATGACTTACTCCGCGACTGTGGAGCAGTCGATTCTCTAACTTTGTTTCCCAGTGAGGGTTTCCAGTTTACATTATTCTTTCCCCCCCACCTGCCACCTTTGGAGGGGCTGTCACCTTTTGACTGGGGGCTTTATTTAGCTATAGGTTGCTGAAACACCCTTGTCAGTTCCACTGGGTTTACTGCTCCAGTCTACTACTCCAGCAATATTTAAATGAGAAAATGTTTTAAAAGAAGCCAGTGAGGGGCGGGGGGGGGGGGCTACCCCAAACCTTTTGATCATCTTGAAATAGTGGCTGGTAGAGTGAGAGGAACCACTGTGGGTTGCATAGGGGAAGGCAGGGAGGAATGAGGAAACCTGAAATGGTACCTCGGGATCACCTTCACTGCAAAGGGAGAAAAAAAGATGGCACTTAAAGCTTCCAGAAACTGTGGAGATTCTCTGACAGTCAGGTGAATGCTGAAGAGGGGAAAATGTGTGCATAACCCGGGATTCAAACTCAGAGGGAATGTATGCTCCAAGACAGTGATGGCGAACCTATGGCACGGGTGCCAGAGGTGGCACTCAGAGCCCTCTCTGTGGGCACACGCAAACAGAGTGCCCCCCCCCCAACATCTAGGCTGACCTGGGCCGCTGGGCTCGATTATTAGCATTAAACCTAAGACCTAGTTTTGGGGAAGTAGTGTAGGTAACCCTGTTAAGCGCTGTTAAACCCCACTGATTTTCATGCAAAGAACTAAAGCACGATCCTTTACCTGGGAGTAAGCTCAGTTGCTGGCAATGAGGCTTGCTTCTGAGTAAATCCTCCTAGGGTCGTGACTCACCCATTGGAAGAGTTGCACGGTTGCTTCAAAGCAAAGCCATCGACTACCACCAAGCTTACTCCTGAGTAATGCACGCCTCGGAGCCAACCGTTTTTTCTAAACGAAAACCTCAGTATTCAGGTTAAATTGCTGTGTTGGCACTTTGCGATAAATCAGTGGGTTTTGGGTTGGAATTTGGGCACTTGGTCTCGAAAAGGTTTGCCATCGCTGCTCTAAGACCACACGTGTATAAATAGCCATAGAATTAAAAATCAAAGAATTAGAAAGTTGGGTCTAAAGACCATCCACTCCAATCCCCCACGCCATGCAGAATAACCTCAACTATCTTTATAAATGTCCCATTTCTGCTTAAAAACCTCCAAGGAGAGAGAACTTACAAGATCCCTGGGCAACCAATCTCACCACTGAAGTGCTCTTATTGTTACAAAGGTTTCCCTAATAGCCTGCTGATATCTCCCCGACCATAATTTAAACCTTTTATCACAAGTCCTAGTTTTTATTAGCAACTGAAATAGTGCTCCACCCTCCTCTAAATGACACCCTTTCAAACACCTCTAAATGACCGGGCGCCAGAATGATGATACAGCACTCGCAACATGGATACAGCTGCCAAAGGAGTGTTCTTGCTTCGGCAGCTATAGACAGAACTGGGGCCGCGGCTTAGTGGTAGAGCATCCGCTTGGCGTGCTGAAGGTCCCAGGTTCAATCACAGGCCCCTCCAGTTAAAAGGACCACCAGGCAGGAGGATATGATGAATTGAATTATTTCTGCCTAACAGTCTGGAGAGCTGCTGCCAATCAGAGTAGGCAATACAGATCTTGGCAGACCAATGATCTGATTCAGTATAAGGCAGCTTCATATGCATCCATAGGAAAGGGATAGACAGCAGACCCTTCTGGGGGGAACAATAGACTCCTTCCCTTTGCTTTTACATAATGTGTCAGTGAGAGTATGTTCATGGGTGGGCAGAGGGGATACAGTCCCACTGTTTATGCCACGGGGAAAAAAAGCTTCAAATAATCCCTGCATAGTACCCAAAATAACAACAAAAAACCCCACACAACCCCCCTCCAAAACCCCTAATTTATAGCCTGACTAACCTGCCCTGAACTTTTTTTGATTTCTGTTTGCACATGGAATGCCAATCACCATTTCACCTCTCCTGCCCAAATGTCCTCAGAACACAAGTCCCAAAAAGGATTCTAGCTTCTTACATATAATTCATTCCCGATACTTTTGGGATGGGGGAGGGGCAGGGCACGTCACCTCTGCCATAACCATTCCGAGATAAGGCTGTGCCAGCTTTACAACGTGGGGGCTAATCCTTTTAATAGCTCTCTGGCGATTAAATTAAGTGCTTGCTTTAGATTAGGTAAGACCGCTATCGTTATTCCTGTGGATTATGTCTTCCTGGTGGCCTATCTTGCCTTATCCAAATACTTTAAAAAAAAAATATTTCAGAGGCCAGGGCTTATTTAACATTCAAAAGGAACCATCCCTATGGAGCTTGAAGCCCCTGAACTAGCAGGCCATAAATCTGCCACAGCCGCTCCCCCCACTAGCAAAATGAATGGCTGCAAGTTGAAAGAAAGCACATAAAACGGTGTATCATTTAGCAATGATGATCTTAAATGCTGCTGTAGATCAGCCCCATTTGCTTCTTCGCTGGGTAACGGTAGGCACATCTTTTTTCTCAACGGCCTTGTAACCTCATCCAGGAATGGCGTAACTCTGGCCAGAAAATTGCTGCAATGTATCTCATCCCAAGTGGTCCCCTTAATTGACCCAAGTTGGAATATTGAAGGTCAAGCATTAATATATATATTTGTCATTGCCGAGGGGTTTTAAACCTCAGCAGACAGTAATTGCAGAGTGTCTATTCTTTCTCAGAACTAATGTGGGTCTAATGGATCTAAGTGAGATGCATGGCTCACGGCTAGTAGTTGTGTGCAATATCCCAACAGAGCCATCGACTCAGTGCCCTCATGAATCTCAGACACTCTCACCCCAAGTCTTCCTAATCTTGATCTGAAAATTCCAGTGGCTGTGCCCGAAGGCGCCACGCTTTGAGCATCTCTGTGAATGGATCAAGAACATACAAATGAAGGCTATATGCTTTCACATTACCTGCAAGGCCAGGGTGGCCATATGCACTTTGCTGTGTGAAGAAAGTGGCTGCAGGGAAGGTGAGATGACAAACCAGTGAACCAAACAAACCAAAACCTTCTGTTCTCACCACGTAGCAGACATTCACGATTTTGGGGGGGATCAAACCAAACTCCGGCCACATGAATGAATCTGTGGGTGAAAGTAAATGGTTTCCAATAGGGTTGGTCAATACTAAAAAAATTCGGTAAAATTCGGATTTGGGTATTTTGGGGCATAAAATGATTTGTATGCCCGAATCCGAATCATAGCCAATTCGGATATACCCGAAAATTCGGGTAAATCCGAAAAATTCGGGTCCCGCTTTATTATTTTTTTGAATTCTGTGGGTGTTTTACATCGTTTTGCCTGCAGGGCGCAATTTTTTAAAGCCAGGCGCACGCAAAGTTTCAGGATATCATTCGAGATCGTCCTGATTTTCCCCAGTTTGCGTGCTTGGGTCTGTGGGGCAAGGTTATTGACACTCATAAGGCCCTAACTTCCATTGCTTCCAACAGCTACAGGAGATGGGGCCAGACTTTTGAAGGTCCATAACGTTGGACCCCTGAACCAAACTTCACTAACCAGAGAATTGGCAGGGACAGTACTTGGGTGGGCGATACCCGAATTTTGAAGTGACAGTATTCTAAAACTGCACCCCCCACAGTCACCCAAAGAAATTTCCCCCAGATTCTGTGCTCGGCCAGTTGGCCCCATTGCAGCTTGGCCAGGAAATTTCTGTGAGGGTTGTGGAGTGCACATTTCATGGTAAACTCACAAAAAACTTTCAGGGTGCCTCTCAGAGAGTTCTTCATGACACCATCCAGGTTTAAAATCCTGCTTCAAGCAAGTTCAATGCTGCGGTAGTCCATCTCCCACTGCCCCATAAGCAAAGTTCCTCAAACCTGATGGTGTCATTCAGAGGACTCCTCTGAAGATACCCTGAACATTTTGTGACTGTACCTTGATAAAATGTGCACCACAGCCCCTCCACCAGAAATTCCTATTACTGACAGCAATGCAGAAGTCACTGCAGGAAAAAGAACCTTGGGCAATTCTTTAAAGATCTGTGTAGCACATTTTGTTGCTATCAGCACTGAATATTTGTAGGGTATCATCGAGACTGTCCTGATGACACCCCACGCTTGGTGCAGCTTGTTTAGTGCGGACCCTCAAAATGGTAGCCGCCCATCTCCCTTTTTTTAGCTGTCATTGAGTTCACAGATAGAGGCCCTTTGAGGGTTCCATAACTTTTGCCTCTAGTTCAACTTCGCACTAAATCCAGGTTCAGGTGATGTGTCCTGATGACACTTAGTGCCATTAGCTTTTAAAAAAATTCCGGTTTTCATGTTTCAACGCCTCTGCAATACGAAGCTTCTCCGCGAGTTTTTGAGTGAGCCGTGAAACACGCAAAACCAGCATTTTAAAGTTAGTGACTAAATCCTTGTAAGTGCAACATCAGGAGACTGTCCCTGATGATACTCCAAAGTTTGGTGAGTTCTTGGTTCAGAGCCGTAAAAGTTATGGACTCCTCAAAGGTGTGTTTCCTCCCCATCTCTATCAGCTCCCACAAGTCACGTATAGCTGCACCCCTTTGAGGGTCCACCGAACCAAACTGCACCAAATCTTGCGGGCAAAACATCAGGACAGTCACCTGATGATACTCTGATATTTGCGTCGACATATCCAAATGCGCCCCTGTAGTACTTCTCAGGGGTGCTTGCTCATGCATTTCTGTGCGGACTTAGCTGTATTGCTGTCAATGGGGAATTTTCGGTAGAGGTATTGTGAGGTGCACATTTTGAAGAGGGTCACAGGTTCAGGGGAATTGATCAGGTCAGGGAATTTTGCTTCAGGGTTTCACCTCTATGGGACCCAAAAGGTAGGGCCCATCTCCCACTTCCACCTGAAGTAAAACTCAAACCTGATGGTGTCATCCAGAGACTCTCCTACATAAATTCTTGAAAGTTTTGTGGGTTTACCATGAAAATGTGTACCCACAGCCCTCAGAAATTCTATTGATGCAATGCAGCCAAGTCACTGCATAGAACAAAGAATCTTGAGCAAATTTTAGTGCCTGCAGGGTGACTTGTAGATACGTATTTGCAATTGATGGGATTATAGGAGACTGTCCTGATGATACCTCCAAGTTTGCGCAGTTTGGTTCAGGGGCCAAAGTTATGGACCCTGAAAAGGGCAGTGCCCTCATCTCCTTAGTTCCATTTATTGAAAGAATGGGGATAGGACAACAATTTTGTATCCAGCAACTTTGCCCCCCCTAAATAAAATGCACCGGTCTTGAGGGTATCATCAGGACAGCCCCCGATGATACTCCTGAAAATTCTGGTGCTGATATGTTTAAAAAACCCCTGCAGGCCAAAATGAAAACACCAAAATAAAAACGCATTCGTTGGTAATCCTAATCCTGCTGGATTCGATTCGTTTAGGATCTCGACAGCTCCAGATTCGGCTCCTGCTCGTCCGAATCCGTCCGAATCCGTGCAGATTCGGTAAAAATTCGGATTTGGACTGTCCGAATCTCCAACCCTAGTTTCCAATTTGAGGCAGTTGCTGTCCGAGGGTGGATCTCTTTTGTGCGAAGCCCTTTACCAAGAATACACACCATTCCATTGCTGGGCTAATAAATTGGCCATAGCCATTTTATTGAGCAGAAGCATGAGGTTAAGCATGTGTCTGGATCTGGTCATGTGGGTCCTGAACTTCATTCTACTGCAGGACTCTGCCGGGTGGATGCTCCTGGCAAGAGATGTTCCCCTTCGGCCTGGTTCGGCAGGGGCGGTCGCCTCTTGCTGCTGTTGCCGTTCCCAAGGGGAAGACGTAGCTCCCTAGCTCCCTTGCCCTTGCCCTTCCAGAGCCATACCCATGCGCCAAACCACCAAGTATCTAGGCTATGACAAAATGAGCATGCATTAACATAGAAAATTAGGGAGAGGTGGGTGGGCAAATTGTTAGCTGGCGATCACATGGCTGGCACAAAGGAGGGCGAGCCCCTTTAAAGTCTCGGTTCACACCTCCTTTCTTCTGGTAACACTAGCCCTTTCCTAGTGTGGCTCCCCTTCCCCTTTTACCCTTACTGGGGCGGCATCAGCTCGTTTCACTTCTCCCCACCCCAAGCAGCAACCGCGTCTCGTGGTAATTCACAGACGTCTTTGTTGAAAAAAGAACCCTCTGATGTCACCTGGCATAAAAGGAGATTCCACCCTTATACCAATTGTGTCCTACAGACAGGAGGCTGCCATTCACTTCTCTGAAAGAAATCTCAAGGTCACCTCCCATAGGTGCCATTTATACTTTTTTGAAGCTCCATCCAGTGTTCCATCTAGTTTGACTAGGGCTGCCAAGCTCCAAGTGGGGCCTGGAGAGCTGTATCAGTCCTGCTGAAGAAAATGGCAGCATCGGAGAGTGGACTATATGACATTATAACCTGCTGAGGTCCTTCCCCTTCCCCAAGCCCTGACCTCCCCAGGCTTCCCCCAAATCTCTAGGAATTTCCCAACCCAGAATTGGCAATCCTGAGCTTAACCCTGAGTGACTGAGTCATAAAGCTAGCAACTGCCTCTTGATGATGGGTTTCCAAGTGCTTGGGTCAGCAATAGCAGAGCTGGGTACTTTTAGCTAGCATAATTGGATTTATACCCCACTTTGAGAAAGCCAGCATGGTGTAGTGGTTAAGAGCAGGTGGATTCTAACCAGTGGTTTTTGAGTATTTACTGAACAAGCATTGGCCCACCAGATACCTTTGGGAGACAACGGTTGGGAGAGCATGTGTTAATAAGAACAGACATGTATAATTGTGAGTATATAATGTTGAGGTTTTTAAACTTTCATTCAATAAAGGTGTTTAAGACCAAAAGAAATAATAAAAGGGGAACTGGATGAGAAAGAGAGAAGAACCTGGCTAGATTCCAGTGATGATACTGGAATAGATGCACTACTAGTCTGAATTAGCAAAGCTATTACCTTCTCATGAATACCAACAGTCCATGTACAGAAGTGCCCCTGCATCATCTCATGTTCTCTTTGTTGGCAACCTTAGGATTGTTGCCTTCTCTCCATCCTCCACGGAAATGCAGTGTCCTGCACCAAGTCGAACAAGCAACACAAATTATCCATCCTTTTATTTGGTCTTTCGATTATAGAACCAAAATTAAATTTAAACTCTTCATAGGGAGGCATTTTTTTCTAATCACTCACACTGCTGTACAGATCTCTACAACTTGATTACATTCTAATTAGATTAATTGGATGGAGAATAATCTCTTTCTCCAGAAAGATCAACAGAAGAAGGGAAGCAGCTCTACAAACCTCAAGAAATAAACGATGAACAAAATTCATCTGAAGCTTTACAACTCTACCACAAAGTGCGCAGTAATTAAATTGTTAAAGAATTTACAACCCCCGCTTGGATTCCCCACCACCACCACGGTAATCATTTTCTCTTTCCAATTTTCCGTCTTTCTCCATAAAATGAGATGTGGAATTCCAATTTCTTCATTGATTTCTGAGATAAAATTTTAAGAAACTCCAGTAACAAAAGGTCAAATGCCTCCGGAGAGCAGGGGAAATGGATTGCCTTCATTAGTGAGTCCAAAAAATAGTGAACTGTATAATGTTTCAAAGATTTTTGGCTTGCATACTAATGGTCATTGGTTACCTTTGCCAAATGAAAATGCAGACCGAGCCAGGTCAGCCATTCTTCATTAGGGCTAATATTTAATTTTCCCATGCACCTGTGCACACTAGTCCATAATTCAAATTGGGGAGTATCTTGATCTGTAATTCCAGCCTAAACTGATGATGCAGAAATCTGTAAATATATTGTTCTGTTGTAGTTTTCACCTTTTGCGGGTTCTTACTCCATTCCTTCCCATCTTCCAAAAATTGAAGTCTGAATTTAAATGTGCTATAAAAAAAGGGAAGGGTGTGTCTTTAAAAAAGCTGTCTGGTTTAAAATGACAATTCTTAATGTGATGTGTTTTTAAAAACCATTTCTGCGTCAGTTATGTCATAACTTATGTGTCTCCATCATTTTGACTGGTTGCTTCCTGACATGAAGATGCAATCCACCACAGTTCTACATATGCAGTTCTAAGTCAGATTGTCTGGATGAAACTTATTAAGTGTTGAAATGAGGCAAGAGGTGACATTTCAGGCAGCCCCCCTCTCAAATATCGCACCCTTTAAAACCCTTTAAATCCCACCCTTTCACATACCTGTGGCAGTTTCTTTTGGCATAAAGAGGGGTTTTCTTGTGGGCTATACAAAGTACCAAATCAAGGATCACCACAGCCATGCACTGCTTCTGCTGGCAGATTCCCCCCCCCCTCCCCAGGTAGGGCAACAAAAGGAATTAAACAAAAGCAATTAAAGTTGATGATTCATTTGAAATGTGGTGTTGGGGGAGAGTTCTATGGATCCTGTGGACTGCCAAAAAGACAAATAACTGAGACCTGGAGAAAACCAAGCCTGAATTCTCCCTAGATGCTGAAATGACTAAATTGAAGCTATCATATTTTGGTCACATCATGAGAAGACAAGAGTCATTGGAAAAGGCAATAGTGCTAGGAAAAGTTGAAGGCAGCAGGAAAAGAGGAAAACCCAGCATGAGATGGACTGACTCTATAAAAGAATCCACAGCCCTTAGTTGGCAAGACCTGAGCAAGGCTGTTAATGATAGGACATTTTGGAGGTCATCAATTCATGAGGTCGTCATAAATTGGAAGCCACTGAGCAGCACTTATCACACAAACAAGTGAAAATACTATCTGTTCCTAATGAAAGAGGAAGAGGAACCCCCTTCCCTAGTGCCACGGGCCTGTGCCCTGATCCATATTATTTATCCCCAAGTACTCTTTGAGGCTACTCATCAGAGGATCCAACTGAAGGTTCGGACAGTCATTCTTGTCCAATCTGATGAGGGATAAAATGGAGGGCAGGGAACCCCAGGCTCCTTGGAGGAAGAGAAGGATGAAAGCACATTTGATCCGTTGATCAATAGTGCATCCTGAGTTTGCAAGGATGGAGAATATAGGATGAGAGTGGGTGCTTTGGTCTTTGATGTCTTTTTCGCATTGTGGAATGCACTTTTGTATGGGTTCATTCATTTGGATTCCTGTAGCACGTAAAGACTTGCAACTGCATAGGCAGGGTTAAGGACGCATGAAAACTACCTTTTATTGAATCAAATCGCTGGTCCACCAGGATCTGTATCTGTAGTATCTATTCTGAGTGGCTGCAGTATTTGATATTTTTTAAATTGGAGATGGTGGGGGTTGAACTTGGGCCTTCTACATGCCAAGCAGGTGTTCTACCACTGAGCCACAGGCCCACTCTGTCATTATTTCAAATTTCATGTCCTTATGGTTTCAAACCTTCTCCCCTCTCCCAATTTCTGTTTCTATTTTGTTTCTCCACTGCATTAATTGAAACCGCGGTTCTTTATTTTATGGCCATGTTCTGTTTTCCTTGCATCAGATTTTCCCTGTGAAATATACTGATGTCCTTTGTACATCAATACCAGTGTTTTAACTACGTTGTGTGTACAAAGGATGTACTTTGTATATGCACATATCATATAAGCTGCTTACAAAAAGCATTCAATAGAAATGAACCGGCACAACCGATGCTGAAAAGAGAGAGTGGGAATTCTTGACCAAAGTAGAAATAAAATTGGAGAATTTGCTCATCCCTAGAGTTTTCCCCAAGATGAACCCTATCCACGTGCAAATGCAGTGAGATAAACCCACAATGGTCATTTCCACACAGCAGAAATAAAATGGCTTGAGGACATTTTAAAAATTGTTTGGGGGGAAGTTTGCACAGCTTCCCCCCTCACCAAAAAGTTGTCAGAATGGTTTATTTCTCTCAACTCACGTTTTTTTTAAAAAATGCTAAACTAGCGATCTTTTCCCTGCAACCCGGGTTGAAGACATTTACTGCCTGCTGAGTGAAATAACTTGGCAGGAAATGCTTCATCTCTCTTGCCCAGAGCTCTTACTTTCATTTTCGCACTCGCACCTGCCATTTTGGGCGCTGCAGCAGATTCTCTGTGAAGGTTCTCCGCAGAGGTCTCCTCTGCTTGCAGCTCATCCATGCACAATTTCTGTGTAAAAAGTAGTTGAATAAGGATTTTTTTGCCCGGCGATCCCACGCATATGTCATTTTTCCTTTTTTTTTCTGTTTTGAGGGGTATGTCTGCAAAGTTGTGACATCATGATTAGAGAAGCTGCAATATGTGCATATTTGGCTTTGCAGACATACTTCTCAAAACAAAAAAAAAGAAAAAACAACACGTGTATGGGATCGCTGCCAAAAACAAACTTTGTTCATCTGTTTTTACATGGAAATCCCATGCGAATGAGCTGCAAGCAGAGGAAACCTCTGTGGAAAACTTTCACCAGATGGTGAAGGCAGGACAATCTCTGCAGTAGCACACAAAATGGAAGACACAACTCTGAAATTGGCCAGAGTTCCACCGACCAGCAGGCGGGAAAAAAGAACTGCTTTGGCTGGCATTCAGCATTTCCCCACTTACCTGCTGCTGCGCGCTACTCTCCCCAAGTAGCACAGGGTCCCCCGGCACTCCCCATTACAGGGGCGGCGACAACGCAGCCGCCCCAATGCTGCCACTGTCACGCCTCCTCAGCATGCGACATTCCTGATGCCTTTTGAAATGGCGCCTTTTGATGACCCTGCGCAGAGCGCGGGGTCGTGGGGAAGCCCGGGCGCGCGTCAGAAATGACGCGCGCTGGGAGTAGCGCACATCAACCACTCACCCAGGTAAGTGGGGAAACAAGCATTGATTGTGTTCTCCGCACTGTGGGAACACAAAAAGCCAAAATGGATCTTTTAAAAATGTCTGCAGGATATTTTATTTCTGCTATGTGGAAAGGACCAAGGAGAGCCGCTGTGCTCTTATAATGTCTAGAGCTGTGATGGTGAATCTTTTGGGCTCAGTGTGTCCAAATTTGGGAATTGCCTAATGCCGGCATGTCACCCTCCCCCAGTTGAACAAAAGAGAAACATTTCTTTGCATATTCATTTTTTTAAAAATACAGTCTAACCATGTGTATTGCTACATATTATATAAAAAAATTTAAATAATTACAAAAATGACTCAAACTCAAGCAGGGAGAATAGCTGTTGTTCGTGTTGGTGAATACTGGCATGTCGTCCAAAATGGCCATGGCATGTCATCTTCGGCACCCGTGTCGTAGGTTTGGCATCACTGGTCTTCTAGAAGCTACTGTGTGGAGCATCAGCAACTATGCTACAGAAATTGCATACTCCCCCGCCCCCTCCTTCAGACTGAGACAAATCTCCAGGAAAATTCATTACTCAGTTTAAGTGACAGGATTTATCATTCCATTCAAATGCTCACTCTCACACGCTCTCCTTGCTATCACACATGCCTGGCCGTTATAATTTGTTCCGTTCACATTTTCCCACGAAGTTCTCCTCAGAGTGATGGGCAGAAAATAATGAAGAAAGCGAGGAGCAGTTTGGGGCTAAAAGCATAACAATGGACTAATATATTGCCCGTTGGCTTGTTTCACCGGGGGGGGGGGGGATGACAATTGTAAACAAAGGGAAAAATGGGGCTGCTTTCAGAAATTGCCACTGTGTCAACATGGGGTTAATGTTATTCTCGAGTCAGATACATATTTCAAAATCTTGTTCAAACTCCACGATCTTCCCAGAGTGCACTGGGTGGTCCCCCTGGGCGCTGTAGAATAGATGTATAGCTATAGCGTTTGGCAATAACATATCTTTATTTTGGAGAAAGATTTAAAATGACTACACATCAGTCAGTCAACTTAAGGTTCAGGATGAGATATTCAGAGTGCAGGCTTGCTCTGTTGATGCCTGCAACTAGAAATCTCCACTTTGAAATGAAAAGAAAATGGTTCCAATCCTTTCCCAGCTGTCACCTCCTAGTTTTTTAAAGGTATACACACAGCTATGTTCAGGCATCCTGCCAATTTCTTTAGCTTCGTGCTGAGCAATAGGTCAACAGTTGCTACTGTTGCTTAGATTGTTAGTGTCAGAAACACATGTTTAAAGAATTTGGGCAAAGCTTGGTGAAGAATCAGCAAAGTTTATTTAAGATACGTTTCTTGCAAGCAACAGGTGTCTGTCCATAAGCAGAGAGGCGTCCCTAACAGTCACAAACATCATGCATATATTCCCTTCTGATGATTGGGCATTCTCCCTCCCCTTGATTCCCACTGGGAAGGCCAAGGGTTTACAGACTAAGGCATGGACCAGTTATATTCCTTTGTTCAAGACATTGTCTCTGTCCCCTCCTGATACTATATTTGGCCTTCCACTTCCAAGAATTGTTCTCAACTTTCCACTTATTACCTCTTCTATCTGTCTGTTGGAAAGGTCACCTTTGTTCTTTTCTAGCACCCACTCAAAAACTCCTTTCAGACCTCCTTCCCCAGCGCACAGCTTCTACTCTACTAGTCTAAGACTTGTTTTTTATACTTTTGTGGTTGACATGTCTTGTGAGCTATCCAGTTCACAGGTGCATCTTAGTTTTCCGTTTTAGATATATCTTCTAGATAAGCTAGCTTCTGCAGTTAATGTTTTCTGCACACCCCACTGTTTCTGCATGGTCAGAAAACTGCACCCTAGGGACGTAAAAACACCGTCACTGGGGCAATGTTCGCACAGCTGCGAACATAGGTGCAACACAGCAGCGCCGTGCTCATCCCCCCCAAATGGCATGAAAATGCTGCTTTCAAAACATGCTCCATGAGTGTGTTGTTTGAAAAGCAGCGTCTTCTACTGAGCAAACGGCACCGGGTGGAAGGCAACGTTTTCCCCACACCGCTTTCCCCCCTGCAGCTCTTACCTCCTCTCAGCTGCCATCGTACAGAGGCTAGGGGACACTCCTCCTGCCCTCCGTCCCTGGAGGCGTGACCATGGCCATGGGGGTGTGTCACCTGGCCTCTGCCCAGCGATGGCAGCCGAGAGGAGGTAAGAGTGGGGGGAAAGCAGCGGCGGGTCACTGGGACCATTCACAGAACGGCATGCAAACAGCCCCCCGGGATGATGGCCACTAACCTGGATAGCTTTAAAAGGGGCTTGGACAGATTTATGGAGGAGAAGTCGATTTATGGCTACCAATCTTGATCCTCTTTGATCTGAGATTGCAAATGCCTTAACAGACCAGGTGATCGGGAGCAACAGCCGCAGAAGGCCATTGCGTTCACATCCTACATGTGAGCTCCCAAAGGCACCTGGTGGGCCACTGCGAGTAGCAGAGAGCTGGACTAGATGGACTCGGGTCTGATCCAGCTGGCTTGTTCTTATGTTCTTATGTTCTTATGATGCACCATGTTGGTGCTTTCCCACTCACCCGCCTGTGCAGAAAGGGCCAGAGTCAGCTCTCATACGCTTTGTGTGCATATGCTCATTGCTTAAAATGTATTTATTTTCTTTTTAAAACATCTTCAATAAACCCAATTTTAATGGTGCAACTGCCTGCTCATTTGAAAGTTTTCACCAAGGGCTAACCTGGTACGCGAAGGCTATCGATCCCAGCTATCTCACTCTTTGTCTCCAGATAATTCCCCCAAGTAGAGTGGAAACTGCCTACCTAGGGAAACCCATGAACCTCAATGCATCCCAGGCTCTCACCAGGTCTCAACAGGGAGAGCCATTAATTCACTGTTATCACCACTCAACATCAGATAGTTTAAGAGACCGAAACCTTACAAGCCCTTTATAAGCCTGGGAGGTTTTAAGATAAAAGCTGAGATTTTCCTTTCCTCTTTTATGAACCTGGTAAGTTATTTATGGGAGTAATATTCTTAGCTTGTGTATTTTTCTTAAAAGTGCCTCTCAGGAAAATCCATAAAATATTATTGCTCTAAACATGCTTGTATGTAAATTCAAAGCATATGTTTGAATGAACAAAACAGTCAAGAAATAGGAGAAAGGTGCTTAAATGCGCCAATCTGTTCTGCCTTGAAAAGCTCCAACATGAAAGTGGTGCAGTTTCATTCATTTCACTGGGCAAAGAATGATTTGTGAATGTTTTCTATGAATAAATTAATGTGTTTGCATGTAACCATAGGTGGGGGGTCTTCAGCATGCATGTGATTTTTTGCCCTTCAATAGTGGCCCACCCCACTGCCCCCCAGCCGACAGGTGCATCAGTCCTTGCAGCTTTGAGCAGTGGTGGGATCCAAAAATTTTAGTAACAGGTTCCCATGGTGGTGGGATTCAAACTGTGGCGTAGTACCAATGGGGCTGGGTGGGACACGATGGGGGCGGGGGCGGGCATTCTGGGGGCGGGGCATTCCTGGGCAGGACTGTGGCAAGGACACAGCCGCTGCGCCGGTCCTTGGGTGGGAAACGAATGCGCACAGGCTGCCACGCACGCCGGTGCACCTCCTGCTAGACTGCTTCAAGTTCTGCGTGCTACTGCTGAGAGGAGGGGTGTAACTAAGGCAAAAATCATGTGGCAAAATCACCAATTAGTAACCCCTCTTGGCACACACAAATAATTAGTAACCTACTCTCGGGAACCTGTGAGAACCTGCTGGATCTCACCTCTGGCTTTGAGGCTTGGGACCCAGCCCCATCACAACTGACCACACGGGGTGGATAACAGACAGCTGATGAGGCATTGTTGATCAGGAAACGTGGCCTGGCCTGATGAACAGGCAACTGGGCCCAATAGTAAGGGCAAGACACGGGGGGGGGGGGCACTGGCCAGTAAGGCAGGGGAGATCCAGAGTGAGGGAGAGGGAACCACTTGGAGGGAGAGGGTGGGAGCAACTCAGTTGAGAGGCATCAGAGAGTGGAATTGGTATTGGCCTGGAGGGAACTCCCAGAAATATTACCTGTAGGGAACTACAAAGTCAAATAATATTGGAATCCTGAAAAAAAAACCTGAATCCAAATACCAAACCAGTATTTGGAAACTGGAAAATCAGGAATAGTAATATTTTTCAGCACCTTGATATCTGGATCTGAAAAATACCAGTTTTGTTTTGAGCAGAACATCACTAGTAACCAGCAGTAGTTAGAGCAGGAACATCTGCCCTCACTTTAACATTTGCTGCCTTCACTGCTGAGAAGGACCAGAGCCAAGATCTACTGCATTGGGTCATAATCCCATGGTCATGTGTCACCATATACGGTGCCTGCTATCTCACTGAGAGATTGCTTAAAGAAGAGGCTTGCCTTTCTTTGATTCAACTATTCTCACAAGCCAGCAGTGCCGTAGGGGAGAAAACTGACACCCGGGGCAAAATGGCGCCTGTGCCCCTGCCCCCTCCCCCCAACCTGCCTCACCTTTAAAAATTAAAAGGGCAGCCTGCTCCGGGCCGTGGGGATGCTCCAGGCTGTGTGGGTGACCTGAGGGGAGAGGTGGGGGAGCGATTCTCTGCCCCCATACCTGCGTCCAGGGCATTTGCCCCCCTCCGCCCCGCAGTATCTCCACCTATGCAAGCCAGCAATGTAAAAAAGCTCAAACAAACTTTTCCAGCGCTTAGAAATACTACAACAGGTTTCTACTATCGTTAGCAGAGAAATCTCGGCTGTTGATTGACTACTAACAAAATGCATTAGCAAATTCTCCATGAATACAGTTAATGTCCTGGTTTATTGGAAGGTACCTGGGTGGGGCCTCCCATCTCTATGGTGGTCCTATCGGCAAACTGGCTGGATGAAGATGGCATTCAGGTGAAGTTTGCTCTAGACATGGTGGAAGGATATTTGGCTGCTTCCTGACACCTTTTTGACCAATGGCAACTGGAAGTTATATGAAGAGAGCTGTCTGCTGGAGCTGCGTACAGACTTGATCGATGGATACCTGGCAGTTATGTCCTAGCTTTCTAATCAATGCAATCGGAAATTGGAAGAAGGTAGACTTTGGTCACTGTTGGATCTAGGAATGATGGAGGGAGTGTTATGGGTGATTTAGTTATGTGACAAATGTCTCCACGAGGGGATATTATTTTTGACAGAATTATCAAAAGCCAAGATATGGATTGAACAGGATTTGGCTGATCATAATGGAAAGTCTTAAATGCATATATGTCATTTATATTGCCTTGGCCCATCTGTATGTCTCCCCATGTGTTTGTGGGCTCAATTCAAGGTCCTGGTGTTGATCTTTAAAGTTTTATACAGTTTGGGACCAACATGCTTGAAAGACTGCTCACTCTGTTATGGACCTACCTAACCACTGTGATCATCTTCTGAGGCATTGCTTTTGGTGGCCCCAAATGCTGAAATTAGGTTGATGCCAATCCAGGAAAGGGTCAGTTGTGGCACCAAAGCTCTGGAACCTTCTCCCTAGAGAAATTCATTTCTCCTTTTGATGCCATATTTTTCACCATCAGGTAAAGACTTCCGACCGACCGACCGACCGACCGACCGGTCTGTCTGTCTGTCTGTCTGTCTGTCTGTCTATCTATCTTGTTTGTTTGTTTGTTTGTTTGTTTGTTGTTTAAATTTAATACCCTACCCTTCCCAGCCTAAGCAGGACTCAGGGAAGCTTACATACAAGATTTCCAACACATCAGTCATAAAAACAGATTCCAAAAAGCAATCTATAAATAATTTAAAACTGTAAAATAAATACATTCTTAAAGTTGATGACAGAAACAGAGACTCATTCCGCACATGCAGAATAATGCACTTTCAAACTGCTTTCAGAGCTCATTGAAGCTGTGCGGAATAGCAAAATCCACTTGCAAACAGTTGTGGAAGTGGTTTGAAAACACATAATTTTGCGTGTGCGGAAGGGGCCAGATATTCAAAGGACTCTTAGGCAGCCTAGATTTTAAAGATCAACCCCATCCCATTCCACAGCCAATCCTAACTATTAGGTCATGGAGGAGTTGGGGGAGAGGGACAGAACTCGGGAGGCCATCAGGATGTATGTCCTAGCTTTCTAATCAATGCAATCGGAAATTGGAAGAAGGTAGACTTTGGTCACTGTTGGATCTAGGAATGATGGAGGGAGTGTTATGGGTGATTTTGTTATGTGACAAATGTCTCCACGAGAGGAAATTGGTTGCTTCAATCATGGTTGCTTCAATCAAAGGCCCAGTGGAACATTTCTGTCTTACTGGACCTGAGGGAATTCCTTTAGGGCCCTGACATCAACTGGTGAGGAGTTCCATTGGGTCAGAGCTAGAGCAGAAAAAGCCTGGCTCTGGTTGAGACCAGGTGAATGCCATTGGGGCCAAGGACCACCATGAGATTACCACTGGAGGAGCGAAGGCCCTGCTGTGGGCAGAATGGGGAAGTGCAAAAACTTTTATGGCTGGGGTCAATTCGTTGTTGTAGGTTTTTTGGGCTGTGAGGTTGTAATGTGGTAGTTTTTTCTCCTAACGTTTCACTCGCGTCCATGGCTGGCATCTTCAGAGGCATGTCACAGTAAGACAAGTGTGAAGATGCCAGTCATAGTAGTAGGCAAAAGGTCAGAAGCTAAAACTATCAGACCATGGCCACACAGCAGAAGTGGGATCCAACCAGTTCTCACCACTTCTCTAGAAGTGGTTACTAATTTTTTCTGAGTGCCGAGAAGGGGTTACTAAAGCAACCTCCCTGCCCAATAGGGACTGGAGGCGTGTGTGTGCAGCGGCGCCACTGTTTGAATCCCACCACCATCGGAACCTGTTATTAAAATTTTTGGATCCCACCACTGCCACACAGCCTGGAAATCCCACAATCACCCCGCTTTATTGTTTCATTTAGTGTTACTTCAGTGAGCCCTTCTTCCTGCCTAGTCTTCTAATTGTTGCTTTTAGGGGTTTTGTCTGTATTTTATGGTTTTTGTCCGTATTTTAAATCTGGATTAAAAATCTGTTTTTGTTGGTTTTTTTAAATGTGATTTTATTATGTATGTTTTATATTTGTTAGATGCCTCAGTGGCCCTTTCGAGGAGCAGAAATTTTGTGACATAAATATAAGATTTAAAGTGGCGCTCAATTTACATGACAGCTATTTCTCCGCTAGGCAACCACCGTGTGATGGACATCCCAGTCTTATGAACTCATTCAATTTGGGGCTGGTTTTACAGCAGTTTTACAGCATTCTGATTCTGCAACCTACCTGTTGCTTTGCGGAGTAAATAGATACTGTTTTCCCCCACATCTACAAGTGGCAGGAAGAGCTAAGTCAAATATGATAAGTAGGTTGTTACTGATTGCAGCCATCCAGCCTTTGCCCTGGATTTTCCAGATTGTTGTTGTTAACCAATAGTTAACAACAAGACAATAATAAGGTTGTCCAATTATCTGCGGAGAAATGATGACAAAATGTCATCTCACATGGGTGGGGTTGGGGAGAAACAGGAGATGCAAATATATTCCCAGGTGGATCCCCCCCCCCACCCCCAAGGAAAAGTGACAGATCAATTCCTGGGCATGTTCCTGCAAATCACAGCCATTTGAGAAATCCATAAAAACGTGGAGCCTATGATATCGAACATGTAGGACTTATGATTCACAGTGCATTCCTAAGAATGCTTTTCTAAGAACAGACCTTACTGAGTAGGTTTGAGTATGTTCCTAAGGAAACTTTCTTATGGCTGCACACATTGTCAGACTTAGATAGCAAAGCCTCTGAGAATGGATGAGCATAATCATGCAAGACCTGTGCTAGATGCTCACTTTCCATGTTATGATTTTGACTTGGGAAATAGCTTTTTCACACATATCTGCAATCCGGATGTCTCATATGCGACAGCCAGCTTGGGGTATAGGAGTTTCAGTTTCACAGTAGGATCTGGGAGACCTGGGCTTCAATCCCCACTTTGCCAAGATTATACCTGTATATTTTTTAAAAAGTTGTTAAGCACTTTTAGGTTTGGTTGTTTGAACCACGTTCTTTATGGTTCATGTTTTATGCTCTATATATGTCTATGTGACTGACTGTAATGGCATTTAGTCACATGTAAGAAATGCCACTAGTTGTTGTGAGTTTTTTTGGGCTATGTGGCCGTGATCTGGTAGTTTTGCCCCTAATGTCCCCCCTGCATCCATGGCCGGCATCTTCAAAGGCCATAAGATGTGTTTCTCTACATGGCACATTGTATTATAATATTCTTCCAGAGATTCCAGCTATAGATATGGGTGAAATGTTAGGACAAAAAACAACAACACACCAGATCATGGCCACACAGGCCGGAAAATCCACAAAAACCATTGAGCCCAGCCATGAAAGCCTTTGACAATACAAATGCTATTAGGTAAAGTAAATAAATGAGTATCCAACTGTCCGTCTTTTTCCTGGGACAATACCTATTTTCTAATCCTTAGTAGTTCCTGCAGTACCTACGTTTGCCTTATGGGGAGGTGCCGTTCAAAACAATTTATGGTATGTACACATTGTTCTAAATTCTAGGTCTGACCCATGAGATCTTGCATATACTCTGCACCTCATAGGGAGAGCCAGTGTGTTGTAGCAGTTAAGAGAATTATGCTAGTATCTGGGAAATCCAGGTTCAAATTCCTATTCATGCTATGGAATCTCACTGGATGACCTTGGTCCAGTCATACTGTCTCAGCCTAATCTACTATGCAGAGTTATTGTGAAGATAAAATAGAGGACAGTAGAATAATTTAAGCTGCCTTGAATTCCCAATGGGGAGGAAGGCTGGGTTTAAAAGAATTAAACAAAGAAACAAATCTTCACTGCCATGTATGGGATATTAGCATACAGGAGGTATGAATTTCTTGCATTCCAGTGTGTGTGTGTTTGTGTGGGTAGTCCGATTTAAATTAGTTTTTTGGGTAAACTAAGAAGCCCACACAGGTAAGGCAACCTTACCTGTGAGAGAGTGACCCCTGGGAAAACATGCCCTCATGAGGAAAACATGCAAGCTAAGGAACAGAAACAACAATTGTAAAGAGTAAAATGTTTTGTTCTCCGCTTATTTTAGAAGCAAGTTGTCCTAAATTTCAAAATGTATGACAATACAGAATGTTTATGTTCTAAACCATAATAGATAAGAAGGCTAACTATCAATACCCATAATAAGAGAATATTTTATATTTTGTGACCCATAGAGACCAGCTGCCAGTCCCAAAGAAGGGTTAGCAGAGGGGCGCCAGGAAAGGGGTCAGCAGATGGAGGTAGCCGCCCCCTTTGGGAGGAATATTGAACCTACAAACTTGTTTTAAACGCACAGGAGCCAGAGTCTATTCCCTTGTGTCACTGCTGTTATACTTTCTGCGCAAAATAAAAGCACTTGCTTTTAGGGGTGAATGACTTTTTTTTTGGTATTTTTCGGGTTTGGTGTTAAAAGACCTGACAATTCTCAGAAAAGCCAAAAAAGCTCACACAGTGTATCAACTATTAAAGCTTTTCCAATAATGTTTGGGTTTTGAAGGCTGAACCAGAAAAATACAAGCCTTGCATAGCTGTACACAGCTCCATTCAGCTGTGTAGGGGGGCAGGGGTTCTGCAGAGATTGGGGAGTGGGGTTTTCTTGCAGAGCTTCAGTCTCTTGAGGCAACCTGGCTTGCCGCTTCATTACTTACAAAGCTGGCTTCGCAAGTGTGGGGACAGCGCTGCCTGTGGGACCAGTGATTCCTGACCACATAGGAGGCTAGGGAAGCTCAAACCTATTTGGATTTTTGGCATCTGTCTAAATCAGCTCTGCTGAATAGCCTGTTTTTTTGGGGGGACGGGTGGGTGGTAAAAGCAACCCCAAACAATCCAATATGGCTTTTTGGTTTGTTTGTTTTTACCAAATTACCACCAAGCGAAGGATCCGAACCTGCGAAGGATCTGAACCTGTGGGGCCAGCACATGCAAGCACCACATTTCTATCCAGCCCAGACAGAGAGATGAGGACATACTCATTTAGCACCATGCATGGTGGCCCTGATAGGGCAGAAAGGTGGAATATGAATCCTGTGTGTGTGTACAGTACTGTTAAATCACAACAACTCTGGCAAGGGGCTTCCTAGGCAAGTGAGAAGCAGAGCAAGTTTACCATTGCCTTCCCCTGCAGAATCTTCCTTCCAAGTACCACCCCTGCTTAACTTCTGAGGTCTGATGAGATCAGGCTAGCTAGACTAGGTGTCTGGCAGATGTTCATGGACTACAAATCCCACCAGCCCCTGCCAGCTGGCAGGGGCTGATGGGATTTGTAGTCCATGAACATCTGGAGAGCCACAGGTTACAGACCCCTGGGCTAGACCATGCCACATTCTCTCTAATGGAGAGAT
The DNA here is from genome assembly GCF_021028975.2 of Sphaerodactylus townsendi. NCBI lineage: Eukaryota > Metazoa > Chordata > Lepidosauria > Squamata > Sphaerodactylidae > Sphaerodactylus > Sphaerodactylus townsendi. The sequence continues at coordinate 111,328,748 of NC_059430.1, forward strand.
TATGTACAGAAGTGCTGTCCAGTCACAACTGACTTATGGCTACCCCAGCAAGGGGCATTCAAGGCAAGTGAGAAGCAGAGGTGGGTTGCCATTGCCTTCCTTTGCAGATACTTCCTTGGTAGCCTCTCATCCAAGTATCAACCCTGCTTGGCTTCCGAGATCTGATAAGATCAGGGCTGTTTCCGCACGAATGCGGAAGCAGCCGGGTTGGCGTACTTGACGCCGACCCGACGACGCTAGGACCGTCCGCATGGAGGGTCCTGGAAAGAGCCGGGCAGCCGGCGCCGCGGAGCGCCGGCGCCCGGCCGACCCGGCGTGTCCCCGTGCCTCCGGCACGTTGCCGAGGCCTGGGGACACGCCCCCCTGGCCCTGCGCGCCTGCTCCAGCAGCGCAGGGCAGGGGGGCGTGTCCCCAGGCCTCGGCGACGCGCCGGAGGCCCGGGGACAAGGTAAGTGCCGGGAGGGAGTGGGGGGGGGGGAGGCGTCTTGAAGCCGCTGCCGTTTGCTCGGCAGCGGCTTCAAGGCGGTGTTTCCCCAACAAGAGCGCTTCCGAGCGCTCTGGAGAAATGCCGGCTTCATGGCGGTCGGGCGGCGCGAGGGTGGCGCTGCTGCGATGCAGCTGCACCCCCAGTGCAAATGGCCCAGGATATACTATGCTACCTTCCTCCATGAATGCTCTAAATAAATAAAATAATGCATGTGTGAGATTGTCGGAATTATATTTGTATTACTTAAATATGTTTGTTCTGTTTCATAAGAGAAATGAGTATTTGTTTGATTTAACTTGTAAAAACAGACTCTGTTATAATAGTCTGTGTTAAACGCCAAGGGAATTTGTTGTGAGCCAGCAAGGCCGAGTTCATAGGTCAGGGTTACAGAAGAGTTACAGCAAGCATAGACAAAGATAAGAGGGGTACTGTCACTCTTCGTTGCAAGGTGGCCAAAACAGGTTCTGTTAAGTTATTTGTGTTAAGACAGTCCAATCAAATGTCTAGTATTTGCCTAAATTATAAACTGCCATTCAAATTCTACCACTGTTATAATGCAGAAGGAGGGGACATTATGGGGTTTTATAAAGTAATTTCCTTTGTTTTACTCTGGGGGCATATGCACATAAATTTTCAATGTGGGTATGCTCCCCAAACTTTCTGTTTGTAAATATAAAAGTTTGACTTCATTAGACCAATCATTTTTCTGGAGATCTTTATTTCCAACACATGTGCCTAAATGTTGCGAAATCACTTTATTTTAGAACAAGCCAGCTGGATCAGACCAGAGTCCATCTAGTCCAGCACTCTGCTACTCGCAGTGGCCCACCAGGTGCCTTTGGGAGCTCACATGCAGGATGTGAAAGCAATGGCCTTCTGCTGCTGCTGCTGTTCCCAAGCACCTGGTCTGTTAAGGCATTTGCAATCTCAGTTCAAAGAGGATCAAGATTGGTAGCCATAGATCGACTTCTCCTCCATAAATCTGTCCAAGCCCCTTTTAAAGCTATTCAGGTTAGTGGCCATCACCACCTCCTGTGGCAGCATATTCCAAACACCAATCACACGTTGCGTGAAGAAGTGTTTTCTTTTATTAGTCCTAATTCTTCCCCCCAGCATTTTCAGTGGATGCCCCCTGGTTCTAGTATTGTGAGAAAGAGAGAAAAAATTATCTCTGTCAACATTTTCTACTCCATGCATAATTTTATAGACTTCAATCATATCCCCCCTCAGCCGTCTCCTCTCCAAACTAAAGAGTCCCAAAGAGTCCCACTTACTGCGCACCCAGCTTTTTCTACACGTTGCAGATGGCAGGATTCATCATAAATGGTTAAACAGGATACTGTACTACAGAACAATTATTGCCTGCTATCATACCCCTTTTTGCTTTAAATTGTAAATCATGGAACAGATCCAAGTTGTAGCTACACTAATTCTTTTTTTAATGTCTCAACGCAAAAGGTTGCTTTCTCTTTCTCTCCTGTGCAGTGCCTATCATGATGCTAATATTACTAAATGTGTTATAACAGTGCTGTTGTTAAGTACAACTGTCTTTATTGTCAGATTAAAACACTCTGTTAAATGTTCACTTTTTAAAAAAAGGAAACCATTCTGAACAGTTTACATCTGTTTCAGAAGCGTGTGTAGGGCAAACTCTTTGCAAATCCCCATTCTCAACACCAGCTCTCTATTGTTTTTAAAGTTAAAGGTAGTTCCTGCACAAGCACCAGGTCATTACTGACCCATGGGGTGACACCACATCATGATATTTACTATCAAACTTTGTTTACAGGGTGGTTTGCCTTCCCCAGTCATTTACACTTTACTCCCATTAAGCTGGGTACTCATTTTACTAAAACTGGAAGGATGGAATGCTGAGTCAACCTTGAGCCAGCTACCTGAAACAGACTTTTATTGGGATGGAACTCAGGTTGTGAGTAGAGCTTTGACTACAGTACTGTAGCTTACCACTCTGCACCTTTTAAAAAAAAAAAACCAAACAGATTTACTTAAATGGTTTCTTGGCTGCCTCTCCAGAGGATGACTTGAGGCAGCTCAGAACAAAAAGACAACAAAAAAGAATCAATGCACCCAGCAAAATAACCAGAACAATGGTGCCAAATTACAAAATAGTCTCAAAGCAGCCTATAAGAAGCAATAACTCAGGCTGTAAAAAAGATTAAGCAAAAACAAATAAATTAGATAAATAAACCCCCAAGTCAACAAAATCAGCACAAAATCCATAAAAACAGGGTGAGTAAAAAACAAAATGAAAACAAGCCCTCCAGGGGAGGGCAGTATACAAGTATAATAAATAAATAAAGAAAGAAAGAAAGAAAGAAAGAAAGAAAAGAAGAAAGAAAGAAAGAAAGAAAGAAAGAAAGAAAGAAAGAAAGAAAGAAAGAAAGAAAGAAAGAAAGAAAGAAAGAAATTGCAAGCAAAATTCAGGGCAGGAAATGGAAGGGGGTAAAATGGCTAAGAAAAGAACTCAACTAAAATAAAAGAAATCCTTAATTTTTTTTAATGGTCTTCTGCAGTTCCTGCCACCTGACCCTCTAAATGGAAATTCTAGGGGTTGGACCAATTACTTTTCCCACCCAAAGCACATGCTGTCTCATGGATGCTTAGGGTTGCCAACAGCCTGGACAACTTGCCCTTTTAACTGAGGATTGATGAAAGGTTGTTAACCAGATTATATTATTTACCTCCACGCCATGAAAAGCTTCAGCAGCCCAATTCCTCACATTAAGCCCCAATTAAAGGGGAGCAAATTTCTCCTCTTCCCCAAGCCATGTTTTCTCTGCTTTGCAAATATGAAGAATCAGAGAGCAGTAGCACTTGACTTAGCAATGTGTTCTATTCTCCCACTCATTTGGCAGAACATACAAATGGCCTCGCTTGATCAGATCAAAAATTAATCTTGTGACCACCACTCTGTCTCCAGAGATCAATCCAAACCCACTGAGGAGCTCTTAAGTCTCCCCTGCCTCCGCTAAGAAGAAGGAATATTGACCCTGTGTGATTCAGCTGCCATGGCTAATAGCAATGGAAAAGGCCCGGTCTTCAGCTATCATTAGCCAGGGTAGCAAACAGAACCTCTGCTATTGGTCCTCATACTCAAATGTCATCAATTATGAAAGATTTTCATTGTCTTCTCTCAAGGGATATACAAATATGTCATTTTCATTTCTTCTCTATGACTCTTCTTTGAAAAACCCTCTACACGTTCCAAGCAGCTTAGAATAGTACATACGCTTCTCCTGTGCTCCTGAATAACACTGCGAGGAAGGTAGGGAAAAGCAAGAGCAACAGGAAAATTTACACTTGGAATCATTCTGGTTTTGTTGATCTGTTTCGTTACTACGTCAGGTGGGTATTATAATTCCAAAAAGAGCGGCCTGGGATTCCACTGAGGGCAGCCATTGCTGCCTGGGGGCAGGGGAAGATTGAGGGCTGCCTCTGCCAGTGTCTGACTGCTTGGGGAGTGAGGCTGTCAGAGACTGGGCTGCTGCTGCAGCATGATGTGACTCGAGGGCTCAGGGATGCCTCCAGAGGTGGGATCCAGCAGGTTCTCACAGGTTCCCGTGAGTAGGTTACTAATTATTTGTGTGTGCCAAGATGGGGTTACTAATTGGTGATTTTGCCAAGTGATTTTTGTCTTAGTTACGCCCCTCCTCCGCTCCTCAGCAGTAGCGCGCAGAACTTGAAGCAGTCTAGCAGGAGGTGCACCAGCGTGTGTGGCAGCCTGAGCCTGCATGCATTCGTTTCCCGCCCAAGGACCGGCGCAGCGGCTGCATCCTTGCCACAGCCCCGCCCAGCAATGCCCTGCCCCAGAATGCCTGGCCATGCCCCCGCCCAGCCCCATTGGCGCTATGCCACTGTTTGAATCCCACCGTCATTGGAACCTGTTACTAAAATTTTTGGATCCCACCACTGGATGCCTCGCAATATAATGCCAGGTGAGGCATACCTCTGCCTCTTTTGCCTCAGTGCCATGGGAGCCGCTGCCCTGATCAGGGAAAACCCTCTCTGCCCCATGGATGGTGGCCTCCACATTTTCTCCCCTCCCCCCATGGATCCCTGTGCTACGGCCAGCCCAAAGCACCGTCATAACTGCTGCATAAGGTAAGTGGTGGCGCGCAGGGTGTGTGTGGTGCAGCAGCCCTTGTGGGGACCACTTGGAGGCCGCCCCAGGCACAGCTTTGCCCAGCTACGCCTCTATAGTGGTATCAAGTGGTTTCTGGAAAATACAGAGATATCTAGAAATCTTCTTGTGTAGATTGGTTTATAGTCGGATAGATCGTTTGGTCAGTGCTGCTGAAGCCCTGGTGAAATTTCTCCAGTGCTTTTTTCCCATGTGTCCAAATGGTGAAAACTGTGGTCGCATCTCTGCTTTCCATTGCACTGGTTTGTTCTCCGTTGCCTATGTGACTGAGATGAAGTTTGAACTGGATCTGTTACACATCATTTTTCTGTAACAGTGATGGTGTACAAGGAATTATTAATGCTCATATTAAGAGTGTTGACGGAAGGGCAGACAATTGGCTCGATAATTGCTGCTACCTTTAAAAATAGTGCAAATAATAAATGATCGTACCCAGAGAACCATCAGTGGAAGAAAAATAGATGCTAGTATCATTCTGAAAATGCTTGCAAATGAGGTTATACCATGCTATAATCAGTCAGCCTGCAGCAGTTCCCTCGCTTCCCCTTATGCACGAGGGGAACTAAATTGGATAGTTGCATTTTCATTGTGCAAGGCAATCCGACAAAGTGTACTTCAGTGCTACGGTGAACAGAAGATACCTTCCAAATGTGGCATACTTTTGGATCTAACTACCATAGGTCCCTTCCGCACATGTAGAATAATGCACTTTCAATCCACTTTCAATGCACTTTGAAGTTGGATTTTACTGTGCAGAATCGCAAAATCCACTTTCAAACAATTGTGAAAGTGGATTGAATGTGCATTATTCTGCATGTGCGGAAGGGGCCATAATCCTGATCCGAATGGCCCAGCCAGGCTAGCTCGATTTCAGAAGCTAAGCAGTGTCAGCTTTTGTGAGTGCTGAGATGGAAGGCCACCAAGGAAGTTCAGGGTTGCTACACAGACTGGGCACTTTCGCACATGCAGAATAATGCACTTTCAATCTACTTTTAATGCATTTTGCAGCTGGATTTTATTGTGTGAAACAGCAAAATCCACTAGCAAACAATTGTTTAAAGTGAACTGAAAGTGCATTATTCTGCATGTGCAAAAGTGCCTAGAGACAGGCAATGACAAACCACCTCAGTTGTCTCTTGCCTTGAACACTCTTACAGAGTCAGCTGTGAGTTGATGACACTTTCCACCGCACTTACCTTTCGCTGTGAACATGTTCAACGGGCAAACTTAGTGTGTTTGATTGTGAGAATTATATATTAGTTGATTACTCTGTCCCATTTGGCACCAAAAGGTTCAACTATTTCCAAAATCTTGCATGTGCAAAAATGTTGCCCATCCAAATAGGTTAGCAAACAATGAGGAATACCGTGTGTGTTGACAAAGTAACAAAATGCTAATAAACATCCCACTGAATACAAATTATTGATGTTCAAAATGCATCCCAAATATTTAAAAAAATAAGAGCTGAAACAATGCAACCAATAACTTATACATGGTATACATGTACACTTTACAAACCAATTGTCAATTTCAATTTTAACCTTTATTGGCATATAAATTGTTAGTATGTTTCCATTTAAAAAGAAGAAAACATTTAAAGCGTTTAAATACGGGTGTTTAAAATGCTTTCCAAGAATTTAGCCACTGCCAAGGTGATTGATGGATTACAGTCACTTAGCAAAAAGCGAGTGGTCTGGAACTTGGAGCACAAACCAATTGTCATGAATGCTTTTTTAACTACTTCAGTCATTGCTTTTCTAGTGTTTGTGACTGATTTAACTGTTTATTTAAACCAGGGATCTTCAAACTATGGCCCTCCAGATGTTAATATACAATTCCCATGAGCCCTACCACTTGGCCATGCTGGCAGGGGTTGATGAGAATTGTAGTCCATGAACATCTGGAGGGCCATAGTTTGAAGACCCCTGATTTAAACTATTGCCCACCAAGCGGAGTGGTGGTTCAGTGAGGACAAGGTGTCTGTGGTAGATTGGATTGAATTGTCAATTGGACTGTAAAAGAATGTACATGCACAATAACCTAATAGTGCTGCACTGCATTGTTCAGAAAGAATGAAACCACTTGCCAAATGGATTGACAAAGGAAGGGTCTCTTGAAAAATTGGCTGCTGGTTTGCAATGAACACAGGACTTGAGCCAACCTGGTGGGCATTCAAGCATCCTTAGCTCCAGCTGAATGGGAAGATGCCTACAAGGAGAAAATGTTCAAACACTTACAATTATTAACACAGATTTATTTGGGCATCCTGGCAGTGCTGTTACTGTGACGAATCTGGAAAAAAAATGGCTCTGCCCGCAAATCAGGTATTAAATACAACAAGCTGTTATCTTAAAAACACTGAGAAATCTGCCTACTCTGTCTGTGGAGGTTTTGGCCTTCAGCATGAAAATGTATGTAACCTTCTTGAACTGGGATGCCCGGAATTCAACACAACAAAATGAGTCATAAGAGTCTTGTACATTTGCCCTGTCAAAATCAATGCTATATACAGATCTATGGAACAGTACCTGGACAACTCAGTCAGATCAGGAAAAGTGGCGTAGGAGGTTAAGAGCTCGTGTATCTAATCTGGAGGAACCGGGTTTGATTCTCAGCTCTGCCGCCTGAGCTGTGGAGGCTTATCTGGGGAATTCAGATTAGCCTGTGCACTCCCACACACGCCAGCTGGGTGACCTTGGGCTAGTCACAGCTTCTCGGAGCTCTCTCAGCCCCACCCACCTCACAGGGTGTTTGTTGTGAGGGGGGAAGGGCAAGGAGATTGTAAGCCCCTTTGAGTCTCCTGCAGGAGAGAAAGGAGGGATATAAATCCAAACTCTTCTCTTCTTCTTGATTCCAGAAGAGCAATCGGGATTGAGGAAGCAACTTTCCCCTAACTTTAGCTTCCAGGCAGATTTCTAGCATTCTGCTGCAGGAATGTTCAGTAAAGGAGTGTGTGTGTGATGTTTTAGAATCAAGAAAATGGTTCTTATCCTATTGCAATTCTGACTTGAACATCCCTTCAGAAGATAATTTTAAGTGGTTAGACATGTTGGTCTGCAGTAGAAGTCCAAGATTCTCGTCTAGTAGCACCTTAAAAGACCTACAGGATTTCCACGCTATGTACTTTCAAGAGGCAAAACTCCCTTTGTCAGATACTAGTAGGATTGAAGATCCAGAGCCTTTATATCTTTGTTAGAAGGTGGGAGGGCTGTTGCAAAGAAGACAGGCAGGATGCAAAGGTACAATGCAAAATTTAATCAGCTTTATTAGAGAAGAGGGAGAAATGCTTAATGGTAGGAAAGGCAGAAAGGATCTGTAATGAGAGAAGAATCCTATATCCTTATTCAGCCCTGAGTGTGTGCGTGTCCATTTGTTCTGAACATATGAATGAACTCCGGGGCAACAATCTCACTTCTAACCACGCCTTGGAGTTTCTCAGTCTGAGGCCCCTTCCACACAGCACAGATACAGTGAGTTGCAGTTGGGATAAAGTAACCCGCTCTCCGGTTTTCGCATTTGCATGCCTCCGTGCAGGCAGTGACCAGAGCCTGTGGAAACAATGTAGGTTGCTGTTGCACCTTGGCATGGAGACGCATCCTTTTTTTTAACTGACCTCCCTCCGCTGTGTAGCTATGCAGGCAGGCACAAATGGACCACCCCAGTCAGGTTGATGTCTCCCGATGCCATGAGACATCTCTGTGACCCTGCGTGGCTACGCAGCTGCGAGGCAGGACGTTCTTTTAAAAGGGAAGCGCAGCCGATTAAAGCACCTCCTCCCAGCTGTTTGCTCATGAGTGGCTGCAACCCGGGTTTTAGAAAAAGAATCGAAGATAGTGTGATTCTCAAAAAACCCAGTTCAGAGGACTTAACATGGGGCAGCCTCACTTTAGGGGTGAGATCTGTGCAAGGTTCCCCTCCTCCGAAACAGTTTTTTTACAGTCCTTAGCCCAAGTTTATCAGCTTGTGTGAAAGGGACCTCATAATGGTCACTCCTGGGACCTCAGTGGAATGTCCTGGAGGACTGAAATGTTCTCCCACTGGTTTTTGAGTGTTGTGATGTTTAATGCCTGATTTATGCACATTTATTCTATGTTTGTCCCATGCAAAAAAACCAGAGGGGACCTGTTTGTCCCATGCAAAAAACAGAGGGACATTGGAGACACTTGATGGAGTATAGAATGTTGGAAGATGAACAAAATGGTTGAATCTGTGATGGTTTGATTGGTGCGGTTAAGTCTACTGGTGTTGTTGTTTGGGTGAGTATCGGGACAGAAGTAACTTTTTCCTTATTCATATGGTGTAGTGATGTTATACCCAGACCTTTAACAAAGAAGGCCTCCTTGGTTGTGGCACCAGTATTCTGGAACTCCATCTCTAGGGACATTTGTCTGGCCTCTTCTATCTCTAGTCCTGTTTACAAGTACCAGTGAACCCAGGTACAATCTGTGTACAATGTATATTTGATTTTTTTCCCTAAATGAGTTGAGTAATTCTCATGTTATATTCAGTGTCTACAGTTCTGTATGTGATTTTAACCCCATATTTCTCTGGGCCCTGGTCCTACATTTCATTTGTAAATGGAACATAAGTTGGCTCTTCCTTGCATGTTCACTGTAACATGTGAACAGGGTTATTGTTTTCCAGCAGCAGCTGAAGACTTCTCCATATTTCTCTGGGCCCTGGTCCTACATTTCATTTGTAAATGGAACATAAGTTGGCTCTTCCTTGCATGGTCACTGTAACATGTGAACAGGGTTATTGTTTTCCAGCAGCAGCTGAAGACTTCTCCATTTTGTATGGCCCTTTCCGCACGGGCCTTTGGGCACTTCCCCACCGGCAGGAATTCTGCTGGTGGAGGGGTGGGGGCCGTTTGCATGAGAGCGTGCGAGCGGCCCCTGCAGAGGCCGGCGCAGGAGAGGGGTTGGAGGACAGCGAGGGAGGGTCTTAGGAGGCCAGGGGTCGGAGGACAGCGAGGGAGGGTCTTAGGAGGCCAGCAGGGCGACAACGGCGACGAGGTGAGTGGGAGAGGGACGGGAAAAACAGCGCATTCCTGGAGGTGCCGTTTGCACCGCGCCACCGGGAATGCGCTGTTGTTCCAAAAACCTCCCCCCAGGAGGGAGGTTTTTGGAGGCGGCCTGACACCGCCCTTGGGGAGGGGGAGGGGAGCCAGGTCGGCGCTGCTGTGTTTTGGCAGCGCCGCCTGTGCGAACGGCTCCCTGGGGACGGCATTTTTGCTGTCCCCAGGGCGCCGTTTATGGCCCGTGTGGAAAGGGCCTATGACATTCCCTCAATGATCTGTCCATTCTGCCTTATAATTTAATTTGCTTTAATTTGCTTTATATATGTACTTTTAAGTGTATGGGCTAATCTAGAGTACTGCATTAACAAATAGTTGCCGTACATTTTTGCATGGGTTGCTGATAACTGGCAGTCTAGCATGTCTGTCAACATTTGGGGCAAACCAACCCTGGCTCCAAATTCAGCCAGCATGACTGATGGCTTTACTTACGTACCCTAGCCTGCACATGAAACTTTGTTCAGAATTATTAAATCTAATTTCCATCCTACTACATGTTGCTCAAGCAACTAAAGGCTTGGTTGGTGCTTGATGGCTCCAAGGACATCCTTTCCCCATCACAACAAAAAGTTGGTCTATTATTCTTGCCTAAATTGGGGTGCTTGTCAGTTGAGAAAATACTTTAGCAACTCACATGATTTCTGCCATGCCTACTTATAGCCTAGTTCCTAGGGTTACTAGCCTTGAGTTTCTAAGCACTTTTGGAACACTGAAAATACTGAGTGGGCACTACCACAAAATGGCTGCCCATTGTGAGGCACAGTGGATCATGAAATGGCTTCTATGGAGACTGGAGCCAGTCACAACATGATGGGACATTATAATCCAAGCCTCCTGGTAGGATGGGAGCAGTTGCTTCCCAATGGATGCTTTCTGCAGAGAGCAAGGTGATGCCCCTTGGGCTGTTCTGAAGCATCTCCTACTCCAATAAGGAGGTGAAAAAGATTTGAGAAAGAGCTATTTTGGTGAAGGAAGAGCTGGGCACCAGGAAACACACTGGTGGTAGCCACAGATATTGCACTGGGGATAACCAATCTTAAATATTATTTGTGCCACATACCCAAGCATAACAAGGAGCAGGTACAAGACAGGAGCATCTCCTTCCCAGCCAATTTGGAGGGCTCCCCAAAAATTCCTGCTTGGCCCCAACCAATGACAAGCTAAATCCATGCTATTCAATAGGGCCTAGTAGGAACCTTGCATTTCAAAAGAGAGGCACTTTAAGAAGAGTTGTTTTTTATACCCCACTTTTCTTTAAGGAGTCTCAAAGTGGCTTACACTCACCTTCCTTCCGCTTTCCACAACAGACACCTCGTGAGGCAGGTGGGGCTGAGAGAGTTTGGAGAGAACTGTGACAGGTTTCATGCGGAGGAGTAAAAGAAGAAGAAGAAGAAGAAGAAGAAGAAGAGAAGGAGTTTGGATTTATATCCTCCCTTTCTTTCCTGTAGGAGTCTCAAACGGGCTTACAATCTCCTTGCCCTTCCCCCCTCACAACAAACACCCTGTGAGGTGGGTGGGGCTGAGAGAGCTCCGAGAAGCTGTGACTAGCCCAAGGTCACCCAGCTGGCATGTGTGGGAATGCACAGGCTAATCTGAATCCCCCAGATAAGCCTCCACAGCTCAGGCGGCAGAGCTGAGAATCAAACCCGGTTCCTCCAGATTAGATACACAAGGTCTTAACCTCCTACGCCACTGCTGCTCCCAGTTCACCAGATTAGAGTCCACAGCTCATGTGGAGGAGTGGGGAATAAGAGTCTGCTGGTCTTCACAATTACACCATGCTTGAGCTCAAAGAGCAAGGCATGAGCTTATTGTGCCTGGAGGTGTATTTCAGAAATCCAATTGTTCATAGGCACCTTGGAGTATTCCTTTGATGTTGTCTGTGTTTGAACAGTTGAAAGTGCGAGTGCTGTTCACCATTTGTACAATGTAGTTCCCTGACCTGGGTGGCCCAGGTGTCAGATCTCAGAAACTAAGCAGGGTCTGTTCTGATTACTGTTTGGATGGGAGACCCCCAAGGAAAGCCAGGGTTACTTTTCAGAAGCAACTCACCTCCATTTGTCTCTTCCTTTGAAAACCCTGTCATGTTGCCATAAAGCAGTTGTGACTTTTCCCCATCAGAATATTGTTGTCGTATTGACCTCCAAACACTGGGGATTAGTGGTAGGCGTTTGCTGTCAGAAATCAAGAATGGCCTGAACCTTCATAACTGCTATTTCAAATCCCAGTACCAGCAGAGGGTTTTCAAGAAGACAGTTTTGCCACCAGCTGTTTTCTTTAATCTCATCCTTGTTCCTTGGCCTTTGGTCAGGACCAGCCTCTTTAGCATCAAACCATTTTTGGATTATATGTCACCTTCCCAAGAGAAAGGGTGATGATTCTTGGGTTGGAAATTACCTGAGAAAAAGAAGGCCCTCTCTAATGCGACGTAACACATTACTCCCTGCCTGCACGTCTCAGTAATATTATAAACTGGAGCTGTGGAAAAGGTCAAGTCAGTGAATGTTTCCTTAGACAGAATAGTAGGCAGTAGTTTTCAATTATTAACACTCAACTTGCAAAAATTGGGCCTCCCGTAGGCTGCTGCAATCATAGCCCCTGTGGCAGGCTCTCTCTCTCTCTCTCTCTCTCTTTCTCTCTCTCTCTCCCTCCCTCCCTCCCTCCCTCCCACCCACGAGAGCCCCATCAGGTCATGACACAACTTTCCTGTTTACTCCCAACACCGCCTGCCATATCCACCACTCAACTCTCATTGACTTATTGGCATTGAGGAGTGCCCCAAAAGCCCTGGGCTTGTCTCAAAGATTGGGGAAATTATAAATACATCTCAAAATCCCTGTTCTTCAGCAAGGTGAGGAAGTAGGCCTTTAATTCCCAACATGGCCACTTTGGATGCCATGTTGCCCATTGACATGTTTCATGGTGATCACTCAGGGACTGACAGGTCATTGAATTACCAGGGCATTGCCTGGTGAGATGCTGCACTGGGTTTTGGATTATATGTCACCTTCCCAAAGGTTTCCCTATTTGCTTTCCTGTTTCCCTATTTGCTTTCTCCAAGAGCTCTGACTGAAGTGAGGGATCTTGTCATTGCTCTAAGAACATAAGAACATAAGAAAGACCCCGCTGGATCAGACCAGAGTCCATCTAGTCCAGCACTCTGCTACTCGCAGTGGCCCACCAAGTGCCATTGAGAACTCACATGCAGGATGTGAAAGCAATGGCCTTCTGCTGCTGCTGCTGCTCCCGAGCACCTGGTCTGCTAAGGCATTTGCAACCTCAGATCAAGAAGGATCAAGATTGGTAGCCATAGATCGACTTATCCTCCATAAATCTGTCCAAGCCCCTTTTAAAGCTATCCAGGTTAGTGGCCATCACCACCTCCGGTGGCAGCATATTCCAAACACCAATCACACGTTGTGTGAAGAAGTGTTTCCTTTTATTAGTCCTAATTCTTCCCCCCAGCATTTTCAATGGATTTTAAAAGGGTTCTAGTATTGTGAGAAAGAGAGAAAAAATTCTCTCAGTCAACATTTTCTATCCCATGCATAATTTTATAATTTTATAATTTTTTTAAATGACTGCAAATAGGGTTGCAATCCACCTGGAGGTCTCCTAGAATTACAACTGATCTCCAGACCTCAGAGACCAGTTCTGCTGGAGAAAATGGCTGCTTTGGAGGGGAGACTGTATGGCATTGTACCCCACTGAGGTCTCCTTGAGCACAACCCTCATCGGGCTCTAATCCCAACTCTCTTGGAATTACTGAAACCAAAGCTGGCGACCCTAAAATTAAAACACCCACTAGCACCACACATCTAATTGCATTGAGTCTCCCTACTGTTGATCTTTCTTTCCTGAGCATTTGGCAAATCAAGAGAGCAACACTTGCATGGTTAGCTCTACGGTTACAGCTCTCTCAAATGAGACCTGGGCCTTGTGAGATTTAGTACAGTTAAGCAGGCCCTGCGGGATGGAGTTGTTCCTCTGGGCCTATGAAGCAGCAACAGGATTTTCCCTTCTGGGATTCTTTTTCCTTTCAGCCTCCTCATTAAACAGTACTAATGAACACCATTTGGTTTCTGACTCCTCCCTCGTTTTCATATTGAACTTTCAGATAAGGGACTTCAGATAAGGGAATTTCCATCTTTACTTGTGTGTGTGAAGTGCCATCAAGTTGCGGTCATCCTAAGGCGACTCCAGCAAGGAGCTTACAAGGCAAGCAAGAAGCTGAAGGCTTTGTCATTGCCTTCCTCTGCACAGCCTTCCTTGGTGGTGTCCCTTCCAAGTACTGACCCTATTTAGCTTCTGAGGTCTGTTGAGATGGGTCTGTGCCATGCTACCTTCCCTCTTTATCTTAACTTACTCTGTTGGAACTCGGCACAAGAGCAATTGACGCTTTTTACGTGGGGAATGGAGGCTGGTATTCCATCTGTCCTTCCTTGGGAGCAAACCCCCTTGAATTTACTGGCACTTGGTTCCAAGGAAATGCATGGGGTGACTGGAGATTCCAAGGAAACGCACTCCGGCTGGCTGGAGTGATTGGAGATCCTCCTCAAACAAGAGCCTTGGGATTGGATGGATTATGGAGTGGAGCAAGGGGTGAATTATTCTTTCCAGCTGGAGTCTGTTTCCCCTCTTCCCCAGCTGAGAAAAAAGACAGGCAAGACAAGCAAAGCATAATCAGCATTTTTCTCCGGGCAGTAGGAAACTGTCTGGCCCCTTCCGCACACGCAAAATAATGCGTTTTCAAACCACTTTCACAATTGTTTGCAAGTGGATTTTGCTATTCCGCACAGCTTCAAAGAGCACTGAAAGCAGTTTGAAAGTGCATTATTCTGCATGTGCGGAAGGAGCCTCTGTTATAGCTGGCAATAGTCCTATTCACATGTTACAGGACATGTTCTGTCCTGCAGGAAACAAGCCCAGTCTAGGGGTGGGGTGAGGGAAAGGGATGCTGACTTTCTGGAGGTATAAATGTAAGCGCACATGCACGCAACTGCACGTGCACATCAGAGGCATACCGGCAAAAAATGGCGCCCAGGGCAAGACCTTCTTTTTGCAACCCCCTGCCCAGCCCTGCTTACTGCCTCCCAGAAGCCGGCTGGCTGCCTCCCTGCCTTGCATATATAAAAGAAAAATCAATTGTATAGTATACACAGGTTGTATACATAGTCACTGTAACTGATGAACCAGGACTTCTGTCCTGCAGGAAACAACCCCAGTCTAGGGGTGGGGTGTGGGAAAGGGTTGCTGGCTGCCTGGAGGGGGGTAGGGAAGCCCCATCCCTTCACGAAAGGCTTAATAGAACATTATCACTTTCCATTTCCAGGCTGTTTCTTGGGCTCCCTCTTCGTTTTCTCTAATGCCCACTGTGCTTAACATGGATGGGAATCTATGGGAAGCCGAAGGAAGGAGGAGGAGGCCACACTAGAAAGGATTTTGATACTAATCCATTTCTTACCGCTGAGAAAAGGGATAGTTCATTGGTTGTCGATATTACCCTGCTGTGATAAAAGCTTAAGAAACAGCCTCTTGGATGCCTGCAGCTCAGCCCTGCTGTAAAATGTTTCTAGCAAACAGGGACATCAGTCTCCGCTGTACTTCCAGCTGACTGGGATTCCTGATTCCTGTGGGCGCTTTTAAGAGGCACCCTTTCGAGAAGCAATCTTTGCCCTCCGCCACAAATCAAGTTCACGCTGCTCCCGACAAAACTGACGACTGTAACGAATTGTGAATTGCATGGCACCCGATCCAATCAGCTCGCTGCTATTGGCTGAGCAGATGGGTGGGCCACTGGGGCCTTGGCCATGGATCCACAGAGAGACGGGGAGCCCTTCCCTCAGAGGGCTGAGAGAAGAGCATTTAGGGACAGAAAGCATATGGTGTCTTTTCATCTTTTTTCCCAGCATGCCGGAGAAATGTATCTCCCATGATTAGCAAGAAGGCCACTATGAAATGCCTCTCCACTCTATCTTGCAGAGAGTCTATAAAACTGATTTAAATACCAATTGGAGGCTGCAGGATGTCACATCCATGGTCTTTCATAAAGACATATAGCAAGACAGTGGAGATGGATGCTGAACACTTCTATTTTTTAATTTAATTGTATACAACCGGGAAGGTTCGTGGTTAGATTGAATGTGCCCTTCGGGGAATTAGCCCTAAGAAGGGACAAGACGCATTTCTAGGGTGGCTGCCACTCTCGAGTAATTTATTCCCCTGCGTCTTTTCCCTGGTGTACCTTCTCCCTCCCTTGTGCAGGACTGTCAATCTGAGCACCTTCATCTTGTGCCACCCCATCCCAGATTCATGTGTCTCCATGTCACAGCTAGTCTGGCTGGCCTTAAAGGTCTGCAGCCCCAGTCTATGATCTCTTGGTCACCCAGCAGAGCTCCCATGATTGCAATCAGGGCCACCAGGAAGATGTCTTCGTCCCACCTGCTAGTGCATCATGTTGTTGGGTTTAGCCAGTCCTGCTGTTCAGAATTCCATTGTCCTGGCTGGAAGAGCTTGCCCTGGTGGATTTGGATCAGGACCTCAGAGCTCTAGTGCATCTTGTACGGCTTCCAGGCTAAGGAGCAGCAGTGGCGTAGGAGGTTAAGAGCTCGTGTATCTAATCTGGAGGAACCGGGTTTGATTCCCAGCTCTGCCGCTTGAGTTGTGAAGGCTTATCTGGGGAATTCAGATTAGCCTGTACACTCCCACACACGCCAGCTGGGTGACCTTGGGCTAGTCACAGCTTCTCGGAGCTCTCTCAGTCCCACCTACCTCACAGGGTGTTTGTTGTGAGGGGGGAAGGGCAAGGAGATTGTAAGCCCCTTTGAGTCTCCTGCAGGAGAGAAAGGGGGGATATAAATCCAAACTCCTCCTCCTCCTCCTCCTCCTCCTCCTCCTCCTCCTCCTCCTCCTCCTCCTCCTCCTTCTTCTTCTTCTTCTTCTTCTTCTTCTTCTTCTTCTTCTTCTTCTTCTTCTTCTTCTTCTTCTTCTTCTTCTTCTTCTTCTTCTTCTTCTTCTTCTTCTTCTTCTTCTTCTTCTTCTTCTAAGCCCAGCAACCAGCAGGAGGGTTGGGGCAGAGATATGGGGGGGGGGGCACAGGAGGGCAATATTTATGTTGTCACTGCATCACTTCTGGTTAAAATCCAGCAGTGACAATGGGTGGCTCTGGGAATTGCTAGAGCTACCTATTGCTTCCAGTGATTCCTAGATCTAACCACTGTCACTTCTGAGTTGTACGCAGAAGAAATGTACCAGCACAGAAGGTGCTGCTGCTGCTGGTTGTTGTTTTTAAATTCTCCTGCTACAGTTCTGGCAGGGGGGCAGTGGCAGCAATCAGCAGGAGGCCTTCTGACACGGACACAACAGATTCAAATTGGTTTCAAGCCATTTTAAAGGAAAACAAACAAAGGGAAGGTCCTCAAACAATACAAGCAAAGCAAAGCAGAGGACTGCAGAGAGATAAGTGGTCTGTTCCATAAAGTGGTCCGTTCCGCACAGCACAAAAAGGACATATGTAGGACATCTGATTCCAAGTGGCTAAGATTCTCATATTTGTGTCTGCGTACAAGAGAGGTAGTTCATTTGAAAAATTTAAAAGAGGAAAATTATATATTGCTGGAATTGGCAGGACCAGCTGAGTTCAACTCTGTACCTTTTTGGGCAGGGAAGGCACCCAGAATCAGATCCTGCAGAGCAAATGTCTTGAGGCTCCCTTCGGCCAATGGCAGCAGGGAGAATCCCTGTAGCTGCACACAAGTGGTTGAGCACAAGCTGAGGGCGAAACTGACCAGACAGTAAAACGGTTGGGTGGGAAACATAAGACATGAGCTCTGCATTCTGCACAGCCAGGCGGGAAGCAGCTTAGGGAAAAAAAGGTGAACTTTGCTCTCCAAAAACACTCCTTGAGCGGAAATAAGGTGTCTGGAGGATGTCTTGGGAAGAAAGCTGTGTGGAGTTGCCTTCCCAGGATACCTTTTTTAGTGTCCCCAGGACCTTTTATTTAGGCTGTGCGGAGTGAACCAATATTGACACTAATAGATCTGTGGTCTGGTTCATTATAAGGCATATTTTTGTAACTTGTGTAGCAACATGCTTGCAACAATGGCTTGCGTCGGATAATGCAAGATCAGCATCTAAGTGACTGAAACCACTGGTGATGTTCCTTCTGCTGAATGGCTTTTATTCTTATTTTTATTCTTATTATTTATTAGATTTAATATACCGCCCCTTCTCTTCCAGGCTCAGGGTGGCTTACAACCATATATAACATTATAAAACAATCTAAAAAACATTTAAAACAGCTCAACAAATTACCAAAGTTCAGTCCAGATTGCAAGAAATAAATCCAGTCCTGTGAGGGTTGGTAAGAATTTTTCTAAACAAAATGGGAAAGGAAAAGGGGAGGAGGGGAAAGGGGGAGGCCAGATGGTACCGTTGCTGCCTCAACTATGCCGCTGGTGGATCAACTCTGTCTTACAGGCCCTGAGGAACTGGTGGTCCCTAAGATCCCGCAGGACCCTGGTCTTGCTAGATAGAGCATTTCACCAGACTGAGGCCAGGGCCAAAAAGGCCCTGGCCCTGGTAGAGGCTAGCCTGACTTCTTTCAGGACAGGGACCACCAGTAGATTACCATTCCCTGATCTTGTACTTTACTACGCCCACAGCAACAGATGCTATATCCTCACAGGCTTCAGATTGCCCCACAGGCACCAATTGACCCTTTGGAACCTCTATTCAAGTTCCGATTGAAATACATTTTCCCAACAGCTTCTTGGATGACCCATCCCAGCCAAGCACTTCCAAGGATACTCCAACTGACTGTTTCTCCATAGCTCCGGAAACACATACCACATTGCCTATCCTGTCCAGGGTGCCGGGAAATGGATGTGTTCTGCACGGCTCCCCTGAAATTTCAACCATGGACCACACCCAGTGATGTCAGGCTTCAACAAAACTCTCCATCCTATCATGGAACATCACAGGATGGGGAAACAAATCTCCAAACTCATATTTCAGTGACTTTCTTACGAAAGCTGATGTAATCCTTCTACATTCCCTGATCTAAGTGCTCTTTGGGGAATGCACCAGGAGAGATGGTGCTCACCAAACATTTTTGGCATTTTTGGCCAGGTGGGAAAGATTATTTTTGAGAAAGATGCTAGCCTGCACCTGCCTCCTCTCTAAACAATGGAGAGCTTTTACTCTGGTTTGATGCCAGCCCCCCCTCCCCTCAGCATATCAGGAGAGAAAAATGTCCCTGTGGATCTCGGCACATAGAAACAATAGGGCACGTGCTTCTCTGCTGTCAGAATTATTTTTAAAAAGTATGTATGTATTAGTTTTATTTCACCACTGCTGTATAGATTCCCAAGTGACACAGAATTATTTTATATTTCCATGCTACTTACGGATACCAGTGCAAATGCAGTTCAATGTAGCTAAATGTAAAGTGATGCACATAAGGGCAAAAAATCCAAACTTCACATACACGCTACAGGGGTCAGTGCTATCAGTCACAGACCAGGAAAGGGATTTGGGCGTCTTAGTTGATAGTTCCATGGGAATGTCAACTCAATGCATGGCAGCTGTGAAAAAGGCAAACTCCATGCTGGGGATAATTAGGAAAGGAGTTGATAATAAAACTGCAAGGATTGTCATGCCCTTATATAAAGCAGTGGTGCGACCGCACTTGGAGTACTGTGTTCAGTTCTGGTCGCCACATCTCAAAAAGGATATCGAAGAGAGATAGAAAAAAGTGCAGAAGAGACTGCTTGAGAATGATTGAAGAATTGAGCACCTTCCTTATGAGGAGAGGCTGCAGCGTTTGGGACTCTTTAGTGTGGAGAGGAGACGTCTGAGGGGTGATATGATTGAAGTCTACAAAATTATGCATGGGGTAGAAAATGTTGACAGAGAGAAATTTTCTCTCTTTCTCACAGTACTAGAACCAGGGGGCATTCATTGAAAATGCTGGGGGGAAGAATTAGGACTAATAAAAGGAAACACTTCTTCACGCAACGTGTGATTGGTGTTTGGAATATGCTGCCGCAGGAGGTGGTGATGGCCACTAACCTGGATAGCTTTAAAAAGGGCTTGGACAGATTTCTGGAGGAGAAGTCAATCTATGGCTACCAATCTTGATCCTCCTTGATCTCAGATTGCAAATGCCTTAGCAGACCAGGTGCTCAGGAGCATCAGCAGAAGCAGAGGGCCATTGCTTTCACCTCCTGCACGTGAGCTCCCAAAGGCACCTGGTGGGCCACTGTGAGTAGCAGAGTGCTGGACTAGATGGACTCTGGTCTGATCCAGCAGGCTAGTTCTTATGTTGTTATGTTCTTATGATATAACATACAGTGTGGCCAGGTTCTGAGTAGCAGCGCTTGAAATTCTTTGCAGGATGGTCTGTGCAATAAAGCAGGCTTAATGGTTTCATACCTATAGCCTTCAATTTACCTGTGTTATTGTTCGGCGGAGCCTACCCCACCTTTGTAGTTCTTTTATTGTTTTTAAGCTTTCATTCCCCTTCAGTATTTATGCTTTTATCCTGTTCCCTTTGTTCTCATACCTTTTTGAGTTCCCAGTTTCTTTTCACCAGTAGGTCTTGTTTTGTTTTCTTCTTTTTAAAAGATATATACTTAGTGATTTAATATGTCTTATCCTTTTATTTTTATTTTTTTATCTTATCCTGGTCTGTGACTGTAATTATTATTATTATTATTATTTATTACTCTTATATACCGCCCTCCCCCGGAGGGCTCAGGGCAGTGCACAACAAAATAACAGATAGAGCACAATTTAAACAGATCAAACAACCATATAATAATGATTGATTGATTGATTGATTTGGGTGCTGTGTGGTTTCCGGGCTGTATGGCCGTGTTCTAGCAGCATTCTCTCCTGACGTTTCGCCTGCATCTGTGGCTGGCATCTTCAGAGGATCCTCTGAAGATGCCAGTACAAATGCATAAACGGCCAGGAGAGAATGCTGCCATCGAACAATGTTTCATACCCCGAAACTCCACACAGCAAAAGATTCTGGCCGTGAAAGCCTTCAACAATAGATTGATTGATTGATTGATTGATTGATTGATTGATTGATTGATTGATTGATTGATTGATTGATTGATTGATTGATTGATTGATTGATTGATTGATTGAGTGTTTCAGTGCTCACCATGTTGTGTCAAAACTCCTAAGGGGCCTGCAGGCTCAAAAAATTAGAGTAGACAATACTACCATTGATAGACCAGTGATTTGATTCAGTATAATGGATGTTTGAGTAACTCCTGTAACAATGTGCTCGCAATAATTGCTCGGATCATATTAACGTTAGATCAGCAGCAAGGAGGCTGAAAACAACCGGTGCTGTTTCTTCTGCTGGCTGGCTTTTGAGAAAGATGCCAGCCTGCACCTGCCTCCTCTCTTCTCAGGGCTGCGGAGACCCTTTCGAGCATGCATCAAGCCAGGACTCAGCAGGCGCAGGAAACGGTTTAAGCAAAATACAGTTTTACAGTTCATTTCAGTTAATCACAGAGTCTATGTTCCAAGCTGATCTCTGCAGAATTGCCTATTGGCGAGAGCAATGGCTGATTGGCATTCCATTACGACCCTGCTCAACCATTCATAAAGCAAAGTGGCGGGGGGTAGGGGGGGGGAGAGATTTGATGGAAAGATTTGATTCTATTTTCAAGCTAGACTAATTCAAAGCTCTGTGCATTATAAATCATAGCAAATGTTCTTCATAAAAAATGTATGTTTCAAGCCCGTTTGCTCCCTGGTATCAGATGCGTGATTTATGTTCATGCCTTATTATGCTGCGAAACAAGGCAGGGAAGCAGGGGGTCGCCTCTACCCACCAACAAACTTCTTCCTAACCGTTAAGGAAGAAAAAGCGCATCCTGTATAACATTCAGAATTGGTGATTCTGGGTCAAGTGCTTGATATGAACCTCAGTGCAGATTCCACAGTGAAACCTCCCAGTGTAAGAACATAAGAACGAGCCTGCTGGATCAGACCAGAGTCCATCTAGTCCAGCACTCTGCTACTCACAGTGGCCCACCAGGTGCCTTTGGGAGCTCACATGCAGGAGGTGAAAGCAATGGCCTTCTGCTGCTGCTGCTGCTCCTGAGCACCTGGTCTGCTAAGGCATTTGCAATCTGAGATCAAGGAGGATCAAAATTGGTAGCCATAGATTGACTTCTCCTCCAAAAATCTATCCAAGCCCTTTTTAAAGCTATCCAGGTTAGTGGCCATCACCACCTCCTGCGGCAGCATATTCCAAACACCAATCACACGTTGCGTGAAAAAATGTTTCCTTTTATTAGTCCTAATTCTTCCCCCCAGCAACTAGCAAGTGTACAGCCAAGGCAGAGGGAAGAACTGATGGACATCTGTATGAAATGTTCTTCGATTGACTCTGACCCTGAGCCTCTCTTGCCCAGGGCGGTTGCTTTTCACGGGCAAGATCTCAAGCCGAGAGTCTTCGCCAGCCCTACTGCTGGAGCCACCGGAGATGAACATAAAGCTTGCCAGAAGACTTTTAAAAAGCCCCCCTCCCATAACAGCCTTTCTTTGCTCTCGTGCAAAGTTAGTTTTACAATTCTGAGCCACGCTTTGTTCTCTGCCTCCCCCGCCCCTTCCCACTCCATCAGAATCAAAACAATCAAGAAAATGGATGGATTAGGGAGGAGGTGGATAGGGACAGCCGCGGGAAAGTGCCGCAAGAATGTACACTCGGAAAAAAACATTTGCAAGATAGTTTCGAACAATTTCAAGTGTTCAATAAAAGCAATCTTTTTTTTCCAGGCAGTCCAGGATGCTGCTCGCAATTTGTGGTCCGACTGCGATTCAAGTCGAGGAGTGCCCATGTGTTACTTGGATGAATGCGGAAAGGTTTGGAAGGGAGCAGGCTGCCATTTTATATACCGGTGGAGCTCATTTGGAACGGCTGATAACAGATCGTAGGATGAATATGTTCTTGAGCATATTTATAACTTGGGAAAAACTCCAAAACTCTTCTTAGTAGCAGAGGAGGATAATTGATTGCTGAGGAAATGAATACACTATATAGGCAATGCACTTCAGCAATATCTGGCTGTTTCTGCACGGCCTCAGCTGCACGCGGCAGGAGTTCTGCCGGCGTGAAGTGAAGCGCTTTCGCACGCAAAGCGTGCGAGAGCAGGCAACAGGGAAGGCCGGCAGAAGGCAGGCGACTCCGCGGAGCCGCCTCTGCGCCCTCCGCCCACTTGCGGTGTCCTCCTGCAATTAAGCCTGCGAGGCGTGCAGCCCATTCGCCACGCTGCCCTCTCTGACCCCTGGAGGTGGGAGGACAGTGTGGGCAGAATGGCGACTCTGGCTTCCAGCGGCATGGCGGCGGCGAAAGAAAGCGATCTTCAGGCGGTTCACACCAGCCGCAGCGCCTAAGGGGAATTGCCTTTTTTGGCCCCAGGGCGTCATCGCAGAGCGATGCAGAAACGGCCTCTGATAGGGAGTTTGGGCAATAGTCCTTGTTGTGAGAACAGGGGGATACAACTTGGGTTGTGAGCTGAGCACTGGCAACTAGCAGGAGGCTCGGTGGGGTGAGGAAATGCAAATTGCTATTACTCCAATGGCATGATGCTGCTTCCAATGTGAACCTAGTAAAGCATAGACTGTCAGTGGAATCTTACAGTGGCACCCCAACACAATTATGTCACTTCTGGGTTTGAGCTCAGAAGTCATGTCAAAGTTGCAGTAATCTTCTCTTCATTTTTCCTCTGACACGCTATCAAGTAGTGGTGGGGACTAGGGGCAGACAGTGGGAAACCTCCCATTATAGTGGAAGACCTGACAGCCCTAGTTAAAACTAGTATTGCCAGGCTGAGCTTGGCAACCAGTGGAACACTGAAGGTGGCAGCTCAAGCATGATGATGTCACTTCCAGGGAAAACTGGAAGTGATGGCAGTAGCTCTAGTTATCACCAGAAACTTTATGGTAAAACCATGGTGTTTCCAACGATTCCTAGAGCTACCACCATCACTTCTCCATGGAATGATGCCCTCACACTTGTGAGTTTCTCTTTCCCCTGCCATTGCTTGAAGCAACGGCGGACAACAGGAGTTCAGGGTGGACGCTCTGCTATTATCTGTGAAATGCTGATGGATAATGGTACGTATGTGTGAACTCAATCTGACCCCCAATATCCTGATGCATTTGAGTGGTCCACAAGCTATTTGTTTTTTTTCTCATGCTCTATGACAAGCATAGAAAGATCAGAAGTTCCCTCAACAATTCTTCTGTCCCTGTGCTTGATCAATGGCTTTAATAAAACCAGCATTCTTTTTTTAAAAGTATAATGGTGGCAAGTAAATTTTGTAGATGGCTGCAGTATCTCTGCCCTGTATAGATTTAATGATTCCTTATTAGCTTGCAGAGTGTTTTGTCTACTTAGGTCACCTCAAAGCACTGCGTGAGTTAATGCCTGCTATGAACATGCCTGTTGTAAACATAGAAATGGTGGAAGGAGAGACCATGTGTGCTGCCTTAAAGGAGGAAGGCTGGGATAAAATGTGCAACAACAGCAGATGAGGGAAAGCTGTGGGGTGAAAGTAACTTGAAGAAGAAGAGTTTGGATTCATATCCCCTCTTTCTCTCCTGCAGGAGACTCAAAGGGGCTGACAATCTCCTTGCCCTTCCCCCCTCACAACAAACACCCTGTGAGGTAGGTGGGGCTGAGAGAGCTCCAAGAAGCTGTGACTAGCCCAAGGTCACCCAGCTGGCTTGTGTGGGAGTGTACAGGCTAATCTGAATTCCCCAGATAAGCCTCCACAGCTCAGGCGGCAGAGCTGGGAATCAAACCCGGTTCCTCCAGATTAGATACACGAGCTCTTGACCTCCTATGCCACTGCTGCTCCTCCATTTCTTACCAGTATTGAACTTCCATTTCTTACCAGTATTGTCTTTCTCAGTGGGCTTGAAGGAGAAGGCTGGAGGTATGGCTTTGGCACTGACCGAGATGGCCCATGCCAGCCCAATCTGATCAGATCTTAGAAGCAAAGCAGGGTCAGTCATGGTGGGTATTTGGATGGGAGACCACCAGGGAAGTCCAGGGTTGCGACCTAGAGACAGACAATGGCAAACCAGCTCTTTTCAACTCTTGCACTGAAAACTCTACATAAGTAGGCTGCAACATGAGAACATTCCACCACCAATTACATTATTTGGACCACACCAGTATTCTGTATCAGCTCCTCTCAACTTATTTGCACTTTAGGATCTGGGAAGAGGAATTTTGATCGGGGAAATAGTGCAGGACAAAGGAAGAGTCAGCGTCTCCTTTTGCCAGTGCCACTGCCTTCGTGTGTGTCCCCCAACTCTGTGTATCGTTGTTTCATCAAAAGTAAGGCTCTCCAGTTCCCATTGTTGTGCTCATCTCATCCCTTCTTCAAATCTACCAAGGGAGCTAATTTCAAACCCAAGGATTGGTTGTTTCTGCACGGTCCAGATATCCTGTGTTGAGCAAGGGAAATATCCTGGTTTAGCCAAGGAGTTTGCATGGTTCCCGGTCCTAAAGTGGGTTTGTCCCACTGCATTTCCCTCATCCTGGGGATCACCAAATTGGAGATTCTTTTCAAAAATCCTGCTGTGAACCCGCTACCGTGCAAACACCACGTGAGCAAAACCATTTAGTTTTTCCTGCTCAGCTGCCTGATCTCCCTGCCCCACCGCCAGCCTGATGATCTCCCCTCCTGACGTCATTTCAGTTTTCAACTCTGCTGAGCCACCGACTGTTGCAGCCCACCCTTCCTGAAACATTCCCCCAAGCACGTTTTCTGCTCATGGTATCGACTGGGTGCCATTTTGCCTGGGTTAATCAGGAGTGGAGTCCCAAAATGTCCCTGTTTTTGTTTCTGAACAGTATTGGTTGCTTGGGGGGCAGAGCTAGTGTGATATGCACTTTGAGCTGAATGTTAGTGGGCATGCCACAAGGGAGGGGGAGTGTCTCATTTCCCACAAAAATATGAGAACATGAGTGGGAATGTGATGTGATGCTATGCCCCATTGTTTTTTGCTGCCGCTTACCATGTTGAGGTCTGTGCTAGGCCCTATCCAGAACTGGAAAAGGGGGGCTTCGTTTTCCCCCACTGCTGCCCCATAATAACAGCCAAACAGAACGTGGGACACCGAGGATGTTTGCACATGCGCGGATATGCTTGCAGTGTAAATACAAAAAACCCAGGCTTGTATGAAACAAACTGGAGTATTTCCTCCCTGTCTTCATACAATTCCTTCACAGAAATGGGCAGCCCTGCGAAGGGAGAAACAGGGACAAAATAGATTCAGATTGCAAGATACTGATTGTAACTCGGTATAATTGTGCTGTGCAGAAACGGCCTTTGAGGGCCAATGTTTCATTTATGATCACAATTCATCCCTTGTTTTGTTATATGCACTGAAAGTGATGAGAGGAGGCCTGTTAGCGGTGAAGTATGTGCCAAAAGGAACCGCCATCCTTCAGAATCCATCAGTGACACCTTAAAAGCAGCATTTGAAATCCCCGAACAATTAAGACACATCTTTCCCCATATTTCTCTGCTCTCAAAAGCATTTATGCGTTACAGTCGCAAGCCAAAATGTACATGTTGATCCTGACAGAAAATGCTACGATTAATGAATTATGAAGGGCTGACAGTGTGTGTGTGTGTGTGTGTGTGTGTGTGTGTGTGTGTGTGTGTGTGTGTGTGTGTGTCAGCTGTCGTAATTCAATCCATGGCATTGGCACTAGGTGCTTTAGAGGAACTAAAAGCCAAGGTAATATTACATAAAACAAAAAAGATGGGAGTTCATTACTGTGTTTCTGCAATTCTCAGTCTCTGGTGCTTAAAAAAATCAAGAAGGAAACTGCCATGATAGCAAAAGGGGAAGTTTAAATACAAATTAATGTGCCCAAAACATAGTACCCTGGAGGCTGGGATAAAATGTGCAACTTGGTGGACTTTGATTATTTTTTAGCTGGCTGGGAACTATTGAAGGTGAGTAAAATATGTCTCCCTCTCATAGTGGGGGGTGTGGAATGGGAAGGACCAGAGCCAACGAGCTTGGGGCAACTGTTTCACAGCTAACCTTGCTGGATCCAAGTGTGGCAATTGGAAGGAGGGCGGGAAGCATCTAGACATCTTTCTCTTGTAGTTGAACCTGGCTGCAGCTGAAAGCTCTCCTCCATCTAGCTACAATGTGATATTGATGAGGAAAGCAAAAAGTTAGCCGTATGAAGCCAATATCCTCTCCACTGTTTCAGTTGATAACCCTCCTTCTTGTAGCCTCCATCAATGGGGCCATCACAGGGCACGTAGGAACATGCTGGCAGGCCTAGGCCAGGACAGAGGCTTCTGGGTTGGATGCGCAGAGCCGCATGGTGGCCAGCTGACTGGGTAGGTTGCGCCTCCACCAGTGCATTTGCCCTTTGCACTGGTTCCAGAATGGGGCCTGCCCTCCTTCCTCCAGATCAGGCTGTAAGCCACAGCTCAGTCCTAACTTCCAACTTCCCATTCCCAATTGTCATTAGTGGACTACCAAGGAAAGTGATGGGCTCTATGATGTTTGAATCCAACTCCACCTAGCTTCTGTTAATAAGGTCATCATGGGGAGGGTGGGGAGCAGCCAAGACATCACTTCATCACATCTGGATCCATCTCCAGCTGAGAATGTCTCACTCAAGGAATGTACAATTTTCATTGAAACTTGCAATTTCATTTCTGCCACCATCAAAGCTAATTTTGGCTGAAACACTGGGGTGTTGGTGGTGAGATATATAACAAATTAGGAAACCTTGCCCAGGAAACTGAGCACTCCAGACTTTATATATGGACAAGTACTTTCTCCTCCCACCAAACAAGAAACCATAATATGGGAAACACCCCTTTAGTTGCAAAAATAGTATCTCATGCAGGCAAAGAAGACAAGTTCCTGCTCTGAACGTGGAGTAAAGGAGTAAAGGCAGGAGTAAAATTACATCAGCTGGACCCAACAGTGTAGCATGTATTTTGTTCTAGTAAATGCTGAAGACAGAATGGTCCTTTCTGCACAGCAGAAATAAAATGTCCTGCAAATATTTTTTAAAAGATCCATTTTGGCATTTTGCATTCCTACAGTGTGGAGAACATAAGAGTTACCCATGAAAACGGTTCTTTTTTCCCAGCCTGCTGGCTGATGGAGCTCTGGCCAATTTCAGAATGGTGTCCGCCATTTTGTGGGCTGCTGCAGAGGTTCTTCTGCCTCCATGATTTCCTCTGCTTGCACTCATCTGCATGCAATTTCCATGTAAAAAGTAGGTGAATACAGTTTGTTTTGCCTAGCCTAGCACACGTATCATTTTTCTGTTGTTTATTTTGAGGGGTTCATCAGCGAAGCTAGGATGATATAAATGTGTGTATATTGCAGCTTCTCTAATTATAATGTTGTAGCTTTGCAGACATACCCCTCAAAATAAAAAGTTAGTACTTGGATTACAGACCAGAGAGAAAGACAGGAGTTGCTATGCAGAGGCAGGCAATGACAAATCACCCCTGCTCATAAGTTGGTTGTGACTTGTAGCAATTGATTATTACTATATTATGAGGGCTCAGTTAAGCATCCTCAAGATACAGGTTTCAATTTCTTTCCATGTTATGTTCCTGATGGGAAGTTTTGATTTCTGTAGGGTTCTTGCCATTTCCCCCCTTATTTTCTCTGTTTCTTCAGGAAGATTCTGAAGGGCTGATTCTACATTGGGAATGATATCTTTTACAGGAACTCTGGTAGAACTAACAGCTATGTTGCCTCCCTCGTTTAAGATGGATATTTTCTCATTGGAAAGTTGGTGTTTGGTCAGATTGATAATGATGCGTGAGGTGTTGAGTGAGGGTTTCAAGGTATCTTGGTTAAATTTTATGATACGAGTTCTGTAGAGGTTAGTAAAAAGCCTGGCAGAAATAAGAAATTATTTTTATCTGCTATTATGATTATGATGTTTACAAGGGAATCCTAAACAGAGTTATGCCCTTCCAAGTCTATTGAAGTTGATGGGCTTAGATAAGTACAACTCTGTTTAGGACTGCATTGTTAGCTGCCCAGATTTCATCTTATTTTCCACCAGAAATCAAAAACTTTTGAGATGCTTGGGTTCTTACCTTTAACAAATAACTACAGTCATACCTCGGTTTTTGTTGGTA
This sequence comes from Sphaerodactylus townsendi, assembly GCF_021028975.2. Lineage (NCBI taxonomy): Eukaryota > Metazoa > Chordata > Lepidosauria > Squamata > Sphaerodactylidae > Sphaerodactylus > Sphaerodactylus townsendi. The sequence continues at coordinate 111,357,661 of NC_059430.1, forward strand.
ATCTATCTGGATTACCTTGGCGAAAACCGAAACTGACGAAAACCGAGGCTACACCGTTTGCGCAGGCACAACACAAACGGTGTAGCAAGTTACGCAAACGGCGTAGCAACTTACGCAAATTACGTAGCAACTTATGCAGAAGTCGCCGATGAAATTCGAAACAACCAATGAAAACTAAAGGCAACAAACAGCTGGATCCCATCAGCGAAAACCAAAACCAACAATTTCCGAAGGCGATGAAAACCGAGGTATGACTGTATTAATTACCTATGAATGCAGTGTTCTGAACAGGAGAACATGCTTGTTCATTACATATGAAAATGGGTAATGTTCTGAACAAGTGAACACACTCCAGAGAAATAAAACTTCTTTTTACAATTGCAATATTTAGAAATATTCTTATTTGGGAGCTAGTTTTATGCAAGTTTTCACTTCGTATGACTAAAATTGCTAAAAGAGTTATTTTACTGGGCTTATCTTTAATATTCAAGTTGTATTTTCTCATTGGTTGGGTTTCAATACATATTTTACATTCTTTTGAGCCTGGGGAGGACAGGGAGCTCAGTAGGGTACAGTACCATAGAGTCCAATGTCCAAAGCACCCATTTTCTCCAAGGGAACTGATCTTTGTAGCCTGGAGATTAGCTGTAATTCTGTGGCATCCCCAGGTTCCACCTGAATGCTGGCATTCCTACTCAGAATATACATTGTCTGTCTGTCTGTCTGTCTGTCTGTCTGTCTGTCTATACCAGTGGTGGCGAACCTATGGCACGGATGCTAGAGGTGGCACTCAGAGCCCTTTCTGTGGGCATGCGTGCACAGAGTTTGTCATGTGATAATAGTGTAATTATTTCAGGGAGATTATTAGCATTAAACCTAAGACCTAGTTTATTTATTTTATTTATTTATTATATTTTTAGACCGCACTCCCCAGAAGGCTCAGGGAAGCAGTGTAGTTTTGGGGAAGCAGTGTAGGTAGCCCTGTTAAGCACTGTTAAACCCTACTGATTTTCATGGGAAAAACGAAAGCATGATCTGGGAGTAAGCTCGGTTGCTGGAAGTGGGGTTTGCTTCTGAGTAAACCCTCCTAGGGTCGTGATTCACCTGTTCGAAGCGTTGCACAGTTGCTTCAAAGCAAAGCCACCAACTACCACCAAGCTTACTCCTGAGTAACGCGCGCCTTGGAGCCAACCATTTTTTCTATACTAAAACCTCAGTATTCAGGTTAAATTGCCATGTTGGCACTTTGCGATAAATAAGTGGGTTTTGGGTTGCAGTTTGGGCACTCGGTCTCGAAAAGGTTCGCCATCACTGGTCTATACCCACACTACAGAGGCAGGCACGAGCATTATGTCTGCAAACCACACAGTCAATTGCCCCATCAGTATGAACTAGTGAAACATTAATGATGCAATTAATCATTTAACTCTCATTAAAAACACATTATTAGTCACCTAAAACTCACAATCAATGAAGATGACAACATGAAGGAAAGAAGGGAAACGGGGCAAAGAAGATGAAGTTCCCTCCTTTTATCTTCCTCTTTATCCTCCTTCATGCTGTTCATCACCAAAGAGGACCTGTCTTGAGTAAAGTGGTTGTGATGGATCTCCTCATATTTGGCACCAGTGAACTAACTCCAGGAACAGCTGCTGCTTCTGAGGATCCTTGAGATGTGCAGGGGTGCTATTTCCAGGAATGCTGCTGCAATCACAATCTTTGTAACTCCACTGCTTAGGAGACTGCTCATTCCCCACATTATGCAGATTCTCTTTAAGGAATGGACCCGGGGACTGCTGTTTCACTGGCAACTGGCCCCTCCTCCTCAGAAACCCAGAAGATTTCATTGTAAATGCATCTCAGAGAGCAATAAGCATGATCGGTGAAGTTTGAGCTGGTTTCTTAAAGGACTTCCCCATTTTTTATTGCACAAAGGAATTTTTTGGCATTTCTGGAAGAGTCCCCTTACTTATTCTGCGGGTGGCTCTACTGAAAGGTATAGGGTTATCAGTTCTGATATGTAGGCATGATCTTGAACCAATGTATGTGGATATGGTTTTGAACCAGTGTTGAGGAGTCCTCAGCCCTGCTGATGTGGTGGATGAAACAGGACGTAGAATTACTACCCTTGCATCTAACCGAGCCTCACCACACACCGTTTTTCCTCTACAATTGCAGGGCCTTGCATACAGCGGTTACACCAACATCAGGGTGAGTGTTCCCAACTCTGCCTTAAGAATGCTGTATGATTTTGGAGGTGATGCCTTGGAAGAGTAGAATTTGGGGATAATGTAATCTCAAGCTCCCCAAGAAGGGCAATATCTCCAAATGCATCAATTGGCGAGGCATCATACTCCTCTCAGTCCTTGGGAAAGCATTCTGCATGATCCTACTCCAGAGATTGCAGAGTGCCCTTGACCAACACCTGAGAGAGGAACAAGTTGGGTTTCTCAGTGGAAGGTCCTGCAGTGAACAAAGCTTCACCCTCCTTAACATCACAGAGCAATGCATTGAATATTGACACCCACTGGCCATCAACTTCATAGACTTCAAGAAAGCTTTTGACAGCATTCACTGAGAATCCCTATGGCAAATCCTGCATTTGTATGGAGAACAAGCAGCCTTCATTGCCATCTTTAAAGACTTGTACCTACAATCCAGTTGCTGCATTAAGACAGATAATGGCTGCACAGACTTTCTTGAAATCACCACTGGGGTCAGAAAAGGCTGCATTCTGTCTCCACATCTCTTCCTTGTGGCCCTTGACTACATCTTGCAGTGAACTGGAACACACTGTGGCAATGGCATACATTGGTCTGACCAAGATCGCCTTGGTGACTTGGATTTTGCTGATGACATCGCTCTGCTCAAGGACATGAGCCAAAACTGCAGTGTGTGATGACTGAGCTGGAGAGAGAAGTGGGCAAAATTAGCCTCAGGATAATGCTCTGATAAATCAAAGACCATGTATGTTATCTCCACAGCCCGAACACAGGGAATCATCATTGGATCACAGCAGCTAGAGAAAGTGGAAAAGTTCACCTACTTGGGCAGAGTGATCTCCCAGTATAGAGATGCAGAGGCAGATGTCAGGTGCCGCATTGAGAAGGCTGCAGCCATTTTTGGGAGAATGAACAAGATCTGGTGCTCACCAACCATTGCCCTAAAGACCAAGCTGCGCTTATTCACCTCCATTGTGATCCTGACAGCCATTTATGCTAGCAAGGCCTGGAAGGCGTCAACAAGTATCAACAACTGGCTCGACATCTTCCAAAAGAAGTGCCTACGCCAAATTCTGAAGATCCGATATTATGACCACATCACTAACGGAGGAGTGGCATGTGCAAACTCCATACCATCATTGCACACAGAAGTCTTCAACTGACTGGCCATGTCCTTCGCAAGGAGAATAGTGGGATCCCAAAGACAGCAATCAGGTGGATACCTCCTGATGTCAAACATCAGCGAGGATGTCCCCGAAACACCTGGAGGAGAACATTCGAGCAAGACCTGAATGCATTGAATATTGCACGGGAAGAGGCTGAAACACTAGCCCAAGACTGTAAATGCTGGAGAGCACTGGTTGCCCGATATGCTACTTAGCATGATGGATTTGATGATGATGATGATGATGATGATGATGATGATGATGATGATGATGATGATGTAATCTCACTGCTGGATGACTCTTCTACTTTCTACAGTCTTTACCATGGGGATTAGGGGACATTCCTAGCACATCACTATGTGGACACCATTTTTTTCTTTCCCAATCCTCAGTTCCTTGGGAGTGAGAAACTGAGTCTTGGGTGGATAAATTGAAAGCCTAACCAACATACCTGCACTCTTTCAAGTTTTCATACCAATGTAGCATGTTCTGCAGCACATTTGGACAGCCACGATTCCACTCTTTTGTCTTGCGCTGCAGAGCTGAGGATCTGACTGTAAGGCTGGAAAGTTGATTGTTTTAATTTTTCACTGTTTGTTTCTAGTTGAAAAATGATTGGAAAGTGGGGAGGGGGAACCAGAGAGGGAGAAAGGCTGTGCCAACCCTTTTCAGCAGGCTAAACAGATAAGTGTCACAGCCAAGCACAGAGAGTTTATGGGCAACCCTTTTAAGTGGTTTTTGGCAAGTTATAACTCTTCAGCTTTGACTATTCATGTATTTTCATTTTTTTTTAAAAAACCCAACCAGAAAGCCCTTTTGTTCATAATATTCTTTCTAATTCCATGAAGACGAAATTTATGTTAAACTCCCTGGGAAATATATTTTGTGCTATCTTCTCCTCAGTCACTTTTCTCTGTTTCTCATTCTGTCCTACTAATGGAATTATTGTGATACTTAAAAAAAAACTGAATAAGGGTCTTATCTTAACCTTTGCTCCCCTATTGTAAGTGATTTAGTGCCACTGCCTTATCTGGACAGAATTAAAGGTTGCTCTCCCTCCCCCCATCCCCCCCTTTTCTGTTTTTTTAAAAAGCCCTACACACTCTAATCATCAGGAAAAAAAATCCTTTCATTTTGAAAGCCAAGGTTATTTCTGAGGAAAGCTGATTGCCAAAATACTGTCCTTTTGCGCAAAGGGGCTTGTCAAGTTAACAAACCTGCTTCAAATGGCTGGCGAGGAAATAACGAAGGAGAACAAGAGGAACGGTGACAGCCAGCAGGACTGCTCTCTTGCGAAGTATTTATTTTTTTAAAAGAACAGCATTCGAAATTGCAGATTAACTTTGTTTGGTGCTTATTTATTCTGGTGTTTCCTGCCTTGAAATGTGCCCGACACAGCTTTTGATAAATGGATTGTGTGGCACGCACAGTGCGCACTATTGTTACCTAAAAACACTTCCTTTTACTTCCTTTTATTATTACTACAACCCTGTGATGGGTTGTATAAAATTATGTTTAAGACTGTGCAGAGGTGGGAGGTAGGATGGGATGGGATGGGTGGATGTTTCATACACATGCAAAAAATGGATACCTGTGAAAGGTGATCCCCTGTTTTCAAAGGATGTGTGTCAGGAATGAGGCAGAAACGTTCTCTTCTCAGAAAACACTGCTGTCCTCCTGATGGGCCATGTTGCTAAACAGTCAAATCTGATTGGCTACCTACTGAACTCTTTCTGTAAAGTGCTCTGGGTGGCATCCATTGTTATCCTAACTTCCATTTCCCCCCCTCATAACAAGGTGAGGTCAATTAGGTCTGAGAAGAGTGACTGCCGAAAGGGCATCCAGTGAACTCTACAACTGATCAATTATTTGAACAGTGGCCTCTCTAATTCCAATTTGGCACTCTGATTACTAAACCATGGGGCTGCCTGTAGCAGGATATCTCTACAGTGGGTATATGAGTCCTCATTTTTTAGGTCATACAGAAACAAGCAATTCTCCTTTTTGAGAAAAAAATATCAACATGAAATCTGTTGCTCAGAGAGGATCTTTTGAAAAGATTTCAGTCTCCCTCCTCTCCCGTAGAACATCTGTCCACTCATTTCAGCTCACATATACTATTCTATAACTACTCTTCTTCCCCAAACTACTTGTTCTCCATAATACTGATATCTCTAGGCCAGAATATTTAATACAAACCTGATCACCATCTTCTACTGTAGCCACTTTAACAAAACGGTCTCCATTCCTCTTTCATCCCCATTCCCCTTCATAAAGATGCTCAGAAAGTAAGAATGGAACTGATGGGTGGGAACAGGGAACAGCCATCAGTCCGGTTTGGAAGGGAGCACATTAATAAATGTCTGGCACAACTTGGAAATATGATGAACTTTTTTGAGCTGAAGGGGAATTCCCTAAGATTACCAGCAATGTCCTGGCAAATCTTGGAAGAATTTGAGGGCCATGAATGGGAGTGGTGGAGTTTCGGTAGGAGGTGCTGTCACTTCCAGGTGATTCTCTAGGAATTGCCATTAATCTCAATGATAAAGACCACAGAGACTTTAAGAAATTCCTAGAGAGTCACTATGGAGGCCATTTTTTCCTCTACTTTTCAGTTTCTCCCTTGGGGCCAATGGCAGGGGCTAGAAGTCCCCTGGTTTAAAATAAGTGAACCTTACTATTGAAGAGTGGTTTTCTATTTGTCCTGTCTTTTCCATCTTTGATGACGCACTAGCAGTATTTGGATTTATTGTCTTAACATAGTCATAGTTATGCAATATAAGATCTGCTCATTAAACACATTGAACAGACAACCAAATGTAATTTTAAAGATAGTTGGAGCCTCTTCAAACATTATTGTAACAGGGGAACAATGAGTCTCAAAGAAAAGAAACCAGACACTATATCTAGGGTATTTAATTATCTTCTGTCAAGATTTATATTATTGCCAAACTTTGCATAGACCTGGACCTGGAGGTCTGATAATACTCTCTGGATGGATTCTACTCATGACTCCAAAGCTCCAATCTTTTTCTTTGCCTCCTCCAACATTTCTTGCATTTCACCTTGGGGGTGGCTAATGAAGACATCTCTACTTTGATAGGGTATCAGCTACGAATTATCAACTAACATCATGATATCATCACAGGTGTCTTCCTGGTTCTGAAGATGTTTCTTTTTATCTTTAATTTCTTCCATCCGTTTTGTAACTCTTTTGGTGTTTCTTGAGAGACTTACCCAGAGAACATCATGTTTGTATGGGGAATGGGGATTTGGACCTATTCTTGACCCTGATCCTAGTCAAGCACATCAAGGTGCCCTTCTCTCATCATGGTAGTCCCTGAATTTGCATAGATGATTTCTATGGCAAAGCTCCGTAGGATGTGCCAGTGTGCATCTTGAAACTCTTGAAACTCTTAAACTGAAAATATTCAGAAAAATTACGGTTGTCGATTATTACTGTGATTTCTAGAACAGTAAACACAAATTCAGGGATTCTTAAGCATACCCCCCCCCCCCAAATACCTCTTTTCATGATAGGGTGCTTCCCTGTTGTCGTCAGCAGCTAGTGTTTTTCTCTGATTCTCCTGATTCCCTGTGCAATGGCATTCCCCCCTCCAATGTGGTCTTTTCAAGGTAGCAGGTGTGTTTCCAGGCAGTCACCATGGGAGTTAAGCCTCAGAAATACTGTTGTCTTAAAATAATTGTAAGAAATTCTTAGAGAATCTGAGCTGGATAATGTTGCTAAAATAATGAGAAACCCCACCTACCAGGAACTGCTTAAATAGTAGCCCTAAATATTTAAGGTATCTCTGCAGGGGGTACCCATCATAAAGATGTGTGTCTTATATCAGCTGGATAATTGATTTATCATGTGAAATCTCATATTCATGTGCTCTTTTCTTTTGTTTATTTGAAAAAATTCAAGCTGTGGGAAACCTGAAGTAGGGAATCCGCAAGCAAGAGCAGTGTGTAATGGATTTGGAAATATGCATATAATGTAAGCATGGGGAAATGTATTCCATGTTCCATTAGTGTGTGCCCATTCTTCTTGAATTCTAGATTAATGAGGAATATTTCAGAACTGGAGCATTCATCGTTTTGCTACAGCATCCAGCTCCTTAAGGTCATTTTTATCTCTCCCTCCCCTCACCCCCATGCTGGTATTCCTTTCAAACAAACTGATAAAACACTATGATTTTCAAGGCAAGAGACAAACAGAGGTGACTTCCCATTGCCTACCTCCCAGTAGTTACCCTGGACTTCCTTGGTGGTCTCCCACCTAAGAACCAACCTTTGGTGGCATAGGAGGTTAAGAGCTCGTGTATCTAATCTGGAGGAACCGGGTTTGATTCCCCGCTCTGCCGCCTGAGCTGGGGAATTCAGATTAGCCTGTGCACTCCCACACACGCCAGCTGGGTGACCTTGGGCTAGTCACAGCTTCTCGAAGTTCTCTCAGCCCCACCTACCTCACAGGGTGTTTGTTGTGAGGGGGGAAGGGCAAAGAGATTGTAAGCCCCTTTGAGTCTCCTACAGGAGAGAAAGGGGGGATATAAATCCAAACTCCTCCTCCTCCTCCTCCTCCTCCTCCTCCTCCTCCTCTTCTTCTTCTTCTTCTTCTTCTTCTTCTTCTTCTTCTTCTTCTTCTTCTTCTTCTTCTTCTTCTTCTTCTTCTTCTTCTTCTTCTTCTTCTTCTTTCCTTCTATTAGTCCTTTTTTATTTGTATGACCAAAAGTCAAGGGTGTCCAACTCTGACCCTCCAGATGTTCCTGGACTACAATTCCCATCAACCCCTTCCACCATAATTATGGAGGGGGCTGATGGGAATTGTAGTCCAGGAACATCTGGAGGGCCAAAGTTGGACATCCCTGGTCTAAAGCATAAAACCAACACATCACAACAGATCAAACCAATGTAACATAACAAAACAATGACAAACAAAATACCAAATCAATAAAATACATAAGTAACAATATGTAAAAATCATATATAACAATGAGCCTGTACAACATTGGAATAACCAAGGCTGACCCTGCTTAGCTTCTGAGCTCCAATGAGAGTGAGCTCAATTGGGCCATTCAAGTCAGGGAATTTGTACTATATCATTATCATTTCAGTCATTTCCACCCCCAGCCCCTTCGTACATGGAAAGGGCTGGAAACAAGTACAGAATCTGGAGATCATCTATTTGGAATCTGAACCATCGGTGAGATCCACACTGCCGGAAGAAAGAGAGAGTGAAGAGCTCGAGAGTGTGGCAAGCTAACAGCTCATTAACCATCATCTGGCCTTTGGGAGAGTGTCCGCTCCTTTATATAACAACCGATCAAACCAACCAAAGGCCCCTAGAACTTCTCGCTATTCACTGTCATTTCCAAGCTGATCAAGAGTGACAGCAACCTGAGAAAAGTGCCGCCGATCGCATCCCGACAGCTTTTGGAGCCATTAGTCGGGGACTGCAGTAGCTCAATCTATCATCTATCTACCCCAACTTGTGGCACTGTAGCTCACTGAGACACTTGTCCTGTCATCTCCCCAAAAAGAATGCAGGTTGTAGAGTGTAACCGATCACTTGTGGGAGGTAGTATGGCAGATGGCCCAGCACTGCATAATGAAATATCTGCCTGCCACCTCCTTCATGTATCACCATCTCCGCTATAATAAGTAAGTAGGGCATGATATAAACGTAACCCTGCTCTTCTTTATGTGATGGAGGAAATCCCATCGTAGCTAAAAGGGTCATTAGATTCCATGAGCTGCTAACCTCTAAAAAGTCTTTTCATATTTCCTGCTCCAGGTAAGGTCAGGGCCCTGAGCAGAAGGCTAAACAGGAAGAAAATTGATGTACCCAGGACCAGAATGAGATTGAATCCGGTGGGCCCAATTCTCTACCTCCACAGGTGGACTGGCTCTTCTGCACAGTGCCTATATAGCCACTTCCGCTTCTCTATCCCCTGATGTCATGGGCATAGGGTAGAGTTGCCAGGCCAAGTATGGATACTGGCAGGAGGGTTAGAGATGGGATCACAGTGAGAGGACATTGTTACCAGTGTACCCATGTTACTTCCATGGAAAACTCAGAAGTGATGGTGGGTAGGTCTAGGAATTGCTATGGATTGTTTTATCACAGAGTTTCTGGAAATTCCTAGAGCTACCTGCTGTCACTTTTGGATTTCCCTTGAAAGTGGCAGCATCACACCAGTGACACTGCCTTTTAAAAAAATCTCCACACTGCCACCACATGAGGTCCATAGTGGGGGCAGTGGGTTCTATGTCCCAAGCTATTGTTGCCTGCTGCCACCTCACATGGTGGCAGTGTGGAGATAAAATATACACAATGGTGCCTTAACATATGCCAAATGGGGAGACCAGTCAGAGAAAAGAAGGTGGGAATAACTAACCCACTAATAAGAAGAGATGGTAATAGGAAATAGAAATCCAACAATAAATAGAAAGGAAATAAAAAGGGAAAGGAGGAAGGGAAGGAAAGGGGAGGAAGGGAAGTGAGGCCAGCTGAATGAGAACTGTCATTGTCATCAGCTGTAGACCTTGTGGAACATCTCTGTTTTACAGGCCCTGTGAAATTGTATCAGATTCTGCAGGGTCCAGGTCTCATTTGATAGAGAGTTCCACCAGAGCTGGAAAGGCCTTGGCTTTGGACCAGAGTGTCTTTGGACCAGGGATCACTAGTAGACTGTTTGCAGCTAAGCAAAGTGCTCTTTGAGGGGTATATTGGGAGAGGCAGTCCTGCAGAAATGACAATCCCAGACCGTTTAGGGCTTTAAAGATTAAAACCCAAACTTTGAACCTGATTCAGTACTCTACCAGGTTGACAGTGGTCATGGTGGGCTTTGGGCATGCAAGATTCCTGGGAAGATCCTAGGGCATTTTCTGAACAGAAAGAGTTTTTGGGACTGGTGATCTATGGTTTGGAATGCCTGATGTGCCCCTCTTTCCTGCCCCCCTGTCTTGTACTCTGCTGAGGTGCTGCAAGTCCTGGAGCAGACTAGAGTTGAATGAAGTAAAGGGGAAGAGGATGGGATCTTCCCTTCCTCCTTCCCCCTCTGTTTTAAAATTGGGAGCTGTGTTAGGCTTGGCTTTGCCAATGGCCACAAGTAGACTTACTCATTCAGGCTTGGCCTTCTTCCAAGAGCCTGATTTTACATCTTGGGAAAGGGGCAAGAATGGAGGGCCTGTGCATGTAGATTATATGCCATCAAGTCATTTCTGGCATAATTTAATGATCTCCACAATGTTCTCTCCTTAGCAGCCTTCCTCTGGTCATGCAAACTGAGGGCTGTGGCTTCCTTTATTGAGTCAATCCATCTCACGGTGGGTGTTCCCCTTTTCCTACTGTCTTTAACGTTTCCTAGCATTATTGTCTCTTCCAGTGAGACTTTCCCCATGATTAAAGTACAGTAGCTTCTGCATAGTCGTTTTAGTTTATAGCAGCATAATTACCAGACAAAGCTTTTCTTGGACTGTACTTTATCAGGCTGCGAAAGAGCGTGAGGTGTGTTTGGTGTTTCCCATGTCAAAATTATGTGTGCTGTGTTAAGTACTGAGGAGCAGCAGTGGCATAGTGGTTAAGAGCATTCTAATCTGGAGGAACCGGGTTTGATTCCCCGCTCTGCCGCTTGAGCTGTGGAGGCTTATTTGGGGAATTCAGATTAGCCTGTGCACTCCAACACATGCCAGCTGGGTGACCTTGGGCTAGTCACAGCTTTTCGGAGCTCTCTCAGTCCCACCCACCTCACAGGGTGTGTGCTGTGAGGGGGGGAAGGGCAAAGAGATTGTAAGCCCCTTTGAGTCTCCTACAGGAGAGAAAGGGGGGATTTAAATCCAAACTCCTCTTCCTCTTCTTCTTAAAAAGAATACCCAGGAAAAGGCTCGCCTGAGAAACGTTTTCCTTGGGTTGGTTTTTTTAATGTATGCAGAGGGACTGAGGGAATATCCAACCATTGTAGATGGATAAAATAATGTAGATGTGTAATTATTCTTTAACAGCTCGTAGAGGTCAACATAATTTATTTTTTCATTTAAAAGAGTACTTGAGTGTATATATGAAAAAAAATGTGCATAAAATATATGAGGAGTGTCATTTTGTACTTTTTCCTCCCTTCAAAAAGATCTAGATCCAGCCCTGTCAAGCGAGCAGATGCAAGTGCACTTGAAATCACTCTTGTTTTAACTATCAGCAATCGTACAATAGTGCAGCGGAAGGTGCTCAGCTCAAGAGACAGTAGGCATCACAAGAGTGGGGGTATTTGAGCTTCAAGGACCTTATTTGTGAAGAGCTGCGCAACACTACCAGTGGCCTTCGTTTATCTTAATCCTGGCTGGTGTGCCTTTCTTGCAGCGTGCGGGAGCTGCAAATGAATGTCTTGACAGCCAACATGAATAAATGAATTATGTCACTGGAACACAACAGTGGTGATTTTCTGCTCCTTTGCCATGACAGATTGGACATGAGATTGGAAAGCATCTGAGGAAGATTAGTTTAGCGGCCAAGTCAGAAGCGATGCAGCTGTTGATTTAATTAGAATGCTAAATATTGTGGTTGTAGTCAAAATGAGAGAATTCTCAGGATGTTATATGCTTGAGCCCTGGGATGTGGCATGCCTTCCCCTCAGGCTATAGACACATACCCAAGAAGCCATGAAGTATTACCTTTTGTGGGTAACATTTATATTAATACAATTTCTTGACAGATCATGGCGGGGGGGAGGGGCGTCTTCCCCCAGTTGCATCCTTAATCAGGTGCCACTTGAGTGTAAAAGACACCCACAGTCAACACCATCCACATTTATTAACTTCCTGGCTTCATTTATCCCTCACCCTTCTTTTCTCTCCCTCATTTTACCTTCATAACAATCTTGTGAAATAAGTTAGGTTGAGCACCAGATCATCCAGCAATCTTCTCTGGCAGGGTGTGGATTTGAACTTGGGTCTCCCAGCTCCGAATCTGATACTCTAACCCACAGCTGGCAGGGGATGATGGGAACTATAGTCCATAACATCTGGAGGGACGCGAGTTTGACACCTATGCTCTAACCACTACACCACACCAGCTGTAACGTTCACCTCCTAGACACATGGGATATAACCACGAAAAATAAGCTCCAATGAAGCTTGGTGCGTATCGGGTGAGAACCTGAATCATGAGGTGAAATATGGAGACTGTGGGAAACATGGAAGATGGGAAAGCCATACCGGTAATCATTTTTACCTCAGCCTTATGTGTGAATTGTTCCGAATACTTGAGGTAAGAAATGTCTGTGGTGCTCATATTTTATGTAGCTGTTCTAAAACATCTGAGACGTATTGAATTTTAGAACCGGGCAGTTGGAAAAATCTCTCTCCAAAACAGAGTTTGGAAATAATGAATGCATTCAGAGCAGAACTCAAATGCTTTCAAATTTTGGCTCTGCTCATAAATAAGCTTGGGCCATTCTGACCTACCTCCTTGCCTCCCCTCCAAATCCTTTTTATTAGCTTACAGAGATGAATATACAGTAACTAATCATATGACTGTGCATCTCATACATGAATGAGATATGAAAACACCTTTATTATCAGCAAGTTCAGGTAATCAGAATCTAAAGTGCACATCCCCATAATATCCACTAAGTATTTGGCAATTGGCCTGTGAGTTTTTTTTATACGTGACATTGCAATTTTGATAAATTGTAAGGTTTGCCGAATGTGGCTCCCACACTAATCTACTGATTATGCTTTATGAAGCCTTTATTTCCCCCCTAATTATTTTGTATATGTTTATGGAAGAGGGTTTTTTTTCCCTAATTGAATAGACTTGGTATCAGCTGTAACCCAAATAGCTCATTGGCCTCTTTCACACAGTACAGGTAGAGCGGGTTGCAGTCGAGATAAAGTAACTCGCTCTCCTGTTTTCGCGTTTGTGTGCCTCTGTGCAGGCAACCACTGGAGCCCGCAAAAACAATATGGGATGCTGTTGCACCTTTGCACAGAGACACATCTTTTTTTTTTAAAAAAAATAACCTTACCTCCCCCCACATGGGCAGGCAGGCACGGACCCCCAAAGCCATGCTGACATCTCGCAATGGCATGAGACATCCCTGGGACCCTGCGTGGCTATGCAGCTGTGAGATGGGGACTTTAAAAAAAACAGGGAAGTTCAGCTGATCAAAGCGCCTCCTGGGCAGCTGTTTGCTCGCTCGCGACTGCAACCCAGGTTTAATCAAAAGTATCACGGATACGGCGATTATTTAAAAAAACAGTTCAAGGGACTTTACACGGGGCAGCCTCACTTTAGGGGCAGGATCCGTGTGAAGTCCCTCCCCCCCATATAGTTTTTTTGCCAACCCTATACCAGGTTTATTGGCCCGTGTAGAAGGGACCATTGAGCATGTCACAATGTTACAATACCTGTGGTAAAAGTAGTAAAAATAGGGTTTTGATGCCTCTTGCTATAGTGGGAGGCCTTCTGCCAATTATCTACATTCCCCACGACTGCTTGGAATATCAGTGGAAATTAAAGACAAAAATACTGCTGGCCTCTGTGCTGGTAAGCCACTTCTGGGTACAAACCAGAAGCAACAATCGATAGCTCTAGGAATTGCCAGAAATATATTGGTTTTATTATACAGCTTCTAGCGTCACTGATAACTGGGCTGTGACTTGCTGCCAGATGGTGGCCCTCTGCCAACTGTAGGTTGAAAAATACCTGGGGATGTGGGGGTGGAGCCTAGAGAGGGGAGGGTTTAGGAAGGGGAGGGGAGGGGAGGGGAAGGACTTCAGTGTGGCATCATGATGCCATGCAGTCCACCCTCAAAAGCAACCATTGTCTCCAGGAAAACTGCTCTCTGTGGTCTGGAAATCAGTGGAAATTCCAGACTATCTCCAGAGGTCCTACTTGGAGTTCGGCAGCCCTTTGTCCCAAGATAGAGAAGGTAGGAGGGTGTAGCCCCATCTTGTTAGATCTCAGAAGCTTAGCCAGGTTAGTACTTGGAAGGGAGACGACCAAGGAAGACTCTGCAGAGGAAAGCAATGGCAAACCACTTAGGCCTTTCACTTGCCCTGAAAGACCCTTGCTGAATTGGCTATTAGTTGGCTTCAACTTGATGTTACTTTACATACACAAACATCACTCCCAGCCTGTTTGTTCTTGGCATTCAATTATTGTAGTGACTGGTACACTGATGATAGCCTACAAAAGTTCTGCATGACTGCCTTTGACTGCTGCTATCAGCTGCATCTCCTGATGGCTCTCTAAGGCTGACAGGATGTGCTGCTCATCCTACCTGACCATGTCCCATTTCGGAAAGTGATAAAGAACCCAAGACAATAGGAAACATTAGGTTCACAGTCCCACGAGACGTAAAAGATTTCTAGGCATCTCAAATTCTGCGGGGATGCCAACTTTATGAGATGTGTGGTAATGTGAGAAATGCAGAGATTTTCTGTAGGAAATAGGGTTGCCAGACTACCACCAGGAGCAGGGGATCCCTCACGTTGAGGACTCTCCCATGGTACTGTTCAGCCAGCCAGCAGGAAGACTTACTGGCAAACAGAGGCCTAAGCCTCTATCGTTAGTGACATGTTGACGTCACTTCCAGCATTTACTGGAAGTGATGTCATTACATAACTGGCAATGGCTTCTAGAGTTTTTGCCCAAATACCAGTGTCCTCACATCACTGGGGACATGTGATGATGTGCACAGGAAGTGTGGCTGATGCATCACCAGTGACAGAAGCCTACTTTGCTGCCAGTAGTTGCCCTCTTGCCCATCCCTTGCAAGGTTGCCAAGGGGTAACTGGCAGCCCTAATAAGAAAAGAAGTGATAGCTCTTTGAACTTGAACTTGGGGTCAGCTTCATACATTAAAACATCTCCTATTTCTAGTCTCCCCAGCCACTTTCTTGTAATATGTGAGGCAGCCCTTTGCTTTGATTTTCTTTTAGAGGAACTTGGATCTGAGCCATCTTAGAGTGCCAAGCATTAGGATAACTAAGCTGTTTTTAAGACGGTGAGAAATTAGCAACAGTAAACAACCTCTGAGCCAGAGCCCCGAGAGCAAATGTGTGCAGCTATATTTAGGCTTAAAAGATAGGAGTTGCACTTCACGGTGGTTGGCCCTTGACAGGGAGGTTCTTATTCCTTACGATGTTTTTAAGTCAGGGAGATGTTCAGCAGAGGCAGCTGTTTCTTATCTTCCTGAGGCACTCACAACAAAATGGAATTGGGATTCTGCTCAACATTGCAGCTCAGGGGAGACTGGAAAGAAGAGCTAGGACTCAGGAGAAGAAGGCCCGGCGGCATGCAGAAGTGTAAAGGATTCAATGGTGTTGATGAACGGGTCAGCCGCATGGCCTTGACTACATTCCACAGCCCGGGCGATGGGCCAGCTTCTCCGGCGGAGACCTTATCTCTGCGAGGGAGATGAGACCTCCGTTCCCATGGGAATCCGGGAGGGGGGATGGGATGGACAGTGTTATAACCTGTGCTTCTGGCGGGAGATCTTATTCCTGCCACTGCGTGTACTTGAGCTTTCTAAGATGTCTGAATAAACGGTCTTTTACACCCCAAAAGCCTTTTATTTCTGCTTCTATGGAATTCCTTACATTGTGGCAGGAATCTATCGTTCATCTATTTTCTTAGTGCAGTGGACCTCTGGTGTCTCGGCATGGAGAGGTTGAATGTTCCTGTGGAAGGTTCGGTAGCCCCCAAAGAGGGCTCCGAGCTCTCCCTTCTGGATTTAGAGGAACCGGCGGGAGAGCGGCTCGCTGGTGACTCTTTCCCGTCCCTCGCATCAGCACGAAGTCTTCCCTTACTCCGCTGGAACGAGGAACGAGAGGGATCTACCATGGGGACTTACATGAGTGCATTTGGGGCGCTGTCTATGGATCGAGCGCCTGTGGATCGGGTATCTACCCGTTTTAGGTATGGATTACAAACCTCAGATGCAACCTGTCACGGAGGAGACGGGCCTGACCACCTTTCATGCGCAACACAGGAGTCCATTGAACGGATGCTGGACTAGTATTTGGGTGATGTTCCCAAAGATCCACCGTGGCATAGCACTGGGGCCCGTCGAAGACCACCGGTGAAACTGGGACTATACCAGGGATGGGGAGGGTATCCGTGACCGCCTTCCGCTCGACCCCAGATCCCGGACCAGCGGCTGCTCCTGAGATGCCCCGTGGAGCCACCGGTGGGCACGACGGCCCGCGTTCTCTTGAAGAGGAGTCCGGAGAAAGCCTGCACTCCCAGCCGGATCTATTCCCTCTCCCATCGAAAGAGAGCTGGGATGAGGAAGTAGGCCGACTGCGAGATGCCCAAGAAGCATGGGCCCGTGAACGCCAGCTATGGGAAGAGGAACGAGAACAGCTGCAGCAAGAGCGTGAAAACCTGCAAAGAGACCGGGAACAGCAGCGCAAAGAAATCCAACTCGAAGTGGACCGTGCCAAAGACGCGCTGCAACGGCAATATGTGCAGAACCTATCAGTCCATGATAAAGTCCTGGAACACTCCAAACTGGACTTACAGCGTCAACGCGAAAGCCGCTTCAGGCCTTACGACGCAAAGTGAACTAACTGCAGCTGTTCAACGAGATGAATTGGCCAAATTGGAACGAGAGAAAGCAGCTTTGCATGCGCACCAGGATGCGCTGACACGCAAGGAGAGAGAGCTGGCTGCCTTGGAGAGGGAACTGAAGAAGCAGCAGAACAGGACACCCCAAGTTGGAGTCTACGCTGTCACTGGTACAGCCGGCGCCAGAGGGGCGACGCTGCTGGGTCCTGCCACCTTCCAAGGACCAGATCCCACCAGAACGCCAGCGGCACCAGCATTGGTACCTCCACCTCCACCGATTCCGGCCCCCCCGGCGCAACCGCTGCCTCAACCTCGCAACCTGCGCAACCACCGCCTCACCGGGCGCCAAGGGCCGTGGAGAGGGGATATTACAGACCTCCAATACCTGCCCGTTTCGATGGGACCGCTTCCAAACTTCCCTACTTCATCTTGCAACTCGATGCCCACATGGAGGACTATGACGACTTATACCGGTCTGAGGCGAAAAAATACGGGACATCGGCTCAGTCCTGGATGGGGCAGCAGCCGACTGGTTTGTGACTCTTTGAACCTGCAAGATGAAGATACTCGCACGGTGCCCGCATTCCTCCAAGCCTTAAGAGCTCGCTTCCAAGATCCAAGTGCTGAAAATGAAGCTATCCAGCACCATCAAATCCTATTCAGCAAGGCAACCGCCATTTGCAGAATTTGCCCGTGAATTGCGCGCGGCGGCTGCCCGACTCCCTCCTGAGTGGCCTGAGCGCATGAAATGTGAATACTTCTCGGATGCTGTTGACGGCAAGCTGCGTGAAACAGTGTTTTTAATTCGGATCCCCGCGACTATTGCTGATTGGATCACATTGGGATCACAGGTGGCGTCTCGCTTGAGTACGCTCGTGTCGGAGGCAGCCCACCGAAACCCACCACTACGACCACCACTGCGACCACCAAGCCAAGCCCAGCCGCCCTACCGAGACCACCTCCGAGCGCCGTCGCCGGCTGGGATTGTGTCTTTACTGTGGAGGACCAGGTCATCTGGCCGCCAACTGCCCGAAAAAGCAGAAGCCAACAGCTCCGCCGCGCGCACCCCATCTGCCAAGCCACCACGCAAATCCGGTCCACCCCAACAGGCTCGTCTAAGGCAGTTGTGAAGGTGATCCAGAGGAGGGGAAGCAGCTGTTTGCCTTTCTTCAGCCCCCATGGACATGGGTTCGACTCCAGACGCTGATGAGTGAAGGCAGCGCTCCCATTACAATCCAAGCGCTTCTGGCCAACCCCGCTAAGCATTACTGTATTATAGCCTCAGCCCTTGTGGATTCGGGCTGCTCCCATTGCTTAATGCGCCCCAGGTATGGAGGAGCTAGAGTCTAGACCAAGTTCCCCTGGCTAAGCCCATACCATTCACCCAAATGGACGGCAGTCCTCTCGGGAGCGAAGGACCGGCCCAGTTCAAAACGCAACCGGTTCTCCTCGCTCGCACCATTGGGAGAAAAATTAGTTTTATTCTGGCTTCAGTGGCCAAACACTCCATAGTTCTGGGCATGCCATGGTTGTTGTTACATGAACCAAAATTCATTTGGAAAGAAAGGATCTTAGAATTCACTGACCCTCCCTGCGGGGAACACATGAATTGGGTGGAAAACTTCGGCTTCTCCTGACACCGCTTCATCAGCGATTGCTCCCAATTCTACCGGCATTCCCACCGGCTTACCAAGATTTAACCAGAGTATTTCAGGAGCAAAGAATGCGATCAGTTGCCACCCCATAGAGACACTGACTGCAAAATTGTAATACAGCCAGGGGCGCAACTGCCCAAAGGGAGAATCTACCGCATGAGTCCCAATGAGGAGAAGGAACTTCGTGCCTTCTTAGACAAGAACCTCACCGCGGGTTCATACGGCGGGCTACCAAACACACGCATGCTGCTCCTGTATTGTTTGTAAAAAAGAAAGATGGGTCCTTACGGCTCTGCACAGATTACCGAGGACTCAATGCAGTCTCCCTGTCCAATAAATACCCTTTGCCATTAATCAAGGATCTTTTAGACGCATTGGGCAAGGGGCGCATCTTTACTAAGTTGGACTTGAGAGAAGCTTACTACAGGGTCAGAATTGCTGAAGGCTATGAACACTTGACTGCCCCCCCCCTCCGTAAGCAGGTTCTCGAGGCCTGTCATGATGCCCGCTCGGCTGGACATTTTGGCTTTCTAAAAACTCTGCATTTGGCCCGCCGTCAGTTCTGGTGGCGCGCGATGCGCAAGGATATTGAGACGTATATTAAAGGTTGCTCTGTTTGTGCAGAAGCCAAGACCGTTCCGGGAAAACCCCATGGTCTGTTGAAACCTCTCCCGGTGGCCTCCCGCCCCTGGGAAGTCATCTCCATGGATTTTATTACAGATTTACCAGAAAGTCATGGCAACACGGTCTTGTGGGTGGTGGTGGACTTATTTTCTAAAAAAGCCCATTTCATCCCATGCGCTTCCATCCCCTCCGCTCCTAAGTTAGCGCGCCTGTTCATTCAGCATGTTTACCGTCTACACTCCGCCCCGTTAAGGTGGTCTCCGACCGCGGCCCCCAATTCATTTCAAAGTTCTGGAAAGCTTTTCTAGGGTTGTTGGGGGGCCCGCGGTTGCCGCCCTACCACGTGCAAAGTGACGGTGAGACAGAGATAACGAACAGAACCCTGGTGCAGTAATAACGTTGTTACACCAACTACCACCAAGACAATTGGTGCGAGCTAATTCCGTTTGCAGAATACGCCTATAATAATGCGGTTCACAGCAGTACAAAACCCCCCCCCTTCGAAATTGTGTCCGGTCGCTCCTTCCCGCCGTTGCCGCAACTACCTGCGGATGCTTAGGACCCTCCGGAGTTTCAGCAGTGGATTTCATCTCTGGCCGAGGGGTGGAAAATGGTCCAGACTGCCTTACAACAGGCTAAAGACTCCCAAAAGCTGCAAGCGGATAAGCACCGCTCGGATTTCCCTCTGCGTGTGGGCGCCTGGGTGTATTTGTCTACCAAAATCTCAGAGACGATACATAAATTTTCAAAAAAAACTAGGCAAAAGATTCATAGGACCTTTTCAGATTACTAAAGTGATTAATGATGTCACTGCCCGATTGGATTTGCCTAACTCTCTTAGTAATATCCATCCTGTCTTCCATTCCAGTTTACTCAAGGAGGCTCCCGTTTCCGATGCCTGGCACGACCCGCCGGAGAGACCCCCACCGACTATTATTGATGGCCACAAGCATTACGAAATTGACGCCATCCTGGACTCTCGCTTTAATCGCAAACGCTTACAATATTTAGTCTCTTGGGTGGGGTATTCCTCTGGGTATAATCAATGGGTTTATTCCAAAAATATTGGCCCGCCCTCATTTCTGCTTTCCACCGCACCTTTCCGCACAAACCTGGGGGGGGAGAGGTCTTTTTTAGGGGAGGCAGAGTGTAAAGGATTCAATGGTGTTGATGAACGGGTCAGCCGCATGGCCTTGACTACATTCCACAGCCCGGGCGATGGGCCAGCTTCTCCGGCGGAGACCTTATCTCTGCGAGGGAGATGAGACCTCCGTTCCCATGGGAATCCGGGAGGGGGGATGGGATGGACAGTGTTATAACCTGTGCTTCTGGCGGGAGATCTTATTCCTGCCACTGCGTGTACTTGAGCTTTCTAAGATGTCTGAATAAACGGTCTTTTACACCCCAAAAGCCTTTTATTTCTGCTTCTATGGAATTCCTTACATTAGGGACCCCAACCCAACTCTCTAATGTCTTCTCTAATCAGACCCCTCGCCCCCCCCCCCCAGTTTCAGTCCTTGACACCTCCAGTTAAAGCAGGTGCTGGGAAAGACTTTTGTGTGTCTGAAACTTTCCAACAGTGGCAAAACCAAAATGACACAAGGTTTTAAAAACTGAATCTGGTCTGGGTTCTGAATATGAGTATGACTCACTTTTCCTCATTTTTCCTGTCACCTCACAAGATACTTTCCTGAGCTAAAATAGCCCCAGTGGGGATATTTACCATATATACTGGTGTATAAGTCGACTTTTTCAGCACATTTGTTGTGCCGAAAAAGCCCTCCTCGACTTATACACAAGCCACCCGCCGCCGCCACCCGTTGTCCCCCTGGCTCACCCACTCATCTTTTCCTTTCCCCGGCCGACTCTGAGGCTTGGCTTCTGGGAAGCTGCCACTTGGGCAGGGTGTCTCTATGATTTTCTTAAAAGGGCAATGCTCCAAAGATTGCTCTGTCTGGCGTTTCCTTGTTTGCACCCTAGACTTATACACGAGTCAATAAGTTTTCCTAGTTTTTGGTGGTAAAATTAGGTGCCTTGACTTATACACGGGTCAACTTATATATGAGTATATATGGTACATAACTTTAAAGCTGCATTCAGTGTATTCTGTCCGCATGCAGCTGCAAAGTTATCCAAGCAGCAGATAATTGTGTGGTTGTGAGGAAAGTTAATTGGGTCTGGGGAATTGGTGGCCACTGTCAATGGTAGGACTCTGGGAACACTGGCCTGATCCATTTTAACAAGTCTTGCATAGTTTCGTCCTCAGTATGATTGCCAATTTCAAGTTGGGAAATTCTTGAGGTTTGTGGGGGGTGGGACTTGGGGAGGGCAGGGCTTGGAAAGAGGAAGTACCTCAACCGAGTACAAAGCCATAGCAGCCATTTCCTCCAGGGAAATTAATCTCTATGGTCTGGAGATCAGGTGTAATTCTGAGAAATCTCAAGGTCCCATCTTCAGCCCTCAGTCTTGAGGCATGTATGACCAGCAAAAGTCAAACTTAGTTTGAAGGCTCTTACGTTTTGGCTTGCTCCATTCTTCTTGTTGTTTCAGGAGGACTCCTAAATCTGCCTAGAGCATTTAACAGCTCCCCACAGATTATGACTAGGTAACTGGATATTCTGAGAGCCAGAAATTCTAAGACCAGAGGATTCTAATTTGGAGAACCCGGTTCAGTTTCCTGCTCCTCCACATGAAGCCTGGTGGGTGACCAGGAGCCAATCACAGTTCTCTCAAAACTCTTTTGGAAGTGGAGACAGGCAATGGCAAACCACCGCTGACCATCTCTTGCCTTGAAAACCCTATGGAGCCACCATAAGCTAGCTGCCTCTTGATGCTGCAACTGGATATTCTGCCTTGACTTGGATGGCTCACATTAGCCTGATCTCATCAGATCTATGAAGCCGAAGCAGGGCTGATCATGGTTCATACTTGAATGGGAGACCACTGAGAATGGTCATTTCTCCTTCTGTATCAGACTTGTGTTTAGATTAATGCCTTTTTAGATCCTGGAAGAGGTGTTCTGGATATCTTGATCCAGGGATTTCTTCCCTTCCACCTCCACTTACTCCCTAAATAGTCTTCTTCTGAAGGCAGGACTTGGGGATTCCTTCTGTGGGTCCTGACTGTCTCTAAATTCAAGTGGGGTGTGGACTGAATGGATCCTGATCCTCAGGGGAGGCTCCATTGCAGTTGGTACTGGTCTAGTGCACTTTGCTGATAGAAAGTATGGATAGGTTCTATCAGTTGCAGGCAATATTGAATGTGTTGAACCAACAACCTGATTTGGGATAAAGCAGGTTCAAAGGCAGATTCAAAGCCTTGTTGGAGCAGACACCTGGCAAATAGGTTGGCATATGCTACTTAAACACCTGTTGTCACAGCAATTAGTGGTTTCATGCTATTCGTGTTGTTATTCAGAATTTTTCCTCTTCATTCATACCCTGCGTTTCTCCCAAGTGGGGACCCAAAGAAGCTTATGCTGTTCTTTTCTTCTCCAGTTTGTTTGTTTATATCTGTGTACTTGTTTCCCGCCCATCACTGAAGTCCCTGAGCGGAGTACAGTTATAAAACAAGTATACCAATCTTAAAACCATCATAAAATCTACTTTAAAAAACCCATCCCCCACCCCAACCCTCCTAAAAATACATGATCATCCCTCCCCAGTAGTGTAGCACCTAGGGGAAGGGTGTGTGTGTGATGCATCGGGCGCCCCCAGTGGGGGGTGTGGTGGGGGCGTGGTGGGGTAGGGTGTTCCAGGGTGGGGTGGGGGCAGGCGGGGGCATGGCAGGGGTGCAGGGCACATGTGTGCCCCGGGTGCAGTTCCCCCTAGCTCTGGGTGTGTCCCTCCCCCATAATGCACCCCCAACACACTTCAAAAATTTGGCTGAGCCAGTATGGCAATAGCACGTGCCAAGTAAGAAGGGAAGTATGGAGGGAGGCACCACCCAGGGGGAATCACCTGTGTGCCCAGATATAGAGGGTGGTCTTAGCCAGGTGCCTAAACTTCTGCAGCATTGGTGCCTGGCAGACCTCTGGGGGGAATTTGTTCCAAAGCACCAGAGCAGCCACAGAGAAGGCCCTCCACGGGGCCTGAACCCTGAAATTTCAGAATACAATGGAACTGTATTCAGAATACAATGGAACTTAATGGCCCTGGCCCCGGCCTGGTGGAACACTCTCCCTCCAGCTGTCCGGGCCCTGCAGGATCTCGGTGAGTTCCCCAGGGCCTGTAAGATTGAGTTGTTCCGCCAGGCCTTTGGAGTAACCAGCCACTGAGTATGGCGCCCCTGTTGGATTCCATCAAGATTATCCTCCTATGGAGGAATCCGATTGCTCCCTAGGGAAGGGTTTTAAAGGAAAGGACTCTCCGGGTGCCTTTATTATGAAATTACCGCTGTTTTAATGAAACTCAGTATGTTTTAATGTTGGAGTTTTATGGACTGCTGTTGTTCTATTTGTATGGTTTGCCCTAATTTATTGTATTAATTTTGTTGTACACCGCCCGGAGCCCCTCGGGGATAGGGCGGTATAAAAATCGAAATAAAAAATAAAAAATAAATAAATAAACTGTCAGGAAGACACCCCCCCCCCCACTGACCTCAAGGCCCAGGCAGAGCTATATGGGAGAAGGCATTCCTTCAGATAGATATTTATCCTCCCGATAACCCTGTGAGTTAGGTTAGGCTGAGAGGATGGGATTAGTCCAAGCTCACTTGTAGCAAAGCAGGGATTCTAACCTGGCTCTCCCTGTCTAATGCTCTAACCACTACACTACACTTTGCACAAAATAGTATCAAGATGTTTTTTACTTCAGGACAGTAGTCCTCCTGTGCACCGGGAAAAGATCCACTCCTCCTATGCAATGAGGTTGCTGTCATGGGCACAATTTGGAGAAGACACATCTACTTGCTGATAATAAAGGAGGAGAAAAAAATCACCCCCAAACAACCTGAAAAAGGTTGAAAAACAGTGACAAGCTGCACATGCACATTAATTGGTACATAATCCAGCAATGAACATGAAAGAATGAAGAATTTCTAATGTACCACTGCTTACCCTGGAAACTGAACTGAACAATTTGGATCCCTGAAATCTACTATTTGGGATGATGAGAATTTGAGAATCATCTCTGGTTTGATTGGGTTCATTACTACCACAGGACTTCTTTACCAGAACAAGAGGGAAGTAATGGTAGTCGTGGTTTTGAATGTTTCGCCTTTATAGCAGCAATGTCCCTTTTTGGATTCCACTTCAGCCTTGTACAAATCAAACCAGTGATTCTTGAGTTCCACTCACTTTTTCTTTTCCTGATATCAAAACCTTTGTGTAGCATGTATATTCAGTCTTTATATTCTACCCTTCCTCTAAGAAGCTCAAGGCAACATACATAGTTCCCATTAGAGTTGGTCGATACCAAGGAGGTTCAGCCCGGTTCGGGCTCAGATCAGGATCGTATGTATGGGCTCAGATTGCCCAAGGCTCGGACACATCCGATCCTGCGGTAGCATCTGAGATTCTTGGATGCGTTTTTATTTTTTGTTGTTTTAAACGTTTTGGCCTGCAGGGGGTGCAGTTTTGGGTGTATCAGCACCAAATTTCCAGGGTATCATTAGGAGACTGTCCTGATGATACCCGCCAAGTTTGGTTTTGGGGGGGCAAAATTATGGACCCTCAAAGGGGATGCCCCCATTCTGTATTCCCACAACTGCCCTGTGAGGTGGGTTAGGCTCATAGAGAGCTGCCCAAGGCAGAGGGGCAGATTGAGAATCGGAATTTGGATCTTTTAAGATTTTAATCCAATGCTGCACCATGTCAGCTTTCAGTGGACAAAATCAACTTCAAAAAGCGGAGAACTGAAACCTCTGACACGAATCAAACTGAATAAAAATGGAAACAAAATTCAGAACATTTGCTTAGCCTGGTTTTTGAGTACAGAGTCAAAATTAGCCATCAGAGAGGGACACAGAGAGAGAACACAAGACACACGTACACACACAGAGCTCTTCTCTATGAAGGGAGGCCTGGGAAGAGAGTCACCTGCCAACACAGCATAATGTGTCCTATTAGGAAGAATGTGTTGTTGATTTTAGATGGAAGTGTTTTGACAAGTTCCCCAAAGCAGAAGGTTGGAGACATTTGTGATATCTAGAAATAACTGGCTCAACTAAGGGCTTTAGAAGCTGAAATAGACTTGCATTTGGAATATTAAAAAAAATCCTAGTTGGGTGATTGACAGCTCAACCAACAAGCTTTGACTGGAAGAAATCTGCACTGGACGACACTGTCAATATTTCCTTATTTCTTTTATTGTTATATTTGTTTTCTTTTCGGTCAGTTACAAATTTGGGGATTTAAATACATGCTCCCCTGACTAGGATAGCCCAGGATGATGAAAAAGAAGAATAGAATCATAGAATTGGAAGAGACCCACAAGGGCCATCAAGTCCAACCCATGCCATGCAGGAACACACAAACAAAGCATTCCCAACAGGTGGCCATTCAGTCTCTATTTAAAATCCTCCAAGGAAGGAGACTCCACCACACTTCGGGACAGTTTATTCCACTGTCGAACAGCCCTTAAAGTCACAAAGTTCTTCCTAATGTTTAGGTGGAATCTCTTTTCCTTGGAGAAAACAAGCTTGCTCCATCTTCAACATGACATCCCTTCAAATATCTAAACATGGGTATCATGTCACCCCTTAACCTTCTCTTCTGCAGACTAAACATCCCCAGCTCCCTAAGCTTCTCTTCATACGGCATGGAATCCAGACCTTTTACCATTTTGGTTGCCCTCCTCTGGACCCATTCCAGCTTGTCAATATCCTTCTTGAATTGTTGTGCCCATAATTTGACACAGTATTCCAGGTGAGGTCTGACCAGTGGTGGGATTCAGCAGGTTCGCACCACTTTGGCAGAACCGGTTATTAAAATGGTGCTTGTAAACAACCAGTTGTTAAATTATTTGAATCCCACCACTGGGTCTGACCAATGCAGAACAGAGTGGTATTATTACATCCCTAGACACTATAGTTGATGCAGCCTAGAATTGCATTGGCTTTTTTGACTGCTGCACCACACCGCTAACTCATGTTCAGTTTGTGAAGAAGAAGAAGAAGAAGAAGAAGAAGAAGAAGAAGAAGAAGAAGAAGAAGGAGGAGGAGGAGGAGGAGGAGGAGGAGGAGGAGGAGGAGGAGGAGGAGGAGGAGGAGGAGGAGGAGGAGGAGAAGGAGGAATTTGGATTTATACCTCCCCTTTCTCTCCTGTATGGAAACACAAAGAGGCTTATAACCCCTTTCTCTTCCTCTCCCACAACAGACACCTTGTGAGGTAGGGGGGCATGAGACAGTTCTGAAGAACTGTGACTAGCCCAAGGTCACCCAGCAAGAATGTGAGAGTGAGGAAACAAATCCAGTTCACCTGATGAGAGTCCACCACTCAAGTGGAGGAGTGGGGAATGCATGGCCTTTGCAGGAACACATATGAACACATGAGGCTGTCTTATGCTGAAGCAGACCATTCATCAATCCAGGTCAGTACTGTAACCCAGACTAGCAGTGGCTCCTCAGGAGTGGTGGGATTCAAATAATTTAACAACGGGTTCCGGTGGTGGGATTCAAATAGTTTAACAATTGATTGTTTACAAGCACCATTTTAACAACCGGTTCTGCCAAAGTGGTGCGAACCTGCTGAATCCCACCACTTCTTTTCAGGGTAGGTTTGCCAGATCCATATTGGGAAGATCCTGGAGATTTAGGGGTGGAGTCTGAGGACAGCAGGGACCTCAGTGGGGTATAATCTCATCAGGTCCACCATATGAAGTAGCCATTTCTTCATGTGATCTGAAAAATATAGTCTGGGGATGGACTGCAATTCCAGGGGATTCCCAGTTTCCACCTGAAGGTCTCAGGTAGAGGTCTTTCACATCCCTTCCCACCTACTTCTTTTGAATCTGGAGATTGCAAAGGTAGAACTTGGGACCTTCTACATGCCAAGCAGATGTTCTACCACTGAGCCAAGCAGATGTTCTACCCTTGCCCCCCAGAGGTCCCAGTTTATTCACTGCCCTTTAAACTGGCACAAGGAGGTGGTGTTTATTGAGCCCTCATAGGCATAAAACTAATGTATAGCTGCTTTTTTTCAACAGCCAATAATTCCTCCTTGCAGCAGATAGTGCAAAGAGCAACTGGCAAACAAAGGCTCCGAGGGCTAATCGTTGACGGGAGAAAGTCTAGTTGAATATCAAATGCCATAAAAGTGTCTGTGTACCCAATTAACGGGAAAGAGTGTCAGGGAAAAAAAATCATTTGCTTTTAATATTGAACAACCTTTCAAGTTGTAAAGGAAAATTATCTATTTATGAAACAGCATAAATAGATCATAGCATGGTAATGGGCTTGAAACCTGGGCTGCATCTCCATCAATGTCCTGGTCCCCATAAAGTGTATCCGTTACCTTCACTGATGCTGGGGCTTGGACTGGCCTGCCATCTGCAGGTGGAGCTTCACAGAAATGAACGAACAGAATATATGTTTGCCTTGTAACCAACCGTAACTTCTAAAACTTGTCTTTTGCCAAGTATTTTAGGGCCCAGGAATCGTTAGCAGCAGAAATGCCCAAGGAAAGTTTGGGTGATACTTTCTACATTCAGAAGCTTTTACCTACTTAGCGGGAACACCTTCCCTTAAATCAACAACACCTTCCTTGAATTTCTCCTTCCATGCCTTAAATAACCTGCAGTGTTCACAGTTATAGCAGCTAAATGGGAGCAAGGAAACAAATGCAGTTCACCGGATAAGCATCTGTTGCTCATGTGGAGGGAATCAAACCTGGTTCTCCAGATTAGAGTCCACTGCTCTTAATCATTACATCACACTGGCTCCAGATAACAGTGTGATCTGTCCATGACAAGGACACTGTTGGCTCCTAACCCCAGACCTTCAGTTTCTTGCTCTGCTCCTAATCTGAAATCCAAGGAGTGTGCCATATGCAAAGACCAAACATTTCTAAGAAAAGCCCATGATTGACATCACGGTTCTAAAGTTCTGAGCTATTCCTGACTACAGAGGCTGTGAATTCTGGGCTTTTTCCTCCCCTTCCACCTCTGGCCTCATGGTTGTATCCCAAACCTATGCAAAACAGGCTCCATGTTGCTGCACCACCTAGAACTACAGCACTGAAAACTCACAAGTATGCTGGAGGATAGTTCTTAAGGTAACGTGGATACATTCTTAATGTCAATTAATTAAGGATTACCCATCCATCCATCCATCCATCCATCCATCCATCCATCCATCCATCCATCCATCCATCCATCCATCCATCCATCCATCCATCCATCCATCCATCCATCCATCCATCCATCCATCCATCCATCCATCCATCCATCCATCCATCCATCCATCCATCCATCCATCCATCCATCCATCCATCCATCCATCCATCCATCCATCCATCCATCCATCCATCCATCCATCCATCCATCCATCCACTGCTCACCAAGGAAGATAGAGCTCTTTAATGGATATTTGAGAGAAGCTAGCAGTTGATGCCATTCCTCCATTTTTAAAGAGCCGCATATAATCAGCTAAAATAATACTGTGCAAAATGGATCAAATACAACCTAAACATCAAAAACCGGGACCCCTCCCACCGCCCGCCACAGTACAGGAGTCCAACATCAACCAAATGGCAAGATTTATTCAAACACTCTGTGGAACCGCATGATTTTATGAGCTCTGCGGAAAGCTTTTAATCTGTCTCTCTAGGCAGCCCATTCCAGGGACTGAGGATTTGTTATCAAGAAATCATACATCCTCACCATTGCTGTGGAAACCTGGGTGATAGAAGGCTCTTATAGCCAAGGTTGTAGGCTAGGGTTGCCAGCCTCCAGGTGGGTGCTGGAGATTTCCTGAAATTACAGCTGATCTCCAGACTACATAAGTTATTTATCTAATGGCAAAGGTAAAACACTGTGTCATTACTTGCCCATAGGGTGGCCTCACGTCATGACATATACTAGGCAGATTATGTTTATGGGGCGCTTTGCCGTTGCCTTCTCCAGTTGTCTACACCTTACTCCCGAGCAAGCTGGGTACTTACTAACCTCAGAAGGATGGAAGGCTAAGTCAACCTTGAGCTGGCTACCTGAAACAAATGGGATTGAATTCAGGTCATGGGCAGAACTTTGACTGCAGTACTGCAGCTTACTCCTCTGTGCCACGGGGCACTCTTATTTACTATTTATTTATTTCACTTCTGCAGAAAATGGCTGCTTCGGGTGGTGAATTGTATGGCATTATGTATTACTGAGATCCCTCCCCATCCCTAAACCCCACTCACCCAAGCCCCACCTTCAAAAAACCAGGTATTTCTGCACCTGGATTTGGCAGCCTATTGTAGGCAGAGTTATTTACTTGGAAATATGGCCACATTTCCACATGGAGTTTCAAAGAATGGTGGGGCAAAGCAGAACAGTGATTTTCCCCTCATAACCAATGGAAGTTTCTACAACCCTTTCAAGAAGCCCTAGCACCCTTGTGTCTTTGGATGGTATCAGAAACATGTATATTGAACAAGAACAATTATTTTGAAGTACCTACTCTAGACCATCCTTAAATAAACTACTATGAATGGTCAAAGGACCAATATTTATTCTACAAAATGGGCTTATGAGCAGTGGTGGGATTCAGCTGGTTCACACCACTTCAGCAGAACCGGTTGCTAAAATTTAACAACCGGTTCTGGTGGTGGGAACCTCTTACCAGTGGTGTAGGAGGTTAAGAGCTCATGTATCTAATCTGGAGGAACCGAGTTTGATTCCCAGCTCTGCCGCTTGAGCTGTGGAGGCTTATCTGGGGAATTCAGATTAGCCTGTACACTCCCACACACACCAGCTGGGTGACCTTGGGCTAGTCACAGCTTCTCGGAGCTCTCTCAGTCCCACCTATCTCACAGGGTGTTTGTTGTGAGGGGGGAAGGGCAAGGAGATTGTAAGCCCCTTTGAGTCTCCTGCAGGAGAGAAAGGGGGGATATAAATCCAAACACCACTTCTTCTTCTTCTTCTTCTTCTTCTTCTTCTTCTTCTTCTTCTTCTTCTTCTTCTTCTTCTTCTTCTTCTTCTTCTTCTTCTTCTTCTTCTTCTTCTTCTTCTTCTTCTTCTTCTTCTTCTTCTTCTTCTTCTTCTTCTTCTTCTTCTTCTTCTTCTTCTTCTTCTTCTTCTTCTTCTCCTTCTCCTTCTCCTTCTTCTCCTCCTCCTCCTCCTCCTCCTCCTCCTCCTCCTCCTCCTCCTCCTCCTCCTCCTCCTCCTCCTCCTCCTCCTTCTTCTTCTTCTTCTTCTTCTGAGGCAGTAGGAGGCAAGCTGGCAGGAAATCCAAAGACAAAGAACTGATTGTTTTTTCGGGGTCCCAGCAAACAGATAGAGAGGCTTGATGAGGCCTCAAGGACCCAAGAGAATGCCTGGACAATGGTCTTGATTGATTGCTAGGATGAGTGCAGATACAGTCAGTAATGGTCTGCTTGGAATGTTGATTCAATCATTTTAGCTTGACACAATAGGGATTAGCTAGTTCTATTGTCCAGCCAGGCAAACCTTAGGGCCAGAGGAAAAGTTCAATGGTCAACCTTCTTCTTGCCCAGGCTTAACACACAATAGGAATCTCGAAACTCTTTGAGAGGCATCCATTTGTGAGGAGCAGCGCCTTGCTCTGATGCCAGTCCTTGACCCCCATGCCTTCACTGCATGCCTTAGCAGGAGGAGGGGTCAGACTGCTTACACAGTGCCACCAGACTTTCCACAAAGCCTTTTCAAAATCATTCTTCCACAGCTGGGTTCATTCATGCGACTCAGAATTACCTACTTGTAAGCGGGTCAATGAAGGGGATCTGTCACTCTTTGCAGCAGCGCACTGCCGCAGTATATCAGTCTGGAGCACAAGTTGCTCTGTGGGAACTTGGCAGCGGAGCGCATAACGTAGCCTTCCCTTCCGCAATGAATCCATCTCCCCACCGACTGTGTTGAGTGCTCGAAGTCCATCACATCAGCTTAATGGAGCATCATCAACTTACCTCAATGAGGCACTTAATCGAAGGAACATTTATACCACTTGGATTGCTAGACACCCTTTATGACAGCTCTTTGTGTTGGAGATGCCACTGTGCATTTAGTTCTTCGTTAGAGGAGGCTGGCGTGATGAGCAGACTTGGAGACAGCTGCCATTCACAAAAAGGGTGCTCTGCATTTATTTCACAGAGGGAAGTGGGGGGAAAGTGCTCTTCTCAAATGTCCAAAATACAAGGGACTGTCCTCTTGTCTTCGGTCTTAAAGTACACCCATGTTTTGCACACAGACTCTGAGTGGCTGAGTGAGACAGCAAGCTGGGTGCTGCACATATAACCAACTAACTGCAGAAACTTCTAAGTGATTCTGTTGCAAAATGTTCAGAACCTCTGCTTGCTTCAGGCTGAGTTCTGGAGGAAGAATAAGCATATCTGTGAACAATGCATTAAACGTGCAGCTGTTTCCTTTAACCAATTTCCCCCATGTAATGCACTGCATTCAGGGGCAGAGTGAGGGGGAACTGTGCCCGGGGCATGCGTGTGCCCTGTCTACACCCACCCCGCCCCAGAATGCTCCCACCATGCCCCCTCCACGTCCTGACCATGCCCTGCCCCAGGGCATGCACAGGGCATCGCGCCCCCATGCCCAGTGGATGCTACGCCACTGATTGCATTGCTCTCTGTCCTTTGTGCCTTTCTTGTTTGAATAATACACTCTCAGCCTGTTTTCAATGCACTTTAGTGATTGTTTGCAAGTAGATAGCCCCTTTCTGCACATGCAGAATAATGCACTTTCAATCCACTTTCAATGCACTTTGCAGCTGTGCGGAATAGCACAACCCATTTGCAAACAATTGTGAAAGTGGATTGAAAGTGCATTATCCTGCATGTGCGGAAGGGGCCGTAGTGCCATTTCACACAGTAAAATTTGGTTTCAATGTACACTGAAAGGGAATTGAAAATGCACAATTGAGCATGGGTGAAAGCACGCTTTGTAGTGATTCTTTTAGTAAATCTGGATGAAAAGGCCAGGGGAGAACCCCCAGCTACCCCCATCCCTTCAGAAGAAGAAGAAGAAGAAGAAGAAGAAGAAGAAGAAGAAGAAGAAGAAGAAGAAGAAGAAGAAGAAGAAGAAGAAGAGTTTGGATTTATATCCCCCTTTCTCTCCTATAGGAGACTCAAAGGGGCTTACAATCTCCTTGCCCTTCCCCCCTCACAACAAACACCCTGTGAGGTGGGTGGGGCTGAGAGAGCTCCGAGAAGCTGTGACTAGTCCAAGGTCACCCAGCTGGCATGTGTGGGAGTGCACAGGCTAATCTGAATTCCCCAGATAAGCCTCCACAGCTCAAGCAGCAGAGCGGGGAATCAAACCCGGTTCCTCCAGATCAGAGTGCACCTGCTCTTAGCCACTGCTCTTAGCCACTACGCCACTGCTGCTGCTCAGGACCAAGATGCCCACGTGAAGTAGCCAGGTTCCAGTGCTGGAAGTCAGCTGACTGAGATTCAGACAGAGAGGGCATGAGCAGCCACCACCATGGGGTTGGCTACCCAAATCTCAGATGGGATAAGCACAAGTGGCCATCACTGTGAGTGCACAGCCGGACTCTCCCCTGCAATAGCAAGGGATCTGTCAAGCAGTAAGAGCCACACAGCAAACGGCCCAGGAAAATTACCCCAGTTGCCTATTGGCTAAGCCTACCATCGCACACTTATTCACTCACTCGCTCAGCTGTGACTTGTTGGCGCGCGCGCGCACACACACACACACAGAGGGAAAAACTGTCTAAAGGAAAAAAGCCATACAAAAATAAAGAATCGTTGAGTTTGAAGAACACAAGGGAAAAATACCATTAGAGGAAGGATTTCCCCAGTTGAAATAGCAAAGATGAGAAATCAAGCATTAATCTTGTCCACTGCAGTGGATCAAGTAGCTCCCAATTGCATTTATAGAAGAACAGATTCATGGGTTCCATCCTCTGGGATACAAACAGGACGGACCATGAACAGAAGCACCAAATTAATTCTCACAGATACTTGTATGACAGGGGAGTGGGGGGAAGAGAAATCTGCTTCATAATGCTTTGGGTTTACCATCTACCACTACACAGCCGATGAGTGTACTTTTTTTTTTTTGCTTGCGCACAAGTCTTTTGTATATTAACTAATCTCAAATAACATTTGCCTGGCCCAGGCAGAATGCAGATTTTATCTGCTATGACAGAGGCATTTATGATGCTAATCCTTAGTGGAAGGCATTTATAATCGCAGAAAGCGGTTTGATTTGAGAGCTCTGCTATTTTGTCGCAGCGGCTAAGACCATACTGATAAATTTTGACTTCATTAAAATTATATGTTGAAAGAAATGGGATTTTTTAACAGACAAGATCCCCTTAATAATTATATGATAATGCAATATATTGGATTGCACCTGGGTGAATTTGGGGGTTTGTCGCTTCTGAAGGACATATCCAACACTCCAGTCTACGGAGATCAGATTGCATTTAGAAAACAGTTTTTGGATTTATACCCCCACCCCCTTTCCTGTAAGGAGACTCAAAGGGGCTTATGAACTCCTCCCCTTCCTCTGCCCACAACTCCTCCCCCTTCCTCTCCCCTTGTGAGATGCGTGGGGTTGGAAGAGTTCTGAAGAACTGTGACTGGCCCAAGGTCACCTAGCACTGGGGAAACAATTCTGGTTCACCAGCCAAGACTCTGCCACTCATGTGGAGGAGTGGGGAATCAAATCCAGTTCTCTAGATTAGAGTCCACCTGCTCCTAACCACTATGCCATGCTGGCTCTCCAGTTATGAATAGGTTGGAGTAAGTTTGGTATAAGTAAGTTTGGTCACACACTGTTCTTTCTTTTTGCTTCCTTCTATTTCCCCTTCCTTCAAATTTTACTCTAAATGAGAATTAAGCATGCAATAAAGAGGAAGGTGAGCAGGCAA
Organism: Sphaerodactylus townsendi; assembly: GCF_021028975.2. Taxonomy (NCBI): domain Eukaryota; kingdom Metazoa; phylum Chordata; class Lepidosauria; order Squamata; family Sphaerodactylidae; genus Sphaerodactylus; species Sphaerodactylus townsendi. The sequence goes on from NC_059430.1 coordinate 111,391,903, forward strand.
TTAAACTGTATTTATTAAAAGATCTATTAACTGCCTTTCCCTATGTAGTATCTTCAAGGCTTACAGAGGTTTGTTTAAACATTTGCACTGTAGCCATGCATTTCGGTATTTCCCATTCACTTGTCATATCTCAGACACTATGCAGGGTTGGACCTGGTTAGTATTTGAATGGGAGATCTCCAAGGAAGTCCAGGGTTCTGACAAAGAGATAAACAATGGCAAACTATTTCTGAATGTCTCTTGCTTTGAAAGTCCTATGAGATCACTGTAAGTTGGCTATGACTTGTTGGCACTTTCCACCACCATGTATGGCTGGGAAAGCTGGGCAATGAAGGAAGAAAATTGATTCAGTTGAAATGTGGTGTTGAAGGAGAGTGTTATGGATAGTGGACCACCAAAAAGGAGAGTGGACCACCAAAAAGACAAATAAATGAGTTCTAGATCACATCAAGCCTGCACACTCCCTAGAGACTCAAATGACTAAACTGACGCTATTATATTTTGGTCACATCATGAGAAGTCCAGACTCACTGGAAAAGAGAACCATACCAGGAAAAGAGGAAGACTCAACCTGAGATGGATTGACTCAGTGAATGAACCCATGGCCTTCAGTTTGCAAGGCAGTGCTAATGACAGAAAGTTTTGGAGGTCATTCATTCATAGGATCCCCATAAGTCATAAGTGACGTGTGAGTACAGAACTGACATGGGACTATGGGGTGGGCAACGTGGGAAACTCTGGCTTGGTATGCTGTTTAGTTTTGCTTATGGATTTTACTTTGGGAACATAATAACTTCCCTACCCTTTGATCTGGATAGCACCTGGATTTATATCAGGTTTGGCCTTAGAAACTCCATACTGCCTGACAACGCTTCTGGTGACTTCATTCCACTGGGTACGAGTTGGAGTGAGGTTTGGGTAAGAGATATTAACCAAGAGATGTTATAGTGGAACTCAGTTCCAGAAAAGCTTGCTTGTATATGCTCCATAATATCCTGTCAATAAACTGCTTTCCAAATCCAAGAGTCTGCTTATTTTAGGGGCTGACAGATCCTGACAGCTGGCAGCGCTTTGGTGAGTCATCTATTCTTTCTTTTCAGGAGTTTCATGTAGGCACAGAAAATTAATATGCAGTTATATAACAAGGCTGCAGTCTTTCCGAGGTAATCTACCTGCAAAGTTAGGCCCTCCAATCACTCAGGGAAGATGACATATAACATCCATTGCAAACATTCACAACAAATGATTAAAATACAGACTAATAACCACTCAGTATACAACCCCCCTTCCCGTAATCAGTATAAGAAATTTTCCTAGAATATTACTATGTAGTTTATAACAAGGCTAGAGTCCTTCTGAGGTAGTCAACCTGCAACTTCAGGTTCTCAAATCACTCAGGAAAGATGGTGCATTTTCCCCCTGATATGGAATACCCCAACTCTAGGTTCAGTGGGTTACTTTATCCTGATTACACAAACAGATGCTCTACCACTGGGTCACAGACCTTCCCCATACCACTGAGCAATAGTCCTCCTCGCAGCTGTGGTCCCTTCCCCAGCACAGAGGGTAACAAGAGAAAACTGTGGCTATTTCAATCAGTTCAAAACCTTGGACAGCATATATGCACACATGGCGAAAATGGATTAGATCCAAAGTTTAGGCTGAGCATTTAAGAAAACACCCAACTTTTCATTTCCAGCTCCCAGAAAGGGATCCCATATCCCTTCAGAGTTGCTCAGTCTATCAGCTGGTAACAGCAGAATGTCTGGCTTTAAAAAGAATGAGATATTTCACAAGTTGGGATATGGTCAGGCTCCCCCCCCCCCCTTTTAGCTTCATAATTTTTCCCTCCCACGAAAGATAAGCTCCATTGGTGAAAACAGTTACTCAAATGGCCTTGTTAGCATGTGTAATTTTTAAAAAATTTCTTTGAAGCTGATTAATTCTTATCACTCGCGCCAGTCCTTTCCCTCCATTTGCTGGATAAATATTACTCCCCATTAACACTCGTGGGGCTCCTGGGAAGGCAGCAGAGTTGTGATACGTTGGTTCAATCTGATACAAGTTTATCTTGGCTAGTGGCCAACTCCTCTCGCATTGGCTGGAAAGATAGTAGATATCTTTCTTTGCCTTTAGCATTCTGAACAGGTCCATTGGGTAGTCCACATGAATGTCTGCCTCCCCTTTTATTGTGTGGAAAAAGGAAGGTAGGAGCGACTGCCCAGGAGTGTATTTTGCCAAATGAGAGTAAAATAACTCTTTACTCCAGTAAAATAACTCTTTACCCTCCCCTCCCTTGCATGCCACCTAGTGGTGGGATCCAAAAATTTTAGTAACAGGTTCCCATGGTGGTGGGATTCAAACTGTGGTGTAGAGCCAATGGGGCTGGGCGGGGCACGACGGGGGCATGGCCGGGCATTCCGGGGGTGGGGCATTCCTGGGCGGGGCTGTGGCAAGGACGCAGCCACTGTGCAGGTCCTTGGCCGGGAAACAAATGCACGCAGGCGCAGGCTGCCACACACACCGGTGCACCTCCTGCCCCTAGGACTGCACTTCAAGTTCCATAAGCACTACTGCTGAGAGGAGGGTAAGTAACTTAAGGCAATTAAAAATCATGTGGCAAAAATCACCAATGGAGTAGCCTCTCGGCACACACAAATGTACGGTGGCCAGCCTACTCTTGGGAACCTGTGAGAACCTGCTGGATCCCACCTCTAATGCCACCCCTCCTTCCCCTCCCTCTCCCTCTGCTAGGGTGGGTAGGCCATGTCCTGATGCTGGGCCCCAGGGCTTTTTCAGCCCTGACCCCTACCTGGTGGAAACCTCTGCCAACTGAGGCAAGAAGCATTCTGTAGCTTCTGTTTAAACCAAATTACTCCAGCAAAAAACTCCATGAATTTCCAGGCTGCTTACTTGGTTCTTCAAGTTAGAGTCCATCACTCTTAATCACTAAAATCTGATGGTTCCCAATATGAACTCATTCAGAAATTCTACTGCTCTTAAAAGATCATTTCAGACTGATAACCATGTTGACCAAGAAGATTTTCTAAGGCATAAGCTTTTGCGAGTCAAAGCAGATTGACAAAGGGAATTTTGACTCTTGACTCCAAAGACTGTCCTAGCAATTCACTTGCTCTTGAGAACATCCTCTATCACAGCTCAAACTTTTTCTGTTGATGTCCTGCTGCTAGGAACAGTCTCCTGGAAAAGGAGAAGCAGGTGTTTAGCCTTGGCACCTTCCAGCAAACCTATAAGCAGAACTATTTAAGACAAAATGTAGGGAAGCTAGAAGATTATAGATGTGTACTATGTCCTGTTTCTATAATTATGTTTTAATGACTTTAACAGAGAGTTGTTTTTCCTAGTATTTGCTGCTACTTGCCTTGTGTCCTGAGTGTTTCAGAAGAAAGGCAAGGTTTATAAATACCCGATATGTATAAATTAAGCTAGAATCAATGTTTAGTGGAAGAATGCAGTAAGTGTGATATTGTGGTTAAGAGCCGGTGGATTCTGATCTGGAGAACTGTTTTTGATTCCCCACTCCTCCACGTGAGTTGCAGAGACTTATCTGGTGAACCAGATGTGTTTCCGCCCTCCTACATTCCTCTGGGTGACCTTGGGCTAGTCACAGTTCTTTGGAACTCTCTCGGCCCCACCTACCTCAGAAGGTGTCTGTTGTGGGGAGAGGAAGGGAAAGGAGTATGTAAGCCGCCTTGAGTCTCCTTACAGGAGAGAAAGGCAAAATATCAATCCAAATTGTTTTTATTATTCTTGTTCTCATATAGAGTTGAAAAGAAGGATGATCTGCAAAGGGAGGGAAGTTTTAAGAACAGTTTGACAGCTGTTCAACATCTCAGCTGTGTTTTGTCTCTTTCCTGTTTGCCTGGGTATATTCACAGCCATAAGCCTTTTCTTGAGAGGCAAAGGGCACCCCAAGGGCTTCTGGCCCTGGCTCTTAGGCCCCTTTTGCACATGCAGAATAATGCACTTTCAATCCACTTTCACAATCGTTTGCAAGTGGATGTTGCTATTCTGCACAGTAAAATCCAGCTGCAAAGTGCATTGAAAGTGGATTGAAAGTGCATTATTCTGCATGTGCAGAAAAAGGCCTTAGCCCTTCATTTCCAACCAATGGCTGTTGTGCAGACTGCCCTGTAGAATTCAAAACCATCAGCGAATTCAGCTTGTGTGTTTTTGTTGCTATTTGTTTTCTTTATTTGAATCACACGTTGTTTGAATTATTCTTCATTTAAATTATATTCAGGTGGTTTTTGTAAGCCTGTTTGCATCCCCATTGGGGAGAAAAGCGAGGCAATAAATGGTCCTAAGTTAATAATAATATCATCCTTTCCGCTCTTCCCTGCTGGAGCAAAAAGAAAAGCGAGATTAGAAAGCATCTTGATGGTGCCATTTTATTTTCTGCATGTCCCCTGAGACAAACGCTACAGGCCTATGTACACTTACTTGAAACCATGCCCCATTTAACACAAAGGGACTTGTTTCCATATAGACATGCAAAAGATTGTCTGTAAGTCACCAGGTCTGCTATCCTCAGTGTTTTTCCCAGGAGCGGCAAGTGGAAAAGCTGTACAAGGTTGCAGTTTCGTGAACATCATGCATTACATGGCGACGTGTCATATTGTTAAGACCATCATTGATGCCAAAGAAATTGCATTAGACCTCAAGCCATTCTCTAGGGATGAGGAAATATCTATTACTTGAGGCACTGAAAGCTTTTCTGGATGTAGAACCTACAGATCTATATAGCCTTAGAATACTGATTCCCAGTTCACAGTGCTAGGATATATGGGCACAGGGGAATCATTTGGCCGAGGATAACAAACAAAAGTTCTTTAATGCCTGCCCATGTACTATCCCTCTTATTTTTTAAACAAATTAGTTTAAAATTAGGGATTGACAAGGTGTTTTCTACTTAAAAAGTGCCCAAAGAAGTGCAAGAAGAAACTCAAGCAATTAAAACATCAGAATTGTAGGAGTAAATCCACAAAATCCACAACAGCAGCATTTAAAGAAAGCATATATATTTGTACTAATTTCTGTAAGCCACTTCCAATCCCCATTCAGTCTTTTAACCAATTAACAAAAATTAACAGGGTTAGATGTATGTTATTCATTTCATTCCAAAGGAGTTCCATCGTTCTGGTGTGCCACGTGTTCCTTTCTCAGTCATGCCAATAATCCACTGTGAATTTCTATGACTGTCATAACGGTGGCTACGTAGGACAAGTGCAGTGTTGTAGGGCAGGGGTTAAAGTGTCGAACTAGGGTCTGAGATATCAGGGTTCAAGTCCTCCCACTGCCATAGATTTCGCTGGGTGATCTTTAGTTCAGTTGCACTTTCTGGGCCTAAGCAACCAGACAGGGTTGAAGTGTTGGTAATAATATGGGCAGAAGAACCATATACCCTGTCCTGAGTGCCCTGGAAGAATGTAAAATGTTCTGCACCACAGCTACATGCAATAATCATGAAAGTTAGCAAAGGTGCCAGATTTAATAAAGTATCAAAAAAATAAACTGGACATAAACTGTTTCAACTCTTACCCTCTAAACGTCGCTACAGAGCACTGCACACCAAGACAACTAGACATAAGAACAGTTTTTTCCCGAATGCCATCACTCTGTTAAACAAACACCCCTCGGAGTAAATTAAACTTATTTATTATATAATTCTATTATATAATTCATTGCACCTACTTTTTTCTATCATTCCTATTACTCCATCTCCCTCCTAATTTATGACTGTATGGACTATAGCCCAGCTGACATTTTATTTTATTTTATTTTATGATTTTACATTTCATAGTTTTCATTACTACTGATTATTTCCTTGGATTGCTTTACTAGACCTATATATGATAATCATTATGCTGTACCTTTATGATTAAGTGCTGTACCTTATGATTCTTGACAAATGTATTTTTCTTTTATGTACACTGAGAGCATATGCACCGGAGACAAATTCCTTGTGTGTCCAATCACACTTGGCCAATAAAGATTCTATTCATTCATTCTATTCTATTCATAAAGTGAACATAAACTGTTTCCAGCTCTTACCCTCTAAGCGATAAGCAGGAGGCATGGACGACTAAGTAGACAGACAAATGAATGACAGACACTCAGTGTGTGCTGTGTGTGTGTATGGTTGCTTGTCAGTTCCTGTATATTATATGGGCTGGGCTGCATGTGTGTGTTTTTATTTGTTTGTTTGGTTTGTTGGGCTGCTGTTGGGAATTTGTTTCTGGTGGCCTGGATATGGCAATTAATTGGGTAACATGCAGGAGTTAGTGCCAGACATGGTTGGGACAGAATGTTTCTTTAGGGCATTTGGGTGGTGGTGCCTTGTCCCATCAGGTCCCTATTCCATTCATTCTATTCTCTTCTTTCCAAGTGGAGCAACAGTGCACATAGATACACTGAAATAGAAGCATACAAATGGGACACAGTAACCACAAACAAAGCAATGTACTTATAAACAACACAACAGACAATAGTGTCCAGATGAATTCTCCAAGGTAACTGCAATCAGTACATAAAGTCAGTGGTGGGATTCAAATAATCTAACAACCAGTTCCGCTGGTGGGATTCAAAAAATGTAACAACTGGCTGTTTACAAGCTCCATTTTAACAACCGGTTCTGGCGAAGTCATGCGAACCTGCTGAATCCCACCACTGCATATAGTACAGTTCATGTAGATGCAGAAAATAGCCTGTGAAGGGACAGCAATAAAGGTGTAATACTAAAGTGGGAACTAAGATGGGTTTTCTGGTAATCGCCTGCAATTAGCATGCAGAAATCTGAAGCTTAGCCTGGGTACATTGAGATACATTAGGAAATATACAAGCATCCAGAATAACATTTTGAAATAGATTTGAAATGGATTTTCCAATAGCAGGCAAGCAACAATAATGTCTCACTGGCGAAGTGGGCAAGCCACGAAAATGGGTGATTACCAGATACCCTGTCTTAGTTCTGACTTTAGTATTAGATTGGTATTGCTGTCCTGCACAGGCCATTTTCGACACCACTAATTCCATTTACTTTGGAGAATTCATCTGGACACTATTGTCTGTTGTATTGTTTACATTGCTTTGTTTGTGGGTACCATATCCCATTTTGTATGCTTCTGTTTCAGTTTATCGATGTGTATCTAGGTGCACATGTTCAATTCCAAACTGGTAAATTGCCCCATACACCTCACTGGATTGGAATGTTCCTGGATATTTGGGGGGGAGGAGCTTAGGGAGGGAGGGGTTTGGCAAGGAGAGGAACCTCAGTATAATGTAATGTCATAGAGTTTACTCTCCTGCTACCATTTTCTTCCAAGGAACTTATCTGTGACCCCAGTCGGGATAAAGTAACCCACTCTCCTGTTTACCCATTCGCATGCCTCCATGCAGAGCGGGTGAAAACAATGAGGGTTGCTGTCGCGCCTTTGCACAGAGGCACAGATTTTTTTTACCTACCTCCCTCAAGCTGTGTAGCTACACGGGCAGACAGGCATGGTTCCCCGCAGCCATGCTGACATCTCTAGATGCCGCGAGACGTCCATGTGTCCCTGCATAACTATGCAGCCGAGAGGCGGGACCTTTAAAAATTGAGGGAAGCGCAACCTGCATTAAAACTAAAGAATCGCGAATAGTGCGATTCTCAAAAAACCCATTTTGGGGGAGATAACAGAGGGCAGTCTCACTTTAGGGGCGGGAGCCATGTGAACTCCTCCCCCCCAGAATGGGTTTTTCCCCTCCCCAGCCTGGGTTTATTGGCCCACGCGGAAGGGACCTCTGTCATTTGGAGATCTGTTGTAATTCCAAGAGATCTCCAGGCCCCACCTGGAGGCTGGCAACCCTAACTGTGACTGGATACAACATTTAGGTAGTTAAGATTTCTCTGAAAAGGTTCCCATGCTGGGGAAATACACCAAGCTAGGAGAGGATTTAATTTCTATGAGTGCATTTCGACCTTCCCCGCTGAGCGCAGGTGAGATGCAACTGATTCGGAAAACTTTGGCTTTCTGTGCTGAGCTGCCTTTAAACCCCCCCCCCCACACACACACACAATCTCTGTGACCTTTCAAGGCGGCTGCCTTTGGCATTTGCTTCCCCCCCTCCCCGCTTGTTCCGTGGGTTCTTCATCGCCTATCCGTCGTGGAGGTGGCTCCACAAATCCATTTGTTTCTTTTCTCCCCCAAGGATACTGCTTTGAGGAGTGACCTTCAAGGCGACACCTTTTTAGGGAACTGAGGAATCCAACCACCTCAGGGCACTGCCCGGCCTCCACAGTTGTATCTGAAACCTGCTTTAATCCAGCCTGGGCAGGTCTTGTCGTTCCCGGCTACATATCACAGTGTAGTCACTGAAGGGAGACTTTGTACTTTCGAGGCAGAGCTGCAAATGTTGCTGACTGTCCCTGGAGGATAACTTTTCATTATTGATGTGAAAAGTGGAAAATAAAATAGACTATTATGCTTTTTATCTCCACTGAACATTTTTTTGCTCTCTTCTTCCCCCCCCCCCCCCCGCCAAAGATGTGAAAGCATTTGAATTCAGAGAATCGTTTCCAGCACAATGAAGGGAAGTCAATTCCGAGAGCAGCAGGCTCATTTATTTACGACGCGGGTGACTTGCTACATGTCTGGGCTGGGTGTGCTTTTATTCTTCCCAACCAAGCCTTATGAGAGGATCTCTCATACCTGGACTGACACACAGCTGTGCTGTGTCTGTGTAGCACTTAAAAGTAGCAAGCCCAGTTGAAACAGAAATACTTTAAAAACAAAATCAAACCCGGAGAGCTTTAAAAAGAAACCATGAATTACATGATTTAGGTTGAGCAGGTGGGCTGCTTCATACGTTGAGTTGACAGCCTCTAGGTTGAGACTGCCGGTCTCCTAGGATTACAACCAGTGGTGGGATCCAAAAATTTTAGTAACAAGTTCCCATGGTGGTGGGATTCAAACTGTGGCGTAGCGCCAATGGGGCTGGGTGGGGCACGACGGAGGCGTGGCCAGGCATTTCGGGGGTGGGGCATCCCTGGGCGGGGCTGTGGTAAGGACACAGCCACTGCGCCAGTCCTTGGGCGGGAAACGAATGTACGCAGGCGCAGGCTGCCACGCATGCCGGTGCACCTCCTGCTAGACTGATTCAAGTTCTGTGCACTACTGCTGAGAGGAGGGGCGTAACTAAGGCAAAAATCACGTGGCAAAATCACCAATTAGTAACCCCCTCTCGACACACACAAATAATTAGTAACCTACTCTCGGGAACCTGTGAGAGCCTGCTGGATCCCACCTGTGATTACAACTGATCTCTGGGCAACGGAGATCAGTTCATCTGGAGAAAATGGCCACTCTGGAAGGTGGACTCTATGGCATTATACCCAGTGGTGGGATTCAGCCGATTCGCACCACTTCGGCAGAACGGGTTGTTAAAATGGTGCCTGTAAATAATCAGTTGTTCAATTATTTGAATCCCACCACTGATTATGCCCAATTGAAGTCCCTCCCAAACCCACTCAGGTTCCACCTGCAAAATGTCCTGGTATTTTCCAAGCCAGAGCTGGCAACTGTACTCTTTTTTTCATGGAGGGTGGGAGGGGAATGCCATGCAGAATGCACAGATCCAGACTACATTTTCCACTGAAGGACAGGGAAGTGTGATTTCCACCATTTTGTCCTTCTTGCTGAAGACCCTCATTCCATTCTTGAGGGTCTTATATTTCCCATGAGCAGCATTTCATGAAGAACAATGGACTACAGTGGGAGGCAGGAAGGTTCTCTTGTATTGACAGAAGTGTCTTCAGTTCAGGGGAAGTTCAATCTGGATCCAACCCACTGTGTCTTGCAGTGGCGTAGTGCCAATGGGATGGGGGGGCACAATGCCCTGGGTGGAGCAGCGGTGGAGACATGGCCAGGCCATGGTGGGGATCATGGGGGGAGTGTTCCGGGGGCATTCCAGGGTGGGGGTGGGTGGCGCTGCACTAGGGGCATGGTGCACGTGCGCCCTGTGCGCAGTTTCCCCTTACTCCGCCCCTGGTGTCTTGTGTCAATTATCAGAAGGGGCCTTATATCTAAAAAACATGTCTAAGGGGGAAAGATTGTTCCCAAATCATCCTAGCAGCATAGTATGGTCAGATGAGTTAGAGGTAGAACAATATATCCCTGCACGTTTGTTCAGATGTTTTTCTGATTTGGCTTGGTGGAAGGCACCAGAATACAGTGCTGTTGAGAGGGTAGGATTGGTGGTACAAATTTCCCAAACTCTCAGCTGTTCTGGGGCCCCTAAGCAGCCTGGGAGACTACTTGAATTATTATATTCTCTGACTCTTATGATGCCTGTAATCTCAAAGCCTCAGCAATGACAGCTAGAAGCCCTTTTAATTATCCAGAATCCCTTATTTTTACCCTTTATTTCACTTGAAATTACAGCGTGTTGTACCCCAGCTACTCCTGAAAGCTTGACAGTCAGATGTTGTGACATTTGATACATTGTGTGCTGACTTCACTTGTTATGGTGTTAGTGGGGATTTAGGAAGATCCTTCAGTCTCCTCCCCAAAAAAGAACTTATCCTAACTGTTTGTGAAGTAACTCAAATGTTTTATTTACTTACAACAAAACTTGGGCCTAGACCAGTGATTCCCAACCAGGGTTCCCTGAGCACATCCCAGGAGTACCATGAGAATGCTACCGCCTGCCCACCCCCCCACCGGAATCAAATGGATTTTGAAGGGGGGGGGGGGTTGGAAGCCTCATAGGCTCCCTTTAAACAACACTGAAAAACAGCATTGTTTTATTGCCTAAATTCGGTGTGGATGGGGGGTTAGATTTAAAGGGAGCTCGCCCTTTAAATCCCCCCAATCCATGCCGAATTTAGGCAAACAAACAACGCGGCTGTCAACACTGCTTCCCCTCCCCTCCCCTCCCCCTGCTTGCCACTCCCCCCACCTACAGGCCAAAAACAGAAAAAACCCTTAAAAATGCAAAAAAAAAATCAAATGAACCTCAAGAGTACCCTGAGATATAAAGAGCGAGGTCAAGGGTACCGCGACGTTGAAAAGGTTGGAAAACACTGGCCTAGACTCTGGCCTCCCAATGGCTCTGCCTGCTGTAGCTCAGCTGGGCACAAGGGGGAAATGCGAAGGGACATTTGTGTGTGTGTGGGGGGGGGAGGAAACTTACAGCAAGTTGGCACCACCTTTTTACACCATGGAGTTGGAGTAGATGCTAGAAAGTAGCTTGGTGAGCAGCTCATGATTTTAAACCATACAGTTGTGTTGAGCCCTAGAGAGTAGCTCTGGTGTAATTACATCACTTCCTGGTTATGCTGGAAGTCAGGTCTTGGCATCAGCATGACACCAATAAGTTGGAATTTATGTCGCTACCCTCATGATCTCCCACCAGTTGCCATCTATATGGCGGCAGACCTAGCCTAGAGGCTGTCACTCCAACAATTAGCAGCCATCTTAAAACAACAACCACAGTTTCTTCTTCTCAGATACCACCAGAGGCTGAGGGCCTCTCCTTCTAATATTGACTGTTTCTTAACCTTATCATCCTTTGCAACTCTTGGGCCATTTCTGCACAGCGGCAGGAAACAGCTCTCAACTGGCATAATTCATGCCGGTGGAGCTTTGGGACCACTCGCACAGTAACGTGTGGGCGGCCCTGAAGTTGCTGCAACTCGCAGAGGCGGCTCCGCATGGAGCTGCCTGCAGGACGTCCCATTTACTTACCTCTCCTTCCTGTGCAGCTCAGGATGGCTAGGGGGACATGCCCACGCTTCTCTCCAACCTCCGGGGGTTGGAGGACAGCATGGGCATGTCCCCCCAGTCATCCAGAGCTGTGCAGGGAGGAGCGGTAAGAAAACAGGAAACTGGAGGGGCCAAAAGCCGCGCTCTCACGCCAGTGTGCTTCACACTGTGCGGGCGGGAAGACGCCACTGGGGGGGGGCATAGTGCTGCTTCAATGCAGCAGCACCAGCTGTATGAGCAACACCCCAGGGACGGTGTTTTTACCACCCCTAGGGCACTGTTTTCCGCCCGTGCAGAAACAGCCTTAGTCTTTACCAATGTTGCTTCAAGCATCTTCCTTTGGTGCTCAATGAAGGAAGAACTTCCAAACATATGATTGGAACACATGAACACTCACTTTCAGACACGTGTCTGCTGCATGGGATGGGGAGCAAGAGTGGGCCATTAATGCGATTCAGTCCAATATCCTTAGGCAGCAAATTTCAGATTTAATTGCAAATGGGGGAGGGCCATCACGTACTGAACTGGAAGATGAGCATGTTAATGAATGCTCTTTCGGGCTTTAAGAAAAAGATATTGCCCAATGCTGTGGAAAATTAAAATTTGCTACTAATATGCATGGTAAATTTAATGCTAAAGACTTAAGACAAATGAGAAAGGAGCTTAATATGAGCTGACCCCATTTTGCTGGAATGTTATTTGTATATCTTGCATTCCGCTCAGAAAGCAAGGGGGGTGGGAAGGGACCCATAATTAGTTCTGGCATGCTGAACATAAATTTTTGCTTCAAGAGAGAGAGAGAGAGAGAGAGAGAGAGAGAGAGAGAGAGAGAGAGATCTATTTGGAGAAAATCAGAGAGTGTTTGTCCAGGGTTGATCAGTGCCATGTTGATGCATTGGACCAAAAACTGAAATGGCGCCCCCTCTCCAGTAAAATTCAATACCTGACTATTTTACTATCTTTTAATGATGCTACAGATTTGAGGACTTAAAATCCCCTCCACACTTTGCCCAATTATACGGTATGCTCTATATTAGACAGAGGCTTTCCGGGGGCGGGGGGGGGGGGATTATTTCACAATCATAAGCAATAAACAGTGTTATCTGAACAGAGAAAAAAGGTGCCAACCAATACTTTTTCTATAGTTCTATTTTGTTGAGACTCAGAGCAAATCACAAAAGTAGAGCAGGTGAGTGATAAAGGAAAAACATTCTTGTCCCTTTAACTGTTTAGAAAGGACACTTTGGCAGACGCAAGGCTGGTTATAACATAGTTTGCTCTGCATAAAATGGCACAGCTCTGATATCAATTTATGGTGATCAATTATAGTTAAAGCCAGAAAGTCTATATTGGTTTAAAGCCTAGTACATCAGCATAACTGGATTATGGATCAGGCGGCTTCTGAAGTTTGAAGGTGATAAAACGCGCACAATTTACAGTCCACTGCGACACAGGAGTCTGAGTCTGAACCATCTTGAAGTTTGCTTTATTTAGAAGATGAAGATCTGGCTCAAAAGACAGCTCATAACATGAACATTACAAACATTATGAAATGATGAATTGATTTTTTTTAAAGAAAAGATCTTTAAAAAGCAACCAGCTGCTGAATAAAAGGGGTCACGCAAATGTGCTCAACAGCACTTCAGCTTTAAAAAGCAACAGATTTTTTTTTAAAAAAAGAAATCACCACACAAACATAACATTAGTTATGATGGCACCTATGGAAATAAACTATAGTGAATGGTTTTCAATTTTTATTTATTTATTTCATTTAAATCTTTCCTTTCTCCCCAATGGAAACCCAAAGCATTCTCTTCCATTTTATCATCACAACAACTCTGTGAAGTGGATTTAACTTGGAGCTTTGTGTAGCACATTTTCGTGGCAAGTGGAAAATCTCATCCAGATCCTAGTGCAGTGGTGGCGAACCTTTGGCACTCCAGATGTTACGGACTACAATTCCCATCAGCCCCTGCCAGTATGGCCAATTGGCCATGCTGGCAGGGACTGATGGGAATTGTAGTCCATAACATCTAGAGTGCCAAAGGTTCGCCACCACGCTCCTAGTCAAACAGCCTAATTGGCATACTATATCGGTACATTTTAAAGCCATTTTTAGTGTGTGTGTGTGTGTGTGTGTGTGTGTGTGTGTGTGTGTGTGTGTGTGTGTGTATCCTTGCAGGTATTGCTGCTTTTATGAACCACTTTCGGTCACAAGAGATAAGGTGGAATTACAAGCAGGAACCAGTGTGGTGTAGTGGTTAAGAGCAGGTGGACTCTAATCTGGAGAACCAGGTTTGATTCCCGACTCCTCCACATGAAGCCTCCTGGGTGAACTTGGCTAGCTGCAGTTCTCTCTGAACTCTGTCAGCCGCACCTCCCTCACAAGGTGTCTTTTGTAGGGAGAGGAAGGGAAAAGGAGTTTGTAAACCTCCTTCAGACTCCTTACAGGAGAGAAAAGGAGGGTATAAATCCAAATGCCGCCTCCTCCTCTTCTTCCTCATCATATAAATACCAAAACAGTGTGAGGGAATAACAGCACAGAATGCCTTTTGACAGGTTCTGGAAGACCAAGGTGGAAGAGGCTTTTCAGACTGATAATTCCCCACTCTGGGGGTCACATCGTTTGTCTCCTGTCACAACTTGGTCCAGATCTATGAGTACTTTATTAGTAGTTATCATTGACAGCACAACACCCAACTGGGTGTGGATCCATCCACCCATGGGAAAATCCGAGCTTCCATCTCATCCCAAAGGACCCAAAGTTGACCCTCAATTGATATTAATTCTACTTCAACTTACTTACCAATGTCTTGGACCTGCAGAACAGACAGAGAGTTAGAGAATGAGAATAAGCCTGTTTTTAGCTTGGCAGGAGCTCAAGAGAAACCTCATCAGCAGCTGATCAAAGTTGGGAGTTTAGATGAAAGGCCGTGAAACGTGTCTCAGGGAAGTGCTGGGCTTGTCATGCCCCGGTGATGGAATTTCATTAGTTTGTAAATGTGACAGGTTATAATCAACCTGTCCTGTTTTCATCCTCAGCCACAGCACCGCTTCAGAGTTTTAATATCTGTACATTTTTTTTAAAAAACACTTCTTTGAATTGTGAATGTGCCCTCTTTAAGTAGAGCGTTCGGAAGCTTGATTCCCCCAGCAGAGCGCCAGGGGCATGCAGACACGCTCAGTCGCTCACACATGTACATTCCCAAATACCACTGAAGTAGGAGCCACAAGTTTTGTTTAAAAATGTGTAAATAAACTTTTAGGCCTAACCTTGAAATTGGCAACCTAATGGGAGCTGTCCACGTTGCCTGCCTTGTATCGGCTCCTTAATAAGAGGTAGGTATTAAGCAGACAGCCAGCATGGTGCAGGGGTTAAGAGCAAGTAGACTTTAACCTGGAGAACTGGGTTTGATTCTCTACCCCTACACATGAGCGACAGACTCTTACCTGGTGAATCAGGTTTGTTTGCCTTCTCTGTCACATGTAGCCTGCTGGGTGACCTTGGATGAGTCTCATTTCTATCCAAACCTTCTCAGCCCCGCAAGGTGTCATCTGTTGTGCAGAGGGAAAGAGAAAGCTTTTATGGCCGGATTCAACTGGTTCTGGTGGGTTTTCCGGGCTGTGTGGCTGTGGTCTGGTGGATCTTGTTCCTAATGTTTCGCCTGCATCTGTGGCTGGCATCTTCAGAGGTGTATCACAGAGGGAAGTCTGTTACTCTGTGATACACCTCTGAAGATGCCAGCCACAGATGCAGGCAAAATGTTAGGCACAAGATCCATGTTAGGAACAAGACCATGGCCACACAGCCCGGAAAACCCGGCAGAACCAGAAAGAGAAAGCATTTGTAAGCCGCTTTGAGACTCCTTATGGTTGAGAAAAGCAGGGTATAAATCCAAACAACTCCTCCTCCTCCTCCTCCTCCTCCTCCTCTTCTTCTTCTTCTTCTTCTTCTTCTTCTTCTTCTTCTTCTTCTTCTTCTTCTTCTTCTTCTTCTTCTTCTTCTTCTTCTTCTTCTTCTTCTTCGCTGGAAAATGTAACTTCTTGGGCAGTTTTCAGTTTGTTTATCAGCAAATGCTATTGACAGCAGATGTTAGGTCTATTGTAAGGTGGCCCGCCCACCCTGGGGGGAGAGGGAGAAATGGGGAAAGGGAGGGGACCTAATCTGTTTGAGGTCCAACTATCCTGGGGGGAGGGAGAAGGAGGGATCTTGTCATCTGATCATGGCCCACCCACCCTGGGGGAATGGTAGAAAGGGGAGGAAATGTGTGAAAAAATTGGGGATGAAGATGGGAAAGGATGGGATTTGAGGAGGGGAGGGGAGGGACTTCAGTAGATTATGATGCCCATCCTCCAAGCTGGGTAGCATTCATCTGGGATTTTCACCATGCAAAACAGATGCTGTAGCACTGAGTCATGGGTCCTCCCCAAGCTTTAGCTTACAGCCATTCTAGCCAACTATCTCCTGGTTTACAGAAACAGAGCTAGTGTGGTGTAATGGTTAGAATGTCAGACTGAGATGTGGGTTCGGATCCCCATTGTGCCATGTAAGCCTCAGGCTCACCTTAGACCTGTCATAAACTCTCAGCAGAACCTACCTCACAGAACTCCTGTGAGGGTAAAATGGAGGCCACATTGAGGGAAAGATGGGGTATCAATGAAGCAAGTAAATATATCAGTACAGCACAGTATCAGGCAACCACATAAGCTGGAAATGCTGCTCAGAAGGCACTGCCCACATTTGCAGGGGTGCATCTTCCAAATTTATGTCCTGTCCTTGTTAAGGTTGTGGGCCTTCATGTCCAGTGTGCCTCCAAACTCTCAGTCACCAGATGTTCCTAGTCCAATGCCAGTCATCTCCTTTCAAAGAAGCTGGGAAGGTGCTAAATTATTAACTTTGACATTTACATAAAGCAAATCTCTGCCGCGGCAGCTCTGGCATGTTCTGGATCAAGGGAAAAGGGCTCGGAGATCCCTGGGGGATTTGGGTGAAGCATCTTCTCCCCCTGAACAAAACGCTTCTGTCAGACTTGCCTTTGAGAGCAAAGTGTCTTAATGGTGACAGACAGTTTCCCATTGTCACCGGGAAAAAAAACTTGTCCCCATGAGCTGTAACTAACTTTGTATCGTAAATGTTCCGAGTCATTGAGAAGGATGATGTACGCGCGGCACAGTCTCTGGCAGGCAATGTTCTGGCATGAACTCCCACTGGCTGAGTATGGAAACGAAGGGCCAAGAACAGTCTTAAGGGTTGCTCTGTGTAAATTGGGGCAGAGCAATGCTGTAAAATCAATTTGTCACTTTTCTCCAGAAGGGAGGGAAAGGTTTCAAGCTGTTAGGAGAAATGCTCCTCAAATAATATCTTTCTTCTGGAATTTGGGAGTTCCTAAATGGCCTGGCCTTGTCTCCACAGTGGAAGGGGTACAGTTGGAATCATCGTAGTGTGATGTGGCAAATTTTGCTAACTTTTGTGCAATTTATACGCTCTACCACAACTTTGCTTCTTCTGCTATGTCTCCCCTACTCCTCTCCGTTCCTGATGGGTGTGTGTAGCCCCTATGTAAGAATGGGATGACCCACAAAGGGGTTGAGTCTGAAAAGAAGCAGAAGGCTGCAGAACTCATGAGGTTGGAAGAAACAAGGCTACCAGGCTGGGACCTTGATTGATTTTTATAAGCCCTTAACACCTTGTTGAAGGGTTTTTGTGTATGTAATTCGTGAGAGTTCTTTTGGGGACCTTCATCATCTTGAATGCAGTTCACCAAGTCTCCATGAGCCAACCACCAGCAGGAAGAATGGACTTGGCATTATCAGACTGTAATTGGAAGGTCTTGGAATGAAACTTGAACAGGACCTTGGAGTGTTCAGTTAAATGTTAATGTTTGATAAGTGTCATATGTTGAAGAAAGTAAACCATTTTGTTTAAAATTTAGTTGTTGCAAACTCCTTCCAAGTTCTGCCCCACAGAACCCACAGGCTGAGGTTACATGTGCACACATTGCAATGTCAAAAATGCAATCTGGATGTACTTGTACATATAGTTATATTGAGTCACATTTAGTAGCGTACTTGACCAGTGTGCAAGAACATGTGTGGATTGACATATCACCGTGTAGCAAGAATCTCGATGCAAAAAGGGAGGAGGGGTTGCGGCACTTCATTTGTTCTCATTGTTGGGATCCTGTGATGGAGCCTTTTGTCTACCCTCCCCCACCTGATCATTAAATCTGCCATCGCTTGATTGCAAGAGGGGGTTTCGCTACCAAACCAGAGACCTAATCCAATAACAGTGCCCTGCCAGATCAGACCAACTGTCCAGCCTGTTGTCTCTCAAATGGCACTGTTAAGAAAAATTCTCTCAATCCTGCCATACCCAATTTCTCCCCATGAGCTGAGCAGAGGAAATAATATCCTAGCGGAGTAGCAGTGGCATAATGGTCGAGAGCAGGTGCACTCTAATCTGGAGAACTGGGTTTGAATCCCCGCTCTGCCACTTGAGCTGTGGAGGCTTATCTGGGGAACTGGATTAGCCCATGCACTCCAGCACATGGCAGCTGGCTGACCATGGGCTAGTCACAGTTCTTTGGAGCTCTCTCAGCCCCACCCACCTTGCAGGGTATCTTTTGTGGGGAGGGGAAGGGAAAGGAGAAAAGTCCCCTCTTACAGGAGAGAAAAGGGGGATATAAATCCAAATTCTTCTTCTTCTTCTTCTTCTTCTTCTTCTTCTTCTTCTTCTTCTTCTTCTTCTTCTTCTTCTTCTTCTTCTTCTTCTTCTTCTTCTTCTTCTTCTTGTTGTTGTTGTTGTTGTTGTTGTTGTTGTTGTTGTTGTTGTTGTTGTTGTTGTTGTTGTTCTTCTTCTTCTTCTTCTTCTTCTTCTTCTTCTTCTTGTTGTTGTTGTTGTTGTTGTTGTTGTTGTTGTTGTTGTTTGTAGTAATGCACTGCTGACCCAGCAGCACCGTAGTAGAACGTTGGCTGGGGGGGGGGGCCAGGAACCAGCACGCTGGAGATTCGCTAGGAACATCGGACCTCCGTGCCCCCGCTGCCGGCTTATCTCCACCAGATGTTATCTCCGCGTCTCGTCTCGTTCTTGCGCTGACCACGTGGGTCGACTACAGTTGTTGTTGTTGTTGTTGTTCTTCTTCTTCTTCTTCTTCTTCTTCCTCTTGTTGTTGTTGTTGTTGTTGTTGTTGTTGTTGTTGTTCTTCTTCTTCTTCTTCTTCTTCTTCTTCTTCTTCTTCTTCTTCTTCTTCTTCTTCTTCTTCTTCTTCTTCTTCTTCTTCTTCTCCTCTGAAATCTAGCAATCTGATTCTTTCCTCTTTTTAGAAGCTCAGCGTCAGTTTCTAGTCAATTCCATTTTGGTCAAAGAAACATTCGAAGTGAGCAGTGCAAGGAAGGGAAATTTTGCCAGATGCATTATGGGAAACCCCTGGAGATTTGGAGACGAAGCCTGGGGAGACGGCAAACTGCAGTGGGGAACAATGCCACAGAGTCTGCCTTCCGAAGCATCCATATTTTCCAAGGGAACTAATCTCTGCAGTCTGGGGATGAGCTGCTTTTTAAGGGAATCTCCAGGTTTTATCTGGAGGTTGGCATCCCTAGCTTGCTGCAATTATTTACTTTCATGAAAAAAAAACTGCTCTAGGTTGCCTCCCCATTCCTCTATTCCATGGACTCAACAGCATATGAAGAATAGATTGCATGATCAAGTGCTGACCAGGATATTATTTCCTTGTTTTAATTTTTAATGGTTCTCCCTTCCCTCTTTAATTTCTCCTCTTTGCAGCTGTTTTTTTTTTGCTACGCTTCATGCAGCTGGTAAAGATCTGTGGGGCCCTGTGTTTATGTCTCCTAGCAGGCAGAGGATATTACCCAGCTGCTCGACTGCTTAACTATCTCTGTCCAAATCTTTCATTCTGAGACATTTACATAACTGAAACAATCACCTCTGGAATACTGGCGCTTGCCCAGGCATTTCACCCAGTTCGCTTCTATTACAGCCCTCTTTTACGATGCTATTGCAAAAGGACTGTCTTCTTTACCCCTGTGCAGGAGAGGATCCTTATTGGGTTGAACTTCTTGAGAACATAATCTTCAAAACAGTTGCCTTCAAATATTTTCTTACTTCTGGTCAAAAGCCAGAAGGCATGACTTACCGCCGCTAACAGGATGAGGCCAAAATTAGTGGTGGGCTGCATGTGTAGTGTGCTGAATGTCCTTAGATCATCCCTGGCCCCTTCTCTTAAAGGGTCCCAGGGACCAGGCACTGGGAAAGACCTTTCCATGCTTGAGGTTCTGGTAGAGTTGTCAGCTCTAGTTTGGGAAACTCCTAGAGATTTGAGGAGGGCAGGGTTTGGGTAGGGGATGGACTTTAGTGAGGCATAATGCCACAGAGCCAACTTTCCAAAGATGCTGATTCTTCCAGGGCACAGGTGTCAAACTCATGGCCCTCCAAATGTGATGAACTACAGTTCCCATCATCCCCTGCCAGCATCATGCAGGCAGGGGATGATGGGAACTGTAGTCCATAACATCTGGAGGGCCGCGAGTTTGACACCTATGTTCCAGGGGAACTGACCTCTGTTGTCTGAACAGTAGTTGTAACTCCAGATCTCCACTCTCCACTTGGGCCCCTTCCGCACATGCAGAATAATGCACTTTCAATCCACTTTCACAATTGTTTGCAAGTGGATTTTGCTATTTCGCACAGTAAAATCCAGCTGCAAAGTGCATTGAAAGTGGATTGAAAGTGCATCATTCTGCCTGTGCGGAAGGGGCCTTGGAGGATGTCAAACCTAGATCCTGGAGAATGGTCGTCAGTCAGAGTAGACCAGGGTTCTGCAACCTATGGAGCCAGAAGTGACACAGCATGGAACAAAATAACAAAGCAATTGAGGACCCTTTGCACTGAAGCCCTCTTTATGAAGAACTAAGAATCACAGGTATTACGAAACTCTTGCCCGTTGCTGTGGGCACTGTGGCTGCTGAAAATGTGATTGGTTATTGCCAGACATTACTCTGTATGTATTTAACCGAGCTGAGCTATTTGCATGCTGAAAGGAAAATTAGGTTAAATATTGCAAAGTGACCTGCATCCCCACAAACACAGGATGACCACAGACAAAAGAAACAAAGGCCAGGATACTTCTATTCAGATGCTCCCACCAGTGACCTTGCTATCTCCATTGTTACTCCCATGCTATAGTCTTCATTGTTACTCATACTTCTATTCAGATGGCCTCAACTATTGACCTGGTTGCCTTCTTTGTTACTCACAGACAATGTTTCTCCACCCACCCTGGACACTCCAACAGATATATATACTCCACTTGCTTTCCCAACATCATATCCTCTGAAGATGCCAGCCACAGATGCAGGCGAAACGTCAGGAGAGAATGGTGCTAGAACACAGCCATACAGCCCGGAAACCACACAGCACCCAAAATATTATTTTATTGTTATGCAGATCTGTTTTATCATTGCTTAAAATGCCTCTTTGGTACATTTTAGCCTAGTTGCTAACGCTTTTACAGGATTTTAGTTATTAGGGTACATTTGTTGCCCCCCCCTTTTCACAATATTTAGAAGAAGAAAAGTTGGATTTATATCCCCCTTTCTCTCGTATAGGAGACTCAAAAGGGCTTACAATCTCCTTTCTCTTCCTCCCTCACAACAAACACCCTGTGAGGTAGGTGGAGCTGAGAGAACTCAGAAGAATTGTGACTAGCCCAAGGTCACCCAGCTGGCATGTGTTGGAGTGCACAGGCTAAACTGAATTACCCAGATAAGCCTCCACAGCTCAGGCAGCAGAGCGGTGAATCAAACCCGGATTCAGATTACAGTACACCTGCTCTTAACCACTATGCCACTGCTGCTTATATTATTGTATTGTTCTGTCTGTGGAAGATTGTGAAGCCTTGTGACCAATATAATAAAACTTTGCTTGCTAAAAATTATGGCTCTTTAATAAATATTTAAGGTACACTGGAGGGTAGGTGGGATGCTAAACTAGTATGTGATGGAATGGCAGGCAAAGATTTTTATTTTCTGAGCGTAGCCATATTGGCCCTGCAAAAGACAGGTAGGTTCAAATCCAGTGGCACCTCAGAGACCAACAGCAGTTGCAGGGTACAAGATTTTGAGTCAAAACTGCCTTCATCAGACATAAGTAGTGATGGAGATTTAAGTCATCTTATCTCAGTCAGAAGGTTGTTGTGGTATTTATGGAACCAAAGGGCTTCTTAGAGATAGTTTACAAAAAGACAAATGATAGAGGTGAAGAGTTGCCTGCAGGCTGAGCAAGTCCCTTGCTGTGGAGGGAGACCTGCCACTCTCTTCCCACTATCCCTTGCTAAAGTTCACCTTGGTAGCAGTGGGGAGGGAATGGGTGGAAAAAGCATTGTCATGCTAATAGCATGATGTCACTTCCAGCACAAAGTCAGGAATGATATTACCTCATTGGTGTGATGCTCTAGGACTCACCCCATTGGGGGAGGGGCATGATCCATAAGCGTCACACTGATGTGGTAGCTTCCAGATGTGTGCCAGTAGTGACATCATGACAATGGTGTGACATCATGCCTCATGTCTCTGTCTTTGCTCTCTTTCACTGGTTGCCAGTAGTCCAAGTTCAAACCACATCCATGTTTATCTCCATGCACAGAAACAATCATGCAGTATATTTCTGGGAATATTAATTACTTTTGTATGCAACTTCCTACGAAAGGACTCACAACAACCAGCATTTGGGCTGTGGAAATTTTATCGATTATTAATTTACATGACGATTATCCAGAATGTTTAAGCTATTTTGTTTCAAATGGACTTTTATTCCGTCCCTGTAATGACCTCTTGCTCTGAATTTTGTTGTAGTTCAGCTTGTTAATTGTAAAACGTTGCAGACTCCTGGGTTAGATGGGCCAAGGGCTTCCAGGGTGGGGGCTAGAGGACAAAATTCCAGAGCCCTGCCCACCATGGGCAAGGAGGCATGGAGCTCATAAAGTCATGTTTTGAACGCCACTGGTATGCTGCCAAAGCCGCTCTTCATATAAGTGAGCTTGTACCGGCCAAAAGGGCTCCCTGAATGTGTATTGCAAGAAGTTGTGGATTGGGCTATTAATTTCCTAGCTTAATTGGAGGAAGCTATCCCTGGCCAAATGGCTCGCAAAGGTCGTGCACACCTTGCTTGTAATAAACAACAGTAATCAATTTCCTCGCTGTAATTTCTGCTTTGCAATTTGGAGTTGCTTGGACAGCCGCCATTGGGCGATAAAAGGAAACAAGATAATTTTGATCTCAGGCATTTCATGTGAAAGGTTTTGCTGAGGCTCGAATGGCCAGTAAATATGTTAATCCTCAATCTTTTGTGTGAGGAAATGGGTAGTAGCGTGTACCGGATGGGATTTTGCAGATCTTTTTGGGACACTCCTTTTTAATGGAGAGAAGACCTGCACTGTAGGGCAGTAGCTAACCTTTTCCAATAGGAGGGGCCGCAGCATTTCCAGGTGACATTTTGCCAGCCAATTGGTATCCAGCTGGGTGGTGATGTCATGAGTGGATTCCAGGAAATTAGCAGCATCCAATGCAATGGAGAGAGTTCTTTGAAGCAGAAAAGTTTGGATTTATACCCCCCTTTTCTCTTCTGTAAGGAGAGACTCAAAGGGTCTTACAATCTCCTTTCCCTTCCTCACCCCACAACAGAAACCCTGTGAGGTAGGTGGGGCTGAGAGAGCTTTGACAAGCTGTGACTAGCCTAAGATCACCAAGCTGGCATGTGTTGGAGTGCACAGGCTAATCTAGTTCCCCAGATAAGCCTCCACAGTTCAAGTAACAGAACGGGGAATCAAAACCGGTTCTCCAGGTTAGCGTGCACCTGTTCTTAACCACTACGCCACTGCGGTTCTTACCCTTGCGGATGGAAAAATTTGCTGACGGGCAGCTGTTGTGACCCTCCATGACAGCCAGATGCAGCATAGAGCACTCCTGCCAGCATTCCAGGGGCATGACCGGGGGTAGAGCTGACTTCCACCCCAGTTTTACCTCCCAGAACACTGGCACCTGGGGCTTGGACTGAGACCACCCAACCCATTGGGTATAAACAAGAATGAAATAAGGAACATTTCCTCATCCCTACTGCTGGTAGACCTTTAGCTGGATGGCCCAATCTCATCAGATCTCGGAAGCTAAGCAGGATGTGGTGTGTTTGTGCCATCAAGTCACAGCTGACTGCTGGCGCCCCCTGGAGAATTTTCAAGGTCAGAGGTGTTTAAATGTGGCTTGCCATCGCCTACGACAGGCCCAAGGACACCCGGCAGGATTCATGTGGAGGACCAGGGAATTGAACCCGGTTCTTCTGAAGGAAATCCAGGATTGCTGTGCAGAGGCAGGTGATGGCAAACCACTTTTGCTTACCTCTTGCCTAGAAAACCCAAGTTGGCTGCATCTTGATAGCACTTTGTACTGCTGCCATTGTAAGCAGTGGAGGCAGCGTGGGAACAGGGGTCTGAGATTTGCACAGGCAAACACATCTATAACCAGGCACCAGTTTGGAGCCCTTGGCTACCATTTGCAGATCTGTATGTTCAGCCAGATTTTTTAACTTCCTTTTCATCCCCTTGATGCCAAGGGTTGTTCGGCAGGCATTACTAGATTCTGTGGACTGCCGCCAAAGTTTATATTGCAACCTTTCTGGTTTCTTTAACTAGAGAACTTAAATATATATATATATCCTTCTTAGAAGCCCTAGAAAAGTTTGTAATGTTTCTGCTTTAAATCCATATTTATTCTTTCTTCCCCTCACCACAAAAGATAATAAAACGATTAGAAATGTTCACTCAAGGGAAAGTGCTCAGTTCAAAATCTTTATTTATCAGGGGTCGATGGCTTGAGCCGACTGTCATTTTTCTTTGAAGAGTGGGGAGTTGTTAATTATTTACTGGTTAACTGTTTCATCAATTGCTTAGTTTCAGTTTGTTCACGCTCCAGGAATCAAGGGATCCAGATGATGTATGTGAGAATTACGGCTATCCCCAAACACCCTCCCAGCAACCAATTTGATAGATGTTTTCTTCCTCCTAAGCAAAACCTGCTCTTTCATCAAAAATAATCCTCCGCCCACTGCAGGAAGGCAGAAAGGCTTCCAAAATTCTTCTCCTTTCAATTGATCCTCAGATTTTTTAGAGTTCCACAACTCCAGATGTTGTTTTAGACTACAAAAGTCCCTCACCTGGAAATCCCATCCCTTCTATTTGTGTAGCAACAGCCTCCCAAAATAAGGATCTTGTTGAATTGTATTTGATTGTTTGTTTGTTTGTTTCCTGTACACTTATTTCCAGCCCATCGCCAAAGTTCCTGTGTAGAGAACAATCATAAAACACTATTAAAAATACAATCATAAAAACATCTTTAAAACTTTCTTATAAATCATTCTCATTCCACACCCTAACCCACCCTCCTTAAAATACATAGTTAGCCACTCCGCATAAAACTCACCCCAGAAAAGTTCAAAAATTGGACTGGGGCTGAAGCCAAGCCAGGACAGGCAAGAGCAGGTACAAAAGGAAGGAAGGAAGGAAGGAAGGAAGGAAGGAAGGAAGGAAGGAAGGAAGGAAGGAAGGAAGGAAGGAAGGAAGGAAGGAAGGAAGGAAGGAAGGAAGGAAGGAAGGAAGGAAGGAAGGAAGTCCCTTTCAACAAAGTTAATGTGCCTCAGGACCAGACTACAAAGTGAAGTTTGCTCCCTTTAATAGGGTTGCCAGCTTCCAGGTGGAACATGGGCATCTCCTGGCATTGCTCATCTCTAGGCAACAGAGATCAGTCCCTCATGTAAATTGGTTGCTTTGGATGATGTACTCTAGGGCATCATTTCAGCTGAGGTCTCCTCCCTTCCCGAACCTCACCCAACCAAGGTTCCACCTCAAAATAACCAGGAATTTCCCAATCCAGAGTTGGGAGCCCTTCTCTTTAGCAAGGATCCTGCTCTTTCTTTGTTGCATTCTTTGTTCTTGTCCTTGCTCTAGAACTGTTGGGATTCTTGCTGTTCTCTGTGTGTGTTTGTGTATGTGAGTAAAGTGCCATCAAGTTACAGCCCTTATAGTGACCCCTTATGGGGTTTTCTAGGCAAGAGATTACCAGAGGTCACTTGCCATTGCATTCCTCTGCATAACAACCCTGGTATTCCTTGGTGGTCTCCCATTCAAGTACTAGCCACAACCTACCCTGGTTAGCTTCTGAGATCTGATAAGATCAGGCTCCTCTGGGTTATCCAAGTCAAATACTAAACATACAGACCAAACTAACTGCCAGATGCTACCTTCTGGCATAAACAGCCCAAGCTGGCCTGATTTCAAAGATCTCAGAGGCCCCATCCGCACACGCAAAATAATGTGTTTTCAAACCACTTTCACAACTGTTTGCAAGTGGATTTTGCTATTCCGCACGGCTTCAAAGAGCACCGAAAGCAGTTTGAAAGTGCATTATTCTGCATGTGCGGAATGAGCCAGAAGCTAAGTAGTCCTTGGATGAAAGACCATCAAGGAAGTCCAGCATTACTACCCAGAGGCAGGCAATGGTAAAGTACCGCTGAAAGTCTTTTGCCTTGAAAACCCATCAAATCCTAGAAAACTGGAGACTTTTGTACCCATGGAAGCTCTCACACAGCCATAGCCTTTTGTAGGGTAAGATGAAGATTTCAGTTTGGCTGCGTATCGGATGGGGTGGAAGACATGCCAACAGCCTCCTGCAGAATCCGATCAAGCATCACAATTTATCCTCCCATCCCTTTGAGAAGTTAATTATATGATCTAATGAAACTTTTTTTTTTTTTTGGTGTGCATCTGGCTCAGAGGGGAGCTGGGCTTCATTCCACCGTCCTGGATGCTCATTAAATCTAAAAGGATGTAATGGGCCAGTTTTATTATCATTGCTGTTTCTACCTATCGCATTGGGAAATTATTCAGGGAGGGTAGGCATGAAAGAACAGTGCGGGGAGCAAAGACAAGACGCCGAAACGAACGTGTAGGATTGCATTCGTTTCAGGAAAGACCACGTGATTTTGTTCCAGGAGCAAAGCCAAGCGCCTACAAATCAATTCGCCGAAGCTTCGAGGGAAAGGACTTACCTTGGTTTTTACCTTGGATCAATTAGCTGGCTGCGATGTTGCTTTAATAATTAAAATCTGGTGGGGGCGGCAGGAGCGGCGGCAGGAGCGGCGGCAGGAACGCTTTGAGCTCACAACACTGTTCCTTCTTCCCCATCACCCAAAGGCCTCACGCTTGGCAGATGGAAGCTGGAGCCATCACTAAGCTGTGGTCTTCTGCTCCCATGCCAGCTGCTCTAGCACACCATTTCTGGCAATTTTTAAGCTGGAGACAGACTTTTAAAGGTCGATTGGGACGTAGATATGCACAGAAAGTTAGCAAAGGCATTGTGTGGGATGCTGAGCGAACGCGGATCCCCTTGACACCATTGGCTGGAGTCACAAGGTTGGCTGCAAATGACTGATTGACTCCGTTCGGCTGCCTGAGGTGCAGCTAATAGCTTCCATTCTCATTACATACATGCCATTGCCATTTCTGTTTTCTTTTTGTTTCCATGATATCATTATGAACCTTTGCATTCCATCTCCTTTTAATCACTGCTGTTTCAATTTTTTTTACAGCTTTTTCAATGCCGAGGCAAAAAAATCATTGTCAACTGGGTGCCAGACCCTTCATTTGCAGGATTGCCCAAATGCCTTTTTGTTTATGGGAAAAAATCCATAAACTGTTAGTGGCTATGCTTGGGTGGCTAATGTGCAGGTAGCAGTGAAGATCCACTCCTCTCTGCATTCTCTCCCCGCCCTCCACAAAACTGGGGCTCTCATCCACAGCTCAGCTATTTCTTAATGCAGAAAGTCAGTGTGAGGAAACCTGAAGTGGACCAAAACTAGGCCCACAGCTTCAGTGTAATCCCCAGAGAAGCAATATTGAAATGGAGATTTTGAATCAGACTGATGCCAAACTTAGTGCGGACACCCGATCGCAGAGGTGGGATCCAGCAGGTTCTCATGGGTTCCCGAGAGTAGGTTACGAATTATTTGTGTGTGCCGAGAGGGGGTCAATAATTGGTGATTTTGCCACGTGATTTTTGCCTTTGTTACGCCCCTCCTCCACTTCTCAGCAGTAGCGTGCAGAACTTGAAGCATTCTAGCAGGAGGTGCACCGGCGTGCATGGCAGCCTGCGCCTGCGTGCATTCGTTTCCCGCCCAAGGACCGGTGCAGCAGCTGCGTCCTTGCCACAGCCCCGCCCAGCAACGCCCCACCCCTGGTATGCCCGGCCACGTCCCCGTCGTGCCCCGCCCAGCCCCATTGGTGCTATGCCACTGTTTGAATCCCACCACCATGGGAACCTGTTACTAAAATTTTTGGATCCCACCACTGCCCGGTCGGCATAGCCTGTTGCAGCCCAGAACTCCTGAGCTCAGGCGATCCGCCGGCCTCAGCCTCCATGGCAGTTGGGATTACAGGCATGCACCACCCCGCCTAGCTCCCCATCGGGGAATCGAACCCCGGTCTCCCATGTGACAGGCGGGGATTTCTGCCACTATACCACAAAACAACCAGGATGAGAAATTTGACCTCATCCCTAATGTTGATACTCTTGACATTTTTCAAGCTGTTTTCTTGCAGAAAACCATATTACTTCCTTCTGCTCATTGGAAGGAGGGTAGGATAACCTCTCAGTTAGGGCTCAGACAGACATATAGTCAGGATCGAATAGGGTATAGGACCAGGTATTCTTTGTTAGGCCAATTTGTCTATCACCGTGGTGGCGAACCTTTGGCACTCCAGATGTTACGGACTACAATTCCCATCAGCCCCTGCCAGCATGGCCAATTGTAGGGGCTGATGGGAATTGTAGTCCATAGCATCTGGAGTGCCAAAGGTTCGCCACCACTGGTCTATCATATGGAGGCAGTGGGTTAGGGATAGTTGACAGGGTCAAGGGAAAATAGTGACAACAGCAAACCTCATCTTAAGGGTTGCCAATTGCAATCAGCCTCTATGCCTTGTGGTCACCCTCAGAGTTACTGGTTAGCCACTGTGTGAGACAGGATGCTGGACTAGATGGACCGCTGATCTGATCCATCAGGGATGTCGCATTGATTGTATGTTTCTCTCTGAGTGGTGTGGCGGATGGAGAATTCTGCCAATCATGACACCACCCCGAGATCCTGAAAGGAAGTGTGGGGTAAAAATGGAATCGGAAGGGGAGGAGTTTCTACTTTCATCCTCTGTGATGGTGACATGCAAGCCTATGGAATGTCATGAATGATCACTTATTGGAAAACTTGGCTTCTGTTCGTTTGAACAGATTTTGGAACCCAGGGCTCAGACAGCAGGCACTAACAATTGGTTTTGACTTTGCTGTAAACCAGGTGTTGTACAGGGTCTTTGTGTGCTCTTGTAATCCCTGTTCAACAGAGAGATGGAAACAAACAATTACAAACATCTCATAAAATATTCCGTTCTCTCCCCTTCATTGGAAATGCTTCGAGGCTAAGGGAATTGAAATCATTTCTGAAGAGGCAGCTACCAGTGGTGAACAGTAAGCAGCTCAGAGAATCTTCACTTCCAGCCCCAGAACTGTCAGACGTTCACTGATTCTCCCTCTCCAAAAAGAGCTCCTAGCAGCTTAAGCAACAGAAGGTGTTCTTCAAAGAAAACATACTTAACCTTCCTCTTTAGCTGTCACCATGTTAACCTGTCGGTTCTTGATGGGGCTGTTAATAATCTCACGTTAAACCCACAAATAACCGTACTGTTCAAAAATGAAACGTTAAACCTGGAGATGGTCAGTAAAGGAATGATAAGGGAATAGCTCCTGCCAGATTTGGAGGGCTCTATTCTGGTCCTCTCTTCTTTGCATACTGTCAGTGAGTGAAGGACAAGGATTGCTTTGGCTTGGGTGCTTACAGTAGTTGCCCCAATTCTGTGGAAATGTTTCTTAGAGGCGATGTGTTGCGGGTTTTCCAGGATGCGACAGGTGCTGCTTACACTACGACTGAACTGTTCTGGTGAGAGCCAGTGTGGTGTAATGGTTAAGAGCAGGTGGACTCTAACCTGGAGAATCGAGTTTGATTCTCCTCTCCTCCACATAAGCAGTAGACTCTTATCTGGTGATTTCTCCACCAGAGGAATAGCGCCAACGGGGCGGGGTGGGGCACGATGCCCTGGGCGGAGGGGGCGTGGCGGGGGCATTTTGGGGTGTGGTGGGGGCGCATGTGCACCCCGGGAGGAGTTTCCCCTCGCTCCGCCTGTAAGGTCTCTGAGTAACCTTGAGTAGATTCCTCCGGCTGAGGTTGGCTGAACGCCCGGGATGGGAATACTTTCATTATCAACACTGATTGCTCTGCTTGTCTCTGTCTCTGTGAAACTGCCTGTGTGAAACTGTCTTGGGAAAGCTTGGGATGGGAACCCTGGATTGTTTATTCCGGATTTGGCGGGAACGGTTTGGGAGCCCGTAAAAGCGGCGATATGGCCAGGGGGGGCTTCAGTTCCCACATTGTCTGTAGTCGATCAAGAATGCCAGCTCAATAAAGAACTTCTACAGTTACTTTTGGCCTGGACCTTACTGATTCGTTACACCGCCTCTGTTCTCCACTCCTCCACAGGAGGCCTGCTGGGTGACCTTGCGCAAGTCACGGTTTTGTCAGAGCGCTCTCTCTCTCCCACCTACCTCACAAGGTGTCTGTTGTGGAGAGAGAAAGGGAAGGGGTTTGTAAGCTGCTTTAAACCTCCCTACAATTGAGAAAAGAAGGGTGCAAATTCAAACTCTTCTTCTTCTAGACTGCTGAGTAATGCTAGGGAAAACCTGAATGTCCATCAGTGTTAGTTGTAATAGCGGGCTGATCTGTTGACATCTTCATGTTTCTATTATGTTATTGGGATTGCAGGATTTAAAAAAAAAACTATTTTAAGATATATAAGTTGCCTTGAGTCTTGCAATCCATGAGAGAAAATGCGATAGGAACATTTACGAATATATAAATCGGTGATCTCAACAAACTCTATGGTTTTCTGAAATGCCTCAGTGACATGAAACACAGATGGAAATACTTTGGATTTGAGGTATTCACTGTTTTGTTTGCCAAACAGGGGCATAGCTACAGAAAATGTTGCCCGGGGGCAAGCAGTGACATTGCATTCCCCCGCCCTCCACCCGCCCAAAATCAGGGCTTTCCCGGCACTGAACTGAATATTGCTAGTTGTCCCCCACATCCTACTTCTCTCTAGCCACGCTTCCTGGATGCCTTTAGGTTTTAAAAGTGTTCTGGGACCTGCAGTTCGGATTGGACTCTGCTATCTCTGGTACAAATTGTGAAGAGACAGAGAAGAGGGGGAGGGGAAATTGGGGAAGGGAAGAAGTAGAAGGTAAAGAAATAGAAAAAGTGAGGCAGAAAAGTCAAAGAAATGAAGGAGAAAGAATGGAAGCAAGGAAAGAAAAGAAAGAGAAAGAGAGGAAGTGGGAGCATAGGTCTCTTAAATTCTAAATGTAACAAGATGAAATAGATATGAACAGCAGTAAGAACTCTTATACCAATAACTCCGCAGGGGAAAACTAATGTGATTGAACTGTGACCTAGCCTGTGTCATCAGCAAAACAAACAAACAAACCCCAGTGTGGTTTATACTAAATAATATTGATAAAGCAGGGAAGAATAAGAAGAGTCAGAAGAGGCACAGACGCCTGCAGTTTACTACATGGAAGGCTGGAGGAAGAGGGACACAACCTTGCTCCCAAAATCAGTGCAAGAAGCAACTTGGGCTACAATTCAACTCATGGCTGGGACACTTATTTGGGAAGAAAACAAACACAGAGAGCCTTACTTCGGAGTAAACTTGCACAGAACAGACAACTAGAAACTGATGGACACTTGCTTGTGAGCAGCCCCTAGGCCTCAGTGGGACTTTCCTCTGAGTAAATATAGAGGTTCTGGCTGAAGGAGCAACTGTTGGAAAGCAATAAATGAGAGCCCTGGAGTTGGGTGGTGGGGGTTTGAGAAGAGCATCGCTATGAGGTTCCAGTTCTGTTCAAGGAATCTATGGTTCAGGGCACCTTCGTCTTAGGATAGTTTCAAAGAGCATTAACGTTGCGGCACAACAAATAGTTTCATACAACCAAATATGAGATGCAAAACTGAAGTGAAATTATCCCTTCAGATGAAGTCTAAAATGTTAGACACAGAAGTGATTCGGAAAGGAAATCAATCCATATATCCACTATTCTTGGGTAATTTATTGTGTAAGTCAGCATTGCCACCCTCAAATCATATTTCATTATGTCTCATAATAAGCATAGGCAATTTAAAACCATGGCCTCACCTATTTGTTGTTGTTTTTTTGTTTCAGGAGGGAATATGTAACCCTCAGCACTGAGCTTGTGAGCGGTAGATATAACTCAGTGGCAGAAAAATAATATGAGGGGTGGGAGTGGGAAGGTGGTACCAAAGTCTATGAAAGTAACAAATAGATTCCAAATAGCTTTATTATTTATCACCCAAAAATCCTTAACTATTAACATGTAAAGTCTTCATACAATTGAGTCTTTTATTACACTTTTCAGACAATACTATTTCAAGAAAACATACTTATCCATTGCCTTCATGGTTTGACATGCAAAGGCCCATTCTGTATGGGTCAACAAACACGGGTGTAGGACACTATAAAACCTGTTTTTTTGGGGGGCGGGATTCACACAGGCCCCATCTTCAAAATGAGTCTCCCCACTTTATTTCCCCCAACCCAGGTTTTTTGAAAATCCCTAACTAGGAATTCTTTTGAAAAATCCCAGGTTGGAGCTGCTCCTGAGTGAATGGCCAATCTGGAGGCATTTTATTTTCCTCCCTTCCGCTGCACCCTCCACAGTGGGGAAGAAGGTACCTGCATTGCCCAGATGTTCCAGGGAGGCCCTTTTCCTTTTAAAAAAAAAACCATTTTGCGGGTTGCATCTGTGTAGCTATGCAGGTACAGCCGGTCTTATCATGGGACAATCAGCATGGTTGTGGGGGTTCATCTCTGCATGCCAGCATAGCTATGGATGTTTTGCCGGAAATTTTAAAAAAGAGAGAAGCCTCTCTGTGTAAAGGCATGTCAGCAACCCAGATTATTTCCATGGGCTCCAGTCGCTGCCTGCATGGGACTCATGTGAACAGGAAAACGAGTTCCTTTATCTTGACTGCAACCCGTTATACATTTTCTGTGCAGAATCAGCCAAAGTTTAACGTAAAATTTAATCTTATCTTAAACTTGCAATTCAGCTTTTCAGTTCTTCAAGCAAATACTACTTGACAAAGCTTTGAGTCCAGCAAGCCTTTATTGGCATAGACAACAATACAACAAAAGTTTTGTGATTTTTCCTTCTTTTTCAGCACTTCTTCAGAAGTCTGTTGGTTTAAATCACCCAGGAGAATCTTAACTGCTTCTACAAAAGTCTTTCAGATTCTTAACCCTGATTTCTACACAAAGTATACAACAACACGCAGCAAACAAATACCTTTAATGGGTATCCCCAAAGGTTGGTTTGACGCAGAGTGTTATTTACTTAAGACACAGCTACAGCATCTATATTGGCAAGAACACCGAAAATCACTAGTGAAAAACTCCACCCTTTATTTTAAAAAGAAAAAGGAATTACAAATACTAATACAAAAGAAAAAAACACAAACTTTTTTTGTACAAAGGGTTGCAGCTGGTATATGAAAAGATTTCTGCTGATGGAGTCATTTCATAACATTTATTTTGCAGTATTTGAACATTTCCTTTCTAAAGATAGAAATAGCCACAAATTTCATTTCCTGGTTCAGGATGGCTTTTAAAAAATGTTCAGTGGGTGGTGCTACCATAATATGATTTTCACTCTTGAACAGCCCAGCATCTGTTGACCAGCAATAAGAAAGAGTCTCTTCTGCAGGTGTTCCCAGTGCGGTATCCATGGGCACCATGATGCTCACCGAGGGTTTAAGAAAGTGGGTGGGGTGAGGTGGGACTTTTATCCTCAGACCAAGGCCTCTGATTGGCCATGTAGATTAAAAACCCACTGCTTTAGAAACAGCTGGCACCACAATACAACGATCTTCACTGTGTGACTGAAGGTAATCGCTGTATATGCAAGGCATTCTTTTTAAAGCTGACATTTTGAAGTGTTACTATTAGAGGTATGCCTAACCTCACTCCCTGTCATTTGGCTCTTCCTGTTTGGGCATCCATATTGTGGTTGCACCCATTGCCCTGTGTCAGAATTCCAAAGGTGCCCATAGGCTCAAAAAGGTTGGGGACCTCTGATTTTCTGAACAGCTGCTAATCAGATGGGAGGCTTTGAACCAACATTTCCCTGGTTCTAATAGTCCAATGCTTTGATGGTCACATGACACCAGTTGGTCCCTTAAGAATTTTCTGCCCGGTTTTAATGTCCTTGTTTTAAAAAAAATAAGAACATAAGAACTAGCCTGCTGGATCAGACCAGAGTCCATCTAGTCCAGCACTCTGCTACTCGCAGTGGCCCACCAGGTACCTTTGGGAGCTCATATGCAGGAGGTGAAAGCAATGGCTTGCTGCTACTGCTCCTGAGCACCTGGTCTGCTAAGGCATTTGCAATCTGAGATCAAGGAGGATCAAGATTGGTAGCCAGAGATCGACTTCTCCTCCATAAATCTGTCCCAAGTCCTTTTTAAAGCTATCCAGGTTAGTGGCCATCACCACCTCCTGTGGCAGCATATTCCAAACACCAATCACATGTTGCGTGAAGAAGTGTTTCCTTTTATTAGTCCTAATTCTTCCCCCAGCATGAAATAGAACCAGCTCTGATTGTTTCAAGACCAGACAGATTGTTTCAAGACCAGACTGATTCGAATCCTTATGGGTTTTTATTACTCTGATCTAGTGATTTTATTCTTATTTATTTTTAGCAGCCTTTTGGGGTGCATTATTGGCTGGGAATCTAGAGGCCATTGGGCTTGCGGGGTTGGGTTTATCAGCAAGGAAAGGAACACTAAGAGTCAGGTACTAGGATTCAGTTAATGAACCATCAGGAGGTCAGTTCATATGGTAATCTACAATGAGTCTTGCCACGGCATTGCACAGAACACATAAACACACTGTGAAGCTTTTTTACACTGAACAGATTCTTGGTCAATCGTTCTCAGTATTTCTGCTCTGACTAGCAGTGACTCTCCAGGGTATTTCACATCAACTCCCAAAAGAGTGAGCTCCCAAAGGCACCTGGTGGGCCACTACGAGTAGCAGAGTGCTGGACTAGATGGACTCTGGTCTGATCCAGCAGGCTAGTTCTTATGTTCTTATGTTCTTAACTACTACTTGGTCTTTTTAACTGAAGATGCTGGGGCTTGAACCTGAGGCTTTCTACATTCAAAGCAGAAGCTCTTCCTCTGAACACCAGCATCTTGTCCTTTTTAGGCAGTAGCAACTAAGGGTTTTTATAGCTAGCTTGGCTGTCTGATTTGCACTGGTGCATCAAATGAGGTCCTGCTCTAAGGAAGTGCTGAAATCCAGACCTCGTCTTCAAAAACAAAGCCTCTAGTAAAGAGCTGCCATGTTGCTAGATGAGTGGTCTGGCTTTTAAATGTGGCCTTTGTTGTAAGGTTGCCATCATCATTTCACCTGGGATTGAATATTGGGGGAGGGCTGCAACATTGGAAGGGCTCAGAAGCAGGGCAAAAAGCTGCTGGCTTTTAGTAGAGTCTAAAGGCAAGATGGTCTCCATAGCCCTTATTCCAGACTGTCTTGGTCAAGGTGGGAGGTCAATTCTCTTTGCCTAGCACACAGTTGGGTCTGTGGTGGACTCCACTTCTGAGATGGTCGCATGCGATTCATGCTCAGGTGAGTTGATATGAAAGACAAGATGGTCTCCATAGCTCTTATTCCAGACTGTCTTGGTCAAGGTGGGAGGTCAATTCTCTTTGCCTAGCACACAGTTGGGTCTGTGGTGGACTCCACTTCTGAGATGGTCGCATGCGATTCATGCTCAGGTGAGTTGATATGAAAGACAGTGGAATCCTAAACAGATTACAAAACCCACTAAAGTCAATGGGCTCAGAAGGGCTTCACAGTGTTCTGGATTGCAGTATTCGGCTCCCGGTGGGTCACTGCAGATCTTCTAGTCTGTTCTTTTCTTGCAGGGTGGCTCACCCTGGTAAGTCATTATGTTGGAGGTGCCAGGCGGGGGTGTGGGGTGGGTAATTGATTTCATCCCTTTGTCTTTGTAGGGCCAGACGTATTTATATAGCCTCTGTGTTTTTGGCACTGATGTGGTTTGGTCACAGCCTGCATCGCTGGGAATGGGTCAGGGATTGGCAGGCCATAGGGCTTTCTAATCAAATAGTGATTCTGCCGCCCGCTGCGGCTGTGTCAGAGTGTGGGCAACGGTGTCAAGGGACAGCCCGCAAACAGCAAATAAAGCAAGACCCAGTGATATGTGGTAATTAAGTTATTCTTCATTTCCAGGATGGCTGCCGAGGATGAGATTGTAACAATGAGCCCCAGGCATTTCTCCCTGATTAGTTGTCTCCATCTCGCTACCTTATGACACGCAAGATGAATATGCAGCATTTTCTATTTGTGCTACTAAACCACCCATTAACTGCCAGCAGTGAAAATCGATCTATAAACTCCAGCATTCTCCTCGCTCCCTCCCTCCCTCCCCCACCTTGGCCAGAGGAGATGAAAAAACCTGGATTCTGGAGAACGTCCCATTCTGCTGATAAAAAAGGTAAAGTTTCCCTTCAGTTGTGTTCAACCCTGGGGTCCCACTGCAAGCAGTGATTTCATAGGCAAGCTGTTTTTGTGGGGTAGTTTGCCATTGCTTTCCCCGGCTATTTTTCACCCCCTAGCTATGTGCTAGGTACTCCTTTACCGACCAAGGAATGAATGGATGGTTGAGTTGACCATGAGCCAGCTGCCAGGATATCTGACCCACAGGGAGCACGAACTCCTGACCGTGTGAGTGGCAGTGCAAGCACTTAACCACTACGCCACGCGGCTCCTATTTTGCTGATAACAGCACAGAATCATAGACCTATGATACTAAGGACTTCAATGGGTCACTCCACAGAAAAGGGCCGTTAGAACTAAGCTATATTTATCAGAGACAGTGTCCCCATAGAACTTGTTTTAGTATTCTTTATACAGATGGTTTCAGGTTTCTCATCTCTGCTGGTTCAACTCCCAAACTTGTTTTTGTTTATCTATTCCCTTGTGGGAATCAAACTCACAATTTTTTTTGTTATTGTTGCAATTTTCTGCTTTTATGACAGAACAGACACATTTGTCAGCGTTATTTGTACAGGCATAGTCTGTCAAACCTTACATATTTTATCAATTTCCTTAATAGTCTGCCTTTCCTTCTGAGACTTAAAGTGGATTACAAAATTAAAAACAAGGTAATAAAACAACATCACACATACAATAAACAGTGCAGTACAATAACCGCGGTGATACAGAGCAATACGATAAAAATGCGAGACAAAAAATTCACAGATATTAAAACTGCAACTCTGTTTCCTTTATAAGAAAGTCCCCTCGGACACTGCCGTTTTGCATGGCAGCTTTGCATTTAGAAATGCACGAGGTCACTTGCAGTTAAAACACAAGTGACAATAGCCATGCAATAAATCAGGACAGGCATCTTCCAGGTGGGATTTGGAACTTTCTCAGAATTACAACTGATCTCTAGATGACATAGTTCTCCCAGAAGAAATGGCAGCTTCAGAAGGTAGATTCTATGGAATTACATCCCTGTTAATCTTCCTCTCCACCCTGAGCTGGATAGCTTAAGCTAGCCTGATCTCACTGGATCATGGAAGCTAAGGAGGGTCATCCCAAAGGCGTAGCTCCAAGGGGACAGGGGGGTGCATGAGGCATGGGGCGCACCCCAGTGGGGTCGTTGCAAGGGTGTTTTGGGGGCATGGGGAGGGCGTGGCAGGGGCGTGGCAGGGCGTGGCAGGGGTGTTCCAAGGTGGGACAGGGGTGGAGGGCGCACCAATGCACCAGGTGTTTCCCCCTTCGCTACGCCTCTGGGTCAGCCCTGACGGGTATTTGGATGGAAGACCTCCAAGAAATACCAAGGTCATCATGCAGAGGCATACAATGGCAAACTACTTCTGAATGCCTCTTGCCTTGAAAACCCTACGGGGGTCACCATGAGTCAGATATGACTTGACAGCATTTTTCACCACCACCAATCCTCCCCCTCCCAACTCCATCCTCCCCAGTTACTACCCACTCCCATCCCTGCCAAAACTCCAGGAATTTGGCAAGCCAGAGTTGGCAACTCTGTTAAGAATACAATAATGTAATCTGTAAAGCAAACCTTTGCCAGGACTGAAGTTTGATTTTGAAAAGGCCTTCAAGAATAGTTTAAACAAAACTGATGCTGAAGTGAGAACATCCAAAGAGCGGGAGGTCCAGTAAGTACGGGAGGCTGCCAAGAGGTAGTCAGATCTTTTCTGTCTTCCTCACACCCCTTTATCAATAATAACAACACTATGTTGGGGGAAAAGACTTGATCCAGTTTTGCATGATGTTGATTATTTTTGTGGTAATTGATACATTAATGGAACAGTGGGTCCCCATCTTTTATATCTGATATCCCACCAAAGTGTTCTATCAAAGAACCAGGTTCCAACCACCAGAGGGAAAAAAAGTCCACTTTCCCCCCAAGAATGGCATTTATAAATTTACTGGAATTCTGTTATTACATTTGTCCATTGCTGTAAGTTTAAAGGATACCAAAAATTGCACTAATATTGTTTGGGGCTAAATGTGATTGCTATGTCCTTAAAACACAAACAATAATTACAATTCTTTTAGCCAGTGTAGCGTAGAGTTGTTTAGCCAGTATAGTGGAGAAGAGCAGGTGGACTCCAATCTGGAGAACTGCGTTTCATTCCCCACTCCTCCACGTGCAGCCTGCTGGGTGACCTTGGGCTAGCCACAGTTCTCTCAGAACTCCCTCAGCCCCACCTACTTCACAAGGTGTCTGTTGCAGGGAGAAGAAAGGAAGAAGTTTGTAAGCTTCTTTGAGTCTCCTTACAGGAGAGAAAAGCAGGGGATGCATACAAACTCCTCTTCTCTTCTAGCTGAAAATAATAACAACACTGTTGAATTTAATTTTTACTATTACAACTGCAAAATCCATGGGAGAGGAATAGAAGCACAATGGACTGTCTTTGAAAGGTAGCGGCACATCAAAGATACCTGCTGGTGGGCAACAGAAATGAACAACAGAGAGGAAGAAAATTGATTAATTTGAAATGTGTTCTTGGATGAGAGTTTTATGAAAACCATGGGCAGTCATAAAGAGAAATAAGAGGGTTCTAGATCAAATCAAGTTTGAATTCTCCCTAGAGGCTAAAATGACTAAACTGAGGCTATCATACTTCGACCACATCATGAGATGACAAGAGTCACTAGAAAAGGCAAGTGCCAGCATGATGTAGTGCACAGGTGTCAAACTCATGGCCCTCCAGATGCTATGGACTACAGTTCCCATCACCCCCTGTTAGCATGATGATGACAGGGAATGATGGGAACTGTAGTCCATAACATCTGGAGGGCCATGAGTTTGACACCTATGATGTAGTGGTTAAGAGCAATCCGGAGAACCGGGTTTGATTCTTCACGCCTTCACATAAGCAGTGGACGCTGATCTGGAGAACCAGGTTTGTTTCCCCACTTCTCCACATGAAGCCTGCTGGATGAACTTGGGCCAATCACAGTTCTTTCAGAACCCTCAGCTCCACCTGTCTGTCAAAGTGTTTGTTGTGACAAGGGAAAGGGAGGGAGTTATATATGACACATATAAGTACTTATTGTGCAGTTCTATTGTACTTCTCTGGCAATACTCTGCTTAGATTATCCCATTCTTGTTGCCAACATCCATCACACCATAATCTGGAGCAAAGCAGACATAAGCCTTTTTCTCACCATCAGACTGAATCAGCACATTGACCTTGGCCATGTCATTGCTGCAGATGGTGAGACCTTTCTTCGCTCAAATAAAGACACAACAACGACAGGCTGGAAAAGGAATGGGCCGCAGCCCAGTTAATTAATATATAATAATCAATAACATGATCAAACTTCAACTATGTACAAAATGAAGCTGGGCGGCAAACGGGTCGCACATCAACATCCCAATCTCCATTGGGAAATGTCGGGAAGGGAAGCCCCAGAGATATCACTCTGGCTTCCACCCTTCCCGCCTTTGCTGAGGAGACGGGCACCGGCTAAGCCCATGGCCGCCTACCGGCCCGCCCTCCTCTCCTTGCTTGCTGGGGTGTCGGGCACCAGCTAAGCCCACGGCCGCCTATTGGCCCGACCCAACCCCACTCCCTGGGGTGTCGGGCAGCGGCCCGGCCTGCCGGCCTGCCAGCCTGCCCGCCCCACCCCCGGCCCTTCCACAGGGCACAAGCCTGGGAGAACCTGCCAGAAGGCTCGTTTTCTCCCCAGATGTGCGACTCCCGTTGTCAAACCCGCCACGAGCTGCCCCTCTTGCAGCTCCCTGCCCAAGCTTCTCAAGCCTGAGCCTGTCTGGTCCTCACCAATCGGAGGAGGGTGTAGCGCACTGATTGCAGCCAAAGGTCCAAGCCCCACCGGGACAGGTGGACACCATCTGGCTCGAACAGATCTTTGTTATCCTGCGAAATCTCTGCATGGTCCGCCACCGCTCCCCCGAGGGAGAGCCCACCTTGGTGGCCGCCTTGTTGACCTTCTGGCGGGCCCTGTCCACGGCCGCGGGGTCCATCGCCCCACTCCAGTGCACCCGCTGGAGGAGATCTGACCACACCAAAGTCATACCGGGCCGGTGCTTCGCCAGGCTCCGTAGCGTGGTGGCCACCGCCCATCTCAGTTCAAGGCCCGACCTGGCCGGGAGGTCCTCCTCCCCCAGGTGGACGACTAAAATGTCCGGTGTGGCCAATTGGAAAATGTATTCGATAAGCTTGCATTCAAGCTCATCCCATAGCATGTTCCCTTGCCCCAACCAGGTGATTCTCACGTGAGCCGCGAGTCCGAGATGCCGGCACCAATCGGATGAGCAGGCATAGTCCCTGGCATGATTGATGATGCTGTGCCCCACGACCGACACCTGTCGGAAAACAGTCTGCGGCATCCCTGGAGGCACTGAAAGGGAATCAACATGTTAAGTGAGGGCGGATGTAAGCCTGAAAAGCGTCCGAGCGCCACCTGCCCAAGGTGCGGATTTCGTCATGGGTCCTGCCCTGCTGGGCCGCGGTTGTGGCGGCCCCAATCCTGAAGGAGTGCAGGCCGCACTCGGTGGCTGGCAATTCTGCCCGGGCCAGGCAAGCCCTCAACACCGCCAGCATCTGGAACCTGGTAAGGGGGGACCCATCCCCGTGCACCAGGAGCATCCCGCCTTGCCGTGGCCTGTGGCGGAGCCAAGTGGTTAGTGAGGCAAGGGGGCAGGTCACATCACCCGGCAAGACCGGCATCGTGACCCAGGCACCATGGCCCTTTTGATTGGTTTTGGAATGGGCAAGCCATGCATAGACCATGTCTCCGGACAAGACCAGGTGCTGCTGCTGCAGCACCGTACCTGGAAGCCGGTCCCTGGTGGGGGCCACCAGCTCCCCCAGCCTGAAAGCCCCGTGATGCACCAGGTGGAAAGCAGCTGTAAAGAGCAGGCGCTCATAGTGTGAAGCGCACACCTGCCGCAACTCCCCTGTGGCTGCTTGGAGCACCTCCCTGGTGATGGGGCGCCTTAAGTCCCTATGGCTGGGGCCCGAGCGCCACCAGCCAGCACCAGCCGGCAGACGACAATGTTTTAGTTACATCCGGGAAGCCAGAGATCCTGCAATAAAATGCAATCCCGGCCAGCTGCACCCCCATGGATTGTGGGTGCATGCCCCGCCCATGGAGGTAAACTAGGTACTTAAGTAGGAGGCCTGTATCCACCCCACTGCGGACCGACCGACCTGTTGTCGCGGCGTAGCTCTGGAAGTCGCGCACGGCTCTGTCGTACTGTCTACACGTGGCCTGTGCCAACGAATTCAAAACACCTGTGATGACGGTTCGCTGCCAAGGTTCCACAGGGACGCTGGAACTGTCGCCGGGAACAGCTCTGCCCCGGGGGCCAGGCGCCTGATGCGATCCCCCTGCTGGCGAGATAAGGCATCGGCAATCTCATTCTGCAAACCTGGAACGAAAGCAGCTATAAAGGAGATGTTATACTTCAAGCAGGTAAGGACAAGATCGCGCACCAGACGCATGACCCGTGCAGATTTGCTAGATTGCCTGTTCACCACTCACATGACGGCCTGGTTGTCGAACCAGAAGAGCACCCTCTTATCGAGCCAACAGTCGTGCCAGATGTGCACCGCCACCAGAATGGGAAACAGTTCAAGGAAGGTGAGGTCCCTAGTGATTCCCAGTGCGTGCCAAGATGCAGGCCAGAGGCCCTGTGCCCAGTGACCCTGGAAGTATACACCGAACCAAAGGCCCCTGAGGCATCAGAATGCACCTGTAGCTCCAGGCCAGGTTCTACAGACATCTGCCACAAGGAAATGCCATTACAAGCCTCTTGGAGAAAATGTTTCAAGCCAAACCTTAAAGGTCCCTCTTTACGAGAGAAGTCCCTTTGTAACCCTAACGTGATGGTTGGGGGGGCCTGTAGCCAGACAAAGACCTCGGCCAGCCGAGGGATGCCAGGAGTGCACCCTGCCTGAATTGCCACCACCCTACGGTAGGCAAGAATTAAAAGGTGACCCAGTAAGGACTGCTTGGACCAGGCGCACCCTGCATTTTCGCGAGGGGCATGATCGACTGGATTAGGGTTGGCTAGAAGCGAGGCAGCTTGTCTCTGGGGAGTGAGTGGACATACCATGGACCGCGGTCAATCAGCTGTATATGCCTCTCTAAGTAGCATTGAGGTGTATGGGCAAAGTGGGCCCCCTCCATCTTATTGGGAGCCAAAGGGACCCCTATTCTCCGGCTGCCAGCATTTGAAGAGGCCCCCAGTGCCATTCCTCGCGACTCCCTGGAGTGCCCTGCCTGCCGCATAAAACAGGAAATCATCCAAGCAGAGTGAAATCACCAACCCGGAGGGCACCCTCTGCCTGGGAAGCCCATTTGAAGAGGAAAGTGCTGAAGGCCTCGAATGCGGCACAGGCTATGGAGCATCCCATGGAAAATTGCCTTGTCCACGTGCCAGAGCCCTTGAAAGTGGATGCCCAACAGCTCAAAAAAATCTAGGGGGGCAATGGGCAGGAGCCGAAGAAGGCGGACTGGATATCGCATTTCGCCAGTAATGCACCCGGGCCAGCTTGCCTGAGGATAAGGCTGATGGCCTGCGTCTAGGGTGAGCATACCGCACTGTACATACCCAGGGGTCTATAAGGGAAATCGTTAACTGAGTTGCCCCACCAGGGGATGGGAGGGAGGTGTTGCATCAGGTGAAACTCCCCCGGGGTCTTCTTATAGCCACCACGCCAATGGGGAGACCCTCCAAGTTGGGGAGTGGAGGCTGGCTGTAGGGACCGGCAACTCGGTACCGGCCCCCTCACTTCCTTATCCGCCAGCTTATCTGCCACCACGCCGGGGTGATCCAGGACCGATTTTTTTATTTTGTTAGCCTGATAGGCCTTCCTGCACCCCTTCTTGATATATGGGATTCTGAAACCCGTTGCAAAGCCATCCCCAAAAGGCGCAGCTGCACACCTTGTCAGGGTCCAATGCTTGCAGCCAGTCTAACAGCACCCCAGCCGGATGGGTGTGGGGGCAAAAGGTCTGCAGCAAAGCTGAAGTTTCAATGCTTTTGGGAGGCAGCAGCGACCGCCCTGGCAGCCCACGGCATCCTTCTGAAGAGAGGCCCGGTGCCAGGGGAACGGGCCTGCCGTCGTAGCGGAGGGCGACCCGCACTGGCTTTTGTGCAGCCCACCCTGCTGTAGTGGTTTCCAGAACAATTGGAGCAAACGCGGAAAGTCATACTTGCATTTTGAGTTCGTGCTGGCAAGCGCCTCTATTATAAATTCCCAGCAAGTCCCTTTCGGCCATCCCCCCATTTCCAGGTAGCTTCTGGGAGGCCTCACCGGTGGCGGGAGGGCTCCGATGCTCCTTTCACTTGGCGGGCTGGACCACTCCACCATCCATGTTTGTGAGTGCGTGGATAGAGGTCCCAGCCAAAGCGGCTCCTTAATGGGAAGTGTTCTTGCGTGATAGCCCTCATCATAGGCTATGGTCGCCGGGTTAAGCCCGGCCAAGGACCGGGCCCGCCTTGCACGTGGTATTGCCATATGGGCCATCA
Source organism: Sphaerodactylus townsendi (assembly GCF_021028975.2). Taxonomy (NCBI): domain Eukaryota; kingdom Metazoa; phylum Chordata; class Lepidosauria; order Squamata; family Sphaerodactylidae; genus Sphaerodactylus; species Sphaerodactylus townsendi. The sequence continues at coordinate 111,435,978 of NC_059430.1, forward strand.
AGTGCCGGGTTAACGCAGGGCAGGCAATTGGCAGCCGCCATCAGGGCCAGGTAGGTATTCCAGTAAAGCCCTGCAACCCGGTTGTTAAAGGTCCGCTCCGCCACTGCCGGATCCTTCTGTTTCTTATCGGCCTTGCCCCCGGACAGAAGCCCTGCTCCCTCCTGCCGCAGGCATCTGAATCACGTCCACGTGAAAGACCCGATGCGAGGAGCCCGGCTCCCCTCGAGACTTCCTGGGAGGTGTGGGACTAAGGAGAGTTCCCCGTTGTGCGTCGGGGACCACGGCGCCTAATAGATGAAGGCCTCCAACCCCTCGAAGAGCGCCTGCATTTTACGCGCTAGCCAGGGGGGGGGAGAGCAGGCACCTTCTCCCCTTGAAACCAGAACTCCCCGCTAAGCTTGCATTTCCATCATCCTCAGTTGACTCACCCGGGATGAAGAGGGAGCTGGGCAAATCCGCCTGGAGGACCGGAAGTGTCAGCGACGACAGCTTCTTTCCCTCCAGCCCTCCCGGCTCGGAGGGGTCGCTTCCACGGATCTATCCACCAACGTGGATGCACTCACTGGAGGAGACATTGGCTGGAGTTCTTCTGCTGTGCCCACAGGGATCGCCTCCCCGGATGAAGAAGGCTGCGCCGCCAAGACCCGCCGACTCACCTCCCTGCCTAGGGGATAAGCCCAAGGCCGAGGTGGCAGAAGTGCACCTCGCCCAGCGGCCGCCGCCGATCCATGGCCTTCACCATCACGGAGCCTCTCCTCCCCACTGCCCCGGGCCCCATCTGGGCACACGCGCTGTTGAGGAGGGCCCGGGCCCTGCCGGAAGGTGGCAGGTCCTCCTGGGAGGAGCTCCTTGCTCTTAGCCAGCTTAGGGACCCATTAGCGGTGAAGCTGAGACCCATGGCCAACAGCCAAGAGTGATGAAAATAGGGGAGAAGTGGGATGGAGAGGAAAAGGAACGAAGAGAAATGATAAGTACTAACAGGTGAAGTCAGACCAAGAAGGAAGGTGCCTGAGGAAGAGGTAAGGAGTAGACCAAGCAAAGTGGGAGTAATGGCCAAGACCAGGCTCCTTCCATAGGCCTTACGCATTTCGACTCAAGGTCTGCACACCACGCCTTTCTGAGTCTCGCCGCCGGGAAGGGCGAGGTCTGGGTGAGGCGTTCTTATATACCCTGGCTCCTCCCGCCTTTACCGGCCGGGAGCCAATCAATGCACCCCGTTTCTGCAGCATGCCGCCAAGCCATGCTTGCAACTTATTTTTGCTCCTTGGCTCACCCCGGCAGCAATGGCTGCCCCCGGTTATTCGGTTGCAGCTTTTATGTCATATAACTTCTTGACTGCTTGCTTTATCTCGTGCTTGTTTGCTTTCATGTCCTCAATGAAGACCAGTGTGTAGCTGTCCTCTATCTTCTTCAGAGCTGACTCTGTAGTCGGTGGGAACTTAATGATGGCATCGTGGTCCTACTTGTTCCTGCTTGGTGCACTCTTCTGTGGATACTTGGGCTGCCTCCATAACTGCAGCGTTTTGGGTCTTCAGAAGGTGGGCGACATCCTAACCTTCTTCTTGGTGTGACTAGGGTCACCTTCCGAGACTGCCTTTTTAGCCCTCAAGGCTTTGTACTTTGCCTCAGTCTTAGCTGGGACAGACTCCTTCTTGACTTTCAGTGCCATCTTGGAGAGGCAAAAAAGGGGGAAGTTGTAAGCCTTCTTATGGTTGAGAATGGGTATAAATCCAAAGTACAGCCTAAGATAAGCTTTATCTGATAATTATGCTGCTAGAAGTTAAAATGACTAAACTGAAGCTACTGTACTTTAGCCACTGGAAAAGACTCACTAGAAAAGACAGTAATTCTAGGAAATATTGAAGACAGTAGAAAAAGAAGGCCCACCATGAGATTGATTGGCTCAACAAAGGAAGCCAAGGCCCTCAGTTTCATGACCTAAGCAAAGCTGTTTATGATAGACCTAGGATCGCCCTCTCTCTTCCTGCACCTCCTAGCAGTGGCATAATTGGGGGGACACGTGCAGAGGTGGGATCCAGCAGGTTCTCAAAGGTTCACGAGAGTAGGTTACTAATCATTTGTGTGTGCCGAGAGGGGGTTACTAATTGGTGATTTTGCCACATGATTTTTGCCTTAGTTATGCCCCTCCTCTCAGCAGTAGCACGCAGAACTTGAAGCAGTCTAGCAGGAGGTGCACCGGCGTGAGTGGCAGCCTGTGCCTACGTGCATTCGTTTCCCGCCCAAGGACCGGCACAGCGGCTGCGTCCTTGCCACAGCCCCGCCCAGGAATGCCCCGCCCCAGGAATGCCCGGCCACGCCCCCGTCGTGCCCCACCCAGCCCCATTGGCGCTACGCCACAGTTTGAATCCCACCACCATGGGAACCTGTTACTAAAATTTTTGGATCCCACCACTGGACACGTGCCATTTCTTCTGGACCACTGAACCTCTACCACTGCCTAGCAGCAGCCTAATGGGCAGTTGTATGCCATGCAGAATGAGTCATCTCTTCCAGGCACATGAGCCTCCCCCACCTCCTAGCAGTAGCCTAATAACATGAATGGACACCTGCATTGCAGAATGAGCCATCTCTTCTGGCCAATTAAGTCTTCTCCATTTCTTGCCTCTACCTGCTCTCTACCCACCACCTGGGGCACCTGCTCCTTTGTTCCCCCTTCCCATATCCAGCCCTGGGTAACATGAGTGCCCAGCTTGCTGGGGGTAAAGTGTAGACAACTGGGGAAGGCAATGGCAAACATACTCAGCCTAGTAAACATTGTGATGTGACGTCATCCCGTGGGTCAGTAATGATCTGGTGCTTGCACAGGGGAGGGGACTATCTTTACCTTTAATAGTAGAAACCACCTAGCATGCCAGAAGGTCACAGATGGATAATCCATGGCAACTAGGGTTGGCAGGAATCAACTTGTTATACTTACTGCGCTGTTATTATGCCAAGGCATCTGTATTTTTATTTTTTAATGAAAATCATGCAATTGTATTTTTACTTGCACAGACACCAGGACCTGATTTAAATATCTGCTTTCCCCCACCTTGCTAGCCATGCTGATTGCCAGCAGATTCTCATTACCATCTTTGATATAGTTGGCATCATCTGAACACTGGGTACTCCGGGGTGGAAACCTCCCAGATAACACCGGGGCCCTGTGGTGCCGGGCTTAGAGTAACGGAAAGATTGACATCGTCGAGTTATCGGCTGTTATCTGATTCAAGGAAATAAGCTTTGTGCCTGCTAGGAGATATCGAGTCCACGAGGCTGCCACAAAAAAAGATCTTATAAGCCTGCAGCTTCAGACTTCCAGCTGCCGCTCTATCAATTCACGCCTCCACACCCCGGCATTCTGGAGTTTCAGAGCAGTGGGTGGTCAGCCTCTACCATATGCACAATGTAAGAACTAGGTAAGTTGCAGATGGAATAACGGTCTTGAATTTTGCAGGATGGTGTGTTTCTTCCCATCTGTTTAAACGGTAAGCAAAATTGGTTTCCTTTTTTTAAAAGTTCGCTTTATGCTAAAGTCAGATATCAGAGTGCAGGTATGTATAAAATGGGTGTGTGTGTTGTAAAAAAAGAATGCTAACAAGTATGCTCTAGTAATGCAACAGCAGAGCTGTCAGTTGTTTTCATGTCTTGGCATCGGAAGAAAACAGCCTAAGAGATCAATCTAACTTGATAGGGACCTTGCCTTGAATTACTCATCATCACAAGGCTTTATAGATGACACAAAGTTCCAGAACCAAGAGCGGTGGATTTTATTCCAAGCCTGAGGATGACAAAAGCTAGACTTCACTTGCTGGGAGGGAGACAGGGGAGAGTGCGATTCTGTGGATTTCTTTTGATTTTTCAGTGGTTTTTGATATGATTGATCATGGTAATTTCTGGACAGGGTGTCCAAGATGGGTATCAGGGGCACTGTGGCCGTTTCCCCACTTAAAAAAAAAAGCTAAGGCAAACCGGTCTAGCTTGAACCGCTGCTTTTCAGCGTGAGTTCGTGCACCCCACCGCAGCTTGTGCCTTCCGAAAGCTTCACTGTCTTCTGTGGCATCAGAAATGCGGGTCTCTTTTCTGATTGGCTGGAGCCCCGCCATGGCCTGATTGGACAGTAGCGTCCACGTCACTAGGAGCAGCGGCTGGTGCTCTCCGAGGGTTTTTCCTAAAGACGCTCTTGCAAACAGGAGTGGGAATGCCATGCGCTAATGGAGTTGAAGAGCTCCAGAATCGGGGTGGCTGTGCTGCCGCCACCGCCGCCGCCATGGGGAGTGCCACTGGACTGCAGGTTACTTGCTGTGAGTAGCCCACATCAAACAGGGAGTGGGGAAACGGCCTGTGATGCTACTAGTGGTTGTTATAGAGTTCAAGGAAACCAAGGCATTTATCCAGCTTTAGCTTTCCTTCAACTTGAGATGGTGCTGAGTGGGCTTTTGTATGGCCTCATGGTAATTATGCTGGAGATCTCCCAAGTGGAGATCTCCCAAGAGCAGGCGTACTCTAATCTGGAGGAACTGGGTTTGATTCCCTGCTCTGCCGCCTGAGCTGTGGAGGCTTATCTGGGGAATTCAGATTAGCCTGTACACTCCAACACACGCCAGCTGGGTGACCTTGGGCTAGTCACAGTTCTTCTGAGTTTTCTCAGCCCCACCTATCTCACAGGGTGTTTGTTGTGAGGGGGGAAGGGTAAGGAGGTTGTAAACCCCTTTGAATCTCCTATAGGAGAGAAAAGGGGGATATAAATCCAAATTCTTCTTCTTCTTCTTCTTCTTCTTCTTCTTCTTCTTCTTCTTCTTCTTCTTCTTCTTCTTCTTCTTCTTCTTCTTCTTCTTCTTCTTCTTCTTCTTCTTCTTCTTCTTCTTCTTCAAGATTCCATCTCATTCCTCATGCTTTAGTATCTTTATGAAACCACTGTGAAAAGTTATCCAGAGGTTCAGGTAAGGGAGTAGATGTTCTGAATAGATATTTGAAGTTGGTAATAGACTGGAGGAAGAAGACCAACAAACTGAAGTTCCACCCACATAAGGCTGTTGGATAACAAACGAGCTAGTCAAAGATTGAGGAGTCAGTGTGTTTGCGACATTCACTCCCCAGAAAGTATGCAGCTGGGGGTTATGAAATTGTCAAGTGCGCAACTTGAGGGTATCCATTTTCCAGCAAGAAAAAAACTAAGCTGGTTAGTGGAGGGCAAGTCCACCCAATGTTTTCAATGGGAGGTAAAGCTGTTCTCCGAGCAGCTAAGGTTCTCTTAGCCACATAAGAGTCTCTTATGTGTAGAGAGAAACAGCACCTCGTAGTGTGTTTTCCCGTTGCACATTGAGCAGAGCGCACAGAGGCTAAGCACAGTGAAAGCTTACCTGCGCACATATGTGTGTGAGCTTTGTGAGTGAGCTTTGGCACAAAAGAAAGTCGGACTCGTTTGTAGTTTCTAATCTAATAAAAAGAGTATTTATTAGTGAACTCTATTCTGGATAGAAAGGTAGGTAGATAGGTTCAATAAGCTATCCTATTCTAGCTGGATGGAGACGGATGCACGGAGAACCCATCCTCACTCTAGGCATGGTGAAAGTAAGATGGAGAAGTGTGCGAGAAGAAGGCAGAAGGAAGGAAGTCCCTGAGAGTAGCAATCTAATATCAAAGGATAGAACCAGCATGATAGAGTAAAGGTGTCAATCCCTAGGTCCCTATCTTGCCACTGGCTATCTAGTAAAATCCTCTCTGTGGGTTGAGGCAGGAAACAGCGTAAACTCCTTCTCTTCCAACATTATGCATGTCTCCATATCTTTGATAATGCATATTCTTGAAAATTAAAAAAATAGGTAAACTATATATTGCTGGAATTGACAATATAGAGTAAGAAAAAACTAAGTCGGTTGATGAGGGCAGGTCTACCCAATGCTTCTCAATGGGCAGTAAAACCAGGGTGCCTTTTCAGCCTGAAAAATACACAGTTGCACTCAGCTCATCCTGCTGATTCCAGCAAATATACAAGGAATTCAGTTCAGGGAGGGCAGGTCTACCCAGTGCTTCTCAATGGGGTGGGGGTGGGGGTAAAGCAGTTCTCAAGGAGCTAAGATTCTCTCATGCATGTCCGTGTATCTTCAAAGATACCGCCTTGAAAATAAAAATTAAAATAGGGAAACTATATATTGCCCAAATCGGCAGGATGAACTGTACTTTTTGGACTGAAAAGGCACCCAGGATCGGAGCCTGCAGAGCAAATGTCCTGGGGAAGCCTTCAGCAAATGAAGGCAGAGAGAATCCCTTCACCAGCACACAACATGTCAGGTGCAAGCAAAGAGTGAAACTGACCAGAAAGCGAAACAGTCAGGTGAGAAAAATAAGATGGCTCTTGAGCTATGCAATCTACACACCAGGCAGGGGAGGTCTTGCACCCAGCTTAGTGGGGGAAAGGTGCACTTTTGAAGCCTTCTCCAAAAAAGATGCCTTGAGCAGAAATAACTCCATACTTAAGATAAAGGGATAAAGGGACACACACAATAATGATGAGAGAAAATTTGTCCCCACCAGGCTGAAGACTAAAAAGTCACAAGGTATTTTATAACATCATGGCAATGTTTAAGAATTATGGCAATGTTTAAGAATTATACCTTATTACTTGCTTTATTACTTGCACCTGCCTCCCTTGACTGTTCTTATCAATTGGTTGCTTCTGTCCTTGGTTTCAAGGGTGAGGCGAGAGGCATAAGAAAAAACCATTTTTCAGAGCGCGACCCCAACGTGGTAATTTTGGTGCAGTATTTGTTTTTTTTTGTTAACAAAAATACTGGTTGAACGCTGTACATATTGTTACTAATGTCTTATCATTTTCTGCAGATTATAGTTAGAGCATTGAGGAAAAAATCCCTGTTTTTTGCTTGTAAGTATTTCCATGATTTGGAATTGATGTTCCCTGTACATGGTGATGTTTTGTGTAACATGCTTTTTATTTTATTTTACAGAACAGCCTAGAAGTTTTTCACGAGGCCAGTAATTATCTAGATTCTGGCTAGCTGTTGCTGTTATTGTGTTAAAATTTGCTGTGTGCCCGTGTGCCTGTATTGTACAAATTTGTTTTGAAATAATTCTTAAACATTGCCATGATGTTATAAAATACCTTGTGACTTTTTAGTCTGGTGGGTACAAATTTTCTCTTATCATTATTGAGCAGAAATAAGGCATTCTGGGAATAAAAGCTGTGTGGAGCGCCTTCCCAAGATGCCTTTCTTTTTTTTGGTCCTCAGGTCATCTCATTTGTGCTGTGCAGAATTGATAGCAGTAGCGTTTTAACCAGCCAGTTGGATCTCTTCTTGGAAAAGTGAGTTCTGACCACAGTTACCCATGCTGTGATGGCACGTCCAGATTTGATTAATGCAGCATGCTCTTTGAAGACAATTAGAAAATTGTAATTAGTACAGCAGCAAGGTTGCTGACTTTTACATATGTATGGGAACATGTCCAACCAGAATTTAAAGAGCTACACTACCCACTGATTCACTTCCAAGCAGCACAGTTCAGAGTCAAAACCATAAATGTGCTAGGTCTTAGGTGACTTTAGGACTATACTCCTTCATGACTACCTCCCTGACCATCAAGGCTCACATCAGAGGTTGTATGAGCCCTTTTTACTGGGTCCTTCTAGGAATTCTGTGGAACAATCTTCTCATCATCAGTATTAGCCACCAGTTGAAACCGTTTTTATTTGCTCAGTTATTTGGTTGTTAGTGGCCTACATCATCAGAAAAGAGTCACTGGAAACAATAATCATGCTTGGAAAAGTCAAAGTCAGTAGGAAAAGAGGCAGACCCAAGATAAGATGGATTGTCTCAGTTAAGGAAGCCACAGTGTTTTGCCCCCCAAGTGAATCTCTTTTTGGTGCCCTGTACTTGGCTAGGACAGAGTGGAAGAGTCACAAGCCAGGTTCAACAGTTCAACAATAGGTGTATTACTTGAAAGAAACAAGACCCTAACTCCTCCCGTGGGTCTATCTAAATCAGAGTACTTGTTTGTCTTGAGCAGGTTTGAAGCTGTAGTGTAGACTGTGTCTTCTCTTGGCTGCTTTCAAGGAAGTCCACTGTCTTGCTTCCTTTCAATTCTTTCAGTCTTTGTCTAGTTCTAATTACTGTTAAACTTAACTTGTGCTCTATGGGCCACCATATACTAATAAGTACGTCACGAATATTCCAGTCTCCAACTACCCTTGACACCTCACTCTGACTGACTGGCTAGAACTAAAACAGGGGACTGCTGGGTAAAGAAAGGAAACTGCCTATTGGGAAATATCTTAAAGGGACAGGGGCTAACTAAAATACCCTCCCTTAGAAGACTTAACAATGAATTAAACCATGCTAACTATGGGGAAACTGAAGCTTGATGGGGAAATAACCAAAGCCTCAGTGGGGGCATGACACACAGTCTTCAGCACATGAAACCTGAATAGTGCTATAATGATAGGATATTGGGTGCTGTGTGGTTTCCGGGCTGTATGGCCGTGTTCTAGCAGCATTCTCTCCTGACATTTCGCCTGCATCTGTGGCTGGCATCTTCAGAGGATCTGAAGATGATTCCGGCCGTGAAAGCCTTCGACAATACAATGATAGGATAGTTTTGGTGGCTTTATTTCATAAGGTCCTCCTAAGTCAGAAGCAACTCAATGGCACAAAAGACACATAAGCAGGTAAATTGCTTCAATTGGGTTCTATAACTTTCTTCTGCTATACCAGATCTTCAATTCTGTTGCATCAGCCCAATGGAGAATGATGTCCTCCACGAGAGAAAGCCTTTCTTTTTTGGAGAAAGCTTTTCTCTCTCAAAACAAAGAGTCAGGCGATGGGATTCATACGATCCAATCCTGTGGAGTTTTTTTTTAATCTGCTGCTAAATTGTATATGCATTTCTTGGTGCTGTGCTTTGATCGACTGTAGTTGCCTAATTTATGTATTAATGTTATATCTTAATATGACTACTTTTACTGCCAGTGTGGTGCCATGCTGTTATGGCTGCTGGCTTTGTTGGCTTTATTGATGATTACTTATTGTAACTGTAATTTTATCTTTGCGTACCTCCTCTGGAGCAGCCTGATGCGATATGAAACTGACTTGAACAAATAAATGCTGAAAAAAATATATTGATATGATGTTATCACATCAAATTTTACACGGTTGGATCCTGTGATTCGTTCTACCAGCCTTCCATATATATGACTGCCTCGTGGCTGTGGTCTGGTCGTTTATCTCCTAACGTTTTGCCTGCATCTGTGGCTGGTATCTTCAGAGGCATGTCGCAGTAAGATGTGTTTCTCTCCGTAGCACAGTGGGGAAGGATCAGTGGAGTAAATGTTTTGTCCACCTCACAGGTGGGGGGGGGGGGTGAGGTGAGGCACATTTGCATGTGTCTGTATGGAATATTGCCCCTTCCGTACAGCAAAAGTTCAGTGGGTTGCAGTTGGCATAAAGCAACACGTCTCGTTGGTGCATTCTCATGTCTCAGTGCAGGCAGTGAACGGAGCCCACAGACACAATGTGGGTTGTTGTTGTGCTTTCGCATAGAGGCAGAGGTGGGATCCAGCAGGTTCTCACAGGTTCACGAGAGCAGGTTACTAATTATTTGTGTGTGTCGAGAGGGGGTTACTAATTGGGGATTTTGCCACATGATTTTTGCCTTAGTTACGCCCCTCCTCTCAGCAGTAGTGCTCAGAACTTGAAGCAGTCTAGCAGGAGGTGCACCGGCGTGCATGGCAGCCTGCACCTGCGTGCATTCGTTTCCCACTCAAGGACCGGCGCACAGCCCTGCCCAGGAATGCCCCGCCCCCGGAATGCCTGGCCACATCCCCATCGTGCCCTGCCCAGCCCCATTGGCATTATGCCACAGTTTGAATCCCACCACCATGGGAACCTGTTACTAAAATTTTTGGATCCCACCACTGCGTAGAGGTGCATTTTTTTTGTTACTCACCACCCTCCTCTGCATAGCTACGTGGGCAGGCAGGCATGGACCCCACAGCCATGCTGACATCCCTGCAACTCTACGTGGCTACACAGCTGAGAGGCAGAACCTTTACAAACAAAAGGAAGCACGGTCGACGAAAGCGCTTCCCGGCCAGCCGTTCTCTCATGAGCGGCTGCAACCCACGTGAAAACAAAATAATTGTGGATAGCATGATTCTCGAATAATGTGTTTTGGGGGAGATAGCATGGGGCAGCCTCGCTTTAGAGCCATGCAAAGCCCGCCCCCCCCCCCCCGAATGGGTTTTTTTTCTGTCCCCAGCCTGGGTTTATTGGCCTGTGTGGAAGGGGCCTATGAAGACTGAAACCCTGCGTTTATTTACCTGTGCTCAAGCTCCATTGAATACAACAAGATTTACTTCTGAATAAATGGGCACTTTACGTTGCATGCTGATTTGGAATGGTAGCATTCGGTTTCTCAAGGCACTTCCCATTCTCTGAGGAAACAATGCCAAACATTTCCATCAGCAAGACATGTGTTCCTGTAAGCCAGATGTCCCCAAAAAGTGTTGTCGCACCTGTATGCTGTCTGTCACTGAGACAAAGCCATTGAGTCCCGGACTGGAAGAAGTATGGCTGAATCTGCCTATGAAGGCAACTGTGCAAACAGCAAAGAAGATAACGGCCTACAGCAAGGCTGCCAAGAGAAAGGTGTGTATGCGTGTGCAGATGGCCTTTTAAATCATTATCATTTGTGAATATGCAACCCAAACAATGATGGGGCCACTAATTAAAATGTGGACATCCAAAGAACAGTATTAGATGACATGTACATCGGGGTTTTTTTTCTCTGCAGGAAAGGTCTTTCTTTCTTTTTTCAACTGACTGTAGATAAAATACGGCCATGCTATTTTGTGCTTGGGCTGGTCTTGTTATGCTCCTTTGATGGAGGATTCATATTGCATGGTTTTCTTAACTCTTTTCTGTTTGTTTCTTTCAACCTTGGGCTTCATTATGCCAGCCTGGGTTGGTGGCTGCCGAATCTTTCCTCGGTGGTTGTCAAACTGCAGTTATTAAATGACCTCTGTCCTGTGGCAGGTTCTCACCGTTCCTTTTCATTAAATTAAATCTATCTGTAGTGGAAGGTGCTGGAATCTCTGTTTACCTGCAACGAAAGGATATATCTAACAGAAGGTGACACTTGGACTTTCCTTAAGCTCCCTTGAGAACTTTTCTCATTTCTGATTTAAAGAGAAAGTTCTCACAAAGCTGTGTTATAGGCCCACATCAGGTACTGGGTAGGATCTCTGTTGCAAGAAGTTTGTGTGCTGTACCTGTGGTTGCATTTATGTCACCTACATTATATAGTATGTGTTTATGCCAGAGCTAAGGGCAGAACAGTGCATTATGTATTGTTCCATAATTACTTTTTTCCTTTCACGTATGTGGGAAAAAATAGCACTCTTTTGACGCAGGAAAGCTCTTGTAATGATTTAAAATCAAGTTAGGGGTTAAAATAGGTGATTATAAAATCCCAGAGAGACTTGTAACTGTTATAGCAGTTCTGAGAATGCTGGCTTCGTGGGGATGAAAGCAGGAGAGCCAAATGAGGCAGTAGACCTCTGGGGGCCTGGGGCCTGCTGGGCAAACCGGATCTTAGGAATTTTATATACCAGTTGCAATGACCCAACACTTTCAGATACATTGAGGACATTGTTCTGTCCAAAAGATAATCAGTCTGTCCCGTCTGAAACTGAATAGACCTTATTTTATTAGCATAGCATGTGAGTGATGTTATATAGATATACAAATATTGTCCCATCCTTAACTGGTGTGTGTGTGTGTGTGTGTGTGTGTGTGTGAGAGAGAGAGAGAGAGAGAGAGAGAGAGAGGGAGGGAGGGAGAGAGAGAGAGAGAGAGAGATGGTATTTTCACACTCTATTCCTTGTCAGAGACGATTTGGCACCAGGAACTTTTGAACAGTTTGAAAAAGGGACTAGGAAAATTTATTAAAACTAAGTTGTTTGGCACTGGCACAAAGAACAAAACAGGTAAGTGTCAAAATTAGGCAGTCCTTTACAGATTGCTGCTGCTGTTTCAGTTTAGACACTTACCAGATTTGGACAAGTTTCTCCGTCCCTAGAAAGAGGTTACAAGTAACTTAATCTACAGAAAACTTTAAATGCAGTCAGTTTTCCTTAGGAATTTATCATTCCAGTTAGGTCTGTGCACCTCCTGATGTTAGAGTTATTAGAATTCCTTCACTTCTAGATAGCTTGAGAACTTATGATAACCCTGAGGAAAAATCATAGCACTTTGACCTAACACCAGACTGAGGACAATCTACTGCATGATTGCTCCTTCTTCACACAGATTATGATCAGGATTTCCTGTTCAAATTAATCACCCACTGATTAACTGGCACTCTTCCTCCAGCCAATCTATCGCTCTCTTTTTTAATGTGTCTATAGTTAACTTTTTATATTCAAGTTGGCTCTGCTTAGTTACACTTTAGCAAAGTCCTGAAATCCATCACACCAGCTTCCCCCATCAGGGGCTCTGGCAATGACAATATCTTGCTTTCTGCTATGGCTCCACAGTCTCATTTTCATCTTGTTCAGTTTCGTGTTTATGGCCATCCCCTTTATGACGGGTTGTTTATTTGGATTTGATTTGACTTTTACTCGAATACGCTCGTTTTAGTGTCTGTCATCAGAAAGGCTAGGCAGTCTGTCAGTAGTAGAAAGAAAATAGCGGTTCTGCAATTCAATGGACACAAGCAGACAATTACATGGCTTTTGAATGCTGCCAAAAAAGAGGGAGGGGGGAGCAATTATATAGGGACAGGTTAGTTTGGAAATATTTCTGTTCTTTATCTCCTTGCCAGACCAGTGGGTTTTCAAGCTGTGCACTGGTGCGCGTTTCCAAATAAAAGGCAAAACACTATCAGTGGATCATGAACATGGCAAAATGATTTGATTCCCTGATAATATACATTAGCTTTCACTGTTCACTTGGTGGCGTTTTGCCCTGACCTGGATGGCCCAGGCTAGCCCAATGTAATCATATCTCACAAGCAAATAGTGTCAGCTTTGGTTGGAACTACAATGGGAGAACACCAAGGAAGTCCAGGGTTGCTACAGAGAAGTGGCCAATGGGAAAACCTCTCTGCTCCTTTCTTGCCTTAAAAACCCGTCAAGGTTGATTGTTAATTTCCTCCCCTGGTTTCATTAATGGTGAGGGTCAGTGTGGTATAGTGGTTAGAATGTTGGACAAAGATCTGGAATATTTATGTTAAATTTGTAGGGCAACAGGTATATTTAGATTATATAATCCTGTCAAGCAAAGTTTTGTGTTGTGAACCGCCTAGAGCCCTCCGGGGATGAGGCAGTCTATGAAATCTAATGAACGAACGCATGAACGAATGCATGAACAAATGAACGCACGAACGCACGAACGAACACACGGACGAACGAACGAACGAACAAACAAACAAACAAATGAGCAGAAATGTGGATTGTGTGGCACATTAAATTAGAATAATTATTTCTCAAAAGACCAGCCATTTTACCTCAGAAGTTCATAAAACATAAGGAGAATTTTACTTAACTGAGAGAGAAAACATATATTGTCGAAGGCTTTCATGGCCGGATTCAACTGGTTCTGGTGGGTTTTCCGGGCTGTGTGGCCGTGGTCTTGTGGATTTTGTTCCTAACGTTTCGCCTTCATCTGTGGCTGGCATCTTCAGAGGTGTATCACAGAGAAAGGTCTGTTTCACACTGTGTCTAAGTGAGAAGGCATCTTCAGAGGTGTATCACAGAGAAAAGTCTGTTTCACACTGTGTCTAAGTGAGAAGGGACAGTTTAGTGGGGCATATTGTCCATGTCCCAGGATGGGGAACCAATTAAGTGTTTGGGTCCACCAGACCACGGCCATGGAAAACCCACCAGAACCAGAAAACATATACATTATATACACAGTATCACTATCACATATATAGTTACACGCACGGCTCATAGTTTGTTACAGTTTGGTTGCGATACAATATCTTTCAGTCAGAGCACTTTTACACAGCATTTGGTTTACATCAGTACAGAGAACATCTTTTCACTTAGTCAGTTGGACCAAGCAGCTAAAGAGAGTGTGAGGGAGCAGAACGCTACCAACGGATTTTAACTGTCACCTTTAGAATGTTCGTGCAGCTTCCCAGAATTCCCTGCTGCTTCTGCTGCCACTGCATGCAAACAAGGCTGGAAATTCCAACAAAATTTCCCCATAGCTATTATTCTGAAACTTATCTCACAGAGTTTGTGAAGATAAAATGATGGGGTATGTCACCCTGAGCTCCTTGGTGCACAGGCAAGATAAATATGTATAAGATAGAGGGTCTGTGTTTCTGTATTTTTTCTGTTATTGTCAACAAGCTGAAACCTTCATATTGATCCAGTTTCCTTGTTTGTAGCCTAAGGGATTCATGATTGTGAAAACCCAAGTGGACTATGAGCAATCCTGTCAACAAAATGGCAGACAGAATTTATGTCTGCATGAAACAAGGGATAATGATGCTATTTCTGTCTAAAAGTCTCCTCTCAATGTTGCCTTTCTCATTTGTGACTAAGGCTGTTTCAGCATGGGCCAAAAAAGCTGGTAAAAGGATGGTAAAAACAGCATTATAGGCGGGGAGTTCGCATGGCCATTGCTGCAGAAACGATGCTGCAGCAATGCAACAACGCTCCCATGGTCCACAACTGTTTATTCAAAAATTGCTCACTGAGCATGTCTTTTCAACAACAGCGCTCTGCAGTTGGAATCATGTGAAGTGCCTGCCAGGAATCGGTGCCACAGAGGCTGCCTCCCACAATAACGGCCAACACTGGCCATTCTTGGCGCTGAATGCCCGTGATGTCTACCCTGGGGAAAAAAAGAACACAATTTGCAAAGCGCAGCCATGCAAAGTGCCAGGGTTCAGTTGATGCGCTACCTGTCTATGGAGCGTCCGCCCATGCGAACACTCAGTTGCTGCAGAGTTTCCAATAACACTAATGGCACAACGCTGTAATTGGCTGTGCAGAAACAGCCTAAGACTTGTGATTATTTTTGTGCCTTTTTCTGTTATGGGCAGAATCCAGCATGAAGAATGCAAAACGAAGGAAGCACAGGTTCCGTTCCCACAAAGGCAAAGTGAAATCAAAATGGGGATTTTCAGATGAGAACAGCCGGGATGAGAAATTGAAAGCGATGGCTCCGATTCAAGCCATTCTGCTCAGTTTCCTTGAGCCTGAGGAGACTCCTTTCAACAAAATTGGCTCTTCCTACTATGAAAGAACTTCTGTCAGAGGAACCTTCCTTAGACTGCAGGAAAGTTTCAAACTTGGGTGAGCAACGTAGTGATAAACACGCCGATTTATATTTTACAGTGAACACAAGATATTGGTGAACTTACAGGACCTGGAGGTTTGTCTGGCTGTAAACAGAGCATCTGCAAGGGAAATGCTGCCTTTATGCTACCTTCTATCAAATTCATCCCTGTGTCCATTCAGTGTGATAAAAGAAAGCTGTGTTTGGAGGAGTGCCATGACTTAGTGGCAGAATGTTTCTTTTGAATGCAGACGGTCCCAGGTTCAATCCCCACCATTTGAAGTTAAAAAAGGATCAGGTAGTACATAATATTAAAAAAAACCCCTCTTCATGAGATCCTGGTGAGAAGCTGCCAGTTGGAGACGACCATACTGGCCTTGATAGATCAATGGTTTGAATCAGCAGATGGCAGCTTCATGTTGTTCTTCAAATACTGTTCCAGACATTGAAGCAGCCACTAATGGCAGCTCAGTTCTCTAATTATTTCCATCTAGGGCATTTTTTCCCCCAACTAGATAGCAAGAACTGTACAAAAGCAAACTTCATCTATTAACGCTTAAAAACGTTCTGAGTCATAAAAAGAGGGTAGGGAAAAAAGGTGTTCTTTCTATCCGAGGATACCAGGCCAGCATTTTTCCTGACTCCTAAGGCTAAGCTCACGGAGCTGCTTTTATGTAATTCTGATTTGTGCCATTTATGTGGTAATTTGAATCTCATCCCTGGCATTTTAGAAGGGCAACTCCCTTCCCACTCTGCGAAATTGACAATTTTGAAAAATTGGCTACACTTCGGAAGGGGAAATGCAGTACAAGGAAGCAGCAAGTGGGGCAAAAAATAAGGAATAGTGGGTGTCGATGCATGAGGGAGAAGCAAAGGCAAAACACAGACAGAAGGGCCAAAACAAATAGGCATGAGAACCCTCAAAAGGATCTTTATGGAGGAAGAGAACACAGAAGGAACTTGAGGGATAGTAAAGGGGCAAGACCAGAGAATCCACTGATCACTAGTGAGTACTGGGTGAATGAAGGACCCAGAGCAAAGAGAGGTTGCCTTTGGAAGTTCAGCCGTTTCCGCACGGCCAAATAACAGCGCCCTAGGGACAGTGTTTTTTCCATCCCTAGGGTGCTGTTCGCACAGGAGGTGCTGCTGCTTTGCAGCAGTGACATCCTGCCCACCCCCGAGTGGCGTGAAGCCACTGCTTTAAACCTCGCTCAATGAGTGAGGTTTTTGCAAAATGGCATCTTCCTGTCGGCGTGAACTGCACTGCTGGGAAGACCCCGCTTTCCCCATCGCCTCCACTGACCTTCATGTCCAGTGTTGCTCTGGAGGGCTGCAGAGACCCACCCACACTGCCCTCCGACCCCTGGAGGTCGGAGGGCAGCATGGGCGGGTCCCTGCAGCCCTCCAGAGCGATGCTGGACATGAAGGTCAGTGGAGGGCGTTGACCGAGAGGCGGCTCCGTGTGGAGCCGCCTCTCTGGATGGGTGGGAAGTGAGGGCCGCTCGCATACTTGTGTGCAAACAGTTCCCGAGCCTCCACCAGCATAAATTATGCCGGTCGAGGTTCATTTTCACATGTGTGTGGAAAGGGCCTTCCATTCAATGGTCATGGTCAATAGCCATCTATCTTCCAGGTGAGTCCTGGATCTCTGCTGGAATCACAACAGATCTTCATATTCCCTTGGAGTAAATGACAGCTTTGAAGGACAGGGTCTATGGCATCACATCCTTCCTGAGCACCCTCTCCTCTCAATACGCCATCCTTTCCAGGTACTGGCCCCAAGTCTCCAGAAATTTCCCAAGCTGGTGCTGGCTATTCTACAGGACCCAATATCCAAGAATGAAAAATCTCAGAGCAAAGGAAGACTGCTATTGGCTGTCCAATGGAAGTTCCATTCAATTATTACAGCCAATAGCCGTCCCTGGGCCTAATCTCCATGAATGAAAAAAGAGTGCCTTTGGATGTTCCACTGAATGATTGCAGCTAACAGCCACCCATTGATCCATTCTCCATGATATGAAAAAGACCAGGAACAAAGAAAAGGGGGTGATGTTGTTTTAGAAGGTTTTGGAAGGAGAGGGAGAATTGAGGCACAGTGAGATGAGAGAGAAACAAGAGGGAGTCTGTGCGTGGGAGCGAGAGTTCGCAAGAGAACATTATGAGATAAATTGATATACTGTGCTTCTTCATGAATATCCACCGCACTGTGACCAGAGCTGTTAATTGATTGCCACTTAACACTCACTCAGTATTATTAGCTTGAGGCCAAAGGGCATTGACAATGAATAAGACGCTGCTTGGTGCTTAAGATTGTTCAGAACTTACTGAAAAAAAGATGCAGGGCAGTTTATTGGCATTCCAAGCAGTGAAAGGGAAGTTCAAATGCTTCAGCTACCCAGAACATCTATATTGAGGAAGGCCTACAAAGGCAGGATAGATTAGAAGGGAAGGATCTGAGCTGTGCTTGTCTCCCCTGTGTTTGATTATATCAATAGATTTGGACAATTATTGTGTTATGGCTAAAGGTTGACAATTTATTGTCTTTGCAGGTGTCTGAATAAGGTGCCCATCCCTGCAGGGCTAGCTCATGTGTGTTTACAACAGGATCATGCAGTTAATAAAGAGTTAATGTTGGGAGCATTGGCCATCTGCCTCCTAAAGGAGTCTAGGAAGAAGAACCAGGAAAAGGTGGTATAAGATGGATGTTGGAATGGTTGCCATTAGGGCCTTTAGGCCGGAGTTAGAGGTCCACAGGCCATTGCCATGTAGGGCTGTCAAGTCCCTGGTTGAGGTGGGGCAGCCGCTTCCCTGAGTTCCCATTGCCACTTGGAGCAGTGAATTCACCATTCCTCCATTGGGCTAGCCTGGGCCATCCAGTTTAAGGGAGTTGCAACTATAGATGCACACACACAAAAAGTTAGAAATCGCTGGAAGACAGGGTGTTTCATTTATTGCATGACATTGGGGTTGTCTGAGAGCTTAAAGAAAAGCATGATGGGAAAAATACTGCAAAATAAAACCCCAGAATCTAGCAGTGTAGGGGATGGACCGTGTTTATTTTATTATTTTTTAAAGTATTATGGGGCTGGGATTATTGATGTTCTGTTAATGATATTAGCATGTTATTGTGTACTAGTTATTGATATCCATTAGTATTTAGCTATTTATATGTCATGATTGTTGTTATTTTGCTGATACTGTTACATCATATGCTAATGGGTCATGTTACTGATAAATTTTGTGTGATGGTATTTTGTATTTTTGTAATGTAATATATTTTGTAATGTACGATACTGACTTTGTAATGTACAATATTGTGACTTGTTATTTTGTTGACTTTACTGCCCATGTCTATGAATTTTTCTTGTATATTGTGATGCTTATTGATGTTTGCTAGTATTTATATTGCTGATATTGATATTGTTACTTATACTATTGTTGTGCGCTGCCCTGAGCTCTTCGGGGGAGAGCGGGATATAAATTGAATAAACTAAAACTAAAAACCACTATGCACCAATCTGGCTCAAGAGCATATTCTACAATCTTAACCCACAAACTTAAGAAAACTTAACAATGCTTAAAATAAACAACTAAGTCTCTATAAAGCAGTATTTTATATGCATGTGTCCTTCAAAATAAGGATACTTTCATTTCACTTCATTGTTGAACAACGTTGAATAACGTTGAACAACGTTGTTGAACTGCTTTATAGAGACTTCGTTGTTTATGTTAAGCATTGTTAAGTTTTTCATGCACCATCATATGCTTATATAACAGCATAAAAGATTTTCAGCTGTGAAATAAGCTGGGCAATCAGCCCCCAGTATAGCTTGTTTTTGAATATTCTTCGACTGGCCCAGGTTATAATTCCCTTCTAAGAATTCTCCAATTTCTCTTTAGATCTCTAATAGTATCCCTATGGCTCTTTGGATAGTGTTTAGCTAGTTCCTTCCTGACTATAGTGGATGAGGACTGTAGAATTCAATTTGCATAACAAATACAGTAGAGTATACTGTTGAGCCAGATTGGTACAAAGTTGTTTTCTGTGGACCACTTGGAGCAGTGACAGGGAAAAAATTAAAAAATTTAAAAGCTCACTGGCATTACAACTGCGATAACATCACTTCTGGGGAAAAACCTGGAAGCAATGGTGGTAGCTCTAGGATTTGCTGGAAACTCTATTTTTTTACTGTAGAGTTTCTGATCATTTCTAGAGCTACCGTCATGTCTTCCAGATATTTCCTGGAAGTAACATAATTACACTTGTGCCCCTGCATCCCCAAACCATGTCCCTATGCCCAACCCTCCCACTGGTTTCCAGACTATAGCCATGACATGGTTTATATGTCAATTCAGAAATACAAATACCCTTTTCCCCTTTCACAATGATTGAAATACATTTATGTATGGTACTGGAATATGTGGTATGCCTATGTATGTTTGGAGTGTTGTGTTGTAAGTTTGTGCTAGGTGCAGAAAAAAGAATCTTGGCCCCTACACATAATTTAGCAAAATGGAATGTGTACAATACCCCCCCTTTTTAGCAAGTTGCTCCCTTAGTATCACAAGCTCCACAAATGTTTATCAGCCAAGAGAGAGAGAGAGAGAGAGAGAGAGAGAGAGAGAGAGAGAGAGAGAGAGAGAGAGAGATGCCATACATTAATTAAGTCGAGCTATTCTAAAATCTGCATTTTCAATTCACAATTTTGTCAACTTGAAAAAGGGCTCACATTGTGATATAGAGCTAAAAGGTTTCTTTTTTTTTAAAAAAAACCCCCCACCTGAAACACAAACACATTTCATTTTTACAGCTGACACTTCCTTGACATCTTTGATCAAGTCAAACGGGTGAGGGGGGTCATACGGGGACATAAAAGAATGCCTTATTTGAAAACAAACCAGGTTTGTTAGCAATATGTGTTAAATCTATCTAGAAGAATAAAAAGGTTTCTTCATAACCAATGGCATAATCAGGAACTCTGTATCTGTACTACTGTAATTTGTAACTGTAAGCTCTAAATAGGATTGCCAAGGGTTTAGAATTATGGAGTAGGACCTTCCACCACTGAGTAATCACTCCTTGCCCAACACTGCCTATGCAAATGCAGAGAGCTCTAGGCTGTTTCCGCACAGGCGGAGTACAGTGTCCCAGGGACACTAAAAACAGTGTCCCTGGGGAGGGGTTCGCACGGCCGCCGCTGTTGCATCGCAGCAGCGACAGCCTCGCAACCCTCGAGCAGTGCGAAGCCGCTGTTTCCAAACCTCGCTCCCTGAGTGAGGATTTTCGGAAACAGTTGCTTCCAACTGCTGCTGTGTGAGCGGCAGTGACTATAAGGCGCCATTTCCCCCCCTTTCCCGAACGCCTTACTGTCCCTCTGACCTTCCGGCACGATGCCCAGGCCAGGGGACACCCCCCCTGCCCTGCGACTCCAGAGCTGTCACGCAGGGCAGGGGGCGTGTCCCCTGGCCTGGGCAATGTGCCAGAAGGTCGGAGGGATGGTAAGGCATTTGGGGGATGGTGCAGCGTCCGCTCAGGTTGCGCCATCTTCCCCGCCCCTACTGGGACCATCCATGCGAATGGTCCCCGGGGGGGGGGGTGCGTCGGCGTCGTTTACACCGATGCACCCCTGCAGCATGGCCGTGCAGAAACGGCCCTAGAGTCAATGCCTAGGGAGAGTGAAGTTTCAGGAGGATGTGCTGTCACTTGTGGGTGATACTCTAGGAATTCTGTCTACTGTCTATGGTAAAGACCATAGAGACTAGGGGAAATTCCTAGAACATCACTACATTATGAATGGTAATGCTCTCACGGTTTTCAATTTCTTGAGGATCGGAGATTGGAACTGAGGAATTCCCAGCTGGATCTGAGCAATTGGGAGTCTGCTCCTGCTGCCTTCCTTAGTTAGCATGCCAGGCAAAACAGGAGCCGTGATAACTTTGTTTTCCACTAGAGAGGCCAACCTCCAGCTGAAGCCCAGAGATCCCCTGGAAATACAGCTCATTCCCAAACTACAAAGATCATTTCGCCTGGTGAAAATGGATGCTGTGGAGTGTGGACTCTGTGACATTGGACTCCACTGAGGTCCCTACTCTCCCCAGAATCCACCTCAAATCTCCAAGAGTTTCCCAATCTGGATCTGGCCACCTGCCCCCCACCCCCATCCCCTGCCAGTGGCCAAGGGAAACCTGGAAACCCTACTTTCTGTATGCATGCATGTGCGCAGACATGCACACGCACACAAACACAAATGCACACTGCCACAAGGTCCTTCCAAAAAGCAGAAAAAAAGAGTTTCTATAGGGGTTATGCCTCAGCAGGTGGGGGCTCCACTCAGGAATGAATGAATGGAGAATGCCAGTCACAATAATTGATAAAACAAAAAACCCCAAAAACCTTACAATTCTATTTTTTATCTGTTTAATTCTTTGGAAATATTTTTATCCCACACTTGGAACTCCAAACATCTCACAAAATAAAAATTAAAGTACAATTTACAAAAAACGAAACCAAAAAATGCCTCCCCTCCATTACAACTCTTAAGTAGGTAAAGAGCCCGAAGTGCCTTCCAAGCAGATAATGTTTCTTCCAGCAATAGTGCATGCAGGCCTGCCAACTCAGCCAAGTGCTAATGGCTCTAGACCACAGGTGTCAAACTCACGGCCTTCTAGATATGGACTACAGTTCCCATCATCCCTTGCCAGCATCATGCTGGCAGGGGATGATGGGAACTGTAGTCCATAACATCTAGAGGGCTGCGAGTTTGACACCTATGCTCTAGACACACCCTGCACCAGCATATATATTCATCACACAGTTTGCATGCCGTTGCCTTACCAGCACTTAGCTGCGCCCCATGCATCTCAGCATGCATAATGACGCCCAAGCTTTTGCAAGGACCAGATGCAGTCAGGAAGCATGTCGTCTGGCGCAACAGCTCCTCTTCTTCGCAATGATCTCGCAAGACATGCTTGTCTGCTTAGTGGAAAAAAGATCTTCAGTGCAGTGGTGAGATCCAAAAATTTTAATAACAGGTTCCGATGGTGGTGGGATTCAAACAGTAGTGCCGCCACACACACACCCCTCCAGTCCCTATTGGACAGGGAGGTTGCTTTAGTAACCCCTTCTCGGCACTCAGAAAAAAATTAGTAACCACTTCTAGAGAAGTGGTGAGAACTGGTTGGATCCCACCTCTACTTCAGTGTTTCACTTGGGTAGAGATCTTCAGTGCTACCTCTTCCAATGGATGCTGGAAGCAAAGCAGGCATGCCAAGAGAAAAGGCTGGTAAATAAATATTTCAATATTTAAAGTACCAATTTTTAAAGTACCTTTTAATGTATTTAAAGTACCAATCTGTTTTCTCCAGTCAAAGTTTTCCCCAGAGACAATAAAGATTTCCCTTTTGTTTACTGGTACAACTTTCTCTTAACACTCCCCCCCCCCCTAAAAAAAATTCTATAGCACTCATGAGTTTGCACATAGGAAAACTTCATTTCTTTTTTTCTTTTTACTCATTCATATATTCACTTATTCGATGTCAGTTGTCCATGCCAGTTGATTCTTCTTCCCCGTTTGTCTTAAGTGTTTATTCCTAAACTGGAGAGGGTGCTGTCACTGTTATTGACAGTAACTTTCTCTCCAATTCACTCAAGAATTGTTTGATTTCAGTGTTTGTTTATTTTTTTTAAATAATGTCTTTCCTTGTCTTCTAATTTTCAGAAGAGTCAACTCTAGACAGCCTATAGCCGAACTGCTGATTCAGGTTTGTGCTCTAAATTAACTAGCTGGTGACTAGGAGTCATTTTGAATTTCTCACTCCTGTTGTGTTTTACTGCCTCCCTCCCACATGGCCATTTCAATCTTGCCTTCCCCCTGGGTGAATCAAAACATGCAATTATTTAGTTTTCCCTCAGTTTTTGCTTCTTTGCATCAATCCCCCCATTAGATACATGCCTTTTCCAACATGATTTGCACAGCACTGATACACAGCCTCAGCAGTATATACATACAGAGGTATATCATAGCTATAAATGACATCTGCATATATAAATGACATATAAAACTGCACAACAGACTTCTACTATACCAACAAATCTACCAAAAATGAATCCTGAAGAGCAGAGAATGGAAGCCATTAACGGGAATGTAAACTAATATTAAAGGAAATGAAATACAGAACAGTCACTCATCCCTGGAGGTGGCTTTGCATTTATTGCTTGTTCATCTCCCGTCTGTTGAGGGGCCATAATGCCCTTCAGGGACATCATAGTTTTGCAGCAATTTTGCAAGATCTCATCACTGGGACAACGTGATTCTACTTCACAGTCCTCCTGTCAGCCAGTGTTATCCTTGATAATGGGATTGCAGGGTGGAAAGGTAGACGAATTTCAACAGGTGTGATGCTTTTCATCTCTGCAACACCAATAATGAGCATCGCATACTGAACCTGCAAGATGATCAACACCCCCTTAGCTCAGCTACTGGAAGATAGGAGTAGATCTGACTTGGACCACTTGAAGAAAATTCATGCTTCAGCCTTGGATACCTTAGTCTGAGGCAGTGGGCTTCAGTCTTTGCAGACCTGAGATTTAGGTAACCAACCTTCAAGTGTGGGGGGAGGGTCTGGTGTTCTCCTAGAATTACAGCTGATCTCCATAGTACAGAGATCAGTTCTCTTGGAGGAAAACTGCAGTTTCAGTTGGAAAACTTGGGGTGTGAAGGCCAGGGAAGTGGACAATATCATTTGAGTTCCAGGAGGCGTGCCATAGTGAGGAACAAAGTAAGAGGAATGAGAGACCATGGCCAAAGACCTTGAGGAAGTCTACCTATGGTTTTTGAGCTATATCAACCATAGTCTGAATTAATATAAGGCAGCTTCACATATTCATTTTAAAAGATTGCAGGAAACAGCAGTCGAGAAAGACCCTTCTAAACATGAGATGCTAGAGACCTGTTGTGAAAGTCAACACACTGAGTAGATGAGGCAAATAGCTAAAGGCACAAGGTTAACAGGCTAAATTTCCTCCCCATTTTGGAAAGGGGACTATTGGCCAGAGGCAGAGCTACCAGGGGGCCAGGGGTGCGTATTTCACTGGGCATGCACTGGGCGGACAGAAAATCACCCCTCCAGCCCCCCCCCCCCCGCGGCGCCCCCCCTGCAGCGCCCTCCATTTACCTTTGTCAAACAGTACAGGCTGGGGAAGCGGCCTGTTCTCTTCAGGCTGAAAACGGCCTAGTGGGAACTACACTTCCCAGGAGACCTTGCCAGCCCCAGGGTCTCATGGGAAGTGTAGTTCCCACAAGGCCATTTTCAGCTTGAAGGAAACAGGCCACTTCTCCAGCCTGCACAAAGGTAAGGGGTGGGGGCGAGGGGCAGGGCGATGTGAAGGGGGGTGGGCAGAAAACACAGAGTGCGCCCCGTGCACACTCTGGCCCAGCTACGCCTCTGACTGTGGCTCATTGTTGGATTCCACACAGCATATTTATAATGAGTTGCAATCATCATAAATGAACCCATTTTCCTTTTTTCTGTTCACATATGTGCCGTTTATACATTCAAGAAGCAATTTGAGCACAAGGAAAACATTCAGGTTATTGTCGAAGGCTTTCACAGCCGGAATCACTTGGGTGATTCTGAAGATCACCTCTGAAGATGCCAGCCACAAATGCAGGCGAAACGTCAGGAGAGAATGCTGCTAGAACACGGCCATACAGCCCGGAAACCACACAGCACCCAAATTCAGGTTATTTTTGTGCCTTTGCAGGAAAATGCTTCAATTTGTTAAAATTTGGGTTTTTTTTAACATCTGCATAGCTGCGAAGGCGTACAGAAATGAGCCCTTGCAGCCATATTGGTTTTCCCACAAT
Organism: Sphaerodactylus townsendi; assembly: GCF_021028975.2. Taxonomy (NCBI): domain Eukaryota; kingdom Metazoa; phylum Chordata; class Lepidosauria; order Squamata; family Sphaerodactylidae; genus Sphaerodactylus; species Sphaerodactylus townsendi. The sequence goes on from NC_059430.1 coordinate 111,461,152, forward strand.
CCAAATGGCTGCACCTGTGTAGCTTTGCATGTTCAACACATGAATTTTTTTTTAAAAAAAGAGAAATGGACTTCCTTGCACGGGCCAGGCAACCTGTGAGTAAAATGGTAGTCATACTCACTGCCACGGGGAGAAAATGTGCTTGGGGGACTGGTACAATGACCAACACTCAAAGAATTAGCCTACAACTTCTCCTGCCTGTTCTTCAACCCAGGATTTTGCAAAAGCATTGCTAGTTTAGCGATTTTTGAAAAACCTGGGCTGAGAGGAACATAATGGGCTGAAGTCATTTTGGGGAAGAGACCTGTGTGAAATTCTTCCTCAAAATGCTATCTATAATGTCCTAAATATGTTCTGTCCGGGCTGCGTGGAATCCACCATTGGTACAGCACGTTTTTTGCACGTAGAAGGTTCAAAGATCAGTCTTCAGTATCTCCACTTAAAGGATTTCAAGTGGCACGGTTGGAAAGACCTCTGGCTGAAATCTAGAAAGGGTCATATTTTGCATATTTTAGCACCGTTTGTCTCTTCTTGGCAACTCCAATTAAAGACGCTGGGGATGAAGTCTTTGCAAGAGCCAGGAGAGCTGCAGTCAGTCAGTGCTATTTAGAAGAATACTCTGGCTGAGGATCAGGAAGTTTCATGTGTTCCCTTGAAAAGGCGGAACCTGAAATAACTGTTTTTCTTCTCTCGACAGCCAGGGACTCACTGCCTGCCTGCGAATTGCAGCCCTCGTTCAATTTAATAGTCAGAAGCAGACCCATTTCCATTATGCTGCTTGCACATTCCTGCCAGGTATTTGCTTTATGCTCGCTCTCCTCCTCCTCATTTTTCACCTACCTTCCCTGCCCCTTTACATCTGAGAAAGATTGAGGAGTGTCTGTTAATTAGGCACGGGGCGGCCGGGGGGGGGGGGGGAGAATAAGCTGATACCATCAAAACTTATTCAGACTAAATTTTTTAAAAAATATGGTGACCTTTCAAATCTCAGTTTGTCCCCCTGAAAGAGTGACTTCTCCATGGAGGACTGAAAAATAAAAAGGTAAAAAGCGGAAAGGTAAGAGCCTTCAATGACTCCCATGCTTCCCAAATAAGATCTGGAATCACACTCTTAGAAAATGCTACTTGGTTAGTGAAAAAGGACATACATCCACTAAGTTCATGATGCTTTACTGATTTACATCTGCTGCATGATTGGCCCTTGGGGCACTTCTTCGAGGTACCATATTCATTGATTTGCATGGGCTTTGGAGTCATTTCAAAATATAAGCCATTGAAAGGATGCTTTCTGGAACAAAGAAACACAAAGGTGTCTTTTCCTCCTGCATTCTGTTGAAAGATATTAGTCCCAGTAGGAATGACTTGCTTTGCATATTGAATTTATAGGAGGGTTGCTTAGATTTTTGCCAACATTTCAGAATTAACATTGGCCTACTCCTGATTATTGTTTTCTCACGAGCACCCCATGAAATCACACGGATGGTTTCACAATTTAAACCAAGTAACATTCCAAGGTTTTTTTTGCAAGCACGTGGCTGCCTGCTCAAGCTGAAATAGAGGCATGAGATAAAAGGGTACGGATTTGTAGTAGATTTAATAAAAGACCAAATTGCAGCTAAATATTAACTCTGCTTCCCAACACACCACTCGAGGCTACTTCAGTAAGGACAACTTCACCCTGGCTACAAATTCAGCACGACTAACGCTGCTGTGCCTTGCTTTTAAAAAATGAGAATCTGCACTGAAAAATTCCGGACCCCACCAGCAGCACCCTCACTGGGTGATACGGCAGCAATAGTTCAGTTGAATGCTATGCTATACCAAGGGAGCACCTTAGGGAAGAACTGTGGCTCAGGGGCAGGACCTCTGCTTTGCATGAAGAAAGTGGCAGGTTCAATTCTTGGCCTCTCCATTTCAAAGGAGCAGGTAATCTGAAAGACCTGAGACCTCGGAGAACTGCTGCCAATCAGAGTAGGCCAGTGTTTCCCAACCTTTTCGACATCACGGTACCCTTGACCTCACTCTTCATATCTCACAGTACCCTTGCCATCCTCCCCCCCACCTTCCCCTCCCAGAGCCTCTGCTTGCCACTCCCCACCTTCCCCTCCCAGGGTGAAGGGAAGCACTGGGGGACGATTGGCTGCTGACCTTGCGGCAGGCCCTGCCTCCTGGGCAGCTCCATGTTCTTGCTGGCGCCGGCGGGAGACACCACAAAAGTGAGGGGGGCTGGTAGTGTTGCTGTGGTATCCCTGGGACATGCTCAAGGCACCCCAGGGTACCACGGAACCCTGGTTGGGAATCGCTGGAGTAGGCAATGCTAATTTTGATGTGCCAATGGTCTGACTTGGTATAAAACAACTTTCTTATGTTCCCAAAGCCCTTCTGGCCATATAGCCAAGAAACAGTTGGTTTTAGTGAACCTCTTCATCAACAGACACCTAAGGCTGGTTGCCCAGTTTTCCTTATCTCGTTTTAACTAGCACATTTCTGCCAATCTTCTTAGGGCCTCCTCTGTAATGGTACATTAATGGTACATCCTGTAATGGTACCTCCTCAATGCAGCCCTCTCACCCTGCCCCGTCTTTCATGGCTTTTATCTTCCTGGGTCTCTTAATCCACAACATGGTGTCATGCCCCCACAGAGCCTTTGTTTATTTCCCCTTTAGTTTCCCCACAGTTAGTATGGGTTTAGCTATGTTTTGTACAGTATTCAGTGGGAGGGAACCGAATTTAGTTCTGTCCCTTTAAGAAGCCCTAGGGCTGGTGTTCTACGGCAGTTATTACCCAGCAACCTGTCTGATTTGGCAGTTAGGGGCCAACGGAAGCTGGGTGACAGCAGCAGTTAGGTGCCAACGGAAGCTGGGTGACAGCAACAAGTTAGACAGTCAAAGATGTTATAGACTCTCAGTATTTAAGTTAAACAGTCAAAGATTTTATAGATTCACAGTATAGATGTTATAGTCTCACAGTGTTTACAATAAATTCCAGACTCCAGAAAGTTTCTGCAACAAAGTAACCTTCATTTAGTTAGACCCGGGAGGAGTCAGGGTCTGTCAACATTGTTACAATTAAAGCTTTAAGTATTGAACTGTTAACTGAGTCAGTGAGTCTTACATTCTGCTTTGGCCGGGTGCAGGGCACCTAAACAACCACCTGGGGAGCAGAACAGTCTAGCAGAATGTTTCCAGTTTCCAAAAGGCCGAATTGAAAGTTTCAGTCGGTGAGAAGCAAGGCAGGGAGCCTTTGCAGTAAAGGAACAAAGAAAGTCTGCCTCGCAACAGTAAGAGATTGGTTCCTATAAGCCCTAAAGAAGCTGGGCATAGGAAAGTTGAAGTCTTCTTTGCTAGGAGCACTGGCAGAAGAAAGAGATTGGTTCCTATAAGCCCTAAAGAAGCTGGGCATAGGAAAGTTGAAGTCTTCTTTGCTAGGAGCACTGGCAGAAGAAAGAGATTGGTTCCTATAAGCCCTAAAGAAGCTGGGCATAGGAAAGTTGAAGTCTTCTTTGCTAGGAGCACTGGCAGAAGAGAGAGATTGGTTCCTATAAGCCCTAAAGAAGCTGGGCATAGGAAAGTTGAAGTCTTCTTTGTTAGGAGCACCGGCAATGCAAGAAAGAGAAGAAACTCACTCAGAGCCAACAAGCTCTATTTCACAAAGCAATGCTAGAAATAAAAAGCCCACTACCAAAATGTTAGCATCTTTGCAAGATCAGGTGAATGTATTGCAGCTCAAATGCTCTAGCAAGGTAAGTGAGACCTCCTAGCAAGTTATCAATCTGGAAAATGCCTTGTACAAGAAGAAGAAGAAATATTAAGTTGTAAGGAGACCTTTACAACAGCGGTTACCTTTATGGAAAGGTCAGCTAGGATAATCGATTTCCCTCCTAGAAACATGAATACATCAGAAGCCTTGAATATCCAAGACAAAAGATGGAGAAGGATCGAGAGAAAAGGCAAACTTCTTTAACAACATTATGTGTGGTTTATCCAGCAAGTTGCAGGGGTTGCAAGCAAGTCAACAATCAGAGATCCAGCGCAGCGCAAGAAAGAACAATCCACCAAACCAACTGTAGACACTGCATCCCAATGAGAGGGAATAGGAAGAGGAATGTCACCTCACATTCCAAGAAAGGTTACACCTGAAGTGCCAAGCAAGTGTGGCAGTAAATCTGCAACTAAAACCTCTTCTTCCCACACATCCCACAGAACAAGAAGCACTAAGTCAGGCTCAAATTATAGCAGTGCCTCTTGTCGTTCCCAAAGAGTGGCTATGGAAATGAAGATCCTGGAAGCCAAAGCTGATGCAGCGGCGGCAAAGACCAAGTAGATTTCTTAAAACGAAAAGAAGAAATCATTGAAGAACAAGCGGCCCGTCAGGCACAGTTAAAAGCCCAGGAAGCAGCCCATCAGGCACATCAAGTACAGTTAAAAGCCCAGGAAGCGGCCCGTCAGGCACAGTTAAAAGCCCAGGAAGCAGCCCATCAGGCACATCAAGCCCAGTTGAAAGCTCAGGAAGAGGCTCGACAAGCAAAAGTAGAAGCAGCCTTGTCAACACTAAAACAAAGAGCAAAGGCAGAAAAGCTGATAACGAGAGCTCAAGTTTTGGAGCAAGGCCTTAAAGAGAGTTTATTTACCTTCTTCCTCTGAGGAAATAGAGGAAGAAGACCCTATGATGAAGGTATCTTCCTATTTAATCCAACAGTCATCCAACTTTGGAGAAGTGACTGCTGATTCGGAAGAATTCAGAGTGACAGAACATCTGGCAGCTTCAGAATCAGCAGAACTAATGTCCCAGAATGTCCAGAGTGCAGCAATCCATGGTCCAGTTCCAACCACAGCATAGCATGGTTGCACCAGTGATGGTGAGTCAGCAGACAGTACCACAAAAGGAGCTGCCCCAAGTAATCAACAACAAGCAAAGTCAGTTAGCAAATGAACAGGAATGAGGGAGAGGAAAACCTTTACAAATCCAGTTGGGATGCCCAATTTCGACTCTACAGTTTTGGAGACAGGAGCAGAAGTCTCCCTGAAGACACAGTTGTACCTGAGTATCAACTTCACAGTTATACTCTACTCCGCATCATCAGGCAACAAATCCCATTATGCAACCTGACATCCCAAATTTGTCAGATGTTTTGAAAGCTACCCTTCCAGAAATCCTAGAAGAGATTTAGCAGACAGAGGCATTCAGAAGTTTTCTGATAAGCCAGAAGACTACTTACTTTGGAAAATTACATTTCAGAGAGCTCTCAAGACCTGAAACTAGATGCGAGGGAAGAGCTGACCTTGCTTATAGCTTGGTTGGGAACAACATCGTCAGCGCCAAATAAGAAGAGTCTATGCAGCACATGTAAGAAACCCTCACATGGCTTTAGAGCGAGCATGGAGTAGATTAGGCGAAAGATATGGAGCATCTTCAGAAATAGAGAAGCTTCACTTCTACAAAGGCTTAAAACCTTTCCCAAACTTGCAATGAAAGATTGCAAGAAACTGTGGGATTTGACAGATCTGCTTTCAGAGATGGAGTCTGCAAAAGAAAACCCCGAGGCTGCCAGGACTTGCATGTTTGGATCAGCATTTGACTCAAGAGAGAAGTTATCGACAAGTTGCCCTTCCCCTGAAAGAGCAATGGGGTAAAGAAGTTTTAATTACAAAGAGAACCATCAGCAAAGGTATCCACCATATTCATATCTTGTAAGATTTATATCAAGAATGGCTAAAGAAAGAAATGATCCTCAAACAGGATTCCCTTCTTTGTACCAAGGTGTTAGAGAGAGAAGAAGTGGATTTCAGAGTTTAAAGGTAAACCTCAGAAGTTATGGTTAGGAAGACAGAGACAAATACAAACTCAGTTAAACAATTCTCAAGTAAGCCATTGGAAATTATGTGTCCAGTTCATAAAAAAAGTGCACAACCTCCAATGACTGCAAAGAGTTCAGAGAAATGCCTTATGAAAGGCGCCTGTCCTGCATAAAGCAGCAGAGCTGTGTTTTAAATGTTGCTCTTTCAAGAACCATATGGCCAATGAATGCAAAAGAAAGGTAAAGTGCCAAGAATGCTCCAGTGAACAGCATTGTTCAGCATTACATGCTTACAAACCACTTCAGTTACCAAAGAAAGAGACCAAAGAGGCAGAAAAATATCCCGGAGAAACCATCACAAATCCAAAGGAGGACAGAGCGGCAACAGCGACATGCACTACCGTAATGCGATGGAACAAAAAAGATCACGTTACTTGCCATCGATTTGTCGCGGATGTTTACTCAAAAGCTTCACGCATCAAGCTAACGTGTATGTATGTGGTATTAGGCGGCACAAAGCGTCGTCATTAGCCACTCCAGAGTTTTTTGAGATGTTTAACATACACTCAGAAGAGATAGAATATGTCATGACCACATGTAGTGGAAATCACATCATGACAGGAAGAGCAGCACCAGGATTTGTTCTGCAATCAACTGATGGGACAGAGCAATTTAAACTACCTACTCTCCTTGAATGTCAACATATTCCTAAAGACGAAAGACAAATCCCAACAAGAAGCATGCATGCGCATCACAAGCACCTGGAGTCTATAGCAGACAAGATACCAGAGCTTGACCCAAATGCTAAGATTCTGCTGCTTATCGGCTGGGTGTCCCAGAGGTGTTAAGTAGTCAAAGAACAAGTGAAAGGTCCCCAGGAATGCCATTTGCTCCAGAGGTTAGGGCTGGGGTGGACCATTCTAGGCCCAGTTTGTTTGAACCACAAAAGAATACCTGAACATGCACACACCTTCTGCATGGGGTTTATGCCAAATGGACGACCCACGCAGATGTTAGAATGCCCAAATCACATCCAGATACAACATCATAGCATAGAGGAGTTGGAGTCATCAGTGTTTAAAATTACAGTCCATGATGACCAGCCAGCCTTGTCCATAGAAGACAAGCGTTTCCTAGCCATAATGGAAAGAGAGTGTCAGCAGGATGAGCAAGGAAATTGGATCGCACCTTTACCCTTCAAAGAACCCAGAGACAAGTTACCAAATAATCACGTTGTGGCATTACAGCACCTGAAAGTTCCGGAGAGTGAACTAGGAGAAAGGTGTAATGAGAGGTTTGATGTACCCTTGCATAGTACTGCTATGTCAGTGTATGAAGATGAAAAAACCCAGTATTTAGAGCATGATGAATCCATCAGTAATTCATCAGATAACAGTGTACCTGATGCTCCTGTGACCATCAGCAGGGCAGAAAAAACAAAGTCATGTACAGAAAAGCAAAAATCAGCTCGCTGTAAAATCAAAGCTGAGTGAGAAGAGATGGTACTGAATCAGAACCTGAGATAGATGATCTGATGCATAAGTTGATTGTTACATCCTCTGTGCAGCAAGAGGAGAGATGTGCATCAGGAAAGGAGATAGAAAACATCACAGATCCAGAAGATGATCTCATAATAAACAGTTGGCACTCTGAGAGGTGTTCCAGACATGTCACAGAATCGAAAGTTGTTCCGGACAAGTTCGAGAAAATAACAGGTCAACACAAACAGAAAGTAAAAATGAAAATATCCTCTCTCAGAAACACAAAAGAATTTCTAAAGCAGGGAGGCTGCAAATGGCTTTTCAATCCACCACATGCATCCCATATGGGAGGAGCATGGGAGAGAATGATAGGGATAATAAAAAGACTCTTGGATGCTATACTTTTGAATGTTAGCAATCTCACACATGAAGTCTTAGTTACATTGATGGCAGAAGTAGGCTCTATAGTCAATAGTCAGCCTTTAACGCCAATTTCATCGGACCCAGAAAATCCAAGCATTTTAACACCAGCAACGTTGTTAACTTTCAAAACTCCAGAGTGGACCGATATAACTATAGCCTCAGATTTAAAAGGAGTACACTACAAACAATGGCAACAGGTGCAGTCTTTGGCTAATGCATTTTGGAAGAGATGGAAGAGAGAATATTTGCCATTGTTACAAAAAAGAAGCAAATGGGAAGAACCCCAACCAGATCTTCAAGTAGGAGACGTGGTCTTGATGAAGGAAAAAGAATCTCCACGGAGGTTCTGGCCATTGGCCATTGTGGTAGAAGTAGTTCCAGGAGAGGACCACAGAGTGCTTAAGGTTAAAATAAAGACAACTAAAGCAACAGGTGAAGAAGAGACTTTGCTGAAATTGATAAGCCACAGTTCAGCTTTCCAGGAGCAAGACGGAGATGGCTGCCTTCCTTTACATGATGCGGCAGCTCAAATCAACAAACATATACTCTAGAAATAACTCTAGAAAGCTGCAGACCCCTACAGTGTGGCAACAGACAAACATGAAAGGAGAGAATCCTCTCTTTGTAGCGATGGATAAATGTCTTGTGGAAAACGTCCATTTTCTGCTTACCTAATGACTTTAACCCCTGATTTTAAGAATGAAGATGGAGATTCTTCTTTATTCAGAGTTCCTGAACGTTGAACTTCAGTGAACCACAAGCAGTTTGAATTCTGCAATCAAGATTGTTGGAAGTTTATAGTTAGCATAGAAGTTTATAGTTATAGTTAGCATAGAAGTTTACAGTTAGCATAGTTGATATTATGTATTAGGGATAGATAGTGATTAAGAGTAGTACAGTAAGAATAGTTAAGTATAGTTAATGGAAGTTGATAAAGGTAAAACTTCCAGAGGAAGTTTTTTAGGCGGGGAGTGTCATGCCCCCACAGAGCCTTTGTTTATTTCCTTTAGTTTCCCCACAGTTAGTATGGGTTTAGCTATGTTTTGTACAGTATTCAGTGGGAGAGGGAACCGAATTTAGTTCTGTCCCTTTAAGAAGCCCTAGGGCTGGTGTTCTACGGCAGTTATTACCCAGCAACCTGTCTGATTTGGCAGTTAGGGGCAACGGAAGCTGGGTGACAGCAGCAGTTAGGTGCCAACGGAAGCTGGGTGACAGCAACAAGTTAGACAGTCAAAGATGTTATAGACTCTCAGTATTTAAGTTAAACAGTCAAAGATTTTATAGATTCACAGTATAGATGTTATAGTCTCACAGTGTTTACAATAAATTCCAGACTCCAGAAAGTTTCTGCAACAAAGTAACCTTCATTTAGTTAGACCCGGGAGGAGTCAGGGTCTGTCAACATTGTTACAATTAAAGCTTTAAGTATTGAACTGTTAACTGAGTCAGTGAGTCTTACATTCTGCTTTGGTCGGGTGCAGGCACCTAAACAACCACCTGGGGAGCAGAACACATGGTATTTTCTGAAGTTGAAGGAGATAGAAAAAGTCAAGTAATTCTCTGATTTTCCCAGTGGAGAATGAGCAGAACACAAGACACGTATGTGTCAAGTGCAGTCAAGTCACAGCTGACGTATGGTGACCCTCACAATGGCCTTTCAAGGCAAGTAAGAAGCAGAGGTGGTTTGCCATTGCTTTTCTCTGCAGAGCCTCCCTTGAGTGTCTCCCTTCTAAGTATTAATACTGCTTCGCTTCCAAAAGCTTCCAAGATTGCATTATATTACGTTGCCTGCCTTCCATTCCTCAAGACATATAAAAAGCCTATTTAAAAACCCTTAACATTTACTTACGCACATTATAAAAAGTAGTTGACAGTAGGAACTCAGTATTGAACAGCAAATAGACATGAATATTGAAAAGAAATCTAACAATGAGCACAGGGGCATCCTTAAAATTGACTGATCATCTGGACTGTCTTTCACTCTGGAATCCATTCTATCATGATATTTACAATGCTGATCAAGAATGTAGATGCAACATGAGTGGTTTTGGTTTTTGTTGCCAAGTTAAATCACAACTGACTCATGGCAACCCACTGGGTTTTCAAGGCAGGAGATGTTCAGAGGTGGTTTGCAATTGGCAGGAGTGGAGCAAGGGGGAACTGCACCCCTGCCATGGTGCCGTCCACCCCTGCCCTGCCTTGGAATGCCCCCAGAATGCCAAGCCACGTCCACCAAATGTCCCAACCATGCCTCTACTGTGGTGTGTGCCTGGGGTGTCATTCCTCCCTGCCCCATTAGCACTACGCCACTGGCAATTGGTTGCCTCTGTGTAGCAACCCTGGACTTTTCTGGTGATCGCCCATCCAAATACTTAGTAGGGCTGACCCTGCTTAGCTTCTGAGATCTGATGAGGTAAGGTTATCCTGGACTATCCAGGGCAGATATAGGGACTTGCTGAAGAATATGTAAAGTAAAAGAAAAAAATTAACTTCAAAGTAAGAAGGGCAAAACATCATGATCAGTAAGGATGTGACAAGGGTGTAAATTACTTCAGGGTTGTTTTCCACAGGTCATCTCAGTCCTATTTGTGCACCACTTGAAAAAATGACACAGTAACAAACATATTTCTCCACCATGTGTACCAATCCCAACTTCTTTGTGAGTGAGCCTTGATGCAATGCAGCCACAGTTGGAAGAAATTACTTATGCATTTCGGCATGAAAATCACAGACTGTGTGTGGGTGAGGTGCTGTCAAGTCACAGATGACTTACAGCAACCCCATAGGGTTTTTACAACGCAAGAGATGTTCAGAGGTAGTTTGCCATTGCCTGCCTCTGCACACCAACTCTGGACCTCCTTGGTGGTCTCCCATCCGAGTACTAATGAGGGGAGACACTAATTAGCCTTTGAGATCTGATGGGAGTGGGCACAATCCATGGGTCAAATTAAGTTCATTCCGTGACCACACTGCAGCAAATTTGCTAACCTTTTGTCTGGGTTTAATCTCCAAGCAACCCCATTGCAGGCTGCTGTGGTTTGCCTTCGATTGCTTGCACAGAATCAATTCCAAGAGGCACTAAATATCACATGTGAATATCACAAACCATTTAGCAGACACGGATCAGGTGAATGTTGCCCAGCATCAAGGGAGTCCCCTTCCCACACACCCACTGCTGCCTGTCCAATAAGTGGCTAGCTTGGGTGAACATCTTCAGATGCCACGGTTACTTGCCATCTTTCTCTACCTGTGCTGTATCTGCCTACCTAGTGAGGGCCTCACCAGTCCCAGGTCAGGGCCAATTTAATCCAACCTCACCAAAAACTGACCATATCAAGCAGGCAATAAAGGCGGTCTGTCTCAGTCAATCTGATGGCTCCTCCCCACATTCAAGCTTAGCCCAAAAGGATTCAAGCTCAGCTCAATAGCTCATTCCATATTTCAAAATGTTAAGGAAGGAAAGCAATGCCTAGTAAATCTCTGGCCATGGAAAAATAGCGCTTCAGTGTTTTCCTATCTGATACTTACCAGCAGCTCCCTCCCAAGATTGTACAGCAGCAAGAGTTCAGTTGAATGCTGCCCCATAGCCAAAGGAGTGCCTTAGGCCCCTTCTGCAAGGGCCAATGAACAAGGGTTAAGGCTGGAAAAACACATTTTGGGGGGGAACGTTGCACGGGTCTCACCCCTAAAGTGAGTCTACCCCATGTTATGTTTCCCAAATCGGGTTTTTCAAGAATCACATTATCTGAGAGTCTTTTGAAAAATCCCAGGTTGCACTCGCTTTATTCGGCTGCACTTTATTCGGCTTTATTCGGCTGCACTTTATTCGGCTTTATTCAGCTGCGATTTATGAAGGGGCTTTATTCGGCTGCGCTTTCCTTTTTTAAAATTTCCCAGCGTACATCTGTATAGCCATGCAGGTGCAAAGGGTCATATTGTGGTATTGTACAGTGTCAGTTTGTCTGTGAGGTTTCAGTTGTGCATGCATGCGTAGCTATGCATCGGTGGGAGGTAAATAAAAAAAATATGCACCTCCGTGTGAAGGCGTGACAGCAACCCGGATTGTTTCTGTGCACTCCAATCGCTGCCTGCATGGATGCATGTGAACACGAAAGCAGGAAAGTGGGTTACTTTATCCCGACTGCAACCCACTATACATTTGCTGTGTGGAGTGGGCCTTAGGGAGGAACTGTGGTTCAGAGTCAGGACCCTGAGGTGCTTAGTGGCTTTATATCTCATCCTGAATTTCTGTTCAGAAACATTTTGGCATAACTGCTTCCAGTACCCATACAAGGCCAGAAAAGCCATTATTAACTGTAAGTAGAAATTATAATTTATGGACTGCGTGCCTTTGTCTGATCTCATAATAAGTATAACCTGTTTCAAATGATGGATCCCATGATTTACATTGTTGGAGCCACATGAAATGTCTTTTTACAGATTAGCCACAGCCAACCAACCAAATAGGGATTGGGATATTGAAAAGTGAGATGTGTGGGTGATGTTCACTGAATGAACTGAAAACAGATCTTTACAAATTGCAGGATTTTTTAAAAAAAATTAACATTGACCAGTTGAGATGAGAAACACCCCTTTGATTTAATTAATTAAATCAATCAATTACAGTTAATTTTCCAGGCTGTGTGGCCATGGACTGGTGGATCTTTGTTCCTAACGTTTCGCCTGCATCTATGGCTGGCATCTTCAGAGCTGTATCACAGAGGGAAGTCTGTTATACACTGTTATACACACAGTCCGGAAAACCCACCAGAACCAGTTGAATCCGGCTGTGAAAGCCTTTGACAATACAATTACAGTTAGTTGACTAAAAGATTGGTATGTCTGCCTTACTACTGACCTAAGAAGGCCCAATATCAAAAACAATAAACATTTAAAAACTATAAAACTGTACACGATCAAATAACTTAAAAACATGGAAACAATAAATAACACACATTAACACAACTTTACAGACCACTGCTTTAAAAAGACCTTATGCAAGTATTCCCTTTGGGCCAGGATCTAAGTCATTGCAATGGATTAGATGGTCTTTAAATTAATTTTAGTGGCGAAATTCCTATCTGTTGCAGTTAGAGTGCAATTAGAAATGGTTCAGGCTGTGTAAAAGAGTAATTTGCTTATGCGCTAACACCCACCATTGATTTGTGCCCTAAGGTCACTGGATTGGAATGGAAATAAACTAAACTGAATTTTATCAAAGACCAAGACGTCGCTACTTTGCTTATTGTTCTGTTCCTTTATATTTCGAATGCGGTTTCAGTATGTCATTTTTCATTGTTCATTTCATAGATTTCTTTTTTTGCATATGCCTGGCTGTATATGCACTGCATACCATATATATCGTTTAGACGTGTATGGTATAATGCTGATTCTCTGTAGCATATGTAAAGTCGAAAAATCTTTTGGGGAAAACATGCAAGGAAATAGAAGACAGCACAAAAATAAGCAATCCACTGGCAAAAGGGAGAGGCAGAAGTGGTGCTTTTGGGGCTGAAACAGCAGGGGCAACAAATCTGATATCATCTCTAGCTAATGTCCCACCTGTCCTACTGCACAGGAATATTGGAATGGATCCTGTCTAAAGCTTCTGCATGTGGAACAATTTCTGTACACACAAATGCAACTTCTCTGCTGCTGCCCTTCTGCTGCAGCCTGAAATGGCCTCCAAAATGCTGTTTCTGGGAGACAGGGGAGCCCTAGGAATTGCATGAACATCCAAGCATGCAAGGAACAGGGAAACCAGCAAAAATTCCCCTTTTTCTGCAAGCCTGGATCTTTGTTTGACTCATTTTGTGGTTGAATGTATCAGAAATGTGGTTGGTATTCAAATATTACAATATTGACAAGTAGGGGGTTGAGAAACTTGTAGAGGGAATCCCAGGAGGCAATCACATCTTCTCCCCCCCCCAATCACTTTCCTTAGAGTGGGGTTCTATGTGTTTGTGGGAGTCTTTGCCCACCCACCCAAAGCTACTCCAGGCAGATGAGCAAGCGAGCGAGTGATGTCTCCTCTCTAATCTCGTCGACTTGCCCAAAATCTTTGTGGTGGCCGCCACTACAACAGATACGAGAATGTTTGTGCATGCATATACAACACTTTTTTTAAAAAAACAACAGCCCACTGTTCCTAAAATCCCCCATTATTTACATTTCAGATTTTTCTACAGACCTAGAGTGTCCACCAAGTCTGCAGAAACAGTTGTGGTGGGTCAGTGTCCCCCCATTTGTGGTGTTAGGTATCTGCAGACATGTAGTAATGCACTGCTGATCCAGCAGCGCCGTAGTAGAACGTTGGGACGCCAACGGACCTGCGGCCTTGCCGGTCGCATCGCACCCCCACTCCTCATCCCCCCATGAGTCACGGGTCATGAACTGTCAGACTCAATCACCGGGCGCAGGGACAATGGTCTTGCCCCCAGGTGAGGATTAGGCTCAGACGCGTACGCTCCTCTCCGCACGTAGCCAGATGAGATCATGCATCACATGATGATCTCCCGACCTCCGCCTCCGTTCTCCGGAACTCCCCGGTCCTCCCTCCTACCGCCCGAGAGAGTAACAATAAAAGGTGCCAGGAACCCGGCAGGCGGGAGACTTCGCTAGGAACATCGGACCTCCGGTCTCCGCTGCTGGCGATCTCCACCAGATGTTATCTCAGCGTCGTCCTCGTTCTTACGCACTGACCACGTGGAGTGCCGCAGGAGCACCACGGCCTGGGCAAGATCCTGAACTGGCCGTGACATGCTTAAGGCTTGCTAGACATCGGATCCTCCTCCGCTCATTGCTAGCCTCCTCGCCGCAGCACTTCCAATCAAGGGAGGCAGTTCTAGGATGACTGCTTTAACCGCGGTAGATCCCCGACACTTCCAAGGGAGTGGTGGCAGCCCGGTGGGGGCCTACAACCTCGGCGCGGAGGAGGTCCTCCCCAGGAGGAGAAGGCCACCAAAACCCGTGCCCACGCTGCTGCTGGGCTTCCACTGGAGTAAAACGACTGCCCGCTGGAACTCTCGCCTCCTGGCGCCTCCCAGCCCAGGACCACAAGGAGAGGAGAGTACCAGAGCAGACAAACGCCAAGGCCCCTCTACCAAAACCACCTCCCCTTCTCGCGTGGCATCTCTCGTCAGACATGCACCCAGCCCATCTCCTTTAAGTTCCCCACGCAGGTTCTTGTCGCTAAACTCCAGTATGACCTATCCCTACCGACAATTGGGCTAGTGCTGCCAAAGCGTCTCTGCCGAACAGGACTGTCTATCGCCCTCGGAGGATCGCATCGCAGCACTAAGGACCCATCCATCTCCAGGTCTGGACAAACATCCCACAGGAGTTGCCTTGCCGGAGCCAGCGCTGCGGGCCAGCTGATTTTCTTCTTTGCCCCACGCGGGCCGCCCGCTGTCGGATCTTTCAATAAAGGCCACGAAACCTAGCAGCCAACATGGCGCAGCCCACACCACCGCCAGAAAGCAGTGGAACGTTTATCGGAGCTCCCTCTCGCCCATACCTGGAGCTCGCCATAGAAGGATGTAAGTTCAAGGGTCTGGTGGACACCGGGCGCTTGATGTTACCGCTATCAGAGCAGCCGAAAGGGTTCTTCCCACCAGCGGTCAATCGAGTTTGCCCGCACATGGGACAAACCGTAGGACGGAGTATCCGCTTCAAGCCACGGTCAACAGCCCAGGGCTCGAAATGGTTTCAGTCCATTTCCATCGCTTTAGAATGATCCATGTCAATCTCTTGGGAAGGACCTCATGAGCGTCAGGTTAAAACGACTCTGGTCTGGGATGGTAAAGCCGCCGCGATCATCAGATCCCAATCGCGGTTTCCAAAGACTACTTGCTAATTTCCAAGGGAAACTGTTTCCTCCCCTTCTCCTTCTGTTTTTCACCTCAGTAGAGTATGGAGGGCCAATTGGCTGACTGGCCCTCCCTGATTAAAATTCAGTCTGGCCCTGATACCGCAGCACTGTCAGGACAGGCCCCAGTTTAAAAGGTCGTCATTATGCCGCTAATACTCAAAACCCGCTTAGTTATTTTCGCCAGCCTGGCAACTTTATCAGTACCCATGTTAAAGGTTATTAGTCAAACCTCTTTTAAGGAGCGGTCTCAAGTATGCAATTCCCTCAAGATAATTCGCCAAAATTTTAGCACCATCCAGCTTCCTGTATACAATTGTCACGGTAAGTACAACTCCCTTTTGCAAAGAACCCCTCTCTTTGTGTGTGCGGTGGAATTTGCCTCTAATTGCCTGATTGCTTCATTCTCCTCCTCGGATGTTTAATATCCCCAAAGCAGCCTTAAAGCCCCCCCTTTGTGTTGCTGATTAAGCATGCATACCACAACTTCAGGACCCGCTTCGTTCTCCCCGGTACTGGACTCCTCGCCTTTGACGCACTCTACGACGCTTCTCTGAAGTTACTCTCACCAGGGTCGCCACCTCCCGCCTCCCCTGTCAAACAACTAAAGAAAGAGGGAGTAGGCGGCCCCCAGGATCACACATAGCAACCTTCACAGGCTGCAAAACAAGCTCTTCTTATACTAAATTTAAACACTAAACTTGATCCCAATCTTCCGCCATCCGGCTTTAAACTGAGCTCATAACACTCCGGCCTGCAACCTGGGCAGTGGGTGTGTTTCAGTCCTCTTCCTGCCAGGTCCCTGTGGACTCCGACCGCCATGACAGGCCAACCCATGGAATGGCATCAGGAGGAACCAACCCCATCTCGTAGATGGAACGCGATCTCTAGAGGATCCCGCCTAGCCGCATCTCAACAGGAACGCCACGCCACTTCCAAAGACCCGGTAATGACCTGGGGAGACGCCAAGGCTTAATTCAACACCAACCAAGCCTCCCAGAGCTGCTGCACCAGCAAGACCACCCCGACACCCGAGAACCCCAGTCAGCCTCCTTGCAATCACATCACCAACTCAGCTTAACAATTCACCATCCCTTTTGCCTGCTCTATTCTCTGCCTCCGCCGATGCATCGGGCCACACCCCTGACAGCCACCAGACCAACATCTGGTTTGCTGCCGCCAACGCCTCATCCCTTCTGCCTGGGCCAGTACTCCCCAGGGAGTCGGAGCCCGCTAAGCTCCCAGTTCGCTCCCCGCCTGCAAGCTCGAGACTTCCTACGGAGTTCGGGCTGCTTCAAGGAATGCCTCATCCATCAGGTACTCTTAAGTGAGCCGCACTGGGGACCCCGTCGCCCAACCCTCCCGGTCGGGCGCCTCTTGTTGTCATCACCAAGACTGTCGCTAACCACGACCTAACACCTGCTCACATCACCGGGCGAGCTGCTGGGAACCAATTCGGCTCCATTCAATGCTCGCCAATTGAACTGCACACACACATCGGAGGACATTCCCCCCCCATGTTCTGAAACATCCTGCTCCCCTAGGGTTCTGGACATGCGGAGAGAATAAGCGACTACATTCCCTCGCCTCGAATTTCTCTGCTGAACTCTTTGTTGCCTCAGTCAGCCTCTCACCATCGCCCCCCCACCTCCTGTGGCTCCACCTCGGGAGCCTCGGACGCCGCCTTCCTCTGCCTCACCCTCCTGTCGGAGATGCACACGCTGTCAGCCTTTCCGGGCAGAGTTCGCCCTCCCTCGCTGACTTCCCAGTGGGAGTCCCCGACTCGCTTTACAATGCTAAGACTATTGGTCGGCTGGCCTGTGCCTGCGAAGTCCATCAACTCCACCTCCACCGCCTCTGGACTCCTGGCCTCCGAAAGCAACAGAGGAACTCTGGCCAAGCCGCACCCTGTGACAATCAGGTAGCCATATTGATTATTTGTTGTTACACCACCAAGGTTGTGAGAATGTACATAATACGTGTTGTTTTAATCTTTCTGATAAATCTCCCAGTTGATTCACATGAAAGTGCTGAGCTGCAAGAAGTTGTATCTAATCTGAAGTAAGGATGTTTGTCTTTATTGGTGGTCAGCCCTCTGAGCTGGCTGTCGGAGGATGGTTGAGTGCTATTGTACAGCTCTGCATTGGTTTAATTGTGTGCCTTTATTATCGGATCTTGTTTCTGCTCTAATGCGGTCTAATATTGCCTGTAACGCGGTGTAAGTAGCTCCCTCGAATTTCCTTACCCCGCAGCTGTTCTATTGTTACATGGCAGCTTGGTCAGCTTGACCGATCATGGAGGGAGACAAGCGCCCCTTTAAATCGCTTCTAGCTGCCCCCCTTTTTCTAAATGTAAAAAAAAGGAGGAGATGTAGTAATAGAACGTTGGGACGCTTAACGACCTGCTGCCTTGCTGGTCGCATCGCACTCCCCACTCTCATCCCCATGAGTCACGGTCATGAACTGTCAGGGACTTCCACCACCGGGCGCAGGGACAATGGTCTTGCCCCCAGGTGAGGGATTAGGGCTCAGACGCTGTGACGCTTCCCTCCAAGACGTAGGCCAGATGAGATCATGCATCACATGATGATCTCTCGGCCTCCTCAGCCTCCCCGTTTCTCCGAACTCCCCGTCCCTCCCTCCCACACTGTAGAGAGTAACAATAAAGGTGCCAGGAACCGCAGACGGGAGACTCAAGGAACACGGACCTCGGGTCTCCTCACAAGTTGGCGATCTCCACTAGATGTTATTCCCGGCTCTCGCTCCTCGCTCTTACACTGACCACGGGCTCCACTACACGAACGGGGAGGCAGGAAATTAGTGGTATAGATACTAAGGGCCTGTGTCAGCATACTCTGAGGTGAGGCATATGCCAGGCTTCTGACAGGGCCCATCATTACTGACCTCTTGCCTGTGTCCCTGTCCTTCCACTTGTCAATGCATCCCCCCACTTCTGTGTAGGGCTCTACCACTTGAACTCCTTGCTACATGCACTATAATATTAGGGGAAAAAACCACCCTGACCAAAGAAGAGTGAATCCAAGAAAGGAATAAATGCCAGACTTTTGTACTTGATATACATTTTCCACGTAGAAGAGAAGAAAAGAGCTTGGATTAATATCCTGCCTTCCTCTTCTGTAAGGAGTCTCAAAGCGGCTTACAAACTCCTTCCCTTCTCCCAACAACCTTGTGCGGTAGGTGGGGCTGAAAGAGTTCAGAGAGAACTGCGACTGGCCCAAGATCATCCAGCAGGCATCATATGTAGACAAAGGGAAACAAATCAAGTTCACCAGATAAGAGTCCACCATTACAGAGGGAAAGGGGAATTCACCCCAGTTCTCCAGATTAGAGTCTACCATTCTTAGCTACTACACTACGCTGGCTAGCATCAGAATGGGTGACAGCAGCAGGCCCTGGGCCGTTTTTCCGCTCTCTCTTAAAATAAAGCCAAAGTCAGGTCCTCTTTTTATTTTTATTTTTTTTGTAATCAAGCTGAGCAAACTCTGCCAATTTATCTGGGCCTGCCTCTTTTGTCTCTCTGTCTTTCTTAGGAGTAATTTCAAGATGCGGATATTTGCGCAAAGCCCCGTGTTTGGGCCGGATAAGCAAAAGGAATGAATACATCACCTCACCCATTCTCCTCTCTTATGGTGTGCCTGACACCACAAAGTCATAAAACTTCGGGAGCGCAAATGCTTTCCCCATTGACAGGGGTAGCTGGGAGAGGGCCATCAATGCAGCTTTGAATCTCCTTGCCACCAAAACAAGCTTATCAGCGGGGGTCCAGCTATGCCGAGCTCTCTGGTGGACAAGGACATCAAAGTTCCTTTCACTGGGGAAATGCGCAAAGAGACGACTTTATTCTTTGTGTTGTATTGGGCTCCTGTCATGGTTCTGGCTTTGAGGTTCACGCATTTTCTCTGATATGGTAAAATCATTACAATGTGACATTTACTTGTGTTGTTCAGGGTAGGGGTAATTCTCAAACTCCCACAATCCAAATCTGTCAATTGGGGATAGTGTTGACAGACCACGAGGAACATGGATTCTTGCAGGGCCCACTGCAGTTAGCTCTCTACTCATGCACCTTCTCTAATGAAGATGAAGAGGAGAAGAATTTGGATTTATATCCCATTTTTCTCAACTGTAAGGAGTATCAAAGCGGCTTATGAACTCCTTCCCTTCCTCTCCCCACACTAGACACCTTGTGAGGTAGAATCATAGAGTTGGAAGAGACCCCAAGGGCCATCAAGTCCAACCCCCTGCAATGCAGGAACACCCAATCAAAGCATTCCTGTCAGATGTCCATCCAACCTCTCTTTAAAAACCTCCAAAAGGAGACTCTGCTACACTCCAAGGTAGTGCATTCCACTATCGAACAGCCCTTACTGTCAGGAAGTTTTTCCTAGTGTTTAGGTGGAATCTGTTTTCTTTCACCTTGAACCCATTACACCTGGTCCTAGTCTCTGGAGCTGCAGAAAACAAGTTTGCTCCCTCACCAACATGACATCCCTTCAAATATCTAAACATGTCACCTCTTAACCTTCACTTCACCAAACTAAAAATCCCCAGCTCCCCAAGTCTGTTCTCATAGGGCATGGATTCCAGAGCTTTTACCATTTTGATTGCCCTCCTCTGGACCCGTTCCAGCTTGTGAATATCCTTCTTGAATTGTGGTGCCCAGGTAGGTGGGGCTGAGAGATTTCTCTGAAAACTGGGACTGATCCAAGGTCACTCAGCAGGCCTCATGTGGAGGAGCAGAGAAACAAATCCAGTTCACCAGACAAGAGTCATGTGGAGGAGTGGGGACTCAAACCCAGTTTTCCGAATTAGAGTCGACCACTCTTAACTGCTACACCACACTGCCTGTAGTATCCCTTTTCCACTGTCTGCTTGGTACACTTTGTTGTCTGTGCTTCAAGGTGCCTAGTGCTGCTGGAGATAGGATTTACAGTTTTGGGTTGAGAAATATTGGGAGCAGAGGCGTAGCTGGGCCAAACTGCGCCCAGTGTATTTTTTGCACCCCCCATGGCCCTCCACGGCCCCCTGCCCTCCCCCCGTGGCACCTTCCCGCCCCCCTTCCCACACTTACCTTAGTTCCTTTTCTTTTTCCAGTACTTTTTCAGGTTGAAAAAAGCAGCCTCTTCACAGTTCTGGCTAAAAACTGCCTGAGGAACTATACTTCCCAGGAGACCTTGTGAGCCTCAAGGTCTCCTGGAAACTGTAGTTCCTCAGGCTGTTTTTGAGCCCGAATTGTAAATAGGGCAGAGTTTGGGGAGAGGTGGGAGTTCAATGGGGTATAATGCCATGGAGTCCAGCTTCCAAAGGCCATTTTCTCCAGGTGAACTTGATGTCACCTAGAGATCAGTTGTAAAACCAGCCTTGCTATCAACAGCTTTTGGAATTTCAAATGACCAAAGTCTTGGCTATGAAGTAGAACCAGAGAATCATGACTTGTTATTTTCATTATGACTGAGCATTCCTGGTTTTCTGCAGCTTTCAGTCCCTTGATTGCATTTGTTACTTCCCCTCTTCTACACTGATGAAGAATATGCACATTGATGACCAGTACTTACTACCAGATCAGCAAGTTTTGACTCTTATAGACCAAGTAGTTTTCCAGAGTTTAATCGGTCAAGAGTCAAAGTGTCCCCTGTCAGATACCTAATGGAGGGAGTGTTGATGCTGTACCCTGGAAGCCTAATTCTTCTACTAGGTGCTTTTGGACTTGGATCTTAAGAACATAAGAACATAAGAACTAGCCTGCTGGATCAGACCAGAGTCCATCTAGTCCACTCTGCTACTCGCAGTGGCCCACCAGGTGCCTTTGGGAACTCACTTGCAGGATGTGAAAGCAACAGCCTTCTGCTGTTGCTGCTCCTGAGCACCTGGTCTGCTAAGGCATTTGCAATCTGAGATCAAGGAGGATCAAGATTGGTAGCCATAGATCGACTTCTCCTCCATAAATCTGTCCAAGCCCTTTTTAAAGCTATCCAGGTTAGTGGCCATCACCACCTCCTGTGGCAGCATAATCCAAACACCAATCACAATCTTGCGGTTCTATTGGAGACTATCTGCTAGATGAAACTCTTAGACTTTGCTCAAAATGCTTGTTTCACTGAGTTTATTTTACTGATGTAATTGATCTGTATATCCCAGTGGTGGGTAAGGCCAGTGGACTCTAATCTGGAGAACCAGGTTTGCTTTCCCACTCCTCCACAAGAGTGGCAGACTCTAATCTAGTAAACCAGGTTTGTTTTTTGACTCCTTCCACATGAAGTCTACTCGGTCACTGTGGGCCAGTCACCGTTCTCTCAGAACTCTCAGCCCCACCTACTTCACAATGTGTCTGTTGTGGGGACAAGAAAGGTAAGCATTTGTATGCTGCTTTGAGACTCCTTACAGGAGAGAAAGGTGCAGTATAAATTCAAACAGTTATTCTTTTTGCTGTCTTGGTTGCTTTTGTTTACCGGGTCAGCTGGCTGAGATGGGAATTGTGTTCCCATCATTTTATCCAAGTTTTAACCTTTAGATAAATCAAGACATTCCTATTTCTAGAACCCAGAAAACAGGTCAAATAGACATGTAACATTAAAACACAGAGTTTTGTGAACAGTGGGTTGGATGGAACCCAACAGTTCTACTGGTGACAAAGGCATCTCTACTGACTGCACAAAAAGTTCTGCTCTGGAAAAACCAGGTGAAGTGGAGTCTGTAGCAAAGTGGAGGACCAGGTGAAAGGGGGTGAAAAGACTAGCTATACCCTCAACTATCTAAGGTACTTTCATGCCAGCTAGAATGATAAAACCATCCCATCTAACAGCAACCGTTCTTAATACCTTCATTTAAATGGAGAGGCAGTGTGGTGTAGTGGTTAAATGCAGGTGGACTCTAGTCTGGAGAAATGAGTTTGATTCCTCACTGTTCCACATAAGCAGTGGACTCTTATCTGGTGAACTGGATTTCTTTCCCTGCTCCTATGCATAAAGCCTCCAGGGTGATCTTGGGCTAGTCCCAGTTCTCTCAGAATTCTCTCAGACCCACCTACCTCACAAGATATCTGTTGTGGGGAAAATGTCACTATAGTAATGTCACTATAGGTTTTAATAAGACTGCCCAGGCACTTTACAAGTGTAGCTATATTAACTTTTTAATCTTTCGTCATAATCAAATGTATTTAACCTACTACTTGCTTTTTCACGAGTTGACCTTTTAGTAAACAGTCACCGACTGTGTATAAGTACAATAATAATTATATTAGTGTTGCAAATATTCTTTCTTGTAAATACCGTAGACTATGTAATATTTCGTACAGTGCTTTTAGTACTCTTATTATGGATTATAGATTATGTAACATTTGAATAGTGCTTCTAGTACTCTTTTGTCTATATATATACTATGGTAACGGTAGCTTGAAACTGATGTACCCTGATCTTGTACTACTGGTCGCTGATTGTAAATAAAAAAAAGACTGTTGTGGGGAGAGGAAGGAAAAGGAGTTTGTAAGCCCCTTTGAGACTCCTTACAGGAAAGAAAGGCGGGGTATAAATCCAAATTCTTCTTCTTCTTCAAAAAGCAAAATAATACAGAAGATTTGCGACCAAAAAATTGGAATTTTTTGGGATATGATCCAGCTAATGCTTGCATCCCTAAGAAAAGAGATCATGTTCCACAAGTTACAGAGACAAAACTATGTATACTGATATGATAGAAAAAAGGCTCTTGCAGGGAGTATATATGAAACAAAATTGTGAAGCCAGGAAACTGGATGGGTTTGCACAACAAGCTGAAGCCAGACGGCTAGAAAGCTGGAATCCAAACAGCCTCATTCAGTAGGGAACATCAGATAAAAAGAATGGGTAGACTTAAGAAGAGAAAGCGAATGCGCAATTGCACATTATAGGTCTCTGAACAATACCACCGTTGCCCCTGACGATAATAAACCATCAAATAGCAGAAAGTAAAAAAAAGACGGTTGCACAAAACACCGACGTTTCCCCCTCCCCGTCTCTCTGTCGCCTACAAAGAAACTTTCTCCAATGGCTTTTGGATTGCTTCAAATGTAAACTTGCCTGTATATAAATGAAGCAAACAATGAGCCATTGCACCAAAAGGACCATTACGGCTTCGTTCGCGACGATTAACGGAGTTTGACAAAATCATGCACAGCACGGAAGTTTATATTCGTTTCTTTTTTATGGCTTCCAGAAAAATTTGCTTTGGGTCCCCTCAGGACCTCCCGCTGTGCAGCAAATGCTGATTCTCCACTCTGTGGCGGGGGTGTAAATTCACCATGTACGTAGGAAACTTTTCCGTCTGCTTTTTTTGCGCAGGTTGGAGAAAGACAAGCGGGAAGATAATACGATTGCTCTCGCTCCTATGAGGTTTGATCAGGTCAACAGAAGGGTTTCATGATTTGATTAGTTGGGAAGTTACTTAATTTTAGAAAGGTTATCTTATTTAAAGATTACAGGTTTCAGCCACCATCTATGTTTTAACTGTTATTTATTGTATGTGTTTTTGTGTATTGGAAGCAGTAGTCTCTCTAGCCACAATAGGGAACTGAGCAGAAGTTCCCTACCTCTATGTGGAATTGAGCCACTTGTGAGATCTCCCCCTGCTGGCAGCCTCCAGAACTGCATGGCATCAATACTGCATGTGTATGGTCATGCAGGAGCGTTGGTTGAAGTCACCCTGAGCCCATGAGGGGAAGGGTAGCCTAATAAACAAACAAACAAACAATTCATGACTGGTTATGATTTATGATTGGTCATGATATTCTTATTGTTTGGTATCACAGCTGCCAGTTCTTTAGCTGGTTGTTGGCCTTTCATTACAGTTCATGCCTCATCCAGAGGCTTAGGAAGTTGTAATTTTTTTGCATAATATTTGTGCAGATCACAGCAGGGCTGCCTTTTGAATCTGTCAGATGTTAATTTTGTCGATTTTAAGATGTTTCAAGTGCTGCCCTAGCATTTTCGGAATGGCACCAAGGGTGCCAATTACCACTGGGACGATCTCAGCTGGTTTGTGCCATAGATGCTGAAGCTCGATTTTCAAATTATGCTAGTTAGTGACCTTCTCATGTTCTTTTTCAATGACCCTGCTGTCACTGGGTACTGCTATGTCAATGATAATCACTTCTTGTCCTTGATCACTGTGATATCCGGTGTATTATGTGTCAACACTAGGCGTGGTCAATACCCTAGAAATTCGGTAAAATTCGGATTCAAATTTATTTGAGCAGAAAATTAACTGTATGCCTGAATAAGACAAATAATATATTCGGATATACCCAAATATTTGGGTATACTTGAAAAATTTGGGTCCGTCTGATTTTTTGTATTTTTGGTGTCTTTTTGTGTTTTGGCCTGTAAGGGGGTGCATTTTTAAAGCTAGTGGCACCAACATTTCAGGGTATCATCTGGAGACTGTCCTAATGAAACCACATGAGTTTGGCAAAGTTTGGTGCAGGGGGGCTAAAGTTATGGGCCCCCAAAGCAGGTGCCCCCATCCCCCATTGTTTTCAATGGGAGCTAACAGGAGATGGGGGTACCCCTTTGAGGGTCCATACCTTTAGTTCCCCCAAGCCTAACTTCACCAAACTTGGTTGGCATCATCAGAACAGTCTATGAACGATACCCTGAGATTTTGGTGTCTCTAGCTTTAAAAGTGCACCCCTGACAGGCACCCCAGGAAATTGCCCACGATTCTTTACTTCGCAGTGTTTTGGCTGCATTGTAGCCAATGGGGAATTTCTGAGTATGTAAGCAGGCTGCACATTTTTGAATATAGAGGCACCAGACTTTTAAGGTGGCTCCAGGAGGCCCTCCTAGTAATAGCATCCAGGCTTGGTGAACTTTGATTCTGGGGGTTCAATTTTATGGGCCCCCAAAAGTCTTATTTTGTTTTCCCACTCCTGCACATGAAGCCTGATGACTGAGTTCTGTCAGAATTCTCTCAACCCGGCCCCAGAAGCAAAGTTGACCAAGCCTGGATGCTATTACCAGGAACTCCCGGAGCCACCTTGAAAGTCTGGCGCCTCTACAGAAATATGCAGCCAGTGCTTACAAACTCAGAAATTCGCCATTGGCTTCAATGGAGCCACTGCAGAGCACAGAATCTGCCAGGCTCTTCAGTTCTGTCATAGATCCAGTGCTATTCAATATTTTTTTATCAATGACTTGGATGATGGAATAGAGGACATGCTAATCAAATTTGCAGATGACTCTAAATTAGGAACGATTACCCCAGAAGATAGGGTTAAATTCAAAATTATCTAGACAAATCAGAGACCTGGGCCAAAATTACAAAAAACAAAACAAAACCCCAACAGAGATAAATATAAGATACTTTACTTGGGCAGAAAAATGAAATGCACAGATATAGGTTGGGTGACACCTGGCTCAACAACAGTACATGTGAAAGGGATCTGGGAGTCTTAGTAGACCACAGACTGAACATGAGTCAGCAGTGGGATATGGCAGCTAAAAAAAGCCAATGCAATTCTGGGCTGCATGCATCAGGAGTATAGTGTCTAAATAGAGGGATGTAATAGAACCACTCTATTCTGCATTGGTCAGACCTCACCTGGAATACTGTGTCCAGTTCTGGGCACCACAGTTCAAGAAGGATATTGACAAGCTGGAACGGGTCCAGAGAGATGACCAAAAATGGTAAAAGATCTGGATTCCATGCCCTATGAGGAACAATTTAGGTAGTAAGTATGTTAAGTCTGTAGAAGAGAAGATTAACGGGTGACATAATAGCCATGTTTAAATATTTGAAGGGATATCATGTTGGTGTGGGAGCAAGCTTGTTTTCTGCTGCTCGAGAAACTACAACCAGGAGTAATGGATTCAAAATACAAGAAAAGAGATTATACCTATACATTACGAAGAATTTCCTGGTGGTAAGGGATGTTTGACAGTGGAATATGATGCCTCAGAGGGTGGTGGAGTCTCCTTCTTTGGAGGTTATTAAACAGTGGCTGGATGATCATCTGTCAAGGATGCTTTGGTTGTGTAGTCCTGCTTAGAAGAGGGTTGGACTTGATGACCCTTCTGGGTCTCTTCCAGCTCTACGATTCTATGATTCTACTCCGATAGGCAGCAGCTCTCCAGGGTGTTCTCTCACATCACTTGCTACCTGATTTTTTAAAACTGGAGATGACAGGGATTGAACCTGAGACCTTATGCATGCAAAGCAGATGTTTACCATTCAGCCATGCCTCCCAAAACAAGCCTGCAGAAACACACAAAGCTGCACTCTACTGAGTCAGAATGTTGGTCTCTTATGGTCACAATTGTCTACTCTGATTGTCAGTGGCTCTTCAAAGTCTTTCACATTGCTTACACTCTGATCCTGTCAACTGTAGACACCAGGAATTGAACCAGGGATATTGTGCATGCTGTATCATTGAGCCACAGGTCTTTCTAGTTTTCAGGCAGAGTGAGAGAAAAGGACTCACATCTGGGACATACCTCTTAGCATCACAAGTCCCCACAGACAGCTGTAGCTTCTCCGTGTTCTGCTAAGTTCCAACAGACGCTGAAGCATTTGATGGAGCTTCTTGCCTTACATTGAAAGAAAATGATTCTCAGCAAAGATCTTTTCCTCCCTTTTGAAATGATGGATTTGATTTGCAAGGCCTTTTCTAAATCTGGCTGAAAATCAAGGTGGGCTTCAGCCAATGTTTTTTCACAGTCTTGCCAAATCACCTTCCTTATTGCTGCCTCCCTTCCAAATGGCTTCCATCCAGGCAGGTCCCCTGATCCCCAACGCAACCTTTCTGGTGGTCAAAGGGGACCAGTGGAGAGAGCTGGCTGGATCCTACCCAATGCATCAATACATCAAACAAACAAAAAACGAGGAAAGAAAAAAAGACGGCATCTTGGGCAGAGTGGTGGTGAGCAATGCCATTGGAGTGATTCAATAAAAGTGGAAATGGACGGTTATTTTTTTCCCCTTTAAATTAGGAGGGGGTGTTTATGCATTCAAATGTCTTGCCCCAAGACTTCTACGAAATTGCTTTTCGACTCCATCATGTGTTGAATCAATGGGGCCATTTCCCTTTTTCATATTTCTCTAATTAGCTGGTTTGAAACCCTTCCCCGGCTCATTGGAAAGATGTTGCTTATTTACAGTATCTGCCATTTCGGTGTCATTGTGTTATTAACCTTTGCTGTGTACTTTTAAATATCTGCATTCTTTGATAGGCTGTTGGCACTCTTCGCTGCAGGCTCTTTAAAAAGTATGAAAGTGCAACTCAAACAAACAAACAAACAAAAACAAAACGCTCCAGCCTCCTTATATCCTCAACCGAACGATTGCTAAATGCAGGAGAAAGTGGAGCCTTTCATTAAATCGTTTGCTTTTTTTGAAATAGGTGCCTGAGGCCTCTGTTGTGAAAAAAGCCCCATGAAATTTGGATCTGTGCAAAGCATGCAATCAGCAACAGCAAAAATGATGAACTTTCCCCCCCCCCCCCTCACACACACACCTCAAGAGCCCCATTTTTGGATGAGGCTTTGGAGCCTATTGAAAAACCTTCTTAAGAAAACATATTCATATGGTTGGAATGCTGAGAGCCAGCATGATATATTAGTTGGAATGTCAGACTTGGATCTGGGAGACCCAGTTTGAATCCTCTAGTCTGCCTCAGAAAGCTCAATGGGCGACCCTGGCCAGATCGCTCTTGGGCTAATTGACATCTGAGTCATTGTAAGGATAAAATGGAGGAGTGGAGAATGGTGTTGCCAGCAACTCTAGGGAGAAAAGACAGTATAAATATCTAAATGCTGGACACAAATTCACCAAACAAATGCACGCATGCTTTTAAAAATCTCTAATCAGGTTACTTTTTTTTTTCACAACTTGTTTTGCAAATGCACAGAGATCTTTGTTCAGAGTTCTTGAAGCAGGATTCAGGAATGCAAGGACAGCAACGTTTAAACTGGTTTCATTCCCCCAAATTTCGGTGTCAATTTTAATTTTATCTCAGTTTGCAGTTAGCCTTCTCTCTCTCTTCAGTGGGCTTCAAACTTCACTGCCCTGAACTATCAAATCTAATGGATTTCCAATCCACACAGACAAAAGTTTCCTCTGATATAAAACAAAATTATCACCTCAGCTTGGTCTAAGATTGCCACAGGTGGGCTTCCTATTAAACATAACCAGATTCATTTTCACTTTGAACCAGCTGTCTTGCAGACATGAATGGCTAGAAAACAGTACCCTTCTTACTTATTGAGTGTAAAATTAAAACTAGGGGGTTGCAGTCAAGATTGATTTTAAAGAATATGCATACTTAACGCTCCCAAAATTCATGCTGTAAAGTTTAGCTGTTTTAATGAACTGCAGTTCTCCTTTGTGGTTGAAACAGGAGAGATTCATGCAACCACAGAATAGTAGAAGGAGAAATTCCAGTCAGCCAAATACTCCTCTGCTGTGCCAAAATTTTCTCTGTACCAAGGGTGAATCTGATAACATGTGAAGCTGCCGTATGCTGAATCAGATTTGTGAATTAAGTGGGGATCAGTGTCCAAAGTACAATACAATAGAAATTACAGTGAAGAAGGATCGCAGCAATTGCTGTCTACTTTCAGATGAAGTCTTTGTTGTAAGTATATGTGTCCAAATTCATAAACAATACAACAGTACCATAAAGTTTCTAAAAGGCAGACCCTAATAAATGATAAAAATCCTGTGTAATACAAAACCAAGATCCTGTGTAATACAGTGAAAGTCCAGTAAGCTAACTAGAACCTGAATGTGTTCCGGTCTCATACAAGCTTCAAGGCTAGTGGAACCTGTAAATATAAGAAATCAAGAATCATGCAGTAATACATAATACCGTGTTTCCTCGAAAATAAGAGAGTGTCCTATATTAATTTTTGCTCCCAAAGATGCGCTATGTCTTATTTTCAGGGGATGTCTTATTTTTCCACTCCACAGCTACATGCTCTGGTCGACGGGCATACTTCCAAACAAAAACTTTGCTATGTCTTACTTTCGGGGGATACTTTATATTTAGCACTTCAGCAAAGCCTCTACTATGTCTTATTTTCAGGGAATGTCTTATTTTCGGGGAAACAGGGTATGTACAATAATTTAATCAAACAGATAAATACATGTTCTCAAGGCACTTACATAAATTCCATATCCCTTACTTCCAAAATGTACAAAAGTTTGTATGATTTGAATGATTTGAATCCTACAATAAATATACAATAAACATACTTAATGAGTTAATAGTTTCCAAAATAAAGCCAAGTAAAACTAGTTTAAAAAGGATGCTCAAAAAGACCATCAAGGACTGCAGTCTGCTCTGAAAACTCTGGTTGCTGCAACATGATGGGAGTGTGCATATCAGAAATATATACATGTGCGGCAGAGTCCAGTGAGATCACTAGCCAGGTGCAAATAATTATTGGTTGCAGATAACAGGAAAAGTCTATGCTTTGGTTAAGACCAGTTGGATGCAGGGTGCCAATCCAGAAGATGTATGTTGCTGTCAGTCTCTGTAAAAGTTATTGAATATTGGCAGAAATATTCTCCTCAATAGTTTCCAGAACACCAAGACGTAGTAACTCTGGTGCATGACGTTTCTTCACAAAATGATCTAGTGAAGGCACTTACTTATAAACATTGCTGATGTGCAAGAGATGCTCCAATGTTCTCATCTGTAAAGATCTTGAAGTTTGCCCAATGGACAGGAGGTTACATTGCCGTCTTATATAGTAAATTACATTTTTTTGTGTTACAATTAGAGAAACCTTCAGTTTCTTAGGGAAAAAAACCCTTATCAGAAAAACTGTCTCAGTGTCAAGCAGACAAGCAACACAATTGTCACATTTACAATGCCCCGAGGGGATGGATTTTTCTTTGGAGTTCTAATGTCTGCCAGATAACATCATCTAAGCTTTTAGTTTTCCTTAATCCCGAAAATGGAGGTGTGGAACAACCTGGTGAGTGTTGAATTAAAGATCAGCACTTGTATATTACGTTCTTAATTTGGTTACTGGCAAGCAAATATTCAAATGAACGTACTATTCCTGAATCTGTTGATTTTGACTGTGACTTTAAAAGGGCTTGATGGTGGACATGGTCAGCCCAAATGCCTTGTGATACTGTTGTATTGTTTATGGATTTGGACATGTGTTATACTTATAACAGACTATACCTGAAAGTGGACAGCAATTGCTGCGAGTCTTCAGTGTAATTTCTATTGTGTTATGCTGAATCAGAGCCAGGGACATAGGTATAGATTTGGGGAAGGTGGGGGGGCCAAACCCCCACCCGCTCCTGGGGGTGGGGCCATGCATCACCAAGCCCCACCCCTGGCCTCAGTGCTTATAAAAGCAGCTCTCCGAGGCTGGGGATGGCAGACTCCCCTGCCCCCCCTCCCCAGCCCCCCCCCCCATCAACTGGACTGCCAGCCGGCAGCTGGCAGCCCCTTCTCCCCTCCCCTCTGGGCAGAGGCGTAGCTAGGGAAAATGGAACCCGGTGCAAAATCTGAGTTTTGCGCCCCCCCCCCCCCATGGGCGGCTGCTGTGATGCTGGAATCCACCCCAAACAGCATCACTTTCAATGGTGTTTAAACTAGAGAGCCCAAATTCTCCTTTTAAATCCACCTTAAAGGGAGAATCTGGGGTTAAAACAACATTGAAAGTGATGCTGTTTTGGGGTGGATTATCCCCCACCCTGAAACAGCATTACTTTCAATGTTAAAAGTGGGGACCTCAGATTCTCCCTTTAAATCCATGCCAATGGGGGTGGATTTAAAAGGAGAATCTGGGGAAATTTGGAGGGTGCCTGCTGTCAGGGGTGCAATTGTTAAGCTAGCAGCACCAAACTTTCACAGTATCTTTAGGATACTCTCCTAATAATACCACCCAGGTTTGGTGAAGTTTGGTTCAGGGAATCCAAAGTTATGGACTTCCAAAGGTGTACCCCCCATCTCCTATTAGCTCCCATTGGAAACAATGGGGGATGGGACACCCCCTTTTGGAGTCCATAACTTTGGACCCTGTGAACCAAACATCACCAAACCTGGGTGATATCAGCAGGAGAGTCTCCCAAAACATCCCTGAAATTTTGCTGCTGCTAGCTTACAAACTGTGCCCCCTGCAAGCCAAACCCCCCAAAAACACTAAAAAATACAAAAAAAACCCACAAATGGGGGGCGGAGCTTCGGACATGTAATGCGGGGGG
Organism: Sphaerodactylus townsendi; assembly: GCF_021028975.2. Classification (NCBI taxonomy): domain Eukaryota; kingdom Metazoa; phylum Chordata; class Lepidosauria; order Squamata; family Sphaerodactylidae; genus Sphaerodactylus; species Sphaerodactylus townsendi. The sequence continues at coordinate 111,492,934 of NC_059430.1, forward strand.
GTTGAACCCAAGAACCCCCCCCCCCTAACCTACGTCCTTGACAGAACATGAGTAAGTGAAGGTCAGTACTGTCTGCTAAGAGTGACAGCAGCTCTGGGGGCTCTCACTTTGAGATCCTTCACATTTCCTCCTACTTGATCCTTTTAGTTGGAGATGTCAGGGATTAAATCTGGGACCTTCTGTATGCTAAGAAGATGCTCTACCACTGAGCCACAGCCTCTCCCCAACAGCTACTGTCTTGACCAGTGCAGAACTTTCAGCTTGATAGAGGCTTGTGGAGAAATGTGTTTCATGCATTATGGAATAGAGGATGCTATTGGCTGTGTCCATGGAGGGACTTGAGCAGGAGGCTACATTGTGTCTTGACTGCATGCCTCACAGTAATCCAGTCTAGTTTTTAACCAAGCCATAGGTGAGGTGATCAACTTTCTTCAGGAGCAGATAGAGCTGGGGAATACCACACATTTTGCCACAGAGGGGCTACGTCTCACAGTGAGGGCTGAGGTGCTGGAAATGTTTGGGGTTTAGAGGGTGGTGTGCATGGGAGATGAAGTTAAAGCTGCATTTTTAAATGTTGTAAGCTTCTTTGAAGGCCTGATTGTCAAAAATGGAATTAAAACACACTGACATCCTTATCAATTTTGTTCACTCAGATTCAGAGGGGAAAACCATTCGTGAGAAAACCACTCTGTTCAAAGATAGAGACCTTAACCCACGACAACCTGGGGATTTGCAGATCAATACATCTCTGTGGGTCCTGCTAGAATGACCTTCTGAATAAGTGTTCTTGGAGACAAACAAAAAAAGGAGCCACTTTCCACTCCCACCCACCCAAGGAAGGAAACACGGATTTTTCTGGAGCTCTGCTGAATTTTATGAAATTAATGTTCATTATTGAGAGAAGCCGTTGACTGCCTCTGTTTTCATCTCTGCCTGCCAATGTACAGTGTATTTGTCTCAGATGATAACAGAGTTTTTAATTATTGTAATTATCACTTGAAAATTGGGTTTCTGCCACCAACCATTCAAATTAGAGTCTGTTACTTTTTATCTTTGTTAATGTCTTTTAATCTGAGACTCCCTATCTGATCGGTAATAAAATATTATGGTTGGTAGACAATGATATGTTTGTACACAAACATGCTCAAATATTAAGAGGCACATATAAGTAGTCAGTTCGATTCAGATTATCATCCCGTTTACTTTCAACACAGTTTAGGAACCAAACCATGATTTAAGCTGATGAAATGGGAGGCCATTCATATCTGTTTTCTATTTGCATCAATTGAATTATTCCCTCAGAGGTTGCTGGTAGGGATGCCAGTTTAGACGTTTCCCAACCTGGAACTGGAAACCCTAATACCTCCCCTTCCTACTGGTGGGCAGGGAAGACTTGGCAACCTTAACCTCCAGAAGTAAAGCAACAGCCATAACTTTTCTTTGCTAACTTGGATATCACACCAAACCATGGTGAGCACAAACCAAGACTGGCAAATAATTAAATGAGAGTATTTATTTAGACATTTATGTTCAACATTTCTCCTGAGTATGGCTGCCAAGCCCCCAGTGGGGCAAGGGCATTCCTTGCTCCAGACCTCGCTGTAGCAAAAAAATTAAAAATGAAAAATCAGGTCTCCTCTCATTACAGGAGGTTATTCCCATAGAGTTCCTTCCAATTCCTAGAGTAAACCGGAAGTGACAAAGGGTAGCTCTAGGAATTTCCAGAAACTCTATGGTAAGAGCTTCCTTTAAGTAGGTGAGATCTTACTTTTCTTTTTAATTGTTCTTCCAAAATGCTGCCCCTCCCCACAACCCTGCCACCAGTTACCAGGCAACCCTACTCCCCAGTGGAGACCTGTAATTGTTTACAACATCATTTCTTCCCTCTGTTTTTTTCTACAACAGTAAGCCTATCAGATACGTTATGCTGAGAGAGAGAGAGAGGCCCTTTCTGCACAGACACTTTAAAACGTTATTAGGCAGGAAATAAAACGTTTCCTCCATGGAGTTTTGCATTGTTTGCCCCAAAACGTTTATTTGCAACCTCAAAACACTGTAAATGAATGGCCTTTTAAAAATGAATCTTCAGTTGAAACATGTTCAAAATGGCTTCATTTGCCAGTGTGGTCCCTTTATGACATTTCCCACACCCGTCTGCTTTCCTTGCCCTTTCTCACTGCTATTTTGTGAGCTCACTCTCCATCTCCCCTTCCCCATTTTGGAGCCTTTCTCTTTTTGGAGCCTTTTTTTGCATTTGGGGGGAAGGGGTTAATCTTCAACAGATGGACTTTAGAATGCAGGACAGAAGATTGCAGCCCCCTGCTGTGAATCACAAAAATATCATTTGGACCACGTTCTCTAAACAAAGGGGGGAGAAATCACAAAATGGCGGCCAGGAATCATTTTGAAGGGGTGAGTGTAGACATTAATTGTGGTGAAGGAGAGAACTGGAAATGTTACAGGGACATGGGGGGGGGGGGGGTTTGTGCAGAAAGTGCCGGAGACAGAGAATGGCTCAGGGTCACTTTGTAAGCTTCCCTTCCCCTCTTATTTTCACTCTTCCTCCCTTCACGAGCTCTGATTCAGTAATTTACCAGAGCTATGAGATAGACGAAGAAGAGTTTTTTTAATGCTCCACTATTTCTCTCAGGCCCCTTCCGCACACGCAAAATAATGTGTTTTCAAACCACTTTCACAACTGTTTGCAAGTGGATTTTGCCATTCCGCACAGCTTCAAAGAGCACTGAAAGCAGTTTGAAAGTGCATTATTCTGCATGTGCGGAATGAGCCTCAGAGAGCTTCAGTCACTTTCCCCTCCTCACAACAGTCACCTTGTGAGATAGGTGGGGCCAAGAGAGTTCAGAGACAACTGGGAATAGCCCAAAGTCAGCCAGGAGGCTTCATTTGGAAGAGTGGGGAAACAAACCTGGTTCACCACCTTAGCATCCACCACTCTTAACCGCTACACCATGCTAGTTCAAGACATGCATATGTGGTCCCTCATTAAAATAGTCTTGGTGATTTGACTGCAGACTTTGGTATAGACATCAGAAAACTAAAGGCTACATTCATTCATTCATTCATTCATTCATTCATTCATTCATTCATTCATTCATTCATTCATTCATTCATTCATTCATTCATTCATTCATTCATTTATTGTTTAGATTTGTATACCGCCCCATCCCCAAGGGGCTCTAGGTGGTGCACAACAAAGTCAATCCATATACAATTTATAACAAGAGATCACAATAAGTGACCACATAAACAATTATTACATTTACTAAGATCCATTAAAACAGCGGTCAATTTAAAGCCTACTTTCCCCCTAAATTGCACTGGCAAATATTGTGTAGGGAAGGGCTATGGACAGATTATACAGGAGGAAACTTGAACACTGCAAGGGTAAGAAAGAAGAACGTCCATAAAAGCCATAGGAAAGAAAGGTCAAAGAGTTGGATTTTTTTTTCGAAAAAACCCTATTCTTAAAAAAAAATAAGTTTGACGATTTCGTTCCACAAACACTAAACTATTTGAAAGGATAAAATGAACTTTCAATCTGGTTTTAAAAAAAACAAAAACAAACCTGCTTTCTCTGGAAGAGAAATAATCAGATCTTTCTTTTTGCATAGACAGAGTTTTAATTACCTCTGAAACTCCCCAAGTCCCTTATGAGCAGCTTTTCAGAAGCAATCTATTAACAAACAATAGCCTCACTGCTTGGCAAAGAAAGCAGATGCTATCACTTTCTGGGCAAGCGGGTGCTCTTCACACCTCTGTCTCTATAGCAGCAATAGCAGTTAATAAATCCTGCTGTGAGAGTGGTAGATAATCCAGGCATAGATCTGCAACCAAAATCATAACTCACAGGAACTGGGGATGAAACAGACTGTAGAGCTATGAAAGAAAGCTGTACCTGCTCATAAATCCTGGCTGTAATTTTGAGCAAACCTCCACAGAAATCACAAGTGCAGGGTCTTCAACCACGCACAGGCCCTTGTGAGAAAGGGTTGTGGGTTCCACCACAAAATCACTGTCGTGGGAGGTGGGGCCAATCACCCAGAGTCTGCTGTCCATAAAGCAGAATGCTGGGAGATTCCAAACTGAGCATCTTCTAATGATGACAGGCCATTGGGTGCTCCCTAGAGACCAGAGGTGGGATTCAGCTGGTTTGCATTGGTTCTGTTGAACCGGTAGCTAACCGGTTGGAATCCCACCAGGGTGGCTGCAGGTCAGGCTGCACACACAGCATGACCTGCTGGGGTGGCAGCCTGCTGGAGTTCCAGCAGGGCTCCCCCAAAGCAAAGGCCATGTGCAGCCTAATTAGTGGCTAGCCAGCCGGCCGGCCAGCCCCCCACAGCTGGTCGCTGAAGCTGCTGCCTTCCCTTGCCTCCCCCTGCCCAACATTGGAAGGGGGCGCAGCACAGCAGCCATGTAAGTGGGTGGCGGGTGTGTGTGACAGGGGTGCACAGTGGGGTGGGGGAAGCATGGGGGGCAAACCTGTGGTTGAAATTTTAGAATCCCACCACTGCTAAAGACCCAAAGGTTCTCTGGGGTCTTCTGAACCACTTCCTACAACAATGAGGTAGAGGAAAACGAGGATATGTTCTGTGCTTTGGAGAAAATATATTCTATGGATGAAGTAAGCAGGTGCCATCAGTCTTCACCCTGGTGCCCAAGGGTGCCATGCTAGGGATCACTGCACTATAATGTTCTAGCCCAGTGATGGCGAACCTTTTCGAGACCGAGTGCCCAAATTGCAACCCAAAACCCGCTTATTTATCGCAAAGTGCCAACATGGCAATTTAACCTGAATGCTGAGGTTTTAGTTTAGAAAACCAGTTGGCTCTGAGGCGCACGTTACTCGGGAGTAAGCTTGGTGAAGCAACCGTGCAACGCTTCGAATGGGTGAATCACAACCCTAGGAGGGTTTACTCAGAAGCAAGCCACATTGCCAGCAACCGTGCTTACTCTCAGGTAAAGGATCATGCCCAGGCTAGCCTAGATGTGTGTGTGTGTGATGAACTCTGTGCACATGATGAACTCTGTGCACGTGTGCCCACAGAAAGGGCTCTGAGTGCCACCTCTGGCACCCGTGCCATAGGTTCGCCACAGCTGTTCTAGCCCATTTTGCCTGCCCCACTCAGAAAACTGAACATATACACAAATATTTTCTGTGTTTTTGTAAATTAAGCTTTGTGCATTTGCCAATGAATGTCCCTCTCTTCACACATGCAAAAGCAGCATTCACACACATACATATTGCCCACGGTGATCCTGTGACTTATGCAAATCCCCCCTAACAGAAAATTGAATGGATGTGTCAACAGTAGACATCCAGAATTATCTGTGCTCCCAACCAACCAACCATTGCTTATTTTCAATTATGAATATGTAATGAATGCGAGTTTTATGTTCTGCTCAATGGGTATTGCTGGGACACTAAGTTGTATACCCCAAAAACATTATTTCCAAAGATCAGAGAATCTATGCCGAGCATGCAGGCTGAGGATATTGGAAGGATTCTGATGCACTAGGCCAAGCCCTGTGGAGTTGACATGGATCCATCCGTCAATAAAATTCTCAATCTTGTTGTCTCTTTGACATAGTTAACAGCAACGGCTAATAAGCTTACCGAGCTGCATTGCTCTTGGATGTTTTTTCAGAGAATCACTACAGCCTCCGCACTGTAACAATGAAAGGAAATATCCTAAGCCACCAATTACGCTCCTTTTCTCCTGTTCAGTTCCAGCCAGACAAGATGTGAAAATGCCAGATTCTTTTCAAATATTTGATATACGAAAGAGAACAACTTGTGAAAAAGAGACCAATTAATGCCTTTTTAAAAAAAAATCCACATGTAAAACTTGCACAAAAGTTCTGAATATTAATCCTGTCATTTTCATTCTGAGCAGGGTAGGCATCCAATTGCTTATCTTTTAACGTACAGATTCTTAACTCATTCAAAAGAGAGAAGGTCAGCTCAGCCCTGCTGCTTACACTGGCAATTTCTTTCTCTGCTTGACACAATGTTCTTGCCTTCTGATTAATTGAAGCCCTGTTTCCCAGGTTCTTCCTTTCTTTTTAAAGTTTCAGGCTCCAACCCAGGAATGTTGTGTGAACTGTATCATCTCACATTATATAAGAAGTAGGGATGGAGGCATATGCTGTGAATGGCTTTGTTTGGCTCTTGTGTATTGGGCATTTCTATGCTGGTTTCTTCCCAAAGGGACCCACAGCAGCTTACAGAAGTTTCCCAACAATCAGTTAAAACAAATATTCTTTGAATAGACACAACAAAGTAGGAAAACAAGACAAAACATACATGCTATGGGAAGAAGAAGAAGTAGAAGAAGAAGAAGAAGAAGAGGAGGAGGAGGAGGAGGAGGAGGAGGAGGAGGGGGAGGAGGAGGAGGAGGAGGAGTTTGGATTTATATCCCCCCTTTCTCTCCTGTAGGAGACTCAAGGGCTTACAATCTCCTTGCCCTTCCCCCCTCACAACAAACACCCTGTGAGGTAGGTGGAGCTGAGAGAGCTCCAAGAAGCTGTGACTAGCCCAAGGTCACCCACCTGGCGTGTGTGGGAGTGTACAGGCTAATCTGAATTCCCCAGATAAGCCTCCACAACTCAAGTGGCAGAGCTGGGAATCAAACCCCCGTTCCTCCAGATTAGATACACGAGCTCTTAACCTCCTACGCCACTGCTGCTCCTTGTTCTGGGCTGACTGTTGTAGACTGCAGGCTGTGAAGCATGGGCTAAGAAATAGAGTTGCCTGCTCTGGTTTGGGAAATACCTGGAGATTTGGGAAATTGAGTCCAAGGAGGGTAAAGTTTGGAGGAGGAAGGAACATAGCAGGGGACCATTCCAAAGCAGCCATTTTCTCCAGGGCCACAAAGTTGAACAGGTCAAATATTTCCGATACCTTGGCAATTGGTATAGCTATAATTTGTCATGGTCCTCACAGCGACTAGCAGTAACTACCTCGGCACATACAAACATGACGGCAATACATCGCTTTTTCTATAGTAAAGGCAATCAATACATTCCTGCTGCCTTGAAGGTTTTTGACGCTAGGATCGGTTCTTTGTTACTGTACGGTTCCCCCATTTGGATTTCGGCAATAAATAAATCATTTAATTTATTACATTCCAAGTTCCTTTGGAAACTAATGGGGCTCCCTAGTTGTGTGCCTTATGCTGCACTGTGCATAGAGATGGGCCAAACAACTCTAGAAACCTTGGCATGGATAAGGGCCATAAAATATTGGCTGCATATACATTTTCTAGTGGGTTCCAATAGTTATGTTCCCTCTCTGTTATCAGATCACTTTATTTCTGAATGGTATACTTTGATCTTTAGAAAGGTTGAAGCTATTGGTTTTCCTTTGGAATCACAGAAGTGGCGTAGGAGGTTAAGAGCTCGTATATCTAATCTGGAGGAACCGGGTTTGATTCCCAGCTCTGCCGCCTGAGCTGTGGAGGCTTATCTGGGGAATTCAGATTAGCCTGTACACTCCCACACACACCAGCTTGGTGACCTTTGGCTAGTCACAGCGTCTCAGAGCTCTCTCAGCCCCACCTACCTCACAGGGTGTTTGTTGTGAGGGGGGAAGGGCAAGGAGATTGTAAGCCCCTTTGAGTCTCCTTCAGGAGAGAAAGGGGGGATATAAATCCAAACTCTTCTTCTTCTTCCTTGTGCTCACAAAGGTGGAAGCCTTCAGACTAGTTAAGAATAGGTTCTTGGATCTTGATTTTCATTATTTGACTCTTGCAGCCAAGACAACCTGCTCCCCGACTACATTAATAATCCCGTGTGAGCGTGGAATTATGACAACATATCTCGTCTGCGGATTAATCCCATCCAGAGGAGAGCTTTGGCTACTGCAAGATGTAATGTGTTGCCATCAGCTCTTCTGGAGGGAAGATTTAAGAATATAGAACATTCCAAAAGGGTTTGTTCTTGTGATCTGGCTACGGTTGAAACACTTGCCCATTCTCTGTTTGTATGCCCTAAATATGCATGAGGTTAACCACCTGAGAGGAGGTTGGGAGGGGGGTGGGGACAAAAAGCTCAGATGGTGTTCCGTTAGTAGGCTATTCCTAACTACCTTCCCTGCCAGACATGTGCATAGGCTTAACTATATGAAACGGGTGGGGGGCTTCTGGTTTGGTTTTGGGACTAGATGCATCTCATCGGTGAGAGCAGAGGAACCCAGCAGGGTTTTTTTTTGTTAAAGCCATCTGCCAATCTCATGGAGGTGCGCCCAGGTCTACCACTGGGCAGGCTGGAAGAGGCTGAGTCGGCCTGCTGGCATGGGCTCCGGAGGGCCAGTGGCTCATAGGGCCCAGGCTGCCGGCCCACAAATGCCTTGCCCCACCTTACAACCCCCATGATGTGCATGAGGAGATTTTCAGGTTGATAGACTGAAAGGAAGGCTGGGGAGGCTGCAGTTGCTGCTGCCGCTGCCAGCTTCATTGGTACTGTGTGGGGGGCCATTCTGCAAAGGAAGGGGGCGGTAAGGTTGTTACGGTGCCCCTGGGACATGCTCATGGCACCCTAGGGTACCGCAGAACCCTGGTTGGGAATCGCTGCCCTAGAGTCAAAACCCCAAGAGATGGGCTGCCATTTTTGCTTAACCCTGCTGAGGAATTTTGAAAAAGATTATAGCTATTCCAACCCAGATTTCTTGCTCCTAGAACATCCGAACTTTAGAGGGGAAAAAAGAAGCTATCTCAGAATTTGATGTGACCATGAAGTGCAAATTGCTGGCTGTTTTGTGGGAAAAGATTGGCTGGAAGATCTGTGCATTAACTGTGAGTTTATAATTAGAGAACTCTAAAAATGAAGTGAACGGATTCCAACACTAAACACTGAAAATAAAAAAATTAAAAATATTGCTGAAATATTGTTAAAATACCATCTGTGAGAAGAGAAACTTGTTTTTGAACTTATGTGAATTTGATGATTTGATTGTTTGTTGCTGCACAATATTTACATATGCAAGCAGAGAAGTGCCAGCCAGTCAGAGGATCTGGGAAGGAGGTGGGATTTTGGAGCTGTGTATTGCTGCATCGTGAAATACTATCTACTTCCAGGAAGGAAAGGAGTCAAACATCTTTAGGATGTTATAAAATACATTTTGGGGGAGAACTTTGCACAGCTCTCTCCCCCCAAAATGACTTCAGCCTGTTTTACTTCTCTCAACCTGAGTTTTTCCAAAATTGCTGCATTAGCAATCTTTCTTCAAAGTCCAGGTTGAAGACACTCCTGCACAAACACAACAGGCAGGAGACGCTTTCTTTTTCCCACTCGCCTGCCGATTTCCCCCTCCCTTCTACCCCCTCCCCGATTTCCCCCTCCCTTCTACCCTTTTACTTTAGTTTCTGCACCATCCACCATTTTAGGATAATTCTGCCTGCCCACCATTTTGTGCAGTTTGCAGCACCATTTTGTGTAGCACGTTGTAAGCCGATTCTCTGCCTGCCATTTCACAAGTCCCCCAAGCACGTTTTCTCCCCGTGGCAGCAATTATGGTCGTTTCCCCACTTACCTCAACCACCCTGTGCTGCGCGCTACTCTCAGCGTGCATCATTTTTGGTGCGCTCCCGGGCTTCCCCACCCCTCAGCGTGCATCATTCCTGGCGCTCCTCAAAATGGCGCCTTTTGATGACCCCACGCAGAGTGCGGGGTCATCAAAAGGCGCAGTTTTGAGAAGCGCCAGGAATGACGCATGCTGAGGGGGCGTGCCAGTGGCAGCATCGGGGCGGCTGCGTTGTGACCGCCCCTGTAGTGGGGAGTGCCGGGGGACCCTGTGCTACTTGCCGACAGTAGCGCGCAGCAGACCTATGTCTGCCATTTCACTCATAGATCTTCAGTAACACATTCATTATTGTCTGGCCATTGCATAAAAGTCACTTTTTCCCAAGTTTTTATTTTGTATGTTGAAAATGTGAAGCTATGCAGGTGCATTCCATTGCAGCCCAGACTGAGCATCTGCTAAGTGGACAAGCCAGACTCTCAGGTTCATTACCATCCATTTTATTAATAACTACATCATTAATTGGAGAAGGCCAGGCAGTGGGGAACTGTTTACATTTTATAATGGTGATTTACTATACGGGAGAAACAGGAGAGGGAAGTGCTGCATGGACTAATGAGGCCTGCTGCAAAGAATCTCCACCAATTGGAAGTGTTCTCTTATCAGAGGGTGGGAATCAGTGGCTGGGAAATTGTGCTTCTGAGAGTTGGCCATTTTGTTGAGAGTGTTTGGGAAGACTGGGAAGGTTTGCCAGAGCTCGACCTATTGTCCAAAAAGCTGGCTAGCATGAGTGGCAGTGAGTATAGCAAGGCCAGATTTAAATCGCCCTTTTGAGTGACTCTTAAAAGAAGTAAGATGGTGAGTATTAAACCCTGGAAGATGTGGAGGAGCAAGTGACCAGGTTTCTTGGACCATAATTATCTTAAACTTGCCTAAAAGATTGTAGAAATCAGCATCCTGAAACTTATTAAACCAACCAGCGATGTTCCAAGACATAATGCTTAGACAACAATCAGATAGTCCATCAAGTTCAGTAACTTGATTTAAAGTGCCCCTGACGTCTTCATAGACGCATCCATTAGACGAGTGGCAGTGGTGGAAAGGGTCTGGAAGAGGGGGAGGGGGAGACCCAAGATCTCCTGGAGGGAGTGGGAGACCCAAGATCTCCTATGGATATGGGGGAAGCACACCGTCCAGGAGGCCCTCACAAAGAGCCACTGCAACACGGACATTTTTGAGAGGGTGGCTGCAGAATTTGGGCTACAACTGCAGTGCCATCAAATGCAGAACAAAAACCAAGACATTTCAGAATGAATACAAACATGGGGTTCAACACAACAGGGGGTTGGGGAATGAGAGGGCAATCTGCTCCTTCGACAAGGCACTGGACCGAATCGTCAGATAGAATTGTAGCATGCAAGCAGTAAGAAGCTTTGAGTTGAGAATCAAGGCTGGTCCAGCTTTTCCAAATCCACCAGCACCAGGATCCAAGGAGCTTTTCTCACACAAGCTACAGTCAACGAGGAGGACACCTGTCCTATTCCAAGCCTACTCCAAGCCCCCATGAATCAGGTAAGGAAGAATGTCTCTCAATTTCAGTATTGCATTATTGCAATATTGGGGGGCCACCTGTTGGTAACTCCTTTATGATTGTCTCCAATTGCAGATTTTACTAGAACAGAAGTAAATATGCAAGAAAAATGGCCTCTTTACAGAGAATTACTGAACTTTCTAGATGATAAATGTGAAATTAAACCCAGAGCCCTTCGAGGGTAGCTTTTCTCAAAAGTAGGTGCCACCATGTTTAGCAGAACTCACTGCTGTGCAAATATATACATTATAGTTCCTCTAGGGACAAACTACATGTGACTCTGGAGTTCCATAAATGGAATACGGACTTATTTTTTAGAACCCAAAAAATAGCCATGAAGTCATGATATTGACTGGATACACAGTGATGGGAGCAGAAGCTTAACTCTTCCCTTGCTGAGGTATTTCCACACTTGGAAATGCCCTCCATTCTGAGGTTCTGTAAGTCCCAAGAGGGGAAAAGAGACAGACATAACTGAGTATGATATTTGTCCTTCTGTGTTTTATCCTCATAACAAAGCTGGGAAGTAGGTTAGGCTCAGAGTGTGCGACCAGCCCAAGGTCCAGTAGCAACCTTCAAGGTAGAATGAAGATGTGTGTGTGGGTCTCCTAGATCCATGTTCAACCCACTAATCACTGTCTTTTTTATTTCTTCTCAGAATAAAAACAGCTGAAGAGAACTTTAAGGAAATGGTGCAGCGAGAGAGAGAGTTCAATCACTCCTTCCTGGATGCACACAAAAGCTTATACCAAGAATAAAACTTTGTTGGTCTTAAAGGTGTCCCTGGGCTCAAACTTTTTTTCCTTTCTGTAGTGTTGTGTTGGCTGATATTGGGACAAACTGCATGTTGGCTTTTCAGGCCCAAGAAGACCACTGGTATTTGTAGCATAGAAGGATAGAATATGGCCTTTAATTTCACAAAATATTAGGTTTCCTGATGTATCTTCTCTCCCCCTCTCCCTCTGAAGCCCCCACGACAGTTTTGCCATCTTCAGCATTGCCTGATTGTTGATTCCATTTATCTTTGGGCAATGCTGGCCCTCTTGGCCTTTGGGCTGGGCGCCATCTATGCATGCATCTGTGCATGTATTTTTATCTGTAATTTTTGGAATTGCTGCTATAATGTATTTTAATGAATTTTAATGTTTTATCGCTATATTGTCTTTATGAGACCTTATATTGTATCTGTTTTATGTCTCATTGTACACCGCCCAGAGCCCTTCGGGGGTTGGGCGGTTTATCAAGCCTAATAAACAAACGAACAAATGAACAAACAAACAAACAAATAAACAAACAAACAATGATAATGATAATGATAATGATAAAGGGTCTGTGGTTTAGTGGTGGACAAGCTGCTTTGCATACAGGTTCAATTCCTGTCATCTGAGATCAAAATGATCAGGTCGTATGAGCTTGTGTTAAGTGTCATCAAGTCACTTTCAAGTTACAATGACTCTTTGAATTAATGAACGCCAAAAACGCCCTACTATTACCAGCCTTGCTCAGGTCTTGCAAACTGAGGGTCATGGTTTTCTTTATAGAGTCAATCCATCTCATGTTGGGTCTTAACTGTTTTCCTCCTGCCTTCAACTTTTCCTAGCATTATTGTCTTTTCCAGTAAGTCTTGTCTTCCTATAAGGAGATTGAATTATGATAGCCTATCAGGTAAAGGTGATTTGGGAGACCTCCCCCGAGATGCTGGAGAGTAAGTGCCAGGCTGAGTAGACCATATTGACCTTGACAGATGGAGGGTCTAATTCAAGATAAGGTAGTATGGCTCAGTAGTATGGCATCTGGTTTCCATGCAGAAGATCCTAGATCCCTAGCATCTCCTGTTAAAGGCATCAAGTCATAGGCTTGAGATTCTGAGGAGTTGTTACCACTCAAAGGAAACAATGGGGGGCGGGGAATCAATCCACAGCTGACATGTTGACCCTTAAAATTTTGAATGCAAAGCACTTTTGGTTTGCCATTGCCTGCCTCCATGTCATAACCCTGGTATTCCTTAAAGGTTGTGCATCCAAGCACTAACCAGGGCTGACCATGCTTATCTTCTGAGATCTTCTGAGATCAGGCTATCCTGGCACTTTTCCAGTCAGGGAAAGAGACAGTATCCACCTTGATAGAACAATATGCAGAGGCGTACCACCCATGGGATCATGGGGTATCCCATGTCCCCAGGCTCATGCCATTTCATCATGTGGGGGGTGCCAGATGCTGGCTGGGTCCCTGCGCCCCGGCCTCTCCCATGGCACGGCGCACCAGCCAGCACCTGGCAGCTCCCCCTGTGCTGGGGTGCCACTTGCTGATTGAGCTGTTAACCATGGCCACATGCTGGCTCCCCCCCCCCCAGGGAGGCCGGGGAGGGCAGGAGCTGCCCTACTGCCACGGCACCCACCCGAGCCACCTGCCTGAGCCCTCCCTCCCTGCTGGCTCCTGTAAGTGGGGTGTGGGGGGGGGCAGGGAGCCATGGATGGGTGGGGGGTGCAGGGAGCCAGTCCTGCCCCCAAGCACCATTTAGGCCTGGCATGCCACTGATATGACTCTGGGTACGGCAACTCCATGGGTACAACCTATGCATTCATCAGTGCTAACAAACTCCCTTCCATGGTATATTCCAGCAGTTTTAATGAGATTCTGCTGGTTAGAATAGTCACTGGCTTCCCCTTATCCACACACTCTCATCTGAGGAATGAGATTTAAATCCCTGGAGTCATCCAAGAGGCTAGGTAGTAGAAGGCCCATTCAGAGAGATTTATTTCCAGCCTCTGGCAAGGTGCAATTATTTTTCAGACTTTTCCCCCCCTGATACTAGTTCCTGTGCTCCTTTGGTCTGTCAGGGTTTTTCAATTGAAAAAGCCCCTGACCTCCTGTGTTTAATTACTAATCAGATACATCCAACCTCATTGGTAAACTTGCCAAGAAGAGTCAGTATTTATTGTGCTGCAGGTGTCTCTAGTAAGGAAAATGTTCTTTAGAACAAGTTCAGGTGACAGCATTCTGGATTCACTCATGCAGAAAATATAGAGCAGGGGTCTGCAACCTGCGGCTCTCCAGATGTTCATGAACTACAATTCCCATCAGCCCCAATTGGCCATGCTGGCAGGGGCTGATGGGAATTGTTGTCCATGAACATCTGGAGAGCTGCAGGTTGCAGACCCCTGATATAGAGGAATCCCAGAGAGGAACAGCAAACTCCACTTCTCTTGACTTCGAGATTATGTCACAGGTTAGGGGAGGCCATCATTCAAAACAGAGAAGATGGGGTTGTTCCGTCTAACTTTTAGTGGTGTGGGATGGTGTAGGCCATAGGTGTCAAACTGGCGGCCCTCCAGATGTTATGAACTACAGCTCCCATCATCCCCTGCCAGTATGATGCTGACAGGGGATGATGGGAACTGTAGTCCATAACATCTGGAGGGTCGCCTGTTTGACACCTATGGTGTAGGCTTTCAAGTCCCATCCAAAGTGGAGCGGGGGGAGTCCACATCCTCAAAAGCTCACAGAGCAAGAAGACTGAACTTCTTAGAAAGTTCAATTTGCCTAATTTGCAGAAACTTCTTCCCTTTCCTTTTTTGACAGGGAGACAAGAAGTCTGGCAGAGCAGCCATCTCCCCCCACCCAGGAGACTTAGAGAATCTGCAGAGACCCCCTCCCTCCCCCTGAAAGAGAAAATGTAATTGCCCCTCAGGACAGGTGAGGGTAGCATTAGGTGATCAATGACATTAAAAATGTTCTTTTCTGTCTTGCGTTATATGTGCACTCATCTAAATGACTGTGATGCAGTCCAAATAGGCAAGAACCCAGGTGGGTTTTCCCCCCCAGGAAAGTGGATTTCCATTCCATTACTTTCTTTTGTGTGCCATTTGTGAATAGATCTTTACCTGAATCGCACTGTTGTCCAGAATAGCACTACATCTTTTTTTGGCAAACGCTAGGGCACCTTTCTAGTGGGAGAAAACTTTCTTGTGAATTAGAAGGAATAATCTTTGCTGGGGTGACGATAGACCTTTTCAGACATGACAGTCCATTCATACCGGAAGGCTGGCAATTGTGCTTCGATTTCATCTACCGGTATTTAATCCTTTGAAGCAGATTAGGCTAAGGGAAAGTGACTAGCCCAAGGTCATTCATCAAACTTCTACGACAGAGTGGGGATTCTTCCAGATCTTACACTCAAACCACTGTGCCAAACTGGCTCTCAGCCCCCTCCCCCTGCAAACTTAAGAACATAAGAACAAGCCTGCTGGATCAGACCAGAGTCCATCTAGTCCAGCTCTCTGCTACCGGCAGTGGCCAACCAGGTGCCTTTAGGAGCTCACATGCAGGATGTGAAAGCAATGGCCTTCTGCAGCTGTTGCTCCTGAGCACCTGGTCTGTTAAGGCATTTGCAATCTCAGATCAAAGAGGATCAAGATTGGTAGCCATAAATCGACTTCCTCACTCCATAAATCTGTCCAAGCCCCTTTTAAAGCTATCCAGGTTAGTGGCCATCACCACCTCCTGTGGCAGCATATTCCAAACACCAATCACACGTTGCGTGAAGAAGTTTTTCCTTTTATTAGCCCTAATTCTAGGCTTCAACATTTGCAATGTGGAATGCCCTGGTTCTAGTATTGTGAGAAAGAGAGAAAAATTTCTCTCTGTCAACATTTACTACCCCATGCATAATTTTATAGACTTCAATCATATCCCTCCTCAGATGTCTCCTCTCCAAACTAAAGAGTCCCAAATGCTGCAACTTCCCCTGATAAAAATTTGGCCAAAGTATAGAAGTCATGGGATAGCAGGTCACTCAGGTGAGTTGTGTGGTAGATACTGCTGGGCCCGGTCAAGCCGTGCAAGTTGCATGAAGCCCATTGTTGGGCACTGGAACATTGTATGGAACCACACTTGGTTGAGTCACACAAACCAAAAGTAGGAAGTTGCCCAGCGGTTGCTGCTTGCCCTTGCCCTAGGGATGCCAGCACCCAGATGGGGATCCTCTGGAATAACACCTCATCTCCAGACTACAGAGATCAGTTCACCTGGGAAAAAATGGAAGCTGCGGAGGGCAGACTCGATGGCATTGTACTCCACTGTGGTCTCTGGCCTCCTCAGGTCCACCACCAACTCTCCAATAGTTTCCCAATGTGGATATGGCAACTATACATCCCCCACCAGTGGACAGAAGGGACCAGGAAACCTGACCCCAATGAGTCTTCCCTGAAGTTTAGGAGTGAGGGAAGCAGGAGTGGACTGAGAAGCTAAGCAGCCTTGGAAAAGGCCCTCCCCTTGCTTTTCACTCACAGAAACCAGTGTTTGTATGGTGTCTATAGAGCAATTAAAGAGTAGGGTTGCCAGATGTGGGCTGAAAAATACCTGGAGATTTTGAAGGTGGAACCTGAGGAAGGTGGTGTCCGGTGGAGGGGAGGGGATTCAGCGGGGTATAATGTCAAGAGTCTAACTTCCAAAGGAACCATTTTCTCCAGATAAATTGATCTCGGTCACCTGGAGATCAGCTGTAATAGCAGCAGATCTCCAGCCACCCTCTGGAGGCTGGCAAACATGTTAAGTGAGTCAGACTATGGTAGGATCTGGAGACCCAGGTTCAAATCTCCTTTCTGCCACGGAAGACTGCTGGATGACCCTGGACCAGCTACAACCTCTAAATCTAACCTACCTCATAGAGATGTTATGAGCATAAAATGGAGGAGACAGGAGCAATGTAAGCTGTTTTGTGTCCTCATTTGGGAAGAATGGCAGGATATAAATGAAGTAAGGGTTGTTTGGGAGATAAAGTTGGAAGAAAGGAGAGTGATGTTTGCCATTTTGAGTTCATCAGAGGTTGAGTGAAATTGAAGTGTGATAGACTGATATGGAGCTGGTCCCTCATTTGGTGTATATATGAGATAAAAATGCACTTTAAAACTGCTTTCAGTAGCTTTTTAAAGCTGTGCGGAATGGCAAAATCCACTTATAAAATAAATGATAAAAGATGGTTTGAAAACGTCATTATTTTGCAATATGCAGAATAATCCTGGGCCTCTGATTAAAGACTGGTCCATATATATATATATATATATATATATATATATATATATATATATATATATATATATATATATGTGTGGGGAGAAGTATAGCCAGCTATCTCTGCACGGAACTTGGTTTATATATATATATAATTTTTATTTTATTTAATTTATTTATACCTCACCTTTTTCTCTAGTATGGATCCAAAGCATTTTCTACTGTTCTCCTCTCCTCTATTTTATCCTGACAGAAGCCTGTGAGGGTGTTTAGGCTGAGAGATCATGACTGGCCAAGGTCACTCAAGGAGTTTTCATGGTGCAAGGGAGGATTTGAACCTGGTTCTTCCAGATTCTAGTCCAATGCTCTTGACTACTACACCACACTTAGGGTTGTCATCTCTGGATTGGGAAATACCTGGGGATTTTGGGGGTGGAGCCTGGGAAAAGACCTCAGCAGGGTATAATGTCATAGAGTCAACCCTGCATAGTAGCTGTTTCCTCCTTTGGGAGACTGATCTGTGTTGTCTGGAGATCGGTTGTCAGGAGATTACCAGGTGCTGCCTGGAGGTTGGCAACCCTAACCACACTGGCTCTCATGTTTCAAAGGCCTTTTACAAAATTCAGTAACATCTCTCAAGAGAGCAGAACTATGGAAGAGTATTTACCCCTCATTTTGCACTATGCAATGCCCATGTATCTACGTGGCATATACGCATTTTCTCACATATACCCCTTTGGAAATAGACCACTTTTTTAGGTCATAAATAATTCCTGACCTAAAAAAAAATAAGGGCCATTTAAATAGAAATAAAAAAATGTCCCATCCCCAAAAAACCTTTTATCTAAATACATAAAATTGACTGGCTTTTTCCTGAAGTTTTGAAAGCAAAAAGGTCAGCGCTTGAGTTGTTTTTCAAGCTGTCGGTACACAGCTGCTTCATATGATTGGTGTGAGACATGTTCGGTTTAAGTGGGGCTTATGTGAGAGGAATTGTGTTCTATTTTTTTTCTTGACAAAGGGTGTGTTTCGTTCAGAAGAAAGACACTGACTGAAATTTATTTGGCAAACAAAGGCCATTCCTTCAGCTTAACAAGATGGAAAAAAATTCTCTCCAGTGCCAGATGAGAGTTGGTGGGGGGTTTTTTGTTATCAGATGGCTGAAGAAAATATGTGATATAGCACATTAAACTGTACCCATATAATGCCATTCTGGCTACTTCCATCTGCCCTTGAGGCTGCTTCTCAAAGGTCACAAATATTGGTAGAAGAGCTTTTGATTGAATCCCCAGGAGTGGATAGGGACTGAATCCTAAATGGGACAGAGCTCAGGTGATCAGATAATCCCTAAATATAATCATTATTGCAGAGTACGCCAGGTTGTAGTTTAATCTGAGCAAGATCCAATTGACGTGTCCTGTCTAGAAGTGCTAGTAGGTTGTTATCTATTTTTATATTTCTGGGCATACGGGATTTCTGGCTTTTTTTTCCTTGTGTGATGACCTTTAATTTTAAACAAATAAACATGGCTGATAAGGACTTGATTTGATTTTGCTCAAAGAATACCTCACGGAAAACAAAACACATCTTTGCTAATAAATATTTTCCCGGTATATACTAGACAATTTAAATCAATCTGAAAAAAAAAGGGGGGTATTATTCCCTTTTCAGGGGGAGAGAAGGTGGCATACTGTAGCCCCATTTTGTTACAGCTTGGAAGCTAAGCATGGTTGGTACTCGGACGGGAGACCAACATGTCGACCTCTGCAACATGTAAAGTAAACAAACCATCTCTGCTTCTTGTTTGTCTTGAAAGCCTTGGTGGGGTCACCATAAATTGATCATGAATTGAATGCACTTATGCCCACCATACCTTTCAAAACCTTTTATTATTGTGTCTGTGTGTGGGGGGTGAGGGAGGGTCACATGAAAAATAATTTCCCTGCCTTCTTTTGCAGAAACGTTTGGCTTAAGAAATACTTGAGCGATGAAGATATTTTGGTTTATTTCACTTACAAAATGCGGGTCCACAAAAGCAAGGGTGCCAGGCTGGATCCAGTTAATTTTCTTGATGAATTCTCCCCTCACCCTCCATCTGCACTCCCTACTACATCCCTAACACAATATGGTTTTTGTCCATCCAGCTTTGGTTCACTAACATTCTGATTGGTTTTGGAAATTTGTTGGAACTGTGATTGATTTTCAGATTATGGTGCTCAGTTCCCCTGGAAGACTTCAAAGCTTTGGATTCAAGGTATATCTATGGAAAATAGTGCCTATAGCAACCCTGCACATTACATCAGTATGCCTCTTTGTATCAGGGGCTCAAGGGTCAGTCCTCCTACTGACTGGCTGGCTGGCTATGGACCTCGTTGCTGGCTCAGGGCAGTGAGAACCAAACCCTGAAGGTCAGGCTCATTCTGCACATGCAGAATAATGCACTTTCAAACTGCTTTCAGTGCTCTTTGAAGCTGTGCGGAATAGCAAAATCCACTTGCAAACAGTTGTGAAAGTGGTTTGAAAACGTATTATTTTGCGTGTGCGGAAGGGGCCTCAGTGTGGGGTGGGTGCAGCACTGCCAGTGGTTGAGTAGGATGGAGGGGCCAAATGGTGAATGGAGCAAGGCAAAGCACATAAATAACACGACTGCTTCAGGTGAGCAGTAAGGCAGGTAGGAATGGAACCCCCTTCAAATGGCACTCAGGGCATGTGCCATACATGCCATACTTTAGATACACCACAGTTTTGATGAAAGGCTCTATGGTATACCCAAGCCCAAATCAAGGCCATCTTCCAAGGCCCTGTGTCACTAAGTTTAGGCAGGTGGCTACCTGAGGGAGGGCTTTTTCAGCCATGGTACTAAAATTGTGGAACTCAGACTAGGGATGTTCATCTGTCCCCTTCTGTTACTGTCTTCCATAAGATGGTGAATACTGTCTTTGTTTTGCTTAGCATTCCCTTAATAATTCCTTCTACCTGCTCCCGCCCCATGTATTCATTATGTGCTTTTAACATGTATTCTAGTTTGGGTTTTAATGGTTTTTTGATGAACTGTTTTAATGGGATTTAAAAAAAAACATTTTATTTGAGCTGTCTGTCACCTTCTTTGGCCTTGTTGAGCAGAAAGGCAGAATGCAAATTTGGTAAATAAATAAACCTATCAGCATACAGGAGAAGCAAAAGTCCTCTTCAGGTGCCAGCCCCAAATCTCCAGGAATTTCCCTAGCTGGAGTTGGCAACCCTAATCCAGGTGGTGTCATTCCCCAGCATAGCCTTTTTGGCTGGTCCGAAGTGACTCTCTCCTTTGTTCACTGATGGAAAAGCTGGCGAGGTCTAGTCCACTGGCTGAAATTTATTTGCCAAACAAAGAATAAAACACCTAAACAGATTGCAAAAGGCCAGGAGTCACTAAGGTAGTAATACAGCAACAGCAACTGAAACCTGCTCTATCTTCCTGGTGACAGTTTAACAGTGCAAATATAATGTTTTCACAGTTCGTGGGTTATTACCGTGGTGTGATGCTGCAGTAACAACCTCTCTGCTGGTCGGAACAAAAAAGTCATCTACTCTTCTGCGGTATAAACAAAAAACCCGCTGCAGTAAAGGCAGATAACTTTGGGTTCCTTAACGGAGCCTTCCATTTAGTCCAGCAATAGACGTTTTATTTTATTTATTTTTATTTTATTATGTTTTTAGGCCACCTCTCCCCTTTTGGGTTCAGCACAGTTTCCAATAAGGCGATACATATACAATTGCGTGATAAATACGATAGAACTCTAACTGCTCACTATAAATTAAAATATCAAAACTCTACATATTTCCTAAGACAAGATGGTGAAAACATCCCCCTGAGCGCAAATAAATCTTTAAAAAGAAGGAAGAGAGAAAAAAAGAAGGAAGAGAGAAAAAAGGGGGTGACTGAGGGGAAAGAGGGGCGGGGGAGGCCCAATGTGGTAACAATGTCTCAACCATATATAAAATGGGGTGCACACCAGGAATCTCTATGGGCTGCTGGTGCTTAGCAATGTATATTTTACCCCCTTTCAACACACACACACACACACACACACACACACACACACACACACACACACACACACGTGCACGCACACAGAAATCCCCCATCAGCTGCAAAACAGACTTGCAGTATCTTCTATTTCATCCCAAATTATGAGCTTAAACAGCTGCAACTCGCATGATTTTATAGCAATAATACGTTCTACATTATCCTCCTAAATCTTCCTCTCCTTTAAAAAAAATTCTCATCTCTCCTTTCATTTACATCAGAGTGCTCAATGGGAATTTTGTTCAAAAGAACATTTGCAATGAGACTGTGGCGCATACAAATGATGGAACGGCTGGCAGAAGGAAGACCCCAAATGCCTGTTGCATACGCACACATCTTGGAGGCTAAAACAGATGCCTCAGAACATGGTGAAACCTTGCCCAAGGGTACAGTACTGATCTACTGATGCAGTCTAGCTAGCTTAGGGAGCTGTTCACACATGCTTTTGATCTAATGGCTATACAAGCATGGCCCTGACCTGCATGGCCCAGGCTAACCTGATTTCGGTAGATCTTGGAAGCTAAGCAGGGGAAAGCCTGGTTTGTACTTGAATGGGAGACCATCAAGGAAGTCCAAGCAGAGGCAGACAATGACAAATCACCTCTGCTTGTCGCTTGTCCAATGGTGGGATCCAAAAATTTTAGTAACAAGTTCCCATGGTGGTGGGATTCAAACTGTGGCATAGCGCCAATGGGGCTGGCCGGGGCACGATGGGGGCATGGCCGGGCATTCCAGGGGTGGGGCATTCCTGGGTGGGGCTGTGGCAAGGATGCAGCCTCTGCGCCAGTCCTTGGGTGGGAAATGAATGCACGCAGGCGCAGGCTGCCACGCACACTGGTGCACCTCCTGCCAGACTGCTTCAAGTTCTGCGTGCTACTGCTGAGAGGAGGGGCATAACTAAGGCCAAAATCACATGGCAAAATCACCAATTAGTAACCCCCTCTTGGCACACACAAATAATTAGTAACCTACCCTCGGGAACTGTGAGAACCTGCTGGATCCCACCTCTGCGCTTGTCTTGAAAACCCTATGGGTCACTTTACGTGATCTTCCAATTTGATGGCATTTTCCACAGCAATGTGAAGTAGTTTTTGAGGTGTGGACCTCATGCCCGAGGGCTCACATCTCTCTCATACACAAGCTTTATGGGTACCTGAATAGGAAAAGGTGAGGAATCCTCAGCAAGATGAGACAGCTGGTAGAATTGTCCCTTCGTGCTTTCCCTCCCGGCTTTGGACCACATGGGTGATCCCAGGTTCATATGGTGGCTGTGAGAACTTTGTATCATGCAAATTGTCCTTAAGACATGATGGGAGGCTCTACACCCTTAAGTATGCCCAGTTTGACAGAAAAAAAGACCATGGCATTGTAAATTGACAAAACAATAATAACAAAAATCTCACAGTCCTGCCAGTGCTCCAGGCGTTATGCTCCTGATAAGTGCTGAAAATACTCCAAGAGTAAGTTAAAGAGAAAGGCAGGAAGAAGGAAGGAAAATAGTGTGCTCATATCCTTGAGTACTTCTAAAATCCTGGAGAGATTAAGTGGACCTCAGAAGTGAATGCAGGTTCTGTGATATTTAAAAGAAAATAACGTTCAAATAACTGACGTACAAGATTCTCCCATTCATTCCGATTACAATAATAGACTAAAAAAAAGATTGGTTAGGAGAGAACCTATTGTGCTGGCAATTCACAAAAGAGCAAAGGGGTTGGAATTTTAATATATAAAGCCCTTCCTATCTTCCTTTTATCTTCCTTCATTGATCCAGAAGGGAGATATTTTATATTACATGCTAAATACAAGAGGAGCGAATGTATTCTTACAAATATCTATGCACCTAATCATAATGAGCCTGATTTTAAATTCTTTATTTGTCATTATCTCAGGCATTGATCTGCTTCTTATTTTAGGCAGCAGTTTTAATGAGATTCTCAATCCAATCATCGTTAGAAATACTAAAAGCAAGGCTACACCTTATAAATCCAGGTCTATAATTCAAGGCTGCATGGAAGACTTGGAACTGAAAGATAGTTGAATAACTAGAAATGGTTTCAAATGTCTGGGATGGGTTGTTTTGACCTGAAAAATCCTATTTTGAATTTCAGTTTTGTGTAGTTTGAATCTGTGGTTCTTTAATTTTATACCATTTTGTGTCACAAAATTGTAAAATTTAAGTATTTTTAATGTTATTTGTGCGTCAGCATTGTGCATTGTAGCCAGTTTCCTAAACCTGTGGAAGTGTGACTTTTTCTCTCTTTTCGCAGGGAAAGTGAAGGCTAGCAGAGAGCAATCAGCTTTCTTTCGGGTTTTTCCCACTTCTCCCTGCCTTTCCCTGCCCACATAGGACCAGTTTTGCTCACTCTTCAGGTCAGCATTTCAGGTTTCCAATCATAATCTTGGATATCTGGATTCCTTCCTTGTTTCCTATAGCCTTAATGGGTTAAAACCATCAACTAGTATTCCTTCCTCTTCTCTGAGAGGAGGCGCAGAGCAATTTGCTTGTGGGCAAGCAAGCCAGCAGCTGCTACTTTGGATGGTGCTGAAGCTGTTCCTTTGTTTCACATCTAAGAATTACTGGAGCTCCCAACTGCCCTGTGGATATAGACACTGCACGCATAAATGGCCATAGTCAAAGGGTTGGTTATAGCTAAACTGTTCATGGGTTTCTGGAGTGACTCATTCCCTACCTTTCTGTTCCCTAACCAGTCAGCCTTTTGTCCCAAAATTATATTCTGAGGATCAGCCTGGCCTCCCAGACAAATTGTGCCACAGAGGATAAGAATCAGTCCTATCACCTCCTTGACCATCTTCTGCTTGGGACCGTTGCTCATGTTACTTGGAAGGTTCCACTGATCCTCAGAGAAGAGACACAGGACAACAGCAGCCTGCTGGGGAAAAATGGGGAAAGACCCACTCTGCCAGCTCATTCTGACTTCATCAAGTAGCCAATTGGAATTCACATTGTGACATCATTCCATTTGCTACAGTCTCCCTGATTGGCTCAGATCCCTCATGAGACTAATCCAGAAGGAAGGGGGGAAAAGTAAGGAAAACTAATGCAGAAGAAGATGCAGTTAGGGGATGCAATGCCATTGAGCAGGATCAAAAAAGGTGAACATCTGCACAGTCAATGGTGGATTCTGCACAGTAAATGCATAATGGGTTGCAGTCTTTATAACGTTTTCCTTTTTCCTGTTCACATTTGTGCCATGCAGGCAGCGACTGGAGCCCATGGAAACAATCCAAGACATTTTCTGCACCTCCACCAGCATGAATTATGCCGGTGGAGGCTCGGGGACCGTTCGCACGCTAGTGTGAGAGTGGCCTCCACTTTCCCCTCAGTCAGAGAGGCAACTCTGTACGGAGCCACCTCCGGCCGCCCCCCTTCATTCAGGGGTCAGAGGGCAGCGTGGGTGGGTCTCTGCTGCCATCCAGAGTGATGCTAGAGTGGAGGGGAGGGGGAAAGCAGCATCTTCCCACTGGTGCTGTTTGCACCGTGCCGACAGGAAGACGGTGCTTTGCAAAAACCTCACTCGTTGAGCGAGGCTAACAGCGGCAGCTTCACGCCGCTCCCAGGCAGCCAGGACAGTGTGAACAGCAGCCCAAGGATGGCGTTTTTGCCGTCCCTGGTTCACTGTATTTTGCCCATGCGGAAAGGGCCCAAGTTGCTTTTGCACTGTCACATGGAGATACTTCTCTTTTAAAAAAGATTTTCGGCAATACCTGCATAGCTATGCAGGAATACAGAAACGAACCCCCGCAGCCATGTTGATCGTCCCACAATACGATCGGCTACACCTGCGTAGCCGCACATGTGCAACACACAAAATAAAGAAAAAGGGGCCTCCCTGCAACGGCAGGGCAATGGCAGGCAGATTCTCCGTGACAGTGGATGGCGCAGTGGAAGAAAGGGAAGTAAAGCAACTCCTGCTTGGCCGTTCACACGGGAGCGGCTCCAGCCCAGGATTTTGCAAAAGGATTTCTGGTTTAGTGGTTTTCAAAAATTCTGGGTTGAGGGAAATAAAACGGGACAGACTCATTTTGGGGATGGGACCTGTGCAAAGTCCCCCCCACCCCAAAAACCCTGATTTCTGTTGCATCCTATACCCGTGGTGGCGAACCTTTGGCACTCCAGATGTTATGGACTACACTTCCCATCATCCCCTGCCAGCATGGCCAATTGTAGGGGCTGATGGGAATTGTAGTCCATAACTTCTGGAGTGCCAAAGGTTCGCCACCACTGTCCTATACTATATTTGCCCTGTGCAGAATCCACCAATATGTTTGGGGATCAGAGGAGTATACCTGGTGCAGCTTTTGTGATCTCAGCAAGGTATGAAGTAACAATTTTGCATACCTACTAACATTTTCCCTCCTGCCGCTTGCATTTTCTTCCCTCCTTGATTTACAAGTGCTAGCCTGGGAAAACTCTTTGTTGGCAAATTGACAGAGTGAATAGAGTTGCCTTAGAGACTGCTCCAACCTAGCAATTAGCACCAATTTTGTTAAGGTAGAGTTACCCAGTAAAAGTTAATTTTCACTTGTGGGATATAAAGAGTTTTAAGATCTAATGTCAAAAACCAGAGATGTATCAAAATATATTAAAACTATTAATGAGAGCAATTTTAACAAAAATTGATGCTTACAATAATTGCATTTTATAATTGAGAGCAGAAATGTACACTAGAGGGAAAGAAAACATGATATGAAGATCAAAATGGTTTCCCTGAAGTATCCCTTAAAAGCATGTAGTTTCCTCTTAAATCCATTCAGCACAGGAGGCTATTATAATGCCTTTTTTTCCCTAGTATTGTTGTTTCTTTGTAAATGACCCGAAAGCAGAATTTATCATTTAATGCTTGAAAATGTATGCGGTGAAAAACTGCGGCAATATCAGTAAATATTGTGGTAACTTTTTATGCAGAGATAGGAGGTGAGGGAAATTACAGAATGAACTTTTTTGCTCTGCCCATTTCTGAGAAAAGGAATGGTAAGATTACATGAGCAAGATTTGCAATGCATTTTCTCTGGTAGTTTAGTTGGAATGTAGAGGTCTGTTTAAACTCTAGCTTGTGAGGCATACACAAATACTTTTATTCAGGATACTAAACCTGTCATCCAGTACATATTATTTGCCACTAGGTGTCATTACTGTGCTGTTTGCACAGCTAACAACATATGGCAGCACTTAGTTATTTTGTGTATCTACTTAAAACATTTACTAACCACCACTGACTTTATGGAACTCAAGAAAATTTACAACATACAGTAGCCGCAAAAATACATAAAACCCCACAATTTAAAATAAGAATTTTAAATAGTATTCTATAAATAGAAAAGATAAAGTAATCAAATTTCACCCTAAATATAACTGTCTTCAACTGCTTCCTAAATATTAAAAATGAGGTGGCCAGTCATACCTGGGATTACAATCATTAGCTCTTTGAAAGAATTAAGGCCTAAGCAGCATGAGCCACTGGAATTCTGTATTTAGATCTCCTGACTTTTTTCACTCTAGTGAAGCAGCTACAGGAGCCCAGTGGTGCTGAGTGGTAAGCTCAAACCTTTGCTCACAACCTGAGTTCGATCCTGACTGAAGGCATGTATACGTATAAATTTAAAAAATCTGCCAAATGGTACAATTTTACATGATACTTAAGTTCTAAATGATGTATGATGGGAGCAGCAGTGGCGTAGTACATTCTAATCTGGAGGAACCGGGTTTGATTCCCAGCTCTGCCACCTGAGCTGTGGAGGGTTATCTGGGGAATTCAGATTAGCCTGTGCACTCCCACACACACCAGCTGGGTGATCTTGGACTAGTCACAGCTTTTCGGAGCTCTCTCAGACCCACCCTCCTCACAGGGTGTTTGTTGTGAGGGGGGGAAGGGCAAGGAGATTGTAAGCCCCTTTGAGTCTCTTACAGGAGAGAAAGGGGGGATATAAATCCAAACTCTTCTTGTTGTTGTTATTAAAGTAGTGAAGTAAGTTTAGGCTTGATGAGGAACTAAGCATTGCACATAGCAGCTTGGAGGCGTTCATAGACCTAGCGTTCATGTTTCAAAAGCAAGTTAGTGGGGTATAAAGGGTGCCTTCTTTCACCGCATTTGCTTTGTCAACTCTACCCTTTCCTGTGCAAATCCATGCTTTTGTATTCTTGTAGCTGGATTGCTGTAGAGAATTGCATATTTGGGTGCCTTTGTAGACAGCCCAGAAACTGCAGTTGGTTCAGAACATGACAACTCAGTTATTGTCAGGGGCTAACTGGCAGAAACTCATCTCACCTGCTTTAAAACAGCTACGTGGACCGCCAGCATGGTGTAATGATTAAGAGCAATGGACTCTAATCTGAAGAACCAGGTTCAATTCCCCTCTCCCCCACATGAGACCTTGGGCCAATCACAGTTCTTTCTGAACTCTCTCTGCTCACATGGAGGCAGGCAACAGCAAAGGCGTAGCTGGGCCGAACTGCGCCCTGTGCACATTTTATATTTTCCGCACCACCACGGGGCCCTCCCCGTGGCGCCCCCCCCGTGGCGCCCTTCCCACACTTACCTTAGTTCGTTTCCTTTTTGAGAACTTTTTCAGGCTGCAGAAGGCCTGTTCTCAGTAAAAACGGCCTGATGGGAACTATGCTTCCCAGGAGACCTTGTGAGCCCCAAGGTTTCCACCACCACCACCCCGGGCATGCGCCCCATGCGTGGCGCACCCCCTGTCCCCTTGGAGCTTCGCCACTGGGCAACAGCAAAGCTCCTCTGGATGCCTCTTGTCTTGAAAACCCTGCTGGATCACCACAAGTCAGGTGTGACTTGATGGCACTTTCCACCCCCACACTAACTGTCTGTAATTTCTGAGTTCAGTGCAAAGTGCTGAGTCTGATTCACTTTTAACATTGTCAGTTAAATGGAGCTTCCAAGGCATGACAATAACGAACAATGGCACTGATCTCTGTGCCTGGCTTGTTTGTTCGGGGCTCCAGTCTTTGGATTTAAGTACCCACAGATTTTATCAAACTGAGAATTCGATATATTGGTTGCTGTGGGTTTTCTGGACTGTGTGGCTGTGGTCTGGTGCTTTTAGCTCCTAACGGTTTGCCTGCATCTATGAGATGTCAGGGCAAGACCTGTTTCTCCCCGTGGCACAGTGTGAAGAGCTTCTGACAATTAGATCCATTGATCAGGATACATTGCTGCTATTCTGGGATATTTTATTAGCCACTGTGGAACCACAGGCCATCGCTCTGATCCAGCAGGGCTCTTGTATTTTATGAGGTAATTTGGAACTCCACAGAGATACTTGGTTGAGGAGGATGTCAGCAGCGCCATTATACAATGTCAGCAGTGCGTTTGAAGGGCACAGAAGAGAAACAGTGAGAAAAGATCCAGCCCCTTCACTCCGGTGCTCCAGGGAATGGACTGCGTGTGATGCTTGTCCAGCTGCCTGAAATGTCTGTTGAATTTGCCACACCATTTCTGGAAGCGTCAACACCCGTCACCCATCTTTGGGCAGCCTGCCGTCATCTCCTCTCACGCCCTTTTCGCTGCACAGCTTCCATGTTCGCAGTCACCACACTTGGCACGAGGACAAAGTTCTGCTGTCAGGATTGCTGGCACCCAGTGCTCCTTTTAAATAACACTTCTCCTTTTTTTTAGTACTTTAGCGTTGTTTGTTTCCCAAAGCCTTCAGGGGAGCAAACAGGCAGGCCTGCACATTTTCCCCAGCGAGGAGACTCTGTCGGGGAAAAAAAGTTGAAGCGGAAGCTGGCATGCTTTCCGTTGAAGCAGCTGAGCCATTAAAAACATTTCCAGCCCAGCTTGCAGAGGGTCGCTTGTTCCTCGTTGTATGGCATCCTCAGCTTCCTGACTCTCAAGTAGTAAATTGTGGGGGATTCGTTGCCCACAGTGACATTTTGCATTCAGTCTATAAAGAAGGGTTTGTTTTTGAATCTCTAACATTCTGATTCTATTCTGCCTCACCTCCTCACCTATAATCAGGCTATACTCTGGCCCCTTCTGCACACGCAAAATAATGCATTTTCAAACCACTTCCACAACTGTTTGCAAGGCCCGGTGGCATAGAGCAATCACCTTAGCTAGGTGTAATGCCCTGCCTTCTTCCTTTAGCCTTGGACGCCACCTTGGAATCCCACATAAAGAAAGGAAATGCCCGTGTGGCATGGGTTATGTGGAAACAGTATCTCATATGCTGTTGAACTGTCCTTTTTATGAGATAGGTAGGAAGAAGCACATAATCCCCTTCCTGCATGGAAGTGAAGGCATCACAGATAAACAGAAGGCTGTATATCTTTTAAACAGCCACAACTACGAGCTGTTGGAAGCGGTGGCTAAATTTTTAAATGGTGTTTTTTTAACTTGTCAGAAGTTGTAAAGGCTGTTATTATCTTGCAATGTTAATCTTAAACTATTTATATGCCATTAAAGGTATTCGAAATCGACAATTGTT
Source organism: Sphaerodactylus townsendi (assembly GCF_021028975.2). NCBI lineage: Eukaryota > Metazoa > Chordata > Lepidosauria > Squamata > Sphaerodactylidae > Sphaerodactylus > Sphaerodactylus townsendi. The sequence goes on from NC_059430.1 coordinate 111,522,607, forward strand.
TGCAAGTGGATTTTGCTATTCCGCACAGCTTCAAAGAGCACTGAAAGCAGTTTGAAAGTGCATTATTCTGCATGTGTGGAATGAGCCTCTGTCTCAGAAAAAGATTTTAGCATTGCCAGTTGAGGAGTAGCAGTCAAGAAAATGGTATGCTTCTCCCAAACGAATATGAGAATTATCATTCATTTTTACATGCTGCCTTGTGGAAACCATTAGTATGTGCATTATTGAACATGGTATTTTAATACAAAAGTGTTTGTAGTTCATTGAGTGACTTTCAAATGGATGGGGAGGAGCAGGGCTAGGTAGGCACTAGGACCCAGATGGAGCATTCTACAACCAAGAAGGTCTGGCATGTTGAGTTCTTTGGCAAAGGAATATACAACCTATTAACATCTTCTTTTGAGGCAGACTACATCACTTGGAAGCTAAGCAGGGTTGGCCTTGGTTCGTATATGGATGGGAGGCCACCCAGAAATACCAGGGTCACTATGCAGAGACAGGCAATGGCAAACCAGCTCTGAATGTCTCTTGCCTTGAAAACCTTGTAGCAGGTCCCCTTCCTTTTTGAGCCTGAGGGCACGTATGGAATTCTTGACATGGCTCAGTGGGCGCAGTAATAAAATGGACACCTCAGAATAATCACCACTGAAGGAGGTGAAGCCAGCCACAAAATGATGGCCACGGCATAACTTCATTAACACAGTATGTGAGGGGGGAAGGGCAAGGAGATTGTAAGCCCCTTTGAGTCTCCTGCAGGAGAGAAAGGGGGGATATAAATCCAAACTCCTCCTCCTCCTCCTCCTCCTCCTCCTCCTCTTCTTCTTCTTCTTCTTCTTCTTCTTCTTCTTCTTCTTCTTCTTCTTCTTCTTCTTCTTCTTCTTCTTCTTCTTCTTCTTCTTCTTCTTCTTCTTCTAAATCCTTGTGCTGTGAGGGCAGCTGCCAAAGCAACATTCAAAAAAATCTGCACAGCCAATTGGATCTCCAGTAGTCGGTCAGAACCCTTGCTGGGCAAAAGTTCTACATGGTCTACATAGTCCTAAATACACTTGATGGGTCACAGAAAAGGTGTCAGCTGGTACCACAGTGCTCCTGGGCAAAATATTGGGACTCCAGCCCTAGGGGGTCTCTATTAGCTTTATTAAGCTTAATGCTGAATGTTTGTTAGGACCTTGGGAGACACTGACCATTTCCACACAAGTCAATTAAAATGTTTGCAAAATGTTTGGAGTTTTCACATCCCCCACCCCACCCCAGTTTGTTTGCACCCATCCCCTCATAACAATTCCTGGCCACCATTCCTGATCACTCAGTTGTTGTTGTTGTTGTTGTGTTACTTCTCCATAGATCTGATGTTTCAGTGCTTCAAAGCCTCATGCTGCAGTTCTTCAGAGGTTGTGTCTTCGTAGCTACAAATATATCATCCTGACAGAAAAAAAACACCTGACAGAAATAAACAGGTGACATGATAGAGCGAGCTCAGAAAATGGCACTGAGAAGGAAGTCTGGGGACTGCAACAAGGCATGGGAAACGTTTTGAAGAGATACACACAGCAAGCCAAGATGTTTTGAAAATGTTTCAACTAAAGAATTGCTAAAAATATAAAATGCCTTCAGGCTGGTAATAAAATATTCAGGCTAAAAAAAAATTGCAGAATTCTTCAGAGGAAACGTTTTATTTCCTGCCACAAAACATTTTATTTTGGTTGTCTAGAAAGGTCCAGTATCAAACTTCTGGTTGCTGTTTATAGATGGAGACTCTTTTTCGAATTTCCCTCATGAGCAGAATAGCAATAATAAAAATGAACATCTTACCTAAAATATTATATCTATTTCAAATTGTCCCCATAATTCTAACAGAAAAGCCATTCCAACAATGGAGAAAATATCTGGTGAAATTTATCTGGAATGGAAGAAACCCCAGAATAAAATACCTATCTTTGGGCCTTTCCCCACTTACCTTAAGCCCCGACGCTGCCACTGTTGCTCCTCCTCAGTGCGAGGCATCCCTGGCACTCTTGCAAAGGGTCCTTTTGATGACCACTGCGCAGAGCGCGGGGTCGTGGGGACGCCTGAGTGCGCGCCAGGGATGCCGCGCATTGGGAATTGCGCGCAGCAACGGCGGCCAAGGGAAAAGTGGGGAAAGGCCCATTAATAGATACTAAAGAGAGGGGACAGTTGGTAGTTCCATACCTGCAAACTTACTTTGGGGCATGTGCTCTTGTTTGGCTAAAAAAAGGGATAATGTTAAGAAAAGACAAACTCCTAAAAACAGAAAGCCATTAAGGCTTGATGAAAATAGAAACTTTACAAATTTTAGAAACCATTTCATTAGGAGAGCTTTATTAAGAATTTGGGTTAAATTTAAAAGAAAGATTCCATGAGGACACCAATGTGACTGTCAAGAACAGAAGTACTGCAAATAAAACAAGATAGTGAAGGAGAAAACCAGTTAAGATATAGAGATATTATAGAGAGAAAAGGTGAGGAGATTAAATTGAAACCCAGAAACCAAATCAAAATTCAGGGGAAAGAATGCCACTCGTTTACATATCTTCAACTAACAGAATCTTTCAAAACAGATAATAAGAAATAGGGATTTAGACAGGATTTAAAAAACGTTTTTTGAGGAAACATTGAGTAAATATGATGTTAAACTAATAAGAAAAAGTTATTAGCAAGTATTATTGTTGACAATGAAGTAGTAAAAGTAGTCATGATTACATGGGCTCAAAACATAGGACAAACTATTAAGTTGGAGGAATGGACAAAGTTATAGAAAAAATATTAACACATTTACATTAAATGAAAATAATGGTACTTAGCTCCTGCAGCCCTGTCCAAAATATATATGAACTGTTCACCAATGTGTTGGGAATGTGGAACTAAGGAAGGAACTTTTTTCATGTTTGGTAGCAATGTAAGAAATTACAAAAATATTGCAAACCTATCCATGAAAGAGTTCAAAAAATATTGGGGAAAATTTGTGATGACTCAAGAGGCATACTTGCTCAGTACATGTAAGAGGAAAATATTAGAATATAATAATGTTCTGTTTCTTTATTTAAGTACAACTGCCAGGACTGTACTGGCAAAAAGTTGGAAGTTAAAATGATACCAACTTTGGAAGATTAGATAAATAAGTTGGAATGCAATGGAACTAGATATACTGACTTGTCTATTAAAAGAAGACTCGAATGAAACATTTAAAGAGATCTGGTCTCCGTTTATGAACTACATTTCAGGACAACTGAAATTTCAGTCTTTAGTGGTAGAGATGTCAGGATAGAAAGAAATATTTTTAGATGGAATAGGAGTGTTTGGAAGTATAATCATGATGTTACAAAAGCAATAAGACAACAAGACCTATTGAACTAATAGAGAATTCAAATGGATGATAATTGTACAAAAAGTACTTAAGATAAAAAAGATCAATACTGGACCTCCATGTCTGAGTGAAGAGGAGGAAGTTAATGAACAATTTGTTTGTCCTTTTTAATACTAGTTTTTTTGTTTTATATTACTGTTGTTTTTTCTTTGTTTTTCATTCCTATTTTTTGCCTGTCTTTTTTCACTTTGCCTTTTTATACTATTTTTAAGGAAATCCGTGTACCAATTGTGTTATTACTGGATTGTTGTAATACTGACTCGGAATACTATGTTCAGGGAAAATGTCTCTCTCCTCCACCAGTTTGTGACTATTGCCATTTTTAAGGTTGGATTTGGGTCCATTTCTTCTATGGCATAATGACTTTTTTTGTAGAGAGCAGAAGGGTGCTGCTGACACATAGTAGCATATCTAATATTGATAGGTATCAACTGCTACTGTCTGCCCATCAGGCCAGTGATAAGGAATTTGGCAGTTCCATGGGGAGCTGATAAGCAGCTCCTTCAGCTGAGCCCAAGTGCTATGATAATCCATTTCTTAAAACTAAACAGGGTCATATCTGACACTCAAAGATAACCAACAACCAAGACCTCCGTCATCTTTTAGTAACTGTGTTGGTTTATTGCTTACTTGATGGATTTTACAAAACCCTTTTTAAAAAACTTGTATTATTTATTTCAACAACTGAAGCTTCACTGTTCCACTTCCTGGTTTTGATATTATTTTTCTCCCTATAGGCACTGGATCATTGAGCGGCGCTTGCAAGCTATTGTCTCTATCTCCATAAGCAAATTTTCCATACCCAATAGTGTCCGGGTTGCCAGCTGTTATCCTTTCCATATCTTGGTTCCTTTGTATACTTCTGTGCTCTTAGATCCTTTGACAGTCATTCAATTTTGTCCCATCATCAGAGCAGTGTACATCATCTTTGTTCTTCCTTATCAGAGACCAAGCTTTCTGTAGCACAGGCTTAGAGCTTTCAGGCTGTTGCTACCAGTTAGTGGTATATAAACAACAAAGTGTTTTGTAGCATCTTAAACATCAATTCATTTGTTGTGAGAGAAGCTTGCAGGAGCCTGCATCAGATGCAGAGCAGCAGCAAGCTGCGGTAGGGAGGGATCTTGTCGCTAGTTACCATAATAAAATGTAACAACCTGCCGGTAGGCTGAAGTACAGTTCTGTGGGAAAACGTACATAAAGCAAAAAGATCCTGAAGTGTTCTCTAAAAAGTCCCTTTCAGAAAAAGCGGACGAGGAAGAAGAGTTGGTTTTTATGCCCCTCTTCTCTACGGCCGTTTCCGCATGGAAACGGAAGGGGTCGGATCGGCGCAATTCACGCCGGCCGAGACAACGGCGCAGAGTTGCACCGTCGTCAGAGCGACTTACCGGTCCTGCGGCCCTCCGGCACGTCGCCGAGGCCAGGGGACACGCCCCCCTGCCCTGCGAGACTGCTCCAGGGTCGCAGGGCAAAGGGAGTGTGTCCCCAGGCCTCGGCGACGCGCCGGAGGGCCGCAGGACTGGTGAGTCGCCCGGTGGGGGGGGGGAAGGTGCCTGGAAGCCGCTGCCATTCGCACGGCAGCGGCTCCAAGCCACCGTTTCCTGTAAACCTCGCTTGCCGAGCGAGGTTTGGAAACGACGGCTTCGCGCTGGTCGGGCGGTGCGAGGGCGGCACGGCTGCGCAGCAGCTGCGTCCCCTGTGCGAATGGCTCCCTGGGGATGGTGTTTTTGCCATCCCCAGGGCACCATAAACCGCCTGTGCAGAAAGGGCCTACGTTTAAGGAGCCTCAAGGTGATTTACAATCACCTTCTCTTCCCCTTCCCACAACAAGCACCTTGAGAGACTTCTGAGAGAATTGTGACTTGCCCAAGTTCACCAAGCAGGCTCGCTGTTGGGGGGGGGGGAGGGAAAACAAACTCAGTTCAAAAGATTAAAGTCCGCTGTTCTTATCCACTACACCACACCAGCTCTCTAATCATTTCTTGCTCTTTTATTCTGCATTACTCCAATTTGTCCCCCCTGCCCCCATCAGCTGCCATTTTAATACCCTTTATCTAAAATAAATAAAATAAATTAACTGTGGGATGTACTAAAATGAAGGACATCAATTGCCCAGTGACACCACATTTTCCATTCATTGTTCTTCCATTATTTTCCTGAGCACTTGAACCATTATTTTTTCAATCAGTTTCAAAGCCAGTTTCCCTTGAGCATGTGATCATGTTGAAACAGTCTTTATTTCTCTACCTCACCAAATACCTGCCAGTGGTGGGGTTCAGCAGGTTAGCACCGTTTGCGCAGAACTGGTTGTTAAAATGGTACTTTTAAATGACCAGTTGTTAAATTATTTGAATCCAATCACCGGAACTGGTTGTTAAATTATTTGAATCCCACCCCTGCACCTGGCCCTTACCCATGTAGTTTCCTACCCTCCCCTTCAGCCATTTTCTGCTTCTCCTTCCTCTGTTTTTTAAAAGAATTCAAAAGAATTCTCTTTGTCATATCGAATTAGCAGAGATACAAATATTGAAGCAGAGATACAAAGAAGCAGGGTTGATTGGATCAGCTTTGTCAATTTTTTAAAATAATTTGTTAACTTTCAGGATGTTAACTTTCAGGCAGAGATACAAACTAGCATGGTTGATTGGTTCAGCTTTGTTAATTTCATGTTGAACTACTGATGGTTAGAAGAAGCCTTCTATGGATCTGGTAATATAAAAGATTTATAACAAGTGTAACACCTCTATGATCATTAAATATCCCAGGTTGTGCAAAAGAAATATCCTGGTTTGGCCAAGAAGTTCTCACGGTTCTCGGTCCACAATAGTTCCCTCATCCTGGGATTTTCAACAATTCACGATTCTTTTCAAAAATCCTGCATTGAACCTGCTGTTGGGCAAACACCACTTTATTTTTCCTGCTCAGCCGAGTCCCTGCCCCACCACCTGCCTACTGATCTCCCCACCTGACGCCATGTCAGTTTTCAACTCTGCTGAGCCGCCGCCCATTGCAGCCTGCCCTTCTTGAAACATTCTCCCAAGCATGTTTTCTGCTCATAGTATCAACTGGGTGCCCTTTTGCCTGGGTTAATTAGGAGTGGAGTCCAAAACTGTCTCCATTTTCTGTACACGTACTGGTTGCTTGGAACACATAGCTAGGAATAGGTGCACTTCAGGCAGAATGTTGGTGGGCATATCACTGTGTATGTGTGTGTGTGTGTCTCATTTTCCACAAAAATATGAGAACGTGAGAGGGAATGTGATGTGATGCTGTGCCCCTCTGCTTTTTGCCATGTTGAGGCCTGTGTCGGGCCCTATCTGCACCTGAAAAAAAGGGGGGGCTTCATTTTCCCCTGCTGCTGCCCAAAAAACAACAGCCAATCAGAAGGCAGGAAACCGGGGACGTTCGTGTATGTGCAAATATGTTTCTGGTGTAAATACAAAAGAACCAGGCTCGTGCGAAACAAACGGGAGTATTTCCTCCTGGTCTTCACTGTGCCATGCAGAAATGGCCTCTGGTTGTTTCCAATTGAAGCTTTTGCTAGAAAAGAAGTGAATGTGCAAAAAAAGGCCTACATACAAAGAATTAGTGAATTTCCAAGATGATAAATGTGAAATTAAACCTATAAATGACCTAAAAGATGTAGTAAAAAATTAGTTCAATTATTACCTACTTCTAGAAATGTTTAAAGCTGATTATAAGAATGCTGGTTTTAGTTCACAAATGACAGATTTTGAAAGTAACCCTATGTACAAATGATGATTACCTGATTACCAAAATGTATAAGATGCTACTAAAGTGGGATACAGCAGAGGAAGCGGTTAAATATGTGATGATTACATGGTTTGGAAATGTTGGCCATAATATCCAGATGGAACAGTCGGAGAGGCTGTGGAAGAAGGTTTTAAAATTTATAGCATGTTACAATCTGATGGAGAATTATTACAAAATGATGAACAGACGGTATTTAATGCCAAAAAAATTGGCAAAGATGTATAAAGGTGTGCTTCACAGATGCTGGAAATGTCAACAGCAAGAGACATCTTTCTTTCACATGTGGTGGAGGTGTAAAGAAGCTAAGACTTTTTGGGATTTGATACTTCAGGAAGTACAAAACATTTTGAAGATAACAGTTTTGAAAAAAAAACTGAGGTCTTTTTGTGGGAATGATGGGAAAGGACTTTCCTAAGCAATGTAGAATGCCATTTATGTTTATAACAACAGCAGCAAGGACTTTATATACACAAAAATGGAGAGGTAAGATACCAACATTATAGGGCTAGATTCTGAAAGTTACAGAATATTCAGAAATGGCCAAGCTTATGACACTACTAAGAGACAACAGTTTGGACATTTTTTTTTCAAAACTGGGAACCTTTTACAAAATGTCTTTTGAAAACTTATTCAAATAGAGATGTAATGGCGGGCTTTGAAATCCAAAGAAAACAGCAGATTATAATACACTAGAATACATTTTAAAATAATTATTTTTAATATTTTAATTATATGCATGAACCCAGAGTTAACTTTTAATCCAAGGCCCCTTCCGCACACGCAAAATAATGTGTTTTCAAACCACTTTCACAATTGTTTGCAAGTGGATTTTGCTATCCCGCACAGCTTCAAAGAGCACTGAAAGCAGTTTGAAAGTGCATGATTCTGCATGTGCGGAAAGAGCCCAAGATGAGATCATTGGAAGTCAATCTATATGATGTGTAATGGGTTGTGTTTTGTTGTGTTTCGTATGTTTGCATGCATTGTTTTTTCTTATGTGTGAGAAAATAAAAGAAATATTATTAAAATAGTAGAAATGGAGGCTGACACATTTCTGAATCGCTGCTTCAAAATATAACTGTACAGTAATGCTAGAGCATCTGTGCAAAAGAAAAAAGGGGTGTTGTTCTGCATCACAGATGACATCCCATCACTGTAAGAAATAACACATTTTCTGTGATGGTGGGTAGAATATGTGCAACTGAAGAGACGGGGAGGTGGGAAAGAAAGTGTGTGGAATTATTTCACAGAAAATGTTTCCAACACACAAAGTTTGACCACTGTGGTAAGATGTGCATGAGGAACAGCCTCATCATGCCAGTCAAACAGAATAGGACAGTGATGGCGAACCTTTTCGAGACCGAGTGCCCAAATTGCAACCCAAAACCCACTTATTTATCGCAAAGTGCCAACATGGCAATTGAACCTGAATACTGAGGTTTTAGTTTAGAAAAAACAGTTGGCTCCGAGGCATGCATTACTCAGGAGTACGCTTGGTGGTAGTCGGTGGCTTTGCTTTGAAGCAACCGTGCAACTCTTCCAACAGGTGAATCACAACCCTAGGAGGATTTACTCAGAAGAAAGCCCCATTGCCAGCAACTGAGCTTACTCCCAGGATTGCGCTTTAGTTCTTCCCATGAAAATCAGCGCTTAACAGGGTTACCTACACTGCTTCCCCAAAACTAGGTCTTAAGTTCAATGATAATAATCGAGCCCAGTGGCACAGGCCAGCCTAGATGTGTGTGTGGGGGGGGCACTCTGCGTGCCCACAGAGAGGGCTCTGAGTTCCACCTCTGGCACCCGTGCCATAGGTTCGCCACCACTGGAATAGGAGAAGTCAGTTTCAGAAAGAAAGGCACAAGTTTTAGAAAATAGTACAGATCAAAAACCTGTCTTTTATCTCCAGTGATGAAGGACAATTTAGAGCACTACTGTAACAGTTGTACAATATCATTATTTTTGTTGATAATTTGGTATCCAAAATTATCTTAAATATATTCACAGTTGTTTTATTTGATCTATGACTTCTTGCAGTCTATCTGCTCTTTGTCTCTTTTGTTTGCTTCCATCGGTCAAGGTGAAGTTAGAGCTGAAGCATTTATAGGCGGGGTGTTAAATATGAGCTATTTCTAGAGATATTATATCACTACTGCTGCTGATGAGTTTGGCTTCAAAATATAGTAATCAATTTAATAATATCTCCATAGACAGATTTGTGGAGGATTAGTCCATCAATCGCTGCTCACCTTGATGACTAAAGGGAGACTCCTCATTTAGAGGCGGTAAACCTCTGAATATTTATTTCTTAAACATTTTCCACCCAATTCAGGGCCCCAAAGGCGGTGAATATGAAACCATTACAACAAAACATTAAACATTTCAGACATTAGAAAGCATTTAAAATACATACATATACATACACACATATATAAAGTATTTTAAAACAGTTAAATAAAATATAACATAAACACATAATACGTAAACACATAACTACATAAAAACACAAAGCAGGGCTAATAAAAGGGAATGCTGAACAAAAAAAAGCCAGTCTTTACTTGCTGGTAGAAGACAACAGTAGAGGAAACCAGACGAACCTCCAGAGGAGGAGCAGAATTCCTCCTCCTCTTTCTCTTTGCCCCCCTGTTCTTAGTTACACTGAGGTCCTGAACAATTAGGCCATAAAAGTTAAATAAAATTCATATCTAAAAAATACATTCCATAGGCCCCTTCCGCACGGCCACGCTGGGGGTCGGGTCAGCATACATGATGCCGACCCAACCCCCCCGGGACCATTCGCACGAACGGTCCCAGTAACGACCGGGAAGACGGCGCCGTGCTGTGCCATCACCCGATCGACTTACCATCCCTGTGACCATCCGGCGCATCGCCGAGGCCAGGGGACACGCCCCCTGCCCTGCGCGACCGCTCTAGAGTCACAGGGCGGGGGGCATGTCCCCAGGCCTCGGCGACGTGCCAGACGGTCGCAGGGACGGTAAGTCAATTGGGCAAGGGGGGGAAGGATGGCGCCTTCCAGCTGCTGCCGTTCGCATGGCAGCGGCTGGTAGCTGCCGTTTTCCAAAAACCTCGCTAGGGGAGCGATGTGGGGAAATGGCAGCTTCACGCTGCTGGGGAGGAGCGAGGGCGGCACGGCTGCGAAGCAGCTGCGCCCCCCTTGCGAACAACTCCCTCAGGACAGCATTTTTGCCATCCCCAGAGCGCTGTAAAAGGCCCGTGTGGAAAGGGCCTTAGACTCTTCTCTGCAGCCTCAAAGCAACAAAACACGAACTTGAGGGTCAGAGTCCTCTGAGAGGACTTGAACATTTTGCTCTAAATTTCCCTGAAGAAGAAGAATAAGTTTGGATTTATCCCATTCTCTCCTGTAAGGAGTCTCAAGGCAGCTTACAAACTCCTTTTCCATTCCTCTCCCCACAACAGACACCTTGTCAGGTAGGTGGGGTTAAGAGTGTTCGGAGAGAACTTTGTTGTGGTGGTGGATGATGTGTGATTGTAAAGGTCTGTTAGTCCAGTCAATAATTGAGACTCAGGAAAGGGTCAAGAGCTTTATTGAACTGTGTCAATATTGACCTTAGCTGCGGAAAGCCAGTGCTGGCGCTCAAGATTTTGCAGCAGGTATATATCTTCAAACATTGCCCTTTTGGGTGTTCCCTCCTCGCGCCGGTTCCCACAATAGCCTGCATAAGAAAAGGATAGTGTGAAGAGAGTATTGTTATGTGTTCTGCTCAGGGACAGCGATAGAGCTCACTCCCCTCTCCAGGAAGTGGGGGAAGGAGTGAGGTTTGCATATTGCACTAGTTACAAGCACAGCTGTAGAAAACAGAATGGGCCCTCAGGCCACAGATAACAGCAAGTGCAGGTGTGACCTTAGCTCCAGCCCACTGATGCCAGGCCAGACGGGAGCCAGGCCTGACAGTGATAGATGTGAAGAAAACTTGCTGTTGTTGTTTTCGTTGTTGTTGTCATCGTCATCATTGTTGTTGTTGTTGACTTACCCAGGAGGCTAGATGGGTGGCAACCAAAACCCAAGGTCACCCAACCAGATGCATGTAGAGGAGTGGATCCAACCTGACCCAAGATCATCCAACAGGTTGCAAATGAAGCAGCAGAGAAACAAACCCAGTTCACAGAGAAGAATCCACCAGTTATGTGGAGAAGTGGGGATTCTGGGAACCAAACCCAGTTCTCCAGATTAGATTCTACTGCTCTTAACCACTGGCTCTTAACCACTGGTCAAAATGTAGACCATTTATTAAAACATGACATAATCCATTTTAGCTTAAGTTGGGACAGATGGCAGGGAGTTCCAAAGTTTCAGCATGACAACCTGGAAGATTCTTTCTCTGGTTGCCACCCATCTAGCCTCCAGAGTAAGTGAACAATGACAACGCTGATGACAATGAAATGATAACAACAATAACAATGAGTTTTCTTAATATCTACCACATGTTGACAACAATGAGTTTTTTAACATCTACCACATGTTGACAACAACAAATTTTCTTAACATCTACCACATGTCGACAACAACCACAATGAGTTTTCTTAACGTCTACCACATGTTGACAATGACATGTTTTCTAAACGTCTACCACATGCCGACAACAACCATGAGTTTTTTTCTTAACATTTACCACATGTTGTCAACAACAAGTTTTCTTAACACCCACCACATGTCTAATTAGGAAAAAAACTAAAGCCCTACATTTAAGTTAAAATTTGAGGGCTTTTAACCAATTCCTAACACACCCTTATGAAAACTAGTCCCTATTTAAATCTCAACTACCCTGTCAAAATGACTCCAGTGAAATCTGCAAGGAGGAGCCCTACAATATAACTCGACCAACTCAATGGAGCAACAGTGAGATCAGAACCCTGCTCTGAAGCACTCCAGTTGCCAATGTGCATCAGCTGCCCCGTGGGTAACTGGCCTGTTTGTCCCTTCAAGAGGCCTCTCCTTCTCCCTCCTAGAAACCAGTCAAAGGGTAGAAAAAGAGCACCAGGAGGTTTTTCCTTCCAGAGGAATCCAGCAACTGTGCCTTCTATTATTCCCCATGGGCACGTGTGTTTCAAATTATTCCCTATGAGCAAACATGCCTTCATTATTTCCTATGGGCAAACATGAGTTCAGTTGTTCCCTATAGGCAAGCTTTCCGTTATTCCCTATGGGTAAGTTCTTCAAGGAGTTCACTTTGACAAGTTCTGTTGCGTCTTCTTTCCAGTTACTGCTGCTCTGAAGAAGAATGGCTCAGCTCTTCCTAGGTACTGCAGTTCTTAAGGAAGGTAGTTCAGTTATTCCAGGCTAACAAATTAATTTCTTTCTGTTCTGTCCTTTTTCAGCTGTTCTGTCCTTTTTCAGTAAAACAAGCATTGCCCTTCAGAGAAGACTACCTTCAACGCTACTCAATCCGCCCCTCTTATTCTTTTAGCTAGCCCAGCCCTGCTTTAGACTACATTTTAGCATTATGGTACTTATTTCAACAGCATACCTATGTGCCCAGTGGTGGGATCCAAAAATTTTAGTAACAGGTTCCCATTGTGATGGGATTCAAACTGTGGTGTAGCGCCAATGGGGCTGGGCGGGGCACGACGAGGGCGTGGCTGGCGATTCTGGGGGCGGGGCATTCCTGGGTGGGGCTGTGGCAAAGACTCAGCCACTGCGCTGGTCCTTGGGTGGGAAACGAATGCACGCAGGCGCAGGCTGCCACGAACGCTGGTGCACCTCCTGCTAGACTGCTTCAAGTTCTGCGCGCTACTGCTGGGAGAAGGGGCATAACTAAGGCAAAAAGCACGTGGCAAAATCGCCAATTAGTAACCCCCTCTCGGCACACACAAATAATTAGTAACCTACTCTTGGGAACCTGTGAGAACCTGCTGGATCCCACCTCTGTATGCGCCTTTGCTAAATATGCAAATTACCACAAACCTATATATACATAAGCTATCAGCTAGTCTGTTCTGGCCTAAAGTCTGTGATCTGTGATCTACTAATCATACCTAGGCCTAAAACTCTTTGTTTTTCAGTACAGACTACATTTGGGTCTCTGATGGTACCACAAAACCAAATCAGAGTGAGAACAGTGGTTCCCATGCTTTTCCTGAACTGAAGAACCCTTTTGGCTGGCTTCATATAACCCACAAGGACAAAAGTTTGCAGGACCTGTCTTGAGCCAGCCTCAACCTAGAACAACATTTGTTTGTTTTTCAGAGGAGAATTCCCTCATAATCTCTGCCATATCTGAGGCTGAGTGTATCCGAGAACCCACACCCTACAATCAACAGTAAACTTTACAGAGGCATCATGGAGATGGACAATCAACATTCACCTAAAATGAACCTCTCTAGAACTCCCTTGGCCACCTCAGCTCCAACAGGGAAGTAGAATCCTGGACCAGCAGAGTAGGATGCTTCTGGTAGTTCAGAGTCTCTCTTGAGCTAATCCTAATTAGCTTTAGACTCTTAAATCCTGGCAGGACCAAGACACCTACTCAGGCAAAAGAAAAACTGGTGCCTTCAGTTTCCTAGAAAGAACCCTAATTTAGACTTTGACCTCTGTGGGTAACCCATAGCTATAAAAAACCTTGTGAAACAGGGCCACTATTGAGAGAGTTCCAGCATTCCAGAAAACCGAGTGTCCTTCTCTGTCTGCCTTCTTCCCAGTCCTTAAGGACCAACCTTGCCCTCCTCCAGTTCTACCTTCATAACCTCCAGTTTGCAGATGATACCAAATTATGTAGGGTGGTGAGAACCACAAAGGATTGTGAAGAGCTCCAAGCAGAGCTTGATAAATTAGATGAGTGGGCTCAGAAATGGCAAATGCAGTTCAATGTATCAAAATGTAAAGTGATGCACATAGGGGCAAAAAATCCAAATTTCACATACACGCTACAGGGGTCAGTGCTATCAGTCACAGACCAGGAAAGGGATTTAGGCGTCTTAGTTGATAGTTCCATGGGAATGTCAACTCAATGCATGGCAGCTGTGAAAAAGGCAAACTCTATGCTGGGGATCATTAGAAAAGGAATTGATAATAAAACTGCAAAGATTGTCATGCCCTTATATAAAGCAGTGGTGCTAATCGCGATTCTTGAGTACTGTGTCCAGTTCTGGTCGCCGCATCTCAAAAATGATATTGAGGAGATAGAAAAAGTGCAGAGAAGGGCAACAAGGATGATTGAGGGACTGGAGCACCTTCCCTATGAGGAGAGGCTGCAGCGTTTGGGACTCTTTAGTTTGGAGAGGAGGCGGCTGAGGGATATGATTGAAGTCTACAAAATTATGCATGGGGTAGAAAATGTTGACAGAGAGACATTTTTCTCTCTTTCTCACAATACTAGAACCAGGGGACATTCATTGAAAATGCTGGGGGGAAGAATTAGGACTAATAAAAGGAAACACTTCTTCATGCAACGTGTGATTGGTGTTTGGAATATGCTGCCACAGGAGGTGGTGATGGCCACTAACCTGGATAGCTTTAAAAGGGGCTTGGACAGATTTATGGAGGAGAAGTTGATTTATGGCTACCAATCTTGATCCTCTTTGATCTGAGATTGCAAATGCCTTAACAGACCAGGTGATCGGGAGCAACAGCCGCAGAAGGCCATTGCGTTCACATCCTACATGTGAGCTCCCAAAGGCACCTGGTGGGCCACTGCGAGTAGCAGAGAGCTGGACTAGATGGACTTTGGTCTGATCCAGCTGGCTTGTTCTTATGTTCTTATGTTCTTAAGGAGAACTCTGATGTTGCCTTATCTTGCCTGCTAGCTTTTCAGCTAGTGATCCAGGTGGTTGCTGGATGGAGATCAGTTGCCTTGGAGAAAATAGCTGTTTTGGAAGGTAGACTCTATGGCAGTGCTGGCGAACCTTTGGCACTCCAGATGTTATGGACTACAATTCCCATCAGCCCCTGCCAGTTGGCCATGCTGGCAGGGGCTGATGGGAATTGTAGTCCATAACATCTGGAGTGCCAAAGGTTCGCCAGCACGGCTCTATGGCATTGAACTATACAGAGTTCCCTCCCTTCTTCAAACCTTGCCCTCCTCCAGTTCTACCTTCATAACCTCCAGATAACAACCACAAAAATCATGGTGGGCCACAGCCAGATATGGGACCTCCACTGCCCGGTTAGCTTGACTCTGTGCACTATTACTATCACCATAATCATCTTCTGGGTGATGAAAAAATATCACTGCTGCAGGAAAAAAAATGATTAAGTATGAAAGGGAACTTTGGTATCTTTGGGTTTTTCCCCCCCCCAGCTCAACATTTCACTTAATAAAACCCTGTTAAATGCTAGCTTTATCCTTCAGCTGTGATTCTATTTTGCCGCCATTAGTCTTTTCACAGACTGCTACTTATAGAGGTAAAGCAGTTTTCCTACCATCGATTTATTCATCTTCTAACAATGCCCCTTATGCAAATCACCCGTAAATGCCCCATTCCTCCTTATCTCCTGCACACCTTCAATATGTTTTAAATGACACACCAGCCGACTCATGAAAGCTGACATTTTCCAACTTGATTTCTAAATTGTAAAATATGTAGCACGTGGCTTCCCCAAATCAGATGGAATCATGTCACTATTGCAAATGTTAAAATTACCATTTATATTTATTTGAAAAAAAAAACATTAAAACATCCCATCTCCCCCATTCTAACACAATTACAAAAAGGAGGGGAAAATTCAGGTCATCTGCAAACATGTAAAAGGCATAATTTTTAACTTTGCTTGCTCAGTATCTTCATGTATTTGAGATATTCAAAGTGACATTAACATAAAAAAAGTGAGAAGTTTCCAACCATTACCAGTAGACAACCTACACTATAACTCTAGGCAGACAGCTTATTTCCTATTATGTAATTATGATTTTTTTCCCCTGTATTTTGTGGATTTGAGTTTATTGGACCTGAAAAGTTTCAGAAAAGATGAAAATAGCTGAATAAATACCAGTAAATGTCCCACTCCCTTCTTTTTTCAGATTTCCAAACGTTTTTGACACCATTAAAGTCTATGGGAATTTAAGGAGGGGCTCTGGGTGGACTGTTTTTCAAGGCAGAGGCACTAAAGTTGCAGCATAGCTGCAGGTGATGCTCCTCAGATAAACCTCTAAGTTTGGTGACGTTTGGGTCAGGGAATCTAATTTTATGGGCCCCCAAAAGTTGGCCCTTTTATCTCGCCTGCAAATCCTTTGGATCTAACTGCAAATCAGCATAGTTCCACTGATGTCAATGAAATTGGCACAGCAGTCTTGATATATCATAAAAGCCAAGAATTTCTGCTTTATTCGTGCATTTGATTGTCTTACAGCCTTCATTGATCCATATCAAAGAGATTTGGAAGGTGTGTAGGACGTGTTATACTTGCACTAACTTTGGAAATGACTCTCTTTTTGATCACACTTTCAATTTGTTTATGGTGTCCAGAAGTCATTGTGACTTTGCCAGGGAAGGAACAAAGACTGACAGATCTGTTACATGCCAGCATTTGATCTATCGTCACCTTTGTGATAAACGCTTCTCCATCATGTCCTTACCTTTTTGAAGCTGGTAGGAAACTGGGAGTCAAAACAGAATCATAGAGCTTGCCAATATAATTCAATTTTCTGCACAAGAATAATTCTCCCGTTGAATTTCAACTTAAAGGAAAATCATAGAGTTTGGGAAACTGTGCTCTGCTAATACGAATTCTCCATGCCGGTAAAATGGGCCCATCTTCCCCTACTGGTTATTTTTTCCCTAGCAGGTGAGGATATTTTTTGTCTTGTTTGCCTCACCCCCAGTAACAGTTACTAGATATGCTTTCTGGTTCTGTTGTGGTTTGTGTGTTTCATTGAATTATTTTATAATTTTAAATGAATTTTAATTAATCAAATATGTTAATGTTTTATGTTCACTGCCTTGAAGACCCTGATCAGGTAGAAAGGTGACATAAATATGTTTTCAATAAAAGAAAAAGAATATATAAATCCCCCTTTCTCTCAAAATTACAGTGATTACTCCAATGTAAGAATAGGTTCCCTTCATATACCCTGTTTTCCCAAAAATAAGACCTACCCCCCAAATAGACCTTAGCATGACGTTTCTGGATTTTTTGAGGATGCTTGAAATATAAGTGTAACCTCTATCTGTGGGTTTTGTGGGGCAGAACTTGGAAGGAGTTGCAAAGAACTAAATTTAAAACAAAATGGTTTACTTCCTTAACAAATAACACTTTTAACATTAACATTAACAATTTACAGTCCTTTTAGGTTGCATTTCAAGCCCTTATATTTACAATCTACTGATAATGCCAAGTCCAATTCTTCCTGCTGGTGGTTGGCTTATGAAGACTTCAGAGGCTTGGTGAATGGGATCCAAGATGATGAAGGTCCCCAAACGAACTCCCATCAACTACATACATAGCAAGCCCTTGAACAAGGTGTTAAGAGCTTATAAAGAATTAAATCAAGGTCCCAGCCTGGTAGCCTTGCTTCCTGCAACTTCACCAGTTTTTGCAGCCTTCTGCTGTTTTGAGTCTCCACCCCTTTCTGGGTCAACCCATTCTGAACATAGGGGTTACATAAGCCCTACTCCAAAAATAAGCCCTAGTTACAGATTCCCCAGGAAATTGTGCTGGGGGCAAGTAAATCCCCAACTCAGGTGGGTAAATGGGAGGCCTATCTATCTTACCTCAAGTTGTTGTGCAGATAAAATAGAGGGCAGGAAAATGATGTTATAAGCTGTTCTGGTTCCCCAGTTGGAATGAAAGGCAGGAAATAAACATTTAAACATCTAGATTATTTGAAAAAAAATAATCTCAAAGTTAGACATTTCCCCAGTATCTCACAGAGAGCTGCTCATCAAGGCAAGATCATATGGACATTTTTTAAAAAGTAAAGTACCCTTTTCAAAGATTTTACATGTTTGTAAGTGATTTAAAAAATACATGAGGGAAGAGGAGAGAGGAACGCCGCTCAGCATGCCAAAGGAGAAGTGTGAAGCTCAGATCAAGCGGTGATACTGGAAGTGGTAATGAGAGATTTCCAAGCACAGCGAACTGGTGCCAATTCGGATTTCATTACCACAGAACTCATCTCGGAGAGCATTCAAGAGCAGATGAACTCTTGAACCCCACTCGTCATAGTTAAAGCAACAAAACCCTAAGAATTCAGCAAATGCTTCTTTTAAAAAAAATCCTGAAGCTTTCTTATCACATTTTGAAAATATTTAATCTTGTGTAAACTACAAGGGTGCCTTTGAAACCAATACATTGGGGGCCTCGCTGTTGTCTGGGTAATCAGATGCAAACACGTAGAACAGTGGTTCTCAACCTTCCTAATGTCTTGACCCTTTAATACAGTTCCTCATGTTGTGGTGACCCCCAACCCTAACATTTATCCATTTTACAGATGGAGAAAACTGATGCAGAGGGACTTAGGCGACCCCTGTGAAAGGGTCGTTTGACCCCCAACGGGGTCCCGACCCACAGGTTGAAAACCACTGATGTAGAACCAGCTAGAAATCAGCTTTCATTGATTCCTGGCTCAGTTCATAAAGTTCTGGCTTGAATCCACTGGAGCGCATCCACTGAGGGAAACGTTGATGCCCGATGATTGTAACAGTCCCATCTCCCCTGCAGACCAAAATGTCCAGTCCCTGGGTGCTGCTTTCTCCATTCAGGGAAGCGTTCCAGAGGCCCCAACCCACTGGGATTAAATCCTTCATTGCTTGAGGGCCTTCTCTTTGCAGACGACCAAATAAGGACCAGCCAACCAAGCTTTTTGACACATCACATGGACAAGTGTTTTTCCCCTGGGCTGAATTCTGCTGGTGCATTAAGTTTTAATTCTATTTATTTTATTGTTGTACAGATTTCAGTGTTTATGGGTAGATTTTGATAAGTCAACTTTTTGGAAAGAAAAGAAAGCCATAAATGACTACACAAATAATTAAAATAATCATCATCATCATCTAATTTTGTTTAATGTCACAGCTTCCAGTTCTTCAACTGGTTTCCTAGAAGTGCATTTTATGATATGTTGACAGCAATTTTGTGGCACTGTTAAAACAGCAAAGGTACATACTACCTGCAGGATTAGTGAACATTAATACTTATTAGTGAACAGGACTTATTAATAATTAGGGAACAGGACTTAGGAGGAAAAGAGGTTTTGCAGAAAGCCTAGAGCATCACTCTGATGAGCTGGCGTCACTTCCAGTTTTGCAAGTAGGGTTGCCAACCTCCAAGTAGAGCACAGGTGTCGAACTTGCAGCCCTCCAGATGTTCATGAACTACAGTTCCCATCAGCCCTTGCCAGTATAGCCAATGCTCATGTTGGGAGGGACCGATGGGAATTGTAGTTCATGAACATTTGGAGGGCCGCGAGTTCGACGCCCCTGACGTAGAGCCTTGAGAGCCACTGGGATTACACTTGGGCTCCAGACTACAGAGATCAGTCCACCTGGATAAAATGGTTGCTCTGGAACTGTAAACTCTATTGCAATATACTTCACTAAGAAGAAGAAGAAGAGTTTGGATTTATATCCCCCCTTTCTTTCCTGAAAGGAGACTCAAAGGGGCTTACAATCTCCTTTCCCTTCCCCCCACCCACACAACGAACACCCTGCGAGGTGGGTGGGACTGAGAAATCTCTGAAGAACTGTGACTATCCCATGGTCACCTGGCTGGCATGTGTGGGAGTGCACAAACTAATCTGGTTAACCAGATAAGCTTCCACAGCTCAAGGGAGTCAAACCCAGCTCTCCAGATTAGAGTGCACCTGCTCTTACCCACTACACCACATTGGCCCTCCCATTCCCAAATCCCACCCTTCCGAAGCTGTACCCTCAAAATTGACAGGACTTCCCAACCCAGCTTTGGTAACCCTAGCAGCGTAAGATGTTGTGGCATTGGTCCTTTCCAAACCCAAAATGTTTCTAAAGCTTTTTACACCCCACTCCTTTACCACGATGTATGTCTGCACACACACACCCCGAAAAAATTCATGGCTGCCATTATGTGTTTTTTCTCTTTTTAAAAGCAATTGATGAATTGATGCTTCACAGCTTCTCGCTGTGATTCTCTATACCTCTGCTTCAAAGATTACCCCACAAATTTTTTAAAAAATCAGAAATTGTGAAAATGAATAGGTGAGGGGGAACAGAGTGAGCTCAGAAAATGATGCTAAAGAGGAAGTTCAGGGACGGCACAAAGGTGTAGAAATCAATCACACAGGCAACTAAGAAGTTTTGACAATGTTTCAACCAAAGAATCATTTTAAACGTAGATTGTTTCAAAAGGTCTGGAAATAAAATGTTTTTGGGACGTGAGGGGGGAAACACAATGGGGAACTCCATGGAGGAAGTTTTATTTCCTGCCCCAGAATGGTTGGAAAGTTTTGTGCAGAAAGACCCATTCTCTCAAAGCCTACTTTCTCCCTGAGCCCCCTCCCCCAGTGAGTGGCAGTGGCCAACTAAGGCTGATGGCAACCCTTCATATCAGCAGGAAAAGCATGGCCCAGGACTTGCCCAGGGTTGTTATTGCTTCCAGGGAATGGGGGGAGGGGTCAAGGGTCAGCCTCTGTGCCAGCTGCAAAGCACCCAGAAGGACAGGGTTGCTAGAGTCCTGGCCAGCATGGGCAGGAGAGGTGGTTGGGAGGGTGGAGCTGTGGTAGCCTGATATTTAAGGCTGGGCGAGGCAGGCTCCTACATCTCCGCCCTCCCCACTCCACTGGCTCATCCCACCTACCCTCCCTCTTTTTCTGCATGTTGCATGTTTCATTTGTTACAGGTTTACTTGTTTGCTGTTTTTGTCACAGCCTGGCAGGTTGCTCATGGAGCTGAACCATTTCAAGGAGGAAGAGGCTGCTTGCCAGCCATCCTTATTTGTGGGGACCCCCAAAGGGGGTTTTGGGGGAGGCGGGCCAAGCCTTGGTGCCGCATGCCCCAGTGGGGGTTGTGGGTGGCTCCAGTGGTGGGATCCAAAAATTTTAGTAACAGGTTCCGATGGTGGTGGGATTCAAACTGTTGCGTAGCGCCAATGGGGCTGGGTGGGGCACAACGGGGGCGTGGCCGGGCATTCCGGGGGCAGGGCATTCCGGGGCGGGGCCGTGGCAAGGACGCAGCCACTGCGCCGGTCCTTGGGTGGGAAACGAATGCATGCAGGCGCAGGCTGCCACGCACACCGGTGCACTTCCTGCTAAACTGCTTCAAGTTCTGCGCACTACTGCTGAGAGGAGGGCGTAACTAAGGCAAAAATAATGTGGCAAAATCACCAATTAGTAACCCCCTCTCGGCACACACAAATAATTAGTAACCTACTCTCGGGAACCTGTGAGAACCTGCTGGATCCCACCTCTGGGTGGCTCATACCCTTAGGCAGCAAGAAGAGTTTCATTTAGAGGCCAGATAGCTCTCATTGTCTAGCTCAGGGGTAGGGAACCTGCGGCTCTCCAGATGTTCAGGAACTACAATTCCCATCAGCCTCTGTCAGCATGGCCAATTGGCCATGCTGGTAGGGGCTGATGGGAATTGTAGTTCCTGAACATCTGGAGAGCCGCAGGTTCCCTACCCCTGGTCTAGCTGCTCCTGTTTTCCCCAGCACTTGGGCCTGGGGGACAGATATCACTGGAAGCATCAAGGGTGCTACCCAGTAATTGGATCCATCCCAAATGCCATGCCTCTGCTTCCTTAGTTAGCAAAGACAATAAACAGGCTGAAGCCAGTTTTCTTCCACATAAAAATGAGTCGTCCTGTGCCTTACCATGGGCCCTTGGCCTCTCTCCCTGCTCCTCGGGTGGCAATAAGTGTTTTAGTATTCCATTGCATTATTGTAAATGTTTGCCTCGAATTTTCCCAATAAGCTGTAAAGAAACCATTCTCTCTTAGGTACCATATTGTCAGGACTGCAACTCCCAACACGCCTTTTTCCAAAAAGTGCGGGAAAGCAAACTGAAAAGCTACATCCCACCGGAGCTTCAGAACCAATGGGAGACCAGGAGCTGGGAGGAGGGGAAAAGCTGATTGGTAGTTGTCTGTTTTTGTAAATAGTTTAAATACTGGAACTGAGGACACGAATCCTCAGTTCCAGCACCCTGTACCTAGGGTGACATAAATCAATGAAGTTCTTTTTTAAGCGGCTTTGTTTAAGTGTGTTTAGCCTTACACCATATATTCTTGTGTTGGGTTCTTCCATATCACCATAGGTATTTGTTTATTCATGGCACGTTACAAATATTATTTTGATACCTTCACATTTCCCAAGAAGGCTTCGGAACATGCCTGACCATCTCTGGAAAGTGGCGGTGTTAGTGACATTTCCCACCCCAACAGTGCAATGTAGAGATAAGATACATCGCTTGAAACAAGAGCGTCTGAAAATCTGCTGGGTTTCCCGAGGAAAAAAGACACCAACAAGAACATTCAGGAGAAGATAAGAGGAAGTGTGCGATGAAATTATATTGTTACGTGGGATGAAATCAAAAAAGCAAATGCAGAAAACGAACTGAACTAGCAAAAGGAAGAGGAGGAATGGGACTCTCTCAAGGGCAGCAAACACTAAACGTTTCAGTTTATTAAAAAGACAACTGAAAAAGAGACATGATAAAAACTTTGAAAATTATAGAAGGGGTGGAGAAAAAGGAGAAAGTAGATAAAGTGTGTGTGTGCCCCCCCCCCCTTGAGTAATTGGAAAACGTAGGAGGAAACTCTTGGCAGCAGTTTCAGAAAAAAATGTTTTAAAAGTATGTCTTCACACAATGCAAAAAAGAGAAAGAAATTGAATGCAGTTCAGTGCCACAAGATGGCTACTAGTTTATGAGTGTATGTGCCTTTAAGTTGCTTCAGACTCAAGGCTACCCTGTGAATTAATGACCTCCAAAACACCCTGCCATTTGCAGCCTTGCTCAGATCTTGCAAAATGAAGGCCTTGATTTCCTCTGTCATGTAAATCTATATTAGATGGCTTTAAAGGGGGTCTCACTGTGAATCACTAACTGGAACCTCCATGGCCAGAGGTAGCATATCTATAAAGAAAGGAGGATGGCAACTGCAATGGAGGATGCATGCCTTCATATCCTGCTTCTATGGCCCCTTCCACACATGCGGAATAATGCACTTTCAATCCACTTTCAATGCACTTTGCATTGCTGGATTTTACTTTGCGGAATAGCAAAATCCATTTGCAAACAATTGTAAACAATGCGGGCATTGCTATGCGGGCAATGCGGGCATTGCTATGTTGCATTACGTATTAATTGCTGCGTTTTTAATTAATGTTATTTAATGACTGATTGGTATTTGAGTTTATGTTTTTTGTATTGATTTTATGCTGTTCACCGCCCAGAGCCCTTCGGGGGTTGGGCGGTATATAAATCTGAAAATAAATAAATAAATAAAATAAAAATAAAAGTGGGTTGAAAGTGCATTATTCTGCATGTGCGGAAGGGGCCTAAAAATTTCTCAAAGGTAAATACATCCCAAGCTGAATTACCCCCTTCTAAGGCCAGTGACTTTAGAAGGGATTGCTATCCTAGTTGATCACTGTGGTAGACAACATGCCGGACTCGAAGATCCATTAATTTAACCTAGTAGAGCTCTTCTTGTTTTCTTATGTTACATTGAAGCACATTATGGAATGCTCTTCCCTTTCAGACTCATGCTGTTCTATTTTATGCACTAGGTCAAAATATTTTTATTTGCCCAGGCTTTTAATCACGGGGTCCTTTAACAGTATTGAAGTCTGAAACTAGTTTTCCATACCGCTCAGTGGTCTGCATTTTTATGCTGTGTCTGAGCCTGTAATGCTGGTTTTGAAGCCTGGATTTGAATGCATATTTTTGAATTTTTTGTCTTTATTGTGTTTATCATGAAAGCAAGCCTGGAAGAGCCACGCTTGTTTCAGTAAAACCTGGGTTCTTTTCTCCAATAACTCCAACCAGCTGAGGTCTCAACGATTTTTATTGAAAAACAGAAATAAAAGAAATAAAACTTAAATGCATGGAGGTTGCTCAGCTGGTTACAATCCTTTTGGTTCTTTGTCCCCATTCCGGGAACCCATGACCCAGAGATGCTTCCCTGACCATGTCTCAAGATGGAATTCAAAAACCTTTGTTTTCCCCTTCTCAGGAAAACTCTGTTCAGGCCACGAGGTGACTTAGGCCTTTGAAGTTTCATTCTAGCACCTCTGCATAGTTTCCTGTCCTCCCTCCAAGAGATCAAAAGGCAAAGATGCTTTTCACAGTCATGTGTGACTTCCCTTTACTGTAGCGATAGCATCATTAGAACATAAGAACATAAGAACATAAGAACTAGCCTGCTGGATCAGACCAGAGTCCATCTAGTCCAGCATTCTGCTACTCGCAGTGGCCCACCAGGTGCCTTTGGGAGCTCACATGCAGGATGTGAAAGCAATGGCCTTCTGCTGCTGCTGCTCCTGAGCACCTGGTCTGCTAAGGCATTAGCAATCTGAGATCAAGGAGGATCAAGATTGGTAGCCATAGATTGACTTCTCCTCCATAAATCTGTCCAAGCCCTTTTTAAAGCTATCCAGGTTAGTGGCCATCACCACCTCCTGTGGCAGCATATTCCAAACACCAATCACACGTTGCATGAAGAAGTGTTTCCTTTTATTAGTCCTAATTCTTCCCCCCAGCATTTTCAATGAATGCCCCCTGGTTCTAGTATTGTGAGAAAGAGAGAAAAATTTCTCTCTGTCAACATTTTCTACCCCATGCATAATTTTGTAGACTTCAATCATATCCCCCCTCAGACGTCTCCTCTCCAAACTAAAGAGTCCCAAACGCTGCAGCCTCTCCTCATAAGGAAGGTGCTCCAATCCTTCAATCATCCTCGTTGCCCTTCTCTGCACTTTTTCTATCTCTTCGATATCCTTTTTGAGATGTGGCGACCAGAACTGAACACAGTACTCCAAGTGCGGTCGCACCACGGCTTTATATAAGGGCATGACAATCTTTGCAGTTTTATTCTCAATTCCATGACAGTGTTTTATTTAGGTGATGTCAGAATTTACTGAATAAATAGATATTAGTACATTTAAGTTATTTTTTTCTCTGAACCAAAACCAGGACAAACTACAACAGTTTATACAATAAGAAAAAAAAAACTTTAAAAAAGGGACAATGGATCTTGCATCAATTTCACTGCAGTCCTGACATCTGGGAGGAATCATTATTTATTTGAAAAGAAAGTGATGCCAGCTACTGATTAGATAGGAGGGACATGTGCTTCCTGGACGGGAGGGGTGAAGAAGACTGTTGAATTTTCCCTGCATGTTCTAGGCTGCTTCCGCACCAGTATGATTTTCCATGGTAGTTCAGTTGCTGATGCAATTCTGTGTGAAACACCCTTGAGCAGAGATCCCAGTCAGCACAGGGTTCTTCCTTTTCTCTCCTGTATTAGCTGTGGTTTCCCTTTCACACTTGATGTGCATTAAAGCCTGCCCACCCCCCACCCACTCCGGGCTGTGTCCTCCCATGAGCTCCAGGTTCTCCATCCACCCTGTTTTTTTATTGTTTTTATTTTGAGGAGCATGGGTAACTTAGAAATAGGGTCACTAAGACCCCTTCCACTTGGGTCAATAAACACAAGTGTAGGATGCTAAAAAAAAGTTATTTTGGGGGAAGACTTTGCACAGATCCTGCCTCCCAAACAAGTCTGTCCCATGTAATTTTCCCCAGGTTTTTTTTTAAATCACTAAACTAGCGAGTCTTTTCCAAAAATCCTGGGTTGCAGCTTCTCGTGAGTGAATGACCAGGCAGGAGGCGATTTGTTGTCCTTTTTTAAAAAATTGCAGCTTGTATTTGCATAGTTATGCGGGTGCAACAGGTCGTATTGTGGGACATTGGCATGGCTGTGGGGGTTCATCTGTGCATGCCTGCATAGCTACGCCTGTGTGGGAAGTAATTTTAAAAAATAGACACGTCTCCATGCGACAACAACCCAGATTGTGGGCTCCAATTGCTGCCTGCACAGATGTATGTGAATGCAAAAACCAGAAAACAGGTTTCTTTATCCTGACTGCAACCCGTTATACATTTGCTGGGCGGAAGGAACCTAACTGTCACTGAGAAATCACTAAGTATAAGTGACTTAAAAATAACTCAACACTTTAAGAAACACTTTTTAAAAAGCCTCCACATATGTTCAGACACCTCCAGTGATTCCCTCCTTAAAAGGCAGGCTGATCTGTGGGTGATTCTTTTTTGTTTCTTTTGTTCGATGCCTGCTGTTGAAGAAGCCATCATTAGTTCCTAGCGATCTGGCCAACTACTGCCCAGTTTTGAATCTTTCATTTCTGGACAAGGTAGTTGAGAGGGGGGTTGTGGAACAGCTGCAAGAATTTTTCGAAGACAAATCAGTTTTGGATTGCTTCCAGTCTGGTTTCTGTCCTGGCCATGGGATGGAGACTGTGCTGGTTGCCATCACAAAAGTGCTCCAGATGCAGCTAGACTGAGGTGGGTCAGCACTGCTGGCGTTATTAGATCTCACCACAGTCTTTGACATGCTCGGTTATGATATTTTGGCCCATTACTTCACTGATGCTGGAATTCGGGGTACAGCCTTAAAATGGTTGGTCTCATTTTTCCAGGACCATGGACAGCGGGTGACACATGGTGTGGACATCCTGGAGGCACCCACTTGTTTAACAGCTACATGTGGCCCCTGGTGCAGCTTGTTCTGAGCTTTGGGCTGGCTTTTCATCAACATGCTAATGACACTCAGCTTGTTCTGTTGATGGATGGCCAGCCAGCTGCTGCCCCAGATGTTCTGGCACAGTGTCTAGAAGCCATAGCTGGTAGGTTGGAAGAGAGCAGACTGAGACTAAATCCATCGAAGACGGCTGGGTCAGGGTGGTCCGGTGGAGGGTTTCCAACTTCCATGGTTTGGTGATGCAGCATTACATCCAGCCACATCTGTTAAGAGTTGGGTGTGATTCTGGAGTCCTCCCTTTCTATGGAGGCTCAAGTCACCAATACAGATAGGATTGCCTTCTACCACTTTCAACATGCTAGGTAGCTTGCCTCCTAGTTATCCCCCCTGATTTAGCTACAGTGATCCATGCAACGGTCACCTCCAGGCTAGAATACTAGAACTTACTCTACATGGGCCTGCTCTTGTTGCTGACTCAGAAACTAACACTGGTCCAGAATGCAGCAGCCAAACGTCTTATTGGTGCACCGGTAAGAGAGCAAATAACACCTGTGCAGTGGCAGCTGCAGGAACTGCCAGTGGAATTCCAAATCAGATTCAAGGTTTTGGTTACAACCTTTAAGGCCCTGAGTGGTCTGGGACCCACAAATCTGTGGAACTGCATCACCCCATATTGCCCACAGAGGACATACTGATAAAACCCTCCTGGTGGTCCAATCCACCACCAGTAAAAACCTACTGGTTTTTCTGCCCTGAAACTCTCTGTCAGCTGACCACAGGGCTTGAAAAACAGAGATGTTCTACTAAGCCTTTGGTTGAGGCCACCTGTGTGTCCCAATGTCATCTGCCAGCCTACCTACAACACCACCAACATACTGTCATTCTGAGTTACTGTTTTTCAACTCTGCCCATGCTTGGACACTTCTTAATGAGCTTTTTGTTCAAGCTGGGCTTGGGTAGCCCTCATAGGTTTCAAGGGTGCTTGCCATCTTGTGTTCTAATGATCTGTGTCTTTCGTAGTATTTTATGTATTAGTTAAACTGTTTTTAAATATGTTTCTTTGCCGTCCTGAGCCCAACTTCAGTCAGGCAGGGCAGGATATACATTTCACAAAATAAATAAATCAAATAATAAATCAAATCCCACGTCCGGAGTAACACTGCTTAGGAACGATGCAAAAATCTTCCTCTGACAATTCCCTCTTCTCTGTTTAAAAGGCCAGCAATTCACTTCTGTTTTTCTGCAGGCCACTGGCTAATTTTGGTCATCAACAAATGAACAGAGTAACTGATTATATTCTGTTTCAGAAAAAGATGTTAGAATGGAAAGCTGAGGTGCAGCAGTCGAGAAAATTGTATTCTTCCGCATTAGAATATAGTCCCGACTAAATATTAGAATTATCATTCATTTTTTCACACTGCCTTTGTCAAAACCATTATTTTGTACATTATTGAACATGGTACTTTGATATATATATGGTGTATAATGTTGTATAATTAAACTGAATGCCAAAATGTATTTTTACTTTCAAACTTTCAAATGGATTGGGGGGGGGGGAGCAGGGATAGTAGGCACTAGGACCCAGGCGAAGCCTTTTACAACAAAGAAGATCTGGCATGTTGAGTTCAGTGGAGGACAAATTTACAATCCTACTAACACCTTTTACTTAGGCAGACTATCTAAATGCTGGTGACCTGTTAGGTAATGTGCACTGTGAATGAATTTGATTCATTGCTGTTCAGTTGTCAGAATTTTAGGAAACCCTAGTTCAGCCTATGTCATAACCTGGATGACCTTCCTTATGAGGAGAGGCTGCAGCGTTTGGGACTCTTTAGTTTGGAGAGGAGACGTCTGAGGGGGGAATATGATTGAAGTCTATGAAATTATGCATGGGGTAGAAAATGTTGACAGAGAGACATTTTTCTCTCTTTCTCACAATACTAGAACCAGGGGGCCTTCATTGAAAATGCTGGGGGGAAGAATTAGGACTAATAAAAGGAAACACTTCTTCACGCAACGTGTGATTGGTGTTTGGAATATGCTGCCACAGGAGGTGGTGATGGCCACTAGCTTTAAAAAGGGCTTGGACAGATTTATGGAGGAGAAGTCGATCTCTGGCTACCAATCTTGATCCTCCTTGATCTGAGATTGCAAATGCCTTAGCAGACCAGGTGCTCAGGAGCAGCAGCAACAGAAGGCCATTGCTTTCACATCCTGCACGTGAGCTCCCGAAGACACCTGGTGGGCCACTGCGAGGAGCAGAGTGCTGGACTAGATGGACTCTGGTCTGATCCAGCAGGCTAGTTCTTATGTTCTTATGACCTTTGATGGTCAAATCTCATCAGCTGGTGAAAGCTTAGCATCATTGACCCTGGTTTGTACTCGGATGGGAGACCACCAAGGAACCCCAGGGTTGCTCTGCAGAGGCTGTAATATCAAACCACCTCTGCTCATCTCTTGCCTCAAAATTCCTAGAATCAGCATAAACAGGTTGTTTCTTGATGGCACCTTATACGCACACACTTTCATTCTTTTCTTTTTCGGTGTGGAGACAAACAAGGCAAAATGTTACGGAACATCAATGAAATCTATGAAAAGGTCAAATGGTTTTTGGAAGCGTGCCAAATTTGATCTTTGCTATATCTAGGGAACTGGAAGAGAAAGTGTCTTTCAGTCTTTCATCCCCCCCCCCCCCACACACACACACGCACACACTTCTGTCGGGTGTTGGGAATGCAGTCAACCCTCCTCCAGCTTCAGAGTCTCTTTTAAACACATCATTTGTCTCTCCGAGAGGATTCTAAAACTGAGGAGGAGATGAAGTCTCTTTAATCTTGCGTGGAGCTTGGAGACCATAGGGATGCGCATGAAGAAAATGCCAATAAAATAAATAAGCTGTTCCAAAGCTGGCGGAGATTATAACTGAATTGGGTCCACTGCTTCAGTGAATTAAGCAGTCGACAGCTAATAGCAGTTGACGTGAGAAGTGACTCCACATCAGAACCACAATTTGTAAAGCATCTGTCCACAGTTCTCCTGACTTTCAAAAGTTTAAAATGCAGTACAGGTGTTCCAGGAATCTGTCGCCAAGTTATCCTTCCACCTTGAGCTTCCATTCCTGAGTCCCAAGGGTTTCATCACTATTATGGCAGCAAGAAAGAGTCCTGTGGGCCCTTAAAGACTGTGCAATATTTTGAGATGTATGATTCTTTCAGCCACAGCCTGCTTTGTACAATGCATGAAGCATTACATTAACCTGGCTTAGAAATTCAAGCATGAAGGTACATATTAAGGGAGGAGGAGAAGAGAGTATGTGTGATAAGTAAAGGCCAGAAGCCCATGTATTACATTACATTTCAGATTACAGATATATCATGAACCAGTCAAAAGTGTAAACAATTTAGATAGTGAATCATTTTCAGCTGTTGATGAATTGGCAAAGCAAGTTCAACAGTGAAAATACTAAAGGCTTTCCTTTCCTTTTTTTTTTGGGGGGGGGGGTTCATCCACTGCTGCCATCTGGCCTTTGCAGGATATACTCACTGAGAGGAACAGGGCTCATAGCTTCCGTTACATGTTTTGCTGTACTAAGAACTCACCCCATGCTTGGTTCTCCCACTACCCAGAATCTAGTTACCACTGGGACAGCTTTCTACACTTGGAGATTAGCTACTTGGCAATTGATTGCCCCGCTTTCTCCTGGTGCTTGTTGTAAGAAGCAGAATTTGGATTTATACCTCGCCTTTCTCTCTGTAAGGAGTTTCAAAGCAGCTTACCAACTCCTTCCCTTCCTCTCCCCTTGTGAGGAAGGTAGGCTGAGAAAGTTCAGAGACGACTGTGACTAGCCAAAAGTCACCTAGAAGGCTGCATGTTCACCAGAAACAAATCCAGTTCACCAGATGAGAATCTGCTGCTCATGTGGAGGGGTGGGGAACCAAACACAATCCACCACTCTTAACCACTACACCATACTAGCATGATCTAACTGTAGAGGACTATGCAGTAGAGAACAGCTGTCAGCACTAAAAAGTATAAAACATTTATGAAAAAGAAAATGCCCAGAAATATAGTCTCAACACAAAAAAACAGACTGAACAAGGGATCCAAAAGAAAAGTGTGAACATGCAGTTCCTGTGTCCTTCACTCTGTACATGCCCTAGCTGATCTTGTTCTAAGGCAGGCCCTGGCTGCCTGGTACTTAGAAGGTACCCATCCCCGTCACCTTGGAGTTTTTGTTCAGGCCTACATCCCTCCACATTGCAACCAAAGCCCTACTGTTTGACTTCCAAAAGAACTGGTTGGCCACTATGTGAGACAGGATGCTGGACAAGTTGGACCATTGGTCTGATCCGGCAGGGGTCTTCTTATGCTCTTATGCAACGGCTGCCAGCAGGAGTCCAGGTGTGAGAGCTCCTTCCTCCTAGATGGAATCAGGCCAAGAGAGATTCTCCCCTCTTTGTCAAGGAGTTTTATTGTCTCTACTCAACCCCTGTGATTTAAAGAAGCCACTGCTAAAGTCTTCAAGAGAATGCCTTCTGTCTTATTACTCCCAAACTTCTCTTTTCTGCTAGGTATCACCCTCTAGCCAGAGCATTGTCTCCAACCTGGGAGATCATTAGTATTTTTAAAGCATAGCTAGGTGAGGCTTGACTTACCACTTACTTCCTGTACAATGTTAGGAGAGAAAAAAACTTTCTTAAAACTAAACTAAACATTTTGTATGATCCAAATCTCCAAAGAAAAACACATTTCTGCATACCTTTCATGCATGATATTTTGTGGTGGTCCCCAACAACTGCTCTCAAGATCTGAATAGCACCCACAGGGACAATAACATTGGGGGCCTTGGTGCAAATAAACCTGAAATGAGGGATGATTACTTTCTCTAGTTAGCTAGCCACTTCGGCCCCTTCCGCACACGCAAAATAATGTGTTTTCAAACCACTTTCACAACTGTTTGCAAGGTAGATTTTGCCATTCCGCACAGCTTCAAAGAACACTGAAAGCAGTTTGAAAGTGCATTATTCTGCATGTGCAGAATGAGCCTCTCTATTCCTGTAGAACCCTCATGTAGCATCCATTCTATCACTGTTATTCTTATTTTTTAACTTCATTGAAATATCCCGCTGACCAAAAAACAGCCAATTCCAAGACTGCAATTGTGTCCCAATGAACTTGTCCCGATGATTCTGTATTAAAACTCTCGTAACAAGTTGCCTTTTTTCCCAGTGGGGAATAGATATCAGCCCAAGGTCTTTTTCTCCTTCCTAAGGAAAAGAGAAACAATAAATGTTGGAAGGATTTTTGGAAATATTAAAAAAAAATGGCCAGGGAAGAACTCTCAAGGACAAAATAATTTCATTGTGAGCTATAAGAAGGAGATTATAGTAGTTTCTTTGAAGCTTCTTAGCACAAACAAAATCAGATTGCTCCTCTTTGCCCTGTGGGTCTCCTGGGAAATTACTTGGAATTATATCAGTTAGCTGGCCAGGGTCTATATAGGAGATGCCAGCTTATGAAATGTCAAGGAAAGGGTGAAAGCCATCAGGGAAGTTTCACTGATTGGAAGTTGTTCAGGAGTTGCACACGGTGGGTTTTGCTGAAAGAGAGAGGAGGAAATCATCTCTCAAATGGACTGGTGGGGCTGATAGCTTTGATTCAACTTGTCCAAAACTAATGATTGACCTTTTCGATACAAAAAATTAGTAAGAGGTTAACGCGTATGGTGCTTGGGCTTCTTTTGCAGCTCTTGAAGGCATGAGTACAAATGGATGATTTCAAATTTCTCACAAAGTTACTTCTCACATTCCAATTTCGCTTCTCCCTCGTGTAAATACATGCATTATTTTTTGCTTCCTTGCCCTGAATAGCCAATGGGCCTGATTTGACACGGCCTACGTCTACTACTATCCACATCCATCTGAGACATGACTGCACGCAAGAGAAAAGGTTAACAAATCTTTTTTTGTGTGTGGAAGGATAACAACCAAGGGATATCTTGGTGGAGAACAAAGATTCCCTTGAGTAAAGGTTAAGAACATGAGGAGAAGAAAACCCAGATGGATCAGAATTCTGGTCTATAGAATCTGACAGATTATTTTCAACAAGAGTCAGAAAGGCGGTTCCAGGATATCTACAACTAAAATAAAATACAGGAACACCCCTTTATTTGACTTTTCAGTGACATTTTACTCATGCGCAGGAATGCACATTTACATAAAGATCACATCGAGAATGCTTTCTTGGCAATGTTTTATCTGTGCATATGGGGCACAGAGAAAGAACAATCCTGCAAATGAACCAAAAGCCACAGCAAATGGGATAGGTCTCCATATGGGAATTTATTTTTAGATGTACTTTGACTTCAACCCAAATTTGGGAGACATAGAAGAAGAACCTATCTTACCAATAATAAAATGCTAAGGAATGGAATGTCCAACGAACCCTCCACCAATAAGGGAGCTCACCTGCTCCCCAGAGGGATATTCCATCCCTGCTCCCCCAGGGGGCAGTCCATCCCTGCCTCTTGGCACTGCTGCTCTGGGGATGTGCAAGTCCTCCTGGCCTCCCCAACTCCAGCAACCACCCTCACCCCAAACAAGCCCCACTCCGCCTCCCCATACCCACAGAAACCACCCACCCTCACACGGCCTCTTCCACACCCCAAAAATAAGGTGGACTGGCAGGGCAGCAGCACGTGGCTACCAGCTACCCTGATCAGCCTGCCACCACCCTTCCCATCCCTCTACCCACCCCCTGCCCACCCTGCAAAGACACTAAGACAGAAACCCAGTCCACAATGTGAAGTTAAACTTTAGTGTTGTCTACTCTAAATTATAGTGGCTTAGATAAAGAAAGGTTTTTTAAGCCATCTACTGGTTGATCCTAGGCCTGGTTGATCCACACAGCAAATTACAAGTGGGTTGCATGCAGGACACATGAGCCCATTCTCGCTTCGGGATGTTTGCATGACTGGCTGTCCCGTAAACAGCCAGTGCATTGGCGGGGGCATGCCCCTTCGCACAGAGGCACTGGTTTTTTTTAAATTTACCTTCCACTGATGCATGGCTTTGCAGGCAGGCATGAAGCAACCTCCACAGCCATAATGTGCCCCTTTGTGCCTGCATGGCTATGCAGATGTGAGCCAGGATATATATATATAAAAAGAAAAGTGCGCCCAACTAAAGCGCCTCTTGCCTGGTTGTTCACTCGGCCACGGCTTGGAGGCACATTACAACAAAAGAATTGCACATAGTGTGATCCTTGAAAAACACGGGGGGGGGGGAACGAAGCGGACTGGCATTAGGAGCAGGATCCATTCTAAGTCTCCCCCCCCCACAGGTTTTATCCTGTCCTTAACCTGTGTTACTGGCCTGTGCAGAAGGGGCCCCAGTGGAGATGTCAGAGTTTAAACTTAAGGCCTTCTGAATACAAAGAAAGTCCTCTACCACTGAGCCATAAGCCTTCCCCTTGACAAGAATGCATGAAACTGCCTTCTATCAAGACAGGTCGTTGGTCTGTTCCGGTCAGTTACACTACTCTGACTGGCAGTGTCCCCCTAGGTGTCAGGGTGGTATTGTGGTTAGGAGTGCTGAACTCAGATCTGGAGAACAGGGTTTGATTCCTCACCACTTCACATGTAGCCTGCTGGGTGACCTTGGCCCAGTCACAGTTATTTCCAACTCTCTCAGCCCCATCTACCTCACAAGGTGTCTGTTGTGGGGAGGAAAAGGGAAAGAATTTGTAAGCCACTTTGAGACTTGTGATGGTTAAATAGAGCGGGGTTTAAATCCAAATTCTTCTTCTAGGACCGTGGTGGCGAACCTTTGGCACTCCAGATGTTATGGACTACAATTCCCATCAACACCTGCCAGTATGGCCAATTGGCCATGCTGGCAGGGGTTGATGGGAATTGTAGTCCATAACATCTGGAATGCCAAAGGTTCGCCACCACTGTTCTAGGATCTCAGTTCTTGAGGGCTTTGCCTTACCTACTTGGTCTTTTTTAACTGCTAGAGACTGAACCTTCAGTTTTTTTGCATGCAAAGCAGCTGCCAATCTGTTACTAAGCTACTAAGATACCTTGATTCTTTTTTCTGGAGTTTCCGTTCTCTGTTATCAGTTCTCTGCTGTGCCTAGACCACCCCAAGGACCCTATTCCAGGGCAGATGAATTTGACATTCGAAAGCCACCTGCTTTAGCTTCGGTGATTCTGATGTCGATATTATAGACAAAGATCTGAAATCTACCTGAGTGCTTAAACTGGAGCTCATATTTTTTCTGCCTACCTTTGTCAAGTCTTTTTTTTTCTGCCAATGCCATTTGCAGCAGGTAATCCCATCCATCATGTCTCCATAGATATTTTCCCCCATTTCCATTTTACATTTTAATTGGTGGGTCTCGATGGAAATTAATCCAGGAGAGTTTGACTTCGCAGCCCACGCTAACCCAATAGAGCCATCTAAATAAATCTCCTGTGCAAGTTTCTAATGCCATCATCCAACCTTCCACGTGGTACTGCTGACAGAATGCCAACTAGTGCTGGGGAAATCTTTCATTAATTACCATAATTGACATCAATAGCAGATGTCAGATCTAATGAATGAGCAAAGGCACTGCCAATAAGAGAGAAGGGAGGAGGGAGAAATCCTGCTTCGGTGCTCTGAACTCCTGGGGCCATTTTTTTTCCCCCACAAGAACATTAGGTATTTTTTAGAAGTTTATCACCCTGACCATCTGGTTACCATTTGATTGCTAGATCAATAGATTAAAATGACAAGGCACTATCTGGGGGAGTTAGTGAGAATTTTTTATTTGGGGAATCAGAAGCAAACCTTGTACCTGGAATCTCAGATGAGAAGGAGTTTCTTTTCCTTCCTGTACTCCAGGAAAGTACTTTGCAAAGGTTTCTCTGACTTTGTTCCATGATTAGTAGATTACAATTGCTAATCAATTGCAATTTTTTTTAAAAAAGAAAGAATAAGATGACATCTGCGGGGGCTCACATTTTAATGGTTTGAAATCTGAAACGTAAATAAAATGAAATACCTTTCTGAGTCTGGGGGGAAATATCCAAATTGTATTTCAAGCCAAGTCCAAATGCATCATATTGATCAATTTATTCAATATGTAGACCTTGCCTGTCTCTTGTGGATCCAGGCAGTTTACAATTCCAAACATTTTTTAAAAAAATGGTAAAAACCTATTAAATCCTACTGCCTCCAGAAGAAAATGCCTGCAGCTTGAACCCCATCTAAAGTCCATCTAAAGTTGGTAAATTAACCTTATAGAGATTCACCTGATCATAAAATCTATTTTACAATTTAGGAGCCACTCTAGAGAAAGAACGGGCTTTAGTAGATCCCAAGCAGGCACCCTGAAGTGGAAGAAAACTTGAAGGTGACCACCAAAAAATGTAGGTTTTGTTTGTTTGTTTTTAATTTTTTTTAATATGGACTTTTAAAAATAAAAATGTTTTTTAACTATTATTGTTAAGCCACCTTGGACTATGAGGAAAGTAAAATACAAATGTTTTTTTAAAACTTGCAATACCGTAGTAAAAAAATGTTACCCCAAACTCAAGTTTGTGGTGGCGGGAGTGTGGTTGCACAATATCCACAAAAACCTACAATTACAACCATTTTTATAGTGCAGTCATGCCTACCATGGTTAAAATCGTCAAAGCTCATTGACTTCAATGAACTCAGAAGGGTGTAATTCAGTTTCATGCTGCAGACAACCAGTTGCACTGGAAGGGGTTAAAGCTCACTTGCCCCACAAGAAGGCTTAGGATGGCAATCAAGAGCCATGGAGAATGAATCCTCATTGCCCAAGGTAATGAGCCACCTTCAGCCCCTCTAACCTAACCCTCAGCTGAGTGACCAAGGAACCAAGCCTCCATCCCTACCAGATGTTCATCAAAAAGTTAGTAAGGTCGGGCGTTTGCAAGCTGAAGTCTACAATTATTTGATAGCTGTAGTCAAAATAGACCAAAGTATTGGGTTTAGACTGAAGCCTGAAAACTCAAATAACACCACTGGAGTTTAATTAATAATGTTCATTGAAAGAAATGTGCAAAAGTAAATGAATATGGAAGTGGTGCAAAGTAGGGAAGGAAATAACAAAACCAAATAGCTATCCTAGAATACTTATCCGGGCTTTGACCCAGATGTTACCTGGTTAGACTGAAGGTACAGAGTTCATCCTCATCATAATCTATTCATGTATCTACATGTATATAGCATTTTTTGAAAAGAATTTATTTTTTTGTTAAAGAGTTCCACAATGGCACATGTGAGCTCTTTGAAAGCACCCCAGTCCAACCATGTTGACCAGTTCCTGAGGTAGAACCTGGAAGATTTTGGAGATTATGTTTTTGTAATTACTTGATTTCCTGGCAAGGAGTCCAGGAGGTGAATGATCACAATATTCAACAAGCTGTGGATTCAGTCTGAAACTCTGAATCAACAAAGATCAGGCAAGATGTCGCACCTTTTTCGACATGCTCGAATTACTCCTGATCTTCTTGGGAGTTGATCCACCAGTAACCAAGCCTGTGGGGCCAGAGTTCTTCCACATGCCTGCCATCTCTCTGCAACACAGTTGCTGAGTCAGTTTATTTTCTTTGGCACATGCCTCCAGTAATGAAGATTTTCAAAGGAGCACTCACTTTCTTCTCAAAAAGACACTAAGCTATCAGGGAGCCCACTTTTACCTCTGTCTCAAAAGAACCAGGAAAAAAATGGGACAAAAGAAGAAGCGAAAACTAAAGACACTTTGCTTCTCAGCCTTTTGAAGAGGAAGAGGAAGAGGAGGAGGAGGAGGAGGAGGAGGAGGGTGGGTGGGTGGGGCTGAGAGAGCTCCGAAAAGCTGTGACGAGGCCAGGGTCACCCAGCTGGCGTGTGTGGGAGTGCACAGGCTAATTTGAATCCCCCAGATAAGCCTCCACACTCAAGCGGCAGAGCGAGGAATCAAATCCGGTTCCTCCAGATTAGAATGCACCTGCTCTTAACCACTATGCCACTGCTGCATCTTTTGGCTAAGATGCAGTGAAAACTACACAAATGCATTTTTAGATCAGGGCTAAACTGAAGCAGTATGGAGTCAGAACTGACAAGAAAAAACCATACAGAAAAGGTCATTACTGTTCCTTAAAGAATAGAAATTTGGAACATAAGGCTGACAGAACCAGTACATTTGATACACCTTGGGCACCCACATTCTGAAACAATAATTTCCTTCTCAGACTTGTACCTGCTATCAAGAAGGTCCAACAACACGAGCTTTAAAACTCAGAGCAAAAACAAGAGCCAGTTTGTAGTAATGGTTACAGTGTCAGGATCTGGGAGAACCAGGCTTGAACCTCCACTGTGCTATGGAAGCTGGCTGGGTGATCTTGGGTTGGTCACGCACTTTCAGTTGAACTTACCCTACAGGGTTGTTGTTGTGAGGAGGAAATGGAGGAGGAGAGAATGATTTAAGCTGTGTTTGGTCCCCATTGGGAAGAAAGATGGGGGTGTAAATGAAGTAAACAATTGAACAAATGAAACTACAAGTACTTTGACATCATCCTTGGTAACTTTCCCCTATCACCAACATCTCGATTAAAAACTATTGCAAAGCTGTCTTTTCTTTGAGCAATGCAAGTCTAGGTCTTGCATTATTCTGTCTCTCTGTCTGTACATGTGTCCAAACAGTGCATCCATTCTCAATGGCACATGGGGGGAGGGGTGGTTCTTTCATTTCTATTTAAAAGGTACACAATAGTGCTCCTCAAACAAGGTGGGAGAGATGAAGCAGAGATGCTGTTAATAAAATTAATCCTCCTATGAAATCTTATCAATGCCCGAACAACTCAGGCGCTCCATCATGAGTCCTGAGCAGCTTTGAATTCTTTCATTACTAGGTTCACTGGACCAAAGAGCTTACAAGCCTGTATATCTGAATATAGATGATGTACAATTTACTGGTCCATAGGCTTCACACTTAACCCAAGGTATAGGCCTCGGCTACCACTCGCTAACCTTTCCATTTCAGGCAGGCACCAACATTTTATTAGCTGTCAGTTTAGCAAACTATTCTTCCCCCTCACGCTCCCTACTCCTTCACTAATCATCCGCTGCTGTCTTTCCCCAGGATATATGTTAATTTTGGTAAGTTATACACCACCTGTCTTAAATTTAAGTGTTTTGCAAGCACTGACAGCAGAGTGACTTTGTTAGCTGATTGGTCAGCCCCTACTGAAACAGGTATCAGAAGTATCTCTCCCCTTAGGGCTAAAGATGTGACCATATTTCTCAGCTCCACTGGCACAAAAAATCCTAGAATTATTTTTTGCATTTCGCCTGAACAAATGTAGTCGTTCAGAATTTTTAAAGGTTGCTTTTCTCCCTAGAGCAGTGGTGGCGAACCTTTGGCACTCCAGATGTTATGGACTACAATTCCCATCAGCCCCTGCCAGAATGGCCAATTGGCCATGCTGGGAGGGGCTGATGGGAATTGTAGTCCATAACATCTGGAGTGCCAAAGGTTCACCACCACGGCCCTAGAGAGACCCAACAAAATCTACATGACAGAAAAAGGTTTCAGATTATTATTATGATGATTACGATTCATCCCCAAATCTTGATGGATCACTATTGTGCAGTTTTTAATGTTTCTCAGGATGCTATAGTTCACACTGATGGTACTATATTATGTGATCTTCTCCATTGGCCTCTTCTAAAGGCAGAGGAAATTGCTGGACTAATTTCAGAACTAAAAATTGGCACTGATGGGATTCCGGCACTGATGGGATTCCAGCAGAGATCTTGAAAAAGCATCCTCATTGGTGGTCTTCCCCATTGGCTAATCTTTTTACTCTTGTCGATCAGTATGTGATTATCCTGGACCCACGGCCACATTCTATAATTATTCCAATTTTCCAAAAAAGTAACATAAATCTCCCCCCAAACTACCAGCCAATTAAATCTTCTCTCTCTGTTATTGGTAGTATGCCAAGCACTTAGAACCTCACCTAAAGACTTGGCTGCATGTTAATAATGTCATAGGCATTGAACAAATTGGTTTCTCTGAGGAAAAATCAACAAGTGACCATTGTTTCTTCCTAGCCAACAAATATATGCAGCAGGGTACCAACAATTTGTACACAGCATTTATAGATCTGAAAAGTGTGTTCAACTCAATCTCTAGAGAGATTTTGTGGAAGAAATTGGAGTTGATGGGGATAGATTCCTGGCTTTTATTCTTGATAAAGACATTTCATTCAGGCAATACATGTCAAGTAAAATATACAATAAAAGGCCACTTAATCACAAAAATATCCATCACCAAGGGGTTAGACAAGACTATGTTTTGGGCCCCCAACTCTTCAATATATTTCTGAATGACTTGACTCAGTTTCTTAAATTAATAAATGGTCACCCTCCCAAACTAGGTACCAGTGATACTCCTGTACTGCTGTAGCTGATGACACTACTGTTCTATAATACACAATAGTAGGTTTACCAAGATATTTCCACACCTTTAATAATTATTGCTCAGAAAATCTGCTTTCTATTAACCATTCAAAATCTAAAATTCTAGTTTTTGTCAAAAATTGGAAACCACAGGAATGGATGGTGGGGAACAAGACATTTGTCCCAGTTAAGAACCTTATATATCTGGGTATAACCTTCCAGCAAAACCTCACACAGATCCGCACATAGATAGAATTATCCATTTGGCTAAACATTCTTACGCTCCAACTAAACAATTATTTTTCCTTACAGGCATTCAATATGTCCAGGCTGCTATTACAATCTTTGTGGCAATGATTTTGGCACAGTTGCTATATGGAGTTTCTGTCTGGATATAAGCATTTGATAGTAACATTGAGGGCATCCAGGCAAAAAAAATTTGTCCTAAAAAGTTCCTAAATTTGTGCCCTTCTCTGTCATCTGTGCTGAACTGGGCCAATACCTTCTTGAATCTAAGGCTGGGCTAAATTCCTTTAGGTACCGGCTCAAAATTCACTTTAAAGCAAATCTGAACTCCCTGATGTTTTATCTTAAAAAAAGACCCCCACAGTATTTCATGGCTCTCCAATATAGAGACCAAAATTCAACATACTGGACTCTCAGTTGACTCTTTCGGACTTTCGAGTCTCATATACTCAGATCCCTAAAACAGAGAGTATTAGATCTGGCTCAATGTTTCTGGCTCAACCACCTATTTATTCTCCTACCATATTAAAATTATCAATTCCCTCCAGCAGGATGGCTCAGTTTACATAATTTAGATGTTCCCTCTCATCATAGAGTTTTTATGTTAGCTTAATTTAATGTTCTTCCTTCAAAAGTGCTGGCTGGGAGATACCAGAGGACCTCATTGCAGTAGAGAACAGGTATATATTCCCTAGGTTCTATTGACACAATTCATCCTATCATTCTGGATTGCCTATGTGGATGGGTACAGCAGGTCCTCGGCTATTGCCCACTTGTAAGAGACACCTTGAGCCATGAGGGCATCCATACATTTCTGAGCAGGGCCAAAAAAATGCTTATGTCCTAAACATCTTGGGGTGGATTTTAAGTCACCACAACTTCTATTTATCACAAGAGTAGAGCATGCCATTGAAAAGAAATGTGACTGTTACAAAAAAAGCTGTCTTGTCCTTGGAAATGTGGAAAATAAATAAAACAAAATAGCTTTTCAGGGGAGGTCTTTTTGCTGCTTAAACCCAAATTCACGCTCATTATCTTTCTTTTAATGCAGCAGTGACATTCTCATACAAATATCACTTCTCTTTCCCCTTGGTGGTCGAGTTAAAGTTAAGGTCAGGCTATTTTGCAAACATAAAAATGAGCTTTATTAAACTTGTCAAAGAATATTGGGAGCTCAATGCTGTTGTTTAGCTAAATTTCCTTTGGAAATGTCACTTGCCCATCCAGGCAGAGAATCAGAAGGTCTCAGCATAAATTATGTATGCAACTTCCTGATAATTATGTACCCTGGGGAATATCATATTTGTATAGAAGGTGGCTTCAGTGCGGAGACCAGGGAAGTGTCTGGAAAGATAACAGCCCAGTTCACCGCAAGGAAACTGCTGATGTCATGTGTAATTCAAGGTGACGTGAAAGCTCAGGCTGTTCTCTACAGATTCAATGGGCTATTATGCTGTCTGCTACACAGAACATTTAATGTGTGCAACTTGACCATAAACTACAGATCCAGTGAATTGTTTCATCTAGACTGCTATCCAATACAAAAGGCCAGCAGAGTGGTTTCTGAGCAGACCACTAGAAGGAGTAATAGAGTGGCTGAGAAAGCATAAACAAAGGGCCATGGCTTTTATAATACAAGGACTTTGTCCTTCACCCAGTGGTGGGATTCTAATCCTTCAACCACTGGTTCACCCCCCACCACTGTGTGTCCCCCCACCACATGCACCCCCCACTACCACATACCCCTCCCCCTGCTGCCCACTTACCTGGCTGTGCCTCCTAGCCATGGAGGGGTGGCAAGCTGGCTGCCAATCAGACTGCATGGCTCTAGGCCAGCTGCGCGGCCTTCAGGGGAGACCTGCTGGCCTGGGTGGGCCTGGGTGAAGGCACCAAGAAAGAGCCTGTCCCACCTGTCATTGCCCATGAAGACCACCCAGGACAGGCACCACAACACTGGCAAGTGGCTGCAGAAGAGTGGCATGAAGATCACTGGGGCAGGCATGCAAAATCTTACCAGGGTTCCAGGAAGAGGTATTTCATATCACCTACTGTCTGGTTCTTTACTGTAGGGAAGCTGTAAATCAAGGGTCTCCAACCTATGGCCTTCCAGATGTTCATGGACTGTAAGTCCCATCAGCGCTGCCAATTCGCCATGCTTGCAGGGGATGATGGGGATTGTATTCTATGAACACCTGGAGGGTCATAGGTTGGAGATCCCTGCTGTAAATGGAACCTGTGACATCCTGGATGCAAAACAGATTCACTTACACTGAGAACCTTTGTTCCACTGAGAACCAAATCCCCCCCCCTTTTACCATGATGTATGTCTACATGTATCCCCTCACAAATGATTCC
Source organism: Sphaerodactylus townsendi (assembly GCF_021028975.2). Taxonomy (NCBI): domain Eukaryota; kingdom Metazoa; phylum Chordata; class Lepidosauria; order Squamata; family Sphaerodactylidae; genus Sphaerodactylus; species Sphaerodactylus townsendi. Next base: position 111,565,483 of record NC_059430.1, read on the forward strand.
TAGCTGCCATTTTGTGATTTTCCCTTTTTTTTGTTCTGTGTTGAATCGCTGCTTCAATGCCTCAGAGTTCGTTGATGTGATTCTCTTTCCTCCTACAATCAATGCCTTGAAGTTTACCCCCTATAAAACAAACAAACAGAAAGAAAGAGCAAATAAACAGGCGAGGGATAATAGAGAGTGAGATGGGAAAATGGCACCAAGGAGGAAGTTCAGGGAAAGCAAGGAAGCTTGGGGAATGTAGTAAATAGATTGCACAGGAACTGAAAATGTTTTCAAGATGATTCAACTAGAAAATTGTTTTAAAAGGGGATTCATTTAAAACATTTTAAGGATGCAAATAAAACATTTTGAGGTAAAAACCATGTGGAACTCCATGGAAGGAATGTTTTATTTCCTGCCTTAAAACTTTTAAAAGGTTTATGCAGAAAGGACCATGTTCTCCCTCAGTGGAATCATGTGCTCTGGAAGCTTCATGCTTCCTTGCCGTGTGGTAATTGGATTCATACCAAGATCATGGCGCACAGAGAAATGGGGCTGAAAATGTCTCCCAGTACAGTTTTGGGGAAACTGATATGACACCCAAATGGGACAAATATCAGCTTTCTGGGACCATTTTTGGTTGGGAAAATGGCATGAGGGAATAGCTTGAGCACATTCTCCTCCATGTGTCAAAGACCCAATCCACATCAGTCCAACACACATCTGGGAAGCACAGAGCTCCCAAAAAATTTCTGTGACCCAACCCAGAAATAGCATAACATGTTCCTTGACTCTTGAGCTATGCTTCCTCTCTTTTCTGGCGATATGGACCTCCGTGTTCATCCTGACATTTTGTATTACTGTATATACTCATGTCTAAGTCGACTTTTTCAGCACATTTTTAACGCTGAAAAAGCTCCCCTCAACTTATATTCGGGTCTTATACTCAAGCAAATACAGTAACTGTATGTAGCTAAGCTGTATTTGTATAACCCTGGGTCCATTAGGGGGAGCTAAAGAGCTCAGATTTTCCATATAAGGAAGGAAAGGCTCCATTTCCTCAGAATTGTTAAGATACCTGTATTTCAAGTATGAGAATGTTTGTATTAATTGTTGAGAAGGGGATATTGTGTTTATATTGATTGACTATTAGTTTGTATTTTGGTTTCCTGTTATAAAATGTTATAATGGGTGCTGCCTGTAGCTGGAGCCAGTCAACTTCACAGATTTCAGTTAAGAGGCCTGGAGCCTGTATACAGCTAGAGAGAACTGTAAAGGATTGAGACTCTGTTTTGCATAGCAGGCCAGAACTATTATATGTTGATTATTGTTTCTGTATTGGTTTGCCATATTTCATTGTTATACTGCACACTATTGTTTATGAAACAGAAAACAGATTTAAAGTTTCTTTTGTTGTAAGTCTGGTGAATGTTAAAGGTCACAAGGTGGAATCACACTGTCAAAGACTTGAACTCCTTTTTTCTGATAATATCCCTCTTAAAATCTAAGTTGGGTTACATTTGGACATATAGATGATGATGAGGAATCCAGTTTTGAAGGATTTGAACTCTTGTGTTTTAGCTTGGTTGCTGATTGAGCTAAGGTTTTTGTACTTTTGAAGTTATTGTTGAGACCATATTGTTCTTGTTGACCCTCTTTTCCACTTACAGAGCTAGTTTACTGTTTTTCTTTGAAATAAACATTCAAAAAATTAACCTACTGATGCCTCAATTAATGTAATTTTATTGGTATCTATTTTTATTTTTAAAATTTACCAGTAGCTGCTACATTTCCCACCCTAGATTTATACTCGAGTCAATAAGTTTTCCCACTTTTTGGTGGTAGAATTAGGTGCCTCAACTTATATTCGAGTCGACTTATACTCGAGTATATACGGGTATATACCTTTCTTGTCTACGAATTGCATCTTTCTGTTTTCTCCCATCTGAAGACTTGAAAGCAGTAAACTCCAAGCAGACTCTGCCATCCGTAATCAGGCTCAGTACCACATTCTGTGAAATTATGTGGCTTTCCCCTACACAAATAATAAACACCAATCCTGTGTTATGCATCACTTCTCTTTCTGTATCCGTCTTTGGCACTTTGACAGCTATTTCTCCCCGTTTTTGTCAAAACATCAGCCTTGATTTGAGCCTAGTAAAATACAAATTGGCATGTGATTGACAGTAGCTGAAACACTCGGTGGGATGGGCAGAGCTTATGGAGCTAAAGTAGATTGTACAGAAAAGAGAGATACAGATTAGGGGCACAAGCATGGTAAATTTGACACAGCTTGAATGCCTTATCCTAAATCAGCCAACTGGTCTATGAAGGTCAGTATTGTCTGCTCTGACAGTGGAAATCCAGAGTTGCTGATAGGATTTATAGTGCTATGCTGTCAAGCTGTGGGAGCTTTGATAGAGCAGAGCCTGAGGAAAGGAAGCATTGTTGATGTAGCACCATCACTGCTGGGTGAACATCCAGTGTGACATCACCCTCCCACTGTGCCGCTCTAGGAATTCCTCCAATCCCGACAGCAGAGGAGATCCAGCGCAGACTGTATTTTTGCATTATTCATTTGATGTCCTATATTGTATGATTGTTTTTTCTTTCTTTCTCTGCTCTGTAATCTATCTTGAGTCTCAATGAGAAAGGCAGGCTATAAATATGCTAAACATATAATAAATATAAATTAGTTTTTCTATTCCCTCAGACTGAGTCCTTCATGCCTCATACTTGGTCAGGCAGCTGAGTACACCCTGTCCCTGACCTAGGAGGAAGCAGTCTGGGGAGGGGGCAGGAAGGATGTTCTGGACCCTCCCCGGTCAAGGCCAGGAACCAGAGTGGAGGAAGCCAGGTAAAGTCCTTGCTTGCTCCAGGGCTGGGGGGTTGGTGGGTGGAGAAGAGAATGGAAGGTGGGGGTGGGGGTGGGGGTGGGGTAGGGGTGGAGGATTCCTTGCAAGGGACTACCCATCCAAAACAAACTCCCTCATTTCTCTGCCTTTTCTTGTGACAGTACGTCTACACACATTATTGGTCCAAACAAAATATGAGCCAAAGAGCAATTAGTTCACACAAAGTGAATGTTAGCCACTCCCAGTTGTTGTTAGACAGGCCAAACATAAATCTTCATGCCAGATAAAATGAGATTACAAATACAGTAGAAAATCACAGGGATATGGGATATGAAGATGTTAGGATTTATAGTGAAGAATCTCATATCCCTGTTGGCCTCCTAAGACCTGAGATTTTACGTTGCCTTGAATTTGTCAATGGATTCTAATTCAGCAATTTCGTGAAAGCTTTGAAAGTCCTTTGTAAATGAACTATACTTTTTAGATTGTATAGAATATGCCCCAGAAGAGTAAAATCCCTTTCCCTGGGGATTTATTTATTATCAAATTTATTATCAAATTTATTATCAAATTTATGTCCATTTATTCTTTTGTGATGCGATTCAAATGAAATCCAAAAGTGGATTTGCAAACCTGAACAGCAGGGGTAGGGAATGTCAAGTCGTGCCTGCAACGGAGTTTCTTAGTTCTGTAACTAGATTCTTTTTTTAAGTGGAGAAAAAGGAGTTAAAGGAAAAGACTGAAATTTACAAAGGATCTTGGAAGCCTTCGATACAATTTGCAGAAAGCCAGGATTCACTTAAGCACACAATCTAATTTTGAAATAGCCCAAGTACAAAACAATTTCCGGAAATCCTGACCTCCCCTCTTTCTCCCGTTGCTTCTCAATCCCTTGACAATGACAGCCAGTTTTATCAGCTTTGACAGAAAATGCTCGGCTGTTTGCTCCACTTTAGAGGCAAAGCAATCAAGGGGAAGAGATAATTTCTCCCTCAGTCACTAGGCCAGACCTTTGAATCTCAGCAATACCTTCACACAAAAATCCAGAGCCACCCGTTTCCATGCAAACCTACTGGAGTAACGCAACTGAAAATAACATTGGAAACCAGCTCCGTCCATCCCGCCCTAGTTCTTTGCCGTTGCGAGAGATCTCGCATGCAACCATTACTTGGGTTTCACTCTTGCAAAGGGGCTTTGACAGTTCAAAATGAAGCATGACACAATCACTTCTGAGAGCATGAAGAAAAAAAGATTTGCACAGTGTGTCCAGGAGAGCAAAGGGAAAAAGAAAGGTTCCATTCCTCTCTCATGGTTTTGACAGGAGCTCAAATGCAGTATAGTTGACCTCAGCCTTAAGCAAAGGTGAACTTATGGTGTCCCCTTTTGTGCAAAGTGACTGAAGCAGGGAGGATAGTTCAAGCGGTGGAAAGGTTTCTAGGAAAACAAAATAACTTTGATGCATGATGGCTGGAAATGGTCAATGGTTGCAGGAAGTCTCTAATCCAGAAAACAAAGCTTGTTCAGAGGTCACACCAAATGGCATCAAAGCCCCAACCATTGTGAATCTGAGAGCATCTTTGGAATTTTGACACTGGGTGATGGGTGTGCTCCAAAAATGGCTGCCGTAGGAGGTGCAGCTAACTGCAAAATGTCAGGGAGTGAGGCTATATGGAAGTCTAATTGTAACTCTTCAACCAGGCATAAATTTTGTTTGTGAAGGATGCCTCATAACTTGTACAGCTAATCACAGGTCCTGTTGGCAGAAGCCCCACTTGGTCCTACCCAGAGACAGCGTGGTGTGGTGGTTAAGAGCAGGTGGATTCTAATCTGGAGAACTGGGTTTGATTCCCCACTCCTCCACCTCAGTGGCAGAGGCTTATCTGGTGAACCAGATGTGCTTCAGCATGTCTACATTTTTGCTGGGTAACCTTGGGCTAGTCACAGTTCTCTCAGAAGTCTCTCAGCCCCACCTACCTCACAAGGTGTCTGCTGTGGGCAGAGGAAGAGAAAAGAGCTTGTAAGTCACCTTGAATTTCCTTGCAGGAGAGAAAGGTGGGATATAAATCCAAACTCTTATTTTCTTCTTCTTCACTTTCTAAAAACACTTGGTGAGCACCAGAAAGAAAGGTGCTAGTGGGTGCCATGGAGCCCACGGGGCCCACATTGGGGTCCCTGGCTTATAGTGATGATCAAATTCTTATTGGCTTGTGTTGTTGCAACCACAGGCGTAGGCTGGCCCCTGAAATTGACTGGGCACCAAAACACCTTTCAACTGCATTTTAGTAAACAAAATAAATGATGTCAGTCCTTGGGAGGAGACGTCTCCTGGACTGACTGCTGCTCATGAAAAACAGCTTTGAGGTTCAGGACAGGATTTGGATGTAGAATGAAGGAATGGACATTGAGATAAAAAATAACTGAGGCTCATTCCGCACACGCAAAATAATGCACTTTCAAGCTGCTTTCACAACGGTTTTTGCCATTCCGCACAGCTTCAAAGAGCCCTGAAAGCAGCTTGAAAGTGCATTATTCTGCGTGTGCGGAATGAGCCTGAGTAATTTGTTTTCCAGCCTGGTTTTGGAAATCCATCCTTCTGTGCCTGTCCTTCTTGCTGGACAGTGGTGGCCATGCTCCCAACAGTGAGGGAAAAGGCACAATGTAATCAGTACAGCTAAGTAGTCGTAGTGGTGTGTAAGTGTAACCCCCATGCTCAGAATGGGTTGACCCAGAAAGGGGTGGAGACTCAAAGCAGCAGAAGGCTGCAGAGCTCATTGAGTTTGGAGGAGACAAGGCTACCAGACTCGGACCTTGGTTTGTATAAGCCCTTAACACCTTGTTAAGGTAACTGCAATGTTGTTGGGAACTACTGGGAAGGTAGTTGTTTATTTTTGCTATGTTGTAAATGTTGGAGTTTATTGTTTCAGGGTTTTTTATGTTTGTAATGGGTGAGAGTTCTCCTGGAAACCTTCATCATGTTGAATGCTGTTCACCAAGCCCTTGGAGTCTTCAGGAGCCAACCCACTTGCAGGAAGAATTGGACTTGGCAATATCAGAAGACTGCAACTAGAAGGACTTGAAATGAAATCTGAACAGGACCTTGAAGTGTGATGTTAAATGTTGATGTTTGATGTTATATGTTAAATAGGAAACCATTTTGTTTTTAAATTTTGTTGTTGCAAACTCATTCCAAGTCCTGCCCCACAGAACCCACAGATAGAGGTTACATAAGCAGTTAGATTCCTCCTGTCAAGGTCCAGCCCAGTGAACACTCCTTGGAGGAGGAGAGCCCCTGCGCAGCTAGCCTACAGCTGGCAGCAGTTGACCAGCAGGGATGTGCATTCAACAGTTAACTTTGAGACACTCCAACATCTGACTGTGAGGCAGTCAGGGCACACCAGCCACGTAACCCCAACTCTCCAGGGTCACCAGCACCCCTGGAATACTGTAGGAAGAGACTGAGGTCAGAGCTGCAGGAGTGGAGATGCAGTGCATGCCTGGCTGCTCCGTGAGAGCTGCAAGCTAACAGCAGAGGTGAACTTTCGCAAGATGGTTCCTGAGAGTCAAACCATATGCATGAGTTCATTGTGGGGGGCCATAAATCCCTCTGGGAGAAGTTGCTGGGTGTAGGTGCAATATGTTCAGCTAATGCTGAACCTGCTGACACCCTCGTGATTGATTCCTGGAACTTTGACCTTTGAACTATATCAACGGCTTCTGAAAATTATCTGGATTCTTTGACCTGTACTGTTTGGCTACACTTGTGGCATTCCCTCTGGATTGCTGTTACTTGACAACTGAGGGGAAAATGCTGCAACCAGCACTTGGCAGGCAGCCAGGACACCTCCTCCTGCTAAGGTGGGCCGTGAAGGCATGGGGGCCAAAGACTGGAATCAAAACAAGACACTGCTTCTCACAAAATGGATGCTTCTCAAAGGGTTTTGGGATCCATCCTGTATGTTAAGCCTGATGGTTGGCCACTAAATTTTTTCCCTGACCCTAAAATGGAAATTCTAGGCAGTCTCTTGGGTCCTAGCCTCTCCAATCTTTTTGTTGGAATCCTGGAAAAGCAATCAATTCTTTGTCTCTGGATTTCCTACCAGCTTACTTCATATTACCTCAGGACCCATTTGGGGGCATAAATATTGGTCCTTTGGCCATTCATTGTGTGTGTGTGCTGGATCTATATTACTCCCCTTTGTGTGTGGGCTCTTTCCTTTGCTCCTGGAAACACTGGTCCTTTTCCTTTTCAGCATTGCTTTCCCTGGATGTCCCTTCAAAACTGGTAACTGTCACTCATCCCTGAAACCAGGGGCATATCTACTTAAAATGGTGCCTGCGGCTAGCCCTCCAACTTCGCACTAAAGTTCAGCGGTGCTACCCTTCAGAGGCTGCTCTTGGTTACAGGAATTGCAGCTGCCAGCTGAGTCAGGGTTGGAAGCGACTGTGAGGAGGTGACCTGGCATGCGAGGAGGCTCCTGCTCTGTGCTGAGTGAGGAAGGGAAGATGGGCAGCCTAAGTAGCATGGGCAGAGCCAGAACCAAAGCCTGCTTGGAACCTTCTGACAATGGGAGAGGGGAGGAAGCAGCAAAATGCACCCCCACGTGACCCAGGTGAATTGTGCCTGAATCAAATGACCCCCCCTGCCCCTCCAAGATACACCATTGCTTTAAAACCCTACCCACTTCCTCCATTGTCTCTTGGTTCATAAGCTTTGTGTGAAAAATGTTCATTGCTAAAATATATTTCTTGTTTTACTATTTTTATTTTTGTAATAAAACTGTATTTTAATTCTACAAAAGCCTGCTCGTTCGAAAGTTTTCACCTGGGACTACCCTGGTATACGTAGGTTGTTGATCTCAATTGCCTGCTCTCACTTTTTTTCTCCAGCTAATTCCCCCAACCAATGTGGAGACTGCCTACTTATGATAACAGTGCACACTGTGAATTTGGCAGCGCAAGAAAGCTTCCATCCATTAGTAATGATTCTGCCTCGTTTTGTCAGGTCTATCCCAAATTTGCTTTTGTTTTCCGATCTTAAAAATACAATAGAGACATTTTTGAAAGTACCTCCCTCCAATGTTAAGTGCAAGTGGCTAGAGTCATAATTCTTTGAAGTTGTATTCACCAAGTAGCCATCAGTGGTACTGCTGCTGGGGAGGCCCAAGACAGTTATCTTTGGTATAAAAAGGCAGGTTCATTTCAGAAAGAGGGCATGTCGTAATTGGGGCATTGATTTGAAGCAGCACCTACAAAGTCTTGGGGGGAAAACTCACCTTTGATATAGAATTCACTTTCAGCATGCAAATTGTTGTTGAGAATCATAGTGTGAGAGACAGGATGGAGAAGGCAGTTAGGAACCTGGCCTATATTTTCACCATGTATGCCCAGTCCTTTAGGCATATGCAATTCTTGCAATTCAGAGATGAGTGATCCATGCTTAGCTCTGGTAGAATAACAAAGCATTGTGGAACAATATCACAGACAAAGAGACGTCCAGAGATATTGAACAATTACTACTTGGAGAGGGGGCTTCTTATAGGGAAAAAAAGGACCCTCGGGGTTATGTAGAGTGGCCCTTAATCTCACAGGACAAAGATGAGTCCACCCTTCCCGGGGAAAGACAAGAGACAGATCAAACTTAATGGTTGGGTCATTATTCTAATGGGTTGAAACATCAGCTTGATGGGCCAAGCTTGGGAGTGCCTGAAAGGGGGAAGGTAGCTGATGAAATTACAGCTATAGAACAATGACAGTGCAAATGAGGTTGTCATTAGAGAGATTAGTCAGAGGAAGAAGCATTGGGTTAATACAACATTGGGCAGGAACAGTCGAGGCAAACACATTTACAAGTCCCTTGTCTTTGCACAGGTGTTTATTCCAGGGTTGGAGGTGTAAAACGCTCTTCAGGGTAGGGTCATTGTACATTCTTAATCCCTTCAGGAAGGGTGAGACGTAGGTGCTTTGTATGGCAGATGTGGGCAGTGGAAAGTCCAGACAAGATAGATAGATATTTATTATTATGGCCTTTTGGCCAGCCAATAGTTTAAAATCAGAGTACATTTATTTATTTATTTTATTTATTTATTAAACTTTTATACCGCCCCATCCTCCAGGGGCTCTGGGCGGAGTACAGCATAAAACATGGTAAAACAAGTCACTAAAATCTTTAAAACAGCGGTAACAAACATTAATAGTAATCCATAAAATAGCTTAAAACTCATAAAACAGCAAAAAACCATAATACATAATAAAAGGCGTCCGACCCCAATTTAAAACCTACCCCCATGGGGGGGGGATGGCAGGACCCCTCAATATGAGGGGACCCTGATGTAACTGCCCTAGGGGCAGGGCAGTAAGGGGGGCACCATGTCAGCAGCTGGACACTCCAAAGGCCCGGTGGAACAACACAGTCTTACAGGCCCTGCAGAACTCACCCAGGTCCCGCAGGGCCCGGACAGCTGGAGGCAGGGTGTTCCACCAGGCCGGGGCCAGTGCCGTAAAGGTCCTGGCCCGCGTGGAGGCCAGCCGCATCATAGAGGGGCCGGGGGCCACCAGTAAGTTGGCCTCTGCAGAGCGCAGAGGCCGAGTTGGGACATATGGGGTGATGCGGTCCCGAAGGTACGAGGGTCCCAGGCCGCGCAAAGCCTTAAAGGTCAAAACCCACACCTTGAAGATGATTCGGAATTCAACCGGGAGCCAATGCAGCTGTCGCAACACAGGCTGGATGTGTTCTCTGAAGGCGCCTCCTGTGAGCAGGCGTGCTGCCGCATGTTGGACCAGTTTTAACTTCCGAATCAAACGCAAGGGAAGGCCGGCGTACAGCGAGTTACAATAGTCCAGCCTGGAGGTGACCGTTGCATGGATCACAGTGGCCAGATCCGCCTGGGAGAGGAAGGGAGCCAACCGCCGGGCCTGGCGAAGATGGAAAAATGCAGTCCGGGTTGTATGGGCCACCTGGGTCTCCATTGAGAGAGACGAATCCAGGTGGACCCCCAGACTGCGAACAGAGGGGGTCGGCGCCAATGAGACCCCCTCCCACACCAGCGGCTGGAAATCCCTAACCTCACCCCTGCGGTCTAGCCAGAGGATCTCCGTCTTCGATGGATTCAGTTGCAACCTGCTCTGCTGCAACCAACCAGCTACCGCCTCCAAACAATGCTGAAGAGCCGCAGGGGCGGCAACCGCTCCCCCCTCCATCAACAGAATGAGCTGAGTGTCATCAGCATATTGATGACAGATCAGCCCAAAGCTCCGCACCAACTGAGCAAGTGGTCGCATATAGATGTTAAATAATAGCAGGGATAGCAGCGCTCCCTGCGGTACTCCGCACTGAAGCGGGCACCTCCGGGAGGCTTCATCCCCGCACCACACTTGCTGACTCCGGTCCCGGAGAAACGAGGCAATCCACTGAAGGACAGTGCCCCGTACCCCGGAAGCGGCCAGGCGGTGGGTCAAAAGGTCGTGATCGACCATATCAAACGCTGCGGTAAGATCTAACAAAACCAGCAGCGCCGATCCGCCCCGGTCGAGTTGCATACGGAGCGTGTCTGTGATGGCGACAAGAGCGGTCTCCGTCCCATGCCCAGCACGGAAGCTGGACTGGAAGGGGTCGAAAGCCGATGCGTCATCCAGGAAACCCTGAAGCTGCTCCAACACCACTCTCTCAATTACCTTCCCCAGAAACGAAAGATTCGAGACGGGGCGGTAATTGGCCAGATCACCTGGATCTAACGATGGTCTTTTCAAGAGAGGGCGGACCACTGCCTCCTTCAACCCATCCGGAAAGACCCCTTGCTCAAGGGAGCCATTGATGATGTTCAACAGATGGGGTCGTAGCTCCACCCGGCAAGCTTTTATAAGCCAGGAGGGGCACGGATCCAGAGGACAGGTAGTAGGTCTAACAGCAGCCAAGGCCCTGTCAACAGCGGCTTCGGAGAGCAGGGAGAACTGGGCCAGACTTGGGCCCGAAGACGGCAAGGGAGCCTCCAGTTCACTAATTGTAGATAACGTGGCGGGAAGGTCCCGGCGAAGCAACGTGACTTTATCTGCAAAAAAGCTCATGAATGCCTCACAGCTAATAGCCAATCGATGATTTGTAGACCCTTCTGATAAGGAGGTCAAAGACCGAATTATACGAAATAATTGCGCCGGGCGGGAGCTAGCAGACGCAAGAGAGGAGGAGAAGAAAGCCCTCTTTGCCTCCTTCGTTGCCATCTCATAGGCCTTCATAAACGTCCTATAAGATGTTCGCGCAGCGCCGTCGCGAGATTTCCGCCACACTCGCTCTAGTCGTCTAAGCATCCGTTTCATATGGCGCAGCTCCTCGGTATACCAAGGAGCCTGCCGAACACGGGGGCGAAGAGGACGCCGGGGAGCAACAATCTCGATAGCATCGGAGAGCCGGGAGTTCCAGTCCTCCACCTGCTCATCGAAGCGTGCCGGGCGGTTCAGGGTCCTCGCGAGAGCATCGAGGAAACCAATCGGATCCATAAGTCTCCGCGGGCGGGCATAAATCAGCTCCTCGCCTAGACGGGTTTACGTGGCAGGGCCATCCGAACCTTCGCCAGGCGTAATGGTCAGACCGCGCATTCTATCCGTAGAGGTGATATGACCATATTAACCCCCAAACCAAAGACCAAATCCTCATGAGTGGGGCCAGAACTTACCAAGGAGAGGCCTAGTGCCGCCATGGATGACACCAGGTCCGCAGCCACTGTACATGAGGCGGTGTCGGCATGGACATTAAAGTCCCCCAGAACAATAAGACTGGGGAACCGCAATGCCCAGTCCGCCACCACCTCCAGCAGCCGCAGCAGGCTGTCCCCTGGTGAATACATGTGAATACATAGCACTCCACTTATACAAAAATATAATATAAATTAAAATCCATTATAAAATCTATTAATAAATAACATTAGCTTCAGGCATTATTACAGTCCTCATCACACAGTGTGGCTCTTTGTTTTAATAAGGAACTACGCTTGTTGTGTATCAATATACAAAATTTAGCTACCTTCTGTGAAATGGCAGAAACACGATCTTCTAATAATATTCTTACAGAATTCGTATCTGAGTTATCTATGAATGGATATACATGACGAGTTAACAATGGTTGGATCAACAGCTTAAAGTCCAGACAAGTTTTTACTGTGTCCTTGTGGATACGCTGAGCCAATCCAGAGAATGGGCTCCCCATTTTGGCACTGCACTGCTAGGCAATCTAAAGGTTGGCAAAATGGGTAGAGGCTTCACTCTCTTAAAACAGACCCTCCCCCGCCCCCAGAGTTAAGAACATAAGAACATAAGAACTAGCCTGCTGGATCAGACCGGAGTCCATCTAGTCCAGCATTCTGCTACTCGCAGTGGCCCACCAGGTGCCTTTGGGAGCTCACATACAGGATGTGAAAGCAATGGCCTTCTGCTGCTGCTGCTGCTCCTGAGCACCTGGTCTGCTAAGGCATTTGCAATCTGAGATCAAGGAGGATCAAGATTGGTAGCCATAGATTGACTTCTCCTCCATAAATCTGTCCAAGCCCTTTTTAAAGCTATCCAGGTTAGTGGCCATCACCACCTCCTGTGGCAGCATATTCCAAACACCAATCACACGTTGCGTCTGGTAACAGCTGATGGTGACAGTTGGTCTGGTGACAGTTGGTCTGGTAACAGCTGATGGTGACAGGAAAACATCCAGGAGGAGGCCAGTTACGATATCCAGCATTGAGCAGATCCTGTTGTTGACATTCAGGCTTGGCAACAGGTCGTTGTTGACGATGAAGGGGGAAAAATGCTAATTTTCTGATTGTTTCTTCACAGCTGCTCCTGGAAATGTGGGTGCTCCACCTTGAGAGGAAGACGGAACACTTCTTGGCAGGCATGGACTGGGAAGTCAAAATGGCCCTGGAGCAAGCCAGGCTGAGCAGCTTGTACTGTGCTAAGCTGAGCACGGCTCTGTTTTCTGCTGGCCGTCAGCAGCCCCCAGGGCCACAGCCCACTGGAAACTTTCCCAGTAAGATAAATGGTCAGAATGCCTCTGCTCCTTCAGTATAAGAAAACACACCTACACACACACACATATACGCAGTCATGTAAGCAGTGGTGGGATCCAAAAATTTTAGTAACAGGTTCCCTCGCTAGCCCCCCCTAAGCAAAGGGGGCAGAGGCGTACCTAGGCAAACCTGAGCCCTGGGCAAAACCTGAGTTGGATGCCCCCCCATTGGGCAGCCACCCCACCATGACCCCCAAATTTTTTTTTGCACCAGGTCATTTCTAAATCATCATCACATTATAGAAAATGCCCCAACTCACAAATCTGAACACAGCAATGGTGAAACACACAGGTTCTTTGATAGAGACTGGTGAGATAAAAGGTACAAAAGGCTGAGAATCAATGAATTGCAGTACCTGAAAGGGATTAACCCAGTTCAGGGAGTTACATTATCAATCCCAATTGCTATATGGAACCTTCACGTTCAAAGGCAGTATGCCTCTCGGGGAGGCGAAGGCGTGGAGATGGAAAAGGGGACCCAATTAGTAACCCCCTCTCGACACACACAAATAATTAGTAACCCACTCTCGGGAACTGGTGAGAACCTGCTGGATCCCACCTCTGCATGTAAGCCTACGAGTAGCCATTCCTGCCATTTCTATCAAGCACTGGCTTGGGCAAACAGGTGTGTGGTTGTGGCAGCCAGAACAGGTGCTATTTTTTTTTAGGTGTGTTTGATCCTCTTCAATTATAAGAGATTATACCATAGAATTGCAACAATTTGTGCTAATTATTGGAAAGCCTGTTAGAAAAAAGTCTGAATTTTATAAATTAATGTAGTGAAGAGGGAGGGGAAGGGGGGGAAAATCTCACAATGAAAAAAAGAGAGGATAATGCATCACACTGTGTACTGTGCTCATTTACTTGACAAGCATAATTTAGTTTTAATATTTATGCTAATGCTTCATAGCATACAGCCAAATGTGCTCTGCTATAGTTGTAGAAAATTAATGAAACCGTGGTAATAAGCAAAATCATTATGGTGCTGTGCTATTGCCTTGGGGAGGGGAGTCGAAGGCAGAAGACCCCCATGTGTGTAACTGAGATTTTATTCAGAAGAGAAATGAATAAAGGGCTTGTATTTTGGAAAGAAAGAAAGAAAGAAAGAAAGAAAGAAAGAAAGAAAGAAAGAAAGAAAGAAAGAAAGAGTTTCTTGGAGTTCTCAATGGTGCTTTTTATTATTGTTTCCTTCTCTTACTCATTCAAAATATACTCCAGAAAGATCAAATGGACTTCACAAACTCTGGTGTGAAGACAGGACTCTCATCAAGGTATATAAGTTTAGAGAACATAGCCTAACTGTTTTTTGGGAAAAAGAGAGGCTTTCATTTCCCTCCTCAAATGAGAAGAAAGAAAGACGAAAGAAAATAGGGGAGGAAAAGAACAAAGACATCCTGAAAGAGATATGGCTGGATAGTCGCAGGCAGCATCCTAACTGCATCTAATGGCAGAAAAAGAAAAGCCATTTGTCACATTATTTAGCCTATGTGTGTATAATAAAAATGGCTCATGCTTTCTGGTAAGACTCCATTTGTAGATGGCTTATAAGGTAATAAAAATGATGCATAGATGTTACCCGAGTGAAGAGCATGGGTTACAAATAAATGGCTGTGTCAGCTTTAGATGGCGGGATTTTTTGTGTTTTTTTGCAATGCTAATAATCCCAGATGCTTAAAAAAAGGGGGGGGGGTATCACAAACAAAAGGAAAAAAACAGAATACTGGGCAGCCGATTCCCAGACTCCCTCTGAACCAGTGGTTCTCAACCTGGCTAATGCTGCGACCCTTTAATACAGTTCCTCATGTTGTGGTGACCCCCAAGTCTAACATTTATCTATTTTACAGATGGAGAACACTGATGCAGAGAGTCTTAGGCGACCCCTGTGAAAGGGTCGTTCAACCCCCAAAGAGGTCCCGACCCCCAGGTTGAGACCCCCTGCTCTGGACACTGCTCCTTGTATGAGAAGAGCTGTGAGTGTTTGTACCAATGGCTGGAGAAGAAATTGCTTTTCCAATGTTGTATTTATGGTTATTAAAGCTGGTAGTTTCCTAGTGCAATGGCTTGAGGAGAAAAGGTTTGCAAATCTGGGAAGCGCAAAATGTTAATTGAATGTCAGCTTCAAAGTCCTTGTGCCCCCATGCAACAAACAACCGGCCCTCATTTAACTACAGTTGCCAAATCTGGGCTGGGAAATATCTGGAAATTTTGAGGGCGGAGCCTGAGGAGGGAATGGTTTGAGGGGGAGAGGGACCTCATTAGGGCAGTGGTTCTCAACCTTCCTAGTGCCATGACCCTTTAATACAGTTCCTCATGTTGTGGTGACCCCCAACTTTAACATTTAA
Organism: Sphaerodactylus townsendi; assembly: GCF_021028975.2. NCBI lineage: Eukaryota > Metazoa > Chordata > Lepidosauria > Squamata > Sphaerodactylidae > Sphaerodactylus > Sphaerodactylus townsendi. Next base: position 111,580,704 of record NC_059430.1, read on the forward strand.
CCATTTTACAGATGGATGCAGAGAGTCTTAGGCAACCCCTGTGAAAAGGTCATTCGACCCCCAAAGGGGTCACGACCCACAGGTTGAGAACCGCTGCATTAGGGGATAATGTCATAGAATCCCCCGTTCAAAGCAGCCATTTCCTACAGGGGAAAGGATCCCTGCAGTCTGGAGATCAGTTGTAATTCCAGAAGATCTCCAGGCGATATCTCGAAGCTGGCAACCGTACAACAATCCCATCCAGGGAAGAACTGGTACTCACAAATTCACTTGGGGAAACTAAACCTCTGTAGGTACTTGAGACAAAATTGCCATGCTTCCCAGTCATCTCTTTCTAGAAGTGACTAGGTTGCATCTAGGAAGGCCACAACAGGGCTTACAGGAAGCACCTCCCCCCACTGTTTCCCTTCCAGAAATGGGAGCTATAGTGCCACTGAACATGGAGGTGTCATTTACAGCCCCATCCAAAGGGAGGGAGGCGAATCTGCCTTTGTTAACAACATAGGGCTGCTCTAGTGGATTTGCCCTCCCTGGGGCACTTGCCCTGGCAGAGGGGCAAACCCACGTGAGTGTGGCCGCCACAGCCCTCCATGGTGTTGGGACACAGTATAGAACACATGTAGAAGAAGAAGAAGAAGAAGAGTTTGGATTTATATCCCCCCTTTCTCTCCTGCAGGAGACTCAAGGAGGCTTACAATCTCCTTGCCATTCCCCTCTCACAACAAACACCCTGTGAGGTAGGTGGGGCTGAGAGAGCTCCAAGAAGCTGTGACTAGCCCAAGGTCACCCAGCTGGTGTGTGTGGGAGTGTACAGGCTAATCTGAATTCCCCAGATAAGCCTCCACAGCTCAAGTGGCAGAGCTGGGAATTAAAACCCGGTTCCTCCAGATTAGATACATGAGCTCTTAACCTCCTACGCCACTGCTGCTCCTATGTTTGTCAAGTAAATGAGCACATGTACAATGTATATGCATTTTTTTCTTTATATGTGTGCTTGGTAATTCTCATGTTACATTCAACACATGTGATTCAAAACATGTGGTTCATTTATCCAGGTCCTGGTCCTGGGTTTCACGTGTAAAATGAATGTGCTTAGGCTCTTTCTTACAAACAGATATATGCACCTACATACAGGATGTATTTGAGTTACCTGTAACTCAACAGGGTTCTCTTCTCCAGGCAGCAATTATCAACAGAAAGACTTCCAATGAGAAAAGACTGTTCAGATTCTGCGTCAGGAGTGCTGTTTTTACTGTCTCTTTTGATTACCTGCCCCCCAATCGAAGATTCATAAATTTTCTTCAGGTGCTTAACCCAAACATTTGCCTGCTTCTAGCTCCACTCTTAAATCCTTCCGCTGACATCACTACCTAAGGAGGATAATTCGTCCCAACTTGGCCCCCAAATGGCCATTTCTCTCGATCACAGCCAGTTTTCTTGCATCTGTCTCTTCAATCATCTTTTTCCTTTCTCCAGGCTGCTTCTGCTTGTCGGTTAACCTTTCCTCACAAGGTAGATTTCACCCTCCTCATCCCTCTCCAAAAAAGCCCTTTTTATTATTTTTGTGGCCGTTCATCTTGGACATCAAACAGGGGTAACTTATGAAGGGTGAAAGAAAAGCGGCTCGGCTCCCAGTCATCATTATAGTTTGGTGGTTCTCGGCCTCTTTCCCTCCAAGCGCTAAATTGAGACAGGGTGGGAGGCTTCTGTGAGAAATGTAGGTGCTGCAGGTAATGGTGGACAGTTAATCAGAAACGCAGGCCTTTGGAGAGCTGCAGCTCATTTTCGCCAGATCAGGAGAAGCCTAGAATAAGCGTCTCTTTTTTTATCCCTTCAGCACAGCTTCGGTCTGCAACTCTGCCCTGCTGGCTCTGCTACCCTAGTGCTCATTTATTCATGAGTGACATTCCAGATTAGACCTGAAATAGATTTAGAAGGAGGTAAGTGGAAGTCCTCTTATGTCAAGTCTTGTCAGTCAATTTCGTTTTCCAATGTAACTCAAACAAATCACTATGCCCCTATGGCTTTAAATATTAAATGTGCACAAATCAAGCACAAAGTCCTATTCAATAAAGTGCTAGAGTGAAAGGTGTGCTATAATGAATAGATAAATAAACACATACACACAAGCATGAAACATACATAAAGCTCTAAGACAAACACAAAAAATGTATTATAAAGATCCTAAAACCTTGTGTGTGTGCGTAGGGGCTTACAATCTCCTTGCCCTTCCCCCCTCACAACAAACACCCTGTGAGGTAGGTGAGGCTGAGAGAGCTCCAAGAAGCTGTGACTAGCCCAAGGTCACCCAGCTGGCATGTGTGGGAGTGTACAGGCTAATCTGAATTCCCCAGATAAGCCTCCACAGCTCAGGTGGCAGAGCTGGGAATCAAACCTGGTTCCTCCAGATTAGATACACGAGCTCTTAACCTCCTACGCCACTGCATATTATATATAATATGTAATACCAAATTCTCAACAGGCAGACTCAAGTTACCAAGTGAGGTGTGGATCCCTTCGGCAACAGATCTCGAAGTCTCATAGAAATGCTAGTCACCAAATGGGATGTCCAAGTCCCAATGGCTTAGCTTCAAAGCACAAAAAATTAATTCAAGTAGTGGAGATTTTTAAGCCACTATAAATCCAGCAAAGTGGAGATTCTTTTTGCCCGAACACTCACCGCGGTCGTCAGAGATCACAGGAAGTGGTTTGTGCTTAGCCGCAAGTGGAACATGCAGGATAAAACCCTTACTAATAATGATGGCAGATATGGAGTAATCCTGAAGAAGGAATTATTTCTGAAAACTTCTTTGATTACCGCGGTAATATACTTTACTTTATATATAGCCTCTGCAGTTTTGGGATCTTTATATTTATGTGTTTGTCTTAGAGTCTTATGTTTCATGCGTGTATGTATGTATGTATGTATATGTGTGTGTGTGTGTGTGTGTGTGTGTGCGCGCGCGCGCACTCGCGTGCATGCATGCATGCATGCCTGCAGTGGTGGGATCCAAAAAATTTTAATAACAGGTTCCGATGGTGGTGGGATTCAAACAGTGGCGCCGCCGCACACACACACCTCCAGTCCCTATTGGGCAGAGAGGTTGCTTTAGTAACCCCTTCCCGGCACTCAGAAAAAATTAGTAACCACTTCTAGAGAAGTGGTGAGAACTGGTTGGATCCCACCTACGTATGTATGTATGTATGTATGTATGTATGTATGTATGTATGTATGTATGTATGTATGTATGTATGTATGTATGTATGTATCTATGTATCTATGTATCTATGTATCTATGTATCTATGTATCTATGTATGTATAAATAGCCTTTATCTATTTATAAATAGCATACCTTTCCCTCTAGCACTTTATTAAACAGCACTTTGCACTTGATTTGTGTGCATTTAATGTTTAAAATCATAAGGGTATAGTGTTTTGTTTGAGTCACATAAGTTATACCATGTCCCAACTCTTGTATTTATTGTTTTTACTCAGGTTTGCTTGTCATAACTAAGAATATGCAAGATAGTGAAAGGGATAGGCAGGGCTGAAAAACCATCACATGTTTACAGAAAAGGAGTCCCTCTAGGCCTTCCCTCATACCATGCAGACCTAATGTAAATGTTATGTGAAAGCATATCTCTATGGCTGGTTCCATGGGCCATAGAGTGAGTGACCAGGACCCTAAGAATGTTGTCCTTCCCTTTCAGCAACACTTCTGATACGACCTTCTTTCTGTGTGAAGACTTTATCAATTTCCCTCACTTCTTTCCTTTCATATCCTCATGCTTGCTCTGGCTACAAAATATCCTTCTTCCATCTGCAGAACTGTATTTGGCATCAGCCTCCACAGTAGCCATTTTTTTGTTGGCTATACCTCTTGGAGAGAGCAATTTTTGGATCACTCAGACCTCATGGTCACAATGCTGTGGTTGGCCATGCATGTCATGGCATCCATTTTGAGGTGATCACATTTCTTTTTCTTAACATTTCCAAAATACCTGCAGACTCAGCAAGGTTGAGGGCCTGTGGACCTAACCTACTTCAAAAACTTGTAAGGATTTTAAAAAATGGGGAAAGGGAGATTATGTACCACTACTCTCACCTTGGAAAGTGAGATAAATATCTAAAGCCCTTTCCACACGGGCACAGTGCGGGGGTGCGTCGGCATAAACAATGCCGATGCATCCCCCCCCGGGACTGTTCGCACGGACAGTCCCAGCAGGGCTGCAGGTGGCGGCGCAGCCTTCGAACAGACTGCACCGTCGCTGAATGCCATACCTCGTCTCCTGGCTTCCAGCGCATCGCAGAGGCCAGGGGACACCCCCCGCAGGCTGGAGTGGTGGCTCTGGAGTCGCAGGCCAGGGGGACATGTCCCCTGGCCTCTGCAATGTGCAGGAAGCCAAGAGACGAGGTGCGGCATTCAGGGACAGCGGGGGGCGGGGAATGGCACCTTCCAGCTGCTGCCGTTCGCACGGCAACGATTGGAAGACGCTGCTTCCAAAAAACCTTGCTCAGGGAGCGAAGTTCGGAAGCAGCATCTTCGCTCCGCTTGGTGGTGGCGAGGCTGCTGTGTGAACCCCTCCCCAAGGATGCAGTTTTTAGCATCCTTGGGGTGCTGTATTCCACCCGTGCGGAAACAGCCTAAGAGATATCTAGGAGGTAATGGAAAATGACACACAAGCTTCTGCTCGAGTACTAGTCAAAACATCTTTTAGTGCCATAGCAGAACACAGCTGCCTTTTAGGTTCTGGCTTCTATGCTAATAAAGCAAAAAATAAAATTATATAAAACTCTATTTTACATCACAGAGCCTATGTTTTGGGGTCTGCTTTAACATTTTGGGAGGTGCCTTTTTCTTTCTGAAGACGAAAAAGAAATCAAGAGAAGCTACATCGATTCCAGGAATCTCTTGGCGACTGAATACTAATGAAAGGATAATGTTTCGTGATGATGTGCAGTTCTGGGGATCATTAGTAGACATTTATAGACGAAAGACAGAAACCCAAGGGACTAGGGTGTACAGCAGTTTCAAAATGAAAAAAACAATGAAACCCGTAGATTACCATCCTGAGAAAGAAAAGATGTTGCTTTGTTGAAAAAGGGGCTGAAACTTTACAAAGTCTTGACAAATATATATGCCGAGCACCTGAGCCCCAACACCGCCCTCGATGCTCCTCCCCAAGGTCTAAGAATCCCTTCCTCTGGTCTCAGACAGGGCATCCGGGTGTAGCCACACCTCAGTGGTCTTTTCCAAAGCTAACAGGTCCTGACTTGGGCTGTAGTTACTTGGGAGCATCCTCCCCACCATTCAAGCCCTCACCCTTTTTATTCCCTCCCTCCAATCTGGGTTCCCCCCTCCCCCCTCCCTGACTTTTCCCTCAAAACCTTTAAAGGCCTTCATCCAGTCCACTAGCTCCTGCCCTTCCTTCTTGGTCAGGATGGGCCCCACTTCCTCCCTGTTACTGCTCCAAGAGGGCAGAGGCCTCAGTAGGACTTCTAGGTGGTGCGTTGGACCATGCCTGGACACAGCTCAGCCTGTCTTCCAGGTCTCTTCTGCTGCTTTGCAGCCTTTCGAGCCTAGGCAGAGCCTAGACAAAATGTTCCTTCTACTGTCTGGGTCTTGAGGCCAAGGTTATCTCACAGTTCTATAGCTCCAGGCTACACATGTATGCTAATCACGATGAAATTGTGCTGCCCCACATTTTTGAGAGCCATATTTGCTGTTCCACACTGTGCTCCCAGTGCAGTTTTGCATCTAGAGGCAGGTTGAATCTTTCTGGAAGCTTGAGTATGGATACACAGAATTAATTACTAGGTGAAGTTTGTCTTGCGCCTTTTGCATTAATGGGAAAGATCTCTCTCAGCGAAATTTCAACCCAGTGGATATCCCCCCAGAAGTTTAATAACCTTGGGGTATTTAAAACCTAGATCAGAAATTAAGCGAAGGATTTGGCACATTGAACCCAACACTATTTAAATTCCACTGCAAAATACTATCCTCTTAGTATTTTGCAAGATTCTGGGCAGCCATCAGAGTCTACTGAGGTACAGTGCTTTCTTCTTGGTGTATGAAGGTAAAGGTAGTCCCCTGTGCAGACACCAGGTCATTACTGACTCATGGAATGACATCACATTATAATGTTTATCAGGCAGACTATGTTTATGAGATGGTTTGCCATTGCCTTCCCCAGTCACCAATACTTTCAGCAAACTAAGTTAAGGTGACCAGATGGTCACCTTTGTGAACTGGGACGGGCGGGTAGGCGGGCGCGCGCAGCCGCAGGAGCGCATGCAGCCGCAGGAGCGAATGCAGCCGCAGGAGCGCACGGCCTTCTGGGGCACTCTCGTTTCCCGCCCACGCACGGGAGGCTGTCACACTGCCTTGCACCCCAGAAGGCAGTGCGGCAGCCTTTCAAAAACAGGGACACTTGAAAAAACCCGCGGGACGTGGGACAAATTGTTTTAAGGCGGGACTGTCCCGCCAAAAGCGGGATGTCTGGTCAGCCTAAACTAAGTATTCATTTTACCAACCTTGGAAGGATGAAAATCTGAGTCAACCTTGAGCTGCTACCTGAAACTTACTTCTGTAAGGATTGAATTAAGGTTGTGAGCAGAGCTTGGGCAGCAGTACATTACCTTCTTGCTCTGTACCATGGGGCTCTGGACCTATTCCATACATTTATATTTTTATATTTTTACAGTACCTTTTATTGTACTGTATATGTACTTTTAGAATGGTTTTGTTAGCTTATCTGGTTTTTAACCAGATTTAATAAATTGTCCTGTTCTGTTCCTTTGGGCAGCTATTTTGTACTAGCAACTCACAGTATTTGCATAATTCCAAAAGTGCCCACAGGTTTATCAAGATTGGGGGACCCTGATCTAGTACATGTACTGATAAAATCCGACTGCTGACAGGTTACAAGGATTGCCAGTGAGAGATCTCCCACCACAATGGGAAACCCAGATTGTAAACTGAAAACCTGTCAGAGGGATTGTATCTAGGTGAGTGAGATGCATTCCTACCTCATTGCTCAATGCTGCAAATCAAATACTGCTAAAAGGTACATGTAACCAGCCTGCTATACGTTACCACTGCCATCTGCGGCATTCTTTCTTTGATCTTTACTTTATGGCTTCATATACTTTGTAGATAACTAGGCTTTCTCCTGTCACTGTGATCCCATCAGAAACGGAGTCATACCCATTATCTTGTGAGAGCAGAAAGCTAGGTGGCTTTACCTTACTATCTGTCGCTGACCTTGGGGTGCCTCAGCTCCAAATTTCTTGGAAATTTGGGAGGGAGGACTTGCAGGGGATAAAGCGGGTGGTGAAAGTGAGGTTTGTCAGAACGGCTTTGCCAAGCTTTGGTGCTCTGATGTTTCTCAATAAATGCTACTGACCAACTATACAAAGTCAATTTATTGGCTTAAAGTTCAAACCTATGTTTTACCAATAGAAAGTATTGTTTCACATCTCAGTCAGACCACTGCTGACTAGAAATCTTTTTTCTAATGGAAACTGTTGTTCTTGGTACTCCAGGAAGTCCTCCCGATTCATAGCTATTTGAGCTTCTAGGCAGGTGCTGCTTTGTTTCCCAAATCTGCATGTGACACATATTGTAGAGATCATCAGGATAATTAGTGCAGTTTAATGGCTCATCGCTAGCCCTTTATCTGACCCCAGAAGCCAGCTGCCAGAATTCAAAATGGCTGCCAAGTGGATGATGCTTTCCGCTGTGCAGAGCAGTAACTAGATTGCACATAATTAAAGAAACAGAAAGGTTACACAGATGAGTGTGTATTCATGGGCAATACAATAGAATGTCCAATCTCAAATATAGAAAGATAAATATTTTATATCATCCCTGTTCTGATGAGGGGACTCAGGATGTTATAACAGCCTTGTTGGCTAAATATAAAGAATGAGTCAGTAACAATATGGATATATGAAGAAAAATTATTCTGCCTGGCTCAAAAGAACAGCAATAAAACCATAGACATTAATAGAAATGATTAAAAGCACTCTATCTAATATCTATTATACCTAATAGCCCAAATATATCTAATCGCCCAAATATAAACAATGGAAACAATTATGCAATACATGAACAACACTAACAGACAGAAAAGGGATCCCAAAATATACACAAAAGATAATGAGTCTCTGTCTAAATAATATCCCTTCACTGAAATCCTTGCAATTCAGTTGCAAGCATCAAGCAGACCTCCAGTAATCAAATCAACTGAAATGGAGTGAATTCTGGTCCTTCATCAAAATATTGGAGTAACCAAATAGTCTTTGCTTTGCATCAAATAGTTGCTTTGATGATAGAGGCTTGAAGTACTCCAGTTGCCAGATCTCACCTGGATACCTCATAAAGAGATAAACTGGCCGTGCATAAGCATGAATAAATATCAAAAGTTGGAAGTTCTCTAGTTGCCAGATGTTTAGCTGGATGCCGCATCAGGAGATACAAGTTGGCCACACGTAAACATCAAATAGATATCAGTAATGCTAGCTCGGGTAAGTTAAACCTTTCGACCTTAGTCTTCTTCAGCCACAACAATTATATACAGAAGGTATCAAGGCATCTAGCCCAAAAGTATAACTTCCGAAGATTCTCAGACCAAACACGTCTAAGCATATAACAGCCTTGTTGGCCCCTGGCCTCGGAGAAAACATTTTCATAAGGAAACCAAGCCATTAATCCTCTTGTTACATGCAGAGAAGATTGGTTCCCACATCTAGGGAGCCAAACAGGAAGAAGAGTGATAACTATTTAGCCACCAGCCACAAAGAGGTGTTTTCAGTATCCTAAGTGGGGGCCATTGAGTCCAAGGACCTGCAACAAAATATGACTGGGAAAAGGCAGGATGAGGGCATCTGACAACATCCCAGTTCACTATGGTACAGGTCAAGTGGTGCCCTTTCCAGCTGGGAGACAAAGGGTTAAAAGGTTTCTGGCTCTGGCTTTATTTCTGGTGCAAGGCAAGAACTGCAGAATGGAGATAAGCTGAATAAAGTTTGCCTCAATGGTCCTCTGTTTCAAAAATTCCAGTCTTTATTGTGCCCATTCCTCTGAAAGGCATGTCAATGGAAAATCAGTGGCTTGTAGAATTTAATTGGTCTCATGTTGTGATTCTTTTCCTAGTTTTCTGCAACCCTTGCACTATTGTTCTGACATTTACTCCTGATCTTTGGCCTCCTTGTCAATAAAGATGTTAACTGAATGAAGATCTTTATTTCCTTTAAAAGATCTCAGCTGTGACAAGTTCTTACCTAGAAGCCCATTTATCCACAGATAGACCAATTACCTGACAGAGCTAGGTCAATTCCGCACAACATAATTATACCGAGTTACATTCAGTATTTAAAAATCCGGGTCTATTTTATCCCGGTTTCTCCCTTTGCATGGCTGCCTGTTTCTGTGAACGAATACTCCAAGCCCAAGCCCGGCTTTTTTTGTTTTTACAACGTAGATGCAGCATGCACGCTCGAACATCCCCAATGTGCTGCAATCTGATTGGCTCTTCCCCCCACCAAAGACAATGCTTCTGACTGATGGATCCTCAGCAACCGCATGGAAACCAATAACAAGAACACCCCTCCCCCTGCCTTTTCCTTTAGCTTTGGAAATGAAACTGACATGATGTAAGGCAGGGAGATCAGGTGGTGGGGTGGGAAAAATAAATCAGTTTTGGTCCTGTGGCCTCCGCACAAAAGCGGTTCAACGCGAGATTTTGGGGAAAGATCTACATTTTAGCGGTTTTTGAATTGGGAACTGTGAGAACTTCTTGGCCAAACTGGGATGCTTCCCTTGCTCAACCCAGGATATTTGGACCATGGGAATTGGCCCTAGAGAGCTAACTGGTACAGGTGAGGGCAGTGAGTAACCCCTTATGCGTACATACAGGTGAGCAATCCTCTGTCAGTGACTCAAACCACTGAAGGGAAGGTTGAAGGGCAGACAAGTTTGCATGGTGGCAGAATATGAAGGGGCCTAGGGTTTCCCTACAAGTGGGTTCGTGCCTTCTCTCTCACACACTCAGTGATTAACACCACCTCTTAAAGACATGCAGATGAAAGAGAAGACCAAAGTGTAGTGGATCAGAACCATCCCCAACACTATCCTCAACCGTATAGGGCTATACCTAGTTTATTTAAATGGCTGATCATAATATGAGCTATTAGTCTATTGTAAAGACAGGCCATGTTTGGTTGGCTATGGCTGCTGCCATTTGGACAACATCACACAGGTGGTATCAATGACAGCAGGGGGTGGGGGGAGAGGGAGTCACACCAGTTTCAAAGCCCTTTCCACCCCCACCCCCACCCCCACCCCCCTGCTTTGGAATGCACAGTAAGTCCTACTTGGGGGGTTGACAACCATAAACTAATCTTAAGTTTGCATCACAGGAAGGGAGGTCTGGCAACAAAATGCTGCAAATCCCCATGTGAGAAAGGCAGAAAGTCCTAATAAGGTTTCTCCGAAACACCTCCTCTTGGTGGGGCATGCTGTGTTCAGTTCTTGAAGGGAAACTGAAGCATCCCTGGCCTTTACAGCCACGAATGCATTGGAGGGGCCGTAAACCATAATTATTAGACGATATAAAATTAGACGAAGTAAATGCAATATGTATTGTCATCTATTGTGTTTTGATATAGTCTCACTTTCCTAGTGGGACATGCAGTCAGGCAGATTAGAAGTTTTCATATCTTTGCTGCTGCTAAGCCGGAGGAGTAAGTAAATCTCTATTAAACACCCAGCATTGCTACTTTCAGCGATCATACATCTTCAGTACTGGGTCGCCTGAGCAGAAATGAGCTGTAACATCCCCTATAAAACTCATTGCAAGTTGACATATAATAAACCAGTGCACTTCCAGCTTTTTCTGCCTCAGGTACCTTCAGTGCTATAAAGGGTGCTGCTCTCCCAACCTAATGGTGAGCTTCTTCACTTTGAAGGAGAAAAATAGAACAGAAACTTGGGTTACTACTTCTCCATCTCTCTCGTGGGCTAACGCCTACACCGCTATAACCAAACACCAAGGCCGTTTCCGCACAGCCCTTTTATGGCGCCCTGGGGACGGCAAAAATGCCGTTCCCAGGGAGCCTGGCTTCGCTCCCCCTCCCCTTTAAAGGGTTGTTTTTGCCCCAACAGTGTGTTCCCGGTGGCGCGGTGCGAATGGCACCGCCGGGAACACGCTGTTTCCCTTCCCTTTCCCACTCACCTTGTCCCCGTCGTCGGCCTGCTGGCCTCCGAAGCCCCTCCCTCACTGTCAGCGGGCATGGGCTTCGAGGCCAGCAATGACGACGGGACAAGGTGAGTGGGAAAGGGCAGGGCAGAGGCGGCTCCATGTGGAGCCGCCTGTTGTCCGCCAGCCTCTCCTGAGGCCGCTCGCATGCTTGCGTGCGAACGGCCTCCGCCCCCACGCAGGCAGAATTCTTGCCGGCGTGGGGGCACCTGGGGGGCCGTGCGGAAACGGCCCAAGAAAATGCTGGCTTTTAGAGCGGGATGGGGGGACCATAATTCTTTCCAAACATGGAATCCACTCAGAATGTCATGAGAGGATGAACGGGAGCCACTGAGCAACAAGCACATTACATCAAATCCCTCTCTTGGGTTCAGACCTCCCTCACGTCATTACTCATGGTTCTCTGTCCCCCAGGAACAGCATTTTGTGGAGATCAGCAGGGGGGGAAATCCTGATTGGCTTGGAGGTCTGATTTTATTAAAACAGTTGTACTATGTTTCACACAGTTGCCACAGAAAGTGTACAAGCACACCATGGAAGCCAATGGACCCCCGTCATTGGCCCCCAGCACTGGTAGTTTCAGAGTTACTGCCTCTGAACATGGAGGCTCCATTTAGACATTGTGATTAATAGCCACTAGTAAGTTTGTCATCCATGTAATTGTTGGATCCCGTTGTAGCAAACTAATGACTGTCACTAGTGTTGCAAGGTCCCCCCTCGCCCCCGGCAGGGGATTGGGGGTAGAGTTGCCAGATCCATGTTGGGACATGTCTAGAAATTTGGGGATGGAGCCTGGGGAGGAGAGGGATCTCAGTGGGGTACAATGTCATGGGGTCCACCATCCAAATATCCATTTTCCCCAGGGGAACTGACCTCTGTAGTCTGGAAATGGGATGTCATTCCAGGGTATCACCAGGTACCACCTGGAGGATGGCATCCCTACTGTCACCATATTATGTGATGGCAAATTTCACTAGCCAATCACTCTTTCAGCGAGGAAGCATTTCCTTCCTTGGCATCAATATATACCTCGTCTCATCAAGATGACTTTTTCTGGGATGTTTTGACAAAGAAGATGCCCTGACCTGAATAGCTAAATCTCATCAAATCTTGGAAGCTAAGCAGAGTCCATTACTGATTCATCAAATCATCAAGTCGGAAGGGGACATCAGGCCATCGAGTCCAACTCCTTGCTCAATGCAGGGTCACCCTAGATTCAATACTTTATTTATGGGCAGTGACGGATAATAATAAATAATAGGGGAGGCTGGCATGAAAAGGAATAAAAGGCAAATTAATCACAGCCACATCACTACAAAATTAATTAAAATAAATGAATACAAATGACGAAAATCTTAAAATGTACAAAAAGGCATTACTAGACTTTCTCACTTTCGTTTTCATTATATTCTTTCAACAATTTCCCCATAGTTCACAAGCTTGTTGCATAAAATTCTAGCACATGTCCAAATGGTAAATTAAATGTCCATCAACTTACATGAATGGCAGCCCTTACTAATAGATACTTTATTTCAGTCAGTGGCCAATAACAAATAATAGTGATCATCAGGATCATTCTACAGCATCCCTGACAAGTGTCCATCCAGCAGCTACTTGATGATTGCCAATGATGGGGGACCTTCTCACTTCCCTAGGCAGCCAATTCCACTGCTGAACTACTGTTTCTATTTCTAACTGTTCCTAATGTCCAGTACCTTTTTGCCTGAAATTTATACCAGAAGAAGAAGAGTTTGGATTTGTATCCTACCTTTCTCTCCTGCAAGGAGGCTCAAGGTGGCTTACAAGCTCCTTTCCCTTCCTCTTCCCACAACAGACACCTTGTGAGGTAGGTGGGGCTGAGAGAGTTCTGAAGAACTGTGACTAGCCCAAGGTCACCCAGCAGGAATGTAGAAATGGGGAAACACATCTGGTTCACCAGATAAGCCTTTGCCACTCCGGTGGAGGAGTGGGGAATCAAACCCGGTTCTCCAGATTAGAATCCACCTGCTCTTAACCACTATACCACGCTACAAGTCCTCCAGAGAGCAAACATGAACAGCTCTCTGCCCTTCTTTAAGTGACAGCCATTCAAATACTTTAAAAGAGCAATCAGGTTCCCCCTCAATCTCCTCTTCTCCAGACTGAACATTCCCACATCCCTCAGCCTTTCTTTGGCCCCTGATCATCCTTGTTCCTCTTCTCTCTCAAGGTGTAGCCTGACTAATACAGTTTTAGTACTGGTTAGTACTTGAATGGAAGACCACTAAGGAAGTCCAGGGTCACCATAAGGTAGGCAATAGCAAATGTCCTGTGTGGTCTTTTACCTTGAAAATCCCGAGGGGTCACCACAAGTCAACTGTGACTTGACAGCACTTTCCACCACAACAGAACACATATGCACACTGGGAATGTATGTGGGGCGGGGGGGGGGGGTACGCATGAACTGAGGGAAGAGAAATCTATTGCAAACAGCACACGCACAATGCTCAGTACAAAATTCAGAACAGTGACGTACCCTAGCTAGCTGCGCCATCCTAAGTCAGTCAGTCTCCCATCCAAGTACTAATCAGGCCCGACCCTGCTTAGCTTCGGCCATCAGACAAGATCGGGCGTGTTCAGGGTGGTATGGCCGTAGTCATTCTTCTAAGTCAGTTGATTTCAGTTGGCCAGGATCAGAGGTGGGATCCAGCAGGTTCTCACAGGTTCCCGAGAGTAGGTTACTAATTATTTGTGTGTGCCGAGAGGGGGTTACTAATTGGTGATTTTGCCACGTGATTTTTGCCTTAGTTACGCCCCTTCTCTTAGCAGTAGCGTGCAGAACTTGAAGCAGTCTAGCAGAAGGTGCACCGGCATGCGTGGCAGCGGCTGCGTCCTTGCCACAGTCCCGGCCAGGAATGCCCCGCCCCCAGAATGCCTGGCCACGCCCCCGTCGTGCCCCGCCAAGCCCCATTGGTGCTATGCCACAGTTTGAATCCCACCACCATGGGAACCTGTTACTAAAATTTTTGGATCCCATCACTGGCCAGGATGGTTGTAACTCTGCTCAGGATGACACTACAAATGCTTCGGTTCCGCTTTAGAAATAAGAGCAAAGCTGTTTGGAACTTCAACACCTGGGGGGAATTAAGCTGCTGAGAATTTCAGAAGCAACCCTTTCGGCTGCCTGGGACCAGGAAAGTTCCTCCTGCTTGAGAGCCTTATTTTGTAGTGTTAGCCTTTCCCCCTCTTTCCATTTTGGGGTCAGCATAAAACTTTTCTATCTACAGAATTTTATACAATCAGGTTTTTTCCCCCCCCTGGCCAAGAATTAAAGGGAGCTTATGGATTTCAAAAGGACCCATTTGCATTTCAAAAGCCAATTGGAGGCTGAAAGCACAGATCAAAGTTAAGAGTAGTTTCTTCGTTATTGATCATATACCTTACACCCTGGCTTTTTTCACTCATTCTGTATAAAGCAAGGGATCAAAATGAGAGTCAACTGTGCTCTGAGAAGGAAAGGAGCATGCGAAGAGAAGGTGTCCCTGTAATCCTGGATGCCTAAAGCTGCTCATCCGAGAGAAAATAATATTTCCTGAACTGCCGTTGCTTAGCATAAAATCAATGCTGCATGTTCCGGCCCTACTGTTGACCTTAAAACAGGCTGCAAAAATGCATCTGGAGTTCTCTGGCAAGATCTAAATCTGGGGCTTAAAGAATCTTTAGGTATGGATTTAAGAGTTGGCAGCAACACTTTCTAACCAAAGGTGGGAAATCCCAGCCAGACCAGTAAGCTCGCTGAGAATCAACTGCAGTAAAATGTGGATTCCCTCCAGCTCAGATCCCAACTGATTCACCCATTCCAAGCATACCCTTTTTAAAAAATTGTTAACATTATTTACATCTGGAAACTTATTTTTAAGCTCTCTGTGGTCTATGGGGTTTTTTTTGTCAGTATTATTATTATTATTCTGGGGTTTTACCCCTGAATGCTGGATTTGAAGACTGAAGAATTTAAAGACAATTGTGGCCCTCAGTTTGCAAGATCTGAGCATGTAAGTAATCAGACCCCTTTTCCCGCTAAGGGGTGCCATGAAGGCTTCGGGGCCAAAGAGTTGTATAAGATCAAGATACTGATTCCAACAAAATGGATGCCTCTTAGGCTTGCGTGTCAGGCCTGGGCAGGAAACTGGTTGAGTGCTTAACTTTTCCCCTGGTTGGACTATGGGGCTAGCTAATTTCTATCGTGTCTCCAAAAGGTGATTTAATCAGTGCTCTCAGCATACCATTATGTTTACTACCTGCACTCATCCCAACAAGCAATCAGTATTTAAAATAATGGCCCAGATAATTATCTTGGGTCCTGATGTAACCCCCATGCTCAAAATGGGTTGACCCAGTAAGGGGTGGAGACTCAAAGCAGCAGAAGGCTGCAGAGCTCTTTGGAGGAGACAAGGCTACCAGACTCAGACCTTGATTGGTATAAGCCCTTAACACCTTGTTAAGGTAACTGCAATGTTTTGGGGAACTACTGGGGAGGTGGTAGTTTATTTTTGCTATGTTGTAAATGTTGGAGTTTATTGTTTCAGGGTTTTTTTATGTTTGTAATGGGTGAGAGTTCTCCTGGAAACCTTCATCATGCTGAATCCTGTTCATCAAGCCCTTGGAGTCTTCAGCAGCCAACCCTCTTGCAAAGAAGAATTGGACTTGGCAGTATCAGTAGACTGTAAATATAAGGACTTGAAAATGCAACCTGAACAGGACCTTGAAGTGTGATGTTAAATGTTGATGTTATATGTTATATGTTAAGAAAGTAAACCATTTTGTTTTAAAAATTTGTTGTGGCAAACTCATTCCAAGTTCTGCCCCACAGAACCCACAGATAGAGGTTACATTGACAAATCATCAAATTTCTCCTATCTTTTTTTTTTGGATCCCTAGAAAAGCAATCAAGTCTTTGTCTCTGGCTTTCCTGCCAGTTTACCCAATACCACCTCAGTACCCAATTTGGGGTATAAATACTGGTCTTTTTGCCTTTCATAGTGTGTATGTTCTGGATCTGTGAATGTACTCCCACTTGTATGTGGGCTCATCCTTTTGCTCCTAGAACACTGGTTGTTTTTCTCTTCAGTGCTGCTTTTCCTGGATATCCTGTCAAGACTAGTAGCTATCAGTTATCCCTGAAATCCTATTCCTCTCTTTTCTCTTAGCCAGCTCTTTTTAATTTTAACAGCCTGCTCACTTCAGAATTTTCACCCAGGATTATCCTGGAATTCTGTTACTGTAAATGCTGGGATCTGCCTCTTAGAGTAGGGAATTAGCCTGGTCAAATAGGACGTAACAAGAGGAGTAACCAGGATCTTTTCCACCGGAGTTGATGAAGGTGGTTTCCACAAGCATGAATTGAGAGTTAAAGTTTAACAATTTTATTAGAAAAGCAAAATAAAAATAAAACACACAATGGTTAAAGCACACATACAATTCACACAGTCCTAGGATATAGATAGTGTTGAGGGGAAAGGTTTGGAACAGTGAGGGATTTTGGAGGAATAAAGATGATAATTACCTGGTCTAGAAGGGGATTTGGTCTGATGGACAGAGTTCAGTGACCCAAGCTAAGCTCCAATAGAAGAACAGGGAAAAAGGCAATGAGTTGGGAACAGTATTACCAGACAGAGTATTACTGAACAATATGGGCTGGTCAAGCAGGCTAGATACAGAGGAAAACGGGCACTCAAGTTATGCTAGGTGACCTTAATCTTCCTAGGACAAAGGCAACTCTTGCCTTCTGGAGTGGAAACAAGAGAAGAGTCCTTAATTTAAGCAGTGGATACTTAACTTGATGGTCGGTGCTTAGGCTTGATGTTCCAAGTTGGGGTGTGCTGGAGATCACTCGATTTTTAGAATGAAGCTGATTTAATAACAGCTTTGGGACAATGCCAATGTAAATTAAGGTGGTATTTGGAGGAAACTGAAAACTGGAAGATGAGTTTAGTGCTTAGAAGAATAACTGAAGGAATTCTTAATGAAATCATTTTAACATACCTTTGTTTCACAGAGACAGATAGGCTGTGGCTGAAATGGGAATTGTTCTTTGAGACCGAAGGTACTATTTTTTTCCCTAATCACTTTAGGAAAAGGTGAGGCAAACTGTTTTTCAAGTTGATGCTGGCGGTGGCTAATCCAAACAGGTTTGCTGTCCTCATGAGTGACATTGAGCCAAGGTAGTAGATGGCATCCATCTTGGCACCACATTTCTAAGTCACCCCTGAAGTTGGCAGGATAGGTAGAGTTGCTGCTGTCTTAAAAACAGTCCTTCCCCATCCACCATGGGTCTTTCTGGCAACAATACATAGGCTGTTGATCCCAGTTACCCCCTCTCACTCTGTCTTCAGCTAATTCTTCCCAACTAGACTACCTACTTCGGATAAGAAGCAAGGCTGTTAACAATAAGACATTTTGGAGGACATTGATTCATTGGGTCCCCAGGATTCAGGAGTGACTTGATGGCACTTAGCACACACACAATGCTGGATTTTAATTGATTTATTTTCATCTTTTAGTTTTTTTAATTATTTTTTATTTTGTCTGCTGCCTCAGATACAATTCCTGACAGGTAGTCTAAAACTTTTCCAAATAAATAAATAAATAAATAAATAAATGAATGAATGAATGAATGAATGAATGAATGAATAATCTTTGTTTTAAATCAAGTTTTCTAAACTGACTCCCCGCCCCCTGTTTTGTAAGAATGTACTGTCCCACTGTTATTTAGGAACTACAGTACTTTTGCAGGGGAAAGCATTCATACAATATTCCTGTTTACCCCTTGCATACTGTGCATCAGCTACATGCTTTGAGCTGTGTTCATACATATCAGCATGGTTCCTCCTTTGAAAGGAGGAGGAAGAAGAAGAAGAAGAAGAAGAAGAGGAGTAGTAGTAGTTTGCATTTATACCCTACTTTTCTCTCCTGTAAGGAGACCCAAGGTGGCTTACAAACTCTTTTCTCTTCCTCTCCGTACAACAGACACGTGAGGAAGGTGGGGTTGGGAGAGTTCCAAAGAGCTCTGACTAGCCCAAGATCACCCAGCAGGAATGTAGGAGTGCGGAAACACATCTGTAAAGGCAACCTCTTTGATGGCATGTGAATTGACATTTCCAAAAACGCAGGTCAGTTTTGTCAAGTCAACTTCTGAACTTGTGCCCAATAGCAGCCACTGGCCCCATCCACAGGGCTGGATTAAGTCTGACTGGTGCTATAAGCACTGGCCAACCTTGGTGCCCTTTCCATTTGCAAGATTCATTCTTCAGTTTCCTTGCAGGCCAGTCTGACCAGATTTCACAATTTATATCCACAATATAGCCTGTTTTT
Organism: Sphaerodactylus townsendi; assembly: GCF_021028975.2. Classification (NCBI taxonomy): domain Eukaryota; kingdom Metazoa; phylum Chordata; class Lepidosauria; order Squamata; family Sphaerodactylidae; genus Sphaerodactylus; species Sphaerodactylus townsendi. The sequence continues at coordinate 111,599,317 of NC_059430.1, forward strand.
AAATTTCATTTACATAACACTTCAGAGCAAAAAGCAATTTATTTGCTTATAATTAGGGCTGGGCAGTAGAAAAAGGCAATTTTTCAATAATTTATATTTTAAATTGCCGTAAGGGAACAATGCAAATAAAAATATTAAAACTTATTTGAAATGTTTCAAGGTGGAACATTTTTCCAAACCTTGCGAATGAAAAATGGTGCTACAATGTACTGTTTTTGCTGACAGGGCACAGATAGAATGGCACACAAATATACAGAGATAGATTATTATTACATACATAGATTACTATTACAGACCATCCTTTATTTCATTGTTTCTTAAAACCTTAAAGATACCTAGATACTCATACTAATACTGGGATAATATGTATATACAAGTAAACTAGCTACTCCCAGTGGTTGCTATGATAACAATGAGTGTGCCTATAGTCAGTAACTTCAGCTGCCGGAATATTGCATTCCTCAGGTGACAAGACTAAGATGAGATGGAAACATGTCAATCTGTATGCATTTATTTAAAGATATTGGCTGCTTTTCTACCTGTAAGACATACCAATCCAATCCAATCCAAAAACCTTTATTAGGCATAAAACCAGAAGTACCATACATTCCAAGTACAATAACAGGATCATTGTTACACATCATGTAGAACACGGATTAAAAATGTGGCAACTGCTTCAGAAATTTCTACATTAGGGCTGCTCAATAGCTTAGACATTTTTAGTTTGTCTGAGAAAAACATAAATTCTAGAGATAGTAAAGCTCCCAGATCGGTTCTAATATCATTATACCTCAAACAGTAAAGCAGGATATGAGGAATTGAGTCCATAGTGTTGGGACAGTACCGACAACAACGCTCACTTCGTGGGATGTTAAGGAAACAACCTTGAAGATAGATAGAGGGGAATGAGTTGCACCTTGCTCTGGTCATGACTAACTGTGACAGGGTGGGAAACGGCAGCGCCCCAGAAGGCAGTGCACTCCGTGTGTGTGTGCGAGTGTGTGTGCTCCGTGTGTGTGTGCGAGTGTGCGCTCCGTGTGTGTGTGCGAGTGTGTGTGGCTGCGCGAGTGTGTGTGTGCGAGTGTGTGCAGCTCCGTGTGTGTGCGAGTGTGCGCTCCGTGTGTGTGTGCGAGTGTGTGTGGCTGAGCGAGTGTGTGTGTGTGCGCATGCAGGCGCGTGGGGGGGCCGCCCGCCCGTCCCGGTTCTTGAAGGTGACCATCTGGTCACCTTAGTCATGACCCATCTGCACTTATAGTTAACAAGCTGTTCTAAACATACAGCAGGGCTAGATTTCTGGGGTGTGATCTGTAAGACATACATGTATGTGACAGAGGCCTTTATTGTGGGACCCTAGTTCACCTGAAGTTGAATTCTTGATTTGTGGTGGGGTCCAGTGGTGGGATTCAGCAGGTTCGCACCACTTTGGCAGAACCGGTTGTTAAAATGGTGCTTGTAAACAACCTGTTGTTAAATTATTTGAATCCCACCAAAGGAACCGGTTGTTAAATTATTTGAATCACACCACTGGTGGGGCCCCTTTTTCACATATATAGGTTGGGCTTGGTGCGTACAAACAGCAAAGTGTGAGAGTGCAAATGGCAGCCATGCCAGTGTTTATTAACCCTTGGTTCATCCTCAGGCCACAGACTCGTGTGAACCGGATTGCAAGCGTGAAAGTGGTTGCAAAAAGACAGTCCTATTTTTGGAGCAGCAGAAAACAAATGGAGTTTGGCGAAGAGAGGGTTAAGGGGTGGCATGATTGCCATGTTTAAATCTCATGTTGAAGAGGGAGAAAGCTTGTTTTCTGCTGCTCCAGAGACTAGGACCAGGAGTAATGGATTCAGGGTGAGGGAAAAGAGATTCCACCCTCAGCAGTCCTGAGCGGCAGATTTCTCCAGATCCCATACCAACAAAGAACGTGTCCCTGCTCACAAAAAGCCATCGAAACAATCGAGCACATCCTCCTAGATTGCGAACTATATGCTTCATCTAGAAGACAATATATAGACCCATATACTGAGAACTATGCCTACTCATCAGACAAGGTCAAATCTTTCTATCTGCTTTGTGATCACTCTCCTCAGAGATCCCTAGACGTTGCCAAATTCCTGGCGCTGGCACAACAGATTCGCCACAGAGTTTAGTTTATTTGTTTATTTATTGCTTTAACTGCTGGAAATGTACTTAATTGTCTTAACTGCTGGAAATGTACTTATTTTAACTTGATTCTCCTCAACCTCTCTGTTGTATTTTAAACTCATGCCAATAAAAGGTTGACGACTCCATCTACTCAGCGGCATCTAATTTTAATTTTATTCCATCTAATTTTACCTAATTTACTCTAGCGGCAGCGGCGAGCGGCGACGACGACGACGACTAGGACAAGGAGTGATGGATTCAAGGGACAGGAAAAGAGATTCCACCTAAATATTATGAAGAACTTCCTGACAGTTAGGGCTGTCCAACCGTGGAATGTGCTGCCTCTGAACATGGTGGAGTCTCCTTCTTTGGAGGTTTTTAAATAGAGGCTGGATGGCCATCTGACAGGAGTGTTTTAATTGTGTATTCCTGCATGGCAGGGGATTGCGCTGGGTAGCCTTTGTGGTTTCTTCCAACTCTATGATTTTTTGCTTTGCACTGCCACCCGCCCATTCCCTCAGATGTACAAAATGATTGCTTCCTTAAGAGCAGGACAAGGAGGTAGCCGTGCCTCCCAGAACAAGAAGAGAACTCCTTCTTACAGTGGCGGCATTTAGTTCCCACTAGGAATTGTACCTCCATCAGTTAATTACAGTCGCAAATTATAGGAATTAGCTATCTGGTTGCATCTGTAAATGGCGCAGTGAGGTAGCTAAATCCTGTCATTTGTGGCTTCAAGTTAATTGTAGTTGCAAAAGAAAATGTAGGCACAGTTAATTGCAGGTGTAAATGTACTAGAAAAAATAGAGATTGTGCATTGACGCCTCTTAAGAATTCAGGGCACATCATCTCTGAGAATTAGGGAGGATTTTAGTTCCTTTGCCGTTATGCAAACACATGCCTGGTTTCGCAAGACTGAAGGCATCTCGTGGGAATTTATTGGCGGGCTGGCACTAGCACTGAAGTCCACTGTCACCACTTCTCTAGGGGAGCTCTGAAGTTAACCTCCTTCATCATTCTTCTACTGGCTAGGCAACAGACACCGATGAAGCATGGAAAGGGATATCAGTCATGATTTCTGCCTTCTGCCATTTCATCTTCTAGCAGGTCAGGTTTACCTATCATTTTCTGTGACATTCCTCCTAGTACTTTTGGACTAAGAAGGTGAAGGGAGAAGGAGGCAAAGGAGCAATAATTTATAAGACAACCATACAGGGTCGTTTTTATTTGTCCAATGAAGGTAATGGTTTCTTCTCACAATCATTTCTGGGCATCTTTTGTTTCGGGAACCATTCCTGGGTATGTGATCAACTAGCATACTGCTCTTCACGGGTACTGCAACAATCTTGGTCATTTCAAAACTGTGTCATACAAAGCTGCTTCATATCAAGCCAGGCCATAGATCCACCTTTCTTCAAGAAAAGCAGAAGAGTTTGGATTTATTCCCCGTTTTTCTCAACTGTGAGGAGTCTCAAAGCAGCATACAAACTCCTTCCCTTCCTCTCCCTACATCAGAACCTTGTCAGGGAGGTGGGGTTGAGAGAGTTCTGAGAGAACTGTGACTAGCCCAAGGTCACCCAGCAGGCTTCATGCGTAGGACTGAGGAAACAAACCTGGTTCTTGGTTCTTTGGGTTTGATTCTACCTGCTCCTAACTACTACACCCCACTGACTCTTCAATGAATTTCTGAAATATTTACTCCTTATGTCCAGCTTGACTTGGATGGCCCAGGTTAGCCCACTCTTGTCAGAGATAATCTTGATTAATACGTGGATAGGAGATCAGGGTCATTTCATACAGGCAGACAATGAAGAAGAAAAAGAATAAGAGTTGGATTTATATCCCCCCTTTCCTATAGGAGACTCAAAGGGGCTTACAAACTCCTTTCCCTTCCCAACAAACACTCTGGCTCATTCCGCACATGCAGAATAATGCACTTTCAAACTGCTTTCAGTGCTCTTTGAAGCTGTGCGGAATAGCAAAATCCACTTGCAAACAGTTGTGAAATGGTTTGAAAACGCATTATTTTGAATGTGCGGAAGGGGCCTCTGTGAGGTAGGTGGGGCTGAGAGAGCTTAGAAGAACTGTGACTAGCCCAAGGTCACCCAGCTGGTGTGTGTTGGAGTGTACAGGCTAATCTGAATTCCCCAGATAAGCCTCCACAGCTCAGGCGGCAGAATGGGGAATCAAACCCAGTCCCTCCAGATTAGAGTACACCTGCTCTTAACCACTACGCCACTGCTGCTTCTTATGAACTTTGTTTCTGGGGATTCAATTTTATGGGCTCCCAAAAGGCAAGTTATGTCTTTTTGTCTCTTACCTTGAAAAGCCTATAGGGATCCCCTGAGTTGGCTGGGACTTGATGGTACTTTCCACATCCTCCTCTGGCTTGTTGGATGGATCACTCTTACAATAGTTATAGAAACATCAGCCCTTCACAAGTTCACAAGTTACACTGATCACACATATGATCCCACGGTGCACTCATGACTTTATCAGTGCACTGAGTAATTGGAGACCAACACAAGTTACACAAGTTCAAGTTCACAAGTTACAATGATCACACATAGTGATCACACAGTGCACTCTTGACTTTATCAGTGCGCTGAGTAATTCTCACGTCACAGTCAACACACGTACTGCTGACCATGTGACTGAAACGCCGTATTTATCAAAGTGTTGGTCTCCAATTCCATCTGTAAAGTGAATACACTTCACTTTTTCTTACAAACAGCTGTACACATGCACAGGCCAATTGTGCAACTGTTCACTAGGATGTGTAATCACACTAACATTGGCTTGGAATGGTGGGCTTCCCTTCCCTTCTCCCCCTTAAAAATGGGCACCCAGGCCCGAGAGTGAACCCGGGTGTTATGACTCTTGCCTTCAGTGCCATAGTGCTGTGGTAGCACGAATCCTTGAACCTGCCATTCCTAAAAGACTATCAACCTGCCAATCATTTCCTCTCCATCCAACATCATCTTCCTTGTCTCGGTCATCATTTTTTCTCTTTCGCAAACAAGGTCTTCCTCTGCGTCTTTCGCTAACCACATAGTTTCCCCTTTTTTGAGCTCTACTCAAGCATTACTGTGTTTATTCCCAAGTCCATTCTTTTCCATTTCCTCTGCTTCGGAGGTATATAGCATTTGGTCCAGTGTTTTGTTTTTTGAGCATTTTCTTTAAAGACTCCCATCCTGGTGCAGGTCAAAACACAATTTCAGCATTTTCCCTGAACTGTCTTTAACGGCAGTCTTTCCTGCCCTCGCTTTTTTTCTTATTGCTCTGTTGGATACAACTATGAACTTTCCCATCGACAGATTTCTTTGGGTATTTCTGTAGACTTCGTTTTTGTGCCTGCATCCTTAACGGTACCGGAAATACAGTTAGCTCACAGAACTGAAGCGGTATAGTGATCGGAGTGCATGACAAGTTTCAGGGAGATGCAGCTTCGAATCCCCGCTCTGCCGTGGAGGTTTGCCAGGCACCCTCGAGCCAGTTATCCTCTCTCAGTCTAACCTACCTCACAGGGCTGTTGTGAGGATAATATGGGGAAAGGAGAACCATATTCATCACCCTCGTGTTCTTGAGAAAAAGGGAAGAATAAAAGTGTACTAGATGGCACGTGTACAGCATCTCTGCTTATTTGCTACTGGTTTTAGTGGTGTGAAAGCCAGCATGGTGTAGTGGTTAAGAGTGGTGCACTCTAATCTGGAGAACCTGGTTTGATTCCCTGCTCCTCTCCTTTAGCTCTAGGTATCACCTACATTGGTAAAAAGGGGGCTCAATACCTGCACCAGATAACCGTGCCCAGGCTCCATAGAGCAATGATGTTGGCCCGTTGCAATGCCCTTCCACCAGCCGTATCAACAGGGAGATTCACAAAAAACCCTTACCATCAAAGGCTATGCATATGCAACAGGAATTGTGTTGACTCTATAGACCAGGGGTAGGGAACCTGCGGCTCTCCAGATGTTCAGGAACTACAATTCCCATCAGCCCCTACCAGCATGGCCAATTGGCCATGCTGACAGAGGCTGATGGGAATTGTAGTTCCTGAACATCTGGAGAGCCGCAGGTTCCCTACCCCTGCTATAGACCATATTTTACTTTATTGTCCACTTTACACAGGACCCAGAGTCAAATACTTGTCACCCCTGCTACTCAAAAAAGAGTAAGCATCTGACTTGCAAAAGATGACCTTTCTGTTGGACAGCCCCAGTAGTGATGCAAACGATGCAGTCACCAAATTTTTGGATTTGTATATAAAACAGCGCTTTAGGAGCAAATCCTGAACATCAGCCTCTCTACCTGTACATTTATTTTAGCTTCCCTCTACTTGCTTAAGTGGATCTGTGTATATAATGTTGTTATGCCAATAAAGGTTCTTTGTTTGTTGTTGTCCCTGCTCCTCCACATGAAGCCTCCTGAGTGACCTTGGGCAAGCCACAGTTCTCTTCGAACTCTCTCAGCCCCACCTACCTCACAAGGTGTCTACTGTGGAGAGGGGAAGGGAATGTGATTGTAAGCTACTTCAAGACTACTTCAAAAGGATATTGAAGAGATAGAAAAAGTGCAAAGAAGGGCAACGAGGATGATTGAAGGATTGGAGCACCTTCCTTATGAGGAGAGGCTGCAGCGTTTGGGACTCTTTAGTTTGGAGAGGAGACGTCTGAGGGGGGATATGATTGAAGTCTATAAAATTATGCATGGGGTAGAAAATGTTGACAGAGAGAAATTTTTCTCTCTTTCTCACAATACTAGAACCAGGGGGCATTCATTGAAAATGCTGGGGGGAAGAATTAGGACTAATAAAAGGAAACACTTCTTCACGCAACGTGTGATTGGTGTTTGGAATATGCTGCCACAGGAGGTGGTGATGGCCACTAACCTAGATAGCTTTAAAAAGGGCTTGGACAGATTTATGGAGGAGAAGTCAATCTATGGCTACCAATCTTGATCCTCCTTGATCTCAGATTGCAAATGCCTTAGCAGACCAGGTGCTCAGGAGCAGCAACAGCAGAAGGCCATTGCTTTCACATCCTGCATGTGAGCTCCCAAAGGCACCTGGTGGGCCACTGCGAGTAGCAGAATGCTGGACTAGATGGACTCTGGTCTGATCCAGCAGGCTAGTTCTTATGTTCTTATGTTCTTATGACTCCTTAAAGGTAGAGAAACGTGGGGTATAAATACCAGCTCTTCTTCTTCTGCTACTGAACATTTGCATTTCCCCAACTATGTTATTGCAGTGCATATGCACATTGTTAAAACGCTGCAAAAAGAGCAATCGTGGAGTGATTGCACAAATGTCTTAGAATTATTCCAGTGTGTTGCGTGAGGGATATGCAGGCACCTCTGTAAATCCCTGCCACAAAAAGAAACTTTCAGCCACACGATCATGGCAATGTAGCTATTTCGCAGTATCTTAGCCTGCCTGCTTGCAAGTCAGAGGGAATCTGAAAAGTTGTGATGAACTGTGCACGATCCGATACCAGAATTAATTTTACAACTGGTATTCATTACATGGAAATTAAGGAGACACGGAATGCATCGGAGAAACAAATTAAAAAAAATTAAAGGAATAAAACGCAGGGAATCGAGTCATCTGTATCCAAAGCACATTTGCTGGAAATGCTATCAGTTAGACAGAAGCTCACAGGAAGCATGCTTAGGATTCAGCGTTTGTTCTTTCGTCGGGACGTGTTTTGCATTCCAGGTAGTGTTCCAGGTTTCTCTCTCTTTCTCTTTTTATCGTAGTCAATTGTTTGTTTCTTTGTTGGCTACGAAGAATGAAAGAGAGGCACGTCTATGCAGCCAGCTTTGCCGAAAAGGTGGAAAGAACACAGCCTTCCAGACCCCGGTATCCTTTGTTCTTGAATTCCTAACAGAAAAGTTTGCATTCTTTGTCCCTTCTAACTGAATCCGTCCTGTCAGAAAATACTTATGGTGGTAAGTGGGCCATGATCGTCTGCAATTATGTTAACAAGATTATTAACAAGTAATTTCCTTTCCTTGGCCAAATAACAGTTGTACTTTCCTGGTACGATACCAGTGTTTAAATCTTATGCAAATGGCCCATTGTTCGCAGGGACTTCAAAAAGATGATGGAGATAGTTCTGCTAGTGGAGTGTGTTGTTGCACCCAAATTTATAGGACTTCAACTTTTGATGAAAAGAACGGGACTCCATCAGGTGGATCTAGGATAACAGTCACAAGGCTGCTGTGTCATGAACCGGTCCTCTAGTCTGTCAAGGTAAGCATTGTTTACTCTGACCAGCAGCAGGTCTTCAGAGTCCCAGGCAGAGCTCTTTCCTATCACCTGATCCTTTGAACTTGAGATACTGGAGACCAAACTGAGAACTTCATGTAAGTGAAGCACATACTATACCACTGAGCCCCAGTCACTCCCAAATTACCACCCATAATGCAACCCTTTGGGAGAAAATCCACACACCCCTGTTCTAGATAAACAACTATGGTTAGTTGTGGGTTTTCCAGGCTGTGTGGCCATGGTCTGGTAGATCTTGTTCCTAACGTTTTTCCTGCATCGGTGGCTGGCATCTTCAGAGGTGAATCACAGAGAGAAGTCTGTTACACACTGTGTCCAGTGAGAAAGGAATGTTTAGTGGGGTATATATTGTCCATGTCCCAGGGTGGGGAACTAATCAGTAAGTGTTTGGTTGGAACGTGCTATGCAAAGATGTGGTTGAGTTCATTGTATTGCTGGTGGGGTTATCAGTCCACTTACATTTACATTCCCTTCAGCAGCAGCAGCAGCAGCAGCAGCAGCAGCAGCAGCAGCAGCAGCAGCAGCAGTAGTAGTAGTATTGGTGAATGCAAATCCTGTGTCTGGGTGGAGTCCATTGTCCATGAACTTAGCATGCCCTTGGCCTTTGATTCTGGTGTTTTTAAATACTGGTAGCCAAGCTTTGTTAATTCTCAGAGTCTCTTCTTGTTGAAGTTGTCTTGGTGTTTGTGAATTTCAATAGCCTCCCTGTGTAGTCTGACAAGCCTTCGACAATAAACTATGATTAGCGTTCTAGATAAGTCAATTTATAAGAACGTCTTAGATCCCAAGAAAGTGTAGCCCATATCAAGTAAACTTGCATGCATCTGCTATCTTTCTTTCTACTTAGTAATCATAAGCAGCTTTTTTTAAAAAACTGGCAGATTTGAGGGTTCTGAATGAAGCTGAATCTTTTGTTGACATAGCACTCTACAACCTAAACCAGATGTGCTGACACTCCCCCAAAGCAAAGGTGGATTGCTTGCATGGATGGATGAAGAGCAGTCTTCAGCCAAAGAAATAATACATCATGTGGTTGGGGCTTGCGTCATGGGGCTTCACTAACCTCATGTAATTCTCTCTTTCTTAGAAGCTCTGGTGGGGATAGGGGGTTTGCAAGTCCCTTCTGGTGGTTCACCTGCCTGTGTGAGCATTTCAATTGAATACTAGAAAATATTCACTGTGCCTTCACAAGGCTTCGAGAGCATGCTTGCAAAAGGCATGGATGCACACATGCGTACTGGCTTGCCCCCATGGCTACCATTTTCCAAGTTGTCTTCAATCCTCTCTCCTTCTGAAGCTCCTTCTGACCTTTACAAAGATAGGAGAGTGGCCTGCCATGGCGGAGTGCTATTCAAACAGAGGCTAGACTCTGGTCATGGCTACCTGTCCTGTAAATTACTCTTACCAATTTTCCAAAGCTTGACTTCCTAATGTAGTTGATGACAACTGTATTTTCCATGGCTTTCCTTGAATTGGGAAACTAGCATTTCCATCAACCACAGCAATCCAGTAAATTCTAAGTATGAGCTAACAGTTGTACCTACATGTGCTGCTGTGCAAATGCATGTTAGATTTCGTTTAGAGTCATGGATGTGCCCAGCAGTGTGTGTGAATGCAGTTTATAGAAAGTTCTCCAGAGACATAAATGTAAAAGGTAAAACTTACATTTATTCAATCATCTTCAGTTCACAACTTTGTTCCAAGAAAAGGTAGATAGAAAGAACCCTATCTAAAGAGATTACTTTCTCTATGACAAGTGGGCACAACTAACGCACCATCACGTGTGTGGAGGTGAGAGGATGCTGCAGTGGGAAAGGCCCCACTGAGCAGGCTGCCATTGACCATGCGCTCGGGTCAAAGGCTAGAGCAGAAGTGAAGGCTAGCATGGGGAAGAAAGGAAGTTAGTGGGCGGTCTCCTGGCCCAGACAAGGAGGGCAAACAAGAGAGGCAACATCACAGTTAGAGTGAGATACACAGCACCCCCCAGTGTCCAGGCATGCAGAAGTCGCTTATTCCAACAATGCAAATATGTTCAAAATATGGCTCATTGTACATTGTAAACCAATAATCAATACACACATATGGGATGATGCTAGAGTTCTCAACACTGCCTGGGAAATTGCTGCAAGATTTGGAAGGAAGTGCCTAAGGAGGGTGGAGTTTGGTGAGGATGTGATGTCACTGCCAAGTGATATTCTATGAATTTCCCCTGGTCTCTGCGGGAAATACCATAGAGACTGTGCAAAATTCCTAGAATGTCACTATGGAGGCCATTTTTTTCTCCCTCTGCTCAGTTTCTTGACAGCATGATATTGTGGCTGGGCATGAGGAATCACCATTGGGCTGAGGCAACTGGAGAGCCTAGATCCTATACATAGGAGCAAATTGGCATGGAGGGAGGTAGAAATTCATATAATTTTCAAACAAGTTATTTGTGAAACACTCAGCACTGCTGACAACTACCCAGTACTTTCAACTACACCATATAGGGTCTCAGCCATTTTACACCACTTTAGATGCTCACTCAGAATAGTGTATGGGGTTATGAAAATGCAAGATACATTTTCTGTTTCTCTCAGTATGCCTGACAACCCCTCCTCCACCCCAGCAACTTCTATATTTTTAGACCAAGAGTGAAATCCAGTTGACCTTGCCTGACATGTGAGTGTTTAGAAATCATCCCAGAGTGCTTCTGTGAGTGACAAGCATGTAGGGTCACTCAGAGCAATCTCTAGTCCATGACAAAGAATATTCATGGTTTAGAGTAAGGATTTCATTTCTTCTACCAGCTTCATCTCTCCCTTTCCCCCCCAGTATTTGCCCTTGAAGTGATGCACATCTCTCCTATTTCTATGGGACCCAATATTGGTGTTTTACTATTATTTAGTGTGTGTGTGTGTGTGTGTGCGCGCGCGCGTGCGCATGTTGGTAAGTGTGTATATAAGTTGGATCCAGTCAGCTTTTCCACTCAGTCTCCCCCATTTCCTTTTCTTGATACAAATTTCCCTCTCAATAGCTTTGGTTCATATAGGTCCCAATTTTCCCAGCATAACATTTTGGTGGTCGGAAGAGACGATCTCCACCCTTATTTGACAGCAAAAAAGCTGGCTGGATCCAACCAACGTGTCTATTGATCTATATTTCAACATGCTTTCCTTCAGGGAAATATTTATCAGGGAGATATCTCCCTTCTTAATAAATTTACTCTGTTTGAATGGCCCATTTTCACCAGAATACAGATGATAAAAAGACTGCTCAGCATATCTATGAGAATGATAGCTAACACTCAGGGATTTTGACTCCCTTATTCATTTATTCTGAAATATTTAAACCATGCCTCTACTTGAAAGGACCACATTGGCCAATAAATGTAGTTCAAACATTTCATTAAAAAATAACCATCCAGTCTACATATCCCAACAAACTCAACCTTTTATCCTCCTAAAAAGAAGTGCTGTCAGGTCTAGATAGAAGAAAAGTTTGCATTTTTACCCAAATTTTCTCTCCTGTAAGGAGTCTCAAAGTGTCTTATAAACTCCTTCCCTCCCCTCCCCAGAACATGCACCCTGTGAGGTAGGCAGGACTGAGAGAGTCTTGAGAGAACTGTGACTGCCTCAAGGATACCCAGCATGCTTCATGTGTAGAAGCAGGGAAACAAATCCAGTTCACCAGATAAGAGTCCACTGCTCATGTGGAGGAGTGGGGAATCAAACTTGGTTCTCTATATTAGAGTCCACCCCTCTTAACCACTATAGCAAGGCTTGGGAGCGTTGATAGATACTGGCATCCAGGAGCTGGAACTGGAGGCAAGGAGAGGGAGCTGACACACATGCTTGCACCTAGAAGACCAATTGATCCATACTATAGGGTTTTGGGACAAGTGTCAGAGTGCCTCCCAGGTGTGATCCTGGTGCTTCCACCAGAACTTATGTCATCATACACTGACATGCATTGCTATCCCCTTCAATAGTGAGTACCTGCCTCTCAATATCTCCCACTGGTTCCCAGGCCATGCCTGGCAATTCTACCTACTGCAGACTGAGATGATCCCCTGGGGGGTTATGGGCCCAGGTTCACATTCTGCCCAGTGGAAGTCTTGGAGTTATTTTTGAGGCTGGTGGTTAGGTCTCCCTTGCAGGACTTGGTGGGGGAGGGGGAGCTGGCTCTGCTGGAATATTGGCAGAAGGTCCCTCTCCAGTACTGGGCCCTCTCTGATCATATTGATCCTCCTTAGTCTCTTATCCTGAGGAACCAGAGTCAGAGTCACTGGGCTGCTCAAAAGAGGCAATGACAGGTTGCTGTTCTCTACACGCTGGTTCAAGCTCACTGCTTCTTCCCTCAATCAGTTGCAACTCTAACTGAACTAACAGTCTTTAACTGTCAGCTTTTCACTAACATGTCATCAGCTCCCAGTTGTCGCTCTTAGGCAGAGGCATAGCTTAACCTGCCCATTGTGGCATTAAAATACTGTTAAGAAAAAAAATGACACAAAAATGTTGAAATCAGGAAAAAAAGGTTCACAGTGAAAAACATGAAACTAAAAAGGAATTTCATAAGCCACTGGCATCTATCTTTAGTTTTAATTTATGTTTTTGATCATAAATCATTTTGTGGAGTTTTAAAAGAACAGGATCCCCTTGCTAGACCAAGTTCCATAATTCAGTAATGGCAACTCTCCTTCCTTCCTTCCTTCCTTCCTTCCTTCCTTCCTTCCTTCCTTCCTTCCTTCCTTCCTTCCTTCCTTCCTTCCTTCCTTCCTTCCTTCCTTCCTTCCTTCCTTCCTTCCTTCCTTCCTTCCTTCCTTCCTTCCTTCCTTCGCAAATATTTTTTCCCTACTAAAGGCTATTTCTGCAAAGCAAGCCACTGTTCCAAAACTGAATTATTTCAATTTTTGGCCAACAGGGATTGTGAGAAGGAGCTGGCTTAAGGTATATCTGACAAGGCTTAAGACCCCTCCTGTTCAGCCTCTGTGCAAAATGTTTGATGGCTACTGTCATGAAGATAAGATCATGTCTTAGATTATGGGGGATGTGCTGCATAGAGAGAGCAGCATTGCTTAAAATATTTTGTTTGTAAGAAATCTTGACTGACCAAGTTTCTTGTGAGACCAGTAAAAGATGTCTACCAGGAGCTGGTGGACTATCTGGTCCAAGAGAATGAGCATTAATTGGTTCACATCTCATTTCATGAACAAATTTTCTCAGAGGTCTCAGGCCGTTTCTCTTTCCTGTCCTTGATCTAGAAAAAAATTAAAACATAAGAAACAAATAGTTGGATAATGAAGATAAATTTAGCAAGTAACTAGGGTTGCCATTCTCCAGGTGGTGGTGGGATTAGAATCAATTTCCAGGCAAAGGAGATCAATTCACCTGGAAAAAATGGCCGCTTTGTAAGGTGGACTTAATGACATTCTACTCCATTGACGTCCCACCCCTCCCCAGACTCCACCCCCAAAATCTCCAGTTATTTCCCTACTCAGAGCTGGCAGCCCTACAAGTTACAGATTGGCAACAATTTAATGCCATAATATAGCATTCTGATTTCATTCATTATCAAGGTTTATTGAATTCAAAAAGTCTGGTGAAAGAATCATGTTTTCTTGGGGGTCCTGGTCTCAGGTTTGGTCCACTTTCTTTACTTTTGGTGATGCCTTGTGATACCTTAGGGAGGGAGGGGTCATAGTTTCAAGAGTAGAGCATCTGCATTTGCATGCAGCAGGTCCCAGGTTCAGTTCCCAGCATGCTCAGTTCAAAAGATCAGGTAATGGGTGAGATAAAAGACTTCTGCCCATAGGATTCCCAGCACAAAGCTGGAAACCAGTGGAAGGCTCACCTCCCAAACTGGGGCTTCACCAGTGACATAATGCCATTGCTGGTGATACTCTGGCATTAGATAAATTGCTACACGATTACTAGTAATGTGCCGATGACTAATGAGTGAGATTTACATCTAGAGTGCATGTAGGTTATACAGATCCAGGTACTCATATATGACATTAACTAGGGTTCCGAACTGCCCGATATTGGCTAGCAATTGCCTGCCAATTCACCAGGCTGCCCTTCGTCCCTCAGCTGGTTAGTGGGCAGAAACAGGCCAGTGAAGGCAGGGAGCAATCTACGTGCCGAGCATGATGGCGTCATTTCCATGTTGACCCAGAAGTACTAGAATCATTCTGGGGGATGCTCTAGCAGTCTCCCGCTAAAATTCTGCAGAAACCATAGAGTTTTTTGGGGGAAGTGCCAGATTGTTCCCGTGTGATGCTGGTGCTTTCATGTTAATTCAGAGGTGACATCATCATGCTAGGCGCAAGTCTCTGCTCTCAGTCCCACTCCCACAAAATTCCTGCTGGTTGCCAGGAGGGGCCTAACAATCCTAGCATTAAGACAAGTTCTGGGCCTGGTATTTCACACAGTGTATCTGCAGTATGGTTGATAATATAATATGGGACAATTTTGTTGAGTTTTAATCAAAATAGCTATCACCATCTTGGCTTTGAAACCAATGGAAGCATAAGCATAAGCATTTATTGTCATTGTGCACGCACAACGAAAATTTACAGCAGCATTCCTCGATGCACACAAATTCAGACTCATACCCCATCCTCACTTTCCCCTTCCTCCACCCATCCCTACACAGCCCCAAACACATCAACACAAAGCCCCAGAGTTCAGCATCGCCACAGCTCTAGAGTAGCTGTCTCTAAGCCTCTTTGTCCTAGTTTTTATAGACATGTATCGTCTGTCGGATGGTAACAGTTCAAAAAGAGAGTGTGCTGGATGAGACGGATCTCTCCGAATATTTTGGGCTTTCTTTAGGCTTCGGGAATTATAGAGTTATTCCAAGGAGGGGAGAGGGCAGCCGATAATCCTCTGTGCAGTAGTGATCACCCTTTGGAGCGCCTTCCTATCCGCCACTGTGCAACTGGAGAACCATTCACAGATGCAGTAGGTTAAGACACTCTCTATAGCACAGCAGTAAAAGGACACCAGGAGTTTTCCATTCAGTTGTTGTTTCCTTAACACTCTAAGATAGTACAGTCTTTGCTGGGCCTTCTTAACCACTGCGGCAGTCTGTACACCCCAGGTCAAGTCCTCTTTAATCATAACGCCCAGAAATTTAAAACTAGCCACCCACTCTACTTGATCTCCATTTATAGTCAAGGGCTGAATTCCTGAGCTATTCCTTCTATAGTCCACTATAAGTTCCTTTGTCTTGTTGGTATTAAGAACCAGGTTATTTTCCCTGCACCATGAGAGCAGTCGGTTCACCTCACTCCGATAGGCAGACTCATCCCCTCCAGAGATGAGCCCCACCACCGTTGTGTCATCAGAAAATTTGATAATGGTGTTATTATGATAGACAGGAGTACAATCATATGTATAAAGGGTGAACAATAAAGGAAGAAAGGCAATTTGCGTGGCAGGTGGTAGAGGACAGCCTTCCACAACCCACAACATTGTTGATCTGTGTTAGGGTTCCCAACACTGCTTTGACAAATGAGAGGAACTTTGGAGGCAGTGCCTGGGGAGTGTAGAGTTTGGGGAAGATGTGATATCCGTTCCTGGTGATGGTTTAGACTTCCCTCTCATCTCTATGACAAAGACCATAGAGACTAGGGGAAATTCCTAAAGTGTAACTAAATGGAAGCCATTTTTACTCCCAGGCCACAGTTCCTCAGGGAACATGAGTAAATGGGAGGATGAGTAAATGGGAGGCCTACATTGTGTGTGCATGAAGGGGCAATTTTGAACAGCTACCCACACACTGAGAACAGATATCGCAAAACTGTCCCTATTTTCATTGGGGAAGTGCTGAAAGATATACACTACTTTGAATTGAGCCTGGAAACAAATAAGCAGCCATTTTTAGTTTTGACAAATGGAAAAAAGATTATGAAAGTATGGATGCAAGATCCTTCTCCTTTCCCTCCCTCCAATTTATAAGGTTTATACGGTCGGTGAACTGGATTTGAAAAATGCATTTCCATTAATACTTTTGGAATGCAATTTAACAGCCCGAGAAATTTTGATTAGCACATTTTTAAACAAAGGCGAAACAGGATTTGATTAGTTCATTTAGCCCGCAAACAATTGCCCTAATCAGAAGTCCTTTCCCCTCCCAACTTTTAAAAATATGTCCAATAAAGCAAAATTCTTTTCACCTTGTGATTAAGAAGCAGAAGTGAAAAAATAAGCTTCAAGCCTGGTTATTTTTTTTTTCAAAAATTGAACTTGGTGAGACTAATCCAGGTGAAGATGTATCAGTCCTGCTGCTTTAACATTGCAATTTAATACCTCAAGATCTGCTGATTTGTTAAAATAAGTAAATACCGTGTGTGTGTGTGTGTTTGTGTGTGTTAAAGTTCATGGTCATGTCAACGTTCTCAGCATGCCTTTTCACTCTTCTTGATCTTGACTTTCCCTTTGACTTAAATTTGACTTTTCCCTCTGCTGTCAATACATTTCAGGGGTGTTCCAGGGTGGGGTGGGGGCATTCCAGGGGTGGACGGAGGCATGGCGGGGCGGAGGATGCACCAGTGCACCGGGTGCTTCCCCCCCCCTTGCTATGCCTCTGGCTGTCTAATACTGAATTCAGTCTTAGGGCAGTCAAGGTCTAACTGTGGCTGGCTCTTCATAGCCATAAGAGTCGAAAGTGGTCTTAATGAGTGACCCCCTCCTCCCAAGCTTATTTTTAAAGTACATGATGGGAAATCCAGTGACACGTTCCCAGTGTAACATGCCATTTGTCCTTCAGGATCACATGCCCCAGCAATAATCCATTTTAGGTGGGTTCCAATAGCTTATCTAGTATCCACCACAATTTTGAAGTCACTGGTATTAGCATTTGGGACTAGGTTCAGTGACATCTTGGTTCATGTCGCCAACTGGGTCTTGAAGTTCACTGGGTGACCTTTGGTCAGTTCTCCTCTCCCAGCCTGATCTAACTTACTGAGATGTTATGAAGGGGGAAGCTGGGACTGTCCACCTGCATATGCCATCATGAAAGAAATGTGGAATATAAATATAATTTTTTTTGCAAGAAACGTCAACGTGTTGATGACCTTTGAAATACTCCCTGCAGTTCTTTACTTCACTAATCTCGATTTCCCCCCATCTCTTTGAAGATTATACCCCAGTTCACATCTCTCCCAAACTGTATCAACAAAAGGATTATTACTCTTTTGGTAACTCTGATAATGCAGACTTGGGTGCCCTCCTGCCAGTCGTACAGCTGGCTACTACAGTGGAACATATGGACACAAGGAGCTCATATCCTGCCTCTTTCTCACCTTCATGCTGGGATTGTGCTCAAGAGGAAAAATATTTCATTGGCCAGTAGTAAAACTTGACATTATTGTTCTGCTTCCATCTGTCCTGTAGGAAAAATTAAAACGGCAACGACAGCAACACAGGAAGTACATATGGCAAGTGTCAGGGAAAGAGGTTCTGTTTATTCCAGCCATTGGCTCAATGGTGGTCCATGAAAGTGCTCCTTCAGGGTCAGCAAAATATATATCAAGCAACTGTGCATCTCACACTTTGTCTTTATAAGGTAATCATCTAGAATTCCAGAGGACAGTTCAGTTGAATGGATGGTCCCAGAGCAATGGTGGGAATCCCAAACAATGGTCCTTTTGATGCTCAGGACCAAACTGTTTGAATGACTCAGTTATGGTTTGTCTAAACAAATGTCTCTTTCATGGGAGTTCTCCAGAGACTTGCTTGAAGGTCGCTCCACAAAAGCAGGCCTCTCCATTAACTAAAATCGATTAGAGTACCTCAGATACCTGCTCAATGTCGACATCATCTTTCCGTTCTGTTTTACATTGCCTGCAAAACGTTTGGAACGTTCACCCCCACATTACATTGTTCATTGGATGAATAAATGTGTTTGTTTTATTGTTTTTGGACTGGGGAATGCAGTTTCTGAGGCTTATTGTACCATTTTCTTGTTCTCTAAAGATGAAGCCCAATTTTATTGCATTGTTCTATGTATGCATTATAGTGGTGTTTATTGCATTTTTTTTCAATAATTCTGTGACCTGAACAAAAGAGACAGGTGATAATGGAAATGAATAAAATATTAAAAAACCCACAAAAGATAAATACAAATATTAGACTGGATCATGTAGTAGAAGAAAGTAAGTGTAGTGTGGTAGTAGTTAAAAGCAGTGGACTTTAATCCTTTTTCAGTGGTGGCGAACCTTTGGCACTCCAGATGCTATGGACTACAATTCCCATCAGCCCCTGCCAGCATGGCCAATTGGCCATGCTGGTAGGGGTTGATGGGAATTGTAGTCCAGGCTACATGAAGCCTGCTGAGTGACCTTGGGGCTGGACCAGTCACAATTCTGTCAGAACTCCCTTAGTCCCACCTACCTCACAAAGTGCCTATTGTAGGAGTGGGGAAGGGAAAGTGACTGTAAGATGCTTTGAGACTCCTTATGATAGAGAAAATCTGGGTAGAAAAATCCTCCTCCTCCTCTTCTTGATTTCCTCTGATGGTAGAGAGTCAAGTTTAGCCAATTCTTCCTTTTCACCGCAGATCTATTTGCATCTCATGCTGTTTTCAGAGATCTCTTGTTTCCTAAGAGCGGTATTTGGGGGAGCATTTCAGGTATCAGTGAGATGGAGAAAGCAAGAAAGTGACACTCTGCTGACAGAAGTACTTTCCATCCATGAAAATTTATGACTGGATCCAACCCTTCAGTCATGCAGCCCTCCTCCTTTGGTTTCTCCCCCCCCCCCCCCCCATTCTTGTGGGTAATTCTCCCACCATCTCTTTTAATATAGAGGCTGTGCAAATAAATTTGACAGCCCTGCAATGATTATTATATGATCCTGCAAACTTCCTTTCAATCAGGGCTGGGCTTTATGAGTCCTCCTAAGAAAAGAAGGGGTTTATGCTGGTGAGCCTTGCAGAGATCAACATCCTGGAAGATCCTGCCACATCTCAGTCCTCAGAAATCCAGGACTCAGATAGGCTACGTACCAAGACAGGACAGTCCTGTCAGGACCCGAAAACCAAAGGGCTCACAAACCGGAGCCAGACATAGGGGCCACAGACATAGGGGCCACAGAAGAGCCTATTGGTGAAACCTGCCCTCTGACAAGGTTCCCACAGGCACCCCAGAACCCCTGGAGTGAATGAGATAGACAGACTGGGGAGAGGCTTAGCTCCAGCAGTGGAGTGCCCAATTGGTTGCTTGAGACTTCTCCACCTATGAGGCTTGGGACAATCAAGACCTGTCACAAAGATTTGTAGAATAAAATTCAGCTCTTAAGTAGTTGCAGGAGAGCCGTATCTATCTATCTATCTATCTATCTATCTATCTATCTATCTATCTATCTATCTATCTATCTATCTATCTATCTATCTATCTATCTATCTATCTATCTATCTATCTATCTATCTATCTATCTATCTATCTATCTATCTATCTATCTATCTATCTATCTATCTATCTATCTATCTATCTGTCTATCTGTCTAGCTGTCTAGCTGTCTAGCTGTCTAGCTGTCTAGCTGTCTAGCTGTCTAGCTATCTAATCTATCTATAAAAATCTAACAGTGTGTTTGTCCCTGATGGTGTCCCTCAAAAGCTGCTGGACGGATCGCCCCCAAATTTTCACAGGACGTCCCTCCCTGTTGCTGGCAGGTACTCGAACCTTCAAACCGCCGGAAGTCCATACCTGAGCCAGGTAAAACGTCTTTTTCCTGGCGCACCAATTCCTTCAAACATATGTTTAACTGTCACCCTTAGAATGTTAGGTACCCAGCCTGTCTGTTTAACACGAGGGCTTAGAGATGTTAGGTGCAGATGGCCAGAGGATGAGCGAAAGTGAGGAAGCAGTAAATAGGTAATACGAGTGGAAGTGAAACACATACACACTTTGCCATGTGAGGCGTCGATTGGGGTTCCCCCCCCCTCACATGCAGGTGGCACTCACTCATGCCTCACCCACTGCTACCGCTGGCTTACACATCCAGCTCATCCTCACACACCTCACTCTGCCCTCCCTCACATCCAACCACCACTTACCCACTTCCTCACCCATGTCCAGCCACAGCTCTCTTTTACTAAAAGCGAGCTGGGAGTTCCTGCCCTTTTCTTCTAAGAAAAAATCCACGGGGTGAGGCCCGAACCAACACCTTCTCGGCTCCGCTTCTTTTGCACGTGGCCCTTTAAGAACCCAGGGAGCTGGCCTCGATCTGAGCGCCTCACCACCCTGCCTCTGCTGCCTGACTGGGATAGCCTCCTTGCCCCAGTTCTGCCTTACCCAAGCCAGGACTGTGCGTGTCAACCAGCCTCATAGACGGCGGGATTTACACTCTGGACAGTTCCGTTGTGGAATGGGAAGGGTTACCTTATACTAAAAAAACAAGACAGCACTATATAACGATGTGCATAGAAAAGGGAAAGAAGGATTCCATTTGACCACCCCAAAAGGCTATGCTGGGGATCATTGGACCTGCATGGACATCTGTGTGGGTTGCGGACTGTGATGAGAAGGACAATTGCCGGGCCCACTAGTTCAGAATAAAAATGGCCTTCAATGTACCAACATCTCCCAGTCAAAAATCAAGCACTTAAAAGACAAATCAGAGGACCTCCTTCCCAAACGCAGCAGTGTTCTTTCTTCCTTGTCCTTCACCTTCCCCAAGCGAGGTGAGGCTTGATTGGGCTTGCCAAGGGATGCTGAGTCCAATGGCCAGGTGGTCTCATAGATCATCAATGACATGCCAAAAGCTGGATCTTCAGCACACGTAAATCAGTGTTAGCTCTATTACACGCAAAGGAACAATCCGCCACCTGGGGACTCGGCTCCATTTTCTCTCTCTCCTCTCTTCTCAAAATACAAGGCATAAAACATGGCTTATCCCATTATAGGTGGCTTTTATTTATAACTCTAATTATTGCAAGGAGTGAGTCATTTCTAAGGGCAAAAGAAGTAAAAACCAAAAGGGGGGAAAATCTCATCTTTAGTTATGGAGCGAGGACAGAAGGTTTAGGAGACCAACTGTTGCTGGAAGCGGATTTCACAAAGCTGAATGTTGATCTAAAAGGCAACACTTTGACAGTATTATTATTGCTGACATGTTTTAAATTACATTTTTGAAGCGGCTGAGAAGTTTCCCACCGTATCTCATGAATTCGATTATGAAAGGCATCCTACTGTTGATCAGGCCTGGATGGTCCAGGGCTATTCCAATCTCTGCAGATCTCAGCAGCTAAGTGGGGTTGTTGTTAACGCTGGTTAGTGCTCGGCTGGGAGACCACCAAGGAAGTTCAGGGTCGTGTTGCAAAGGCAGGCAATAACAAACGGCCTCGGTTTGTCACACCCACGTGCTGCCTTGTGCTGAAACAAACCATCAGTCCATCAAGGTCAGTGTTGTCTATTTAGATTGGCCCCAGCTCTTCAGGGTCTCAAGTAGACGTCCTTCACGTCACTTCCTGCTTGGTCCTTTTAATTGGAGAAGCTGGGGATTGAACCTGGAACCTCTGGCATGTGAAATAGAAGATCTTACACTGAACCCCAGCCCCTGCCCTGTTTTAAAAACTTTATTTCAGATTTATATCCCGCCTTACCAGGCAGACTGGGCTCAGGGTGGCGAGCAACACTGTAATAGCACAATACACAAACAACCAATAAAACCATCTCATAACAATACATTTCAGTATTAAAAACCTATCAATTAGATCAACAACATGGCAATATAAAACTTTGGGCTTCCTATGATATAATTAACATACGAATATAATATATATACAAAGGACATCTCCTCAGTTCAACGCAGAAATACTTCCTAGATCCTGATATCCTCTTTGTTGGAATAAGCGACTGGACGATGGGGGGCACTATGGATCTCTAAGCTGTTCTATTGTTTACTCTCCTTGTCTGGGCTCCGCCCACCAACTCCTCCTCCTTCACCCTGCAGCCATTTTCTTTCTAGTTCTCCTTTGTACTGAGCACAATGTAATCACTACCTGTTCCTGCTGCGGCTTTCCCACAGAAGCATATCACACTTGCACATACGTGACGACGTGTTAGAATGCCCAATTGTTATAGGGAAATTATCACTTTAGACTAGGGTTTCTATCTATCTGCTTTTCACCTGGATCAATGCTTGTGATCCAAAAGTTACTTGAACTAAATGTAAATTTTCCTTTTTGCATATATTTGTTTGGAAGAGCTCCTTTACTGCACTCACACACAGGGCTGGGCTGATCCATGTTCAAACCAAATTCCAACACTCTTGACTTACAAACCTACGGGATCACGGTACAGGTACAGGTACAGGTACAGGTACAGGTACAGGTACAGGTACAGCTTGAGGGGACTTAAGGGTACAGGTACAGTCAGGTACAGCTTGAGGGCACTTTTCATCACCACGTTGGGTCAATCTTGCATGGAGATATAAGGGAACATAAAGTCATCAGAGGTCAAGAAAAGATGCAGCAGGGATGGTTCTAGACCAGATGATATCCTGTATGAGAATCAACTTTGGTGTCCCATCCAACATATCACACCCTCTCCCTCTTCAGTAGTTGATCGTTGGCCAGTGAGTTTCTCTCACAATGTAGTGCTGCAGTGTTCTGCGTCACCGGGACACCAGTGAGAGAGCACATCAGACCTGTGCTTTGCTGGCTGCAATGGTTATCAGTTGAATTCTGGGTCATTTTCAAGATTTGGTACTAAACTTTAAGGCCTTGAGCATTCTGGGACCATCGACTCTTTGGGACCACATCTCCCCATATCACCCACAGAGGACTCTTTGATCCTCTGATAGTAATTCACTGGTGGCTCCAACCTGACCCCAAGAACATTAATCTGTTTTCTATCCGAGTCAGGTCCTTTTTGGCAGAACTCCCTCCTGGTAGACCTTAGGACCCTGTGAGATATAAATCAATTCTGTTGGGCATGTAAGACCAAAAAGTTCCGCCAAGACTACAACTGAAGATGCTTGGTCCATAACTGTATCGTACTAGCTTTCAATTAGTAGAATCTATCGTTAAAGATAAAATTATAAAACATGTAGAAAAGCAAGACCTGCTGAGGAAGAGTCAGCATAGCTTTTGCAGAGGCAAGTCCTGTCTTACAAACTTACTAGAGTTCTTTGAGGGTGTAAACAGGCATGTGGATAAGGGGGAACCAGTGGACATTGTCTACTTGGATTTCCAAAAGGCTTTTGACAAAGTTCCTCACCAGAGACTGTTGAGAAAACTCAGCAATGAATGAATAAGAGGGGAAGTCCTCCTATGGATTAAAAACTGGTTGAGAAACAGGAAGCAAAGGGTGGGTATAAATGGGAAGTTCTCACAATGGAGAGATGTAGGGAGTGGTGTCCCCCAAGGATCCGTATTGGGACCAGTGCTCTTTAACTTATTCAAAAATGACCTGGAAGTAGGGGTGGGTAGCATGGTGGCCAAGTTTGCGGATGATACCAAATTATGTAGGGTGGTGAGAACCACAAAGGATAGTGAAGAGCTCCAAGTGGACCTTTATAAATTAGGTGAGTGGGCTACAAAATGGCAAATGCAGTTCAATGTAGCAAAATGTAAAGTGATGCACATAGGGGCAAAAAATCCAAACTTCACATACATGCTACAGGGGTCAGTGCTATCTGTCACAGACCAGGAAAGGGATTTGGGCTTAGTTGATAGTTCCATGGGAATGTCAGCTCAGTGCATGGCAGCTGTGAAAAAGGCAAACTCTATGCTAGGAATAATTAGGAAAGGAATTGAGAATAAAACTGCAAAGATTGTCATGCCCTTATATAAAGTCGTGTCGCAAGCTGAATCCCGACTTGGAGTACTGGTGTTCAGTTCATGAGGTCGCCACATCTCAAAAAAAGGATGTCTCGAGAGAGATAGAAAAAAGTGCAGAGAAAGGGGACAACGAGGATGATTGAGGGATTGGAGCACCTTCCTTATGAGGAGAGGCTGCAACGTTTGGGACTCTTTAGTTTGGAGAGGAGATGTCTGAGGGGGGATATGATTGAAGCCTATAAAATCATGCATGGGATGAAAGAAAAAATGTTGGAGCCAAGGAGAGACAATTTTTTTCTCTCTTTCTCACAATACTAAAACCAGGGGGCATACATTGAAAAGGTTGGGGGAAAGAATTAGGACTAATAAAAGGAAACACTTCTTCACGCAACGCGTGATTGGTGTTTGGAATATGCTGCCACAGGAGGTGGTGATGGCCACTAACCTGGATAGCTTTAAAAGGAGCTTGGACAGATTTATGGAGGAGAAGTCGATGTATGGCTACCAATCTTGATTCTCCTTGATCTGAGATTGCAAATGCCTTAGCAGACCAGGTGCTCAGGAGCAGCAGCAGCAGAAGGCCATTGCTTTCACCTCCTGCATGTGAGCTCCCAAAGGCATCTGGTGAGCCACTGCGAGTAGCGGAATGCTGGACTAGATTGACTCTGGTCTGATCCAGCAGGCTCTTTCTTATGTTCTTATGTACTTAAGCCATCCTGCTTTCCATAAAGGAAGGACAGCCTAAAATGGTGACATTGGTTTCTGGAATTGTGATGTCAGGATGCATAGCTTCTCTGTTCCCTTCTGGTGGGTCTTAGGTTGGAGAGGGGGGGGGAGGAGGCTGGTAAGATGCTCTCGTGCTATATATTCTGTGTTAGATTTCCTGGAATGCTTCACTAAAGCTGGGCTTTGATCCTATGATATCTTTCTTGGAATCAAGTCCCATTTTATTGTCTTCAGAATAAAAACCACCCTCCATGCTGTTGCGTCAGTACGGCAAACATCATCCACAAGATGGCCCTTCATCATCAGATGATGATTTGAAAGATAAATTGAGGGGGGAGGCTGCTAGTGGGAGGAGGAGGAGGAGAGGAAGATTGGTTG
This sequence comes from Sphaerodactylus townsendi, assembly GCF_021028975.2. Taxonomy (NCBI): domain Eukaryota; kingdom Metazoa; phylum Chordata; class Lepidosauria; order Squamata; family Sphaerodactylidae; genus Sphaerodactylus; species Sphaerodactylus townsendi. The sequence goes on from NC_059430.1 coordinate 111,624,617, forward strand.
TATGAACTCCTATTCATCCAACTGTAGCGTGCAATCCTTTTTTGCTTGTTTTTTTGGAAGAGGGCTTCCGTTTTGAGGGGGAGCGGAGCAGCAGCCTTTCTAGAAGCTCCTCCATACAGACTTCGAAAAGCTGTTTTTTCCCCAAAGCTAAATAAAGTAAAGCATATCAGAGAGTTCATAAGTAACTCTTCACAGCTGTTTGCTTTGGTTTATCCTGGGACTTTCTTTTTCATCCTCCTGGTCTCTGGTTTATTTTATTTTCTTCTCCCTGTATGGGAGTCGAAGAAATCACAGGCACCTCAGAAACATAAGCTAATTTATTAGTTTTGCTTTTCACTGTAATGCCTGAATTGATTATTATTACTGCTAAGGTCGGGCCTTTTGTTTGGTTTTTGAACATATTGTTTTTGAGCTGCCTTGTGGATTGATTTTTTTTAAATGGAAAGGCTGCATATAAATATTTTAAATAAATAATCAGTAAAAATACTGTCCTGCCAATATCCAAACTGCAGCATCAAACATATTGAAGCTTCATTTCTTTAGCATTTCTTTTTGATACAGCATTGTCTTATCTTTTTACTTTATTGTTTTGCCTTCGATGCCAATAGCTTCTGCCGTGATCTTGGCTCCTGGGAATGATAATCATAAAAGATAACAATAAAAAATGAAATTGGTCTAGTATTTACTTGTTTAACAATGAGAACTCAATACGAACAGCTGAGTTGTTTTGTTTGTTTCCCCAATTCCCAAGTGTCATATTGGAAAGAAATGCAGAAATCATTTCTCCCAACTCTGAAGTGTTGCCGTAGGGTAATTTTATGCTACTATGGAACTTATATGGATCACTTTAAGGCAGCGAAGAATGGTAATCTCTTATACCAAGAAGACCTGAAGGAGGCAAAATGCAGATTTTCCTGTTTGAGTTTATGAGTCACAATATTATGACTAGAGTTTTCTAAACACTTCAGAGACATTCAGCTGCCACATCATAGCAATGGGAACATATCTATGAGGTCAGTTCCTTTGACTGAAGTAGTTGCATCCCCTTTCTGTGAACAGGAAATGAAAAAACAAGACTAGTATCCCAGATCAAATGATTGTGCCATATGACTTGCTAATAATGGACAAAGAAAGTAGGGATCTCTGAGAAAGGGTTAGTTAATATTACCTGATCTCCTTGATGGGTCTTCTGCAAAATGGTAAATAGCTCCAAGAGACAGTGGAACCAGAGGTGGGATCCAGCAGGTTCTCACCAGTTCCCGCAAGTGGGTTACTAATTATTTGTGTGTGCCGAGAGGGGGTTACTAATTGGGTCTGCTTTTCCATTTCCATGCCCTCGCCTCCCTGAGAGGCATCCTGCCTTTGAACGTGAAGGTTCCATATAGCAATTGCGACTAATAATGTAACTCCCTGAACTGGGTTAATCCCTTTCAGGTACTGCAATTCACTGATTTTCAGCCTTTCGTACCTTTTATCTCACCAGTCTCTATCAAAGAACCTGTGTGTTTCACCATTGCTGTGTTCAGATTTGTGAGTTGGGGCATTTTCTATAATGTGATGATGATTTAGAAATGTCCTTGTGCAAAAAAAATTTTTGGGGTCGTGGTGGGGTGGCTGCCCATGGGGGGCATCCAACTCAGGTTTTGCCCAGGGCTCAGGTTTGCCTAGGTACGCCTCTGCCCCCTTTGCTGAGGGGGTGGCTGGTGAGGGAACCTGTTACTAAATTTTTGGATCCCACCACTGAGCGGAACTTGTCTGCTGGTGAGCTGGACTGCTGAGGAAAGTTTCTTCAGGGATTTGGCAAGCATTAGCTTCTGCCCTCTGCTCTTTTTGAATGGAGGCTCAAAAAGATCCCCAACCTGCAGAGACTTTGACCAGGCAAAGCTGATGAACCAGAAGCTACGAACGTGTCTTCCTTAGATGTAGCCTCCAAAGTGACATTCTGCAGAAAGAGCCCTGGCTATCCTGGTTCAGCAAGAACTGATATTCTCCTCATTGATTAGCAGCAAGTCATATGGCACACCGGCAAATTACCAAGCTTCTGCATAATAGTGTGTAAATTTCATAGCATTAAATATTATTGACTTGATTGAATGGGCAATGTTTTGTAAATTTTAATAGATTTTCATTGATTTCAATATGACATAGGCATATGGATCTCTTTTTGAAATATATTTTAAGGTTGACACTGTATCCAGTTGAGGCAGTGATGGTGTGACATCAAGATAGCCCCCCTACCTCATTCAGTTTCCCCCCTTCTGCTGGGGTCCTATTTACACTAAACTGATTAATATTGGATCCCCAAAGCCAGACTTTTGAAACCTTATACTTGCTTGCCCGAGCCATCTCTGTAACTGTTGTTCACATATTGTGGGTAATGTGGGAAGCTGAGCATTATAAAGGGCTGTACAGCCTGGGAAATGCCTAGAGATTTGGGAGAAGTCCCTGGGAAGGGTGAAGTTTGGGAAACAGAAGGAACTTAGCAGGGACTTCTACAGGATACCATAAAGTCTGCCTCCAAATCTGCCATTTTCTCTGGATCTTTGTAATCTTGAGACCAGTTGTAATTCTGAAAGAATTCCAGGCCCTACCTTGAGGCTAAGGTGCGGTCCATGTTCCCCAAAGACAGATCTCAATCATTTGATCATCAGTAAATGGCATAAAATCAGGGACAAGTGGATTTTCCCATTCCATAGATTTGTTCTTTCTCTCCTTTTGAATTTGGGTTTAACTAGCACAGTTGAAAATTACTTGTAGGACTGGAGGGAATTTGCTATAGCTATAGCTATCAATTCCTTGAGACCATTTAGAGCTCTCTTTGCCCCCCCCCCCCCCATGTTACTACTGGGAAAAATGCTAAATTGATTCTATCAAGATTCTTGATATAATGTTACATTAAAGACTGCCACGATTCTTTTTTGTGCAGTGGTTTACTGGCGTGCCCCCTTTAATTGGTAAAAAACATGGCACAAAAGCCATCTTAACATAGCCATAATTCTAATCACATGGGTATGCACTGCAGTGTTTTTTAATTGTTCAGAAGTTTACAGATGTGTTAGTAAAACACTACACAGAAGAACATTGACACAATCACCTAAAGGACAAAAGTGCATTGACTCTTTCTTGTAAACAGATGTGTATGCATTTACTGCAATGTCTGAACTAGGGATGAGCACATTTTTTTTAAAATTCAGTAAATTTCAGGTTTTAAAAACCTACAAAATTTTGGTAAAGTTGAATAAAGTTGATTCCGAGTCCATTTTATTTGCTTTTACCGAATGATCCCAAATTCCAAAGCACCCTTCAGTGGTAGAGCATTTACTTGGTAAGGTAAAGATCCCAGGTTCGATTCCTGACTTCTCCGATTAGAAAACCAAGTCCCAAGTGAGGTGGAAGGCCTTTACCTGAGACCTTGAAGAGGCACTCTTAACCCGAGTAGACAAGACTTTACTTGATGTGTCCCATGGTCTGATTCAATATAAACCAGCTTCATTTAAAAAAAATATCCCTTCTGCATCCTCCTCTTCTTCTTCCTTCTCTTCGTTGCCTTTCCCCTCCTACTTCCATTTTCTCTTTCTGCTAATAGTTCCTTGGTTGGAAAAAAAGGAAGAAAAAAAATCAATAAAAGATTAAGGAGGAGAAAATGTTGCGTGTTAATATCATTGAGTATGTCATGAAATATTGCTGGGACTTACCAGCAATTTCTATTGCAAAATAGAAATCAATCTGCAGCCCCCAGGGTTCTCCTAGCTTCATTTTCTTAGCTTCTCTCCCCCTGCCCCCCCCCCATGCAAATGTCCTTGCCTTTCAGTCCCATTTAAAAGCTCTTGCTTCATTCCAACAAGCTGTCTTAGACCTGATCCGGTGCATGTTGGTTCAGCTGTAAGCCCCACTTGCAACATACCCTGGGACTTACAACAATGTTTAGGGGCGCTTAGGCATGAACATCTTTATGATGTCACTGAAGATTTGCTGCTCAAAATAATCAAAGATTCATTTTTGCAACTGTGTCCTGGCATCATTTTATCGGGCTCAGCATGCCTCCCCTCCTTTCCTGAGCTCTAGAAAGCATTTTACAAGGTCAGCTTCCTCATAAAGAGAAAATAGTGAAGACTGATGGCATTTTTTTGCAACATCCGTCTATTTACAAATATATAACTTGAGGATAGAGGCGCAGATAACTGTCCGGAAAAAGATAGTCCTAAAAGCTTTGTTGCTTTCCCCAAAGAAAGCATGTGCTTGCTGCGCTATCTTTCCCCCCTTAGGAGACACCCCTCCCAGATCTTTGTCTCCGCTGACTACATTTTGAATGTCAAATTGTTTCTCCCCACCAGAAATAAGCAGTATGTGCCACACATTTTTATTGCTAATAGTCACCAAAGACCCTGGCTTGGATCCCCTGGATAATTTCTACCTGTGCAAAGGGGGACAATTGCCCCCTCACATAGGTGGAATTCTAACTCCACCTTCATGGTGTTCCAGGAGATCCCCTGTTCCCCGAGGAATAGCATTCTGAAGAACATTTTGGGTTGCAGCAGGACCGTAGGGGTAGGTAAGTTGCAGTCCACTGATGGAAGGTATAGTTTTGATGCTGCACTATGGACTCTAGGTATACCTGACTCTTATGGATTGGACCTGACCCCCACCTTTTGGTTTTGCCTTCTGTTGGTTGACACTTTGATCTTGGCCTTATGTACAGCATTCATTTGTTTTATTCCATGTAACCCTACCCCTTTTAAATTAGTAAACATTTATATAAAGCAACTCAAGGTATCTCTGGCTCTCTTCTTTCCCACTGGATGCTGCGCCTGCATCTCTGCTAATAAGTATATCTTTTAATGGAATACCCTTCAGTCTCCCTGTAAACATAAGATGTGAAAGGAAGCACAAAACAGAATTCCAGAGCAATAAAGGAAGTGGAAGGGGGGGGGGGGTGCAAACTTCCTGATTAGAAATTTGCTTTGCTTTGCTTCCTCTTATGAGCTGATATTCAAACCTCCAAACTGCATTGGGAGGTGAGAAAGATGTTTCCCATCCCATTTCCAAAAACTTGGAAATGGGAGGGAGACTAAGAAACAAAACAAGGGAGCACACTGGCAGTATCATGTCTTCATCCCTAGCTTTTGAAAATCTCAACCCTCCAGATTTACGTCACACCTCTCCCCCCACCCCCGAAACTGATATATCTTTTTTTTTTCGCTCCTTTTTCTCAGCCTAGTAAAGGGCTATGAATCCCGGAAATTCATGAACTCTTGGAAAGTTATAGCTCTTTAAAAACCGTATTCATTTGCAGTGTGAAAAATGGGTCCATGTGTATCTAAACCGTGGACAATTTTATGAGGCTATTATACCAGAGGTTTGAATTGCATGGCTGTATATCTGTCTATAATTATTTGACGTTAACTCTTGCTCATCTGCACTGTTTGATGCAGAAAGAGGCATCTGCAGAAAGAAAAGAAAACTAGCTTTGTGGTTGTGTTTATGCATCAACGCATTGACATATTATGATATGGAAAAAGTAGAATATAAGTGCAGAGTTGGAAGGTCCATAGAACAACAAAGGTTTGGAATCTAAGCAGATATGGTCCTTAAAGGATTCAGTTGGGAGACAACATAGCACCATTGTGTATGCCAGCTTGGATTGCATGATGGAATAATAAATGCATAAATACAAAAAAGTCACATTAATATGCATTAATGCATCAGTGACGTAGGAGGTTAAAAGCTCGTGTATCTAATCTGGAGGAACCGGGCTTGATTCCCAGCTCTGCCGCCTGAGCTGTGGAGGCTTATCTGGGGAATTCAGATTAGCCTGTGCACTCCCACACACACCAGCTGGGTGACCTTAGGCTAGTCACAGCTTTTCAGAGCTCTCTCAGCCCCACCTACCTCACAGGGTGTTTGTTGTGAGGGGGGAGGGGCAAGGAGCTTGTAAGCCCCTTTGAGTCTCTTGCAGGAGAGAAAGGGGGGATATAAATCCAAACTCCTCCTCCTCCTCCTCTTCTTCTTCCTCCTCTTCCTCTTCCTCTTCCTCTTCCTCTTCCTCTTCTTCTTCTTCAATGAGTCCTAGTAATGGCCCATGCTGCTACCCTTTAAACCAGGGGTCTGCAACCTGCGGCTCTCCAGATGTGCACTCCCACACATGCCAGCTGGGTGACCTTGGGCTAGTCACAGTTCTTCTGAGCTCTCTCAGCCCCACCTACCTCACAGGGTGTTTGTTGTGAGGGGGGAAGGGCAAGGAGATTGTAAGCCCCTTTGAGTCTCCTGCAGGAGAGAAAGGGGGGATATAAATCCAAACTCCTCCTCCTCCTCCTCCTCCTGCTCCTGCTCCTGCTCCTGCTCCTGCTCCTGCTCCTGCTCCTCCTCCTCCTCCTTCTTCTTCTTCTTCTTCTTCTTCTTCTTCTTCTTCTTCTTCTTCTTCATTTAAGTGTCACTGAACTGCAACTGGTTTATGGTGATCCCAGAAAGAGGCCCTGAAAACAAGTAAGAAGCAGAGGTAGTATGTCATTGCCGTCCTCTGTACAGTTTTCCTTTGTGGTTTCCCACCTAAGTATCAACCCTACTTAGCTTCCAAGGCCTGATGAGATCAGGCTATCCCCAATCACCTTCCCTCCCTGATCAAATTACCTGAAGGAGACAACAACACTTGAAATTTCTCCCTTCACTTCTTGGACCATCCTATACTCTGTCCTACCAAAAGTTAAAAAGGCGACTCTGTGTTGTTTGGGGGAAGTGAAAGCAGTGTGCTGTGGTTCACTATAGAAAAAATTCCTGATATTAAAATGGCCGTCATGGATAAACTACCTGTATCTCTGGAATCCCTTGGACTACCAGCAGTTTCAACTGCATTCTGTTCAGTGGGCCCTGAAGATTCTCCACCACTTATTGGTTTTTGAAATTCAGACCCCCCTGATTTTTCCAAAATGGCCACCATGAGTAAAAACGCCTGTATCTCTGGAATCCCTTGGGTCATCCCAGATATTTTAATTGCATTCTGCTTGGGGGTTCTTCTCCACCCATCAATTTTTCAAGACCCAAACTGTCCAATTTTGTTATTTTTTTCCTGGTCCCCTAAGATGGCTACCACCTTCTATCAATACAAAGAATGTCCAGGAAGTGGTTGCAGACTAATTCAACATTGAGATTCTATCTTTCTGTAACACAGTGTAGCTGAGGATAAGTAGGACCAAAGCTGAAAATGTGCTTCATGAGAACATTTTTTTGCACAGCATGAAACCTTTCTTTAGTGATTATTTGAGGGGCATCAAAATGGGATAAAAACATACCCTAGTTTTGAGTGAGAATCACTGCTGTCAGTTTGCTTTGGCTATGTGTTGCTATCGTATAGTCTGATCTGATTGGCTATGTGGCAGCATGAGATCATAATGCTGGCTATGCGATCCCTGATTGTCTCAATTTGTTGGGATTTGCAAGTGTCTGTCACGATTCAGATAGAAAGGGGTTAACCACTTGCATGCTAGTTAGTTACTGAGGTCAGAGTTTTATGGTCAGCTCAATTGATTAAGCTATTGGTCAGTTAACCCTCCACCCCACCCCACCCCACCCCACCCCCCACATTGCCTATGTGAGATGAGTCATGTAAGCAGAGGTTATAAAGTTAAGTATGTTTCTTTGTCTCACACAGATTGAGAACAGCAGAAAGAACTACTCACATGATGTATACAACAAGATTCACCATAAGAGGTGACTCTCTGCCTTGCTAGCTTGGAGCAGCAGTGGCGTAGGAGGTTAAGAGCGCATGTATCTAATCTGGAGGAACCGGGTTTGATTCCCAGCTCTGCCACCTGAGCTGTGGAGGCTTATCTGGGGAATTCAGATTAGCCTGTGCACTCCCACACACGCCAGCTGGGTGACCTTGGGCTAGTCACAGCTTCTTGGAGCTCTCTCAGCCCCACCTACCTCACAGGGTGTTTGTTGTGAGGGGGGAAGGGCAAGGAGATTGTAAGCCCCTTTGAGTCTCCTGCAGGAGAGAAAGGGGGATATAAATCCAAACTCTTCTTCTGCTTCTAGCTAGGCACCATATGGGATCACATGGGATCATATGGGATCACATGGTCCTAAGCAATGGAACCAAGTTAGTGCTAGGATAGAAAGTTATTCTTCATTTTCTTCCATGTAAACCCTTCCTGTTAGCAAGTAAACTCTTTTATACAAAAACGGCAACTGTCTCATGGTCTCTTATTCCGCATTCTGCTCAATATTAAGTTTATAACCAACACAATTGAATCCCCAGTATGAAGGACCAGCCTCTTTCAAAACCAAAGCAGCTGTGGAGATGAATTACAAACAGGAAAGTGAGTGACTGGAGTAAAATAGTCACTTTTTGAGAAGACTTTCAAAGAACATTTCATCCTTCTCCAAACTACCATTTTTCATAAGATTTCAACTCAGCCCTGAAGGTACAATTTTAAATTTGCAAGGGAACATGTAAATATTCACATGGACAGGTTTTTCCATGTTTAATTCAGCGTTGTATTGCTCATGCAAGCTTTTTCTTCTTTTTTTTGCATTGAATGACCTGCTGATTTTATTCTGAATAAAATCTCTTTAATTTTACAGATGCAATGGATATTTTCCAAAACATTAGCTGATAACATCATATGAAATGCATGAAAGTATTTTTTTTTCCTCTACTCATTTATTTCTTTGTTGTGGTGTTAATTAATTTTGAAGGGGATTGGAAAATAAATACGTTAAAGACGATGAGCCTAAAAGAAGAGTCTGATGGGAAAGAATGCCAGCAATAATGTAGACTGCATCTCCCTGGCTCACCTTGTAAGGTTTAGAACTGAACTAAGTTCTTTATAAAACCTGAGTGTGCATAAAGAGCTCTCAAGTGGCATCCCACATATGGCAACCCCATAGGGTTTTCAAGGCAAGCGACTATCAGAAAGTGGTTTGCCAATGCTTTCCTCTGAATCATAGTCCTTGGTGGTCTCCTATCCAAATATGAACCAAAAGTGATCTTGTGGAGAAATGACTCCTCCCCCCCCATTTTTTCCCTCATCTCCTTCTCCAACCAGGTACCATAGATTTGGAGGACTTAGAAATTCCAGACGAACATCAGGAAGAGCTACCTGACCTAGGGGGAAAAGGTGTCTGTTGTGGGGAAGAGGAAGGGAAAGGAGTTTGTAAGTGTTGAATCCTCTTACAGAGACAAACTCCTCCTCCTCCTCCTCTTCTGATGATGAGGATGCTATCCTAATCTGGATGGTCTAAGTTAGCCTCATCTCATCAGATCTTGGAAGCTAAGTAGGGTTGGCCCTGATTAGTATTTGGATGGAGACCAAGCTGGCTGCAGCTGGATTTCCACCATACTGATGCTACAATACTGATGTACTTTCCTAGTAAACAGACTTCTAAATTTCCCAAGAAACCAAAGGTTCATCTAAATAATAGACTGTATGAACCACCTATAGGAGGCTGCTACAACATCCTTTCCTCAGCAATGTTCAGCCTGACATTTCACAGGCTGAAGAATCTGCGGTAGATTTTGCCGCATGATATCATCAGACAATTACATGTTTGTAATAATCTCTTTCACCAAAACAATCACCCCTGTCTAGGTGCTTGAAGTAGCAGAAGACAGACAGTTAATGAATGTAGAGTACAATTGTTTTCAGCAATGAATAATTGGGGTTCAAAGCTTCGGGCAGAAGATCTCTGCAATGAGTAAAGAGGAGTTACGAGAGGTCTCTTGTTTTCCTTGGTGAAGTGTTTGGAAGAGATGTTTATGACTGTTTCTCAAGTGAGATGGATGCTAAAGCTTATCAGGAAAATCTCCCCTGTTCCACCTCTGTTCATTTGTCAAACAATTCTATGGAGTTACAGAGAAGGGGACTTGCAAAGATTAATGTGTTTGGGCTTCTGGAGTCAATGGAAGGAACAATAGATACAGACAAAAGCCCTCCGTGATTGAAACACAAACAGAGTCAATGTTAAGCCCTCGGCTTCCCTGCTTTTGTTAAGTGCAAATACCCAACTGTTCTGACTGTTTCTGCAGGAGCTAAGTTACAACTTACATTGTATAGGCACATAGAGAATATTACAGACTTGCCTTTTGTTTGTCTGCTTCAACAGGACTCGCTCTTAGTTACCTGGGATTAAAATAGCAACTTTTTTTAAAAAAGAAAGTGAAACTTTAGAATGGTATATGATCACCGCTGCAAGAAGGGAGGGAGGGGTGGCATGCAAGGGAAGGGGAGGGAGGGAGGGGAAGGACTAAGGGGTGGCATGCAAGGGAGGGGGAGGGGGCCAGGCATCTGGAGGCCCAACCACCCTAGCGAAGGGAGGGGGAGGGGTGGCATGCAAGGGAAGGGAAGAGAGGGGAGGGGTGGCATGCAAGGGGCCCCGGCATCTGGACATGGCCCACCCACCCTAGTGGAGGGAGGGGAGGGGTGACATGCTAGAGAAGGGGAGGGAGGGATGGCATGCAGTGGTGGGGAGGGAGGGGAGGGGCCCTGCATCTGGACCCACTCTAGCGGAGGGAGGGGGAGGGAGGGGTGGCATGCAAGGAAGGAGGGAGGGGTGGCATGCAAGGGAGGGGAGGGGAGGGGACCCAGCACCTGGACATGGCCTACCCACCCTAGCAGAGGGAGTGGTGGCATGCAAGGGAAAGTGAGGGGGCCCGGCATCTGGATATGGCCCACCCACCCTAACAAAGGGAGGAGGAAGGGTGGCATCCACACCTCACTCACTCCCCTCCCTTCCTCCTTCCCCTCCATCTCCCTCCGCTAGGGTGGGTGGGCAATGTCCAGAAGATGGGCCCCCTCCCCCTTCCTCCCTTCCCTTGCATGCCACCCCTCACTCCCTCACTCCCCTCCCTTCCCTCACTCCCTTCCCCTTGCATAGCACCCCTCCCTTTTATTTTAACTTTTACCATTTGGGCGCCAGAGGATAAGTGGTTCTTAAATGGCCTATATCCTTTGAGATGAAAAATAATAAACAATTAGTAATTTTTTGAAAGGATTGCTGATATTAATGTCCATATGGCAAGAAGAGAAAAAGAGAACTCCCAGATTAAAGAGCTGTGCCAAGTTTGCAACCAGTTTGGGAACATGTAATTGAAATTCAGCAGTGCCAATGGATTAGGCTGATGAAGACCTAGTTGTGCTCAAGGCATACTGTTACGTATGTATGTATGTGTTAAGTGCTGGCAAGTCACTTCTGACTCATGACAACTCTATGAATCTGTGTTCTCCAGAATGTCTTGTCATCAACAGCCCTGTAGAGGTTTTGCAAACTGAGGGCCGTGGCTTCCTTTATAGAGTCAATCCATCTCATGTTGGATCTTCCTGTTTTCCTGCTGTCTTTGACTTTTTCTGGTATTATTGCCTTTTCCAGCGAGTTGTTTTCTCATAATTTGACCAAAGTATGATAGTTTAGCTTTGATGGACAGTTCGGGTTTGATTTGCTCTAGCAAGGGCCCCTTCTAATTAGGTGTCAGACAATTAGTCCATCAAGTTCAGCATGGTCTAGTCTAGTCTCTTCAGAGTCTCCCCAATGGCTGCTACCAGAGATCAGAGCTGGGACCAGGGCTTCTGGTGAAGCCAACTGCTGTTGACCTTCTGCCCATGTCCCTCTCTTGCTACTCTCAGGGAACTTCCTTCCTTCCTGCTTCTTCATCCACTCTCCACTATTCCTGCACACCTCCCCCATCATTCACAATGTATGGAGAGAGATCCAGACAGCATCTCTCACCATCCAGCTAGATTAGAATAGAGAACCCATCTCTCCTCCTTTCTATTCAGAATGGAGTTCACTAATAAAGACTCCTCTTATTGTATTGTTGAAGGCTTTCACAGCCGGATTCAACTGGTTGTGGTGGGTTTTCCAGGCTGTGTGGCCGTGGCCTGGTGGATCTTGTTCCTAACGTTTCGCCTGCATCTTCAGAGGTGTATCACAGAGGGAAATCTGTTACACGCTGTGTCCAGAGAGAAGCCCCACCCAAAATACAATACTATCAACCACTTCTTTGGATAACAAGTTCCACCCAAACACTTACTGATTGGTTCCCCGCCCTGGGACATGGACAATATATACCCCAAACATTTCATTCCCTCTGTGATACACCTCTTAAGATGCCAGCCACAGATGCAGGAACACGTTAGGAACACGATCCACCCGACCACGGCCACACAGCCCAGAAAACCCACTAGAACCACTCCTCTTATTAGTTAGAAACTATGGCTCATTCCGCACACGCAGAACAATGCACTTTCAAACTGCTTTCAGTGCTCTTTGAAGCTGTGCGAAATAGCAAAATCCACTTGCAAACAGTTGTGAAAGTGGTTTGAAAACGCGTTATTTTGCATGTGCAGAAGGGGCCTATGAATTGGCTCTGAGATTCTTTTGTTGCCAGCACACACACTCATGGGTGAGCTTCACTGTGTCTTGCCTCAGTGTAGTCTACTTGTAATGCAAAGGTGTCTCTTACCAGGCAGAATTACCAACATTACATTGTCGGTCTGTCAGTGGTTACCCCTGCTTACACCTCAAAATGTTCATCATCAAAACGCAAGGCACCTGCAAGGGGGCAGCATCTCGGAGCGTCTCTGCCGTTCTCACCAAATATGAAAAGCTCTTTACCTTGTATTCATTGCTGCAAATAGAGGCTTTGAAGCCTTTGATTGCCAAAAAAAATTGCAATTTATTTAAACACGCTAAAAAAAGGCAGAGAGCTCAGCAAAATTTCAGCAAAGGGAAGCTGGATCAGTCATTGACTACCTTGGATTTCTCATCATTCGACGTCACAGCCTTTTCAATGCTTCCAAATGTAAAGTGCTGATGAAGGTGAGATATAAAGGCGCTGAGGAAATCAGGGTGCACATTAGTGTAGCTAAACAGGAACATATGTCATTAGAAATTATTCATGGCTCTGCATTTATACTCCCACTTATCACATTCAATACAATTATTCATGGCTTTTACGGGGACGGGTTTTGTGTCTTCCTCTGTTGAATAAATATCGCGTAGTCCGTCCGTGGATAAGCATCTTTCACTCAGGGTGGTTTCAAACTGACTCATTCCTCCTCTGACTCCCCCTTGGAAAACAAAATCAGTGTCCATCTTACCCATTCAAAGCAGAGTGATCCCGACATCAAAGTGGCTTTGAACCAAACTGGCAGTTACATGTGACATGAGTCGGAACACATGGGAAGTGTTTTTGGCAGCAGAAAAAAAGGACAGACCTGGAAAGCATAAGAACATAAGATCAGACCAGAGTCCATCTAGTCCAGCATTCTGCTACTCGCAGTGGCCCACCTGGTACCTTTGGGAGCTCACATGCAGGATGTGAAAGCAATGGCCTGCTGCTGCTGCTGCTCCTGAGCACCTGATCTGCTAAGGCATTTGCAATCTCAGATCAAGGAGGATCAAGATTGGTAGCCATAGATCGACTTCTCCTCCATAAATCTGTCCAAGCCCTTTTTAAAGCTATCCAGGTTAGTGGCCATCACCACCTCCTGTGGCAGCATATTCCAAACACACATCACACGTTGTGTGAAGAAGTGTTTCCTTTTATTAGTCCTAATTCTTCCCCCCAGCATTTTCAGTGAATGCCCCCTGGTTCTAGTATTGTGAGAAAGAGAGAAAAATTCCTCCTCCCCCACCCGCCCCTTGCAGTGTGCTGCATCCTGAGAAAGTTAAGACCAAAATGGTAAAAGGTCTGGATTCCATGCCCTATGAGGAGCAACTTAGTTAGGGAGCTGGGTATGTTTAGTTTGGAGAAGAGAGGGTTAAGAAGGACATGATAGCCATATTTAAATTTTTGAAGGGATGTCATGTTGAAGAGGGAGCAAGCTTGTTTTCTGCTGCTCCGGAGACAAGAACCAGGAGTAATGGATTCACAGTAAAGGAAAAAAGATTCCACCTAAACATTCGGAAGTCTTCCTGACAGTAAGGCCCCTTCTGCACAAACAAAATAATGCGTTTTCAAACCACTTTCACAACTGTTTGCAAGTGGATTTTGCTATTCCGCACAGCTTCAAAGAACACTGAAAGCAGTTATTCTGAAAGTGCATTATTCTGCATGTGCGGAATGAGCCAAAGAGCTATTCGACAGAGGAATATGCTGGTTCGGAGGGTGGTGGAGTCTCCTTCTTTGGAGGTTTTTAAACTGAGACTGGATGGCCATCCATCAGGAGTGTTTTGATCATGTATTCCTGCATAGCAGGGGATTAACCTTGATAAACCTTGTGGTTTCTTCCAGCTCTATGATTCCATGGTTCTAAGATAGCCTGTATAGTTCTTTTGTGTGACAGCAAGTCATGATGTGCACTCATGTCTCAATTTGTGTCACATGTGACATCTACTCTAGACCTAGAAGAGTCTATTTTCACTCAGGACTGCTCTGCAGGCACCCAATAGTGGGGGTATAGGAGTCAGGAATAAGAATCCAACCACCGCAAAAGTCTCAGTTACCTAAATGTACCAGGTTGCTCTCGCCATCTAGAAGGGGAGATGCTCTTGGTTGGGAATATTCTCTGACATAATTAATGCACTTCCAGAAAAACATGTCTTCTAGAATTTTATTTTATCGGAATGGCAGCATAATTCCATATCGGAAACCTTTAAAGGCATTAAAGGCAGCATAATGCTGCTGAATTTTAATGAGTTAGATTTTATGTTATATTGATTTACTGTTCTGGAAACAGTTATGTTGTGAGCCGCCTTGAGCCCTTCGGGGATGAGGCAGCCTATAAATAAATAAATAAATAAATAAATAAATAAATAAATAAATAAATAAATAAATAAATAAATAAATAAATAATTGATAAGCACAGTTCAATCTCCTTCAGAGAACATAGTTCTCCTCCCTCTCCATTCTTTATCGAGAAGTCTAAGTAGTCTTTGTTCCCACCACTGCTCCACAAAGCCATCAGACATAACATAAACTTGTTTTTCATGCCACTAAAAGAATTCAGAGCAGTCTCAAAACTCAAGAAGGATGACCATCCACAAGGCTGTGAAGGATGGTGGTGGAAAGGGACATCAAGTTGCAGCCCATAGGTTTTTTCAAGGCAAGAGGGGATTTGCCATTGCCTGCCTCTGTGTGGGCTGAGAGAGTTCTGAGAGAACTGTGACTGGTCCAAAGTCACCCAGCAAGCATCATGTGGAATCGAGCGGGGGAATCGAACTTGGGTATCCAGATGAGAATCTGCCTGCTCTTCATTACTACACCATGCTGGCTCTCTAGACTGGCAGAAGGGAAGCACAATCCTGAAGGGGGTACCTGTGGTGCACCTGGGGAAGATGCAGCCATTCTGCCTCCTAAGAGTCTTGCTGCACCACAGGCAGCAAGCCCAAAACAATGCTCCCCAACCTATGCAACACAATGGACCATGGGTCCTTTTTGCCAGAATAAGTCTGCACCATCGAGTGGGGTGTTCCTGAATCAAAAGGGTTCACGAAACCAACTAAAGCCAACTCCACCCTTGGAAATGCCCCATTTAGTGGGGCTTTCCCTGCTGACAGAGTTGAACTGGTTTCTACCTAGGTTGGCCTCAGTGAATCCCCACTGCCACTGAGCTCAACATTGTTTTGTCTCAGTTCCCCGCCCCCTCAGAACTGCGACATCCTTGTTGCAATTATGAACTACACTTTTCTGCCGGAACAAGGTCGATACCGCTTCGAAGTGGGGAAGCATCGAAACGACACCTCATCCGTTCAACCAATCACGAGCCGCTTTTGTGGCATGCGCAGAACGGGAGAGTCGTGGCGGGCAGAAAGCACATGTAACTGTAAACTGTAAACTGTAAAAACGGTTTAAAAAAAAGAACGCTCCCATTTCCCGGCGTAGCACATGCGCCAATCACAATTGAGGAGCGAAACAGGCACCAAGATGATCCCACCCACTTAGCTCAGTTCCAGGGGGCCAACTCGGTTGCTGTGGGGCAGCCTGGAATCGCCCTCCACTGAAGGGAACCAAGTCGACCTTAGCTCCCTTCTGTAGTGGGGAAAGCCCCAGTGTCAACGTGGTCTCTGGTGCCAAAGGAGTGCTAGCTGCATTGGCATCATGCTGCTGCATGGTTCTCCAGCGCCATCGTAAGAACCTCTGCGCCAGCGTAAATGCCCCTTCTGCTGGTATAAGGAGCATTTATGCTGGTGCCGGGGTCATGCCACCTACTCGGCTGTTTTGTTCCCCTGCCCATGGAATTGCATTGTAAAGTGCACTCAAAGAATCCCGGGTTCCTCATAAAGTTTTGTTTGACCTGGTGAGTTTTCCAGATAATAAGTCTCTTTGGAGCTTTGAACTTGGCTGATAAATCTCTTTGGATGATCTCTGTGTAGTACCTGTAGAGATGTGTGGGGGAAGCTGGTTTGAGGTTTGAAGGCAGGGTTCTTTGTGTGCCCCTGCAACCCGTGAGGATTACTCTTTTGTACTTATCCATGTTCTCACCTTTGAAGATGAAGCCTTCTTAAAATGAGAAGCAGCTCTGGACATCTCTCGTTCTTATAAATTCTCTCTCTCTTTTTGGCTTCTTTGCTTCATCTGAGGAAAACAGAGGAGGGAGGTGAGTTGCTGTCAAGGCGAGAGTCCAAAAAAAATGTTTTAGCTCTCTGAAAGCTAAGTAGTGCATAACACGATTAATTTTGGTCATTTCAGGGGAAAGAGGGAGCATGAAGGATTCAGCCGTAGTGATGAATGGATTTTTCACGTTCTGCTCCGTTGTGGTTCCAGGATTTCACCCTGTATTGACTTTTTCTTCTCCTTATTTACAGTTGAACAAAGAGAAATTCTAAAATTAATTCTGAACATGGCACAAACACCACTTTTTTTACAATGTTCTGCTCATTCATACCTTTCCCCACTCTTTGTGTTGCTGAGACATGCATTAAACACTCCAAATAAACTGTCTTAAATTATTTGGGGGAAGGGGGCTATATCAGAATCTGCCTTTTACTGAGTTCAGTTATTAATTCAACTAGCTCAGTAGTAGTAGTAGTAGTAGTAGTAGTAGTAGTAGTAGTAGAGGAAGAGGAAGAGGAAGAGGAAGAGGAAGAGGAAGAGGAAGAGGAAGAGGAAGAGGAGTTTGGATTTATATCCCCCCTTTCTCTCCTGTAGGAGACTCAAAGGGGCTTACAATCTCCTTGCCCTTCCCCCCTCACAACAAACACCCTGTGAGGTAGGTGGGGGTGAGAGAGCTCCGAAGAGCTGTGACTAGCCCAAGGTCACCCAGCTGGCGTATGTGGGAATGTACAGGCTAATCTGAATTCCCCAGATGAGCCTCCACAGCTCAAACGGCAGAGCGGGGAATCAAACCCAGTTCCTCCAGATTAGAATGCACCTGCTCTTATCCACTATTTTTATTATTATTATTTTATTAGATTTTTATACCGCCCCATCCCCGAAGGGCTCTATGCCACTGCTGCTCCCCTGTAGTAGTAGTAGTAGTAGTAGTAGTAGTAGTAGTAGTAGTAGTAGTAGTAGTAGTAGTAGTAGTAGTAGTAGTAGTAGTAGTAGTAGTAGTAAGAGGAGGAGGAGGAGGAGGAGGAGGAGGATTTATTTTCGGTCATTGACCAGCAAAATACAAAGGATTAAAATAATACAAATACAGATTAAAACAGATGATAAAATACAGATAAAAGGCATTAGAGAATTCAGGATATGAACACAAAATAGTAAAGACAGTGTCCAGCTAATAATAAGAGAGAATTAACTGGCACAACCGGTAGAGCTCTGATTTTGCTAGAGATTTTGGCAACAGAATAGGTCAGTTGTTTATTTGTATCTGATAACAATATTTTGGTCTTTTCTTTATTTGCCAAAAGGGAGTTTACCTGGTCATAGGGAAGAAGCATCCTATTATACCATCATAATATGAACATTCAAATGGAATATGTCCTGTATTTTCAATGCCTCCTATTTGACAACTGCATATTCTGTCCTCAGTTGGTACTTTGTTATAAATCCCCTCGATATAAAAGGGCATTATAGCACAGTATGTGAAAGGGCATTTTAGTGCAGTAGGCTGAACTAGCTCTGTATTACCAACTATGACTGGCAGGAACTCTTGGACAGAGAATGGTCTTCCCCAACATGGATGCTACCTGGGTTCTCTCCACTGGAAATGGGAAGCATTGCATTTATTTAACTTAGTTTACAAAATGCATCTCCTGACTTCTTGCCCTCACAAGAACCACCAAGGAAGCTAACCAATCAAAACACACATAATTTAAAAAACCCACATATTTTAACACCATTGAAATCAACAGTTTAAAAAGAGCTATAAAAACATAAATACAGCAATTATAACATTGGTCAGGAAGGATCTTCTGCATCCTAAAATTAGGATCTTCTGCGTGCAAATCAAATGCTCTACCGCTAACTTGCAGCTCCTCTGCATTATGAACTTCTGATGCTGCTTTCTACTGCTGCCTTCTACAGTTTCAAATGGTTAATCTGTCTAGCTTGCAGTTGCCTGTTCTGAATGTTAGCAGTTCTCCAGGGTCTCAAGGAGAGAACATTTTTCCTATCACTTCCTACCTGAGATCTGTTAGCTGGGAGATGCTAAGGAGTGAACTTGTGAACTTCCACACAGCGATCACGTGCTCTCCCTTCAAATCATGGACCCTTTCTTTTATGAAAAATGATGCTGCCCTATACTAAGTCAGACCATATGACCATTCCGTGGTGACGAACCTATGGCACTCCAGATGTTCATGGACTACAATTCCCATCAGCCCCTGCCAACATGGCCAATTGTAGTCCATGAACATCTGGAGTGTCATAGGTTCGCCACCAGCTCATAGGAGTGGCAGCATCTCTTTGGATCTCTTACACAAAGAAAGATCTTTCCCCAAACCAGCTAACTAATATCCTTGTACTCAGAGGTGGGATCCAGCAGGTTCTCACAGGTTCCTAAGAGTAGGTTACTAATTATTTATGTGTGCCGAGAGGGGGTTACTAATTGGTGATTTTGCCACATGATTTTGGCCTTAGTTATGCCCCTCCTCTCAGCAGTAGCGCGCAGAACTTGAAGCAGTCTAGCAGGAGGTGCACTGGTGTGCGTGGCAGCCTGCGCCTGCGTGCATTCGTTTCCTGCCCAAGGACTGGCGCAGTGGCTGCGTCCTTGCCACAGCCCCGCCCAGGAATGCCCCACCCCCGGTATGCCCGGCCATGCCTCCGTTGTGCCCCGCCCAGCCCCACTGGCGCTACACCACAGTTTGAATCCCACCACCATGGGAACCTGTTACAAAATTTTTTGGATCCCACCACTGCTTGTACTGGAGGTTGGACCTGGGACCTCATGACCACAAAGCAAGACAGAGCCCAACACCCCCCCCCCTTTGTACAATGTTTATTTATTTATTTATTTATTTATTTATTTATTTATTTATTTATTTATTTATTGTTTGGATTTTTATACCGCCCCATCCCCAAAGGGCTCTGGGCGGTGTACAGTATAAAGTATTAATATAAGTAAATAACTAAAACCTTAAAAACAGCGATAACAACAGTAATAACAGTAATAGAGGCGTCCGGCCAACCCCATTTTTAAAAAATTCTCCCCGGAGGAGGAGGACAAGTCCCAAGATGACAGGCCCGGATGTAAAGAGCCAAGTAGGGGCACCATTTCAGCGGCTGGTCCCTCCAAAGGCCAGGCGGAACAACTCCGTCTTACAGGCCCTGCGGAACTCACTGAGGTCCCGCAGGGCCCTAACAACTCACGTGCATATGCACTTCTCTGCAAAATAACAAATACAAAAGGAAACAAAATTCAACCACCTTGTCAGCATTGCACTTCTGCACCATCGGTGATATGGAGGAAAGGTACAAATGTACTGGGGGAACTGAAAGTTTTGGCACGTTGCACACGTGAAATGCTTTCCACAGAACTGAGACCTAAAGC
This sequence comes from Sphaerodactylus townsendi, assembly GCF_021028975.2. Lineage (NCBI taxonomy): Eukaryota > Metazoa > Chordata > Lepidosauria > Squamata > Sphaerodactylidae > Sphaerodactylus > Sphaerodactylus townsendi. Next base: position 111,644,491 of record NC_059430.1, read on the forward strand.
AGAACAGGGCACTTTCCTGATGCATCATTTCTTTTTTAGAAAGAAGAACGCATGGTTCAGAATTACCCCACCCCTCACCCCACCCCCACAAATGAAAAGCGCGTCTCTAAATAAGCATAGTCTAGAAATGGTAGGGGAGATGAGGGAGGATTCTGCTGGCTTGTTAATAACAAGCTGGTAGCATCTGAAGTCCATAAAGGCTGATCTTCCCCCCTCCCCTTCCTATGAGAATTTATTTAGCCTAAACAGAGCCAGAAGTATGTGCTGAGAAGCAAGCGCCAAAGAATTCTGAGCTCATGGCTGGCAGACTGGGACCTGCACTATTCAACTTGGCACACTCAGACAAGTTCAGGATTTGTGTTTTTGTTGTCTGTTTCATGTGTTTTGGAACACCCCACCTCCCTTTTCGGTAAGCTACTTTGTGCCCATCTGGGGAGGAAAACTCCCCCCAAAATCAACTAACAACACTACCTACCTATGAGCTGTTAAGTAGCAACTGACTTACTGTGACACCAGGAAGGGGTTTTTAAGGCAAGTGAGAAGTTGGGGTGGTTTGCCATTGCCTGCCTCTGCAGAACCTTCTTTGGTCCTCCCATCCAAGTACCAACCTGAGTTAGCTTCTGAGATCTGACAAGTATGGGCTTTACCATGCCTCTTGCCCTCCAGCCAACTAATTAAATGCCATAAAATCAGAAAGAGTAAACAATGAATAAGAGAAGCTATTGCTTCTCCCCTAAGTGCATCATTATGTAGGACAGACCACAACAACAACCCCTCAGTCTAAAAAGTAGGACAACCAGAACAAGCAGATCTTTAAGACAGTCCAGGAGGCCCTTGAGAATGTGGTCACTTTCATTGCCATGGAGAGGGCATTACATGGGGTTGCAGCAGAAAAGTCCCTGTCTCCTAGGACTGACAACTTTAGGATGGGACCTCACCTGGAATATTGTGTGCAGTTCTGGGCATCGCTTTGATTGTGTGTTCCTGCATTGACTGTGTGTTCCTGCATTGCAGTGGTGCTTTGATTGTGCTTTGATTGTGTGTTCCTGCATTGCAGTGGGTTGGACTTGATGACCCTTGGGGTCTCTTCCAACTCTATGATTTTATGATTTCTATAATTTCTATAGGAAATTCCTGGAGATTTGGGGGTGGAGCCTAGGGAGGGCTGGGCTTAGGAAGGGAAGTGACCTCAGGGTTCCAAACAACAGGAGATCTGGAATTTTTGTAAGATTGATTAATATTTCTGTTACATTCCAAGCATTCCTTATTGAACCAGGGGGCCTTATTACTGTTGGATTTAGATTTCCTTACAGAGGACTTCAGCAAAAAAATCAAATGCCATAGCATCTACCCTCCAAAGCAGCCATTTCCCCCAACATCACTCTTGTCTGGAATATCTCTAGATCTCACCTGGAATCTGGCAAGTCCACTGGCTCTGGTCCCAGCTGTCTGAAGTGTTCACATAAGCCAGTCCTATCAGTTGCCTGTGTAACCCCCATGCTCAGAATGGGTTGACTCAGTAAGATGTGGAGAATCAAAGCAGCAGAAGGCTGCAGAGTCTTTTGAGGAGACAAGGCTACCAGACTTGGACCTTGATTGGTATAAGCCCTTAACACCTTGTTAAGGTAACTGCAATGTTGTTGGGAACTACTGGGAAGGTGGTAGTTTATTTTTGCTATGTTGTAAATGTTGGAGTTTATTGTTTCAGGGTTTCTTTTTGTGGTTGTAATGGGTGAGAGTTCTCCTGGAAACCTTCATCATCTTGAATCCTGTTCATCAAGCCCTTGGAGTCTTCAGGAGCCAACCCACTTGCAAAGAAGAATTGGACTTAGCAGTATCAGTAGACTGTAACTATAAGGACTTGAAAATGCAACCCTGAACAGGACCTTGGAAGTGTGATGTTGAAATGTTTGATGTTTGATGTTATATCGCGCTAAGAAGAAGAAGTAAAACCACTTTTAGGTTTTTAGAATTTCATTTGTTTACCAAACTCATTCCAAGTTCTGCCCCACAGAACCCACAGTTAGAGGTTATACCTGCATTTAAAATGGACCCCCCCCCCCAAAAAAAATAAAACTTGATTTGACTTCCTTTGACTTCCTTGAGGTCATCACGGAGAAAAGACAAAGATTTCTTAGTAGTTTCCCACTGACATTTCTCCATGCAATAAATCATGCATGCACTTTGATGTTTTAGTGGGTGGGCTTGGAGGGTAGCAGTTGCATTGATTGGGGTGGGGGGTGGAAAGAGCTAATTAATGTTTCTTTTTTACAGCACAGAATCCATTTGGAAAGATGACTGCAGTGGAGACTGATGTATTTGGATCAGTGAAATTTGCCATTGACTTTCTTTTTTTTATCAGGAAAGTAACGGGGGTGGGGAGATCAGAAATAAGTCAGGGAGAAATATTGGTCAGCAATAAAAGTCTACTTGATGGAAAGTTAGAACACAGGTTACATGAAAGGGCAGTCCTTTTTTATAAGGTTATAAAGGGTTTTATTATGGATCTACATTAGAAAATGACAGGGCAATTAGAGCCTCCGGTTGTCACAGAGTAACATCTCAGCAAAACAGGGGCACGATAGATCACACTTTGCCTGAAAGAAGCACCGTCAAAGTGTTGGGGTTCCATTCCAGGCTTAGCTCTCATTAAGATGACGAACTTGTGGCCATAATGTCTAGTTTCCAACTGTAAGTAGGGGCTCATATCTCGAGTAATTGCGTTACAGGGCAGCCACTCCAATCCCCTGCTCAGTGCAAGAATGGATTGCCTCGTTTCTCCAGGACCGGACACAGCAAGTGTGGTGTGGGGATCAAGCGTCCCGGAGGTGCTCACTTCATTGCGGGGTGCCTCAGGGAGCGCTGTTGTCCCCGCTATTATTTAACATCTATATGCGACCCCTTGCTCAGTTGGTGCGGAGCTTTGGGCTGACGTGTCACCAATATGGTGATGACACTCAGCTCATTCTGTCGATGGAGCGGCCACCGCCCCTGCGGCTCTCCAGCATTGTTTGGGGGCCGTGGCTGGTTGGTTGAAACAGAGCAGGCTGAAACTGAATCCAGCAAAGACGGAGATCCTCTGGCTGGGACGGGGGGGGGGGAGGTTGGGGATTTTCAGCCGCCGGTGTGGGAGGGGGCTGTATTGGCACCAGCCCCCTCTGTCCGCGACCTGGGGGTCCATCTGGATTTGTCTCTTTCGATGGAGGCCCAGGTGGCCCATATAACCCGGGTCGCGTTCTACCATCTACGTCAGGCCCGACGGCTGGTCCCCTTCCTTTCCCAAGCTGACCTGGCCACTGTGATCCATGCAACGGTCACCTCCAGGTTAGACTATTGCAACTCGCTCTACGCGGGCCTTCCCTTGCGTCTGATTCGGAGATTAAAAATGGTCCAGAATGCATGTATGCCTGAAAGGGGGTGCCATGGGAGAACATATTACCCTCTGTGCTCCGCCGCTTGCACTGGTTACCGATCGAATTCGAATCATTTTCAAAGGTGTTGGTGTTCACCTTTACGGCCTTCAGAGGCCTGGGACATCCGTACCTGCGGGACCGTCTTACACCATATGTCTCAAATAGGCCTCTGCGTTCAGCAGAGAGCCAACTGATCCTAGCCCCTCGACGGCTAGCCTCCACCCAGGCCAGAGCCGCTGGCCCCTGCCTGGTGGAGCAGCTCTTCCATCAGCTGTCGAGACCCCTCTTGTGGGATCTTGCTGAGTTCCGCAGGGCCTGTAAGACTGAGCTGTTCCACCGGGCCTTTGGGGAGACCAGCCGTTGATAAGGGGCCCCCTCCTCCTCTTCTCCCTCCGTTATGACATCATGGAGATCCTGCCACCCCTTCCAATTGGGGTTTATGGGAATTAGGAGAGGGCGCCATCCTGAGTTAATTAATGCTGCATTTTAAATAGGGAAGGGTTTATTTTATTCTTATTAGAGCTGTTTTAATCTATATTTATTGTATTTAAAATGTTGTTGTGCTCTATCCATGTTGTACACCGCCCTGAGCCCTTCGGGGGAGGGCGGTTTATAAACCCAAATAATAAATAAAGAAAGAAAGAAAGAAAGAAAGAAACCCACCTCTTTGACAAATCCTTATTCAGCCTCTATCTAAGGAAACACCAGGACAAAGAATGCTGCTGCTTGCTCCCTAGGTAACTCATTCCACTGTCAAACTGCTCACACCTTTAGGAAATTTCTCCTCATGTTCGACTACTTATTAACTCTTTGTAACTTTCAGAGAAATAAAGGGGACAAAACACTAGCAAATTTATGCCTGGTGCCTGATTCTATACTTCTATCTCCTGCAATATCACCATAGTGTAGGCATATCCTCATTTCAGAAAACAGCATTTTTTTCTTTTCCCAGAGCTGCGATGGCTGAAATAAAGAACATCCGTTTTCCTTTTGCCACCTCCACAGCCTTCCCAAAAGTGTAGTTGGTCTTCTATCAAATTGTCATGCTCTGAGGCAGAATTTTGACCTTTCCACATTATTGTTTCCAAAACCTAGGAAGATAACTATGAAACTAACAGTGATATATCCGCAAACATCCCAGCCTTATAATTGGGTATCAGTACAATGCTTTTGTGTGTGTTTACTGTATTTCCAGAAGTGCCAATAGCAGCATCTAATGGAGAAAACCTGTTCCGAAACTAGATCTGTAGATATAGATACAGATACACGCGCACACACACACACTATCATCTGCAAACACTAAAAAAAACCTTGTAGCATTGTTTTGCAACCAGTAATGCCATAAAAATCCCCTGCCGTTTATTTTACACAATGCAGAAAATGAAATCTCTCAGCAAAAGAGGATTCTCTGGTGCCCCCTACCTTGTTATGCCAAGCGACACGCCAAAGTTCGATAAAACAGCAAGCAACCACTCTGGATAGTGTGAAGCATGATCAGCCAGCTGTGAGTTATGACCCAGCAAAACAGCCCCCAGGCATGCAGATGTTCCAGTCACAAGTTGCCACCCGCTTTTGTTTCGGAGTCGCTTGTGCTCTTTGTCCCGCTTCCATGGCCACAAATCAGGGAGGGGTTACAAGCATCCTTTCTTTGAAGCATCTGGTTTGAGCAGTAATTAATCACTGTCCAAGGACTTGACAATAACTATGCATTGTTGTGACATATTCTTTGCAACAAAAGCAATGGAAAACATCTCCATCCATGTTGCTTTGTATGTGCACGGTTCTAAAGGTTCATTGACGCTAAGATTTTATCTTTTGGTCAATGAATTGATCTCTGAAGGCCAAAAACAAGGACAGCACAGCCGTGATCATTAAGCTCCGATCTCTTAGATAGCCCAGAGCCATGGTGCCAATCCAAATCATGATCCCCACATTCTTAGAAAATGAATTTCCTTGCACTTTGGAGGAGCCATGGCTCAGGGGTGGAGTATCTGCGTGACATGCCGAAGGTCTCCGGTTCAATCCCAAGCAGTTATCGCAGGGGTCTGCAACCTGCGGCTCTCCAGATGTTCATGGACTACAAAACCCATCAGCCCCTGCCAATTGGCCATGCTGGCAGGGGCTGATGGGAATTGTAGTCCATGAACACCTGGAGAGCCGCAGGTTGCAGACCCTTGAGTTATAGGGTCATTGTGGGTTTTTTGGGCTGTATGGCTGTGATCCGGTAGTTTTTGCTCTCAATGTTTCACCTGCATCTATGGCTGGCATCTTCAGAGGCATGCGACAGTAAGTTGTGCTGTGGACAGAGACACAGCTTACTATGCTATGCCTCTGAAGATTCTAGCCAGATAAACATGATAGGAGCAAAGCTACCTGAAACAAATGCTGGCCGGAAACCCACAACAGCCAGATGATTCCAGACATGAAAATCTTCAACAGATCAGGTACAAGGCCATAGAAAAAGCCTCAACCTGAGACTCTGGGAAGTTTTTGCCAGTCTAAGTAGACAATATTTTGATTCAGTCAAAGGCAGCTTCGAGTGTTCATGTGACATCTGACTGTCTCAGTCAAAGTCAGGTTGGGGGTGCCAATACACTTCAGATTGCAAATCACAACATGTAGTTAGGCCCTTGACATCTTATGTCTTCGCTGGTGAACAGTGGAAGACACTTGAACATAGAAATGCTATATGAATGCGTAGCATATGCATACACAATATCAACCAATATTCAAAGCTTACAGCGAACTGAACTGAAAAACTGAAATCACTGATTAAACCTAAAGAAGAAGACGAAGACGAAGATGACGACGACTTCTTTATTTACGGTCAATGACCAAATAAATGAAAAGAAACAAAGCATAACATGCTTCTTTATCCCTAGATGTGTCACCATTATTGCGTGCAGATGGTGAGACCCTTCTCCGGCAAATGAAGACACTACAATGACAGGCTTGGAAAAATGGATTGGGCCGCAGCCCAATTTATTAATATATATGCAAATATATATAAACAACTATAACCTATGTACAGAGAAGCTAGGGCAGCAAATGGGTCGCAACATCAAGCAATCCCCAATCTCCATTGGGGCCACCAGCGGGAAGGGGAGCCCCAGGGGTAACCCCCCAGCTTCGACCCTTCCTGCTCCTGCTGAAAAGGCGGGCACTGACCCCAAGCCCACGGAGCGCCCTCGCCGCCATCCTCCCCAAGCTTGCTGGGGTGTCGGGCACCGGCTGAGCCTACCTATCGGCCCGCCCCGCCCCACTCCCTGGGGTGTCGGGCACAGCCAAGCCTACCGGCCTGCCAACCGGCCCGCCACACCCCTTGGCCCTTCCACAGGGCCCAAGCATGGGAGAACCTGCCGGATGGCTCGTTTTCTCCCCAGATGTTGCGACTCCCGTTGCCAACCCGCCGGGGCTGCGACAATTTACGAAATCAACAACAATCATCTAAATCTAGGGAGAGAGGGTGGGCCACGCCTTTCGAGTCTCGCCGCCAAGAAGGACAAGCTCTGGGTGTGGTGCCCCTTTTATACCTAGGCTCCTCCCGCCTTTACCGGCTCGGAGCCAATCATTGCATCCTCCTGCAGCATGCCATCCGGCCATGCTTTTGCAAGCAACCTTTGCCTCCTTGGCTCACCCCAGCCGCAATGGCTGCCCCCGGTGATTCGGTTGCTGCTATTTCTGCACATTATTCTATGATACCTTAACTATTAGAGGTGAGAACAGGGTGATGCTCATTCTAAGTCATTGTTAGGTCTCAAACCTTAAGCCAATAAACGGACTCTGTGTTGTTGATCAGTAGCATTTATTGATTAGGCAGTGAACCTGGCCTTTGCCATCCCCTTTATTCCCCAACAATTCCCCACTCCTGCTTTCCCAAAATTTGTGAAAAACAGTCTCCAGAGGTAAGGTGCCCCAAGGTTGGTGACAGTAATAGAAAGCCACTTGGCTACTTGCCCCCATAAAATAGTGGATGTAGCTCTGTCTCTCATGGGACCAAGGTGTCAGGGGTATGCCTAGTTATCTACAAAGTGTATGAAACCATAAAGTAAAGATTAAGGAAAGAATGCCCCAGATGGCAGTGGTAACATGTAGCAGGCAGGTTACATATATATTTTAACTGAATTGATCTGTAGCTCTAAGCAGTTACATTGAATGAGTCACCTAGATATAGACCCCCATAACAGTCATAAAAAAGGTAAAGGTATTCTCTAAAAATAGAGAAGGTACTAATATGATCTTGCCCTGACCTGAGTGGCCTAGGTGAGCCTGATGTCATCAGAAGGTCAGACCTGGTTAGAGGGGAGCCCATCAAGGGATTCCAGAGTTGCTATGCAGAGTCAGGCAAAGGCAAACCACCCTTGTTAGTCTCTTGCCTTGAAAATCCCACAAGGGTCTCCATAAGTTAGCTGACTTGACAGCACTTTACACACACAATATCATGTTGGATCCCACCTGGATTTCCCTGGTGCATCAATTCCTTCCTTTCACTGCAGGCCAAAATGCTGTTCCTGGGGACAGGCAAATCCTTCCTTACATAGAAGAAGAAGAAGAAGAAGAAGAAGAAGAAGAAGAAGAAGAAGAAGAAGAAGAAGAAGAAGAAGAAGAAGAAGAAGAAGAAGAAGAAGAAGAAGAAGAAGAAGAAGAAGAAGAAGAAGAAGAAGAAGAGGAGGAGGAGGAGGAGGAGGAGGAGGAGGAGGAGGAGTAGTTTGGATTTATATCCACCCTTTCTCTCCTGCAGGAGACTCAAAGGGGCTTACAATCTCCTTGCCCTTCCCCCCTCACAACAAACACCCTGTGAGATAGGCGGGGCTGAGAGAGCTCCGAGAAGTTGTGACTAGCCCAAGGTCACCCAGCTGGCATGTGTCGGAGTGCACAAGCTAATCTGAATTCCCCAGATTAGCCTCCACAGCTCAAGCGGCAGAGCTGGGAATCAAACCCGGTTCCTCCAGATTAGATACACAAGCTCTTAACCTCCTACGCCACTGCTGGTCACTGGCAGGTTAATGAGGCCAGAGCGAAATGCCTTATGTGTATGAGCCGGAATTGTATTGGGCTAAAAAAACTGTGCCCAGAGTGATTTGAGCGGCTGAAGAAGACTATCAAGTCGACAGTATTGGATTCATCCTGGGTCAATATTTCCACCAGCCAATACTTCCATCAGCCAATGATTTCATCTTAGAACTGTGCATACTTTACAGAATATGATGATCTCATCATAGGATATGGTGATCTCATAGTAGAGACTTGTCACATGTGAATTGGTTCAGGGATTTCCCTTCTTGTGTATATGTGTGTGTTTGTGTTCCAGACTTGTTGATGTTGTTCACTACATGTATGGTTTATATGTTTAAGGATAAATATGTTTTTAAATGGTTTCATTAAACTAAAGTTTTTAATCCTGGATTAGAGCCAGACAGGGGTATTGTTTGCTGTTGACAGGCAACTCCTTCCCAGAAATAGTTTACAGGGAACGGGAGGTCTCCCAAAGGAGGAGGATCAACAAAAATCACCCCCTGTTGGGCCTATGGAAATCTTAACATGATCGAAGCTATGTGGTGTAACTTTCCTTTTTGGAAGAGCTGTAAAAAAGTAATATATTTATGCTCCAGGAAGAAAAAAAAAGCAAAACGAACACAGAACTTTAGACAGGGTGTTTTTTTTTTTTTTAGAACAAGTGATAGACATACTTTACATTATGAAACAGGAAGGATTTTTCCCCCTGCTTTCTGTTTCCTCTTTAAGGAAGTTATTTTAGAAAAGTAGCCTCTGAGGGTTTGGGACAGCAATAAAATACAGATTAGAGCCTCACAGTGTTTTCTTCCAGGAAACCGGGGAAGATTAATGCACTTGTCTGTAACTTGAGCCGCATGCTATTCCCAGCTCACCGCAAACCAAACAGTATATACAGCAATTCTTTTATTACTTAAATCACATCCAATAATTATTACCTCTTTGGCTGGAATACAGCAGAAATTGCATCTGCTGCCAAGGGGGAAAGGTGATAGAAAGAGGGTCAGATTGGCAGAGTCTGTGGGTGGGTGGGGGGAGAAACAAAAGAAATCTCTGGAGACAGCTTCTTAGTGGGAGCTGGTGATGAGACCTGAGAGAAAAACTGTGGGAGAACTTTTCTGACATACAATATCCCTTCTGTATTCACCACACAACCCACCAATTTTCACCTTTTTTTCCTGCCCTCTTCTGACCCACAAGTTTTTTTTTTCAGGCTTTACCACAACATACCAAATTTCCCCTCCCTTTTCACCACCTTTTTCTGACACGCCATAACTTTTCAACCACAACCCACCAATTTTCACCTCTCTTGTCTATATCCTTTTCTGGCACACAACATCCCTTCCGCCTTCACTACAACCCACCAACTTTCACCCTTTGTTCTGCCCTCTTCTGACCCACAAGAGTCTTTTACTCCTCACCACCTCGCACCAATTTTCACCTCCTTTGTTCCTACCCTTTTCTGACCCACAAAGTCCCTTCAGTCTTCACTACAGCCCACCAACTTTCACCTCCCTTGTCCCTAACCTCTTCTGACCCCCAAGATTCTTCACCACAGCCTACCAATTTTCATCTCCCTTGTCTCTGTCCTCCTTCTATGGGTAAGGGACAAGATTCTTAAAATTCAGAAAGCCACCTGAACAAGTGGCTGAGTATGATCCTTTTAAATAACGAAGGAATAGGTAGCACTGTGCATGCACAGGAATTGGACACTGCCAGCTGGAGAAAGGAGAAATTATTGAGAACTTTGAAAGAACCTTGACAGTGGGATACTAATGGAGTCCAGCCTGTTCAGTTAATTGACAGCCGCTTTAAACGGTAACAAATAGGAAAGGAAACAAAACCAGGCACGGTGCGGTATTGTTTCTCTCGCCACATTTCCGCAAGGGATAGGACTGCTATTTGCAGTCTCGGTTTCTTTGTAAAGAGAGGCTACTGGGACTTGTACAGAAGTAGAAGTGGGGAACAGAGAGTCTTTAATGCAGAATCAGTGCCCCCAAAGCTGCCCTTTACAGTTCCCCGAGATCACTTACTGGCAACCAGTTGCAAAACCTGTTTTATGTTTCCTGGAGTGCACAAAACAAGCCAACAATCTGCTGCCCCCCCCCCCCCCCACAGCTCTGCTTCCAGACCCTAACCTAGAAAGCAAAGCACAATCTGTATTCTTTTAGCTAGGGGCTGCCTTTGACAGTGTTTCAGATACTTCAGTCGGTTTAAAGCAGGGGTCTGCAACCTGTGACTCTCCAGGTGTTCATGGACTACAAATTCACATCAGCACCTGCAAGCATGGCCAATTGGCCATGGGTATTGTAGTCCGTGAACATCTGGAGAGCCACAGGTTGCAGACCCCTGGTTTAAAGGGTAGCAGCATGGGCCATTACTAGGACTCATTGAGCAGTGCTGTTCCAACTCCAGTGGCTTCAGATTTGTTTCTCAGCCCAGTTTTATGCTGGTGTTTAAAGCAGAAGTGAGAGCTCACTCAAGGGACACGTGGGCTAGCTGATGTTCAGTGGTAATGACGTTACCCCAAATGCTGGGGTCTGTCCCTTTTAGAGTGGGGAATTAGGTCTTGAGGGGAAATGCCTGGAATAGATCAGGGTTTTGTGGGGAAGGGCGATAATTACCTTATCTAGATGAGGAATGGTTCGAGAGAAGCAGAGTTCAATGCCTGCCTTGAGCTCCAAAGAGATGGGGTAAAAAGCAACACTGGGAACAGTATAGCCAGGCCAGATTGTAGTCCAGGAAATACAGGATACAGACTTCAAGGAGGGCAGTCTTATTACAGGGAAAATTTGGACCCTCAAGTTATATTATGAGAACTAATCTTCCAGGACAAAGGTGGCTCTTTTTCTCTGGAGAGCAAGAGGTGAACAACTTTTGGCTTAATGACAAGCCACCTGTAGCTCCACTGGGAACTTTTCCCTATATGGTACCAACCACATATTCCAGGAAAGTGGATGATATTTATTGAAACTGAGGTATGTTATCATAATTACAGGCCCAAGATAAAAAAAGGCGATAATTACCTTATCTAGACAAGGAATGGTTCAAGAGAAGCAGAGCAGAAGCAGCTCTCCAGATGTTCATGGACTACAATACCCATGGCCAATTGGCCATGCTTGCAGGTGCTGGTGTGAATTTGTAGTCCATGAACATCTGGAGAGCTTTGTTTGTAAAAGACACTACTTGTCTGCGATGGTTACGGAGATGTAGAGGTTCTGCAGCATATGGAAATGAAGTTGAATGCTCTACAACTGTGGAATGCTCCTCCATAAAAAAATTCCTTGCAAGTAGAAAACTAAACCTGGAGACAGCATCTAACCACACCCTCTCTTGAGGAACTAGAACAGTGGTTCTCAACCTTCCTAATGCTGCGACCCTTTAATACAGTTCCTCATGTTGTGGTGACCCCCAACCCTGACATCGATCCGATTTACAGATGGAGAACACTGATGCAGAGAGTCTTAGGTGACCCCTGTGAAAGGGTTGTTTGACCCCCAAAGGGGTCCCGACCCTCAGGTTGAGAACCACTGCACTAGAACAAAACTTGAACAGAATATTTCACACAGAGAAGCATTTATTCTTTAACATCCAGCTCAATAAAGAACATCAGAGAATGTGAAAGCTTCTTTCACATCACCGACAACCTGATCCTTATTGGAGATGCTGGTGATTGAACCTGGAACCTTCTGCATGCCAGGCAGATTCTCTACCACTCAGCCACGGTATGGGATTGAGTGCAGGGCATATAGTAGTGTCTCTTTTGGTTACTCGGAACTGAGAATGTGAGTCTCCCCAATCCCCACAGTGAGCACCACTTAGACAACCGCCAAATGTGAATGGTTGGGGTTTTTTTTAAAAAAAAATCCATATGTATGTATGTAAGGCCCCTTCCACACACACAAAATAATGCATTTTCAAACCACTTTCACAACTGTTGGCAAGTGGATTTTGCTATTCCGCACAGCTTTAAAGAGCACTGAAAGCAGTTTGGAAGTGCATTATTCAGCATGTGCGGAATGAGCCTATGTATGTATGTATGTATGTATGTATGTATGTATGTATGTATGTATGTATGTATGTATGTATGTATGTATGTATGCATGCATGCATGCATGCATGTATTGGCTTGGCTTGGCTTGGCTTGGCTTGGCTTGGCTTGGCTTGGCTTAGTTTAGTTTTGTTTACAGGCCACCCTTCCATATATGGGCTCAGGACAGCTGACAACAGTCAATCACAATAAAACAGTAAAACTAGTTAACAGTAAGTTATCAACATCCCAGCACCATTAATATCAACTTGAGGAGGATAGAAATAATCAGAGTTCTAAATAATTGACAGTAACTGCCCCCCCCCCATAAAACCAGAAACCATCCATGTATCACACAAGGCGGGGAGGGGAAAGGGATGCCAGCCAGCTGGGCACCATTGCATTCCTCAACCATAGGCCTTGCAGAACATGATTTGTGACTGATTTAACTGTCTGAACAATTCCCTGCCAAGTCACAGAGCGGCAGAACTAGAGGGGTGGCACATTTGAACACCTTCAAACCATGTGAGAATGGATATGTACAAAAAAAAACCCCTGACTGCACTGTAATGCACTGTTAAGGAAAAACAAGGTGAAGCAGCCTGCCAAACAGCCACGAATGGGTTTGATGAACAGATGAACGATCTGTCGAAAAAACAGCTCCCTGTTTATGACTGGCAAACAGGACAGCAATCCTGCTGGCAGGTGTTTGCACATCTCTAATGAACACAGAAAGTGAGGGCATCTTAGAGTTGCCGGCACGGGAGATTCATATTAATAACCTTTCATCACCTCTGAAATAGCCTCACTTTCACTGCTCATGGGAAGGCAGCCATTATAATACTAGTTTATTTTTTTTAAAGATAGGATTATCTTTGTGAAAGCAGGTGGTCTCTCAGGGAAGACAAGAAAAAGAAGACTTATTCGGGTTATTCTTTATTAGCACCTATTTTTGAACACTAAAATGGTCATCGTGTGAACTGTAGAAAGCAGGGAGGTTAAGAGATGTGGAGAAGGAACAGACAGAGGGCAGCGTTGAAGTGTGAGCTAGAGGGGAGATAAGAACAAGGGAGTGCGAAACGTTGCTTAGGGGGGAAAGGCATAGGGTTGCATCCAATGTGTTTGTTAAGGGGAGAGTTTTAGGAAACCATATCCTTGACAGCTTTCCCATCTCCCAGAAGGCCCCTGAGCCCAACCTCCCAAAGACATTGCTGGGGGTCAGAGGATTTCTACAGAAAAATTGCCCCAGCACCTTCCCCCTAGTGAGTGTACTAGATACCTGAACTAGTTTCTTTATTTCAATTGCTGATCCACATTATTGCTCATTATAATATGCTAACCTGTTTAGGGTTGGGCTGCACTAGGTAGCCTACCAGTAGCTGCCTTTTATGAGCAGGTCCACCCAGGCTTCGAACTCAGCCAGTGCTCTGCTGGCCTCATGAAGCCTGCTGGATGACCTTGGGCCAGTCACAGTTCTCTCAGAACTCTCTCAGCCCCACCTGTCATAAGATGTCTGCTGTGGGGAGGGGAGGGGAAGGAGTTGTAAGCCACTTTGAGACTCCTTGCCATAGAGAAAAGTGGGGTATAGATCCAAACCTCCTTCTTCTCATTCATTCTCATCTGCAGATCCACCATGTGCCAAGAGATGCCAAACCTCATCTCTCTCCCCCTGATATACACAAGGTTCCTACCAGGTTTGGGTTGAAGCTGCTCAGTGCCAAGGGTGCTTCTTCACAGTGTACCCCATAAGGCATGTGATAGCAAATTAAGGCACACTTCCAGCACACCTGATGCCTTAGGGCGTTTGACAAATATCCCTACCTGTCATGAGCAGCCCACCTTATTCCTAATTGTGGTCTGACCGCTAAACCTGGAGTTTTCTCTGCCTGTGCAAAACAGAATTAATCTAATTCCAAGCTTTCTGGCCATAATTTCCCAGGCCAGATGGCATAGCAGTTTGGACAAACCCAAGAACCTGAAGTACTAGTCTAACCAAGCCATTCCTCTCTCCAGGCCACTCCCTCCAAGCAAAACAAAAATGTCCCGTCCCCCCCAACCCAAGGCCGTTTGGTAAATGCCCCAAAATTCCTGCTTGACCCTATAAAAGGGACTAACTAATCACAGAATCTCTCATGGAGAAAGGTTAGATAGTTCAGCAGAGACCAGCAAAAGGCTGCCTTAGAGAGGGTGTAGGTTTTTTTAACAGTTGTCTTGCTGCTGCTCCCCATTGTCTAGAGCCTCTCCAGCTCAGACCAGTGTTGCCTCAGGCCTCTTTTGAAAGAGAAGCCGAGATGAAGAAATCTAGGGCTTGAGTGCTGTGAACGCCTCTTCTTGGTTATTTTTGTATTGGGGAAACCTGAGTTGACAAAGGGTGGAGTGTTTACAGCATAGATTTGATCTATGCGCTGTCCATGGTACTCAGAGGATTAAAATTGACAATCCAGAATCTACAGTGCAGTTTCAACCAGCAACCCCCTTCTTGCTGTACTATCCCAGGCCTAGGTCTGCCAATCTCTGGGTAAAACCTGGTAATCTACCAAAATTACAATTAATCTCCACAATCCAGTTCCCCTGGGAAAATGGCCTTCCTTCCTTCCTTCCTTCCTTCCTTCCTTCCTTCCTTCCTTCCTTCCTTCCTTCCTTCCTTCCTTCCTTCCTTCCTTCCTTCCTTCCTTCCTTCTGAAAGTGGACTGTCTCTTAGATCTCTCCCCTACACAAACCGCATACTCCCTAGTCTCTGTCCCCGAATCTCTAGAACGTTCCTACGCTGAATTAGCAACCATAACATAGTATACAATTTGGACAGAACCCCCAGCAGTAGCTTTGGGGGTGGGAAGGAGCTGTACAAACCCAGCCCAAAAACCTACTCTTGTGAGCATTAGTTCCAACTCAACAGGCCTCAGGGAAAGTAAAAACAGAGCACAGAAATCTTGACAGAAGAGTGAAATTTGGGAGGATAAAGAATTCACGCTGGGTAGCTTTAAATGCCGGGTTCCAGTGCAAGCAAGGTCAGATGCTGACTGGAGTGCCATAAATCCTCCGGCTTTAGATGGGATGACCTTTGCAATCTCCTTCTAAAGTGTGGCTATTGTTTATCCAAAGAGACCCATTTGGGTCGATCAATTCATGCTGCTGGCCTTTAATTCAGCATTCTGTACATTGTATCACATTTCCAGCAAAAATGAGATAGTCTTTTACTGGAGTCTCCAATTACTCCTCACAAGGTCTGCTACTCCTGAAAGTTGTCTGCTTTGACAGCACATGAATACGGTACACCTCCTTTGACATAGTCCCGGGTTAGAAAGTGTGTATGAGCCATCTGTTATGTAATTTATTAGGCTTCCTTTCCACAGAAGAAACTATTAATAAGCCACTCTTTATGCATGCTAATCTAAAATTTAAGGGGAGGGTAATACCTGACTCTACGCACCCTTTCATGAAGATAGTTTTAGGAGGATAGCCATGTTGATCTGCAGTAGAAAAGCAAGATTTGAAGTTTTTTGGCCCTAAGCTGTGGCACATAGTGGTATACTGCAGCACTGCAGTCAGAGTTTGATCCTGAGTTCGATCCTGATGGAAGTCGGTTTCAGGTAGGTAACTCAAAGTTGGCTCAGCCTTCCACCCTTCCAAGGTTGCTAGAATGAGTACCCAGCTTGCTGGGGATAAAGTGTAGATGACTGGGGAAGACAGTGGCAAACCACCCTGTAAACAAAGTCTGCCTAGTAAACATTATGATGTGACATCACTCCATGAGTCAGTATTGACCTGGTGTTTGCACAGGGGACTACCTTCACCTTCACCTTTAAGCATTTGTTCCCTGCTCGAATTAAGCTGATTCCATTTTGCATTATATCTTTGCATCCTGACTCCCTTGTCTGCACCTTCTGAAGGGCTTGGAAATCTTCATTCCTACTTTGATGAAGGAAGTTTTAACTCTCAAAAGCATATACCCCTCAAATTTTATTGGTCTCAAAGGTGCTACTGGGCTTGAATTTAGCTCTTTATGCACCCCTTCATTGTCTGATGGAGGATTCCACTGAGTTTTAATTTAATGCCTACAATAAATTTTAATACATCA
The DNA here is from genome assembly GCF_021028975.2 of Sphaerodactylus townsendi. Taxonomy (NCBI): domain Eukaryota; kingdom Metazoa; phylum Chordata; class Lepidosauria; order Squamata; family Sphaerodactylidae; genus Sphaerodactylus; species Sphaerodactylus townsendi. The sequence goes on from NC_059430.1 coordinate 111,661,025, forward strand.
GGTAGATCATTTCATTCCTGTATTACCTTGATTAACTGGTTTCCTTCTCTGCTCTTCAACTGCTTCATTTACATGCTTGCAATAAGATTGAGGGAGGGAGTTTCTACTTTGGTTTGAAGACAAAATCATGCTGTTTCTGAGCAGTTCTGCAGGGGGGGCTATTGGGGTTCAATGTCTATCTATTGCAGGGGTAGGGAACCTGCGGCATTCCAGATGTTCAGGAACTACAATTCCCATCAGCCTCTGTCAGCATGGCCAATTGGCCATGCTGGTAGGGGCTGATGGGAATTGTAGTTCCTGAACATCTGGAGAGCCGCAGGTTCCCTACCCCTGATCTATTGCATACAATGGGAGCTGCCTAGAGAGCCTTTGGGTTTAGAGTTGGGGTGTACATTTTCAAGCAAACAGATAAATATGATCACATCATTCAAGCTTCCTGTTTTGCCATGTTTTTATGTCTGCAAATGTAGAGCAGGGGGAGGCATGAGTGAAAACACAGGCATGAGAAATGTGGCAAACTGCATACAAAGCCTTTGGTAAAAAAACAAGTGATTTTTTAAAAAAAAATCAGAAGTCTAGTGGCACCTTAAAGACTAACAAAACTTATTCCATCAAAAGTTCAGAGATCACTTCATCATACACCTAATTCATCATTTTCAACTCAGAAGCAAGACCAGATGCTTGGGAATTCTAAAATCTAGACCATGTTCAACAAAGATAGACCCTCCATGTCATTACTGCTGCTAAAAGAATTATGTGACAACAGATAAATGTCCACTTCCCATAATCTAGTGGGTTGGGGACTTTACAACCCCATCAATGCTGGAATTTATGATAGGTAGACAACAATTTAAAAAATGAACTTATTTTTAGATTTTGGAGACCTTTTATAGCTTCTGATGCGCAGACCTCCCACCATGGTTGTTACATTTTGAAAATGTTTCTGCATGTTGGTAATTACTTCTTCATCATCTTCATCATCTTCATCATCTTCATCATCTTCATCATCATCTTCATCATCTTCATCATCTTCTTCTTCTTCTTCTTGACAGAAAGCCAGATGTTGGACCAGATGATGAACTTTTTGTAAGCCTTCCCATCAGCTCTCCCTGGCAAGAGCTCTCCAAGTTTCTAGAAAGTATTCTTCCCAGCCTGGATGCCTGAGTTCATCCGAGTTCATATCTTGGATTTATTTATTTTAAAATATTAATATTCAACTCTTCTGGAGCTCAGAGAGACTCCCAAATAGTATGCATATAAAATGCAGCCAATATGTATTTAAATTTGAAGGAATTAAAACTTCAGAATTAGCTGTTTCTCCTATTAACATCTCCTTCTAGCACATACAATTTTTCTCTTTAAAGCTAACCAGAGGCCTATTTAAAAAACCAGGTCATGGTGATTTTTCTAAAAGTCAACAGAGTCAAATGCTGCCACATTTTTTTCTGGCTCTCCTTTTACTGACTTCAATCTCAGTTCTCAGCTATATGGAACTGTCGCAAAAATGATCTGACAGATCTTAATGTACGTGTGGATTTATACCAGGAGAGGAGGTCTCTAAGGTCAAATTACCTGGGATTGAAATTTGTGGGGAAACTTTTCCCCCTGAATCAGGGCAATAAACTTTGTTTGAAAGAATGCTCAAAAAGTTCAATGGATGTATAGATATGTGTGTTATCTGGTGTATTTTTAATATCTTCTATATTCACACTGAGGAGCTTTAGAGTATGAATTGCAATTCAAGACATGATTCAAGCCCAGTGGCACCACAGAATCCAGCAAGATTTTTGGCATATAAGCTTCTTGAGAGTCAATCAATGCTGTCTTCATCGGATACTGCTGAGAATACAAACTCTCAAAAGCTCTTAACCCAAAAACCTAGTTTGTCTCTAAGGTTCTACTGGACTCAAATCTAGCTGTTCTTCTGCAGACTGACATGGCTGCCCTCTGAAACTATTTCAAGTCTCATGTAATTAATCTTCACAGAAAGATGGGTATGTTTCTCATTTTACAGATAGTCATTTGTGGGTCCAGATGGTTGTCCAAAGAAGACCCCTGATCTTCCAAAGATTTTCCTAAGATCTGAACAGCTGGGGTTTTGACAGCTCATTGTGTCTGAAAGTTACTGAAAGGTTCTTGATTCACAATCCCTGACATAATATTTTGACTGTCTTATCGTCGGAAAAACTGTAACTTGTCAGTTTAAGAGGTAACATGGCAGTTATTTCTTAATGAATGGGAAAGGGGGGAAATTACCTAGGAAATTATGAGAACCAGATCTACCTAAGTCACTACAATTTCCAAAGAAATCAAGCCATCTTGCTTCCTTTTAATACATACCAGAAGGATCATCTCCAGTTGTAGGAATCTGCCTCAGATGTGAGATCAGACGGTGATGTTGTTACAGGAGTCCTGCTGCATCAGACCAGTGGTCCCTCTACTAGCATCCTCTCCCAAATACTGGCCAAGTAGATGCCCCTGAACTCTAGAGTTTGAACTCTCCCCAGAAGCTAAAATGACCCCACTGAAGCCATTGTACTTTGGTCACATGATAAGAAGACAAGACTCACTGGAAAAGACAATAACGCTAGGAAAAGCGGAAGGCAGTAGGAAAAGTGGAAGCCCCAGTATGAGATGGATTGATTCAATAAAGGAAGCTGCAGCTTCCCCAGTTGTCTATACTTTACCCCCCAGCAAGCTGGGCATTCATTTTATCAACCTTGGTAGGATGGCAGGCTGAGTTAACACTGAGCTGGCTACTAGAAACTGACTTCTGTGGGGATCAAACTCACATCATGAGCAGAGCTAGGACTGCAGCTTGCCACTCTGCACCACAGGGCTGATCGATGTACCATTCCATAAACCATTCCATAAACCATTTATATCCATACATTGTCATTTTTCCCCTAAACTGAATGTTGTAGGGAAGTTGGTCCAGCCTCAATAATTTTGGCTGCCATTTTCTGCTACTAACTTTAAAAAAAAGAAGAAAGAAAGATGCGGCGACCAGAACTGTATGCAGGATTCTAAACATCTCTACTTTTGAAAGGATAATGAATCGGATATGTTTATTTGTTTTGCTTTGGGACTTAATTTATGTTTAATAGATTATAGGTCGCTTTGTCATTGTTCTGCAATCATCATTTTATTGCAAGCTGTCCATACAAGTATGTATATGTGTGTGTGTGTGTATGTGTGTGTGTATACATATGTATGTATGTATGTATGTGTGTGTGTATATGTATATGTATATGTATATGTATATATATATTTGTATGTATATGTACACATACATACATATATACATACTTACATACATATATACATACATATACATATACATATATATACATGCATATACATACATATACACACACACATATACACACACACATATACACACACACACACACACATATATATATACACATATACATACACACACATACATATACATATACATATATTATTGCAAGCTGTCCATACAAGTAGAATGGAGGAATTATATATATATAATTTCCGCAATAAAGAAATAAAACAGGGTCTTTTTCAATTGCTGCTTGCTCGCTAACAGCCAAGAAAATATGATTTCCCATCCACTCGACTCTTTCCAGCTCTTCCACTTTCTCAGCAGCCATTAGCTCCTTTCAACAATGACAAGCTACGGCAGGGACGAGGGTCAGGAAGAGGACCCAGACACAGTTCCCTTCAGGGAGAGTTAGTGGAATGGCTTTTCTTTGCCATATGAAAGCAGACCCGAAAGTACAAGTTTGTCATTCCGGCAGTCACTTCCCTATAATTGGGAGCTAGAAGCTGGATCTATGGGGCCTGCACACTCTCTAAGTTTGCTCGAAGCATCCATCCTCGTTGCGTTGAATCACAATGTAACTGTCTGTGATTTACACTATTCCCGCAGTTGGGGAAGGCAAGGTCACCCCCTTCTTCTTTGGGTTACTTACGATTAGAAAATTGAAACCGTTTGAACTGCGACAATATGTCTTAATGTAGCAAAAGTTGGGAAATTGAGCTGTACAAATGGTTTTTTGCTATTAGTCCTTTTGAGACATTTTTTTTTAAAAAAAGAAATTACTCTATCAAGGGGATGACTACAGCCTATTACCAAAATAGATGGCCCCTCCTGAGTCGGTTCCAGAAGCTGGTAGAAATAATTACATTTAAAGTAGGGCTAAGATAAAGGGAGCTTTTTAGAAGTTTTCAAAGAGCAGAATTTGGAAACTCAGACCCTTTGACGGATGTCTGAGCTCCCATTGAGACCCCCCTGGGAGTGCCCGACAAGTATCTGAACAACTTTACGTAATTTTACTGTATTGCGATGGCCATTAATTTTTAATTTAGAGTTCATAAATGTGTAATTTGTTGATTCCCTTTTTATTTGCTCCCCATTTGTAAAATATCCGTCTGTGATGTAAAATCTAATACATACGCACTAAAGGGGCCGTGACTCAGTGCGAAAGCATCCTCTCGGCATGCAGAAGATATCAGGTTTGGTCCCCGGCATCTCCAGTTCAAGTAGACGACGTGGAAGCCTTCTGCCTGGAGAACCACTGCTAATCTGAGTAGATAATGGCCCTTTCTGCACAAATCATCTAAAACGTTTCTAAAATGTTTTCAACCCCCCCCATTACAACAATGTATATCAACCAAACTGTTTATAAGATGTCTACAGAATAATTTATCAGACAGGATAAGCTGGTCTCACTACTCATTCTATGTATGGTCGAATCCCCACTTGAAATTTGCATGTAGATCCAAACCTGTTCGTTGTGAAACCGTGTCCTCTTCATCGGAGTTTCTCCCTCCCCACCGCAGCGAGCACACAGCAGACACACCCGGTTGCAGAACTCTTAGCAATCCCCACTACCAGGCGAGCTCGCTTCGCCAGTCTCCCCTGATTGGCTGGGGAGCCTTGATGGGGCGGGACCTTTTCCCACTGCGGAAACGTACATTGTAGGGGTGTGATAAAAAAAACAGTGTGTAAAAGTTTAATGTTTAACTATTTAACTGTGCAAACAGTTAATCGTTACCTGTGTGAACCATTAACAATTCAAAGTTACATGTTTGACTGTTTAACGTTTGCATCCCCTTCTGCTGGCTGCTCGCAAAAGCAGAAACGAAACCAAGGAAAGGCTGCGTGTGCATCGCAGTGCTGATTGGTTGCCCGAATTTCACGTCACACTCCAGGGCAGGAAACAAGTCAGGGTTTCAACCCTCATCCCTCCCCTCGGATCAGCTCTGAACTGTGTTAATGGGGTCTATGCCACTTGCAACCAGGTCCTACCGGAAGGCGGATTAATGGGGAGAACGAGCGCCAGAAACGAAATCTGCCATGCAAGCAATGGGGAGGTCATCCCTCAAACCTGGTTAGTTTGTGTTCTGAAGCCTGGCTAAGACGGTAGTGGGGATTCGACCTATGTCCGTTCTCATCCCCTCAAAACAATGATTGGTCATTACATGATTCCCTCCCCCCCCCTTTTTGAGTTCTGTGTTAAATGGATGCTTCAATGCTTCAAAGCCTCGTGTTGCGCTTCTCTGCTTTTCGTATTCTTGGTGCTTTGAAGATTGCCCCCTCCCCAAATAAAAAAACAAACAGAATTGCTGCAAATAAACAGGCCAGATGGAACAGAGTGGGCTCAGAAAATGGAACCAAGGAGGAAGTTCGGGGAAGCAGAGCAGCATGGGAAACGTAATCAATAGATCACTCAGCACTGAAAATGTTTTCAAAACGTTTCAACTGGAGAATATTTTAAAAACGGATTAATTTAAAATGTCTTGAGGCTGGGAATAAAATGTTTGGAGGTAAAACGAAATGCAGAACTCCATGGAGGAAGCATTTTGTTTCCTGCCTCAAAATATTTTAAAACACTTAAAATTGTTTTAATTGTTGTAACCCCGTCCTGAGCCCTTTGGGATAGAAATGAGATAAATAAAATAAAAAATAAAAATAAAAGGTTGGTGTGGAAAGGGCCAACATTGTTTTTAAAGATGTAGGTCTAAATCACTATGAGGCAGCTTCATATGTTCATACAATCATACCTTTTACCTTTTTGTTTTCCATTTCCTTACATATCTCCCACCTGTTGCGGTAGAGTTGTCTGGTAACTAAACCCTGTCTTTTTAATTTCAGCAATTAGCTCCCTCCATTCCTTACTATTTTGCATACAGCTTTTCCAATGAGCTCTTCTAACAACTTCCTATTGCTGCAACATCATGAGGAACTGCATGATACATTGCCAACTAAGCAAAACACTAGATTAGCGTGTTCCTCAAAGGCACTAATTTTACACTTTAGCATATGGTTACGCCGCGCATCTTGCAAAGATCAATGGGAGGGAACTCCTGTATAATGCCTTCATCCCAGCAAGAGCTGATCAGCCCTGAAAGAAGGTGTGAAGATGGGAAAACACAGGCACAGTCCATACGGTGAAAAGAGATTATAATTACAATTTCAACAAGGCAGGTTGAAGCAGTAAAATGCAGACTTATTTGTTTTTATTTTGGCTGTTGTGGGTTTTCCGGGCTGCGTGGCTATGGGTCTGCAGTTCCACCTGCATCTACCACTTACATCTTCAGAGGCATGTCATGGTAAGATGTGTTTCTCTCCAAGGCACAGTGTGGCACAAAAGCCCCTTCCACACATGCAGAATAATGCACTTTCAATCCATTTTCAATGCACTTTGCAGCTGGATTTTACTGTGTGGAACAGCAAAATCCACTTGCAAACAATTGTGAAAGAGGATTGAAAGTGCATTATTCTGCATGCATGGAAGGGTCAGAGAAGAGAAGAGAAGAGAAGAGAAGAGAAGAGAAGAGAAGAGAAGAGAAGAGAAGAGAAGAGAAGAGAAGAGAAGAGAAGAGAAGAGAAGAGAAGAGAAGAGAAGAGGAGTTTTGGATTTATATCCCCCTTTTCTCTTTTGAAGGAGACTCAAAGGGACTTACAATGTCCTTTCCCTTCCCCCGCCCCCCCACAGCAGACACCCTGCGAGGTGGGTGGGGCTGAAAGAGCTCCGAGAAGCTGTGACTAGCCCAAGGTCACCCAGCTGGCGTGTGTTGGAGTGCACAGGCTAATCTGAATTCCCCAGATAAGACTCCACAGCTAAAGCGGCAGAGCAAGGAATCAAACCCGGTTCCTCCAGATTAGAATGCACCTGCTCTTAACCATTACGCCACAGCTGCTCCCAAAGAGGAAAACCTCTGGCCGTGACATGCCTCTGAAGATGTAAGTGGTAGATGCAGGTGGAACTGCCAGACCATGGTCATACAGCCCAGAAAACCCACAATAGCCAGTTGATTCTGGCCACGAGAGCCTGTGACAATACCCTTTTAAAAAAATTTTAAACATTTCCCCTGCCTTTCCTCATGGTTCAAGGCAGTTTACAATAATTTTTAAAAAACATCTCTGACTAAAAGCTGAATAAAATAACATTTATTTAAGCTCAGCCTAGGGGGCGGGTGGGCAAGATGTTAATTACTAATAATAATCTGCTACTGATCAACAATTTTGGCCAGCTTTTAGTTTTAATAATGTCATGCAAACAGAAGGGCTGCGGCACCAAGGTTGGACTGTGCTGATGGTATCAGACGGACTAAATCTGGCCCTGCCTGTGACCTGCCTGTTCTATGAAAAGTCCTGTTGGAGATCATTATCAGGGAAGGCTGTCTGAGGAACATAGCTGATGCATGAGAGTATATCAGTGGCGGAGCTACAAGTGGGAGGGGGGTGCACCATGCATCAGGTGCATGCCTGGGGTGTGGAAAATCACCCCCAGGCCCCTCCCTCTTCCCCCTGCCCCCTCAGAGCCCCCCTGTGGTGCCCCCTTGCGGCACCCCCCACCCCTTTTCCCACACTTACCTTAGTTCCTTTCCTTTTCCTAGAACTTTTTCAGGCTGAAAAAAAGGGCTGTTCACAATACAGGCTAAAAATGGCCTGAGGAGCTAAAGTTCCCAGGAGACCTTGGGGCTCACAAGGTCTCCTGAGAAGTATAGTTCCCATCAGGCTGTTTTTAAGCCTGAACTGCGAATAGGCCTTTTTTTCAGCCTGAAAACGTTCTAGGAAAAGGAAAGGAACTAAGGTAAGTGTGGGAAGGGGGGAAGAAGGGGTGCTGCGGGGGGGCATGGGGGGACATGAGGGGTGGAAAATATAGACTGCGCACGGGGCGCAATTTGGCACAGCTACGCCTCTGGAGTATATCGAGAGATATGGTCTGATGAGATGTGGAAAGAGGCCGAAACAGTGGAGGAAGAGGCACAGCGCCACATTTAGCAAGGAAGGAAGCATTGAAAGTCATTATGCATAACTCCACCTCCCAATATCACTGGATCTGACCCCGGCCCCATGATTATCAGAGTCTGTAAAGTGATCCCACTTGAAGTGAGAGAAGAACAGGGGGGGGGGGAAATCTGTGACAGAGGATGCTGAATAAGCAAATTCTATGAGCATGGCTTTCAAGGATTCTTCTGCTCTGAAGCTCTGTGAGGACTAACAGCTCAGCAACCTTTTACTGTAACTGCACCATAATGGATGCCATGGGATTTGTACCCATATTATGGAAAGCTCCTTCCGAACAGCAGTTCCTTGCATAATCTTTGCGGCCAAGGGGAGTTCTGTTGACATCCATCTGCATATATTTGCACGCCTGCCATTAATATTGAGTTAGACATGCACTGATTACATTACGCTGCTAAATCCAGCATTAATCTGAAAGCCCTGGGAGTAGATAACATGATTTGGGGTAATGTGTGCACGTGTTAACAGTGGGGATAGCAGTCCTTGCCCAGTTTTAACAGGCGGGCTTTGTCCTCTGAAAAGAGGAAGCTGGTTGTGTTTGTTGCTGGTACCTACCGGGAGTGTTTTTGTCTGAAAAGCCATATGACAGGCATTTTCCTTCAGTCAAGCAGTTTTAGACCACAGAATTGAGCTGAGACAAATTTCCCCACCATTCTTGCAATTGTAGGAAAAACATTTAAGCAACACTGCACTCTTGGGGAAGTCTTTATAGGGTTATGGGGAAGGGCTGTTTTTGAAGTAGAGGCACCAGATTTTTAACATAGCTGCAGTTGCCTCATTATGAGAGATCCCCAAGTTTGGTCAGTGGGTCCAATTTCATAGATACCCAGTTTTTTTCCATTTGGGGGCCTGTAAAATTGGAACCCCTAACCCACTCTTCACCAAACTTGGGGGTCTCATCAGGAGAGGTACCTGCAGCTCCACTGAAAATTTGGCGCCTTCACCTTGAAAAACACCTCCTCCACCTGAGCCCTGGAAAGATTTGCTGTGGAGTTAAAGGGAACTGTTCCTATGTTACTTAATGGAAAAAATGTGCAGGGCTCGGGGGGGGGGGGGTATTTTTTTTGAGGTAGAGGCACCAGAAACTATGCTGCAAATTATAACAACCCACTTACAGGAACCCTCACTTTTGGTGAAGAATGGGTCAGGAGGTCCAATTTTATGGTCTCCCAAATTGTTTTCCATTGTTTCCAATGAGGATGGATGGGTGCACCCTCTTTGGGGGCCCATAAAATTGAACCACAACCTAATATTCACCAAAATAGGGGGATTCTTGTAAGAATCGTTGCTTGCAGCTATGCTGAAAAATTGGTGACTTTACCTCCAAAAACTGCCACCAGCCCAGAGCTTCACAAATTTTATGGACCTGAAAAAAATTGGCTAGGCTTGAAGGCCCCTTGGACATAATAAGAGCCAGGAATACCAACTGACTTGTATGGGTTCCATTAACATACATCACAACACAAAAAAAGTTGCAATGAAAATGTCGATTGGATTTTGGATGAAGGTCTCTAAGCCCAGATAGACTGCCCTGAGATTTGAATGGCTGAGCTTACAGTGGAATAACAGCTCTTGAAAGTAGCAGAAATCTTCAGGGTGCTGAATGAAAGCCCCCACAGTAGAACGACAGCACCTGAAAGTAGAAGAAGTGATCAGAAACTGGAATTATAGCCCCCAGAGTGGAATGGTGGCCCCAGAAATAGCATGAGTGTTCTGAGACTGGAGGGACAGTCCCAGAATAGAATCATAGGCCATTTCCGCACGTCCGTGCTCGGGGCGTGCGTGGGCGTATATGATGCTGATGCACCCCCCCCCCCGGGACCATTTGCACGAACGGTTCCGGTAGGGGCGGGGAAGACGGCGCAGCCTGCGCAGAGACTGTGCCATCCCTCGAATGCCTTACCGTCCCTCTGACTTTCCGGCGCGTTGCCCAGGCCAGGGGACACGCCCCCCTGCCCTGCGCGACAGCTCTGGAGTCGCAGCGCGGGGGCGGCGTGTCCCCTGGCCTGGGCGACGCGTTGGCAGGTCAGAGGGACAGTAAGGCATTCAGGAAAGAGGGTGAAATGGTGCCTTCCAGCCACTGCCATTCACACAGCAGCGGTTGGAAGCCGCGGTTTCCGAAAAACCTCGTTCAGGGAGCGAGGTTTGGAAACAGCGGCTTCGCGCTGCTCAGGGGTTGCGAGACCGCTGCTGATGTGCGAACCCCTCCCCAGGGACGCTGTTTTCAGCATCCCTGGGATGCTGTATTCCGCCTGTGCGGAAACAGCCTCTGTCCTTGAAGCAGCAAGTACATTATGGGACTGGAATGGCAGCTCTCAGAGTGGAATGACAGCTCCTGGGGATAGCAGAACTGCTCTGGTACTGGAATGACAACCGTTGTGATTGAAATCAGTATAAGGTATTTAGTTCCACTCTTAAGGTCTGATTACAGGGGTAAATCACTGATTTCAATTACAGAGACCGTCATTCCACCCTGGGAAGTGTCATTCTAGCCCCAGGACATTTCTTTTATTCCCAGGGGCATGTGCTATATTGGAACTGAAAACTGATGAGTGAGAACCACTTGATGGTAGATATGATGCAAAATATCATACTACCAACAAATATAGAGTGGTCATTGACCACAAATAAACAGTTATGGTTATACTACCAATAACACCCTGTAACCTGACTAGATATAAACGCCATATGCCATGTGCATGCGAAATAAAATATTTATTCACATGTCGCGAAAGACTTCATCTTTAAATCTCCAGCTTCGTTGTAGAACAATTATATAGCCGACATATGTGGCAAATCGGTTACACATAGCATGTCACATATCACTTCATATAGCGATACAGAAACAAACGAACAAAAACTACAATGAATCATTCTGGTATACAGTAACACACAACGTATATGATGTGCTATGGATATGATGTGCTATGTGCATGATGTGCTATGTGTCCAAAAGTTCTATCTTATTTATGAGCACCCAGATTCGACTCTCATTTTGTGTTCTCCCACAATCAGCACTTCTTCAAAACCTACATTCTTATCTTGCATGCTGTAGGTCTCTCATCACTCACTAAAATGATATTTACTGCGATTCTGTGATCTGCATTGCATTCCCACGATTCACCCATCTACAGCAAAGAGTGTAAGGCTGTTTCGGCACGGGTGGGATACAGCGTCCCTGGGACGCTAAAAACAGCGTCCCTGGGGAGGGGTTCGCACAGCCACCGCCGCTGCATTGCAGCAGTGGTGGCCTCGCAACCCCTGAGCGGCACGAAGCTGCTGTTTCCGAACTTCGCTCCCTGAGCGAGGTATTTCAGAAACAGCGGCTTCCAACCGCTGCCATGTGAACGGCAGCAGCTGGAAGGTGCCATTTTCCCTCCCTTTCCTGAACGCCTACCTTGTCTCCTGGCTTCTGGCTTGTTGCAGAGGCCAGGGGACACACACCCCCTGGCCTGTGACTCCAGAGCCGTTGCTCCAGGCTGCGGGGGCGTGTCCCCTGGCTTCTGCGACGAGCTGGAAGCCAGGAAACAAGGTAGGCATTCGGCGACGGCGCAGCCTGTGTGAAGGCTGCGCTGCCGCCTGCCGCCCTCCTGGGACTGTCCATGCAAACGGTCCCAGGGGGGTGCATCGGCATTGTTTATGCCGACACCCCCCCACACCGTTGCGGTGCGGAAAGGGCCTTAGACATGAACCATTGGGGCTAGGTTTTTAAAAACTTCACCACTCTGCCTTAGTCTAGGTTCAGTGTGTAATCTTGGCCAAGTCACTATAACTTTTTCTAATGTACCTCTCAGGGTTCATTTGATATATTTATTTACTTCATTTGTACCTTGTCTTTCTTCCCAACAGAGAGTCCAAGTAGGAAAAGGGGCCTTGTTACTCTCTCTGGAACCAGCACTGCATGGGACTGATGAAGTGGTGTCTGTCTGTAGCAAACTAATCTGGTGGAAAGGGCTACCAAGACACAGCTGTTTTATGGCATCCCTGTAGGGGTTTCAAGGCAAGAATTAGTCAAAGATGGTTTATCATTGGCTCCCTCCACATCGGCTGAGAATTCAGAGAGAAAAGTGATTGACATAAGGTCACCCAACAGTGTTCATGTGGAGGAGTAGAAACTCGAACCCGGTTCTCCAGATTAAAGCCCGCACTCTTAGCCACTACACCATGCTGGTTCAGAGAAAACTAATGCCCAGGTATATTTGTCAGTTTTAAAGATGTGATAAGTCTTTTTCCGATTTTGGCTCCAACAGATTGGCATGGAGCTTTTTTGCCTACATCCAAAACCTTCTCCACCTAGGAACACAAGACAACAAAAATAAGGCAATATTTTTGAACTAGGAGAATTTTCTTGAATATCTCCTGAGTCCTTTCACTTAGCTCATGGATTCCTGAATTCCCCCAATATGAATTGTGAAATTTGCAAAATTGTATCTCACAATTTCTTCGCCCTTGCCTTCACTTTTTCGTTTGTTCGGTGAAGTCAGTCACGTATCTGAATTAGTAATTTCAAAATCCTTATAAACGAGAAAATATTATGCTGAATGTTGACTTTCTAAACACCAATGACTGTCAAAGATTTGACTCTTTGTACAACATGCTTGTCTGACATTTTCATACATTCTCAACCGTGGACAAACCAAATGTCCACAGTTGAACTGGAATCCAACACAAAATTTCATTGAATGTTAATGGCATTTACTTTGGCTTATGTGCCCACAGGCTCGATTTGTCAAACATTCTCCCCAAAACACAAAGACAATGGCAAAAATAACTTCAGGGCAGGGGAAAAAATAATTCTAATAAGCCTGGAAAATCCAAATGCCCACTCTGTGATTATTTTGTGTACTGGGAGAAGTGCCTGAAGCAATTACATTTTTTTTGGTATGCACATTCATGGCTGTTGACAGTGATTAGCTATGCAAGAAAGAATCCAAAGAAACAAATCTTGTAGGCGCTGCTAATTGGCATTAACAGCAATGTTAATATTGTCCACTTATTCTGCTTGGCTCTAGCAGAAACCGTGATAGGAATTTATGCCCAAGAGGTTTGCTTATAGCCTAAGTTTCATCACGCCATAGAGGTATGTAATCTGGGAAGCAGGATGTTTCTAAAGACTGGGAAGAGGACATGGTATGATGGCAAAGCACCAATTTTGAATGCAAAAGGTGCAATTTCTGGCATACCTGATGCCAGGAAAGTTCTTCTCTACCTTAGAAAAGCAGCTATGAATCAACATAGACAACTCTACATTAGATGGACCAATGGGCTGATTTGCTGTAAGGCAGCTTCAGTGAGGAAGGGACTGTATCCATTGCTGTCACAACCTGCATGTGAGCTCCCAAAGGCATCTGGTAGGCCACTGTGAGCAGAGCCCATCTAGTCCAGTAAAGTGCTGGACTAGATGGGCTCTGGTCTGATCCAGCAGGCTCTTTCTTATGCTCTTATGTGGCCCAGCCCAGTTATAGACCATAAAGTCCCTGGTAACCTGATTATTTGGCTCTCCTGTTTAAAGATATCAAGTGCTGGCCATTCAAAGCAGACCACAGGGAGTTTGACAAACGTGTGTACTGATGGCATATGCTAGATATTCAAAGGTTGGTGTGTTTGCTGTCTATAAAGACTCTCATGATTTTAGGGCCATGGCTTTCAAACCATGGATTGGGGCCATTGGTTGGGTTGCACTGCTGGGTAGTGAGCCCCTGTATAACCTCCTGCTGGGTAATGAGCCCCTGCATAACCCCCCTCTCCATCTCAGGACTCAAGGAAGGATCCTTTGGAAGGGTCATGTGTTCATGTGTGCATGCATACAGCCAAGATGCCATGGTTCTGTATGTACACATGCTAAAGGCTGCAGCAGGGGAATGAGATGAGATTTAGGACCATGCATGTAGACCCATTGATGAAGATTGTTTGGGGATGGGAATACCCAAAATGAAAAAAGAGAGAGCACTCCTCACATTTGTGGCCAGATGTGCAGATACTACTCCAGTGAATAAAACACAGGACACGCTCTGGATTGAAATGGGCCACAGCCCTTTTATTGAATGTTGAAGCTTAGTGAACAAGAGGAGCGCATCTTAACTGACCCGGACAGCATCACAACTGACCCGGCACCAACCTCAATCCTTCATGGGGTGATCCTACAGGTCCCAGGCCACCGGGTGCTCACCCCTTGCGGCCCCTAAACGGTGAGTTGTCGGGCTCCACTGCAGAGGCCTTCCCAGCATGCTCCCTGAGCCCGACCCATCCCAAGCCCCGTTTTGAGGCCTTGAACCACAGGGAGGTCCGTCGTGTGATTTCAGCCTCCCCACAAGGATGCACTCCTTTCCCCAAGCTGCTAGGGCTGTGACGTGAGTAGCAGCACATCTAACATTCCCGTCCCGTAAAGGGAGGGAGGGAGGGAGGGTCAGTTTGCCAAAGGTCATCTTTTTACCCAAACCTGGGTTGGACCTGGTCCCAAGCAAACAGCACAGGCACCAAACACTTTATTTTTCCCACCTGGTGCCCATTTTCCTGCCTTCCTTACGTCATTTCAGTTTCCTTTCTGCAACAAAATGTATATTTAATATATTTTAATAGTTATCTATTATACTTCTCAACCTCTTTGGTTCCTAGCTACTCACCATTCTTTCGGAACTCTCTCAGCCCCACCTACCTCACAATGTGCCTGTTGTGTGTGGGGGAAGGTGATTGTCAGCTGCTTTGAGATTCCTTATGGTAGAGAAAAGCAGGGTTTAAAAACCAACTCTTTTTCTTCTTAGCACTGCATGGGAAGAAGAGACCATGCACGCTGCCTTGAGATCCATGGCAGAAGGACAAAGCAAACAAAGATCTAAAAACAGAACTTCAAAAGTCAGACTAGGTAGAACTTCTGAGGCATCTCTTTCATCACGGCAGGTGTTAACCAACTTACCCTGCATGTTTCTAAGCGTATCCTGTCTGTTTTCACTTTGCTTTTGTTCCAGTTCTGTGTAACCTCATTTTGTTCACTTTATTTTATTCCGGCCTTCCTAGCGCTTTGACTGGATTAAGTTTCCGACTGTTTCTTTGGCCCTTAATCTCTGTGTTTATAGACACTTTAAAAAGCCCAAGACCTGCAGAGTACCAACCTGACCCAACCGTTGATAATTGCTGGTGGAGAAGGCCCTCTAGAAAGATACTGTTGACCTGGAGAACAAGCTCTTTAAACATGCACTAATTGAAATTCCACAGGTTGCTCTTTTTACCCTCCTTTATTGCTGGTATGAGCCCGAGCAAGCATTTTTAATCTTTCACACTAGTCTACAAGTCTGCTGGAAGAACAAGAATCAAGAAGTCTGGGCATGAAGGCCAGAACGTCAAAGAACAATTTCACCTCCTGGGGAAGTGAGAGCATTTTTGAAGATTCACACCAACCTGAGATCACCATGCCCCGGATGCCAAGTCATTCTTGCCTAATTGTAGGCACTGGGGGAAATTATCCATGGTTAAAGGCCCTTCTGCCGTTCTCGTGATAATGGAAAAGTACAGCATTAATCCAGCAGTGCAAGCAATACTTTCAAAAATGAAGCCATGGCTGTGGGGGTGAATATTTTTTTTCCCTGAAGCTAAAAGTAAAGTATTTGCTATCAAACTGCAGCTGACTCCAGCAAACCCATGAAGTGTTGACCTTGTGTAGTTTTCAAGAAAAGTTATTGACCCCCAAAGTTGCCAACCCTAATGTTGATTCTCAAAAGCTTATATCCTGAAAATCTTGTTGGTTTGTTCGGTGCTACTGAACTGGAATCCATCTATTGTGACCCCTGTTTTCCTTGTTTGTCTCCCATCCAAGTACTAACCACATCCTCAGAACTAGCTACCTCCATCCTAGAAGGAGGATTGGCTTGCAGCCTCCCAATATTTTGTGATTCGTTCCAGCACCCCATGGCAGCCATTAACTTAAATCCAACCACAATGTTAGTTTTACATTATGGAACATGACTATCATAATGCTTTAAACTGATGTGTGTGTAAGCCACCGTGAGCTTCAGCTGGGATAGGGCACGGTACAAATCTAATAAAAATAAATTATAAATTATGAGAGCCATCGTGGTGTAGTGGTTAGGAGCAGTGGATTCTAATATGAAGAGCTGAGTTTGATTCCCCACTCCTCCACATGACTGGCAGACTCAAATCTGGTGGGCCAAGTTTGTTTCCCTACTCCTACACATCAAGCCTGCTGGGTGACTTTGAGAAAGTCTCAGTTCGAACTCTCTCATTCCCACCTATCTCCCAAGGGATCTGTTGTGGGGCGGGGCAGAGAAGATGAAAGTCAACCAGCGTGAGGAAAGGGGGATATAAAAGCCAACTCTTCTTTTCTTCTTTTGTCATGGCACCTCCTTTATAGAAGATTGATTGGTTTGTGTGATGGACAAGAGGCTATCCTACCCCTGAAGAGAAAATAACCACTCTGATGAGCCTATGTGAGGGCTGCTCCAGCAACCAATTACCGTTTAGGAGAGGGATTTAATGTTGGAGGGAAACACAGCAGCAATTGGTTCAGATCTGCCTTCTTGGAGACTGTGTGAAGAGAGTTAAGGTCTGCCTCCAGGAGACAACAGAGACAGCTCAGGTCTGGCTCAGCAAAAGAGCAGACAGAGGCATTTTACCCACAGACAAAATATCCTGGGATAGACCCAGGATCATATATCCCAGGGTGT
Source organism: Sphaerodactylus townsendi (assembly GCF_021028975.2). Taxonomy (NCBI): domain Eukaryota; kingdom Metazoa; phylum Chordata; class Lepidosauria; order Squamata; family Sphaerodactylidae; genus Sphaerodactylus; species Sphaerodactylus townsendi. The sequence goes on from NC_059430.1 coordinate 111,678,008, forward strand.
TTTTATCCTAGTTTCTCCCTTTGCACAGCTGACTGTCAGTGCGTTCAGGCTGGGAGAAGGAACTCCAGTGAATTATGCACGAGCCCCGGGCTATTTTCATTTTCCACATGAACGTTTACATATATCTCAATTATGTAGTTTACGTAGTTTGCATACGTTTACGTAGTTTATGTAGATTCTGTTTTTCCAATGTTCTGTTTGGCAGGGGTGGGGAGAGCAGGCAGAGCTAAGGGGTGGGGAGAGCTAAGCGGTGGGGAGGAGATAAGGGGGGAGAGCTAAGGGGTGGGGAGAGCAGGCAGCAAAGCCAGAAAAATAAACCAACCCGTCTCCCACGATATTTGCCTGGGAGTGGGAGCGGTGTGGGCTTTTTCAAAAGAACAGCCAATGTCATTGTTTTTTGAAAGCCAGGGATAAGGGAAATCTCGTAGGGTGGCCCCAAGTTAGGCCCAGAAGCCATGCGGAAACCATGCCCGAACTGGGATGTTTCACCTCCTTATCCCAGGATATTTTGTCCATGGGGACAATGCCAGAGTGAAGGGTAGCTCCATTTTGTTATGTAGCAGAGTGGTTAAGTTATTCTTCTTAGAAAGAATAGAGTGCCTGGTTGTTAGATCTGTCTCTGGTAATGTAAAGACCTTATACCATTTAGTCTGATTTTGGGGGGAAAAAACAAGTTGGTGTGGGTGGAATCTTGTGTGTGAGAGAAAATCCAACCTAGTAGCTAGTCAGTGAAAACCTGTTTGTGCCTGAAAGCATTAAAGAAAATTCAAACTGTAACCAGCTTAAATTTATGTGCCCCAGCCAGGTTTCTCTTTGATCTACCTGGAGACCTGTGCCACTATTGTGTTCTTTGAATTCAACCTGTAAATAAATATATCTGTGTTATTTATATACAGATCCTGCCTCAGTGATTTCCATATTCTACCTGGGCATCACAAAACCTACTTGACAGTAGCAAACCCATTCCTATATGCTTGCTACCTTAAGAATACCTGCTACCTGAGGGGAACCTTTATAGCTTAAAACAAACCTGGACCCCCAAAATCATAGGAGGCTGTGTGAGTCCCCTCAGTCAATAAAAAGAGCCTGCCACAGTTTGCAATCTTACAACATTTAGCAATTGTTCCCAGCATCCTTTGGCAGCTATTTTGTACATCACCTTTCTCACAAAAGGAAGGCTGGTTTGCCATCCCCCATCATTTTGCGGTTGACTCCAGCTCCCCGCAGCAGCCATTTTGTTGTGGCACCCAATCTCTGTTCTTAAAATTCCAAAGTGTACACAGCTCAAGAAGAGTGAAAGACCCTGTCCTTGTGTTCGGCTTAGAAAAAAAGTGTCTCATTCTAAAAATAAGGGTTTTTACTGTTAAAAGCAAGCTGTATGTCTCAAATGTATATCTCAAAATGTTTGTCTTCAGTGTGGAAATTAATGATTCCAATGGGTTCAGTGACCCTTGGCTAAGGTTCTGGTTCTAGCTCACAGCCTTGATAATAGACTAGTATGTAAGTGTGTGCTTGGTGAACTAGGGTTGGAAGTGGAACATTGTATTGAGCTATACTGTGAATCCTTCCCTCAGGGGAATAGTGAAATGCGATATTTACTTTGCTAAATGCAGCAAGTGAGAGGCACTCCGCTGTGAAATAAATAACAGGGGGATATTAAAATTCAATATGTAAAAGTAATGAAGTAATGGAAGACGTACAGCACTGTGTGGCGCATGTAAAACAAGAGCATGAATATTCGAACTGATAAATAGCACGTCTGGCAAAGTTGTTTTCTGGGCAGGGAAATGCAGGGTCAGAAGATGGCAGGACTCAATGGAAACTTGGGGAGAAAATCCACCCAGTTTGGAATGGATTTGGAAACCTGACAAATTAGAAGGGGGGCATTATCTACTGGAGAAAAAAAGTTGTGACACCTTGAAGACAAGGTGAGGACAGTGTGGTATGCTACAATCAACTGGTTAATCTTTAACATGATATAGGAAGGAACCTTTGCAGATATCCCAACGGCTGGAGAAGGGCAGGGATGGAATGAGGGGGAAGTGCGCCCGGTGTGCACGTGCACCGAATGCCCCTCCCCGCCCCCAGAATGCCCTGTCCTGCCCCTGTCCCGCCCTGTCCCACCTCCGCCACCCCCCGTCCCCTTGGTGCTATGCCTCGGAGAAGGGGGAGGCTGTTAGGTGACATTCTATCTAGAAAAGCTTCCCCCTGGCACATACTTGTTCATCCTGACTTGTGCTGCCCCTAAGTGGGGACATGTTTAATATGGCAATAGCCCATTCAAGCCAGTCCCAGTGATTCCAATTTAAATTAATTTGTTGTTGCAGTTTTTGTTTTGTTTTTCAATTAGGGGATTTCTATGCCCCTTCTCTTCCTAAGGAGACAGACAGAAATGTCTATAGTGGCAAATGTTAATAATATAATTTAAATGGGCAAGAGAAACAAAGAAAACAAGCACATCCTGGGGAGGTCCTGGGCTGGTTATCATAGACTCTAGGCTGCAAACCAAGAGGCAAGAGCCCTTTGTCTCTTCACCTTTGACTCAAATCTCTCCCTCTGTATTTTTCTCTCCCATTTGAATGGGGCCACTTGGCACACTACCTGTATTGCTTAATAAACCCTGCTCAAAGGAGAGCCATAATGCTCGCCAGGTTTAATGTTATGCCTTCTGCCTTGTTACATGGCAGATTTAATCTGCAAGAAAAGGCTAAAAGATTGTGCCCATGTAATGATGGCTCAGTTGAATCTCTGGCCCACCAATTACTGCACTGTCTCAGATTCAAGGAAATCAGATCCAAGTATGTGAATCTTACTCCTTTACATTTACCCGATCTCCCCGATTTCATTAGATTACACTACTTGTTGGACAATCCTGATCCTTCTCTCTGTATGATAGTGGCAGACTTTCTCCTGGAAATTACTAAACGCCAGTAGATTTCCTTCGACCTAACATTTATTTCCTGTATTGTATATGCTTTTTAATCCGTTTTTTTATTATTTTTGTATTGTTGTCTATGCCAATAAAGACTTGCTATATTCAGACTCAAATCTCTGGTCTTATCCAGGCTCATATACCTGCAAGTAGGGAGTCAACTTTCTTCAGTGGGAGAATGAAGTGCACACTTCAGTCTCTCCCGCTAAAATCAATTGGAATTCAGAGTTTGCACATTTGGGTTGGGTTATGTCCTTTGTTATTTTCTTGTCATTACTATCTTTTGGTACTCAAGAAACCCATGAGCTGACTTTCAAATAATATAAATGGCAGTTAAATCAATACAAGCCCAATAGCAATATGTAGGTTAAATAAGAGGAAGATATTAAAATTCAATGTGTAAAAGTAATGGAGTAATGGAAGATTAAGTATTTCGAGCTGAACTTCAGTTTTATGAGCTGTGTCTTTCTTAATGGTGCAGGGTCTTGAAGAAACAGGGTTTGCCAGGGTTTGGGCAGAACAATCCCAGCTCAAAGCTTGGAAAAGGTGTTATCGTTCCATCTTACTTTTCCTTGCCTGCCAATCATGCCAGGATATTTGTTTAATCCAAAATTCAGCATTCTCTGTATGGTATCCTTGTTTCAAACTAGCCAAAACACGTTCATGATACCTAATAGATCTTTCTGAAGCCTATTTGTCTATTTGTCTATTTACAAGGCAGATATAATAACATCCCTTTGACTTTACAACACTGCCCCTGCCCATCCAGCTACATTGAGGATCTAATCTGCTATTTTTTCATTGCTCAATTCAATTAAAAAAACAGATTTTTTTTCAAAAAAACCCAAACAAACACAAAACAGCTGATTCTAAATATTGACTTCTTTGAGTTTTCCCTCCAAACTCTGGCCCCTTCTGCACATGCAGAATAATACACGTTCAATGCACTTTGTTGCTGTGCAAAATAGCAAAATCCACTAGCAAACAATTGTGAAAGTGGATTGAAAGTGCATTATTTTGCAAGTGCAGAAGGCTAGAAGAAGAAGAAGAAGAAGAAGAAGAAGAAGAAGAAGAAGAAGAAGAAGAAGAAGAAGAAGAAGAAGAGGAGGAGGAGGAGGAGGAGGAGGAGGAGTTTGGATTTATATCCCCCTTTCTCTCCTGCAGGAGACTCAAAGGGGCTTACAATCTCCTTGCCCTTCCCCCCTCACAACAAACACCCTGTGAGGTAGGTGTGGCTGAGAGAGCTCCGAGAAGCTGTGACTAGCCCAAGGTCACCCAACTGGCGTGTGTGGGAGTGCACAGGCTAATCTGAATTTCCCAGATAAGCCTCCACAGCTCAGGCGGCAGAGCTGGGAATCAAACCCGGTTCCTCCAGATTTGATACACGAGCTCTTAACCTCCTACGCCACTGCTGCTCCTCTCTATGTGGATCTGGGAGGCAGCAGGTAGTGCAGAGTTGAACCTGTGCTGCCTGATGCCTCTGAGACCCACGTAGAGGCTGGACCCAGGTGCAGAATTGAGCGCTGGGCCTGGCCAGGCTGAGCATAGTGTTCAACTGTGGGCCCAGTCTGACAGGGTCCAGTTTTAAACTGCAGGCTCTGCCTCCACAGTCTTCAGTTTAAAGCTGGACCCGCCCACCCCAAATGTTCTGCTTCCTGCAACCAGCACTGAACTGTAGGCTCAGCCTGGCCAGCTGGCTTCTCCTTCAAAGTACACGTGACCTTTGGAGGTGGCGTGCACAGTTCAACACTGTACCCTGCCAGGCTGCAGGTAAGAGAGAGGGCAGGAGAAGGGGATTCATTCATTCATTCATTGGAGGTGGCAGGCCAAAGAGGCTCATAAAACACTGAAAAACATTGTTATTGATCTGATTTTTCAGCTTCCTTTCATTGCTGCTTTTGAGGGGGGGTGAAAACCCCCCCAAATAATGACAAGGTGTTTTTGGTTTTTTTTTCATGGTTCAGGTTTACCCATTCCTAGCTCAGCAGTCTCCCCAGAGGTGGGATCCAGCAGGTTCTCACAGGTTCCTGAGAGTAGGTTCCTAATTATTTGTGTGTGCCGAGAGGGGGTTACTAATGGGTGATTTTGCCACATGATTTTTGCCTTAGTTACGCCCCTCCTCTCAGCAGTAGCACGCAGAACTTGAAGCAGTCTAGCAGGAGGTGCACCGGCGTGCGTGGCAGCCTGCGCCTGTGTGCATTCGTTTCCCGCCCAAGGACTGGCGCAGCAGCTGCGTCCTTGCCACAGCCCTGCCCAGGAATGCCCCACCCTCGGAATGCCCGGCCCCGTCGCGCCCCGCCTAGCCCCATTGGTGCTACGCCACAGTTTGAATCCCACCAGCATGGGAACCTGTTACTAATTTTTTTGGATCCCACCACTGAGTCTCCCCCCCACCTCTGAAAATCACTTTGACTTTGGAGGGGATGGAGGGAAGCAGCAGAACTGAATGATGGTGCTGGATCATCTGATCTCTGCATTCAGTCCTCTCCAAAGCCTGCTTGGACTTTGAAGGCAGCAGGGGAAGCAAGAGAGTTCAATGCTGGGGTCGGCTCAACTAAAAGTCAAAGGTTGCATGCCTGTGTCTCTATTTTTATTTGGACTGTGACACATTTTAACATTTTCGCCATGGGTCTCTAGAGTTATCGCTCTCCAAAATTTGACTTTCTCCCCAGAGCCTCTGGAAACTAAATTTCTGTCTGGAGAATAGATCTCTGCTGTCTCTGGGGCCCATTCAGGTACCTGCCAGCATCTGAACAGTCAAGCCCTCTGAAATGCACACCTTGCTATTTCGCATAGCTGCAGCAGCTGGAGTAGATGTTTGGAAAACACTGTAGACAAATTAGGTTTTCAAGTATATCCTTACCAAAAAGAACAGACAACGTCTTGGCTTTTGAATCAGGAGATAACAAGGTATTGCCAAATTCAATAGACTGCAGGTGGAGTGGAGCATTCAGCAATATACATGGGAAGATTTTGATGGAGAGCTCACCTTACGATCAGAATCAGACTGGCTGAAGAATATCCTGCTTTTCATTTGTGAAAGGTTGGAGAGTATATAAAAATGTGTCAGTTAATAAAAATGTAATGAAACCAATACAAAGGACAGCGTAGAAGGTCAGAGCAGGATTAAAATAGCATTCAGCAAAGACCTTCTGATATCATCTGAAATAAAAATAATAATTAACCAACCACCTCCTGCCAACAAAAGGTTGCTTGGCAGTCTTTTTAGGGTAGACAATTTCCATAGTGAAACTTCCACTACCCTAAACCATCTACTTCCTGTGACCATCTTACTAAAGTCCAGTCTAGTCTTACTATGGTTGTAATCCTAAGGATATTTTCCTGGGAATAAGCCCTGTTGGGGCTTACTTCTGAGTAGATTGGTTCATCATCATCATCATCAACCTTTTTATTGGCATGAGTTTAAAATACAACAGAGAGGTTGAGGAGAATCAAGTTAAAATAAGTAGGTTCAGACATTTCCAGCAGTTAAAACAATAAATAAATAAATAAACTAAAATCTGTGGCGAATCTGTTGTGCCAGCGCCAGGAATTTGGCAACGTCTAGGGATCTCTGAAGAGACTGATCACAAAGCAGATAGAAAGATTTGACCTTGTCTGATGAGTAGGCATAGTTCTCAGTATATGGGTCTATATATTGTCTTCTAGATGAAGCATATAGTTCGCAATCTAGGAGGATGTGCTCGATTGTTTCGATGGCTTTTTGTGAGCAGGGACACGTTCTTTGTTGGTATGGGATCTGGAGAAATCTGCCGCCGAGTAGATTGGTTCTTGGGGGCTTGGGACTTACTTCCGAGAAGATTGGTTCAGGATTGCTCTAGTCTAGCCTGGTGCAGATGTAGTGTTGCCAATTGCTCCATTTTCTGTTTCATCACCCCCCATTTTTATCTATTGTATTGTCAAAGACTTTCATGACTATTGTGGGTTTTCTGAGCATGTGTGGCTGTGGTCTATTCGTTTTTTTTATCCTAACGCTTCAACCACATCTGTGGCTGGCATGTACAGATGCATATTAACAGTAAAATGTGTTTCTGAGAGAAACATAGCTCACTGTGACAGGCTTCTGAAAATGCCAGCTATAGATGCGGGCGAGACTTTAGGAACAAAAAAACCCCAGACAACCAGCCCCAAAGCCTGGAAAACCCACAACAGCCAGTATTTAATTCATCTTTGTTTTGCAACATATAAATGGTGCATGAATGGCATTCAAATGGTATAAAATAGGAGCAAATAAGCAGTGAAATTGGATAAAATGAGATGCTTGAAAATGCAAAGAAAAGAACAAGGGCATATCTGTGCCTCCTGTACGTCTCTTTGTTGTAGAGTGGCGCTTTATAAAGGACATTACCAGATAGTAAAACTTCACCCTAGTCCAAAATGCACTTTTTAAAAAGCGTAACTTATAGAATAATGAACTGAAGTGTGGGAAACATTTCTCAAGCCTTGAGAATGTTAAATTAAGAGTAGAGTTCTGTCTGACACAAAGATTTTAAATCAACTCTACTACTGCTTTGATATGAGATAGAATTGGGTTTGTTTTTTCTCCCATAACCTGCACGGTCCTGGGGAATCAGACCAGATCAATGCTAATGGCTCTGAGTGAGTTTAAATTGATACCAAACCACCCACCCACCCCAAACCGGCACCACTAACCTTTTCCTACGACTCAGCATTTCAAGCCAGCAGCAAAGGAAGCATTTACAGCAATGTTTGGGATCTGTTTTCTCACAGAGATTGTATCCTTCAAGCTAATCAGATCAATCAATGACAAAAACAATGCAACAGAGACCAGGAACCTCACATCTGTTCAGCAGCTTTATTATTTTTCAATAAGTTCACTTGGCTCGGCTTGTAAATCATGCATTTTTGTATTGGAATTCCGCAGGTTCAATATGTGTTATTACTGGGTTACACAGTAGTAAGCGAAAATCACAGATGGCGTCTTGGAGCGCTTTGGTATTAAGGCTGGGTCAAAGAAACCCCTCGGTGTAAGAAATGCGCTGCTCAACTGCACAGCCCCGTATTTTGGGAAGGATTTTGGTTTTTCTCATGCTGGTTTAGGCTCAAAAATTCCCAGTTTGATTATGGTTTGTGTGGATCAAACCTTTAACTCGTCATTCGCTTTCTGTTTCCTCACATGAACTTTTTGGGACAAAATGTACACATTGATTGTCATTTATTGCACACTGATAAAGCAACATTATTTGCATATTTCACATAAAAATGATGTACAGTGTAATACAAAAAAACCCCCTGTGAATTGCATGTGAAAGTCATTCATCCAAGAGAGGAGATGTGGTTCAGCGCAGAGCGTTGCTTTGTATGCAGAAGGTCACAGGTTCAGCTCCCAGCATCTCCAGTTAGAAAGGAGCAGATAGTAGATGACGTGGAATACCTATCTGACACCCTTGAGAGCAACTGTCAGCCTGAGTAGACAATACTAACTCTGATAAACCAACAGTATATGGCAGCATCATGAGTTCATAATAATAATAGAACTACCACTACTGTTGCACTCTGGCTATAACTAATATTTCAAATACGTATATCTATATACATGAGTTTATATCATTGTTCATATTTTTTATATATTTCATTGGTTGTAAATACAATCATTTCTTGTCGACTACATCCAACCGGTAAGTTCAACTTATTTTTAACAATTATAACAAATAAATTCAGGGTCATCCGTATTAATTCAGGTAAGTATTTAGTTCATACTCTCCCATCAATTCAGCATCCTTAAGGTAAGTCTGTATGTATTCAATGATAAGTCCAAAATTGTGCACAGACAGAAGTCCAAATTCTTTTAAACACTTTTAAACACAAGGAGGAAAACGCATTGCGCCTAATCCGCGTTTTTCAATGGCTTCATCAGCCTCACAGGTTGTAGATACAATTATATTGGCTTCATATGGGTACTTTTCTCTCAATCTGAGCTGACATTTCCCATCATGAGTTCAACATACCAATACAATAAATACAAATTTTCAACACTTGTGGGTGAACAGCTGAAAATGCAACATAAAGGGGGATATTAAAAAAATAAGAGTTGAAATAGGGTATGTTTGCTCATTGTTACTACATCCCCCTCACTAAGGACCACATAGGTATAGCTATGGTGGGGCCAGTTGGACACATACTCTCAACAGGGCCTTTTTGACTCTGGCCTCGGCCTGGTGGAATGCTCTGTCCAATGAGGCCAGGGTCCTGTGAGATCTATTACAGTTTCACAGGACCGGTGAGACAGAGCTATTCCACTGGGTCTACAGCTGAGGACTGCAACCATGTCTATCCAGCTGGCCTCACTTTCTCTCTCCCCCTTCCCCATTCTTTGCCTCCCCTGATGTAATTCATAGATTTTAAATATATATATATGGGAGGTTGTATTGATTTGTTATCCCTTGGATTTCAAAGTGGCTCTGAGGTGTTATAGAAACGATATTTACTGATTTTGTTACTGAGCACAGTTGGAGAAGGGCAGCCTATAAACCAACCAACCGACCAACCGACCGACCGACCGACCGACCGACCACACACACACACACACACACACACACACAATGTTGGTTCACTCTGCCTGTGACTTTTTAAAAATGGCCTTAGTTGACTGTTCCCACTTAAAGAAAAAGGAACACTTCTGGTTTATTTGGCACTTCTTAATCCTGCCCGTCCTCCAATTTGCTCCGGGCAGCACAAATCCTTCTCCAGTCCTCCATTTCATCATTGCAACAATCCTGCAAAGTTAGTTCAGCTGAGAAAGCAAGTGAGTGGCCCGCAGTCCTCCATCAAACCTCATGGTACAGTGGCAATTTGAATCTAGATCTTCTAGATCCCATTGCAACTCTCTAACCATTATAGCAACCTGTCTCCTAGCAACATGACCTGGTGTCTCCAATAGCTGTAGTGTTCCAAATGTTACCAACATGGTCCATGTATCTCAGTCTACACAAGACTTGCTGTAACTCAAGGTGAATTTTTTTAACCCCGGCGGAGGAAGGTGTTATGAGTTTTAAATTGAAAATACCACTTTTTGTTCAGTTTACCTGTTTTTCAAAGCAGCTGTGAAACAGATGTTTGCCAGCACGTTTACAGAAATAGCTGATTTCCATTCATTTCATTGAAGCCCTGCTTTGAAATATGAATACTTCCTCTGTCATGGAATACTGACTGCAGTGTTGCTATGACAGGAGTTAACATGCAAAGGAGAAATACTGTTGACTACGCGTGGACCTTGACCCCTGGTCCTCTGATCACTGCAGGTGGAAGTTCCCAAAACTCCTGGCATTCAAGAGTCTTCCCAAGTGTAGCTGCCGCTTCTGGGGGCAGAAAGTACCACAGTGGATTTATGGCATGGCAACCCTGAGGGTTCTCAAGGCAAGAGATGAACAGAGGTTGATTGCCATTGCCTGCCTCGGTATAGAGACGCTGGGTGGTCTCCCATCCAAGTGCTAACCAGGGCTGACTGCAATAGCTTCCAAGATCTGATGAGATCAGGCTAGCCTGGGATATATGGGGGAGGGCAGCTGGTCTCGTTTCTGAAACTCATTAATTAACAATTCACCCGTCAGACCATGCTCAAAAGTGAGGGATGGGGGGGGGGGGGAGCCAGGGAGAGACAGAATCCTTCCTGCAATGGTTATGAGTGACCCACAACTGTTACCAAACAGGAAGAGGGAGGTGAGTTCCTCGTTAGTAGAATTGCCAGATTCCACCCCCTCCCACCCTAGCCACTGGAAGGAGATGAGGGATAGAGTTGGCAGATTCAGGTTGGCAAATTCCTGGAGATTTGAGGATTGACTCTGGGGCCCTCAATGGCATACAATATCATAGAGTCCGTTCTCCCAAGTAGCCATTCACTCCAAAGAAACTGATCTCTGTAGTCTGGAGAACAGCTGTACTACTGAGAGGTCTCCAGGTCCACCTAGAGGCTGGCATCCAGAGGTGTACTATTACAAAATGGCACCAGGGGCTTGCCCAGGGAGTCGTGCCTCCTGTACCCAGTCCCCGGGTTGAATTCCCCCTGCCACACACACCCAAACTCCCACTGCCCCACTGCTCCCCCCTCAAAACAACAAACCTTTCATCCTTCTGAGTGGCACCAAGGCCAGCAAGACACTGGGGATGGGGACAAGACCAAGGAAGAAGTGCCTCTTCCCTGGCCATGGTAAACCCGCACCTACCTCGCCCCCTGCTGGTGACCGGCATTCATAGCGGATGATAAGAGTTTTCATTCTCTTAACTGTTTCAGTGGAAACTGCCAAATTGCAGATTAACAGCTTGATTGTCAATGTTAGACTGCTTCAGGTGGGGAAATGCACCCGCGTGCTTATGATGACCAGTTCTGACCCTTGGATCAGTTCCTGAGCAAGGAATGTCTTTTTGAAAGTTTCTATATTTACTTTGGCCCATGGAACCTGTCTTTCAAAACTGAGACAGGAGGCATTTACGACAGTAGATTGTACTTTGCTGTACCCACTGCTTCCAAAAACAAAACACTCTAATCTTTCAGTTGGTGCCCCCTTCTTCTCCCTTTTCCCCAGCCATGTCTACTTCCTGCCTCCTTTGCTGTGTTCAGATGAATTTTATTTATGAGTAAAGTAATGACTATACTCATTACTCATGAGGCAGTTTTAGTCATGAGCAGGGATGCCAGCAATTGTGTATCTATGGGGTGAGAAGGGGCACACGACCCAGGTGCTATTTGCCTGGATCACATGGTAGGTACATTTTGGCCACCTGCCCTCACCCCCAGCCTCCGGCCAAACTCCCACCACCCTGGTAACCCCTAGGGTAACCCCTAGGGTAACCCCTAGGTAACCCCTAGGGTTACCAGCTCCAGGTTAAAAAACTCCTGGGCCGTTTCTGCATGGCCAAAAACAGCATTTTTCCCATCCCCTCCACTCACCTTCCAGCATCTCTCTGGAGGGCTGGAGGGACACGCCCACGCTGCCCTCCGACCCCTGGAGGTTGGAGGGTAGCGTGGGCATGTCCCTCCAGCTCTCCAGATTGACACTGAAAGGAGAGGGGAGGGGACCGAAGGAGAGGCTCCGGCTGGGGAGAAAATTGGGGCTGCTCGCACTCTACCGTGCGAGCAGTCCCTGAACCTCCACCAGCATAATTTATGCCGGTGGAGGTTCATTTCCACTGCTGTGTGGAAACAGCCCTGGAGATTTGGGGATGAAATCTTGGGAGGACAAGAACCTCGGTGAGGAACAATGACATACAGTCTACTCTCCAAAGAATCCATTTTCTCCAAAGGAACTGTTATCTGTAGTCTGGAGAAGAGCTATAATTCCTACTGTCTTTAAGGCTAACTCTGGGGAATTCATTGGATATCTAGGGGTAGAGTCTCAGGAGGGAAAGGAGGTCAGCAGGAATATCATTCCATAGAATCTGCCTTCCAAAGCTGCCATTTTCTCCAGAGGAACTGAAATCTGTTATAATTGTGGGAGACTCCCATTCCACCTGGAGCTTGGTAACACTACAGGGGTTGGTTGTGGTGGGTTTTCCGGGTTGTGTGACCATGGTCTGGTACATCTTGTTTTTAACGTTTGCCTGCATCTATGGCCAGCAAATGTTAGGAACAAGATGTGCCAGACCACGGCCACACAGCCCAGAAAACCCATCACAACCAATTGAATCTGACCATGAAAGCCTTTGACACTGCAGGGTTTGCTTATGAGGGAGAACTTAAAGCAGGGATTGGGCTATTTTTTCAGCCTCTGAGTCAAATTCTGTCTGCTTTGAGAGCACTGCTTTCCTCCCATGTGTGAGTTGACTAGAAAATTTGACTTCCCATTCTTTCACACCTAGCCTTCCCATCTAGCTCTTCCCTTTTCCCATTACACAGAAAATTTATACTTTCAAGTTTCATGAAGGGATTCACAGCAATACTATCTGCCTCAGTTCCTTTCCCCGCTCATAATTATTCCTGTAAAAAGAACTCCCAGTGTTATCTTCCCTTCACAAATCTGAAGTAAGCTTTGACTCACAAAAGCTTATATACAAATAAATAGTGTTAGTTTTAAGACGACCCCTGGCCTTTTGTTTTATTGTTCTACAACGCACTAAAACAGCTTTTTCATCTTATTTTCTGCCAGTGTGGTATAGTGGTTAGGAATGGAGGACACTAATCTGGACAACTGGGTTTGATTCCCCACTCCTACATTCCTTTCTGGGTGACCTTAGGCTAGTCACAGTTCTCTCAGAACTCTCTCAGCCTCACCTACCTCACAAAGTGTCTGTTGTGGGGAGAGGAAGGGATTGTGAGGCTCCTTAAAGGCAGAGAAAAGGGAGGTGTAAAAATAAACTTTGGCTCATTCCGCACATGCAGAATAATGCACTTTCAAACTGCTTTCAGTGCTCTTTGAAGCTGTGCGGAATAGCAAAATCCACTTGCAAACAGTTGTGAAAGTGGTTTGAAAACGCATTATTTCGCGTGTGCGGAAGGGGCCTTTGTTTCTTTCAGGATAAAAAGGGAGATTACTGATATGTGTTTAAAGGTTAGGGCTAAGGTTAGAGAGCAGCAGTTGCATATTGGTTAAGAGCAGGTGCATTCTAGTCTGGAGGAACTGGGTTTGATTCCCCGCTCTGCTGCCTGAGTGGAGGCTTATCTGGGGAACTACATTAGCCTGTGCACTCCCACACACGCCAGCTGGGTGACCTTGGGCTAGTCACAGCTTCTCGGAGTTCTCTCAGCCCCACCCACCTCACAGGGTGTTTGTTATGAGGGGGGAAGGGAAAGGAGATTGTAAGCCCCTTTGAGTCTCCTACAGGAGAGAAAGGGGGGATATAAATCCAAACTCTTCTTCTTCTAAGGTTCTCCTGAGGTCCTGTGAGCATTTGCTTGAAGTTGTGTGTTGTGAATGGAACAGTAGTGTGTGTGTGTGTGTGTGTGTGTGTGTGTGTGTGTGTGTGTGTGTGGTGACTGAAACAGAAATTGTCTTAGTTTAGCTAAACCAAGACAACTGTTTTGAAACTGGCTTGCTTCCTGGCAAACTAACCCTCTGTTTTTCCACTTGTCAAACTACTCGTGTATTTGTTTGAGCCCTCAAATAACGCCCCCCCCTCCCTTGCAGTTGCCACAGCCTAAGTACAATAGGGAGGAGGGTTCCTCTCCTCCAGCAGCGCACCTGCTTTGTCTCCTCGGTTATCTTTGCAGAAAGTCAAAACACAATATTAGTTTAATTAGAGATCAGCTCCATTATGCGCTGCAAATGCTCTTTCGGAGTAAATCCCCCTTCTGAAGTTGGCAGGCGCAGATTAAATCCTGGGCACTGAAGTGTGATTCTTTTTGACTTTGAACACTCCGAAAGGCCCTCGGTGAACCCGGGGGGTGGAGGGGAATTAGTCTTAAAGCTCCATTTGAGGTGGTTCTCCTCCCTTTAATTTATTTATGGGAATGTTACTGAAGCAATATTTGGATCAGGCAGATGTCCAAGCTGACAAATGTGTTTGAGAGGCAAGGCTTTTCCTATTAGGGACTTAAGCCATGAGTAATAAAGGTTTAGGCTACCTTGAAACAGCAATAAATAACCGGCCACATCTGTCTTTCTCGGCCCCGTCATCTTTGAAGAGACCAACAGGCCTGAAACAGCCCCAAAGGCATGGATGCTATTCAAGGACAGGGGGAAATTATCCTTCTGAACTGAGGCTATCATACTCTCGAACAAAAGGAAGAGAGCTGGATCGCATGGGCAACAACTGAGGTCATTGAACAGTCTTGTGTACACAACTGAGACGTGAATGGGATGGAATGCATGACTCAGAGAAATCCGTACCCTTAATAACAACCCGACCCAGAGCTCCAGATCGCTGGGGACAGTGTCACTACCGCGCTGTTGCTCCATCCTGCCATCTCCAAAGGGAATTCAAGCAGCACAGGAAGGCGGCAAAAAGGGGAAAAAAACAGTCACAATTGAGAATCCTTCAAAGCCTTAAACTGTGACTCTGGTGGAAGTGTACCAGGGGGTGGGGGGGAGGCTGGTGGAATCTAACTAAGGTCAGTTTCACCCCCAACAGTGCTCCCAGTCACAGCAAAGTATCATCCTGCACTGGTAGGGCTGGTGTTAGCAGTTGCTTCTGCGGCTGGGAGCCATGGAGCTGCATGGCTCCTAGTTGCCCATGTAGCTGCCCTGGCCTCTGGAGCATTTGCCACTTGTGTTGGTAAGGTGAGCACCCACGTCGGCATGAGGCTGTACCAGCTTTAAAGGTGAGTCCGCCCCCTCCCCATGTGGATTGGGCTCCATGCCCCTTTTCAGGGGGGAAATCTGGTTCCATGATAAACACATTTATTGTTCAATTTATTTTTCAATCAGTCTAGGTCAGGGGTAGGGAACCTGCGGCTCTCCAGATGTTCAGGAGCTCATTGGAACTACAATTCCCGTGATCAGTTTCTGTCAGCAGCTGGCCATTTGGGCTATGCTGGAAGTAGGGAAAGTTGATGGAAATTGTATCCTGAACATCCATCTGATGAGCCGCAGGGCGCTTCCTACCCCTGGTCTAGGTTAATTTGCAGAGTGTTAGCATGGTTTATCCGAGGGCATTCTCTGGCCAAGGAGAACGCTCCCTCCCCTGAATTATTGCATCCTCTGAAACATTCCGATTTAGGATTCCGTTTTCAATTGATATTGTAAAACATACTTTTATGAAATGAATGTTTTCCCCAGTTTGATCTTCAATTTCTGACTACGATGGAACTGCCAAAGTTTTTAAGCACTCTTTGATGAGTTCTTATGGTTTCATATCTGTGTTTCTGATAACATAGTACTGAACCAGGAACGTGTCTAATGCAAATAAGATAACCTGGTGGCTCTGTGTGTGCCACTCTAGCTAACAAGTCACACTACTGGGAGGAATATGCTTGCATTTAATAGTGCATGAAGAACCAAGAATTACATCACAAAGACCCATTCATTTATCTTGAAATGATAATGAAAGGAGTCACAACAAATACTTTGTTTCAGTGCTCATCTCTTTCCATTTCACTTATTTCCCTGGCATATGACGCTTTGCTTTTAGTGAATTCACAAGGAGGTCATAGGAAATAGTAAAGACAGCGAGGACCAGGGAAAATTAAACTGATCTGGGAGTTTTCCAACCAAGTCGAGCAGATCTTGAAACAGAACAGAATTGTGCTGATAGGTCATATTGGTAATGTGGTTGTTGGAGAAGACTTTTTTGACCTTTGTAAAGAGCTGTGGTTTTTTTCCAGATTGAGATGGGCTCCTCTAGAGTCTGACAAAATATCTGCTTCAGTATTCACTGATTGCTTTTCCTGCATTGCCAAATAACCGTGAACCTGTTCTGCAAAGAAGAAAAATAGTTGCCTGTTATGACAGACAGGAGGCTGTTGTGCCCTGAAGGGAAAAATGGCCACCCAGTTGAGCCTATGGGAGTGCTACTCCAGTATCCAATCACCCACCAGAAGGGAGATGAAATGTTGGAGGGAAGCTCAGGAGAAGATCTCTGGGCCGGCTTGTCTGGGTGAAATCCTCTTTGTGAAAGAGGATCCAACCTACTGGCTAGTCAGTGAAAGCCCATTTGTACCTGTAAGCAGTAAAAGAGAATTCGGATCACACTTTGAAGCCATAACTAGCTTCAAGTTATTTGCCTCAGCCAGGTTTTTCCTTTGACTGCCTGGAGATCTGTGCTGCTGATCTGTTCCTTGAAACCAATAAATAAATCTTTTTCATTATTTTTATACAACTCCTGCCTCGGTGATCTCTGACTTCTACTTGCTCAATACAAAGCTTACCTGCTGAGAACATCTAGTAATTGAAGGGAAGGTTGACAGTTTAAATAAACCTAGTTCCTCAAAATCTTAACAGGCTTTGTGGGTCTCCTCAGTAGCCAGTCACATCTATAAAATGGCACCTTTTCTCTGATCTATCTGAAAGTTGGCATTTAGGTTTACTTGGAATAGAGATGCAGTAATTCCAAATTGGAAGGGTGGGCAGGGGAAGATTATGATCAGAGTTCCCTATTGGACCTACATAGCAAACAACATGAAACCAAAAAAATAAAAACCTTAAAAATGAATTAAAACAAAATATGATAAATATTCCTTTTTTAAAAAAATGAACATTTATCCTTGAAACAAATACTACACAAGCCAGGGACAAGTGAAACAAATGTCATACATCAACAAAAGCCCCACCCATGTAAGATATCAAATCACCACTTCTTCCAAATATTCAAAAAGAATCACAAGTCCACTCAAATGAAACTCAATCCTTTACTCAAAAGCAATATCAGTGTATCTTAACTAATCTCTCACTCGAAGCACATCTTACATCAGGACACTTAAGAACATAAGAACATAAGAACAAGCCAGCTGGATCAGACCAGAGTCCAGCTCTCTGCTACTCGCAGTGGCCCACCAGGTGCCTTTGGGAGCTCACATGCAGGATGTGAAAGCAACGGCCTTCTGCTGCTGCTGCTCCTGAGCACCTGGTCTGCTAAGGCATTTGCAATCTGAGATCAAGGAGGATCAAGATTGGTAGCCATAAATCGACTTCTCCATAAATCTGTCCAAGCCCCTTTTAAAGCTATCCAGGTTAGTGGCCATCACCACCTCCTGTGGCAGCATATTCCAGACACTTACTATTGACAACAATACTGTTACTGAATTATAATATCTCTCATAATTATAAAGTCCTTCAAACAAAGATTGGCAATTGTGATCTCATGTTGTCTGGAGTTTTGTATAATAGAAGAGGCAGAAGCTTTGCTTGATACAACCCAATAATTAGTCTTCATATTATAACACCCAAGTGGAAGGCAGTTGAACCACGTCTTACATCTTGGCGAACACCTACTGTGGCTCAGAATTCTCGTTGGAGGAGCTATGGCTGAGTAGCAGAGCATACACTAGGTGCCAAGGGCCCATTCTCAGACCCTGGCATCCCTAGTTAAAGGATAGAATGTGACACATTTGTAAAAGGGCTTTCCTGTGCCCCACTACCTTGTACAGCTGCTGTCAATCAGAATAGACAACGCTGAGCTAGATAGACTGTCGTGTTCTATATGTAGTGATTACATACATTAATCCCCATACATACATACATATACATATATATACATATATACATATATACATACACACACACAAAATTTATGTGTAGCTTTGTCTCCTTTTTCTATATTTTCTTTTCTGTTCTTGAATTATATTTGAGAAAATTAATTAAAATATTATTTTAAAAGAAGCAGGTTTGGGAAAGTCCTTTCTCTTCCTGAGATATTAGAGAGCCATGGATAGCCAGAGTACACAGAGCTAAAGTAGATGAGCCAATGAGTTTTATAGCTTCACTCATACAGACTGATTGCCCCCCACTGCATTTAGAATCTCTAAGGTACCACCGAACATTCCAGGTTGGAAAATAAAGCTACTAGAATACCGCACAGTTTTGTTTCAGTTTAAGGACAATCGAGAGAGATCAGGAGGCTTCATATGCTGGAAAGAAAGCAAAGAAAATAGGCAACAGGATAGGACAGAATGGCTGCAGCAGAACAAATAGTTCAACCATTTTCACCCAGCACATAAAAGGCCCTTTTCAGTATTACATGGTCCACTTAAACCAGATGTGAACCCAAAACAGAACTTGCAGGAAAATTCACATTTGCACTGTAGCCAGTACAGGTTTTACTCAGACATTCCATACTGATTCAAGAAAAAGCTGATGAAAGATTTGAGTCTGTTTGTTTCTGTTGTTTATACTCCATTTTTCTTGTAGAAACTCAAAGCAGATTACTTAGTGTAAGTCAAAAACACTCAAAAGGATGAGGCATTTACTAGTAGATGTTCTTAGTAGGCATCTACTAAACAAGGGAACAGGGCTGGGATGCAGGAACTTGAACAAAGTGTAAGGATTAAACATGACATATTAAAGAAGCAGACAGTGGTATTACAGCTGTAGAAATACAGTGCTCTGAGACAAGATACAGTAACAGACAACTCATATGAAAAGATCTGTGCAGGCAAGGGAAGCTAAGGAAAACAAGTTTTGAATCAGAGAATGAAGTCAGGATAAATTAGCCAGTAATATTTTATAGATAAGATTTTTACGCCAAAGTTTTTTTTTAAGTAACCCTGTCCATACAGCAGCACAGAAATACCTACCTGCTGCTTCGCAATTGATATGCAATGTTTGCATCATGTATTGAAAGCCAGTATGTGCAGTATGATGGCAACTGATTGCTGTCCATGGTACTGAACCTGAAATGTTTGGTTTTTTTAAAGTCCACTGAGAAGGTAAAGTCATTAATGACCCATGGGGTGATGTCACATCGTGATGTTTTATTGGTAGACTGTGTTTATGGGGCGGTTTGACGCTGCCTTCCCCAGTTGTCATCACTTTACCCCTAGAAAGCTGGGTACTTATTTTACTGACCTTGGAAGGCTGGAAGGCTGAGGCAACCTTGAGGCAGCTGCCTGAAACCGACTTCTGTTGGGAGTGAACTCAGGAAATGAGCAGAGGTTTGGCTATGGTACTGCAGCTTACCACTGTGTGCCATGGGGCTCTTCCACTAAGAAGACCCAGATTCAAATTCCCACTCTACTGTGAAGCTAGCTGGCTAGTTATTCTCAAGCTAACCTACCAACAGGATTGTTATCAATATAAAGGATCTGATGAGAGGGGGATTATTTTTTACCAATTCACCCCTCATGCTCTTCTTGGTATTGGGGAGGGGCTCTTTTCTCCCTTTTGCTTAGTGTTTTAAACAGTACATTTTGAGGAGATTAGTGTGCAAGGAGGAAGTTGAGAAATTCCATCCTATTAATGCAGGTCTTTCCCATTAACAGTGATTATTGTCAAAGACCAATATGAATAGAAGGTAGCCATGTATTTTGCCCTGTGTTCTTTGAGGATAAACAAGACAATGTATATAACAATCAAATCTACATACCTACAAGTTTGTACAAAATTCTTACCACTCTTTGGCATCAAAAATAGATAATGATATGCATGCACATGTATATGTACATCTGATACACACATCACTCCCCATGCACAGAGGTTTGATTCACACATAGGCACTGTAAAAACAAAGAGATGGATGCTTCTGCTAGGACTAGAGGCACTGTGGAATTTGATAGCCTCTTTGATCTGAATTATATCTTGCCATTTGATGGAATCAAAAACATGAGAACTATAATTTTTGTCATTAAAAACTGGGTAGAATATAAAGCAGCAGGGAGAGATCTGGTTGAGAAGCAATGTCAAGATCCTACTACTACTACTACTACTACTACTACTACTACTACTACTACTACTACTACTACTACTACTACTACTAGTAGTAGTAGTAGTAGTAGTAGTAGTAGCAGCAGCAGCAGCAGCAGCAGCAGCAGCAGCAGCAGTATAAATAACTACTACTACTACTACTACTACTAGTAGTAGTAGTAGTAGTAGTAGTAGTAGGAGGAGGAGGAGGAGGAGGAGGAGGAGGAGGAGGACAACGACGACGACGACGACAACGACTCTGAAGAGCACCCCAACACTGATCTGATGGCATATAATGGTGTTACAGCGATAAAGCTTTATGAGTTTCAAACTGGTCAGTGCCTGAACAGTAGGCTCTTGGGGATGGTCACATAAGCTGTTCTGAGCTTCCAAAACAAAGAGAAGGATATCCAGTGTGTGGATATAGATTGACACATCTGCCCTTGTACTGGGTTTCTTGGTTTGTCTGCAGGAATTACTACGGGTCTTTCAGAGCCGTGGCACCTTCTCCTGTTAAATGAAACACACTCCTCCCCCTCCCATATACCATGCAACGGTCTTCCTTCCATCCATCAATGACTGTGAGGCCTTGAACTGCAAATTTCCTGATTCAAACATTTAGGCTTGCTAAAAAGATTTGCTAGAATCATTATTATCCTGTGTGGGTTTGATTTGCAAGTAGCAGGCTGCAAAAGGCCTTTCTTGAAGTCTGGCTGGGATAAATTCACCCTGCTAAAGGGAAATAGGCTGAGCAAGCACATTGAATTATGTTACATTTATAATAGAATTTCATCCTGTTATTTAACCACATCAGAGGCAGAATTATCCACTAAGAGGAAATGGTTTCTTCTCCCCCTTGCTTTTGAAGTTAGTGTGTCTTGACCACAGGCTTGTAGGAGGGCATGATAGGTTCCCACTTAGAGAGAACTTAGGGAGGCTTTGTGGTCAAATCCTTGCTGTCAAATTTACATTTTGGTTTGTATTTTTCTCTCCACTCCCTTTTGAAATCATTTCCTTGTCTCTGCATGGACTGGTATGCAAGTTCTCTGGCTTGTTACCCCACTAAAGGAAGAATCACTTGTAAAGTAAGCAGAGCCAGGTCAAACCTTGACAAATCTGCAGGAGAAGAGCCATTCCAGAGTAAAGCTAGCTTCACCCAGATACATCATTAATTCAGATATCTGATATTGATCAGTGCATGTTTAGCTGTGAAAGCATCCTGCCACATTCACACTCAGCCAAGCTGGAACTGTATCTGCATTGGCATTCATCACAAATCATGGCATATTTCTGCCAGTGGTTCCACCAGGGCACGGGGGCCAACCGAGCACTGGAGACTGACTAAGGTTGATCCTGCCCAGAACTCCCCCCCCCCCTTGGCACAGAGCTGGGTGCTGTGCCCAGACATCCCAGGGCCACACAGTGGCTTGGTGCCAGCAGATTTGCCCCTCTTCCAGGGTTAGTGCCCTGGGGAGGGCAAATTCAGTGGCATAAGCCCAAGATGCTTCCAAAGGGGGATTAGCCCCCCCCCCCCATCTGGATTGGGCTGCCCATGAACTCCCACTTCCCTTCCCTTTTGCCTTTCTTTTGGGATTATGAGTTGTCCAAAAACCTGGAAACCTGTCATGGGAATTGGATCTTTTCTTGACCTACATTGAAGTGTTGTAGCCAGCTCTGCTTTGCCTCCTGACTTTACCTACATGACTTTACCTATATGCCTTTTGACTGAAGTACATTTGACAGTGTATCAGGTGCTTGTAACATCTGGCAGTTTCTAATGTATATTTTTAACTCAGTGTTTCATAGTACTTTGGCTGCTTGGATGTAATAATTTGGTAGCCCATATTATTGTATTGTTACCAACAATAAACTTCACAGATCAATTCACGAAGATTGTTTATAGCTTTTTATGTGGGTCACTGCCCACGCTGGGAGCATTCCTTTAAGATAGGGCTCAAATTGAATCCAGAAGCTTCTTTTCCATAAATAGTAGTAAGTCATAGAAGGTAGGTTTTATTCCTGTTATTCAGGCCATGTTAATGTATATTTGGGGGCAAACTGGAAATATTTTAATGTATTGTCGAAGGCTTTCATGGCCGGAATCACTTGGGTGCTGTGTGGTTTCCGGGCTGTATGGCCGTGTTCTAGCAGCATTCTCTCCTGACGTTTCGCCTGCATCTGTGGCTGGCATCTTCAGAGGATCTGATGTTGGGAAAGCAAGTGGAGTATATATATCTGTTGGAGTGTCCAGGGTGGGTGGAGAAACATTGTCTGTGAGTAACAAAGAAGGCAACCAGGTCAATAGTTGAGGGCATCTGAATAGAAGTATGAGTAACAACGAAGACTATAGCATGGGAGTGTCAATGGAGATAGCAAGGAATGCATTTCTATGCATTTCTCACCTGCTGCTCCCACCAGTGACCTTGCTATCTCCATTGACACTCCCATGCTATAGTCTTCATTGTTACTCATACTTCTATTCAGATGCCCTCAACTATTGACCCGGTTGCCTTCTTTGTTACTCACAGACAATGTTTCTCCACCCACCCTGGACACTCCAACAGATATATATACTCCACTTGCTTTCCCAACATCAGATCCTCTGAAGATGCCAGCCACAGATGCAGGCGAACCATCAGGAGAGAATGCTGCTAGAACACGGCCATACAGCCTGGAAACCACACAGCACCCAAATGGAAATATTTTATTTCAACATTTGTACCCTGCTTTTCTTCCCAGTTAAAACACAAAGCTTACAGTATAATCTTAGTGATTTCTGCAGGGCCTGTAAGACCGAATTGTTCCACCGGGCTTTTGGGGTGGCCAGCTGCCAATTGGATGCCCCCGTGTTGCGTGCCGTATCATCATTGGCATTACCAATGTGACATCTTTTCGGTATTGTCTGTCCCCTCCCAGCCTTGGGATTGGGCGCCATCGTTAGTATCATTAGTATCATCTTTACTGGGTTTAGAACGCTGCTATATTATACTGAGTTAAGTTATGAATTTTAATTATTTATTAATTATTTATTGTGCACTATTGTTTTTAGTTGATGTTTTGTTGTACACCGCCCATAGCCCTTTGGGGGTGGGCAGTCCGCTAAATATAATAACAACTACTACTACTACTACTACTACTACTACTGCTGCTGCTGCTGCTGCTGCTGCTGCTGCTGCTGCTGCTGCTGCTGCTGCTGCTGCTACTACTACTACTATTATTATTATTATTCTCCTTTCTTCATTTTATCTTTACAACAACTAGGTTAAGTTAAGCTGAGAGAATGTGATTGGTCCAAAGTGATGCTGCAAACTCCCATGGCAGAATGTGGTTTGAACCAAAGTTTCCTAGATGCTAGTAAGACACTCAAACCATTACATCATCAACCAAACATTTACAAAGGCTTAGGATAATTAGTTAAATTTGAGTCCAGTATCTTCCTACAGATGCTCTATGCATTTCTCACCTGCTGTGATTAAACAAATTACATTTGGCATTGTACCTCTGTGGCCTGATTTCTTTCTTTTCAACACCCCTGTTATCTTTAGACTGGGATAGTAGTAGTAGTAGTAGTAGAAGAAGAAGAAGAAGAAGAAGAAGAAGAAGAAGAAGCAGAAGCAGAAGCAGAAGCAGAAGCAGAAGAAGAAGAAGAAGAAGAAGAAGAAGCAGAAGAAGAAGCAGAAGAAGAAGCAGAAGAAGAAGCAGAAGAAGAAGAAGCAGAAGAGGAGGAGGAGGAGGAGGAGGAGGAGGAGTTTGGATTTATATCCCCCTTTCTCTCCTGTAGGAGACTCAAAGGGGCTTACAATCTTCTTTCCCTTCCCCGCTCACAACAAACACCCTGTGAGGTAGGTGGGGCTGCGAGAGCTCAGAAGAACTGTGACTAGCTCAAGGCCACCCAGCTGGCGTGCGTGGGAGTGCACAGGCTAATCTGAATTCCCCAGATAAGCCCCCACAGCTCAAGCAGCAGAGCAGGGAACCAAACCCAGTCCCTCCAGATTAGAACACACCTGCTCTTAACTATAACTATTACGCCACTGCTGGACTCAGATCTCCATTCCTACTTGCAGCTGATGAAAGGTGCTTGAAAGCTCATACCCTGAAAAATTTGTTGGTTTCTAAAGTACTTCTGGACTCTAATCTAACTGTTCTTCTGCAGACCAACCTAGCTACCCTCTGAAGTGAATCCTCCCACAATTAACACTTACACCCACCTACGCCAGTTTTCCCAGACTCAGGACAAGGGTAAGTCTTTAGGAAGAAGGGTGCCAGTTTCTGCCAGTTGCCCCCTCAACTTTGCACCTTGTGCTATTTCTAAGGATCTCTTGATCAAAACTTGGGGGCGGGTGGTGTTATCCAGTGGGATGAGGAAATAGAAAAGTCTTGCTTCATAAAGTGTGTGGATGGTGAGGTATGAGCCACTGATTTTATATATTGGGTCATATACTTTGCAGATTTCTTCTGTATCTTTCATTCATATTATAGAAGACCTATTTTGGGAGAACTGAACTGCCAGGTCAACTTTTCATCTGATGCTGGAAACACATCTGTGTTCTTGGGTGGAAGGTCATCTGGAGATATCTCATCCATCAAAATGTTCTCATCTATGAATC
This sequence comes from Sphaerodactylus townsendi, assembly GCF_021028975.2. Lineage (NCBI taxonomy): Eukaryota > Metazoa > Chordata > Lepidosauria > Squamata > Sphaerodactylidae > Sphaerodactylus > Sphaerodactylus townsendi. The sequence goes on from NC_059430.1 coordinate 111,702,796, forward strand.
AAAGGATGTGAGAAGGCCGCCTGTCTAGTGTAAGCAACCATGGGTAGAAAGGCATGCGCTTGTCACAAATTAGCACCAGAAATACTTGGGTAATTAATCAGAATTATATCTATTTCTCCTTGGGGTGAGCTGAGATATTACCCCCAATCAATAACCAGGGAAAAGAAAATTGGCTTGAAGTAATATTTGCCTAAGCTCCCTAGGAAAAACAAGATTTATTACAGCATTAAAAAAAAATTCGCCTCTCGCTTAATAGCCGGTTCATCCATATGATATTGCAAAAACCATATTTACTGTGCATCCTAATACAAAGACATTAATATCCTTTGTACCTGCTCAGCCATGTCATACTGGGGATTAACTAGTATGAAGCATCCACTGACTCTTGACTTGCATCCAGATAGCTTAGGCAAACATTTCCCTTAATGCATTCAACATTTCAGCAGAGTGAATTGCTAGAGATGTATTGCTGAGAGTACAGAAAGGCTCTATGTCATAATAGCCAAAAGCAGGGCTGGCATCAGCATGGCCTGAGATGGGGCAACTGCCAGGGCCCAGGGCTTCTGGGAAGTCCCACAGCAGCTGAAAGGGTTGTGGGCAGTACAGGGGGTTGGAGCGTTGCTGGTAGGAGGTTTCTCAAGTCGGGAGGGGAAGGTAAGAAGAAGAAGAGTTTGGATTTATATCCCCCCTTTCTCTCCTGCAGGAGACTCAAAGGGGCTTACAATCTCCTTGCCCTTCCCCCCTCACAACAAACACCCTGTGAGGTAGGTGGGGCTGAGAGAGCTCCGAGAAGCTGTGACTAGCCCAAGGTCACCCAGCTGACGTGTATGGGAGTGCATAGGCTAATCTGAATTCCCCAGATAAGTCTCCACAGCTCAGGCGACAGAGCTGGGAATCAAACCCGGTTCCTCCAGATTAGATACACAAGCTCTTAACCTCCTACGCCACTGCTGCTCCTGTGAGATGCATCAGGGTGAGATGCATGAGGGTGGGTGGTAGGGAAAGAGAGCATAAATAGGGTCCTAGTAGTTAATGTGGTGTAGTGGTTAAGAATGATGGACTTCTTGGAAATTTGGTTAAATATGGATCAGTCCAGTCCTGTGTGTGAGTGCAGTAAAGGAGTTCTTCCAAACAACCATATGCAAGAAGGAAAACTTACATTTATTTCAAGTTAACTTCAGATCACAAGCATTGTTTCAAGTGAAAAGTAGATAGACAGAAATCTTATACTAAAGAGATAACTTTCCCTATCATGAGTGGGCATTCTAACACTCCATCACGTATGTGCAAGTGTGATCTGTTTCTGTGGGAAAGCCCCAGCAGGAGCAAGTAGCCATTACATTGTTCTCCTCGGTGCAAAAGAGGAGAAGAAAGAAAATGGCTGCAGGGTGAAGGAGGAGAAAGTTGGTGGGCGGAGCCCAGACGTGGAGAGCAAACAATAGAATGGCTTAGAGATACATAGCACCCCCCATTGTCCAGGCATGCAGAAGTGGTTTTGTTTCCCCACTTTCCACATGAAACCTGTTGGGTGACCTTGGGCCAGTCACAGTTCCCTCAGAACTCTCTTAGCCCCACCTACCTCACAAAGTGTCCGTTGTGGCAAGAGGAAGAGGAAATTGTAAGTTGCTTTGAGACTCCTTAAAGTTAGGGGGGAGGGATGCTTCTGAAAAGACCTTGTCACAGTTGATTCAACCCAGGAGTGAGAAGGGGGACCAGGCTGGGGCTGCAGCTCCAACAGCGGAACCCAAATGCTCTTCATCACAGTGGGGGGAACAGCAATAGGAAGTTGATAACTCTTGGCATGCAAAATAGTATTGGACCAGATAGACCTGATGCAACATATGTTCTACTTATGTTCTTATGTACAACCATACTTATTTTAACTGGAGGTGTCAGAGTATCTCTCCAACTGGCAGGTGCTCTGCATCAACAATGGCCATCAGGACCCTATCGGGTGCAGGATTAGAGAACAACATCTGTTACAGCCAGTGAGAACCTTGCCTGTGGACCATAGACCAATCACACCTGTCCAGTTGATCAGCCGAGCCCAGAACAGGGCTCAAACCTGCAATCAGGTATGTGGGCTGTTTAACTCCAAATCTATTGGTAGACTGGAAACAGATGTGTCAGCCATTGACCCTCAGGAGGGAGACACTGCAGGGCAAACAGAGATCAGCCCCAGTGGCTGGGCCACTCCCCAGGGTCAGAGGGAGGCCCACTTTCTGGGAGTACCAAAACAGTCTGTCAACCCTGTTCAGACTGGGGGGAGGCATTTATAACAGGGAGGAAGCAGACCAGACATTTTCTCCTGACCCATCAAAGAGGGACGCTGGAGAGTAGAAGAAGGACCAAGATGTCCTTCTCCCCCCTCCCCTCCCTTACATGCCACCCCTCCCTCCCTCCCTCCCCCCTCCTCCCCTCCCCCTCCCCTCCTCCCCCCTCTCCCCCTCCCCCTCCCTCTTCTTCTTCTTCTCCTTCTTCTCCCTCCCTCCCTCTTCTTCTCCCTCCCTCCCTCTTCTTCCTCTCCCTCCCTCCCTCTTCTTCCTCTCCCTCCCTCCCTCTTCTTCCTCTCCCTCCCTCCCTCCCTCCCTCCCTCTTCTTCTTCTTCTTCTTCTTCTTCTTCTTCTTCTTCTTCTTCTTCTGCTCTTCTTCTTCTTCTTCTTCTTCTTCTTCTTCTTCTTCTTCTTCTTCTTCTTCTTCTTCTTCTTCTTCTTCTTCTTCTTCTTCTTCTTCTTCTTCTTCTTCTTTCCAGATCACTGAGCCTCTCTTATATACTGTTTGCTATATTGGTGATAGCAACATCTAGGACCACAGAGCTGAAGAAAAAGAAAGAACGGCAACCTTTACTGGCCAAATAAATTTTTCCTTATAATTATTTATTTTGGCTTTCTCCATTTTTACATCATAGTCACCGGAGATTCTTACGCTGCACTGTTTACTTGTTTGCCCTGCATTGCATATTTGTTTCCTTCTTATTTCCCATGACTCCTTATTAGATATAGCCAGGTTGGGGGGAGGGGCTGTATCCAAGTTGATCTGCATTTGAAATTTAGCCTGACATGCCACAAAAAAAAAAAATCTCATCCTTGCTGGCATCTGTCATGTGGCTTACTAGTTTCCCAGCTAGAGTGCTGGAGCTTTGGCACTACAAAAGCAATTTCTTTCTGAAAGGTAGCAAGCTGTTTGCTGAATCAACAATGAAGATTGTCAACCAGACCTACTTTTACATCACTCTTCCCAAGTGGGAAAGGGCTGTTAGATTATTCTCTTTCATTTCTAAGTATCATTAGAATTGTCATTACGTTTCGTCTAACATTTAAAAAGTTCACACAAGTTAAAACGTGAAGCTGCCTTATGCCTCAGTCCATCGTTGTTGGCATGGTCCACTCAGATTGACAGTGGCCCTCTAAGTTCTCAGGTGGAAACCTTTCACATCACCTCCTGTGTGTACAAAGTGCCTTCAAGTCACAGCTGATTAGAGCAATCTCAGCAAGGGGCTTTCCAGGCAAGTGAGAAGTGGTTTGCTGTTGCCTTCCTCTGGAAAACCTTCCTCGGTGGTTTTCCTTCTAAGTACTGACTCTGCTTAGCTTCCAAGATCTGACAAGACTGGGCAAGTCCAGGCTATTAGGGATGTACCAGTAAGAAAGTTACTTTTCAGCCCTGAGAGGAGACAGTCATAAATATCAACCTGCCTTCCATGGGGAAAGAGTGAGATGAAAATGTAATGAATCCCAGAAAGTGGACAAAGGGTGGAGTAAACACAGTGAAGCAGAGACACAAAGCACAGCAGTCGCAAAAACTTTCATCTGGCATCCCCAGCAAGCATGTGTTAAATTTCAATCCCTCATACACCTTCGCAAAAGGAAATCAATCAACAGAGATCCTATTGATTCACAGTCTCTCAGTAAGGAAGTACTCAGTACAGGAGCCAGGAAATGGGATCATTTCTCCCCATTTTCATTTTCTCCAAAATGTGCTCCCACTCAGACCAATATAGTGTTGGGAATGCTATGAACATAAGCGCGGAGAGTGGTAGAGTCTCCTTCTTTGGAGGTTTTTAAACAGAGGCTGGATGATCACATGTTGGGAGTGCTTTGATTATGTGTTCCTGCATGGCAGGGGGTTGGACTTGATGGCCTTTGTGGTCTCTTCCAACTCTATGATTCTATCGGTGTGTATGTGTTAAAGCCCTAAATGGTTTATGGCCAGCATACTTTAAGGGCCACTTTCTTTCATATGAACCTATCTATGTACTCCTGTCATTTTTGGAGTCCTCAACCACCTGAGGCTAGGCAGGTGGCAAACCAGGAAAGAGCCTTCTTGGTCATGGCACTAAAACTTTGGAACTCCTTCTCCAGGGAAATTCATCTGTCATTGTCTTCCACCAGGGCTAAAGGGTTTTTTTTAGTTTAGTTTGTTGTATCCTTAGTTATTGGCCTTCTTCTCAGGTTCTGTTTCTTTCTTTACATGTTCTTATTGTTTCTGTGGGTAGGCAATTTTAATATCTTAGAAGTTTTTATTGCTTGATATTTGCTACTTTGGAAACCCTATCCAGGTGGGAAAGTGTCATATAAATGTTTTGAATAAAATAATAAAGATGGAGCAACTGTTTAGAAAATTTCAAAAAACATTCTGTCTAGTGAGACTAGGATCCTGAGGCACCTTATGCAGTTCTGAGAGACCTGTAAGACAGACTTGTTCCACCAGGTATACCGTTGAGGCAGCTATGGTACCATCTGGCCATATGGTGCAGTTGAAGCAGAAACCCCCTTTCAGCAGCAGTGGTATAGTGGTTAAGAGCAGGTGTACTCTAGTCTGGAGGAACTGGGTTTGATTCCCCGCTCTGCCGTCTGAGCTGTGGAGGCTTATCTGGGGAATTCAGATTAGCTTGTGCACTCCAACACATGCCAGCTGGGTGACCTTGGGCTAGTCACAGTTCTTCTGAACTCTCTCAGCCACATCTACCTCACAGGGTGTTTTTTGTGAGAGGGTAAGGGTAAGGAGTTAGTTAGCCCCTTTGAGTCTCCTATAGCAGAGAAAGGGGGGATATAAACAGATGTGGGATCCAGCAGGTTCTCACAGGTTCCTGAGAGTAGGTTACTAATTATTTGCGTGTGCCGAGAGGGAGTTACTAATTGGTGATTTTGCCACGTGATTTTTGCCTTAGTTATGTCCCTCCTCCGCTCCTCAGCAGTAGTGCGCAGAACTTGAAGCAGTCTAGCAGGAGGTGCACCGGCGTGTGTGGCAGTCTGCGCCTGCGTGCATTCATTTCCCACCCAAGGACTGGTGCAGCGGCTGCGTCCTTGCCACAGCCCTGCTCAGCAATGCCCCATCCCGGAATGCCCTGCCATGGCCCCGTCATGCCCCCCCCCAGTCCCATTGGTGCTACGCCACTGTTTGAATCCCACCACCATGGGAACCTGTTACTAAAATTTTTGGATCCCACCACTGGATACCAATCCAACTCTTCTTCCCTTCCCCTTCTCCCTTGCTGTGTTCAGTTAGCGGACTCCTCACAGGATTGGGTATATTTTCACCATTGTAGAAAAATCTAATTCTAGTAAATTATTACAATGTTTAATATTTAATTGGTTTTTATTATTGGAGTGTTTTAACATTAATGTTTTGGATGTTTGTTGTGAATTTTGTGATTTGGAGTTTTGTGCTTTGGATGTTGTAAGCTGCTGCAAGCTGAAAGGTGAGGGGCATCATATTAGATCCACTAAATAAATAAGTAAAAGCAATTTAATGGTCAAACAAAGAATGATCACAAATTTCTCATTTTTAGTTCTTCGAACCACAGTTAGTTACGACTACTAGGAGATTCCGAGGATGTATGAACCAAACAAAAAATCCCCCAAATCACCCACGAGAGAACTTTTGTCCTTAAAAACCTTAAACGAAGATGGACCAAGTCAAAGGAAATGGACAATTCTTGGAAATGAATGAGGGTTCGTGAAACAAAGGGCCAGCATCTTTGGGTTTTCATTGCTCTTTGGACAGGGAACACAGGATTGCCTTCAACAGGAGAGAGAATCTGATGTCTTAAATAGATTCAGCCTTCGTAGTGCAGAATATTTATTTTCTGTAATCTCAGTCATAATTATATATTTTTTTTCTCTTATCAATGTCCTTTTGGTTGCAAAGGAGTGGGGGAAAATCGCTTCCAGTCCTGTTTCATCCGAGCTCTCTTCTGAATGAAGAAGTCATTGGGGATTTCTCCTTCTAACCCACCTCGCCCCTCGCCATTCACTAGCAAAACCAGCATTCCTATTGTTTTACACAAGAGGGAAAGGAAGAGAGCATTAACAATGAGTTATTTTCTTTCCCAAAAGCCAGGGTTGTTTTTTTTCCCCTCCTAAAAAAAGCATTTACCTGCTGTAACAAAAAAAATGGATGAATAAATAAAAAATTGCACAGGACTTTTAAGATGGCATGCAATTAAAGGATTAAAAATTCATACATTAGATAGAAAAGAGGCTTGAAATCACTGAGGTATTAATACCTTTGAATGAAAGGGGAACTTATCTGCTCACTCAACCATAGTGTTTGGAGCTGCAGATAGACCCTTTTATCTTTTTTTCTCAGTTCTTCCATTCATACAGAGGCCAGATATGGATGATTCGAAAGTCAAAAAAGTTTGCTTATTTCAGAACTTTTCTCCTGTTGTTTCCATTTTCGCCAGTGGCCTGACATTTCATAGTTATACGTTGATCTAGAGCAGTGATTTGCAATGTGGCACTGTGATTCACCATGTGAGACAGTGTGTTGTAGTCAGTGGGGTAGTGCCGGCGGGGCGGGGTGGGGAGGGGCACGACGCCCCAGGCTGAGCCGCAGTGGAGGCATGGCTAGGCTGTGGAGGGGGCATTCCGGGGGTGTTCTGGGGTGGGGGCAGCACTGCAGCAGGGGCGCAGGGCACGTGTGCAACTCGGGCAGAGTTTCCCCTCACTCCGCCTCTGGTTGTAGTGGTAAGGAGCAGCTGATTCTAATCTGGAGAACTAGGTTTGATTCCCCACTCCTCCACATGAGCATCAGAATCTTATCTGGTGAGCTGGATTTGTTTCCCCAATCCTGCATCCCTGCTGGGTGACCTTGGGCTAGTCACAGTTCTCCCCAGGATTCTCTCAGTCCCACCTACCTCACAAGGCATCTGTTGTGGGGGACAGGAAGGGAAAAGAGTTTGTTAGCTGCCTTGAATCTCCCTACAGTAGAGAAACATGGGATATAAATCCAAGCTCTTCTTCTCCTCTTCTTGAGTCTTGGGAGAAAAACATCAACAAATGGACTAGAATGGGATGGAATGAGAACAGAGACATTTGTGCGGCTACAGTGTTGGACTGGGATCTGAGAGACCAGTATTGAAATCCTCATTCTTCCATAGAAATGTCCTGGGTGCCCTTGGGCCAGTCGTACACTCTCAGTCCAATCTATCTCACAAGGTTGTGAGGGGCCGTTTTCCCCACTTCAAAAAAAAAAGCTAAGGCAAACCGGTCTCGCTTGAACCACTGCTTTTCAGCGCGAGTTCATGCACCCCACCGCAGCTTGCGCCTTCCGAAAGCTTCTCTGTCTTCCACGGCGTCAGAAATGCGGGTCTCTTTTCTGATTGGCTGGAGCCCCGCCGTGGCCTGATTGGACGGTGGCATCATAAGAACATAAGGACATAAGAACTAGCCTGCTGGATCAGACCAGAGTCCATCTAGTCCAGCACTCTGCTACTCGCAGTGGCCCACCAGGTGCCTTTGGGAGCTCACGTGCAGGATGTGAAAGCAATGGCCTTCTGCTGCTGCTGTCCACGTCACTAGGAGCAGCAGCCCACGCTCTACGAGGGTTTTTCCTAAAGGCGCTCTTGCAAACAGGAGTGGGAATGACGCGCGCTAATGGGGTTGAAGAGCTCCAGAATCGGCGTGGCTGCGCTGCTGCCACCGCCGCCATGGGGAGTGCCGCTGGACTGTGAGTTACTTGCTGTGAGTAGCCCACATCAAACGGGGAGTGGAGAAACAGCCAGGATAAAATGGAAGCAAGGAGAACCATATAAGCTTTTTCAGCTCCCCCTTGAGGAGAAACATGCAGTATAAATGAATCTGATAAACAAATTCCCACCTTCTTACTGGCTAGTAAAGCATTGAGCTCATCTTGGGCAGGAGCATCACAGCCATGCATCCTCAAATGTGAACTGTAAAGATACAAACTTAATGGTATTTCTGGGCTTGGAAACGTCTGTCCATGGATACACAGGGACTAAACCATTCCCATTTGGAAAATGAAAGCAAGGCAAAGCAAGAAGTCAGTCCGACATTGCAGTCATTATTTGATAAGCTCTCATATCCCCTGGCCACCATGTTCTGGGACTCGACCATGCATGTTAACCTCATGAAGTTCCACCTCATGGAGGTTTCAAGGCAAGCAATGAGCACAGGTGGTTTGCCGTTGTCTTCCTCTGCAGAGCCTCCCATGGTGGTCTTCCATCCAGGTATTGACCCTTCTTAGCTTCCAAGATCTGAAGAGATCCATGGTGGTCTCCCATCCAGGTATTGACCCTGCTTAGCTTCCAGGATCTGAAGAGGCCAAGGACTTACAGTGTTGCCAGGAAGGGTATTTCAAGGCAAGTGAGAAGCAGAGGTGGTTTGCCATACCCTTCCTTTGCAGAGCCTTCCATGGTGGTCTCCCATCCAAGTAGTGATGCTGCTTACCGTCCAAGATCTGATTAGATCAGGCTGGACTTACAGTGATGGTGGTAAGGATCTTTCAAGGTAAGTAAGAAGCAAAGGTGGTTTGCCTTCCTCTGAAGAATCTTCCGTAATATTCTCTCATCCAATTACTGATCCTGCTTAGCTTCTGAGCTCCAAAAGATCAGGCAAGTCTTTAGGGTTGCTACATTGTCTCAAAACTCCAGAACGGCTCACTGGCTCAACAAGGTTCAAGACCCTCCTTCTTCTCTCCCCCCGCTCCTTAAAAGGTAGAATATTCCATGAGGAAGTCTTCTGAAATGCTCATTCTTGATGTATTGTCGAAGGCTTTCATGGCTGGATTCAACTGGTTGTGGTGGGTTTTCTGGGCTGGGTGACCGTGGTCTGGTAGATCTTGTTCCTAAAGTTTCACCTGCATCTGGGGCTGGCATCTTCAGAGGTGTATCACAGAGAGAAGTCTGTTACCCAGTCTAGAAAACCCACAACAACCAGCTCATTCTTGAGTTTTTTCTTTACCCTGTTTGACAAATGGGACAGTTATCTGTGAGCTCTCTGCATACCAAGCTTACTTCAGCATATGAATCACAAATATGGAGGGAGGCGCCATGGGTCAGTGATAGAACAGCTGTTCTGCATGCAGAAGGCTCCTTGTTCTATACCGGGCATCTTCGGTTATACAGATCATAGAGTAAAAGATGTAAAAGACATCTGCTCCAGTCCCTGGAGAGCTGCTACCAGTCAGAAGAGACAATTCTGACCTTGATGGATTGATGGTCTGATTCCATCTCAGGCAGCTTCATGCCTTCAGCGGCAAAGAGGCAAAAGACCGGAAGGAACAAACCTGTGGAAAACTGCACGTACACAACGCTCTGAACAACATCCAGGGTTTTTTTTGTAAAGTAATGAAAGAATGGTGGTCTTTAGCACATTGGCTCCTCTTTGGAAACAAACCCAGGAGTTTTGGAACCCCTGGGTGTGGGGACAAATTCAAATTCAAAAGACTATTGGAAGCACTGTTACCAATGGAGGCCAAATTAGTTGCACCTCACGCCAGATATCACCTTCACAGTGAGCTGTTCATAGAGGACAGCACATCATGCGCAGTGGCTCATTATTTCCCCCACACCTCTGCAGATTTTTCTTTATGGACTTTTGTCGACTCGTGGAGAAAATTGCCTGATCCGCTCGGTGAGGTGCTACGTGCTAATGACTTGTTTAAAGTGGATTCCTGGGGTGGCAGTAATGGGCATCCTGACCCTAAATGCTTGTTGGGCCAGAGTAGCCAGGATTGCATTAGAAAGGCCACGGCAAGAAACAGGACAGCGGTGCCGTGCGCGGCTCGCTCCAGATGGTGGCTTGCTCCTATCAGCCCAAAGCAGCTGAGTAAGTACCAAAAATCCATCTCTGTCGAGCAAAGCGTTTCAGCACTTGTAGGAACATGGCTGAAATTAATTGGATTTAAAGATGCACTAAATGGGGAACAGGTGACTGGAGTGTTTTGCCAAATGGGTTCCTGCAGTTGCAGCTCACACTAAATCCAATTTGCCCGGGTAACATTTAATGTTCAGCGACATGTTGTGCCTTTGTTATGCTATTTCTGAGAGTAAAATGTGAAAAGGTTTTTTTTTAAAAAAAAAACACGACCTTTTTTGACATTTTTTGTTAAAAATACAGACACAGATTGCCTACATTAGTCAGCGCGCCAGACAAAGCACGGTAACAAGTTTTGTTCCTGTAGCGACAGATTAATGGCTCGAACGTTCTGCTATTGTTTGGCATGTAAGCTATGCAGCAGACTCCATTTCACTGTATGGGTTATTGTTGGGTGGTCGCACTGGGGCTCACATCATTGGCCTATTTGGTGGAGGAAAGTGTGGCAAGTCACAGCCGATTTATGGTAGCCTGATAGGGTTTTCAAAGCAAGAGATGAACAGAGGCAATTTGCCATTGGTCGATTATGGAAGGGGGAGCTTACCTCCTCTCTGCCCCATGGTGGCATCAGGCATTCATCTGAAGTTCTCTTGTTTTCCCACACAGAAAGCTGAAAGCAAGAGGCGCGCAGCAACTTCCTTGCACATCGGTACAAGGAAGTTTGCTGTGCACCATTTCTGCTCCCTGCATGCGGCGGCTTTCTTGCACGCTGTTACAAGGAAGTTTGCCCGCTGGGGCTTAGTGCCAGTGTGCCATAATCGGCCTCTGGGTAGCAACCCTTGACTTCCTTAGTGGTCTCTCATCCAACCATCTAACCAGGGCTGGCTCTGCTTAGCTTCTGATGAGACTGGACTAGCTTGGGCCATTCAGGTGAGGGCATTGGTCCATATAGCTCAGTATTATATGCTCTAATTAGCAGAAGTCCCAGACAGAGAACAATATTTTCAAATGCCTGCTATCTGCATTCTTTTTAAATGGGAGATGCCAGGGATTGGACCCAGAGCTCTACCACTAGGCCCTGAACCCTTCCAGCAGCAGCAGTTGTGCTGAAGTTCAGAAAACCAGGGTCTGGTCAGTGCAGGGGTTTACTTGTGTTCCCCCTTGAGAACCATGATGGAGGATGAGAGGTCAAGTCCTTGACCTCTCAAAAGATACTTAGGACAGTAAACAGTAGAGAGGCTGTGGCTCTGGAATAAGATCTTCACTTCTCCTCTTTGGTCTTTATCATCATCTGGGTGCATAAATATCCCATAAGAAGACTGCTGAGTAGGGCTGAGTGGGGTTAGACCTTGACTTAGTGGCTTTGCATGCATCTCTCTAGTTCAGTCCTCCACATTTTCAATTAAAATGATCAGGTAGGAGATGGCATGAAAGACCTCTGTTCAAGACCTTGGAAACCCTCTACCAAGTAGATAATACTGACTTTGGTAAACCAACCATTTGGTTCAGAATGAAGAAGCTTCAAGGGTGGATCTTGTTCTAGGTCACATTGCAACTAAACTTTGAATCCTCTGAAGCCTTGAAATCCCCTTGAAAAATGCCTTAATTCGTATATTTTAAAAAAGGGACTCTATATCATTCCTTATATTTGTATTTTTGCCAGCAGTTTTTGGGTGCATAGAATGGATGGATAACACAACAATTCAGCTGAAGCGAAGTGAATCTGGTCATTGGCTGGAGAGGAGGCGACTAGAAAACTTCTAGATATAAAACTCTGATTTATGGTAGAAGGGAAGGAGGATAGTAAATACACTACATTCCTTTTATTTAAAAATCCAATAACATCGTTAGAATTTTTTAAAACAACAAACTTGGGCTCCCAATTTCCTCTGCACCAAATATAAACAGTGTCAAAATAACCACTTGCTCTTTAATTACAATTTTGCAATCATCATTTAATTAATTCTTAATTATTATTACTAATGAAGTAGGATTCATACTTTTCTCTGTTGTATCCATTCAGTTATTCTCCTAGTCCTCAGATCAACAGCTCATCGGTTCATTTTTTTCTGAGCAAAAAGCCTACCAGAAATTTATAGTTATCAGTAAACACAGAAAAGTTATTTTCACTAATCAAAGAAGCTTAGTCACCTCAGCCAATTCCAGTATCTTCACAAACTTTTCTTCCACGGTGGGTATAGATGAAATTTTCTATTCTTGCACATATTATATTTTCGCTGCTGATGTCAGATAGAAAAATCAAATTCTGTATCTTTCTTTGAACTGTCTGTCCATAAGAATAAATACACATGACATTCTTGAACTCTGAAAGAATCAACAAGCTGTTGCATTTATGTTGCTCTCGTTTTCATCTATTCCAAAGTCACCTTCTCTGAAAACAGTCGGTATTGCCAATTCATTTAAACAATACAGCTACCAAGTTTGGATGCCAACCTTCAAGTTTAATCCAATAATATTTTTTTAGTACATTCACTTTCAATTTAAACTTTATCGACCCATTTATTGAAGGCTGGATATCATTTGGAGTGCACAGAAATGCTAGATCCGCAGCATAGATTTACAGCTCCTAAGTAGGGGTGTACTGTTCTAGGTTCATTGAAGTTAGTGGGCTTAGAGGAATGCAATTCTGTATAAGAAGAAGAAGAAGAAGAAGAAGAGTTTGGATTTATATCCCCCCTTTTTCTCCTGCGGGAGACTCAAAGGGGCTTACAATCTCCTTGCCCTTCCCCCCTCACAACAAACATCCTGTGAGGTAGGGGGGCTGAGAGACCTCCGAGAAGCTGTGACTAGCCCAAGGTCACCCAGCTGGCATGTGTGGGAGTGTACAGGCTAATCTGAATTCCCCAGATAAGCCTCCACAGTTCAGTCGGCAGAGCGGAGAATCAAACCGGTTCCTCCAGATTAGATACACGAGCTCTTAACCTCCTACGCCACTGCTGCATAAGCTCGCAATGTTTGCCCCTACACTCTGAAATAAAGAGAACGGACTCAGGGTATGAGTTAGCTGCTGGTGGTTGAAAGTGCTATCTAGTCTCACCTGACTTTTGGCAACTCCATATGTGGTAGAGACAAACAGAGGTGGTTTGCCATTGCCCGTCTCTGTACAGCAATTCTAGACTTCTTTGGTGGTCTCCTATCCAAGAAGTAACCAGGGCCAAACCTGTTTACCTTCATGAGATCTGATGAGACTGAGGCCCCTTCTGCACATGCAGAACCATGCACTTTCCATCCACTTCCACAATTGTTTGCAAGTGGGTTTTGCTATTTTGCAGAGTAAAATCCAGCTGCAAAGTGCATTGAAAGTGGATTGAAAGTGCATTATTCTGCATGTCTTTGCAGGATCTCAGCTTTGCGCTCTGGGAATACCATTCATCTAGGTCTTAGAGGCTGAAGGGAGTTAGCTAAAGCTTACAAAAACTTCAGAATTGTGGCTAATGAACACCCATACATATATAAATGTGAGATCCCTAATAGGTTGTCCAATCAATTATGCCATCATTTGGGCAACCCATCCCAGTTTGAAAGCTCAGCATGGCTAACTGGCACACTCTGCTTCTCCTTTCCTGTACCAAAACGGGGCCAGGATATGCTACCCATTAACAACCCCACCTCACCCCACACAGGATAGTGGATTAAGAGATTGTGAGCACTGAAGGATTTTTGTATCCCACAGGAAGAGTAGCACATTTGTGGACCCATTCACAAGGTGGGCACCAATCTAAAACCACAAGCATAATCCCATGCTAATCCCACCAACTCCAGTATGGCCTACCCAGTTGCTAAAAGACTGGGTGTGATTTTGCTGTCAGGTCACACTTAACATATGGTGATCCATATGACATTATAGCTGAACAAGCCTGTCAGGAAACTGAGATATCTTGGATATTAGTCCAAAAAGCTGTTGTGCTAGATTAATCTTCTACAAGTGCAGATACGGATGTGTTGGAATTTAAATGCACTGAGGAAGACAGGTTGGTCGAAAACGCTGTCAGCGCATAAGCGTTCTGCTGACGAACTTGCTTTCTGAGAATTGCTGTCAACTGGTGCCATTCCATCTAGTACCGCACAGCGGAATTTTTTCATTGATTACATCTGAATCACCTCCACCGTTGATTTGAAGATAAGCAAGAGAGACTCTTGAGGAACTTACTTCTCAATGGGAGCTTGACCAATATTGCATATACGGACTCATTTATGAATGAAATCGACTAACTTATGAATGAATAGATTGTTGTTACTATGACATTTGTTATATATTGTTACAATATCACAGTATAAGTTTTTGACACTATTGGTATAATATATACTGTGTTAATCATTGTGTGCCTAAATTCTTTTTCCTTGCTTGTGCGTGCGGTTTTTCGTGTCTTGGCCAGGCTGTTCTTTTCCCTGCTAGTTACCACTGCACGGTTCTTTATGGTTGATTCCCCACCCACCATTAAATGCGCGCTCCTCACAGCAAATACCCCGGGGTCCTGCAGCACTCCCCACTACACCAGCAGTGACAACGCAGCGACAACGCCATCACCCCGATTCTGCCGCTCCTCCCACCCCTCAGCGCGCATCATTTTGGATCCTGGTCGGAAGTACACCTTTTTGAAACCGCGCGCCGAACACAGAGCAGGGGTCCCCTCCACTTTCACTTTTGAAGTGGGGCAAGGGCTTATATTGACCCTCTAGGGTTTTCAAAGCAAGAGAGATTCAGGGGATGGTTTGTCCCCTCCATGTGGGCTGAGAACATTCTGAGGGAACTTTGACTGACCCAAGGTCACCAACAGGCTTCATGTGGAGGTGTGGGGAATCAAACCTGGTCCTCTAAATTACCTTCCACCACTCTTCACCACTATACCTCGCTGGCTGTCCTAAAAAACTTGACTTATTCAGGTTATCCTCATCTGAAACAGCAGCAAGTGGAAGATGAAAAAGGTACCTTTCCCAGCCAATTTGAAAGAAACCTAATAACAATCCTTGCAAATTCCCAGATCTAATTCCACAGTGCTGTTCCTGGATGAATGGATGGGAAGTTCTGCACTAGAGGGGCAGTTTACCTCAACTCAAAAAACCCCACCCACTGACTGACTGATCAGGCGCTTAGCAGCCATTACCACTGCACCCCACGCATCTACTTCCTTTCAGTTCTTTGAAGGGATGATAAACAGTCAGCCACCACACCTAATTAGGATGGGAAACATGCTTGCCCTTCTGTCTCTTTCTACAAAAAAATGCTGTAATGTATTTTGTAACTTCTCTTAAAAAGTAAATTTACTTACAAACTAATTTCCCTGTCAGCCTAATAACATAAGCACACAAAGTTAAAAGGGCTTTGCTTGACACTGCCATAACTAGAAATGTTTTGAAACCAGCAAGCTTAGCGCATGAAGGTTTCCGGTGCACCTGTGGATTATATCATTTGCCTGAAGATTCTCTTCTTACATTTTGTTTTGCAGTTCAAGTGGTCTCTGGGGGCTGGGCTAAGGAGTGTTGTGAGGCATATTTTTCAGTCTTAACCTTCTCCTCTCCTCAGATAGCATTTACAAGCATAAGGTTTCATAAGATTCCATTGGCTTTTATTGATGGCTGATATTTTAATGTTCTGTCGGATAATTGTCGTTGTGTGTGTCTCTTGGATGTTTTGAAGGATATTGAACATTGTCCTATATTGTTTGTTTTTTTAATGGCATCAGAGAGTGTTGGGATCCTCTACAAGGCTGGTCTTGTTCTGTCATAATCTGGGCTGAACCACCCGACATTCCGCATAGCATGAAAAAATACCTGTGAGGGACATCTTAAACAGAGGCGATTGTCTCTTTTCACTCCACAAACCCAAAATAAGATGTCTGGGGGAATGTCTTAAAAAGAGGTGGCTTCTGGGTGCTTTCCAAACAGCAAAGGCACCAGAAGGGAAAAGAGGCGGTTTCCCTCCCAACCATTTCCTGCCCAACCGTTTTGCTCTCTGGTCAGTTTCACCCTCAATTTGTACCTGACATTTTGTGTGCATCTGAAGGGATTCTCCCTGCTGCCATTTGCTGAAGGTAGCCCCAATATATTTGCTCTGCAGGTTCTGATCCTGGGTGCCTTTTCAGCCTCAAAAGTACATCGTTGAACTCAGCTGGTCCTGCCTATTCCAGCAATATATAGTTTTCCTTTATTAATTTTGAGGAGCTGCACAGAAACTCAGAAGAGAATCTTAGCTGATTGGAAGACAAGTCTGCCGCCAGTTGAAAAGCATTTGGTTGACCTGCCCTCTACAGACCAACTTGGGTTTTTTGTTATTTATTTATATTTATATAAAAATATTTTATTTATATCCTGCCCTCCCCAATAGGGCTCAGGGTGGCAACAACAATAAGAAAGGCTGTGCAGAGTGCCATCCCAGGATGCCTTTTTGCATTCTCAGGACATCTTATTTCAGCTGTGTGGAATGGACCATGGATTTATTCACCACATAGAGAATGGTGTTTACAGATTCGTAGTATAGACAAACAAGTAACTTGTTGTGTGGCTAAATTTTTGATGGCTGTGGTAAAACCACATTGTAACTCAAGTAATAAACCTGAGGCTTGCTTTTGACTGTGTGATGGCTCACGGTTTACGACTCTTGTCACGAAAACAGTAATTAAGAGGAAGATTGTAGTGCATGTATCCAGCTGTAAGGACCGTCTAATTTATAGGCCTCCCATTTACTTGCCTCTGAGGAATTGAGGGGAGTAAAAATGGTGTCCGCATAGTGACACTATAGGAATTTCCCTAGGCCAACACCCTAACTACTGTACAACATTGGTCCTTTACTTAACCCTTTCAGGAACTTCTGAAGGACCTCCTGGGACAATGCTTAACCAGATTTGAATTTCTTTCCTTCTCAGCACCTGTTTTGTTCTCACACAAAATCAACACGCCATCTCTCGACCTTGTGATCTGATAATTATACTCCAGAGGAAGGGGGCAAACACCCCCTATTTTCCTTTCATGTTTCGTTTCCAATTGCCCTGTCTCGTGTTTTTCCCAGAATCCCACTGGCAGATTCTCTGGTTCTGTTTCAGCTGATAAAAGTCCCATTAGTTAACCGCAGTGACCAGAATCTCCATCTTTTAGCAGCTAAGAGGCCTACGCTTTCTATGTGATGGATTTAATCTCGGCCTCCTTTTGGCATGGTAGCAATAGGGCACCAGAGTACATTTTCCCCTGACCATTTTCCTCATTACCGAACTCTATTCAGCAGGGCTACAACCAAGCGAGTATTAAGGCTGATATTATAGTTGCCCAGGGTGACATTATATGGGAATTATAAGAAACAATATGGGTGCTGAAGTGTAATCCATTTGACATTTGGAATATGGTTTACAGTATAATTTGCTTGTCAAAATAGGCATTCACAGTGGGATTTTTTCTGAGTTCAGAATTCCTGCAAGAAATATTCTTACACTTATGTGTAAGTGATTCTTTTGCAGCAGAGAAAAATGCAAAGGATACAATTAATTTCTCCCCAGAATTCGGTCTCTGGACAACTATTATTCTGTTTATATCCTTAAAGATGTAGCAGAGAATTAATTTGCTGCTCTAGCTGGTAATGGTTCAAGAGAATAGTTCAAATTCAAATATTTATGGCACTTCTTTAGACCTGAGATTTTGAGCGTTTCCCCACTTACTCATAGCCCCCTATGCCGCGCGCTACTCTCAGCGTGCGTCATTTCTGGCGCGTGCCCGGGCTTCCCCACAACCCCTCTGCGCGGGGGGGGGGTCATCCAAAAGGTGATACTTACGTTTTGAAGATGCTTTGGCAGGAATGACGCAATGGCCATGAGGGGCCACTGACAGCAATTGAAACAGCGTCAGGGCTGACTCGCGTTGTTTGTAAAAGCCTCCTAGTGGGAGGAGATGGCGGGGGACCTCAAGGCATACTTGGATACAGTAAGAGGCGAGGGCAGAAGGTGTTAGGAAGTGAAGAAAAATGCCCATAGTCTTCTAAAAAATAGAAATTTGATGCTTCATTTATAGATCTCTCATCTCCAGTATCAATTCTCTTTATGTCCGCTGTCCCTTCTAATCTTCTTGATATTCACAGGCACCCTCAACACCAACCACGTCGTAGGATTGCTGCTGTTAAACATAAATGAAACCTGATTGGGAAATTAAGATACAGTTAAAGTGATGTTGCTGGCATTACCATGGCTGCGACAAAGGGAAATTCAGTTAGAGTGCTGCATTCATTTTGATGTACAAGCTCAGTTCGATGTGTACAACTGGATTCTTATGAAACTGCTTTATACTGCACCAGATCAAGGTGCCCAGTGACACATTTCCTGGTGCAGATTTTTTAAATTGGTTGTGAAGATTTTTTTGAATGTTGTTTTGGCAGCAGCTGCCACCACAGCACGAGGATCCACACTGTGTGACTGAAGGTAAGCTGTGGCAACCATTTTGTGGGAAGCTCTGCTTCCTGTGGCAGCCATTATGTGGCAGCCATTTTGTTGCTGTGCCCAACGTGCCATGTCAGAATCCCAAACATGCCCACAGGCTTGAAAAGGTTAGGGACCTCTGGTCCACACCCATACACACAGCTCTGTGAGGTAGCTGAGGCTGAGGAAATGACAGAGTGGCCCAAAGTCACCCAGCAAGCTTCTGTGACAGAGTGGGAATTTGAACCTGGGTCTCCCAGATCCTAGTCTGAGAGCCTTTACTAGGCTTCACATGTGAAATGAGTCAGATTGGTGTATGTTTGAGGGGGAGGGGGACCAAACTCACAATTGTGAACTGAAAAACTCACCTTGTAACTATTCTGTTGCTCCATTAATCTCCAGAGCACTGCAAAGGAGGGGGAGCTTAATTCTTCCCTCCCGTGCCACTTTCACCAGCAGAAACAGCCAAAGGTGGAAGGCAGATTGCCCCTTTCTCTGGCTCCACATGTTGCCTTCCCCCACTCCATTTCCTCCCATCTTGCTTGCAGTGTTTGCTCACCATTCAGTGCAGCCCAAATTCCAGCAAGTATTTTGTGTGTGTCTGTGACTTCTGCACAGACATCTCTATTAACTTCAGTTATCCAAAATATCCCTGTATTGTTCTGTATGTCCTCCAGACATCCCAACACTGCAGGTAATGTAATATAAAATATTCCTTCAATTTATTTGGATTTATGATGGATTGGAGTGTTCTGGCTCCCCAGGCTATTCTGACAAATGCACCACAATATAAAAACACACACCAGAAGACGGCTAATCACATTGCTTTCACATTCCCCTTGTGTGTCTGTTGTATCTGTGTACACGGGGTCTTTTCCAGTTCAAAGCCCATTCACAACCATATGCTCTTCGCAGGGTCTCATTGGAGAACTGTTATTAGTTATGATTGAGCACTAGAGCTGTGAAATTGCCTCAGCCAACAATGGATCCCTTTTCATGTAAACAAATGAGACATGAGGAGTTTATATATCAATGTGAGGCAATAAATCACACATCATTTGATCTGGCAAAGCTCTTTGACCCTTTTAGTTACTATTTCCCAGTTCAGATTGGAAACTCTGGGCCTTATTAGATGTGGAAGAGAAATGAGTGGATTTATTCAGAAGTATGCCTATGTTGGACTGCTGTTATAGAATGTTGTGGTGGTTTGTGTTCCACTCATCCTTAATTCTGGATAATCCTTGTATCAAATTGTGTGTGTGTGTGTGTGTGTGTGTGTGTGTGTGTGTGTGTGTGTGTGTGTGTGTGTGTGTGTGTGGTTTTTCCTTAGCACAAATGGACATTGGTAGAACACCACATTAAAAAAAAAACCTTGATGCAAAAACACTCTGGTTTTAATTCTGGAATGTAAGAGTGTACAGTTTTCATAGCACTGTTCTTTTGTTTGTGCCTTTCCCTCAATCTATGTTATAATGTGCATTGTTTTTAAAACACTGCAAAACAGCAATTTGGACATAATTATATATATAATTGAATCTATTTTGCTTTGTCTCTGTGTTTTAGCAACTTATATAGGTCACTTGTGTCATCAGTAAAACCACACAACAAAATAGTTTGATGCAGTTGTATGTATGATCACATTAATAAGAAAGGTAGACCATGAAGTACCGGTAAGTAAATAAATAAGCATTGCTTTTTAAAGCTGTGTGTGATGCACATGCCCATTATTAATTAAAAGGGGAAGATACTTTCTGTATGTGCCGTTGAAAAACCAAATGATGGACAATTCTTAACGATCCACTGTCACTTGAGAAACAGGAGCAGGTGACTTGGAACTCCAGTTAGAGTCGTTTGTTACAGTAAATGATCAACAAACAGGGCATTCATTGACAGCCAGTGTGGTGTAGTGGTTAAGAGCAGGTGGATTCTAATCTGGAGAACTGGGTTTGATTCACCACTCCTCCACCTGAGTGGCAGAGGCTTACCAGAGGTGAACTAGATGTGTTTCCACACTCCTACATTCTTGCTGGGTGGCCTTGGGCTAGTCCAGGGGTAGGGAACCTGCGGCTCTCCAGATGTTCAGGAACTACAATTCCCATCAGCCTCTGTCAGCATGGCCAATTGGCCATGCTGGCAGGGGCTGATGGGAATTGTAGTTCCTGAACATCTGGAGAGCCGCAGGTTCCCTACCCCTGGGCTAGTCACAGTACTTTGGAATTCTCTCAGCCCCACCTACCTCACCAGGTCTCTGTTGTGGGGGGAGGAAAGGAAAGGAGCTTGTAAGCCACCTTGAGTCTCCTTACAGGAGAGAAAGGTGGGATATAAATCCAAAACTCTTCTTCTCTTCATTCTGAGCATGTGCCAACTATCGTTGACAAGATGGATCAAGCTACATTTCATTCTCTGAAGAATGAATTTTGGCTCCTAACCTATGCAGGTGCATTTCATTCCCCCATCCCACCCCCTTTGTACTTCTACTGTATTCAGAAAGGAAGGGCAGAAGTTGTTTTCACCCCATAGTTTCTGAATGGAGCATGACAGAGGCCGTTTCCGCACGGGCAAAATATGACGTCGTCGCAACGGAAAAAGAAGCGTCAGAGCGAGAGCGTTAAGCAGCGAATCTTAGTCGCTGCCGTCAGCGAAAACGCTAAACCCGGCCTTGAAGCGGTGTATTCAAGCGCTTAAAACCACTCTTTTTTCCCAGCATGTGGCGCGCTCGGCCTTCGCTGCTACGTCGCGAACAGCATGCGCAGGCTGTCGTCACAAATGGCGTCCGGGCCTGCGGCTTAGCGCGCCAGAAGCATAGCGTCGAGACGCCGCTTCATGGCGCTTCGTCGCGAACCATGCATTTCTCTCGGGGCTCGCGAGGCCCGCGCTCGCCTGTCTGTGTGAAGCGGCTTTTGGGATGCGTGTAATTTGCGGCGCGTCATCGTCGCTGCTGGCACGTGCGGAAACGGCCTAAGTGAGTTAGAGAAATGAGGTTGGGGCCTCACCTTGCCAGCTTGTAATTCCAAAGGGTGTTTTGGAATGTGGATGTAATATGTGTCTGTGTAAAGCACTGTCAAGTTGCAGCTGACTAATGGTGACCCCAGCAAGGGGCTTTCAAGGCAAGTGAGAAGCAGAGGTGGTCTCCGTTGCCTTCCTCTGCAGAGCTTTTCTGGGTAGTCTCCCATCCAAGTACTAACCCCATTTGGCTTCCCAGAGCTTATGAGATTGAGCTATAATCATGACTTTAGTCAAGGGCTTTCAAAGAAAGTGAGAAGCAGATGTGGTTTGCAACTGCTTTCTTCTGCAAAGTCTTCCTTGGTGGTCTTCCTTCCAAGCGCTTGCCCTGCTTAGCAAAGGAGCAGGAGGAATTTGGATTTATACTCCGCTTTTCTCAATTGTAAAGAGTCTACAACAGATGTCTTGTGAGGTAGGTGGGGCTGAGAGAGTTCCATGACTGGCCCCCGGTCCCCTATCAGGTTTCATGTGGAGAAGCAGGGAAACAAATCCAGTTCACCAGATTAGACCAACAGCTCTTAACCACTACATCGCACCGGCTGACAGGCTATACCACGCTGCCTTCCCTTCCTGACAGGCTAAACTGCACTGCCTTTCCCCCCGGCATATGATAAAGTTGGTTCTGTAGTACAAATCTTTAATGCAACAAGAGACATTCCTTTAAAATATCTCAGCAAAAGGTCCAGGTTGCTTTATTTTGCTCAAATTGAGTTTCAGCGACTTGCTTTTTCTGGATAATAATGAGTAAAATAGATGCACAATGATTTTAAAAAAATGTCTAACTGGCTTCACATATGACATCTGTTGCTTTTTTAATGAACGGATGCATGTTCACATCACAGCAGTGGAAATTATCATGTACTTATACAGCATTTTCTTCCATAAAGATAGGAAGGGAGGTCAAGTATGAGCATCAGAAAAGGCCACATGCTTGAAGGTAATGGTTTGACAAATGCATGATAGTTTCTTTAGCTTAGTCATTAAAGTTGCAAGACGGCATCCATTTTATATATGCATTGCATTTAGCCCTCAACTCCACCTTGCTTGCGATTTCCCCTCTTTTTTAAATTAAGTATGCAGATAATTAATTTTTCCATGCTTTTGTTACACCTCGGTAAATATTGTCTATAAAAATCAATTGGCATTTACTGTACTTAATGTATAATAATGATTCCTATAAATCTAAATTATCCCTCTAAATCTAAATTAAATGCCTGGGTTTAAATGTATTAAGGACATTTAATTAATAAAGTGTTACCAAATAACCATTACTAATCTGTTTACTTCAAGGCGGAATTCCATTTTCCGAGGATTTATTTCTTGGCTGCACAAATGGGAGGGGCAGCAGCGAGAGCGTGTGAGGAGTTTTTGAAAGTAGTTGCTGCAGGTAGCATTTTCGTGTGCCGTTGAACCTCTTCTTTTCACCTCAGTCATTTTGCAGCTTTATGCTAGTAGTGCATGATTGGGAGTCAGCGTGATGATGAGAAGGTGGGGTTGATACCACACAGGGCAAATAACAGGTACATATATAACCCAGAGGGGTAGCAAGGGGGAAAAGCGCCCGGTGCACTGATACGTCCTCTGCCCCTGTCCTGCCCTGGAACTCCCCGGAACGCCTCTGGAACGCCCCTGCCATGCCCCCGGAATGCCCCCACAATGCCTCCAGAATGCCCCCCACACCCCCACAGGGGCATGCACTTGGTGCATCGCGCAACCCACTGTCCCCTTAGAGCTACGCCTCTGTTATAACATTTTGCGGGGGGACTTCGTACAGGTCCCACCCCCAAAACAAGCCTGCCCTGGTTTATCTCCCCCAACCTGTTTTTTTAATCACTAAATTAGCGATCCTTTTGGAAAATCCCAGATTGGAGCTATTGCCATGCGAACGGCCAGGCAGGAGGTGTTTCATTTCCCTCTCTTCCACTACACCATCCATGGTCAAGGAAAATCCACCTGCCATTGCTCAGCTGTTGCAGGGAGGCTCCTTTTTCTTTATTAAACTTTGCGGGTTGCATCTATGTAGCTGCGCAGGTGCAGCTGCTTGTGTAGCTACTCATGCAAGAAAAGCATCTCCCGGCAAAGCACAAACGCAACCCGGATCGGGCTCCAATCACTGCCTGCATGGCATGAATGTTAATGGGGAAACAGGAAAACAGATTCCTTTATCACAACTGCAACACATTATACATTTGCTGTGCAGAATCGACCTGAGTTAGCTATAACTTTTCAGATATTGGCTAGTGGGCAGAGAGCTTATGTCAGTGGAAGGGGCAATCATAAAACATATTTAAAAACACAGACATGACTATGGAGGGGTTATAGCTCAGTGGTCAAGTATCTGCTGTGCTTGCAGAAGATCCCAGGTTTGATCCTTGCCCTCTACAGTTAAAGGTCAGAATTGTTAGAGAGGACTAGGGTGTTGTGTGGTTTCCGGGCTGTATGGCCGTGTTCTAGCAGCATTCTCTCCTGACGTTTCGCCTGCATCTGTGGCTGGGACATTCGGAACATCAGGTGACCAGAGGTGGTTTTGCCATTGCCTTCCTCTATTTAGCAACCCAGTCTCCCTTGGCAATCTCCTATGGTCATGAGAACAGCTCTTAGCTCCCAAGTCTGATGAGCTTGGGCCATACTTGGCTAACTGGGCTGCTGTAACTTAGTGGGTATAAATGAAGTGTATACATACTGAACCATGGAGCTATGGTCAGAATGGAGATGCAAACAATATGGCCTATACCATGTTTGCAGGATACAAATATATTAAGTGAAGCTTCTTGCCACAGCTGAACACCATGTTACCACACAAAATTTTCTTCCAGACTTCCAAAATGGAGTGCATTATTTTTTTAAGCTTCTACACATAGGTCGTTTCTGCATGGCAAAATTATACCTGTGTACCACCGGGGTTTTTTTTAACTGGGGTCTATTTTATCCTGATTTCTCCCTCCACACAGCTGCCCATTTCTTTCCAGGAGCCAAGTTAGGACCGGAAGGTAATATTCCAGTTTCTTCCACACGACCTGGGTCTTTTGTATTTACACCACAAGTGCATCCTCGCATGTGCAAACCTCTTGATTGGTCAAGAGTGGCAAAGCGGGAAAAATAAACCGGTTCTGCTCCCGTGGTGTTTGCACGGCAGCGGGGTCACCCTGAGATATTTGAAAAGAATTGCCAATTTGGCGATTTTTGAAAATCCCAGGCTAAGGGAAGTATCATGGGGCAACACCGGGGCAGGCCCACTTTAGCACCGGGAACCATGTGGAAAACTTGCACGAACCGGGATATTTCACTTGCCCATCCCGGGATATTTGTACCGTGTGGAAATGGCCATAGTCATGCTGTTAATAATCCTGTTTCCAGATTTTTCCTGTTTTGGGCTGCTTCAACACAACAAAAATTTCTTGTGATGCTTTCATTGCTGCATGTGAATGCAGGGGTATGCATATTGGAATCAGAGCTTCCACATTAGGGGTTTTTCTGCACACTTTCCCCCCCTGTGTTCTTTTCTAACTTTCTACACATTCTTGGGGGTGACTTCTCCATTTAGGATCTTTACCTGAAATCCTGGAGACCTGCTGCCAGTCAGATTAGATAAAACTAACCTGGATAGACCAATGGTTTAATTCACTACAAAGCAACTTTGTGTGCTCATGTTATGTTTGTGACCGTGACCGAGGAGAAGAACATCTGCTTTTTACTAGGAAAAATCTCAGAGTGTCACTATGTGGAGGCTAATCCCCCCCACACTCTTCAGTTCCTTGAGGAAGGGAAATTGGAATAAGGGGCTGATAATTCTCTATCCAGCTCATAGGGCTGCCAGTTCTGAGTTGGGAAATTCCAGGAGAGTTGGAGGTGGAACTTGGATAGGGCAGGGCTTGCAGAGGGGAGAGATATCAGCAGGGTATAATGTTGTAGAGATGACCCTCCAAAGTAGCAATTTTCTCCAGTAGCAATTTAGTTCTATAGTCTGAAAATTGTAATTCCAGGAAATCTCTAGGCTGTAGCTAGAGGCTATCATATTATCTGATTTGGGGTGGATGCATTGAACATAGACAACCAATCTACTCTGCACCCGAGGCTATCCAACTTGTGAATACACGCAAGGTTATTTATTTTTTTCCAGTCTCTTATATTACAACTGTATTTATAGTTCAAACAAATGTTCACAGTTCAGATTATCTAATCTTATCTAATTCACTTACATACTCTTAGTTTTATAAACATAAAAATATAGCCAACAGCTTTTCAACAATATAAACTACAGGGTCACTTTAAATCTGTACATATCACTGTAAATCATCGCACTTTCTTCAACCATAACTCAGTGCAGAAAATATTTTTTTGGGCTAACCAAATTTTGGTAAGTTTGATCTTGAGAGTTTCTTCATCTTGGCCCAATTACCTGAGTATTAGAGAATCAGAATTCCTATATATGGTATGATTATATATATCGAACAAATGTAAACAGAAAGTGGGGTCATTACTTTCTTGTATACACTTTTGCAATAGAAATGCAAAGTTCCATCTATAACTAACCCCAGGCAAGTCAACGTGAGGCATAGCATTTTGCTAAATGAGTTGTTATTTTTTGTATCCCTGCAACCTGGGGCCAGCCAATATCTGAGGAGATAAATTGGGAAACAAATCAAAACAATTAAAGACGTCATTGTCCTAACAATGGACTTCCTGGAAGCATCCGGTTAGCCACTGTGGGGCAAAAAGAAGCTAGATTCAATGGACTGTTGATCTCACCCGCCAGGATTCCTCCAGTGTTCTTAGAAGGTCAAAATTAGAAAGAAATCCATTTAATTTCTGCAGTATGGATTTATCTACAGAATGTGTTTGCAGGGTTTTAACCATGGCTACAATGGAACTGCGTGCTTGTTCTGATGGTTGGATAACTAGGTTGTGAGGGGGTATTGCTTGCAAGAAGAATTTTAAAAAATAAAATAAAGATTGTGTAGTGTCAAGAGACCTACTTCTTACAACACATAAGCCGAACTCGAGTCTTGCACGCTGTGGGTGTTACTTGGAGTGAATGGAGATGAGAGACATGAATTTTTGATTTTCTTAAGCCAGGTAGGCCGCAGACAGAACATGAGAGAAGAGATGCAGCTCTCGTGACAGCTTTTTTCCTGCATGTCTCAGAAAAACAGAAAGAGCTCGTCCATCTCTTGGGGTGTTATTTTGGCCCTTTCCAAGAGAAAAGAAAAGAAAAGAAAAGAAGAAAAAAGGAAGATACAGGGTTTTTTTTCATGAAACTTGTGGTTTAAGAAGCTGATTGTCGGAGCGACACCCTTACGATTGTGTACACCGGATAGGACAAAGATGCCTTAGCCCACAGGTGTCAAATGTGCGGCCCTCCAGATGCTATGGACAACAGTTCCCATCATCCCCTGCCAGAATGCTGGCAGGGGATGATGGGAACTGTAGTCCATAACATCTGGAGGGCCGCAAGTTTGACACCTATGCCTTAGCGGTTGCGGGGGAGGGAGGAGACAGTGCCCATGGATCAAGCATGAGGCTGAGTACACTTTTCAGGACTTAGGGATCTGAGCAGGACGTCTTATTCTTCATCTCCGGGTGGCAGCGGGAACTCTCCTTCAATTAAAACCTGTCTCCAGGTGATAGAATTCAGTTCACTTGGAGAAAGCGGCTACTTTGGAAGATGGGTTCTATTGCATCATACCCAATTGAAGTCCCTCCTGTCTGTAAGTCCCACCCTCGCAGGCTCCCCACCCAAAAATTTCCTGGTATTTGCCAACACAGAGATGGCAACCCTATCTACTGATGACATTTCAGAAATGAAAATATATTTGCCCCCATACCCCTAAAGAAAGACATCATAGTTGAATGATGAGTTAAGCTGGGGTCTATTAACAGTCAGGAGAGCCAGCATGCTGCTGCTACTGGTAGTGCTACTACTGCCACTGCTGCTGAAGGAGGAGGAGACCAGACTTATTTTGAAATGGCTATATTTTAAAATAAAATAAATAAAAAGTGCATGTTCATGAGAGTGAGGGAGACTTCTCTCAGACAACTTGAGAAGAGCCTGTGGCGTTCCCCCCCCCCCACCCTCGCCCGGGCCCTTTGGGCGGTGTATCCTTCCCTCCTCCCTAACCTGGGGTTGGTCTCCCCAGACAATGACCTTCCCAATTAGCCCAAGGGCCAAGAAACCACTGCGCCCACAAAGCACTGGGTGTACGGAGCAGCCCTCGCCCACACCATCCTCCTCCTAGTAGGTCTCCTTGACTCCCTTCTCCTGTCTGGCTTGAGAGTTCACACCCTCCCTCTCTCTCTCATTGCTTCACAGGGAGAGGAGTTTCCAGGGCTTTGTCTCTCCCCTGTGGCCTCACAGGGAGAGGTGTTTACAGCTTGTGTGAATGACTCCCACCCTGTTACTGCACAGGGTGGAGACCAGCTTGAACCGGGGTCTAGGTTCTCAAAGGGGGTCTGGACTTCAGGGTTCTCTTCCCTCTTCCCACCATTGAGCTGTCCCTTTCCCCTGTCACACCACCACCCACATTCCCTGCTGCTGCAGCAGCTCCTGACTCACCCTTTCCCACTTCCTTATATACCTTCTGCCCTCTCATTCCTCTTCCTCGTCCCAGCTGCTTCTCCAGCCCATCTTCTACAGCTGCCTCAGCTGTGGGCGGATGGGCCCTGCCTGGTCTGAGCTGCTTCTTTAGCCCATCTTCTACAGCTGCCATGATCACCTTCCAGGTGATGCTCTAATCTGCCTCCTCTATTCTCTATAGTCTTTACCACAAAAACTGTGGGAGGTTTTGGCTGGCCTAAAGGCCGTAATAAATATCTATCTATCTGTGGGAGGTCATTTGTCTATCACTGCTCAGCTCCTTAGGGGAGGGAAATCGGGGCTAGGGTGGGCAAATGGCAGGCCTAGTAAGAAAGTTTAAATAGCCTTCATATTAGGGACTTGGTTGGATGACAGTACATCTACTTTATAGGCTGTATATCCTGCTGTCTCCATTTGGAGATTCTCATGCAACAGGCATTGGGAAAACTAAAAAAAAAATCTGGGAAAACTATATCCAGTCAAAGCAGGTGTAAGTAGTAACATTAAGCCTGATAAACAATAGTCTAAAGTGGTAAAAAGCAGATTTATCAGTTTACCTTTTAAGCAGTAAGAGGACTGAGAAAAATTCATTGAACTCAGGGTTGTTGTCGTTTTTTCAGCAGCTCATCCTTTCAGGCTGGCATTTGATTTCATTTGTCTGTGCTTGATGATCTCTGCACTTATCTTCTGATGGGGAAAACGTATTTGTTTTCATGTTGCACTTATTGATTTTTTGTTAGTCATGCCTCACCCATGCCTTTTTTTTATCTCTGCTTAAAGTAATAAAAATCATTTGTGTGAGAGGTTCAATCACAAGAAAAACTTTTATCACCAGCTGCTCTGAGATGTACAAAGATCATTAATAACCATGATTACAATGACAGACTCAAGCTTTGAAGAGCGTCATTGTTCAGTTGTGCAACAGCACACTGTAAAGGATCCTGGGACTACAGACAGTTAACGCTAGCCAGAACTAGACTCAGAAACCATGCGATCCATAGGCCTTTTATGAGGACCAGCCAAATTGACACAAAACATTGTGAAAGCTTTCAAACGAGGGTTTCCAGGCAGGGAACCCTGGAATCTTTTGGGGTTGGCGTCTGAGAAGTAGAAATGCCATAAATGCCGTGACATCACTTCTGGGTGATCACCTGGAAGTGATGACACAGTTCCGCCCCCCCCAGATGTTCTAGGAATTCCTCCAATCTCTATAGTAAAGAGATTATTATGATTATCATAAAGCGTGAGGGGGCTGGAACCTCACTTCTCAAATGTTTCACCCACTGCTCATGTGATTAAGTTCAGGCAGTTGACGACAGGGGCAGGAGTTCACCTGCCACAGGTGGGCTCACTGAAATTGTTTATCAGGCTTAATGCTACACCATTTAAAAAGTTAGAAGAGTGGAGTGCAGATTGGTTAGGTCATGCTATTAGAGTTGGATAAGCTTGAAAACTTATCCAATGTTTTGTGTCAATCTGGTTTGTCTCAATGAAAGTTATACCGTGGATTTCATTCTTGCTTTTGGATTTTGTGCGGACCAATCCCCTCCCAGCCTTTTTGATCGGGCGCCTGTTTTTAAATTTTGCTTGCTCTTAACTTTGTTATTTAAATTTTAAGTAACTGCTGCTATTGGAATTTGTTTTAATGTTTTAATAGGGTTAAGTCTTAGTTATGTAAGCCCTTTTGGAGGCGGCAGGGCAGCCCCACATCAGTGCCAAATCTCACCACCTCCAGCTTTGGATGGGGCTGCCCATTATATTATTATACATGTAAAAGGGAAGAGGAAGCCTGTTTTATTACTTTGATAGATCATGGGGAAAGATTAATTCTCCACTTCTATTCATGACATAAACAAAGATTGACTGCTCTACTATTATTAAATTTGATTGGGTGCATAGTTTGCCAGTTTGAATACAAATGTGATTTTTTCCCCCCTTACAATCAGTTCAATAGTTCATTGATATGAGTGTGGGTGTCCAACAGATAGTTTCATTGTATTCCTTATTAACAATGCATACAGTGCAACCGATTTTTTTGTGCATGTAGTTTCTCATGTAGCAGATTGATGCTTGCTACAGATGTCCCATGTGCTCACTTTGGCAGCACATGTACAGGAGATCCCAAGATGGTGCCCAGGGTTGCTATGATATCTGCTGACATTTTTCTTGATGCTGGGGTTGCCGATCTCCGGGTGGTGGCAGGAGATCTCCTGGGATAACAACAGATCTCTAGGTGACAGTTCACCTGGAGAAAATGGCCACTTTGGAAGGTAGGCTTTAGGGCATTGTACTGTTTTAAAGTCCCCAAGTCCCTCCCCTCCTCAGTTTTCATCCTCCAAATCACCAGATGAGAGCCAGCTTGGTGTAGTGGTTAAGAGCAGGTGGATTCTAATCTGGAGAACTGGGTTTGATGCCCCACTCCTTCACCTGAGTGGCAGAGGCGTATCTGGTGAACCAGTTTCCGCACTCTTATATTCCTGCAGGGTGACCTTGGGCTAGTTACAGTTCTTCAGAACTCTCTCAGCCCCACCTACCTCACAAGGTGTCTGTTGTGGGGAGAGGAGAGGAAAGGAGCTTGTCAGCCACCTTGAGTCTCCTTACAGGAGAGAAAGATGGGATATAAATCCAAACTACTACTACTACTCTTCTTCTGCTTCTGCTTCTGTTTTCCCACCAGAGCTGGAAACCCTACTTGACACCCACCAAGTGTTTTAGAATGTGGGTAATGTTAGGAAATGGTTTTGCCCAGGAGGGCTTTTGATGAGCTGTGCAGATTAAAATAACATTGTTTTGGAAGCAGCTGTGACCACAGTGTTTGTTTTATTTTCTCCCATTCCTGTTTCCAAGTTTATTTTTTTTAATTCACCCTCTTCTCCCCTGCACTTGGTCTTCCTATTTATGTTTGGCTCCGCCTTCTGAAGTAGCCATTTTGTGAGTGCTCAACAGGGATGGGGTATCACTTAAGGATTTTGGTTTCTCCTGGAAATTATGATATAGCATCATGCCTGCGTAGGCTGCATTCCAAAGACTTCCCAGGGAAGTAGTCTCAGGATAAGTTGTCACTCCAAAAGACATCCAGACCCCATTACTCATGCATCATGTCCCTCCCAATAACTTGCCCAACACAGAACTCCCAATCCTACTAAAAAGAAAGACAAAAGAAGCAACACTAAAATGGCTCCCACCTCAGTTTGACATGAAGCTAGAGCTGAACGAGATGTCCTCATGGTTACCATCAGGATGCTGCTATCATTTAAAAGTCATTTAAAACACTTCAAGGGCTCAGTGGCTGCTTTGGGATACTGTTGTTCCCCCCTACTTCCCACAAATTTTCAAATGCTCAAAGGGCACTTTGGCACATGCAGAATAATGCACTTTCAATCCACTTTCACAATTGTTTGCAAGTGGATTTTGTTATTTCGCACAGTAAAATCCAGCGGCAAAGTGCACTGAAACTGGCTTGAAAGCGCATCATTCTGCATGTATGAAAGTGCCCAAACAGGTGCATTAAGAAACAAGACTGTCTTAACCTATTGCAACAGCTGGGCCCTCACTGCATTTTTACATTATTTTAAAATGGCAGTGAGGTTCTAGAAAATGACAATGGCAGAAACTAGAGGTGGCCCTCCAGTTTAACCTTGAGTTCTGGAAAATGAAGCATATAATTCATCCCCTTCACTGCTCCATAGGCTTTGGAGTAATCAGTGAATCACAAGCAGTCTAATCCACTTCAAAGAGTTGAAATAAATCAAGTTTTAATCATTGCTGCCTCACCTAATGTTGATGAGAGGAGATTTGTAGTGTCTAATGAAGGGCTTTGAAGAGGTACCCAATTAGTAACCCTGCTTTCCTTGGGGATCGTGTGGAATCCTGGTATTAATCCCTCGGGTATTTTTGCTGTTGTTTTTTAATCTTATTTTAGTTGTGGAGATTCTTCTTCTGGGACACTGTCCTCTGATTGACAAGCTCTGGATAACCTTTGACCTAAAATGTCCTCAAGGTAGACAATAAATCACAAATCAGTAATAACAGGATTGAGCCATATACTCCCTCCCTGCCATTTTGAGGGAAATAATTATTGCTCTTGTCACAAATGCCCGCGTACTCCATTCACTATAACTATTACCTACTAATTTACCAATGGGCTATGAATTGATAGAATTGAATTCTAATCGATAGGGTTGCCAACCACCAGGTGGTGGCTGGAGGTTTCCTGTTATTCCAACGGATCTCTGGTCCCTTCGGCACATGCAGAATAAAGCTCTTTCAATCCACTTTCACAATTGTTTGCAAGTGGATTTTGCTACTCCGCACAGTGAAATCCAGCTGCAAAGTGCATTGAAAGTGGATGGAAAGTGCACTATTCTGCATGTGCGGAAGAGGCCTCTAGGAGACGGTGGTCGTTTCCCCACTTACAAAATGGTGGTCGACAGCTGCGGTTTCCTTTGCTGTGGGACCTTTTGAGCACGGGCTCACGGTCCCCACCACAGCTTCCTCCCCTTGTTCAAATGAATTTTGCAGCCACACAGCAGCTATGCAGGACTCCCCACGATACGCTCAGGGCTGTCCTGATTGGCTGCTGTGCTGTTCTGGGGCGGGGATTTTGTTATTTTCAAAAGGACGAAACCATGTCTCCTCGCTGTGCTGAGGAATCCACGTGTATTTGAACAGACACAATACACGTCTATGCCCATGTGCGCTCAGAACGACGTGGAGATGTGGATTTTTAGCGTTAAAAAAAAAATTAAAACCCAGGCTGCACGCACATAGCGCACACCCCGTCATTGCCTAATTGGACAGAGGGCTCTACGTCACCAGCAACGGTGGGAAACTTAAACCCAGAGTCACCCCCGGGCTTCCCCATTCCCCTGCTCGACCAAACAGGAACTGAAATAACGTGCACAAAGGAGGAAAGAAAGTGGCAGAATCGGGGTCGCTACTTTGTCGCCACTTAGGTAGTGGGGAATGCAGCAGGCCCCCGGATTATTTGGCATGAGTACCGCGCAACAAAAGGTGAGTGGGGAAACGGCCAGAGATCAGTTCACCTGGAGAAAATGGCTGCTCTGGAAAGTGTACTGTATGGCATCATAGCCACTGAAGTTCATCTCCTCCTTGAACCTTGCTGTCCTCAGGCGCCATCCCCAAAATCTCTAGATATTTCCCAGCCCAGATCATCCAAATTTGTGGTTTCCCAGATGCTTTCAGCACAAATGAAAAGATTATATCATTGGTGGCAAAATCCCTGTCTATGGCAGTTACAGTGCTGACTGGTTCCATGTATTACAGATTTGCAGTGATATAATACTTGGTCACATCTTCTTTTTAATATACCCTTAAATGATATAGGAGCCCTGTGGATCTGGTATCTCTCTGTGAAGAATCTATACAGTGGAATTTCAAATCTAGCACCCATAATTGTAATTATCTTTCAGCAAGAGCTAGTGGGGTGTAGTGGTCAGACCAGGATCTGGGAGATGTGGTTTCAAATTTCTCTGTCATGGGTGGCCTTGGGACAGTCACATATTTTCAATTTATCCTACCTTACACAATTACCATAAAGACAAAACAGAGGAGAAAGAAATGATGAAAGCTGCTTTGGGTCGCCCAGTGGAATAAAAGGCAAGATATACATCAAGTAAGTAAATAAGAAGTGATTCAAGGAGCAGACAACTAGTATACTGTAGAGGTCAAAATGTTGGACAGACTGAAAAGAGCTGGGTTCAACCTCTTATGCAACAATAGAGCCAGCTGTACAATATCTGAACTGTGTCTGTCTTTTCTTACTGTTTGCAGGTGGCTATAAAGATCTGGTATGTCCAGAGGCACAAGCTTTTGGTTTCTGTCACTTTGGCCATTAACTTGTGGCTCACAGCTGGAATGTTGGGTTTATTTATGAATATATAAGCCACTTTTGATTTACTAGAAAGAACAGCAGTATACAAGTATTTAATTAAATGAAAATAAACACACTGCAGTGTGCATTTGGGATGGGGAGGGGGGGGGGGAGGCCAAGAACAATCTATAATAAAATCCATAAACTAGAGTCATGAACAGAGAAGAATGGCTCTTTCTACATGCCAGAAAAATGTCCCATGTTTGCAGAAAAATCTGAACACTAAAACAAATACATTAGAGGTTAATCCCGCCCCCCAAATAATAGAAGCAGCTCGTAGCTTTAAGAATCAACTGCCCTTAATGGTCATTGCTAGGCAACTACAAAATTATAGCCAGCCTTCAAACCTTGGTTTCTGTCAGTAAAAGGCAGGTGAAGGGTGCAGGACCAGTGTGGTGAGGGGGTGATTAGAGTTTCAAACTAGGATCAAGGAATTCCAGCCTTGAATTGCTACTCTGTTGTGCAAACTTATTGTGTGTGACCAGCAGTCAATTATATATTCTCATTCTAACTTACCGTATATACTTGAGTATAAGCCGACTTTTCCAGCACATTTTAATGCTGAAAAAGCCTCCCTTGGCTAATACTCGAGTATATATGGTAATTCCAAGATGGCAGCCAGAGCTGGGGCTGCTGGGGATCCAGTAATCATGTTGCTGCTTTTTTTCTAACTCACCAGAGAGCCGTAAAAACAAACTTTAAGGACAGCTTGCATAGCATTACAACTAGGTTGTGTGTGTGTGTGTGTGCTTTAAAAGAAACCGAGGCATTTCTCTCCTAAGGGTTATTGGTGTGTTGCATTTTAGATGAATACAATTCTTCATACAGTAGTTTACTGCCAAATACTGATATTGCTGAAGACAAAGACTTCTTTGGAGCAAAGTTTAGGCTGGCATGACTATGAATCCCAGAATTATTCTACATTTGGAGGAAAACAGTGGTTCATTTGTGTTCCTAGAGTGCTGAAAAGCTGCTCATCCCTAATGCAAACTCTGTTAAGCAACTCTATCTCATCTTGCTCCTAAATCTTCTGTTTGTAGCTGCTACTGAGTCAAATTCGAAGGCTTATACTCGACTCAATAAGTTTCCCAGTTTTTTGTGGTAAAATTAGGTGCCTTGACTTATATTCGGGTCAGCTTATACTCGAGTATATACGGTACTTCACGGGGTGGTTCTGAAAATAACATGAGGGAAGAGGAGAATGATGTAAGCTGCTCTGGGTTTCCATTGGGGAGAAAGGCAGAATATAAATGGAGTAAATAAATAAGAAATATAGCTAAAGATGAGAGCAAGTAAAAGTCAGGCAGGTCAGGAAAGAAGGAAGTAGGGAAAGGTGAGATTGTGCAGGTTCAGAAACAATACGGGGCGGGAATCCAGGAAACAAATCAAATAGCCATAAAGTATTAAGTAAGCAAACATCAAAATATATACAAGTTCTAAAAAAACTTTAAAAAGAATTTTAATTATTCATAAATTACAATAAAATAATAACCAATAGATCACACACACGGTAAAAAATCGCTCCACTATACAGAAATCACTTTACCTATATGGCAGGTAAACTAATTCATACAGAGCAATCACCAAGCTCAGTGGTGAAAGAACAACACGTCAAACATGGTTTGGCAACTTCCTGCCTCAGTGGCGCGATAACTATTATCAAGCTAAAAAGCTTTTTGAAGACTTCCACAGCTATCAGGTAATTACTTCATACGAACGTATCCACAAGTACTCTGTAATATTAAAAAAATGAGGAAAGAAGGAAAGGTAGCAAATCCATTATAAAAAGGAAATCTCTATTCAGAATATTATAAATAAATATACATATAAACAAACCCACTCATATATCAGAAAGTTTCCTCATGTTTAGTACATAGTATAAACTTGCAATAGAGTTCAGAGCTGAATTCTTACAGTCTACATTCATTATAAGGCTCCTTCAAAGTCCTATCACTATATATGAGATGTAGGCACACAACCATGAAGATATAATTCCAAACATTATAAAAATCAGTTGAAGTAAGGAGCCATTCAAAAAAATAAATATCAAGTAATACAGCTGTACCCCGCCTCCGTACAACAAATAATAATATCATACATTTCCAGATCAAAAATGGATAGGATTTGCATGAGCATCAAGCAGTATTCAAGACCACCTGGAAAAATTCTACTAAGAAACAGAAAATAACTAAGTCAGTATTAATGGGAGGATTCACTGCTTAGAGGCCATTACAAACACCTGCAGGCCAAGTTATGTGCTCTCCAAAGGAAAGGCCCTTAAAGGGGGCGGGGGGAGGGCCCATAGTTCCAAGATGCAGAAAATCTTACAGAAAAGGAGCCCAGTTTAACTCATCATTCAAACCATACAGTGCTACCAAGGGTGTACATTTAATTTTTTTTTTAGAATCAGTAATATTGAAAGGGAAAAATATTGGCATTCTAAAATTTCCATACTGACATGGTGTTTGTGGGGGAGGGCAAGAGGCTGGGAATCCAAATAGATTCAGCTCCATTATAAATCTATGGGGAATTTTTCCAGGGGTCTGGGAGGGGAACTGTTTTTAAGGCAGAGGCACCAACTTTCAGCACAGATGCTAGTGCCTCTCCTAAGAAGAATCCCCCATGTTTGATCACAATTGGGCAAGAAGGTCCCAAGCAGGTGCCCCCATCCATCTTCCATTGTTTCCAATGTTTCCTCCAGAAACAAGCAAAGAGGTATGCCTGTGGGTAACCACTGGTCAATGCTTCCCACTCCAGAATCAACATAAGGCCAACAAATCAAAACTAGAACCCAGGAATCTAGAAGGACTATAAGCCAATGTGGCAAAGCCTAACAGAACAAATGTCACACCAGAGAATCCCAGCATAAAAAAGATCAAGCAAGGGGGAATTTTTGAAAGCCCAGAAGAATCCAAGGCAACAAGGAGATGCCCAACAAAACTCTGGCACACTCTGGGGGGGGGGGGGTCTTTTTCACCACCAAAGACAATCCACATAAACCCAGCACAGCAATCTTAAGCTTGGGGGGGGGGGGCACTTTTGCAAACTCAGCAAAACCCATTATAATATGCAAAATCCCAGCAGAACCCAGGCCCACATAGACAGTCCAAGAACAGCAGAACCCATTCACATCAGAGAATCTCAGAAGTGGAACCTGAAGGTGAAGGTCTTGCAAGCCCTGCAGAAGCCAGGATCAAGCCCAATTGAACATTGTGAAACGTATGGTATCTGCAGAATGAACTGAAGGGGGTATCTTGCAAGCCCAGCAGAAACCAGGATCAATGTTACCCAAAGTGGTCTGGCTGCTGATTTTAGTTGAGGGTGGGGGGATTAGCTTTTGGAGATAGAGTTTAGTGAAAGGGGGGGTAACACAGATCTGTAACCCTTTGTTTACAGGCGTGGTCCTGGTGGAATATTGAAAATAGGAGGAAATATACATAATACTGATGTGGCAGACCCTAAATAAGAACAAACACAATAGAACCTACCACACTATGACTACCAACGATGCAAAATCATACAGCATGTAACAGTGTGTAAGTTTAATCAATCCAAAGTATAAACAATAAAAATAATTCCTAACATGTAACAAGAATACACACACAAGTCCACATCACAAAACAGTTAACACCAAATCAAAGAACACAGGTATGTCCTAGTACAGGCATCATAAGTATGAAGTAGTCTAGTCTATACAAGATCAGATCAGAGATGGGTTCCCAAGTAAGTGCCTGTTTCGTGGTTTCAGTGTCATTGTTCATGCTTGTCAACTATGGGTAAATGAATTCCAGACATCTATTTTAAATGAACATAAGAATATGTATAGCATATGCAATTTTATACAATTAATTGTAGTTTCAACAGGAATTAAATTAAATTTTATGCAATTGACTGGAGTTTTAATGGGACCACATATTTATAGATATACATGATATTTATTGATATCATATTTTTACGCAGAATTATTTGTAGATATAGGATACATTGCATAGAATGAAAAATACAATTTGGTATTCAAATAATATAGTCAACGTGTTTTAGATGTACTTATGAATTATGACATATATATTGAATATATGGAGCTATTCCACCAGGCTTTCCCTGATAGCCAGTCAGGCTAATATCTACTTTCTGGTGTCCGGGGGTGGGGGGGATATGCTCGAGTTTAGTAAGTCACCATCTGAAATTGGGTTGTTTATTAAGGAGCAGCAGTGGGGTAGTGGTTAAGAGCAGGTGTATAGATTAGAGTACAAGGGGTTGTACTCTAGATTAGAGGCAAGGGGTTGGATTCCCTGGGTCAAGAAAGGCTTGACAGCAGAAGGGGAGAGTGGGGGAAGTGACTGTTTATGCAGTGAAGATCTTCCTATGCTGCATAGGATCTGAACCTAGAATGTGAACATAGGATGTGAACATAGGATGTGTTTCAGCCACATTTTCCAAGTAATACTGCCTGAACAAAAATCAGAGTCTCTCTTCCGCAAAGCAAAGTTTTTATTATTATTATTATTATTCCTGTAAGTAATTCAGTCATCAACAGTCCATTCCTCCTCTTGCGTGACATACATCCACTGATTGAGAACTGGCTCGAAAATCGTTTTCGTTGGCTTTACAAACAACCTTCAGAAATAACCTCCCCCTGTTCACCCACTCTCGTTCTATTGTAAGTCTCTCTGTGGGCATTCAGGAAAATGCCAGAAAAACTGATAAATGACTATGACAGCGCAGAAGTGAATTACAGCACTGTCAATGCCTATTGGATATTAGGGTTGCAGCCAAATTCTGCCAAAAGCTAAAATTCAGGATGAATTTAACAGTGCAATAAAGGCAGAAAAGGACGCTAACTTTATGACAAATTTACTGGAATTTGCAGTGCCTCCATGCAGATTTATGTTGCTCTCCTTAGTTATTGTCCACATAGCTGTGAATTCCACAGTTTAATGACTCTGTGTAAAAAAAACAACTTCCCTTTGTCCATTCTGAATCTATTGCCCAGCTACTTCACTGGGTGTCCCAAGTTCTAATTATTATGGGATAGAGGTGAGGTGGATGATGACTAGAGACATGGCTTTTTCAATGGTGGCACGTAACTAATGGAATGCCTTCCCCTGTGAGGCTCACCTGCCTTTCTTTCTTTTAGACTCCACGCTGAACAATTCCTTTCTACCCAGGTTTTTAAGGAAGGGTTGCTGTTTTTTTGGTTTAATCTTTTAAACATTTAGTAGTCTGCTACTGGCCCAAGGATTATTTTATCTACATCAGTTTATGCTGCTTGTTGTTTCCTTTGTGCTGGTGTTATGTTCTGGTGTAGTGTGGTGGACTCTAATCTGGAGAAACAGGTTTGCCTCTTGTCTACATGAGCAGCGGAGTCCTATCTGGTGAACCATGTTCAATCCCTGCTCCTCCACATGAAGCCTGCTGGGTGACCTTGGGCTAGTCAGAGTTGTCTCAGACCTCCATCATCCACACATACATCACAAGGTGTCTGTTATGGGGAGAGGAAGGGAAGGCATCTGTAAGCAGTGGCGAAGCCACCAGGGGACGGAGGGGTGGTGCAACGCACCGGGTGCACCGATTCTGGTCACGTGGGGGGCAGAAAAATCCCCTGCCCCCCCTGCCGCCCCCCTTGCCTCCCTTCTGCGGTGCCCCCTGCCCCCCCACAGTGCACCCCCCATGGCGCACCCCCCGCATACTTTTAGAATGGAACATCCCAGAGAAGAAGCCTGCCTGCGTTGCCTGGGCCTGGTGGGAACTACATTTCCCAGGGGCTCCTGGGAAATGTA
The DNA here is from genome assembly GCF_021028975.2 of Sphaerodactylus townsendi. NCBI lineage: Eukaryota > Metazoa > Chordata > Lepidosauria > Squamata > Sphaerodactylidae > Sphaerodactylus > Sphaerodactylus townsendi. The sequence goes on from NC_059430.1 coordinate 111,742,521, forward strand.
GTTCCCCACAGGCAAACCAGTGTGGCTGCCTAGGCTGAACTTCTTCGCTTCCTGGCTCTCCTTTCCTAAAAGGAAGTGGAATTAAGTGCCGTGGGGAAAGGGGCGCCGGGTGGGGAGCGGGGGCACTCTGTCCTAGCTATGCCTCTGTCTGTAAGTCACTTTAAGACTGTTCTACTGCTTTTGAAAAATTGGGTTGTGCCTGTTTTTCTCAATGCTTGCATTTTATTGGTTTTATTGTTAAGGAATGTGTTTTGATAGTTGTGTTTTATTAACTGTAAAAGTTATCAAACAAGTCCTTGGAGAGGTAGCATAAACTTTCCCTAAACAAATGAGAGAGAGAGAGAGAGAGAGAGAGAGGCCTGTCTATCTACTTTCTCCATTCCATACAAAATTGTATAAACCTCTATTATGTTCCATTTGGTTGTAGTGCCCCTTCACCTAAACTGTTCAACATCCTCACCCCAGCCCCTCCTATGACTCTCTCTCTTTCTCTCCCTCTGCACCTGAAACAAACTTGTAAGCAGATAAGGGAGGTGCAGCCCTGCCTGAAGGCTAGGGGCGATTTGGTTTGTCCAAGGGAAACCCAAATTTTTCCATATGTTTCTGTCCAGAAATTAAGATCACCGGAAGAGGTCCTCCCAACTGTCCCATCAATCAAAGAATCTTGTTTGGTGAGTACATGAGAGAGGGCCGTTTCGATGGCAGCCCGACAGTTACAGAGCAACCTCCCTAGGGAGGTGTGCCTGACGCTTTTGATCTTTGGGAGGCAGTTGGAGATGGTTTTATTTATGGTTGCATTTGGTTAAATAGTCCAGGGGTCTGCAACCTGCGGCTCTCCAGATGTTCATGAACTAGAATTCCCATCAGCCCCTGTCAGCATGGCCAATTGTAGTTCATGAACATCTGGAGAGCCACAGGTTGCAGACCCCTGCTATAGTCTGTCTCAGAAAAAGATGTTAGTAGGGTTGTATATTCCTCCACGACAGACCTCAACACGCTGGACCTCCTTTGTTGTAGAATGCTCTGCCTGGTTCCTAGTGCCTACCTAGGAGGAAGAGGAGGAGGAGGAGGAGGAGGAGGTATTTGGATTTATATCCCTCCTTTCTCTCCTGTAAGGAGAAAGGGGCTTACAATCTCCTTTCCCTTTCCCGCCCCCCCCCCCCCCACAACAAACACCCTGTGAAATGAGTGGGGCTGAGAGAGCTCCAAAGAACTGTGACTAGCCCAAGGTCACCCAGCTGGCGTGTGTTGGAGTGCACAAGCTAATCTGGTTCACCAGATAAGCCTCCACAGCTCAAGTGGCAAAGTGGGGAATCAAACCCGGTTCCCCAGATTAGAGTTCACCTGCTCTTAATCACTACACCATGCTCGCTCTCCTAGTACTGCTTCTCCCAACATCTGTTTCAAAGTCATTCAATGAACTATTAATGCTCTTGCATCAAAGCATCATGTTCAATAATGCACAGAGTAATGGTTTTGACAAAGACAGTGCATAAAAATGAATCATAATTCTCATATTTGTTGGGGACTATATTCTAATGCAGAAGAATACAATTTTCTTAGTCTCTGTACCTCAACTGACCATACTAACATCTTTTGTTTAGACAGAGTATAGCACTCCTAAACTCTGGTTTTAGATTTTGACTTGTATAGGTTTTTAATGTATTTTATGAATTTTATCAATGCTTGTAAGCCTCCGCAAGGAAGAAAGACAGCTAATGTAGGGTTTTAAACAAATGAACAAATAAAGCTTCCTTGTGAGAACGAGAGATAATTACAGTGCAATCCTAAACAGAGTTACGTCCTTCTAAGTCCTTGAATTTCAATGTACTTAGAGAAGTATAATTCTGCTTAGGACCACAACCGTTACACAAGGATGAGGTCACTGCAGGAAAATGGCTTTGAAATGATGATCCACAGAGAAGTTGTGGGAACTTTGTTTCTGGAGATGCAAGCTGATTATACTGTGCCCCGGGCTGCAGGATTATGATCAGCCCCAGGCTAAAGGGAGATTTTCATCAGGACAGAGCTGCTGTTGCGGACTCCTTTCCCCCCACTCTCATACTCACTGAGCAGCGGATCCCATAATCTCCACCGTTTGTGAGAGTGGACAAAGAGCAACCTTTTCACCTGCTTCACAGGGAAGATGAAACAAATGCTCCTGTGTTATTTGGTGCTTTGGGCACAAAAAGATCCACCCCACTTCCCTGTCTCTACTTCCTCCCTCTCTGACGATCTGGAGGGCTTTGAAAAACTTTATTCCAACTTCAGACATTTATACCATATTAGATTTATTGAAATAAGGACAGATCTAACACAAGGAAGGAAAAATAGTTTCAAGTTGGATCTGCTAAGTTTTCTCTGTCGTAGGGTCCAAACACAGTATGCAGGAAATTTAGTGACCATGTTGCTGCATCAATTAAGATCAGCTGGTTTCCTTTGGTAGTAAATAAAATCACCCTTTCTCTTACAGAGAGCTGTTGAACCTTAAGTTTCCTTACTTTGTTACATTAAAAAAATAACACAAAGTAACTCTTTTGTACATATTCACAATTTACAGGTTTCAAGATTCAAGCAGAACAACAAACATTATCCGAACTGACAGAAATACATGAACACAGTGAGAGCTTTTAGTCACCACAGTGAGAGATCTTAGTTCAACTGTCGTAACTGACATAACTGCCACAGATAAAATGTTCACTCTTTGAAAATTCTCCCAGCATGCAGTGCAGTGCTTATGTACTAGAATGAAAAATACCCAGCAGGAATATTAAAATAACAAGCCTCTCTCTCCTTCCATGGCAGCAGCAGCAGAAAATGTGTATATGTGTGTGTGTGTGTGCAGGTGTGTGTGTGGGGGAGAGAATATCAGTTCTAGGACATGGTCCCCTTCTTCAGAAGAATGTGGTTGAGGGAACTGCTTCACCTCTTTATAGGCCAATTTTTGTTCATTTTCACAGTTTCTTCCTTTCTGTTGAAATTGTCCATGTGCTTGTGAATTTCAATGGCTTCTTTGTGTAGTGTGACTTAGCGGCTGTCAGAGTAGTCCAGAATTTCATGTTTTAAAAACACTAGAATCAAGACAATGGTTAGTGAACACCACCCAGACACAGGATGTCTCTCTGCAGGAAGCAATCAAATAGATTAAAATCCCAAGCAACTGCTATGCAGATGCCCTCACTAACTGATTATGCAACTTCAGTGTTATATACATATGCTAAAATGGGTGGATTCCACTTAACAAATGCAAATTACACTTGCAAATTGCACCCTTAACACTTTTAACCAATGCAAATGGTCCTTTCCCCCACCCTGGACATTCCACAGGTATATATACTCCACTTGCTTTACTACCATCATATCCTCTGAAGATGCCAGCCACAGATGCAAGCGAAATGTCAGGAGAAAATGCTACTGGAACATGGCCATACAAGCCAGAAAACCCACAACACCCTAGTGATACCAGCCATGAAAGCCTTCAACAATACATTCAACATGGCTTTCTTCAAAACAAGTAATGTAGAGTAATCTTATCTCTTTTTTTGAGAGAGTGACAAGCTTGGTAGACAAAGGGAATGCTGTGGACGTAGCATACCTTGATTTTAGTAAGGCCTTTGACAAGGTGCCCCATTATATTCTTGCAAGCAAGTTAGTTAAATGTGGGCTAGACAATGCTACTGTTGGATGGATTTGTAATTGGTTCACTGACTGAACTCAAATGTGCTCACCAGTGGCTCATCTTCATCCTGGAGAGAAGTGACTAGTGGGGTGCCACAGGGTTCTGTCATGGGCCCAGCACTATTCAATATTTTTATCAGTGACTTGGATGATGGAATAGAGGTTATGCTAATACCTGAGAGGATAGGGTCAGAATTCAAAATGATCTGGACAGATTAGAGAGCTGGGCCAAAACTAATAAAATGAATGATCATAGAGATGAATGTAAGATTTTACACTTAGGCAGAAAAAATAAAATGCACAGATATAGGATGGATGACACCTGGTTTGACATGTGAAAGGGGTCTGTGAGTTTTAATAGACAACAAACTGAACATGAGTCAGCAGTGTGATGTGGCAGACAATAAAGCCAATGCAATTCTTGGATGCATCAATAGAAGTATAGTGTCTAGATCAAGGAACATAATAGCACCTCTTTATTCTGCATTGGCCAGACCTCACCTGGAGTACTGTGTCCAGTTCTGGGTATCACAATTCAAGAAGGATATTGACAAGCTGGAACAGGTCCAGAGAAGGACGACTAAAATGGCAAAAGGTCTGGAATCCATGCCCTATGAGGAGAGACTTAGGGAGCTGGGTATGTTTAGTCTGGAGGAGAGAAAATTAAAGAGTGACAGGATAGCTATGTTTAAATATTTGAAGGGATGTCATGTTGAAGAGAGAGCAAGCTTGTTTTCTGATCCTTTGGAGACTAGGACCAGGAGTAATGGATTCAAGGTACTGAAAAAGAGATTCCACCTAAACATTAGGAAGAACTTCCTGATGGTAAGGGCTGTTTGGCAGTGGAATGTGCTTTCTTGGAGGATGGTGAAGTCTTCTTTTTTGGAGGTTTTTAAACAGAGGCTGGATGGCCATCTGTCAAGGGTACATTGATGGTATGTTCCTGCATGACAGGGGATTGGACTTGATGTTCCTTGAGGTCTCTTCCAACTCTATTCTATTCTATGATTCTATTTGAAGAGTGAGTGGAGGAGCTAAGAGGACCATGAAAAGCAGACCCAGGATTGTTCAGCAGACAAGCTGTGCCGTTAAGCAATCCAAGTATAATGGGCCGCATTTCTGGGGAGATGTATTTTATACCCATTTTGTTCATTTTTGATACATACTTGGAATGGTGCTTACAGAATCGTGGGGATCTAAATGCAGCCTCTCCTCCCTCCTCGAGGGAAAACAACAGCAACAACGTGCGACATTGCTTTGCCATGTTACAAAGCACCCTCTGCACACAATGTTTCAGGAGAAGCAAATAAATCAGAAAACAAATCCACAAACTTCACTCTCTTTAAGACTGTGCTTGATTAGCATAGAAGAGTTTTATCATAAAGACAAAGAGGCCCATCATTCCCCATTTCTCGGCTCCACAGCATGCAGCTCTCTTGAAACAGTTGACAAGCTCTAACCCAGCACTTAAAACATCACAGACCTCTATTATTTATTTCGCAAGCACAGAATTACCACAAGTCGTTAGTTTTTGTTACCCTTGTCTGATCCAGCTTCTGAATTCGCTTAAAATGCATTCAATCAAAGATGTACAGCGGTGCTGACGGACCAGGAACAAGACTTTGCTGGGCAATGCTGCCATTAATGATAAAACCTTAAGCGGTACTGGTAGCATAAGTATCTGGTTTTGATTTAACTTCTAAATAAGCTCATTTACAAGAGTAAAATAGTTTTTCCCCTGTTTAATTGAACAGCATCAAGTCTGAATCTAGCTTTTCCTTTACAAGCTGGCAGATAGCCAGGTGTGGAAATCACAGACACCGGGAACAGAATAGCAAAAGATAATGTCATACCAGAGAAGCAAAATAGTCTGTGAGCTTGAGTGCTCCTGAATTCCTCCTTAATAAGAAGTGTCTCTAAAATAAACCACTCTGATCTGAGTAGCTCTCCCTGATAGGAACTGTCTCTGGAAAAGACTGGTGCCAGATCAGCGTGGCATCTTCATGGGACAGAGGAACATACTTCCCATTATTCTACACTGACTCTCTGGAGAGCTACTGCCACAGATGGGTCAATGAGTTATCCTCAGAATCTTGGTCCACATGGAAATGTTTGGAGGAAAACATCCTCAGTGATCTGACTTTCACTGGCCCATATTTGGACAAAACTGAGCTCCAGTCAGAGGTATGGTTGGGGCTTGTCCATAAGACTGACAAGGCTGGACCCTAGGGGATCCATCTTTTTAATAATTAATTAATTAATTAATTTTGCTGAGGTGCTGTTGTTACCGCGGGGTAACGGGTTCAAAATATTTAAGCCAAAAAGCTCAAGCCGACAATGAATAAAATCAAAGAAATATTTTATTCAGGCCAACAGACGGGCAAGCAAGGATTAGAGGAACCACACTAAAATGGCTGCTGGTTCTCATTTTTATAGGTTACATCAGAATAGCAATAGAAAGAATACACCCCAAAATACAATCATCATCAATCAATCATTGCAAAGGGTGGAGATCATTCCCTTACCCAAAACATTTGGAGCAAACTAATGCTCTAATTGGAAGATGTCAATTTGTCACCTTTGACGTATTATGAACTAAGGCCCAGCCTCATCTTATCAGCACTGTTCTCTGTTGTCCTATTTTCTGAGATGAAGCCGGGCCAGGATGAGAAGACCTCAATAACAACTTAGTTCATAATCTCATACATTCCCATGTAGAATTGAGAACAAAGAGTATTTCACCAAGGCTTTTGCTGATTTAGCTAGTAACAAAGGCCAGAGAGCAAAAGGCCTACTTTGGTTCATCTTAATTGATCATAAATTAAAGCATAAAATCATAAAAGCAATGCAATTAGAGAAAATGTCTGCATAGAAACTTAGAAGATTTTCAAAACTTGTTCTGCGCCTACACTGTTACCAGCACCCTAGGGCTTCAGCCTTTCTCAGGTGCTGAGTGAGCGAGCGAGCAGGCAAGGCGGTTGACAGCAAGTTGCAAGGCACGCTCATAGTCAGCTGAGATTTGTTTTGAGTCAGTGGGGAGGGGGGGGAGAGGGAGACAGTTGGCCAATAATGCCCTAGCAGCAGGGTTGACATCATGCCACCTCCTTTCTTATTACACCTCCATGCGCAATACAGTCTAGTCATGACCTTGATTGCATGTGAGTGAATACAATTGTGAGTAAAAATCTACAGGAGACTCTCCAAATGGGATATAGGGCTGTGTTCTATGTTCTAGAGCCAGCGTGGTGTAGTGGTTAAATAGCAGGTGGATTCTACTCTGGACAAGCGGATTTGATTCCCCACTGCTCCACCTGAGTGGCAGAGGCTTACCAGAGGTGAGGCAGACATGTTTCCGCACTCCTACATTCCTGCTGGGTGACCTTGGGCCAGTCATAGTTCTTTGGCACTCTCTCAGCCCCACTTACCTCATAAGGTGTCTGTTGTGGGGAGAGGAAGGGAAAGGAGCTTGTAAACCACCTTGAGTCTCCTTACAGGAGAGAAAGGTGGGATGTAAATCCAAACTCCTCCTCTTTTCTTCTTCTTCTTCTTCTTCTTCTTCTTCTTCTTCTTCTTCTTCTTCTTCTTCTTCTTCTTCTTCTTCTTCTTCTTCTTCTTCTTCTTCTTCTTCTTGTAAAATACATTGATGGTTTTATGACATTATAGAACACAATTTGGCACAATTATATTAGCTCTTTCAGTGCTCGAAATTGTAACTAAGATAAGATCAGTTCTCTTTCCTTATATTCTTATTGTTCTTTTTTATTGTATGTGAGTTTTGAAACATTTAAAAAATCATTAAAAGTAGGTATTTTGTATTTTCATTGGTCAAGGTGACCTTGTGTGCCTGTCCTTGGATGGGTAGAAGCTACAATGGCTTCCTCTTTGCCCTGTAAATTGACTCTACAAATGATTAAGTATAAATACATTTTATCAATGACACACCAATGACTATCAATGACAATAATTAGAGCTTCACATTGCTGCATTCAGAATGTTGATGAGCAGATTTACTAGGCCCATTTATTGTCCCGCAGATCCGTTCTGTGATGCGTTCCACTGCTGCGTAAATCCTCTTTAACTAGGACAGGGATCTGCAAACTATTTAAGACTGTGGGCAGTGGAATTCTGACACTGGCTGGTGAACCCAACCACAAAGGGAAATTGACCACCACCACCCCCCAACACAGAAGTAACAGAAGTCCACATTCAGGAGACATGAGGAATCATTTTTTAAAATACACTGCAAAAAAATAGTAGAGGAAAGAATAAAATCAACACTGCAACAGCAGCTACCATAAAAAAAACAAGCTGTTTTAATCTGCACAGTCAATCAAATCTCCTATGGCCAGTCACCCAGCCTTGATGGGTGTTAGGAAAGCTGTTTGTGGGTGCCACTGCCATGTATTCCACAGGCAACACACCAGGGTCCTTTAAACTAGGAGAATATCTGACGTTAATTCCTGGATAGGCAGAGGATGGCCAGACCAACAGTGGCTACTCCTGATAATTTTTGAAGGTGCAGCTTGGAGACACCTTTTCTGATGTTATGAAAAACAGTTCCAGGTAAGCATCCAGATATGATATCATAGCACCTGTGACACTCTAGGAGTTCTCCCTAGTCTTTGTGGTAAAGACCATAGAGACCCATGCACTCATATCCCCATGATAGATGGAGCAGCAAAGGAAAAATGCAGGGAATGGCTGCATGAATGCCATGATGTCACTTTCAGGTGAGAACCTAGAAGTGATGTCATAGTATCTGTGACACTCTGGAAACTTCCATCGAATGTACATGATAAATGGAGCATGGAGACAGGTTGTCCACTATGGTGGACAAGTGATAAACTTAGATAGGAGCACATACCGTTGGATGCAACTTGAGGCATCTAAAAATTAAGGTTGACTGGACATAGATGGCCTGGGAAGAACTCTCTCAGTGTTAAGCATCCTACTTGATCCCTCATGCTGACCAGCATGGTGGTGGTAGAAGGTGCCACCAAGTCACAACTGATTTATGGCAATCCTGTAGGGTTTTCAAGGCAAATGATGAATTGAGGTGGTTTGCCATGGTCTACATCTGTGTGGTGACCTTTCCTTGATGGTTTCCCATCTAAGTACTAACCAGGGCTGACCCTGCTTAGCTTCTGACAAGATCAGGCTAGCCTAGGCCATCCATTTCAGGGTGCTGACCAGCATAGGGAAATGGTATCAATAACAATATGTCTTGGCAAAGGTAGGTATGCAGGCACAAGAGATCAAGGAGCAGCAGCATTACCATGCTGAGCTTAGAACCAGAACTCTGGCAGCCACTTAGGACACTCACTTGGGACACCTGCAAGAAAGGATTGGAAGACTGACAAAAACCCCAATGCCATCTTAAGTAGAATTACACTCTTCCATGCCCACTAACTTAGACTTAGAAGGGTTTAATTCTCCTTAGTATTGCACATAACTTGTGCAGTTCATTTGAATAAGCCTGAAGTTGTACACTGCATGATCACACCTTCAGACCCAAGACACTGTGTCATGCTTTTCCTTTCCCCATCCACTGAGAGGTCTGAAAAGGAATGTATTTTGCATGCTTTCCAAAGCCTATCTAGATGCAGAGCACTGAAGATGATGGCAAGGATATGTGCAGAAGAGATAATGAAACTATTTTTTTTAAAAGACTTAAAAGATAGCTTGAGAGTTTCCATAATGGAGCTCCTTGGTTGTGGCCAGGAGCAAAGGATAATGGGGGTTGGGGTTGGGACAGAACACACAAGCAACATATTGAGTGTATTGTTGAAGGCTTTCAAGGCCGGATTCAACTGGTTGTGGTGGGTTTTCCAGGCTGTGTGGCCGTGGTCTGGTGGATCTTGTTTCTAATGTTTTGCCTGCATCTGTGGCTGGCATCTTCAGTGTGTTAGAGTGTGTTAACTCTTCTCTCTGTGATACACCTCTGAGGATGCCAGCCACAGATGCAGGTGAAACGTCAGGAACAAGATCTACCAGACCACGGCCATGCAGCCCAGAAAACCCACCACAACCAACATATTGAGTGTTGATCATCATTCGAAGCTATAGTGTCCCTGTTAATCTTGTATTTTGCTTAATTGTTCAAGCATCATTAATGTCAACCAGCCCCCCTCCCCTTTTCCCAAGAGACTAAAAAAAAAAAGAAACATGAACAATCATAATTACTGTTGTCTGCAAAACTCCAGCAACAAAGTAGGCCTTGAATTTTTAAATGCAATCAGTAGGGGGGCTGAAAACAGAAACAAAACTGCTTTACCCAAAGCTCTCTTCACTATCCACACTGCGGGATCTTCACGCTTCAAACACCAAAGTTATATATATATATATATATATATATATCCTCCATGCAATTCTCCATTTATGCTGACGGCATTTAGCCAATTCATTTCAATGAAGCGGCACTTTGAGGATTTGGCTGGAACTCATAAACCACATAACAAAGGCAAATAATGAGCTACCCGCAGCAGGCATAAGCAACGCACAGCCTCACTGAAGTCAATAGATCAACATCAATTTAGGATCGCTTTCCACAAAGGAAAGACTGGAAGCAATGTAGATCTGTATCTTCTGGGACAAGGGCTATTTTAGGTAGCCCGAGCAACCTTACAGTGTCAGTATGGGAGTGAGAAATGGACAGGCAGTTGAATAGCCAGCTGTGACTTTTCTGGAACTTCAGTACCCACTACAACGTAGGAAGTTGCCTTATACTGAATCAGACCTTAGTATCTCAAAGTCAGTTGTCTACGCAGACTGGTAGCAGCTTTCCAGGGTCTTAGGTAAAGTCAAGTTGCAGCTGACTTATGGGGACCCTGTAGAATTTTCATGGCAAGAGATGTTTGGAGGTGGTTTGCCATTGCCTGCCTCCAGGTGGGCTGAGAGAGTTCTGCAAGAATTGTGACTGGCCCAAGGTCACCCAGAAGGTTTCATGCAGAAGTGTGGGGAAGTCCAGATTAGAGTCTGTTGCTCATATGAAGGTGTGGGGAATCAAGCCCCCACTCCAGATTAGAGCCCACTGGTTTTAACCCCTACACCATGCAGGCACCCTAAACCACCTCCTACCTGGTCCTTTTAATTGGAGATGCTGGAGATTGAACCCGTGACCTTCGACATGCCAAGCAGATGTTCTGCCACTGAGCCGTGGCTCCTTCCCTGAACTTGTAGGAATCTGGAATATTTTTGTTGCTAACAGCTTTCTCCCTTCGGGGAACCAACTGTCAAAGGGTAAGAAAAGGCTCAAATCCTATACCTTGTTTCCCCTTCTTTCTCCATTCACTGATGCTAAGTTTTATGCTCTCCACAGTCTGTTTTCCAGAGCCACGGGTCCTTTATCTTACCCATTTTGTGTCAAATTCAGCAGCCCAAATCTGGGGAAAAAAAGAGAAAAAACCCAGTTAAGAATTTCAGAAGCAGCCCTATGACACAACACCATAAACCAGACTGAGGAAGTTTTCGAGAACATAATGGCAGAAAGTGCAAAGAACTTTCCATCTTGAAGGATAAACACAAGTTAATTAGCTCCCGGCTCATTGAGATGCAACAGCAAGGGTGGATTACTCCTGAGTTTGGGATGATTAGCAAACAATTAAAGCTAACATTCCATTTTGACTCTCTTCACTCGAGTTGGAGGCGGCTCATTTCTGGCGGCAGGAAAAAAAAGGGAAAGCACAGAGAGAGAGAGAGAAGAAAATAGATTCTAACCATTAGTCTGTGAAAATCAAACACAAGCTAATTCCATCTATTATGACTTGATGTAAATTAAAAGTAATAGGCAGCATGTAACTTCAAGCCTTATTACAGATTAGGGCAATTAGATTTCGTTACTGGGGATGCCGAATTCGATCATAAGGGGCAACATTCGCTTGGTGCGTTTTTCCTCTCTGTTCAGAACCAAGACAGCTGGCTAATCAAGCAAGTTCTCACAACCACAGGGCACATAGGACAGGTATTCACCTGAAGGTCCGTGCATGCAAAAAGGTGTGGTAGTAGCTACTGTTTCTCAAACTGCAGATTGCAAAAACAGCATTAGGGACATCCATGAAGCAACCTATTTTCTTCCATCTAATATGGCAGAGCTTGTCAGGTGAGGCCTGTAAGTCCAGCCTTGAGAACCTTTGCTTTTTCAGTGTTGGAGACAAAACTGGGTGGCAAAACTTTCACACCAATAAATTGCCATCTAAAAGAGGAAGAAAAAGAAGAGTTTGGATTTATATCCCCCTTTCTCTCTTGTAAGGAGACTCAAAGAGGCTTACAATCTCCTTTTCCTGCCCCCCCCCCAACAAACACCCTATGAGGTGGGTGGGGCTGAGAGAGCACTGCAGAACTGTGACTAGCCCAAGATCACCCAGTTGGCATGTATTGGAGTGCACAAGCTAATCTGGCTCACCAGATAAGCTTCCACAGCTCAAGTGGCAGAGCGGGGAATCAAATGCGGTTCTCCAGATTAGAGTGCACCTGCTCTTAACCACTACACCATGCTGGCTCTTGAGACTATGGTCATTGGTCGATCGTAGTCCTGAGCCTCAGGGAGAGAACATATTATCTATGATCGATTCCTTTTTAGGGCTGATACTACAGACTGAAGCTGAGATTTTCTCCAGATAAAACAGATGTTCTACTACTGGGCCATGGTCCCCTCCTTTCAAAAACAGGAGAACCCAAAAATTCAATGTATTGTCAAAGGCTTTCATGGCCAGAATCAACTGGTTGTTGTGGGTTTTCTGTGCTATGCAGCTATGGTCTAGTAGTTTTTGATCCTAACATTTCTCTCATCTCTATGCCTGGCATCTTCAAAGGCATGCCTTCTTAAGATGCGTTTCTGGAGATTCCATCTAAATGTAAGGAAGAACATCCTGATGGTAAGGGCTGTTTGACAGTGGAATATGCTGCCTTGAGTTTCAGTGTTTTGTTTGGAGATTGCAAACTGTTTTATACAGAAAGGTGATGTCCTGAACTAATTAATAATTAATTAATTTAAAATCACCACACTAGACCATAATGAGTTTAATGCTCCCCAGAAGTGTCTTGAAGCTTTCTTAGGATATTCACGGCCATGTTAGAGGATGTTCTAACTTGTACAAAACTGGTTGAAAAGGATGCTTCAACTTGCCTGGGATGTCAAATTTATCACTTTGGTGGTAGGTTCAGGGGTCTTATTTCCTCGTCCCTATGTCACCAAGACAGTGGGAGGACAGAGGAAACTGCTGCATATTCTATAACACCACCAATGCAACTGGACCAAAGGTGTACTGCAGAATTCAAGCCCTGCAGGATAAAGAGAAATAGAGAATCTATGAAGTCTCATTTTTCATATTAGGAAAGGCAAAAATACCAGTATTCTATCATTTTAATTGAACTTTTATTACATATGAAATTAGAAACTTCAAATAACAATTTTTTCAAAAAATAAATTTTCAAGAAGAAAGAAGAAAAATAAAAAACCCTAAAAAGAATATATCAGCTATTAATAAACTTCTACTAAACAGATGAGGGGAAAACAATTACATTCTCATTAATTTACATAATAGGGTTTTTTCTTTATCTAATTTCGTACCTAAACTAATACTATTAAATATCATTCCTCATCTGATTAACAATCGATAATCTTTTAGTCTAATGGTCTAACCTAATTTACTATGAAAAACAAGTATTCTAGATTACTTGGCTACTCTGATACCATTTTGGGATTCAGAATGTCCATTTTATTTACACATGCAATGTACATCAGATATAAGTATTATTACTATTATTACCAAACAAGGAGGTATACTGCATATATCTCAATTTAATTATCACATCTCTCTCAATAATTAACACATATAAAATACATAAGTGGTTATGCAACATATGCCTCAATTTAACCATCAATTCTCATTCAATAATTACCAACCAACCAAAATTTACCTGATTAGTAAGCATATTGCTCCAATTTTAAATATAAACAGTTACGGAAGATTCTGACTTCTCGGGCTCAAAACATTAGCCAGTATTTTTTCATGGTGCCAATTTATAAGCAAACAATTTTAACAACATCCTATGTGGATCATTGTCAGGGGGATGTTATCTAAGTGATTGTAGATAACTAGGCTTCCCATGATGCCTTGATCCCATGAGATATAGGATTGTTTCCGTTGTGGGGGGGGGGGGCAGGAAGCCACCTGGCTGTCTATCACTATCTGTTGCCGACCTTGGGGCACCTCTGCTCCTCAGACTCTTTATTTCAATGCTTCTTGGGGAAATGGGGGGAAAAGGGGATGGCAATGGGGAAAGGGGGAATGGCAAAGTCCAGATTCAGCAGAACTAGCTTTGCGAAGCTTTGGTGTCCCGAGCTTATCAATAAACGCTGCTGACCAACAACACAGAGTCCGTTTATTGGTTTAAGGCTCGAGACCTAACAATCATATAGCGATCATCCAATGATGGGCAAAATTGTTTTAAAATGCACACATTTCATGAGGGAAATTCAGTATGAGGAATGGGAAATGACTGAAAATACAGAATCGCAAGTGTGATTCACATGAGGGAGGAGGAGCGAAATGGGGGTTGGGGGTTGGGGAAGGTTAAAACATCAGTGATGAGACATTCAAAATCACCTCTGGTGAGGAAAAAAAAAACTTTCCAAAAGGGTATATTTGGGTTTAGCTCTGCCTTTATGGCTTCCTGCAGTGCCATCTGGTGTTGGTAACTATGCCACACAAGATATTTGTGTGAGGGAACCCAAGACATTCAGAGGCGATGAGAGCTACGTTTCCTTCTCCATTTCTGTTTCCATTTTTGTAGTGTGCTTATCATTCTCATCAATGCCTGGCATTACTTCCTGTTCCTGATATTAAAGAAATACCACACTCAACATTTTCTATTCTGGGTATGGAAAGGAACAGATTGTTTGCTCTGGCAGATTATTATTTTTTCCTTAAACAGAGCTATGGAAATCAAAATTACATCCTGGCAAATACATTTCCCAGGAAAGATTATTTAGATGGATTTACAGTACTATTTGAATGCAAAAAAAAAATCACAAAACCCAACACTGTTAGAATTTTTGCTGCTTATCAGAGAACGGCAGTTGCTGGCAAAAGGGAAATTCTAGATAAATTTGGAAATTCTTGCTCCAACAGCGAGGATCGCCAGAAAGAGCCTTCATTAGACTCTTTCTACCATTCAGACTTCCCTACACCCTGGTGGCTTCTGCACAGCGTATATATAACAGATTGCAGTCATTATAAAGGAACCTGTTTTCCCTTTGCCTTAGCAGACCAGGTGCTCAGGAGCAGCAGCAGCAGCAGCAGAAGGCCGTTGCTTTCACATTCTGCATGTGAGCTCCCAAAGGCACCTGGTGGGCCACTGCGAGTAGCAGAGTGCTGGACTAGATGGACTCTGGTCTGATCCAGCAGGCTAGTTCTTATGTTCTTATGTTCTTTTCTCATTCACATGCGAGTCCTTCAACCATTCAGGCAGTGGTTGGAGCCCATGGATTGCTTTAGTGCCTTCACACAGAGACACTTCTCTTTTCCTTTAAATTTACTGCAACACACGTGTAGCTGCGCAGGCATACAAAAATGAACTCCTGTAGCCATGCTGATTATCCTGTAATCTGATTGGCTGCACCTGCATTGCTGTACATGTGCAACACAAAAGAAAAGGAAAGGAAAAGGGACCTCCCTGCAATGGCTGGGCAATAATGAATGTGTTGCTGTATAGCAACTCAAACCCACTGCCATGGGGAGAAAAGGTACAAAGTCCCCTGTTGGATGCTCAGAGAATATGCCCACAACCTGGTGGGTGACCTGCATAGAACAGTGGACAGATTCTCCCTTGCAGTGGATGATGTGGAACTTAAAGTGAAAGATGGGGAAATAAAGTGTTTCCTGCCTGTGGTGTTTGTACAGGAGCACCTCCAACCTGGAATTGAGCGAAAGGATCACTGATTTAGTGATTTTCAAAAATCCCAAGTTGAGGGAAATAAAATGGGCCAAACTTGTTTTTGGAATGGGACCCTCCTAAATGGTTGACATAATGTCCTACACCTGTTGTATATGGCCTGTGTGGACCTAAAGACAGCACGTTTACTGTGCTGTTACTGAGGATGTTCTCTTTTCTTTCTTCTACAACATTTTATATAATTTTGACTGTTTAGCATCACTTCTATGCAACTGGCACCTCCCCCCCTCCAAAAAAAAGTCATGTTAAAATTGTACAAACTTAATGGGAGAAAGTATCCTTAGGAATGCATTGATAGTAACATCCCTCTTTCACTTGAGAGTGCAAGCATGAAACTAACGCTGTTATCCCTTAGCAGATTTACTCCCTTCTATGTCTATAGAAGTCATTGGGCTTAGAAGAGTTGGGCTTAGAAAGCCCTCAAATGGGCTTTCCTAAAACAAGGGCAAACTAACAATGTGCAAACAAGTCAACTTTTAGCCTCTACCAGAGAGACTCATCCAGAACTTGGGCTTGAATAACATTAACAACCAATCAAGAATGGCAGCAATAACGATTCCTATAAAGTAGTGGCATTAGAGAATCCCCCAGGCCTTCTCTCCAATGATACTTATTTTCTCAGTCAAGTTTTCTTTTTAAATGTTACTCTGCAACATTAAGCAAAGTTGATTCTGGTTGCATTGTCTAAATTATCAGAAAACACAAAAAAGAGAACATCCCATGAGCGTTATGCTGGTTTCCTCCCTCCATTTCAGTCACTGAAAATGAACTTAATGCAATGGACTGGGTATGCTGTTTAACAGGAGGAAAGAGTCAGAGAGTTGGGCCCTTTCTGCACGGGCCAAAAGCGGTGGTGTCGGGCTGGTAAAACACCGTTTTGGCGGGGACTGCTCGCACAGCCGCCACTACGAAATCGCTGCAGCGGCGCTCGGTTCCCCCCAAAATGGTGTTTTTGAGCCTCGCTTAGGGAGCGAGGTTTTTTGCAAATGCCGCCTTCCATTCAGTGCCAATGCGCCCCCCTGGCCTCATTCTCCAGGGTCGTCGCTCTAGCCAGGGGGGTGTGTCCCCTGGCCTCCACAACGTGACAGAAGGCGACAGGAGGTAAGCAGCATTTGGGAGCAGCGCAGCCTGTGTGAAGGCTGCGCCACCGCCGCTTCCAGCGGGACCGTCCATGCAAACCGTCCCGCGGGGGTGCATTGGCATAAACTATGCCAACACACACACCCTCAGCGCCCGTGCAGAAAGGGCCTTGGAGCCAGAGTAATTTTTCTGCTTATGCAAGGCACTTTTGACAGTGGAGCAGAATGTTCTTGTCCCCTCTTCTCCTGCGGCAGCCCCCAGTCCCCTGACCTCTCCCAAATGCTGCCCTCTGTGGACAGGAGATCTTCAGGAACAAAGTGAGTGGCAAATCCAGGGGTCTGCAACAGGAAGAAATTGGTAGAAATCACTCCACCCTTTCTGCTAGCAGGAAATTTACTTTGAAAATGGTTTGGCACACCTACGGGGAGGAATACAGTACAGATGTGTGACAAGGAGCTCTATCTATTCCACTGGGTTTTTTAAAAAAAATCCTGCCCTCCTTCCAGATATTCTGTTTCACACAAAGATGTTTGTTCAGTCAGTTGAGGTGCAGCGCTTGAGAAAATTGTATGCTTCCACAGTAGAATATGGGAATTATCATTCATTTTTATGCACTGCCTTTGTCAAAACCATTATTTTGTACATTATTGAACGTGGTACTTTGATACAAAAGCATTTATGCCAAAATGTATTTTTACTTTCAAACAGATGCAGGGAAGAGGGCTAAGTAGGCAATAGGACCCAGGTGGAGGGTCCAGCATGCTTTGTTCTGTGGCAGAGTAATATACAATCTACTAACAGCTCCGTGTGAAACAGAGTATAGTAAACTTCCATATAAATCTCACTGGTATTGGGGTCATTATTGCTCTTTATTATACTCTGCATCATCATAAATTCAAACACAAACCCACCTCTGGGAACACATACACACCTCTGGCAAACCCAATGCGGGCATTGGCTCTCACTGGGAATTTGCTGGGGGGAGAATGGGACTTAGCTCCCTCTACCTATTCCCTGCCCACAGCACAGCAATAACTTTGCACAACTGTCAATGCTGATGTCAGTGTAAACCCTCCTACTGACTTAAAATTTGGTAATATCCATACGTAGAATGCACTACAATAACAAACGGTCCAGAACAATAATGAATGTTAAAGGAATATCCACTCATCCACACTTTTAATTGGGAATGCCAGGGACTCAATTTTGGATTTCCTTCATGTGGGGTGCATGCTGTGGTTATTGGGCTATGGTTCCAAGAAGGTAGTGCTTTTTTTCTTTTTTCAATAATGTGTTTATTCAAAAGTTTTCCATCAGAATTACAGAATTGAGTTAATCTACATTATTAAATAAAATAGAGAAAGGAAAGAATTGTCTAATAGAAATAGAGGGAAAAAAGAAACTACTAGTAAGGTGCCTACCAGTACTGTAATCTGAACAATTGGAATAACAACCCTTTATTTCATAGGAGGTTTCAAAAGGCCTGTGGGTGTGAGGGCATGCTCGTAAGCAGAGTGACATCTTTCTAAGACCATTGTCTTCAATGGACACATGAAGTTGCCTGAGCCAGGGGTGGCCAATTCCCATGAGCCCCTGACAGCATGCAATTCCCATGAGTCCATGCCAGCATGCAATTCCCATGAGCCCGGGGCTGATGGGAATTGTAGCCATGAATATCTGGAGCACCATAGGTTGGCCATCCCTGCCTTAGGCTGAGTCGAAACAATGATCTATCAAGGTCCGCATCTTCTACTCAGACTAACAGCAGTTCTCCAGGATTTCAAGCCTTTATCACCACCTACCACCTTATCCTTTTAAATGGAGACGCCTGGGATTGAACCTAAGAGTCCTAGGACCTTCTATGTGCCAACCAGCTGCTTTACCACTGCACCACAGCCTGCTAGGTCTCCAAAAGTATAATTCATTCTAGAAATGCACTGTGAATCCTCTAACAACCAGGGGGTCGTGCAGTTCTTTGTATCCATGACATAAAGTATTCTCTTCACATTTCCTCTGGCACATCCTCACCCTGTGACATTCCATTTAGCACCAGTCCTGAATAAACTCAGTAGCTTCCAACTTTCAACACTTGTTCGATCCCTTTGCCTTCTTGAGCAACAGATTCTGTTGTATCCTTAACCCATAACATGCCAGGGGGAAAAGCCCGTAAGCATGATCAAGCAATTCATGAGTTCAAGCAAATTGGAATATATTCAGAGAGGATGGTGTTAATTATCCTTGTTAGCATTCATTAGAATGCTAAATTGAGTGTGACAGCTATGGAGAACAAAGCAATAGTTGTTTAAACTGCTTTACCGTTTAATGTTTCAGCTGCCAAAAGTTCCCATTTATTAATGGCTTTCTCTTTCATTTGACAGCTTGGAAGCCTTCCCAGTGCTCTGGTCCAAGGAAGTCGACAGATAAGCATCAGTGATCGTAGGTGGATGTATCATGCTAGGTGGGCTTCAGGAAGGTCATTGAGGCCCATCTGGCTTAAGAAATATAAGGATAGGCTGTGGGTCTTGTGAACTCCATTTTAAATTTATTTTTTGCCAGTGTGGTGTAGTTGTTAGAAGCAGTGGATTCTAATTTGGAGAACCAGCTTTCATTCCCCACTGCTCCACATGAGCGGCTGACTCTAATCTGATGAAGTAGATTTGTTTCCACACTCCTACATTCCTGCTAGGTGACCTTGGGCTAGTCACAGTTCGTTGGAACTCTCTCAGCCTCACACACCTCACAAGGTGTCTGTTGTGGGGAGAGGAAGGGAAAACAATTATAGGCCACTCTGAGACTCCTTAAAGGTTCAGAAAAGCAAGGTGTAAATCTAAACTCTTCTTCTTCTTCTTCTTCTTCTTCTTCTTCTTCTTCTTCTTCTTCTTCTTCTTCTTCTTCTTCTTCTTCTTCTTCTTCTTCTTCTTCTTCTTCTTCTTCTTCTTCTTCTAATGATCAGAAGGACTCTGCTGAACCAAATCACAAGTATACTCAGAGTTTCATATTGATCTAGAAATCTTATAGGCTGCGTCTCCAGAGACCTTTTTAAAGTGGCTCACAATATAAAACATTTTAAAATCATTAGAAATATAAAATCATCAAACTTAACAAGCCATTAAAAACCCAACCAAAGCACAAAAACTAAACATTTACAGTAAAATCCTAGTCAGGGCACTTTCACACATGCAAAACAATGCACTTTCAATCCACTTTCACAATTGTTTGCAAGTGAATTTTGCTATTTCACATAGTGCATTGAAAGTGGTTTGAAAGTGCATTGCTCTGCATGTGTGGAAGTGCCCTCAGATTTACGGCCTTCAGAGTCGCTTTAGTGGGCTTCAAATGGTGCAGTTCTGCCAAGGGATTCACTGCTGTCTGCCTAAAAGGATCTTCATAAAAAGGTTCTCAGAGGCAGACCATAAAAACAAATTTAGAAGGTCAAACTCTTTTGTTAAAAGCCTGGGTTTAAAAGATTTGGCCTGGTGCCTAAAACAGAGTAGGTTAAGTGCCCAGCAAGCCTCAATGAGGAAGGCATCCAGCAGGCAAGGTGATACCACTGATAAAGCCCTGTCCTTTGGTTTCTATCATGTTTCTCACAGCGGTCAGACAGATACATCTGAGAAATGCACACGAAGAGTATGAGGGCAGTTACCCTAGGCCCGTGGTGGCGAACCTTTGGCACTCCAGATGTTATGGACTACAATTCCCATCAGCCCCTGCCACTATGGCCAATTGGCCATGCTGGCAGGGGCTGATGGGAATTGTAGTCCATAACATCTGGAGTGCCAAAGGTTCGCCACCACTGCCCTAGGCCGATGTGTGTCCACAAATGGCACTCCAAGATATACAGCCCATGAATGGGATAGTTCCACTTAGAAATCAATAATAGAGCTCCTTCCATTAGACTGCATGTTGGCTGCATGCAAGTAGGGATCGCTCATGGTCATCTTTGGGAGTCCTACCATCTTACTTACTTACCTACTTATTTACTTACTTATTTTATTGGATTTGTATACTGCCCAATCCCCAAAGGGCTCAGGCCATGGAGGGGGTGTTGTGGGGGCATTCCAGGGCGTTCTGAGGGTGTTCCAGGGCAGGGAGGGGGAAGGTGATGCTGCAGCAGGGGCACAGGGCATGCGAGTGCCCAAGGTGCAGTTTCCCCTTGCTCCACCTCTGGACTAACCAAATGCCTGGGTGAAAAGAGGGTTCTTTGCCAAGTGTCTAAACCCATAAAAAGTAGACGCCCAGCGAATCTCTGAAGGGAGTGTATTCTATAGCCTGAGGGCTAGTAAAGCTGTAGACTATGATGAGGCAGGCTACTGATAAATATTGTCTCCTAAGTCCCTTCTTAAGATAGTGAGAGAAGGGGAGCTACAGAATCCTGTCCTAAATCCCCTCCCTGGTCAATCTGTGGCAAAAAGAGGTGGCCAAAGTTTCAGTTCTCAGTACCAAGCCTTCTAACAGACTCCTCCAGAGATTGGCGGGGCAGGGGAAGGGGGCTGTCTATAATCCTTCATCTCATCATTGTCTATTTGAGAATAAGGTTGTGGACTTCATATTGTAAAACAAACAGGTGGAGAGTTAGGGTCTCTAAAGACCAGATGCTTATCTTTCATCACTAGCAAGAGACATATCTGATCAATAAATACAACTGCTTTGAGTTCCACGTCCAAATAGAATCTCCACTCTAGACTTAAACAGATTAGTAGGAGACATTTGGAAATAGAGCCTGTGGGTAGACTGGTATAATTAGGATTCAACCTTTAATTTACTTAATTAGAGAGGGCAAGAAGTCTACCTACATAGAAATCACAGTAATGCAAATAGAAATGTGGGGAAAACCCCCACGCACGCACAATCTTGTGCCGCGTTGCATGCGCCCCAATGATAGTTTGTCTCCTTGAAATCTAATAGGAAACTTAATGAGCCCAGAATTTTACTCCAAGGCAAAGTGTTCCTGAAGGACCTAGTAAAAATGATGTGACTCACACAACCTTGGCTGAAGTCTCTTGACATGGGCTAAATTGTAATAGAGGAAGCGGAGAAAGTGGAGGAGGATGGGAGGGGGCCTCAGCATGACCTTTGGGAAATAACATTTTTTCCACACGTATGATATCCTACTAAGACTGGATCTTGTCAATATGCTTTTACTGAGAGTTAAGTAGAGGTGCACCTACTCCTTTGACAAACTGACTATAGGGCTTCACGGGTCTTTTCGACAGGAGGCAAACAGCTTTTCACCTTTGTTGGCTTGACTTACAACGTGATGTTTTAGAATGGGGTTGGGGTTGAGCCACGGTGCAAAGAAAACATAACCGAACTTGATGAATTGTCTGTCAACATCTGTGCAGAAGTATATTTCTGTCATTTTTATCTAGCATCTTTTCTTATCGTCTCTTTCGCCCCTTTCATTCCTTTCACTACTTTTTTTTGAGACTCGGGTTATAATTATAGTCCCTCAGTCGAGGGTGTCTCCTCAGGTGCTCGTACCAAGCAAGATACTACTGTGGTCTTTCTTATTTCTATTGTATCACAGTCAATGACCACGCACCAAAAATCATATACAGATAGCTAACACGCAATCACAACTTGAAGTGTATAAATATATAGAGGCTATGGCAATTACAAAACGCACTATTTTTTAAAAAAAATAACAAATTTACTATAGCAATTTGTTAAAAATAAAAGAATGGCGAAAACATTTTTTTCATATTAATATAAAATATCTTAATATTAAAAACCTTATCCAATTTTTCGAAGTTAACAAACCTGGGTACAAAATCTAACAACTACATGTATCCTTTGATGGCTCCTATCAGAGATTAGATATTCAAGTCTGATTTTATTTGATCTTCCAGGAAACCATTCCAATAATGGTCCAATGGTTTCTTTAAAATTTTTACTATAAAAAGCACAGTTGAAAAACATGTGCACGATCAATTCAATTTCTCTTTGTGGACAGACACAGAGTCTCTGATTGTAAGGGACTTTCTTATATTTTTCTTCCAGTACATCATAGGGCAAGGTCTTACTTCTGGCCAATGTAAACACCCTTCTAGCGTTATTGGATTCCAGGAAATATAAATAAGCTGCTGAGGCTGTTTTGTATCTGACATTATCAGGAGAAAAAAAAACTCGGAGGGACCGATATGTCCAATTGGCTAGTGATGTCAGTTACTCTCTGCTTGACTTCTAATCGTGGCTGCTCTAGCCCAGTGGTGGCGAACCTTTGGCACTCCAGATGTTATGGACTACAATTCCCATCAGCCCCTCCCTGCATGGCCAATTGGCCATGCAGGGAGGGGCTGATGGGAATTGTAGTCCATAACATCTGGAGTGCCAAAGGTTCGCCACCACGGCTCTAGGCCAAGATCAAAAAGAATTTGAAGAGAGAGGCCTAGTTTTTGTAAGGAATTTAAAGTAACCGTTTGCCAGCTGATATGAAAGCTGTCTTGCAAAATTAACGGAAACAGCCCCTTGAGGATCGATGCTGCTTGATAGCCACTTAAAAATCGATAAAATACAGATCCTAGCTTCCACTCTCAATGTATCAGTTTCTAGTCTGATCCAGAAATTGGGCACGCATTTAGGGACTTGTAAGAGTATTCTGAGAAACTTGGACTAAATTCTCTCGAGAGGAATAAATGGATTGAACTATCTCGAGATGAATAAATGGCGGTCTTAAAAATGCAGTTATACTATTATACTTAGCCTTGGGACACCCTCATTATGAATGAAGCATATTTAAGAAAATGGTGATCCTATAAGAATGAGAGCAAGACAACTTTTAGTGAAGAAGCAGACTTAATAACTCTATGAAATGAGCAAAAAAGGAACCAGGTGGCTCGTCTGGACTGTGTTTATTTGAGAGATACCAGATCTCCTATGGTCACTAGTCTACTCGCTTATTTACATAGTTCAAACTGTGTAAACTGTTTCTATTGTTTATATTGCACTTGCTTTCACTGAGATATTGAATGGCCAAAACACTTGTTGCACTTATTTCGAAACAAAAAATGAGCCATACACTAATGGAGTTGAAGCGCTGGCTTTGAAAAACTTAAGGCTGTGGGGACAAAAAAACCCAAACTCTTGAGGTCTATAGAATGTTACAGTACGATTAGATGACCTTTTACCTGAAGCAGCAATAAAAGTATCATGGGTTGTTTTTACACCTGATACCTGCAGCACAACCTCCAGGTATTTAAAGCTGGAGACTTGTTCAAATTTATTCCTCTGCATTTTCCAGATTCTAATCTTAGAACTTTTCCCGAAGGCAAGAATCTTGGTTTTCTGGTAATTAATTGCGAGTTGTTCAGATTCACAAAAGGAAGCAAGTTTGTTTAAGGCTCTCTGCAGCCCCACCAGGATTCTGGAGAGTAGGACCACATCATCAGCATATAGCAAAACTGATATATGCTGATTTGTCAGTCTAGGTGGTTTGGAATTTGAGATTATTCAATGTATTCAACAGGTAGTTCATTGGCGCTAGAATGCACCCATGACTAACACCCTCATATGTCCTAATAGGGTCAGTTAGGGGCCCAATCCGACCACACCTAACTTCTAACAATGGTATGTCTGTGTATCAAAAACAACAATCTGTTATCAATGGAAGACATCCACAGTTTGTCCCACAGTCTAAATCTGGAAATTGTGTTAAATGCCACTGTTAGTTCTATAAACATGTCATGGAGAGATGTATGGCCCTGGGATGCATATATTTCAATAAGCTGCTGTATTGTTAAGAGTGATCTAACGTGGATCATCCTGCTCAAAATCCCACTTGTTCTACCCCCAAGACATTCTTTTTTTCAAGCCGGTCTAACGGCTTCTCACATGATAAACCAATTGGCCTATAATTTGATGGGTCTGTTGCCCTACTTGAAGAACAGAACTACAATAGCAGGGCCACATTCTTCAGGGATATAGGCGCTCTCATCAATATGGGTACACAGAGAAACTAAAAATGGTGCCCACAGTCTATGGTCTCTTTTAATAATTCTGGTAAAGGACCAGGGCTCTTTTTAATTGGTTAATATAAGATCTCACCTCCCCCTCAGAAACTGCCAGGCCACTTTGCCAAATTTCCCATTTCTGGTGTAGTATCAATTCATTCCGGATCATCATACATTGCTTGAAAAAAGGAGACACATCTGTCAGGCGGAATGCATGATGACCAAGGGGAAACATCCTTAGGGGCAGAATTTTTAACTAATTTCCAGAATAAAGCCTGATTTTTATTCTTAGCTGCCGCTGTTAAATTGGAGCAGAGTTTTCTGGTGTAGTCTTTCTTTACGCCCCCCTGCGTGTCCAGAAGCCCCCCTGAGTGTCCGGATGGCCCCTGGGTGTGTTTGGACGGCCCTCCTGCAAGTCTGGACACTTCCCTCAGTGTCTGGATGGCTCCCCTGGGTGTCCGGATGCCTACCTTAGTGTCCGGACACCCCCATTGCATTTCTGTATGCCCCCCTGCGTGTCCAGATCCTCCCTGCGTGTCCGGACAGCCCCCCTTGCATGTCCGGACGCCCCCTGCGTGTCTGGACACCCACCTGCATGTACGGACGGCCCCCTGGGTGTCCAGACGCCTACCTCAGTGTCCAGACACCTACACTGCATTTCTGGATGCCCCCCTGCATGTCCAGACACCCACCTGCATGCTTCCTTGACTGTCCACACGGCCCCCCTGCATGTCCGGACAGCCCCTGTGCGTGTTCGGATGGCCCCCCTGTGTGTCCGGAAGCCTACTTCAGTGTCCGGATTCCCCCCCTGGGTGTACATTGCATTTCTGAATGCCCCCTGCGTGTCCGGACGCCCCCCTGCATGTTCGGACAACCCCCCTGCATGTCCTGATGCCCCCGTTGGGTGTCCAGACACTTCCCTGAGTGTCCGGACACCCCCCTTGCATGTCCAGATGCCCTCTGAGTGTCCGGACATGCAGGGGGTGTCCAGACGCTTCCTTGAGTGTCTGAAAGGCCCCCCTGCATTTCCGGATGGACCCTGTGCGTGTTCGGACGGCCCCCCTGAGTATCCGGTGCCTACTTCAGTGTCCGGACTCCCCCCTGGGTGTCCAGACACCTACCTCAGTGTCCAGACACCCCATTGCATTTCCGGATGCCCCCTGCATGTCCAGACACCCCCTGCATGTCCGGATGGCCCCTGTGCATGCTTGGACGAACCCCCTACGTGTCCAGATGCCTCCTTCAGTGTCCGGACTCCCCCCTGGGTGTCCAGAGGCCTCCCTCAGTGTCCGGACAACCCCATTCCGTTTCCGGACGCCCCCATACATGTCTGAAAAGCTCCCTGATGTTTCCGGACCCCCCCCCCCGCGTGTCCGAACACCCACCTGCGTGTCCGGACGGCCCTCCTGTGTGTCCGGATGACCCTTGTGTGTCCGGATTGCCCCCCTGCATGTCTGGATGGCCCGTATGCGTATTCGGACGGCCCCCCTGCATGTCCAGACGCCTCCCTCAGTGTCCGTATAGACCCCCTGCATGTCTGGCGCACCAATGTGTGTCCAGATACACCCCTGCGTGTCCGGACAGAACCCCAGAGTGTCCTGGAATGCCTGGGAGGTTTGTCCGAACACCTAGGAGTTTGGGCGGGCCGCCTGGGAGGTTTGTCTGGACACCTGGGAGTTTGGGCGGGCCACCTAGGAGGTTGGGCGGGATGCCTGGGAGGTTTGTCGAGACACCTGGGAGTTTGGGCGGGACGCCGGGGAGGTTTGTCCGGAAACATGGGATGTTGGGCGGGACGCCTGGGAGGTTGGGCGGAACGCCTGGGAGGTTTGTCCGGACACCTGGAAGTTTGCGCAGGACATGTGGGAGTTTGGGCGAGCCACCTGGGAGGTTTGTCCGGACACCTGGGAGTTTGGGCGGGATGCCTGGGAGGTTTGTCCGGACACCTGGGAGTTTGGGCGGGATGCCTGGGAGGTTTGTCCGGACACCTGGGAGTTTGGGCGGGATGCCTGGGAGGTTTGTCCGGACACCTGGGAGTTTGGGCGAGCCACCTGGGAGGTTTGTCCGGACACCTGGGAGTTTGGGCGGGATGCCTGGGAGGTTTGTCCGGAAACCTGGGAGTTTGGGCGGGATGCCTGGGAGGTTTGTCCGGAAACCTGGGAGGTTGGGCAGGACACCTGGGAGGTTGGGCGGAACGCCTGGGAGGTTTGTCCGGACACCTGGAAGTTTGGGCAGGACATGTGGGAGTTTGGGCGGGCCGCCTGGGAGGTTTGTCCGGACACCTGGGAGGTTGGGGGGGGACGCCTGGGAGGGGTTTTCCGGACACCTGGGAGGTTAAGGGGGACGCCTGGGAGGGGATTGTCCGGACACCTGGGAGGTTGGGCGGGATGCCTGGGAGGTTTGTCCGGAAACCTGGGAGTTTGGGCGGGATGCCTGGGAGGTTTGTCCGGAAACCTGGGAGGTTGGGCAGGACACCTGGGAGGTTGGGCGGAACGCCTGGGAGGTTTGTCCGGACACCTGGAAGTTTGGGCAGGACATGTGGGAGTTTGGGCGGGCCGCCTGGGAGGTTTGTCCGGACACCTGGGAGGTTGGGGGGGGACGCCTGGGAGGGGTTTTCCAGACACCTGGGAGGTTAAGGGGGACGCCTGGGAGGGGATTGTCCGGACACCTGGGAGGTTGGGCGGGATGCCTGGGAGGTTTGTCCGGAAACCTGGGAGGTTGGGCAGGACGCCTGGGAGGTTGGGCAGGACACGTGGGAGTTTGGGCGGGCTGCCTGGGAGGTTTGTCCGGACACCTGGGAGGTTGGGGGGACGCCTGGGAGGGGTTTGTCCGGACACCTGGGAGGTTGTTGGGGACGCCTGGGAGGGGTTTGTCCGGACATCAGGGAGGTTGGGCGGGACGCCTGGGAGGTTGGGTGGAATGCCTGGGAGGTTTGTCCGGACACCTGGGCGGTTGGGCAGGATATGTGGGAGTTTGGGCGGGACGCCTGGGACGTTTGTCCAAAAACCATGGAGTTCAGGCGGGAGGCCTGGGAAATTTGTCCGGACACCTGGGAGGTTGGGCGTGATGCCTAGGAAGTAGGGCAGGACGCCTGACAGGTAGGTCCGGACACCTGGGAGGTTGGGCGGGACGCCTGGGAGGTTTGTCCGGACACCTGGGAGGTTTGTCCGGAAGCCTGGGAGGTTTGTCCAGACACCTGGGAGGTTGGGCGGGAGGCCTGGGAGGTTTGTACGGACACCTGGGAGGTTGGGCGGGATGCCTGGGAGGTTTGTCCGGAGTACTGGGAAGTTGGGCGGGATGCCTGGGAGGTTTGTCCAGACACCTTGGAGTTTGAGTGGGATGCCTGGGAGGTTTGTCCAGACACCTGGGAGGTCTGTCTGGACACCTGGGAGGTTGGGCGTGATGCCTGGGAGGTTTGTCTGGACACCTAAGAGGTTGGGCGGTACACCTGGAAGATTTGTCCGGACACCTGGGAAGTTTGTCCGGACACCTGGGAGGTTTGTCTGGACACCTGGGAGGTTTGTCCAAGTACAACTAACTTCAACTTAGCACCCACTTGAGGGACACATGGAAGATTTGTCCGGACACCTGGGAGGTTTGTCCAGACACCTGGAAGGTTTGTCCGGACACCTGGAAGGTTTTTCCGGACATCTGTGAGGTTTGTCCGGACACCTGGGAGGTTTGTCTGGAAAACTGGGAGGTGTGTCCGGCACCTGGGAGGTGTGTCCGGACACCTGAAAGGTTTATCCAGACACCTGGAAAGTTGGTCCGGACACCTGGGAGGTTTGTCCGGACACCTGGGAGGTTTGTCCAGACAACTAGGGGTTTGTTTGGACACCTGGAAGGTTGGTTCGGAAACCTGGGAGGCTTATCCGGACACAAGTGAGGTTTGTTCAGGCGCCTGGGAGGTTTGTCCAACTACAACTAACTTCAACAGATCAACCACTTGAGGGATACCTGGAAGGTTTGTCCGGACATATTGGAGGTTTGTCTGGACACCTGGGAGGTTGGTCCGGACACCTGGCAGGTTTGTCCGGACACCTTGGAGGCTTGTCCGGACACCTAGGAAGTTTGTCCGGCCACCTGGGAGGTCTGTCCGGACACCTGGGAGGTCTTTCCGGCCACCTGGGAGGGCTGTCCGGACACCTGGGAGGTCTGTCCGGACACCTGGGAGTTCTATCCGGAAACCTTGGAGGTCTGTCCGTACACCTGGGATGTTTGTCCGGACACCTGGGAGATCTGTCCGGCCACCTGGTTGGTCTGTCCGGCCACCTGGGTGATCTGTCCGGCCACCTGGGAGGTCTGTCCGGACACCTGGGAGGTCTGTCCGGACACCTGGGAGGTCTGTCCAGCCATCTGGGAGGTCACTCCGGATAACTGGGAGGTCTGTCCGGACACCTGTGAGGTCTATCCGGACACCTGGGAGGTCTGTACGGCCACCTGGGAGATCTGTCTGGCCACCTGGGAGGTTTGTCCGGAAACCAGGAAGGTTTGTCCGGACACCTGGCAGATTTGTCTGGACACCTGGCAGGTTTGTCCGGACACCTGGGAGGTTTGTCTAGACACCTGGGAGGTTTGTCCTGACACCTGGCAGGATTATCTGGACACCTGGGATTTTTGTGCGGAAACCTGGTAGGTTTGTCCGGACACCTGGGCGATTTGTCCGGACACCTGGGAGGTTTGTCCAGACACCTGGGAGGTTTGTCTGGACACCTGGCAGGTTTGTCCGGACACCTTGGAGGCTTGTCCGGACACCTGGGAGGTTTGTCCGGCCACCTGGGAGGTCTGTCTGGACACCTGGGAGGTCTGTCCGGCCACCTGGGAGGTCTGTCCGGACACCTGGGAGGTCTGTCCGGACACCTGGGATGTTTGTCCGGACACCTGGGAGGTCTGTCCGGACACCTGGGAGGTCTGTCCGGACACCTGGGAGGTCTGTCTGGCCACCTGGGAGGTTTGTCCGGACACCTGTCAGGTTTGTCCCGACACCTGGGATGTTTGTACGGACACCTGGGAGGTTGGTCCGGACACCTGGGAGGTTGGTCTGGACACCTGGCAGGTTTGTCGGGACACCTGGCAGATTTGTCCGGACGCCTGGCACGTTTGTCCAGACACCTCAGAGGTTTGTCTAGACACCTGGGAGGTTTGTCCGGAAACCTGGCAGGTTTGTCCGGACACCTGGGATTTTTGTCCGGAAACCTGGAAGATTTGGCCGGACACTTGGCAGGTTTGTCCGGACACCTGGCAGGTTTGTCCGGACACCTTGGAGGCTTGTCCGGACACCTGGGAGGTTTGTCCGGCCACCTGGGAGATCTGTCTGGACACCTGGGAGATCTGTCCGGCCACCTGGGAGGTCTGTCCGGACACCTGGGAGGTCTGTCCGGACACCTGGGATGTTTGTCCGGAGACCTGGGAGGTCTGTCCGGACACCTGGGAGGTCTGTCCGGACACCTGGGAGGTCTGTCTGGCCACCTGGGAGGTTTGTCCAGACACCTGTCAGGTTTGTCCCGACACCTGGGATGTTTGTACGGACACCTGGGAGGTTGGTCCGGACACCTGGGAGGTTGGTCTGGACACCTGGCAGGTTTGTCGGGACACCTGGCAGATTTGTCCGGACGCCTGGCACGTTTGTCCAGACACCTCAGAGGTTTGTCTAGACACCTGGGAGGTTTGTCCGGAAACCTGGCAGGTTTGTCCGGACACCTGGGATTTTTGTCCAGAAACCTGGAAGATTTGGCCGGACACTTGGCAGGTTTGTCCGGACACCTGGCAGGTTTGTCCGGACACCTGGGAGGTTTATCCAGACACCTTGGAGGCTTGTCCGGACACCTTGGAGGTTTGTCCGGCCACCTGGGAAGTCTGTCAGGCCACCTGGGAGATCAGTCCGGACACCTGGGAGGTCTGTCCGGACACCTGGGAGGTCTGTCCGGCAATCGGGGAGGTCTGTCCGGCCACCGGGGAGGTCTGTCCGGCCACCGGGGAGGTCTGTCCGGACACCTGGCAGTGTTGGCCGGACACCTGTGAGGTTTGTCCGGACACCTGGCAGTGTTGGCCAGACACCTCGGAGTTTGTCCGGACACCTGGCAGCGTTGGCCGGACACCTGTGAGGTTTGTCCAGACACCTGTGAGGTTTGTCCGGACCCCTGTGAGGTTTGTCCAGACACCTGGGAGGTTTGTCTGGATACCTGGCATTTTTGTCCAGACACCAGGGAAGTTTGTCTGGACACCTGGGAGGCTTTTCCGGACACCTGGGAGGTTTGTCCAGACAACTGGGAGGTTTTTCCGGACGCCTGGTAGCTTTGTCCGGGGGCCTGTGAGGTTTGTCCGGACGCCAGGGAGGTTTGTCCGGACGCCTGGGAGGTTTGTCCGGACGTTTGGGAGGTTTGTCTGGACACCTGGCAGTGTTGCACGGACACCTGTGAGGTTTGTCCGGCCACCTGGGAGGTCTGTCTGGTCACCTGGGATGTTTGTCAAGACACCTGGGAGGTTTGTCCGGACACCTGGGCGGTTTGTCCAGACACCAGGTGGTTTGTCCGGAAACCTGGGGGGTTTGTCCGGACACCTGGGAGGTTTGTCCGGACACCTGGGAGGTTTGTCCGGACACCTGGCAGTGTTGGCCGGACACCTGTGAGGTTTGTCCGGACACCTGGCAGTGTTGGCCGGACACCTGTGAGGTTTGTCTGGACACCTTGCAGGTTTGTCCGGACACCTGGGAGGTTTGTTCGGCCACCTGGGAGGTTTGTTCGGACACCTGGGAGGTTTGTCCGGACACCTGGGAGGTTTGTCCGGACACCTGGGAGGTTTGTCCAAGTACAACTAACTTCAACTAAGCACCCACTTGAGGGACACCTGGGAGGTTTGTCCGGACACCTGGGAGGTTGGGCGGGACGCCTGAGAGGTGCTTCAAAGTTAGCAAAGATAGACATCCTTCTTATGTCGAATGTTATGGCCTGTTTATAGGCAGAAATTATAGCATTTTTTTTTGCAGAGACCCAAAGATGAGCAAAGCACGGTTTCAATAATGATTTGTCCTTGTCTGGTCTTTTCTCTGAAGTGCTAGATAAGTGAGATTTTAAACATTGTATCAAATCCTCATATGCTTTCAGAGGATCTTCTTGGTTTTGAGAGCTCTCCAGCAATTTACAAAATGATCTCAAACTGGCAGCTGTAAGGATCCCCTTCACCTTCATATCTAGTGTTGGGGACCACTTCAATCGACAGCCGGGATGCTCTAAGGCTAAAATGTCTGATGGATATAAAGTCTTAAGCTGGAATGAATCATTGTCTAAAAATAACTATAAGAATAGTGGAAAATGATCCCCCTCTATGTAAAGGAGAACCTGAAATTTGTCTATCAGCGAAAGCAAGGCTCCATCTGCCAACACAATCTATTGTGATGGTTTTTGATCCTGCCATAAATGTATATTCCCCTGGAATATAGCCATTCAAAGAGTCATTTAAAATGGCCAAATTTAGTTTTAATGCAAACCTCAGTACACAAGCTCCAGCAAAGTTGGAGTGTGAATTCTTAAAGGTCTCTGGGTAGCAAGAGGGTTTAAAAACCTCCTCCTCAGGGAAGCCTACAGTCATCCTAAATTTAGTTACTAAGAATGGATTATCTGAACCTAGCCTGGCATTCAAACCTCCCACCAGCCATCATGAGCTGTTCTAACGCGAGTAACTCTTTACAGGTTGCTTTTAAAGTGAAAATTAACATATCCAAGCTCCCTTTGAGTCTCTTTGACCCCTGACCTGGTATAACTTTTACCACAAATATATAATAGCTGTAAAATTTTAGAATATCCGCAGTCCAGGTTTCTTGGAGGGCAATAACAATTTTGGTGA
Source organism: Sphaerodactylus townsendi (assembly GCF_021028975.2). NCBI lineage: Eukaryota > Metazoa > Chordata > Lepidosauria > Squamata > Sphaerodactylidae > Sphaerodactylus > Sphaerodactylus townsendi. The sequence goes on from NC_059430.1 coordinate 111,775,025, forward strand.
GAGAATGGTATATCCATTGACTGCAATAGACATCTAACGCAGCCTGCCAAATTCCGGGAATTACAGAATCATAGAGTTGGAAGAAACCACAAAGGCCATCAAGTCCAACCCCCTGCCATGCAGGAATACACAATCAAAGCACTCCTGACAGATGGCCATCAAGCCTCTGTTTAAAAACATCCAAAGAAGGAGACTCCACGGCACAGGTGTCAAACTCGCGGCCCTCCAGATGTTATGGACTACAGTTCCCATCATCCCCTGCCAGTAGTCCATAACATCTGGAGGGCCACGAGTTTGACACCTATGCTTTAAAAAGGGCTTGGACAGATTTATGGAGGAGAAGTCAATCTATGGCTACCAATCTTGATCCTCCTTGATCTCAGATTGCAAATGCCTTAGCAGACCAGGTGCTCAGGAGCAGCAGCAGCAGAAGGCCATTGCTTTCACATCCTGCATGTGAGCTCCCAAAGGCACCTGGTGGGCCACTGCGAGTAGCAGAATGCTGGACTAGATGGACTCTGGTCTGATCCAGCAGGCTAGTTCTTATGTTCTTATGTTCTTATGCTCCAAGGCAGTGTATTCCACTGTTGAATAGCCCTTATTGTCAGGAAGTGTTCCCAATGTTTAAGTCCCTGTTCCCAATGTTTAAGTCCCTGTTCCCAAAGTTTAAGTTTCCTGTCCCTTGAATCCATCACTCCTTGTCCTAGTCTCTGGAGCAGCAGAAAACAAGCTTGCTCCATCTTCAACATGACAACCCTTCAAATATTTAAACATGGCTATCATGTCACCTCTTAACCAAACTAAACATACCTAGCTCCCTAAGTTCTCTCAGGACTCTTTCAGCCCCACCTACCTCACATGGTGTTTGTTGTGGGAAAAGAAAGGGGAGGAGTCTGTAAGTCACTTTGAGACTCCTTAAAGGTAGAGAAAAGCAGGGCATAAAAACCATGCCTTCTTGTCTTTTGCACCACTTCTGAACCTTTCTTGCCTTGAAAACCCTATGAGGTCACCATAAGTCAGCTGTGACTCGACATAAAAAAAATGGCTCCGGATTGTCCCAGTGAACTATAATCACTGCAGAAGACAGCTTTGCAATTGCTTTATTGCTGGCTGTCATGTAGCCAGGCCAATAGCATTTCAGGAACCTTTAGCTACATATGCTGTAATTTGAAGGAAAAGAATACCGTGACCTATCACAGTATTAGGCAATTGAAGGTCTTGTGGGCCACTACGGCAATGTCAGGCAAAGTTACAGTTATCATTATTTCAGACTAAAAAGGAGAAGTAACGGAGGAGCAACGGGTTTCAATTATCTTTAGATAATTCAAATTTCTTTAAATAGATAAGCTGACCTCTACCAAATCTGTCAATCTCAGGCTTTGCACTTGCCCTCCAGTTCAGATAATGGCTGTTTGATCCTTTCATTTTTTAATTTTTTTTTCATATGGAACAATACACTTGACAGTGCAGAGCGATTCTTTTGGATCTAAACTTGCAATAACCCGCTGTTCTTCAGCCCATCTTCATTAAATTCAGTAGTTACAATGCTGATGCTCACAACAGGGTTGTTAAGGTTATACAACCGACATTTTCATTGCAAGCTCCCTCCGCCCTCCTTCTCCCTCTCCGACCCCCTCCATGCCTCCCACTTCTGGCAGTGGCTGCTAGAAATTGCTGAACCAGGAGATTATGGGTTGCTCGGGGACTCATTCTATACCCATTTACCGAGAGCAAGTCATTTGCTATTTTGAAAGAAGCCCTGCGGAGAAGCTTGATTTACACTTGCTGGAGAAGGATGTGGTAGAATGTTGAGGTGGCAGGGGGGACTGAACCACTTTAGACTGCCAGGGGTGGAATCCAGTTTTAATATTCCTTCACATAATTGATCCCACACCAACAGAACAATTGCGCAGCAGGAAGAAAGATTATCCTGCTCTCTTTGTTTACTGTGTTGGTTTTCTATCTATAGGGAGCTTTTAGCAAAGGGGAACATCCCAAAATGTGACCTTCCCACCTGTACTTTCAGAAGTGGTGTAGTCCATTCCACCACCTAAGTGTTCTATCATTTTATTCCCTCCTGATTTTCCTCCCTGTGTGAAGGAAGGAAGGAAGGAAGGAAGGAAGGAAGGAAGGAAGGAAGGAAGGAAGGAAGGAAGGAAGGAAGGAAGGAAGGAAGGAAGGAAGGAAGGAAGGAAGGAAGGAAGGAAGGAAGGAAGGAAGGAAGGAAGGAAGGAAGGAAGGAAGGAAGGAAGGAAGGAAGGAAGGAAGGAAGGAAGGAAGGAAGGAAGGAAGGAAGGAAGGAAGGAAGGAAGGAAGGAAGGAAGGAAGGGGGGGAGAGAGAGGTGAGGAGATTTGAATATGATGATACTTCCAATAGGCAACAGGCTGGGCTGAACCTACAGGTCTAGAGATGGGCTGGTTTCCAAGGAGAAGCAATGGATCAGAATCGGAGGTGAGATGAAAAATTCCCCGTGTAATTCCTTAGAACCTGGAAATAGTGGTCCCATCTTGATGCTGAATAAAGGTAAAGGTAGTCAGTTTCCTATGCAAGCACCAGGTCATTACTGACTCATGGGGCCATTAAGGTGTACATGATCATTTGCAGCTGCCTTACAGGTAAAAGTAGTAAAGACAGTCCCTTGTGCAAGTTCTGGGTCATTACTGACCCATGGAGTGATGTCACACCATGTTTACTAGGCAACGTTTCCAGGGGGGTTTATCATTTCCTTCCCCAGTAATCTACACTTTACCCCCCAGTAAGCTGGACACTCATTTTCCTGACCTCAAAAAGATGGAAGGCTGAGTCAACAATGAGCTGGCTACCTGAAACTGACTTTTGTCAGGATCGAATTCAGGTCATGAGCAGAACTTTGACTGCAGTACTTACCACTCTGTGCCACGGGCTGCTTTGGTGATGAATTGCCCTTTCAGTCAAAAGTGGCAAGAGAACCTAAAGAAACAGCAACGAATTCCGTATGAAATGGTTGGATTGCAACCATTGTGTGGCATAACATGTACCAATGCACAGCCTACAGTTTCTCACTCGCTTCTGCTTTCTCTTAACCTCTCCCCCAAATCCCATGTCAGTCACCAGATGACCTATCTGTTCTGTCCACCTTCAATAATCCTTCTTAACTTCAGATCTGTCCCTGCTGTGCCAAGAATGGGGATGATACAGCATTCTTCCAGTGACGGGAAAAGTGCTGGTGGTAGGGGAATAGCGGTATAGAAATGGTGGCTTACTTCTGTAGTTAGGATCCCTGCTTATCTACAAAGTCTAGTGAACAACTTGGGAACAACTTATCTTACCACCTTACCCAGAGGTGGGATCCAGCAGGTTCTCACCAGTTCCTGAGAGTGGGTTACTAATTATTTGTGTGTGCCGAGAGGGAGTTACTAATTGGGTCTGCTTTTCTGTTAGAAATTCCATTAGGTCCAAAAATCATAAAGTCCTGTTATTTCCTATGTGGCTGGTTAGCAAAGGTAGAAAACGGGATAATTCTCCCTGTTGGGCTGTTTTAAAAACATGTTTTAGAAATATGGTAAAGTTCCTTGTTTAAGGAAAGTATCCTTCTTTTGATTTCTAGAAACAAAATTAAGTATTTGAAAGTATTAAGTATTTGACAAGCAGTCAATTAGAGGAAAAGTAGTTGTTTCTGTTGGCAGTAGACGATAGGACTTGCTAGAATGAGTTTAAATTATGGACAGAAAGATACCAGCTGGAAATTAGGAACTTTTTTTTACAGTAAGAGTTTTTTACAGTAACAGAGAAATTATTAATGCCCCACCCCTGGAATGCCTACAGATCATCACGTCCCATCAGTGCCCTTTAGCCCCATTGGCGCTACGCAGAGGCGTTCCTCCCATTGGGCAAAGTGGGCAGTTGCCCTGGGCGCAGCCCTGTGGGGGGCACAAAAACTTCAGGTTCGTTTGTGGGATTTTTTTTGTATTTTCAGTGTTTTTCCATTTTTGGCCTGCAGAGGGCGCAGTTTTTAGGCTAGCAGCACCAAAATTACAGGATATCTTTAGGAGACTCTCCTAATGCTATCACCCAGGTTTGGTGAGGTTTGGATCTGGGAGTCCAAAGTTATGGACTCTCAAAGGGGGTGCCCCATCACCCATTGTTTCCAATGGGAGCTAATAGGAGATAAGGCTACACCTTTGAGAATCAATAACTTTGGACCCCCTGAATTAAACTTCACCAAACCTGGGAGGTATCATCAGTAGAATCTTTTACTGATACCACCCAGGCTTTGTGAAGTTTGGTCCAGGGGGTCCAAAGCTATGGACTCCCAAAGGGGGTGCCCCATCATCCATTGTTTCCAATGGAAGCTAACAGAAGATGGGGCTACACTTTTGAGGGTCCATAACTTTGGACCCCCTGAACCAAACTTCACCAAACCTGGGTGTTATCATTAGGAGAGTCTCCTAAAGATACCCTGAAAGTTTGGGGCTGCTAGCTTAACAATTGCACCTCTGATAGCAGGCACCTCCCAAATTTCCCCAGATTTTCCTTTTAAATCCCCCCGCCTTTGACATGGATTTAAAGGGAGAATCTGAGGTCCCCAGTTTAAACATTGCAAGTGATGCTGTTTCAGGGTGGGGGGGAATCAACCCCAAAATAGCATCACTTTCAATGTTGTTTAAACTGGGAACCCCAGATTCTCCCTTTAAGGTGGATTTAAAAGGAGAATCTGAGCTCCCTAGTTTAAACACCATTGAAAATGTTGCTGTTTGGGGGTGGATTCCAGTATCACTCGTTTAAACTAGGGATAGTTTAATAAAACGTTTTGAAAGCATTTTGAAAATGTTTTCAAGAAATTATTTCTGCTGTGTGGCATGGCTTATTGCTGTGTTCAGATTTGTGAGTTGGGGCATGTTCTATAATGTGATGGTGACTTTGAAACAACCTGGTGTAAAAAATCATTGCTTGGTCACGGTGGGGGAGGGTGGCTGCCCATGGTGGGGCGCCAAACTCCAGTTTGCCTAGATACGCCACTGGGCGTAGCTACAAGGGGGGGTGCGTGTTGCATTGGGCACGCGCCTGGGGGGCATCAAACTCAGGTTTTGCCCAGGGCTCCAGTTTGCCTAGTTACGCCACTGGCGCTACGCCACTGTTAGAATCCCACCACCATGGGAGCCTGTTACTAAATTTTTTGGATCCCACCACTGACCTTACCTATCTCATGAGGTTGTTATGAAAATAAAAGGGCCATCAATACTGCCTGAAGTTGCTTGGAAGAAGACTAGAATAATTAAAATCCACTAACTGAAATTTCCACAGCACTTGGGTGGTTACTGCAAACAGGGAAGCCATATCTCCTCTAACTGTTTCAGGTGTACCTGCCTGCAGAATGGATATGCATCGGCATGCAGTTTTCATTTGCAGGCTCCAGTGCCCTCACCTGTTTCTCTTTATGATGATGTCAGTAATTTATTTCTCCTCACTGCACAAAAAAGTCATCACAACAACTTCCAAAATTGCTTATCTTGAACTCTTAGCATCTCATGCTGTAAGCAACTCTCGATAGCACTGTGAAAATGCAGATTTGCCATGCCCCTTGTGGTGATAATGAATACTTGTCTCTCATATTTAAGTACCATTAAGCACAGAGTTCTGTTCCCCCTCCCACACCATTAGGTAATGGAGAGTTTTCCAAAAGTCATTGTTTTTGAAAAGTGGGCTTCAATAAAATTCAAAATTTAAGAATGTGAAGATCTTCTAAGATTGTTTTACAAGATATTCACCAACATTTTAAGCAACCAAGAAAGCTGAGGAAGATCTAGGAAACAACCTCATGAGGCCTTAATTGTTGTTTTGGATTGTTTAGAGTCAGATCCAGCCCAGATAGCCTAGGGACCCAGCCTCCTATCAAAGCCTTTCTACCAGCATGGCCACTGGCCATGCTGACAGAGGCTGATGGGAATTGTAGTTCCTGGAACATCTGGAGAGGAGCCGCAGGTCTCCTTTACTTCCTCGGTTTAATATAGGTAGCCAACCTTGTAAGCCTCCAGATGTTAAGAATTATGTTCCCATCATCCCCTGCCAGCATCATGCCAGCAGGGGATGATGGGAACTGTGGTCCATAACATCTGGAGGGCCGCGAGTTTGACACCTGTGGCCTAGACAATCTAAAAACACCTTACCCAAAGTCCAGAGCAAGAAGGCAGATGAGGATTTCCCACCTCTCAGACTACCTTGGTCCCCTTATTACATAACAATAATAATACTTGTTCCGTTCTCCAAGTGATTTTAATGGTGTTCATTCATTTAAATACCCATTAAAATATTTCCACCTGCTTTCCTCCAAGCAAAGTGAGACTCAACCATTCTATGAGGTAAACTAGTATTCTCCCCACCTTTATACTGTGTGCAAATGTGGGGTCTAGTTTGAGAGAAAATGGCTTGCCTCAGGCACCTTGTATAATTGAGAGAATACTAGAGTATGTACAAGTATGTGGAAGAGTCAAGATTTCAAGCTATAACCTTCTTGATTACAATCCGTATTATTAGCTGCTGTAACACAGCAGCTCTCCGAGTTTATTCAATAACTCTTTATACATGTGTGTGTGAAAACTGGGCACCATGCTGTTTGAGAGAATGTAGTTCTCTGCAAATGAGTTCTAGCTGGCTCGGAGATAATTTCTAGATTTTAGATGAAGCGACAGGCCAAAACGCATGTTTGAAATTTCAGAGTCCAAAGATGACATTCTGCATTTTCCTAATTAACTTTCCAGTACGCAGTGTTGGTGGATGATTTAGAATAAGAGGGAGGAAAGAATCCTACACCTTATGTCATGCTGATTAATTTTAAGGCAGTAGACTGAAGTATGGCATCAGCTCGCAGAATTCATCACTTTTCTCCTCAGAGAGCATTAAAAATGAACATCGGCCATCTTCAGGAATTGGGTCAGAATTGGGGTGAGAGGATTTTTGCCACCTCCCCTTTCATTACAAACCTCTGACTCCCTCTTCATGTTTTTCCTTGGGGTCCTTTCTCCCCCAGGAGGAATTCGGGGGCTTCAGTGGATAGGGGTATGTGAGGAAGTTCCACTCTACTGATGAAAATCATTTTCATAAGTGGATATTTTCTGTGGGGTCCAAGTCAATTAATTTTGCCCAGTAAATTGAGGCCAAGAGACTTCCTTGAGAATCCCACTCACATATCACAAACATAAAATTTATTTCAGTTCCACTAATCTTCACTACAGGTTCTAAAATTCCACTACAGGTTCTAAAATTCCTCCTGCTTGGTGTGTGTGGGGTTGAGTAAGCTTTCTCTTTCTTCAGTCTTTCTTTGGAAAAAAACAAATCAAGCACTGCGCCTACATGGCTACCTGCCTTTATATATATATATATATAAACCTTTAATGGCATAATTAAAACAGCAGCAATATACCAGAAAAATGGCGACCTGTCGCTTCCTGTTCCTTTCTCTTAGACTTTGTGGGATAATATATTTAGGAAGAATCAATGTGTCTCTATTTTGGAAGACAATCTGTCTGTCTATCTATCTGTCTCTCTTCCTGTCTTTCCCCATGTACATCTATAAAGGAAGCATTACTGCTGGAGACAGCGAAGACTCCCTGAGAACATTCCAGTCAATCCATCACAAATTGTCCCAACTTATCTGTGCGGTCCCCAGACCTGTTGCCATATTTCATAACAATGTTCAGCTCCATTTCCTCTTGTTGCCCGGCAAATAGGTTTGGTGGAGAGACATCACTCACCCCCTGCGGGCATCGATGCTCTTTAAGGGCCCTGAGGTACATCCCTCTAGGTCACACCTGAGGCCGAAACTGCTATAACTCAGCCGGACGGGCTGAATATGCAGAGACAGAAAACAGCCATTTCTTTTCCCTTCCTCTCTACACGCTCCACCAGCAGGAAGACAATGGGCTAGTTTACCTTAATAGCTTCATATTGTCTCTTTAGCAGGAATGGAGCACTAAGAAGAGAATCTGCCAATTGCGTTGCTTCCCCCTCCCCCCCTTCTGGCAGCCTTTAGAGTGTATTATTCACTTCATATTTTACCATGAAATTAAACGGGAGGAAACATGAGTCTTTCACACCTCACTGATTGTCAAGCCATTTCCTATCACAAATGTCAAGAGACCAATAGCTTTTACTAGTATATTCCATTGTGTCGAACGGAAGAGATTTAATAGCTTTTCCAGTTCGCGGGGAAGAATTTCTTACAGAGAGCGGGTCGGTTCTTTGGTCTCTTCCTTAGCAAAAAAACAGACATAAAATAAAACTCCAATTCACTTTCTCCCCATGGCATTGTGTTTATCACATTACATTATTACTTTGAGGGCCAATCTAAAGCTCCTTTGCTATTACATCAACCTGACAAATCTTCCTGATACGCAGCTGGTTAAATATGGCTGCCGGTTTTATTTGAAGGAGCCCTATTGAACAACAACCAGAAAAAGCCTTCCTACCGTGTTTCCCCGAATATAAGACAGTGTCTTATATTAATTTTTGCTCCCAAAGATGCGCTATGTCTTATTTTCAGGGGATGTCTTATTTTTCTGTGTTCTGTTCGTCGGGCATGCTTCCAAACAAAAACTCTGCTATGTCTTACTTTCGGGGGATGCCTTATATTTCGCACTTCAGCAAAACCTCTACTATGTCTTATTTTTCGGGGATGTCTTATATTAGGGGAAACAGGGTATTTTGCAATTATATGCCTTACCTGGTCTGGAAGTAGTTAGAACATGGAACCCTAGCAAAATTCACAAATGGGAGGCTGATAAGGAGGCATGCCATGATATTTGTTTGATTCAAAATTCAAAGGTTTTTAAGTTGAGAAAATTCAAAGGCGTCTCAGCTGAGGAAAACACCAAACCTTTCTGAAAGTTCTGTCAGACCTTTCTGAAGCTCCACCAAGAAGAGCCTTTACAAATGCCAGTCGGCTTATTGGCAGGGCAGATATAACAAAACCCCTTTGGCTTCAAGCCTCTGTCCCTTTTCATTTAACCATATAGAGGATTTAGCTCATTATCTTCTTTACTGTCCACTATATGACTCTATCCATTCTAAGCTGAATCAGGTCACACTTTCGGAACAGACAAGGAATGTATCAGTTTTCTGCTCGCAGACATACATCCTTCTGTTACCCATTGTGTTGCCTCTTTTATGTTGGTTGCTACTGAATTAAGGAAGAAGCAAATGCATCCCAACCTTTCAAAATAGATGTGTTAGTTATATTTGTTTTAAGATGTTGCCATCCTATATGATTGCATACATAGATCAGTGTGGTGTAATGGCTAGTAGTGCTGGACTCTGACCTGGAGAACAGGGTTTGATTCTCCATTCCTCCACATGATCAGTGGACTCTTATCTGGTAAACTGGATTTGTTTCCCCACTCCTACACATGAAGCCTGCTGGGTAACTTTGGGCTAGTCACATTTCTTTGGAATTCCCTCAGTCCCACCTACCTTATAAGGTGCCTGTTGTGGGGAGAGGAAGGGAAGGGAGCTTGTAAGCCACCTTGAGTCTCCTTACAGGAGAGAAAGGTGGGGGATAAATCCAAACTCTTCTTCTGTTTATTGATTTTTGCAAAGTTCAGGTCTGTGACTATAACATTTTAATAAATTGCGTACTTGTAAGTGTTAGTAACTAATTTATTCAAATGTTGTAGTCACAGACTTGAACATTGCAAAATTCAATAAAAAGAGAAAGAAGCCAGCTTCTACGCACAATTTAACAGGGCATGAATATGGTCCTTCACTCCCTTCACAGTAGCCTCAGGATAGCTTGGTGTAAGAGAATAATTACATTATGAGGTAGTAGAATGGCTGCCCCTTGTCTTCTTGGTGAATTTATTTTAACTATCTGTTGGGCTGGATCCAGTGCAGTGATTCCGCTTGCTCTAGGGCTGTTGCACAAATGGAAGGGAAAAAAAGAGGACAGTAGCTTCTTACACTAGTTATGCATATTGCGTCTCCTCTTGTTTTTCTGGTTGCATTGCACAACCAGTTCCTCGACACTACATAGGAAGGAAAGCATTAGTTCTGGCCCAAGATATTGCCCAAGTGGAACTGTTCTTAACCCATTTATGTTTCTGTTTGTACATCATGGGACCCAAACCTCGATTGATTGATTGACTGACTGACTGACTGACTACACCTTCATGATAGTTTGTGTGGGTCCTTTGCTCCCGGTAATTGCCAGGGATTGTTGGGAGGAGAAGATGTGGCGAGGAACCAGGTGAAAATCAACATCTGCCATAGGTTTCCACTGATGCCTTGCTGGAGCCAACCCACACCATGCAGTGGGGCAGTGCATTCTGTCACTCGGGGCTTCTGCTACCTTACTACTAATTTATTCTCCTGCATTTATGAGCCAGGCTTCAGTTCACCCCCTCCAGAAGGAAGATATAGCCAAACAAATCTCCCCTCACTCCGAATGTTTGTGGCAGGCTGTGTGCAGCAGATAGAGATAAACATCATTAGATTAGTACACTTAGATGAAATACTCAGCTGTGAAAGCTAGAAGCATTTGCTTTATTTCAATGAAATATGAAATTATTAGATAACTGCATGATTAGAAGATGGGGCTGAAGTCACACACAATGTGATTTTTTAAAAAATGCACCGCATTAATCTAAGCCTTTTCAAAAGGTAGGCAATGTTTGATGACTGGAATATTCTACCATTATTACCCAGGAACTGCACATTTCAGAGGTAGCCATTCTATACTCTGTCTCAGATAAAGATATCAGTAGATTGTAAATTCCCCCACCATGGAACTCAACATGTCATTCTTTGTTGTAGAATGCTCTACCTACCAAACCCTGCTTCTCCCCCATCCATTTGAAAGTTTGAAAGTAGAAGTACAATGAACTATAAATGCTCTTGAATCAAAGTACCATGTTCAGTAATGAATGAAAGAATGGTTTTGATAACAGTAGCACATAAAAATGAATGATAATTCTCATATTTATTCAAGACCATATTCTAATGCAGAAGCATACAATTGTCTTGACTTCTGCGCCTCAACTGACCACACTAACATCTTTATCTGAGACAAAGCATAGTCTACACTAGAACAATGGATATTCAGTCTTCTCAATGGACCCTCAATAGATATTCACTCTTCTTACTTATCCTAAATTTGAGCCCACTAGCAGCTAAGAGACCAACAGGGTTTGGGTGGTATAAGCTTTCAAGGTTTCCTTCATCTGATGATAGGAGCTTTGACTCTCAAAATCTTAAATGCCCCCATTGATCTCTGCTGAACTTCAGTATAAGAACAGTGAAGGTCCAGTGCGGGTAATGATCATTAATTTCTGCACTAAATTTGATCTGTCCACTGGCATAACCCATCAGAATGGACCCAACTGCACTGTTTTTACTTCTGTTTGATTAGATGCCTATGGAATAAATGTTTGATTCTTATTTCTTTGCGTACTTATGTATGATCTGTCACTATAGTACCAGGATATGCAGAAGGCAATTAGTTCAGCAATAAATTCCAACGTCAATGTTTCCTGTTATTTCAGGCCTTTTCCATATAAACCTTTTAAAACATTATGACTGATCCTGTTTTTGTACTTGGAATGTATGGAACTTCTGGTTTATGCCTAATAAAGGTTTTTGGATTGGATTGGAACATTATGAGGCAGGAAATAAAACATTTCCACCATGAAGTTCCGCCTTGTTTTTACCTTCAACTGTTTTATTTGTAGCTTCAAAACATTTTTAATGAATACCCTTTTAAAATGATTCCCCAGTTGACATGTTTTGAAAACGTCTTGAGTTTCTGTGCAAACTATTGACAACATTTTCCATGCTTTTCTGCTTCTTTGAACATCCTCCTCCATGCCATTTTCTGAGCTAACTCAGTTCCTAATCTGCTTCAAAGATTGGCCCCAGGGCAATCTTCGAAGCATCAAGCATACAAGTAGTAGAGAATCACAGCATGAGACTTTGATGCACTGAAGCATCAATTCAACTCAGAACTTTTTTAAAAGGGAAAAATCATGTAATGGCAGCCATGAATCATTTTGAGGGAGTGAGCGTGGACATACATCATGGTAAAGAGGGGGATGGAGAATGCTTTAGAACATTTTAGATGATTTGTGCGGAAAAGGCCTGTGCGGACAGACCCTCAGGGCACAGTATATATGTCAGGTCTTGAGTCTGAAGTCAATAAGAAGACTCTGGATGTTGGGTCAGAAGTCTTTATTAACAACAGCTAGTACCTAGCTTCAGAAAGCCAGTTCTGCCCGACTATGAAAATACCGTTGCCTTTTTTCCCCTCATAGTTTCCCGCCAGAATCCCCCGCCCCTGATTCCCATGGAATGTGAGAAGAACACAGCGGAAAGAAGGATGTTTGGGAGTTGAGCATCTCAAGGCCAGCACAGTGATAGTTCCCAGCCACATGCCACCCCCTCTCTCTGGGGAAGGCACCAGGGTTGCCTCTAGCTAGCTACAGTTGCTAGCATCAAGGGAAAATGAAAGAAATGAGAAATATCCATTAACATATCAGAACGTGAAGACAGCTTCCCCCTCCCCACAGCCAGGTGTGAGTCCTTGCACCTAGGTCAGCCCTTTGATGGCAGGAGAGGGCACATCCTGACAATATGTTGGTAGGGTCCACCTGGCTAACACAGAAGAAAATTATATTTTCTTTATACTAAAGAAAGGAGAAGAAAGATGGAGGAACAGCATACAGATAATCAGAGAAATAATGACAAAATATAGCCAGGGGTGTGTGCTCATCCCTAGGAATTGTTAGGGGTGCCATTGCATGTTTCATTTTGAACATGTTCACCCATCTGATTTACTATGTTTTACATCAGTCGAACATGAGCTGATCGCCAGGTCAGCTTGCTTCAGCACTCAATGACTTGAGCACCTGCCAAACAGGTAGGCATAATTTTTATCTCCAAAACCCTGCATGCACAGAACACTGCTCCAGAGACATTGGCCACCAAGAACGCTGCCAAGTAATACTAGCTAACAGCAAATGGTACAATTCTTTTTAAAAAACACACGATCTGTGACGGATTGCCCAGCCCACCAGTGCTGCAGCATAGCAAGGAAGAGGGAGAGGTAGAATTCCATCAGACTGTGTGAGAATGCACAGTCTTTTACATTATACTATATTGTTAGGAAGGAATATGGTGAAATAACCTGCCAAAAAAAAAAAACCAGTCCAGCAGTCGACTGAAAAACTGTTCTTCTGTTTGCAAGCATGACATGAGCCGAATGGGTGAGTGGTTGAGCATCCCTGGGAATTATTAGCATCTATGGGCTTAATGATGCAGAGGAAGCTGGGGTATCAGTGCATAGCAAAACTGTGAACACAGTGTTGGTAGTAGTGAAGGGGGTGGCTTCTGATGGAAAGAACCTAGACATGAAAGTGGAGCAATTCTCTCTCCTGGGGCAGCCCCTTAACTCTACCCTTACATTTTTTCGGGAGGCCCCCTGTCCCCCAGGAGCAGCATTTCAGGTGGCATTTGGGGCTTGGGGGGGGGGCGGGGGGAGACAGGGAAGTTGTATTTCTACTTACAAAATTTAGACCCAGTCCAGTCCCAAGTTAAGGCTAGATGGCGATAAGCAATAAGGATTCACAAAGACCTCTTACATCAGTTTTTCCATACAGAGGAGTTATCGATGTCTTCATGTTATGCCTAAAGAAGAAGAAGAAGAAGAAGAGTTTGGATTTATATCTCCCCTTTCTCTCCTGTAGGAGACTCAAAGGGGCTTACAATCTCCTTTCCCTTCCCCCCTCACAACACACACCCTGTGAGGTAGGTGGGGCTGAGAGAGCTCAGAAGAACTGTGACTAGCCCAAGGTCACCCTGCTGGCGTGTGTGGGAGTGTACAGGCTAATCTGAATTCCCCAGATAAGGCGGCAGAGCTGGGAATCAAACCCGGTTCCTCCAGATTAGATGCACGAGCTCTTAACCTCCTACGCCACTGCTGCTCCTGTAAAGACCTGTGATGACATGGAAAATGTCACAGATAATTGCTATACAACATAAATTTATCCTGATTGAAACACTTGCTTTTATTTTATTTTATTAGATTTTTATCCTGCCCTTTTCCCACCAAGGCAGGGACTCAGCATGGCTTGCAACAATATATAACATTTAAAAAAATATGCGTTACAGTAGAATAAAACTCCGACAAAGCCATACAGATTAAAATCCACCTAAAATATTTGTGCATGAATTCCACTCTGTAAAAAACTAATCTGCGCTAATCAAAAAATGCCACAATTTAATTAGATCCACCTCATAACAGTAATTCAAATACAGAACATTTCCAGTGGTCGGGGGGATCCAACAGAAACCAGCTAGACCTAACAGTGATAAAAATAATGGTGGAGCAGCTGGTGCATTTTGAAATTATTTTAATGGGGGACCAGACGAAACAAGGAAATGGGGGTAGGTACAAGATCAGCCAGCGGTTGTATCAAAACCGTTACTGCCTCAGTCATTGTCCAGGTGGAACATCTGTGGCCCTTTCCGCACATGCAGAACAATGCAGTTTCAATCCACTTTCACAATTGTTTGCAAGTGGAGTTTGCCATTCTGCACAGTAAAATCCAGCTGCAAAGTGCACTGAAAGGGGATTGAAAGTGCATTATTCCACATGTGCGGAAGGGGCCTCTTACAAGCTCTGCAAAACTGAGCCAGGGCTTGCAGGGCTTGCGTTCCTTTAGACACTAGAGTTCTACCAGGTAGGGATCACTGACAAAAAAGAACTCTGGCCTTGGTTGAGGACAGCTGGATAATCTTCTGGCCAGGGATCACCAGGGACGCATTTTCTTCTCATGTTTTCTGTCAAATTATGGATTGCTTTGCAAATAAAAATGAGATCTGTTTCAACTTTATGTGTTCTTTTTACTGCTGTCTGACCCACATTAATCATACCTGGTGGCCAGCTGGTAGCCATCATGTTCAGAAACTACATGACATAGTGAACTTTATATCAAATATAAAAACAAATACAGGAAGAAATGGGTGAATGAATGGCTCCAATTGTTCTCTTAGTGATAAATAGCTAAAATGATTTTCTGGATGACCAATGTTACAGGAGGAAACAAAGCAGGGGGGGGGGATATTACTCATTTAGTGTAATAAGGGGGACATTGAACTTGTCTTAGTCTGCTGATAGTTGTCTTGCTGGTGTATTACGGAAGGTTTACGAATCATTATAGATAGTGAATAGTAGTGGATATAGTAAAAAGGAATTTTTTGTAAACATTTGTGCGATTAATAATTACAATATGTAAAGTTTTAATATTATAATATAATAATCTATATTTAGTAAGGATTGTTAAATTGTCATATATTGATGTTGTGTAACAGCTTGATTATTGATGTATATGTCAGTGATCTTTGGTTGGAAATAAATTTATTTGGGAAAGAAAAAAAAAAGAAACCCGTTACTTTAACTCCCTAGTTTACCACCTCAAGAAATTTTCCCATTTCACAAATCCTCATTGCTGAAATGAGGCTGAGCTCTCTGTAGCCTGGGAAGGTAAATGACAAAACAATACCATACCTAGAATCATGTACACCTTCAGTTATTCAGAATCTTTCATTTGGCTTCACTTTTTGGGGGGGTGGGGGAGGATCTGGATTAGATGAAACTGTCCTGACCTGAAAGGTTTTGGTACTAACCTTCAAAGCCCTTAACTGTCTGGGACTGTCATACCTTCATGACTGTCTCTCTCAATAACCCCCTAAAGAACATTATGCTCTGCAAACACCAACTTACTGGTGGTCCCTGGCCCAAAGAATATCCAGCAGTTCTCAGCTAGAGCCAGAACCTTTTTAGCTCTGACTCCATCCTGATGGAACACTCTATTTAATGAGACCAGGACCCTGTGGGATTTGTTGTTGTTCCAAGTTGTTCCGCCAGGCCTGTGCTTAAGGGCTGAAACAGGAAATTTTGCCCGCTGTAGTCGGCCTTCCTCCCACTCTCCCTCTTTCTGTAAGGCTGAACACACTCAAAGTCGAGGTTGTAGGAAGGAACGAACTTTATTGAATTGTATCGCCTTAGCTACATCGTGTTCTTACATCGGGTTCTTGCCCTCAGTTCCAGTATATGTAGGGGGTGCAGTGGGCGGTCCTGAGTGGTGGCGGGAACGAGGGTTGTTGGGGAAAACGAAACTGAAACTTACAAACTGACACTTACATCCTGACACTTTCTTTCCCCCTTCCTTTTCCCTTTTTTCTGTCCTTAGATTCTGTTAATAAGATATTTATCAGTCCTATCCCTCATTGGGTAAATTTTGGACACTATAGTTAATTATTAGATTTGTTTGTGTTCCTGCATTGGACTTGATGGCCCTTGGGGTCTCTTCCAACTTTCTATGATTCTAGACTATTAGGTGATTTTATTGTATTACTGTATTACTATTTTATTGTATTGTTGATTTATTGCATTTAAATGGTGTAAACCACCAAAGCCTGCATAGCAGAGGAAAGCAGTCTAAAAATCAAATAAACAAAAACAAAGGGAATGGGATTTTGTTCCCAAGGGAAAGTGCTGCCTTGTCCTGCCCCCCCACCCCCCCAACCCCCAATATGCTGCAGATCCCAAGTGGCCGTGTAAAAGCACATGTTCAAATGTGAGTTAAAATAGAATTCTTGATATATAGAAAGATCTGCCGATGGGGTTCATAATTGGTAGCCTAATTAAGATTCAAGAAGAGCAGAGTTCATACATCACTGCTAAGCAGAATAAGAGCTTTTTTGTGTACTAATTTTACCTCTTCCACCAGCCTTAATTGATGCTGTAATCCTAGAGAGAAAAGGGTAGGGCAACTGTGTGTGTGTTAGCATTTCATCTTTGACATCAAAATGCCTACATCGGACTCTTGATAAATGTTATGCTGCCCCATTATCATGCTCATTGTCATTATGATGTCTGAAGCCATTGACATAATGCCATGTGTATGCAACCTTTGAGAAACGAAACCGCATGTAATGTTCATTGCACTGAAGTCCCAAAGAAAACAATTTTTGACAGATCAATTTTGAATTCAGTGGCTTGTTCCTTAGTTTCACATGTGACTCACTGATGCTGTTCTGCCCCAAAGGTGAATCTGTTTTTAGTGCCCTGTACTTGGCTATGACAGAGTGTGGGAGACACAAGCCAGGTTCAACAGTTCAACAATAGATTTATTATTGGAGAGAATCAAGACCCTACCTCTTCCCTTGGGTCTATCTAAATCAGAGTACTTACTTGTCTTCAGCAGGTTTGAACCTGTAGACTGTTCTCTTGGCTGCTTTCAAGGAAGTCCACTGTGTCTTGCTTCCTTTCAGTTCTTTTTGTTTTTATCTAGTTAAACTTAAGTTAAACAAGTTAATCTTAACTTGTGCTTTATGGACCACCATATACTAATAAGTACATCACAAATATTCCCGTCTCCAACTACCCTTAGCACCTCACTCTGACTAACTGGCTAGAACTCAAACAGGGGATTGCTGGGTAAAGAAAGGAAACTGCCTATTGGGAAATGTCTTAAAGGGACAGGGGCTAACTACAATACCCTCCCTTAGAAGACTTAACAATGAATTAAAACCATGCTAACTATGGGGAAACTGAAGCTTAATGGGGAAATAACAAAAGCCTCTGTAGGGGCATGACAGGTGCATTTAGCCAACATGGGAAAGGCAAAAAGGAAATGTGGCTGCCATCTAATCAATTAATCTTTGATTTTTATGCTGTCTTTCTTCTGAACAGCTCTGGGTAACATACACAGAATATCTTTTGTCATCACGCTAACCCTGTAAGGACAGACTAGGAAAAAAGTTTATGACTGGCTCAAGATCATGAACAGAGTTAGTCACTATGGCAGAAAATTCCCAAAATTAAATATGTATTCTGTGAAGATCTTCTATTTCCAGGGACTCAGTAGTGACAAGCATCTACTGTCTCCATTTGCTTGTCACATTTCAGTTGGACACACTGTCTTTGATGGACAGACTGCCAAAATTACAGTCCATCACTCTGCTGAAATGACTTTCAGAAATAGCGTCCCTTCTCCGAAGACTGCATGAGGGGGATGCAACATCAAACAATGCTCAGATGGTGAAAAAGGGGTACACAGTCCACAAACCAAACTTGCAAGTTTGTCTTAGCCCAGTCTGCAAAGGCCACCAGATTTGAAAAGCAGAAACCAAACCGTTCATGCCACAGTGAAGCAAAGCGGCACCACGGCAAAGATACCCTGATGAAAAGCTTCCTCTTGGCAGCAGAGGTGAAAATTTGTTTTCAATCAGCCCCCGCATCCTCTCTTTCTTCTCTCATTTCATTCGGAGCTACTGGAGGCCAATGTGAAAGTCAATTTACTGTACTCATAGATTACCTGCCGCCTTGGCTTTGTGCTGAGTAACTGATGGGATGCTCTCAATGATTTCTGAACAGAGCGCCTTGGAGGAGATCACTGAACAAGATGGGGAAGTCACAGCTTGAGAAAGCTGGCAGAGTCTTACTTAGGGTGCATCGAAAGAGAAACATTTCATATTTTTAGAATACGATGGGGGGTTTTGTGTAGGAAAGTTAGATTACATGCTAGTAACACCGTAGGTCGTTTCTCCACTCACTATTTGATGAGCGCTCCTCACGGCAAATACCCCGGGGCCCTGCAGCATCCCCCACTGCACCAACAGCAAAAACGCAGTCGCCCCGATTCTGCCACTCCTCCCACCCCTCAACGCGCCTCATTTAGGATTCTGGTCAGAATGCACCTTTTTGCAAACCAACGGACAAGCTGCAGCGGGGAAGATGAATAGCGCGTTCAAAAGCACCCAATTCTTACTAGACCAGTTTGCCTTCGCTTTCACTTTTGAAGTAGGGAATCGGCCTTAGAGACCAACAATATTGGGGGGAGGATACGTTTGGAGTTTGGACTCTTGAAAGCTTATACCCCCAAAATCTTGAGGTCACTAGGACACTAATGGACTTGAATCCAGCTCTTCCACTATAGAACGACACAGTTACACTACAGAAGCTGATGTGGGATTAACTCTTCTTTCCACAATACCGTTGCCCTCCTCACAATTATCGTTTTGGTCTCAACTTTCCTGCCAGGGTCTTTGAAGATAAATCTATTCTGCCTTTGCATCCTGATACTCTTCTGAACACATGGAGTTGCTTTATACCAAGTCAGATTCTTGATCTACTGAGGTCCATAGTGTCCACTCTGATGGGAAGGAGAAATCCAGGGTCTTAGGTGGGGGTTTTTTCCTCATCACTTCCTACCAGATCCTTTGAACTGGTGATGCCAGCCGAGGACTGAATCTAGTATGCCAAGCAAGAGCTCTACTGCTGAGGAATGGTTCCTCCCCTTAAGTCAAGAAGACCACATGACCATGCCTTGCCCTCAGTCACACTGCTGGTCTATCAAGAAGGGTATTGTACACTCTAACTGGTTGTGGCTTTCTAAAGACTTACAAATCTTTTATCTGATCCCTTCAAGTGGAGATGCTAGGGACTGGATGGGGTGGGGGGTTCTCTGCATACAAAACAGATGTTCTATCATTGAGCTATGGCCCCTTCCCCTGCTTTTCAATCTCTCTTGTTTTGTGCTAGTGTTTCCAGACAGTGGTGGGATTCAAATAATTTAACAACTGGTTGTTTACCAGCACCATTTTAACAACCGGTTCTGGCCAAAGGGGTGCGAACCTGCTGAATCCCACCACTGGACTCGCACCACTTTGCCCTACTGTTTCAGGCTTCTTCCTGGTCAGGATTTCCAGGGGAAGGACTAAAATCTCGGAAATGACGGCACTTCAGTCAACAAGGCCCTTAGATGCGACAGGGGGCAGGGCACGCGGTGAACTCCGTGTACGGAGCGTGTGTGGCCCTGGGCGGCTGCCCGGCAGAGCCTTCCCACCCGGCAATGACGTGCGTGACACATGGGGCGATGGGTGGAGCATGCTCCCTATATAATAGGCAGCATGCAGTGGCCTCAGCCTCTTTTGCCGCCTTTGGCAAACTGACCCACCCTCCCTCCCTTTATGGGATGGAGTCTTCAGATGTGCGGCTACTCTCGTCACAGCCCTGGCAGCTTGGGCAGAGGAGTGCATCCTTGTGGGGAGGCTGAAATCACACGACGGACCTCCCCGCAGTTCAAGACCCTGGAACGGGGCTTGGGATGGGTCAAGCTCAGGGAGCATGCTGGGAGGGCCTCTGCAGTGGAGCCCGACGATCCACCAGTTTGGGCCGCAAGGGGGGCGAGCACCCGGCAGCACAGGATCTATAGGATCACCCCAATAAGGATTGGGTTGGTGCCGGGACAGTTGTGATGCTGTCCGGCTGTTAAGATGCGCTCCTCCTGTTCTCTCAGCTTCAGCATTCAATAAAAAGGGCTGTGGTCCATTTCGATCCAGAGCGTGTCCTGTGTTTATTCCCTAGGGTGGCATCTGCACATCTGGCCGCAATGAAGTAATAAAGCTGCAGGGCATGAGATTTTATGTTCCTATCACCACATTTGTGGCCGTCATTCTTCATGTAGAGAGTCAACTGAGTTTCTAGAGAGACCTTTTCCTCCTGCACCCCTAAGCATTGGTGAGCTTCTTCCCTAATATGTTTGGGGAGCTCTCTCTCTCTCTCCAAAAGACTGTCTCTGTCCCTCTCTTTGAAGCATCAATGAAAGTGAAAAAACAGTATGAAATTACTGGGGCCTTTTCTCTTTCCTCATGGTCTGCACAGTCTCTCCCCCTCCCCTTCTTCATAATTTTGCATGTCTTTAAAAGTATGAAGGAAGGAGTCTTTGTTGGGGGTGGGAGAGAGCATGATGGTTCTCAGCAGCCCTGCTCAGTGACAAGTTTTAAATGTCATTATTTCATTTATTCAGTTGCTGGCAGGTCTCCTGGAAAACAAGATGCTCCAAATACATAAAAATAAATTAACCTCAGTGAACTTAGGAGAATCACACACTAAACACATAAAAGAAAATTAACCTCAATCAAATTTGGGATCATATTGCATAACAAAGGCTAGTGTCACTAATGTTATACTATATTTTTGTAGCTAGTACTTTAGATATCACCAGATATTTAAACAAAGTTAAGGCAAATACTGACAGTAGTATTTCCCCTTTTGTTTTGGAATAGTCATGGACATTTAGCATAAGAAATGTGGAGGTGCTAGAAGATATGTGGGTGGGAGAAGGATCCCAGCATACAGTTTATAACTGGCCTAGAACTGCCAGTAAAAAGCCATAAATGTGTATTCGTTTAATAATAACCCTGCCCTTCTCCCCAGTGGGAACCCAAAGCAGCTTACATCGTTCTCCTCTTCTCCATTTTATGCTCACAACAACCCTGTGAGGTGGGAGTTAGGCCTGAGGCTGTGAGCGAAGCAAGCTCCCCAGGGAGGGGCGCCACGCACCTTTTGAGCCTGCTGAATTTGAGTCGGGGGGGGGGGCAAAATTCCCTGGCCCCTCCCCCTTTCCCCCCCACGGGGGCCCCCCACATACTTACTTTAGAAAACCGAGCAGGCTGGAGGAGCAAGGCCTTCACTGATGTTCTGAGTGCGGGGAACCTACACATTTCCCAGGGGCTCCCTGGGAAGTGCCTGGATTCTCATCAGATGGCTGGGAAGGCTCTGTCTCAAAGCCCTGTTATTTACACTAAAATGAGTGTCAGTCAATGAGGGGCTGCCGGGCAGCGAGGCTGGGAGGTCCCCACACAGTGCCCCCCCTGTGGCCCCCCCCCACACACTTACTTTAGGAAACCAAGCAGGCTGGAGAACAGGCCTTCCTGTTCTGGTGGGAACTACATTTCCCAGGAGACCGGGCGCACTCTGGCCCAGCTTCGCCTCTGAGAGTGAGTGACTGGGCCAAGATCACCTCACAGGCTTCCATGGCAGAGCAGAGATTCAAACCTGTGTCTTCAAATCCTAGTTGGATGCAAAACTACAACATAGCGCTGGCATGAGAGAAACAACAGGAACAACAACAGGAACACAAATAAAATGAAACCACTCTGATGATGACTTTATACAAAGTTATATAGAAGCAATTAGTGGTCCTGTCTTCTGGTCCCCCCTAGAGCAGGCCCCAAGTCCTGACCTAGATCTGAGTCCAGTAGCACCTTACAAACTAATAAGATTTTCCAGGTATACATTTTTGGCCAATTACCCACGGGGCAGCTGCCACTTGCTGGCAGCTAGACCATGTCAGGGCATTTCCTCCCTGGTATGCGCTGGGAGTGGAATCACATCGGGGCAAAAAAGTTTTGTCCTGATGCGCTTCCTCTCTATGAGAACAGAAACACGCCTCTTGCCCCACCTGTGCTTCTCACTTCTAATGCGATTTTTTTTGCGCCAGAGCAAGGCAAGGCTGGGGAAGAGCCAGCCAGCCATAGGAAATCGGCTTTTGAGAGTCAAGGCTCTTGTCATCAGATAGAAGTAGGAATGCAGATCCCTGGGCCTTTATATCCCAGTCAGAATACAGGAAGGGTGTTGCAAAGAAGGGAATCAGGAGGCAGAGGTACGATACAAAGTCCAATCAGATTGATTAGAGCAGGGGATAAATGTTTAGGGGCATAAAATTGGCATTTTTATGAGACACTACGTGCCATTCAGCCCTTTGGGCCGAGGGCAGGGGTCTATTATTCTGAATCAGTGAATGAACGTGAGTTCAGCAATCCTGTTGGTCTTTAAGCTTCTACTGGACTCAAATCTTGTTCTTCTACTGCAAACCAGCCTGGCTACCCACTTGGCACAATATGATTTTTCAAGATAATTCAGAAACAAAATAAATATTTATCTTATTATGCAATTGGAAGTGGGAAGAGGGACCCTGCTACACTTTTGTATCGAGCTCAGGGAAATGACAGGTGAGCCCAGAATGTCAGCCCTGAGGTGCCCCAACATTTACTAATCGTACAAGAAAAAAGAGCGCCTACTAGGCAGTCTGTAGCAAAAACTGTGAATTTTCTCATGCACATACTTTGCATATTCTTTGCGAAATAGATTGCCAGAGTCAAATGCTGCCCTCTTAAAATGCTTTTCGCCACACTTATTTCTCAGTACCGTTGAATGGGAAACCCTGGGAAATTTCAAAGAGGGCTTGCAAGAGGCTGCATCACCATCTGCAGGCAGGAGGTAGCAAGTGCGTGTTTTTTATTGGACAGCTCTGGCTCAGTGTTACATGGATAACACACACTTCCCATGGGCTGGGCTGGGTATTTATAGCTGGACTGGCAGTTTTGATAATATTTAGCTTATCTTTAGCCTCCGAGGATCTAGAAGCATCTCACAAATAATAATTGATTAAGCCTCAGAGTTTATCCTTGAACAATGTGGAAAGATTTCACCGGCGGTAAATCAAGAGCACCTTACAGGTTTCATAGCTTTCCAAAGGAAAATTTCCTATTCTCGTGGCATTCGTCGGTAAGAGTTTTTATAGTGGGGGGAAAAATTGATTTCTTTTCTGTGTGTGTGCACGAGACGTATTTTACGACATTGATATTCCTTGTGGCCTGCTGGTACTGATTGTGAACGAGTTGATGTCATCATAGAGCAGCAAATAGTGCTGGGCGGCATGCAGCGCTGCCAGATATATAGGAAGTCTTTGAAAATAGTTGGAAACCCCCTGAAAAATCAGCACCGTTTGGACAGATAAGCCACGAAGCACAATGATAAACTATCAAATGATACAGCAGGGAGAAAGTAGATGGAGGAAAACCATAACACGAGTAATAACATGTCTCAGCATGAATTCTTTCCTTAAATCGTTTTGGACCTTTCCCAGTCAGTCTTGACCAATAATGGTCACTGCAGTCCTAAACAGTGACATCCTTGTGAGTCCATTGAAATCAATAGGATTATTGAGGATTACACTGGACATTTGCCTTTAAACAATAGATATTGGTATTGGCACTGTAATTTATATACCGCCCTCCCCCGAAAGGCTCAGGGCAGTGTACAACATAATATACATCAAACGTAGTACATAACATAACAACAGCAATAATAACACAATAATAAGTACATAACATAACAACCTCAATACATATGCATAACAACAGCAGTAATCATAATACCAGATGGCAAACCAATCAAAGCATAACTGACATAACATCATAACATTTCAAACAACGATAAGCACCATCATAAATTGCAGATATCAAAGAACAGAACATCAGTAATCATAACATAACAGCAAATATAGATGGCGACTTTCCTCTATGACTAAACTACACACGTGACCTAGGAATAAACATTTATCAATGCAGCGTCAATTATGGAAGACATTTGGTTGCTTCTGAAATGTACCAGTGAATGGACTTTTCTGCATTTTTTCCCTCCATCCATTCTAGCCCCTTCCAGCTTCAGTTTATTCCCTGACTTCCACATGCATTTTCGTTTTCAATCCTTTCTTTGTTTGTTTCCTGCTCCCCCATAGTAATCCCTGTTTTCCTTGGTGGTCCGCAACCATGTACTGGCCATGGACAATGCTGCTGAACTCCCACGTTCTGCTCAGCTGGGCTTTTTGGCTTGATCAGAGAACTGTAATTTTCTTCTGATTCCATTTGAAGGCCACAAAACTCTCATTCCTGGCAAGACCGGCAAGTCCGGTTGTGAAAGACTGAGGGAAAAACTAATTCATGGGCTCGGATACTCTCAATCTCAATTAATCTTTGATTTCTACCTTTGCAGAGGGGATTTATGTGTCCATTCTAGGGTTGCCAGCTCTAGCTTGGGAAATTCCTGGACATGGGGGGGGGGGGGGGGGGGGCCTAGGAAAGGTAGGGTTGGAGGAGTGGAGGGGTAGAGAGCCCACCTTCCAAAGCAGCCATTTTCTCCAGGGGAACTGATCTTGATCATCGGGAGACCAGTTGTCCTTCTTGGAGACCTCCATCCACCACCTGGAGAGTGGCAACCTTAGTACATGCACACAAAAGCAGGCATTTTGGGAGCAGCAGTGGCGTAGTGGTTAAGAACAGGTGCATTCTAATCTGGAGGAACCAGATTTTATTCCCCGCTCTGCCACCTGAGCTGTGGAGGCTTATCTGGGGAAATTCATATTAGCCTGTGCACTCCCACACACGCCAGCTGGGTGACCTTGGGCTAGTCACAGTTCTGATAGCGGAGCCAGAAGTAAACCTGTTCCACTTCTGGACCTTTTGTCTGACTAAGGATTAAACTATGTTTTATTTTTGTGTTAGTTAGGTAGAAGCCAAATGTATTAGATAGAAAATAGGATTTATAATTTTCTCTGTATCTGTGACTGCATGGAACCTCCTTGGCTCAAGGCAGGAGTCCACCTCGGCCCCACCTGAGCCTGTCCTTTCCGCGATCGTAAAAGGCCCCTCTGATGAGGCGCACACACAAAGAGGATCTCGGAGAAAGCGCTTCACCAGCCCTGCGGGTCCCGTCAGCTTGGGCAGATCAGGGGGGCCATCGTCATCAAGCTCCATTTCCTGACCCCGAACACCTGAAGGACCCTTTGTGATTCTCCTGCCAGGGCATACATCATCGCATCGCCCTACTCCGGCGCGAAATCCAAGAAGGAGATACCCAGCGAACTCTGATTGGTTCCTGTATATTGCAGATGCATGATTGGTTGTTTTGAATTCTGTTAATGAATGGTGGTGGGCTGTCTTGGGCTCTCCCGGGCTCCTGACGGGAGAGAGTGTATTTAAGATGTTGTAAAGGCGCTAGGCAGGCGCAGTGGTCTTTGTGCTGACACGGAGGAGTCAAAGACCAATGACGCCAGGTCAGCATCTCCAATAGGCTCTTTCTTTTATTATATACTTTCGCCGTGTAATCGGGTCGGTTGCTTGTGTTCCTGAAGCTGCCGAGAGCTGGATACCTCGGAGGTTTGTAAAAGTTACTGTTAAGAGCAGCGCGGTAACAGTTCTTCGAAGCTCTCTCAGCCCCACCTACCTCACAGGGTGTTTGTTGTGAGGGGGGAAGGGCAAGGAGATTGTCAGCCCCTTTGAGTCTCCTACAGGAGAGAAAGGGGATATAAATCCAAACTCTTCTCTTCTTCTTCTTCATTTTACAAAAACCTTGCTTAACAATTGCAAACCTTCTCCGAGCGTTTTTGAATGCTCAGAAATGATTCTTGCAAACATGTCAGCTGTTTCAGGCAAAATAATGTATGCCCATAAGGGACATTCTGCCTTTCCACACCCAAATTATGATAACAATCTGACTTGGGGGAGGATTGGCCAAGTTAACGACAGTCTTTGCTGTCCCTTCTTTTATTTTTCCCCTAAAGGCACATTTCTGAAACCACATTTACTCCGGCTGGAGAGCACCATAAATGTTAGGATTTAAATTAAACCTATCCTGGAGCTTCGGGAATGGAAACCTAGCCAAGCCATCCATTTCTTGCTAGGGAAAAGAAGAAAATAAAGCAACAACCAAGATTTATACAGTTATTCCTTTTTAATTACTCAGAAGAAAGAGGGAAAAGCTCACAGGTCAGCAGTATCTCTTGTTCATTAACAACCACAGCCTGGATATTTTTGTTGGTGTTTGTTTGCCGTTCTCTCTCCTTCCCCTGTTTCCAGATTTAGGAAGATTTCCTTAGAAAATTAAGAGCAATTGCTGATAATTGGGTGATATACCGATCTAATAATTCTCCTTGTCATGCAGATAACGATGCCTGATGTGGTGGCCTCCTCCCGCCGTGCATAATGCCAAGAGGCTAGCTGCAAGTTTTGCACACTGATGGATGATTTCTCTCTCCGCTGACGCACAGTAAGCAAATTGAAAATTAAGAGAAAAGTAATTCAAGGAGGGGAAGAAAAAGCTTGTGCTTTTGCCTTTTAAAAATAATTGCCATGTGCATTCTTTTCAAGAATGCTCTAAAGAGCATCATGTCCCTTTGAGACTGCAAGCATTATCGTTTTCCTTCCCTTTCCTTCCCTTCCCTTTCACTCACTTTCTCCCTCTCTTTCTTTCCTTCTCCCTCCCTCCCTCCCTCCCTCTCTTTCTTTCTTTTTTTCTTTCTTTTGTTTGTTCGCTCTTTCTCCTCTCCCTCCCTCCCTCCCTCCCTCCCTCCCTCTCTTTCTTTCTTTTTTTTTTTTTTTCTTTCTTTCTTTCTTTCTTTCTTTCTTTCTTTCTTTCTTTCTTTCTTTCTTTCTTTCTTTCTTTCTTTCTTTCTTTCTTTCTTTCTTTCTTTCTCCTCTCTCTCTCCCTTTCTTTCTTTCTTTCTTTCTTTCTTTCTTTCTTTCTTTCCTTCTTTCCTTCTCCCTCCCTCCCTCCCTCCCTCCCTCTTTCTTTCTTTCTTTCTTTCTTTCTTTCTTTCTTTCTCTTTCTTTCTTTTTTCTTTCTCCCTCTCTTTCTTTCTTTCTTTCTTTCTTTCTCCCTCCCTCAGTCTCTTTCATTCTCCTTCCCTTCCTCCCTCCCTCCCTCCCTCCCTCCCTTTCTTTCTTTCTTTCTTTCTTTCTTTCTTTCTTTCTTTCTTTCTTTCTTTCTTTCTTTCTTTCTTTCTTTCTTTCTTTCTTTCTTTCTTTCTTTCTTTCTTTCTCCCTTTCTCTCTCTCTCTCTCTCCCTCTCTCTCTCTCTCTCTTTCTTTCTTTCTTTCTTTCTTTCTCCCTCTCTTTTTCTCTTTCATTCTCCTTCCCTCCTTCCCTCCCTTCTTCCCTCTTTCTTTCTTTCTTTTTTCTTTCTCCCTCTCTTTCTTTCTCCTCTCTCCCTCTCTCCTTCTCTTTCCTTCTTTTTTCTTTCTTTCTTTCTTTCTTTCTTTCTTTCTTTCTTTCTTTCTTTCTTTCTTCTGTCCTCCCTCCCTCCCTCCCTTTCTCTTTCTTTCTTTCTTTCTTTCTTTCTTTCTTTCACCATTTCTTTCTCCATTTCTTTCTTCCTCCTTTTTCTTTCTTTCTTAAGTTTGACAGACAGAGGGTGAGATTGGATGAAGAAACTCCTTACTCAATTTATGTAAACATGCAATGTTGCAAGAACCCTACGAGCACAGAACATTTTCCTCAAAACCTGAGATCCTTTCACTAGAGATAGTTGGGACTGAACCTACAAACTCTTTGCCTGTGAAGCCTATTGTTCCGAGTGACTCTGGTCAGGCCTGGTTCAGATACAGATGTGCACTTAAGAAGCCCTGGGCATCTAGATCGCTTTCCAAGATCACATCATCTAATTCCTGGCAAGAGGTACAGCTCACAAGTAATACTATCAGAGAATCTCTGCTTCCATTTCAGGCTTTTATTAAAACATAACCATTGCCTTCTTAACATTGGCTAAATCAAAAGAAAATTATACCATCCATCACTGTTACACAGATAATTAAAAGAGAGCAATTACCTGTGTCCATTACAGCATCTTACCCCCAAAATAAGCAGGTTGCAGGCAAGGAGCCTCTTCTAAAAAGAAGCTCTTGGTTAGTTCAGCTTCCCATATTCTATAAATACCATCTCTTAACAGTAGCTGACTGTCCGACTTGATAGGGGTCACATTCCTGGCAAACCCATTCTCGTAACTTCAATCACCAAACAAGGTTGTCTACCCTTGAAATGTCTTCTTAAAATATATTTTAAAAAAACAGTTCATTCTTGCTACTTTTTTTATCTCGGCAAAGTCTGTTTAAAAATAGTGATTTCAAATTTTTATGCATATGACTATCATTTGGCCCCCAACCAACCCACTCCATCTTTGAACAATATCTCCACTGCTGTGCAGTTTAATTTTAATTTAATTATTTGATTTATAAACCACTCTTCCCTGATGAGCGGGGCTCAGAGTGGTGAATAACAATATACTCAATTAAAATTATACAATTAACATAGATATTTGAAACTACATTTCCCACAGTGTGATGCCTATCCCCTTTTTAACCCTGAGGGTAGAGTTAATGATAAATATAAATCATCAATAAAGATCATTAACTGTTAAAAAAAGTTCAAGAACTTAAAAAACATAACAAGAGGAGAGACCAGCTAGATTTAAGGTTATCTACCATTGGGTTATCTACTCAGCTAAGTTATTATTGTTGTTGTTGTTGTTGTTGGTTGATTTCACAGCTGCCAGATCTTTAGCTGGTTGTTGGCCTTCATTACAATTTGAGCCTCATCCAGAGGCCTAGGAAGTTGTAATGTATTGACATAGTGTTTGTGCGGATCCCAGTAGGGCAGCCTTCTGAATTTCACAGATGTTAATTTTGTCGATTTGAAGATGCTTCCAGTGCTGCCCTAGTGTTTTCGAGATGGCGCTCAGGGTGCCAATTACCACTGGGATGACCTCAGATGGTTTGTGCCATAGACGCTGAAGCTCGATTTTCAAATCGTGCTATCTAGTGATCTTCTCATGTTCTTTTATTATTGTTGTTGTTGTTGTTCTTGCTGTTGTTGTTAATTACATTTGGTATATCACCACCCCCAAAGGGCTCTGGGTGGTGTATAATAAAACCAAACAAACAATACAGAGCAAAACCAATATACAAATTCAGAATCAAAATTAAATACATTAAAATCCAATAGCAGTGTAACCTTTATCTGTGGGTTCTGTGGGGCAGAACTTGGAATGAGTTTGCAACAACAAATTTTTAAAAACAAAATGGTTTACTTTCTTAACATATAACATATAACATCAATCACATTTCAAGGTCCTGTTCAGGTTGCATTTTCAAGTCCTTATATTTACAGTCTACTGACACTACCAAGTCCAATTCTTCTTTGCAAGTGGGTTGGCTCCTGAAGACTCCAAGGGCTTGATGAACAGGCTTCAACATGATGAAGGTTTCCAGGAGAACTCTCACCCATTACAACCACAAAAAGAACCCTTAACAAGGTGTTAAGGGCTTATACCAATCAAGGTCCGAGTCTAGTAGCCTTGTTTCCTCCAAACTACATGAGTTTGCAGCTCTTCGTTGCTTTGAAACACCCTTTGGGTCAAACCCATTCTGAGCATGGGGTTACAGCAGTGTAGCAGCACATCTGTGGGTTCTGTGGGGCAGAACTTGGAATGAGTTTGCAACAACAAATTTTTAAAAACAAAATGGTTTACTTTCTTAACATATAACATATAACATCAATCACATTTCAAGGTCCTGTTCAGGTTTGCATTTTCAAGTCCTTATATTTACAGTCTACTGACACTACCAAGTCCAATTCTTCTTTGCAAGTGGGTTGGCTCCTGAAGACTCCAAGGGCTTGATGAACAGGCTTCAACATGATGAAGGTTTCCAGGAGAACTCTCACCCATTACAACCACAAAAAGAACCCTTAACAAG
Source organism: Sphaerodactylus townsendi (assembly GCF_021028975.2). Classification (NCBI taxonomy): domain Eukaryota; kingdom Metazoa; phylum Chordata; class Lepidosauria; order Squamata; family Sphaerodactylidae; genus Sphaerodactylus; species Sphaerodactylus townsendi. Next base: position 111,805,208 of record NC_059430.1, read on the forward strand.
GTGTTAAGGGCTTATACCAATCAAGGTCCGAGTCTAGTAGCCTTGTTTCCTCCAAACTACATGAGCTCTGCAGCCCCCTGCTGCTTTGAGTCTCCACCCCTTTCTGGGTCAACCCATTCTGAGCATGGGGGTTACAGCAGCATTATAAGACAATTATAGATGGCATCCAAGAACTCCAAACCCACCCCCTCCTAGAGGGGACCAGCAGTTTGCCAGTAGATGGTACTTGGGGGCTTCAGTGAGGGGGCAAACAATCAGTGGCTGCCCCCCCCCAAAAAAGCCCAGTGGAACAGCTCTGTTATACAGGCCCTGCCTGTAAACTCACCAAGGTCCCACAGGGCTCTAATAGCTGGAGGAAGATTATTCCACCAGACAGGGGCCAGGGCCATAAAAGTCCTGGCCCATGTAGAGGCTAGCTGCGTCATGGAGGGGCCGGGGACCACCAGCAAGTTTGCCTCTGCAGAGCACAGAGGCCGAATTGGGACATATGGACAATTGATTAAATTAGATGAACTACTGATGTTGTCCTCAATCAAGGGCCTGGCAGAACAACTCCACCTTATAAACCCTGGAGAACTATAATAGGTCCCACAAGGCCCTGCTCTCATCAGACAGACCATTCTACCAGATCAGGGTCAGAGCTGAAAACCTTCAAGCTGTGGATCTTCAGTAGGTTGCTATTAGTTGAGTGTAATGCTCTCCAAGGGAAATACTGGGAGAGATGATTCTGCAGATTCAACAGTCCCAGACTATTTAGGGCTTTAAAGCTGGAAATTCTTGCCATTCTCAGACGCTCTGGGACCTCAACATATAACACCTAGTAACATGTCAGTTGGATCCTCTTCTACAAAAGGCCATACCATTGTGTTACTTCTCCGTATCTTGTCCCTCTTCAAGGATATTCTATTCTATGTCTCTAAAGTCCTTTTCTAACATGTCTACCTGAGAGAGCAGACTAGCTTTGTTTCTGAGTGCAGAAACATTTTCTGTGATCTTTTTTGTCAAGTCTAGCAACTTTCCCCCTATATTTCTGGCTATGTCCAGGGCAATGTGTTTCAACACAGACCATGTATTTCACCACCTTCCCATTGGCCATCTTGCTCCATATTGCCTGCTCTGAGTGGCAATAATTCTCTGGGGATTGGAGCAGAAGAAGGCTTCAGTATTTGCTACCTGAGATCTTTCAACTGGCGATGCCAACGATTGAACTCGAGGGACCTTCTGTATTCAAACACTGAATCATTGGCCCTCCCTTATGAAACATGAATCTTCTTTATGTTAATTGGTCCATCAAACCCAGGGTCATTTATTCTGACAGACAACAGCTTTCTGGGTTCTCGGGAGGAGAAGCATCTACTACTCTGAGATTCTTTAACTGGAGATGTAATGGGCATATGAACTACCAAGGAACTATAGTTTTACCTACTATGAACCCCTCTAACCCAGCACTCTCTGCTCTGTATAGCAATAATTCTCCAAGGTCTTGTGGGCAAGATCCTAGCTAGAAATGCCTGTGGTTGAATGTGAGTCCATTATCATCCAGGGCCTTCAATTTTCCTCTCAGCAATAGCCCCTCCCCAAACAATGCAGTCTTATACCAAGTCAAATAATTTTCCTTCCTTATTATTGTTGTCAGTAAATGCTGCAATTGCCACTCTCATCTCAGACCTATTTGATGCTCAACTACCGACATGTTTGCAGAACTATAGCAACTGAAGAAGAAAGGGTGTCTTGTCTTTTCTTTTTTAACAAACTGAAGTCAAATTTGATTCTGTGCCTTTTCCTCTCTCGTAACCTTCTGTGCCCTTCATGGTAAAAAGAATACATTCAAAGCAAAAAGAGTGGCCAGGCTAAGCCGTAAACAGAAATGGTGGGGACGGTGGCGATGAGCTCGGTATCGATTCTCTGCAAAATCCAGCGGAAGATTAAAATCAAGGAGAAATGGCATACCAATTAAACAGCCATAAAGGCCTCTGCTTTTAATCACTGGGTTTTAGAACTAATTGGCAATGCACCTGTGACCTCTCATAGAAAGGAATGCGCCTCTGCACACAGAGTGTGAGAACAGAGGCTGTTTCTTTGCCTAACAGGAATTCCCAAAGACTGGAAAACGTGACTGCCAATCATAAAGATTTCTTCTGCTCGGACTCCGCTTGGTTTTCCAGTGCATTTAGCACTTTGGCAGTGTTTTACAACCGACAGCTTGCTTGCTCAATTATTTATTTATTTAAAATATGTATGCCCTGGCTTTCCCATTGTACAACGCAGCTTCCCAATTCTCATTGAAAAAATACAAAAAAACCTTCACATAACCCCTTCTCTCCTAAAAATGTCTGCAGCACCTGTGTGTGTGCAAAATGCCGTCAAGTCACAGTCAACCTCTGGCAACCCCTACTGGTGATTTCAAGGCAAACCATTAGCAGAGGTGGTTTGCCATTGCCTTCCTTTGCATAATGACCCTTTCTGGTCTGCCACCCAAGTATTAGCCGACACTGCTTAGCTTCTGGGAGCTGACAAGATCAGGGTAGCTTTGGCCATCCATCACAAACCCCATTAAATGTTCCAGTTTTCCTGCCGCATCTAAATACTTCTAGAGCAGCGGTTCTCAACCTGTGGGTCGCTACCCCTTTGGGGGTCGAACGACCCTTTGGCCCCTTCCGCACATGCAAAATAATGTGTTTTCAAACCACTTTCACAACTGTTTGCAAGTGGATTTTGCTATTCCGCACAGTTTCAAAGAGCACTGAAAGCAGTTTGAAAGTGCATTATTCTGCATGTGCGGAATGAGCCTTTCACAGGGTTCGCCTAAGACCATCGGAAAACACATATTTCCGATGGTCTTAGGAACCAAGACACAAATAGTTTTATGGTTGGGGGTCACCACATGAGGAACTGTATTAAAGGGTCATGACATTACGAAGGTTCAGAACCACTGTTCTAGAGGTTTCCCATCCCTTCCTTGGGGTTCTGTAATGGTTCCATAAGTCTTGCGCAAAGGGAGCTCTTTGGCTGCTCACTTTGGAAAATGTGCCCTCGCTATTTGCTTCCTTCATTTGTGTTTAGTTGTTTGTTTTGCCTATCGCCTACCTTCCTCAGTGACACTCAACGTGGACAATACGATATAAACAATGTAAGCTGAGGGCATAAGACATCCGATGCCCAAAGCAGTAAGGCTGGGATTACAAATGGGATGGACAAGCAATGCAAAAAGGGAGGGGGAGAACTGTGGATGCGTTTTAAGTGCTAGCAAGCTGCTCCTGACTCATGGCGACCCTATGAATCAATGCCCTTCAAAACATCTTATTGTTAACAGCCTCGCTCAGGCCTTGTAAACTGAGGGCCGTGGCTTCTTTTATAAGTCAGTCCGTCTCATGATGGGTCTTCCTCTCTTCCTGCTATTGAATCAATGTCCTCCCAAATGTCGTCTTGTTAACAGCCTTGCTCAGGTCATGCAAACAGAGGAGTCTGGCTTTATTGAGTCGATCTTTCTCATGGTGGGTTTTCTTCTTTCTTACTATGAATCAATGTTCTCCCAAACATCCTGTTGTTAACAACCTTGCGCAAGCCTTGCTGTGGCTTCCTTTCTAGAATCAAGGGGGAGGTACAAGACATCATATCATAAACAAGGAGAGAAAATGGACGTGCAGAAGCAGAAGCCAATGTAGACAGAGAAGAATACCACAGAACATTGCGATGGACTACAGAACTGCACTTTTCCATTCCTGTTGCAGCCTCATGGCAATTTTTGCAATACAAGCTAGCAAGGCAAATTTGGCAGGGGAAAATAAATGCACCTTCCATTTTTTAAAAAAGAGAGAGAGAAAGAACTGGAGGAAGTAGAAAAAGAATCTGAAGCCGCTTGAAAAGAGAATGCCAGCATTTTGCTCTGCATGAAGCTGAGAAAAAACGAGCTTGGTTGGAACCCCTCTTGTGACACAAAATGGACACAGATTGTATTTGAAAGTCAAATTGCCATTGGCAGGTCTGTGGTAAGTGATCCTTCCTTAGGAGCTCCAGTAGGGGCATATGAATGGTCTACAATAGTGTGGGTTTCAGAGAATTGTGGCTACATTTGAAACAGAATCACATTAGAGACTGTTTAGATACCCAGTCTTTGGCTGTTGCAAAGTCCATTTTGACCAGCTTGGCTTGATTAAATGCGCTTCCATGGTGGAGGGGAGAAGAACAACATCTCAAAGAAGGGGCTTATGAGAGATCAGGCCGTTCAGCAGGGATAATTCAACATCTTCTGCTCATCGAAGGAAATTTCAGGTGATTGGTTGTTTCTCTATGCTCTGCCTTTGGCTGTGTGAAACATACATACTGAGCTGGATCAAAGCTAGTGCCAAATTAACCTAGCAGCAAAAGCAACAGGCCCGCATTTTTTAGGGCCCCACACTAAATGTCTGCAAGCTGCTTGGTGGAACCAGCATTTCACCGCATTTTCACAATCTGGCAACACTGTTATTGACATGGTAAGGAAGCTGCATGCTGCATGGTACATGTTGTGAGTTCTGTGTGTGTGCAGGCTTGTGCTGGTATGGTGAAGTATAGTCTGTCTCAGAAAAAATGTTGTATATTCCTCTGCCACAGAACTGAACTCAACATGCCAGACCTTCTTTGTTGTAGAATGCTCCGCCTGGGTCCTAGTGCCCAGAGCCCTTTGGGGATGGGGCAGTATAAAAATCAAATGAATGAATGAATGAATGAATGAATGAATGAATGAATGAATGAATGAATGAATGAATGAATGAATAAATAAATAAATAAATAAATAAATAATAGTGCCTATCTAGTCCTGCTCCCCCCGCCCCATCCGTTTGAAAGTAAAAATACATTTTCTCATAAATGCTCTTGTTTCAAAGTACCATGTTCAATAATGCACAAAATAACGGTTTTGACAAAGGCAGTGTGCAAAAATGAATGATAATTCTCATGTTCATTTGGGACTATATTCTCATGCAGAAGCATACAATTTTCTCGGCCGCTGCACCGCAACTGACTGTACTAACATCTTTTTCTGAGACAGATTATATAGCAGTATTACTGAAGTGTCAGACATTTGTTGTATTATATGGCTGTATGGCAAGTTAAAAAATGAATTACTTTACTATGCAATTAAATAATTTCTGTTTTAATGTTTATGTGCATTTTTTAAATTGAGGGCCTTTTATAGCATATGCTTAATCCAGTCTTGATCAAAGCATCTGCCAAAGAGCCTTCCTCTAGCCTAAGGAATCTTTCTCCACTGGAAGAGCCTCTTAAGGCTTGTGATTGTGAATGGGCTTAGTTTTGTGATGAGTAATCACTGGTTTACAAAAAAAAAAAATCTGGGAGATTCAGGTCATAGCTTAAACTGGTGCAATTGAATAACAATCAAATAGGGAGCAAGCTTGTTCTCTGCTGTTCCAGAGACTAGGACCAAGAGTAAAGGGTTCAAGGTGAAGGAATTCCACCTAAACATCAGAAAAAACTTTCTGACAGTAAGGTCTGTTCGACAGTGGAATGCACTACCTCGGAGCGCAGAGGCCTAGAAAGGGGGGAAAGCATCCGGTGCACCAGTGCGTTCCTCCGCCCCGTCCTGCCCTGAAACACCCCCGCCATGCCCCTGGAACCCCCCGCCATGCCCCTGGAATGTCACACCATGCCCCAGAACACCCTTGCCACACCCCCACAGAGGTGCTCACCCAGTGCATCACACACACATACCGCTACCCCCTTGGAGCTACACCTCTATTGGAGTGTGGTGGAGTGTCCTTCTTTGGAGGATTTTAAAGAGAGGCTGGATGACCATCTGACAGGAGTGTTTTGATTGTGTGTTCCTGCATTGCAAGGGGTTGGACTTGATGACCCCTGGGGGTTTCTTCCAACTCTGTGATTCTATGATTCTATATCTTACCAACACTTGTTGATGTGTAATGCCATCAGTCTCCAGGTGGGCCCTGGAGATCTCCCTGAATTCTAACCGATCTCCAGACTACATTGATCAGCTCCCCTGGAAAAAAAAGGCTGCTTGTGAGTGTGGACTCTATGACATTATACCCTGCTGAAGTCACTCCTCAACCCCACTGTCCTCAGGCTCCACCTCCAAATCTCCAGGAATTTCCCAAGGCAGAGTTGGCACCCCTAATGGAGAGTCAGCTTCTTCTTCATCTTTTAAATGAAAACTTCAGGTGAGCACTCCTAAAGGCCGTGTATCTTGTAGAATCACAAGGGTACACAGATGCCAGAAAGCATGATGCTGAAAAATTCAGCAAGACACACAACCTCCTTCCCCCTTAACAGTCTCCTGGACCTCATATGGAAAAGGCTGGGGTCTGTTTGGAGAATCTGTGGGCAAGGAAGGGAGCAGGGGCAAACGTGGCTTCCTGCTGAAACGTCTGAGATTAGCTTTTATTGGGTTTTCCTGTCTTCAGGTATAAATGTTGAGGATAACTTAAGCATGAATCCTTAGGTAAGTGAAGTGAAGTCTTTATTTATGGTCAGTGGCCAAATACATCCTTGGGTAAGAGCTGAAAGGCAAGAATCAATAGGCTGTTTGTCCTTATCATGATCTCAAACAAGGTGGCCTATGAGATACAGGACTGTCCCAAAATATGGTCTTTGTTAGGTTTTTTATTTGTGTGTATGTGTGTGTGTAAAGTGCCATCAAATTTGCACATGAATTATAGTGACCCCTTAGAATTCTCAAGACAATAAACAGATTGTTTACCATTACATACTTCTGTGTAGCAACTGTGGACTTTCCTGATAGCCTCCCATCTGGGTACAAACCAGGATTCACCCTGCTTAGCTTCAGAGATCTGACAAGATCAAGCAAGCTTGGAAATTTAAATAGGAATAAACTCAAATTGTAACAAACCTCCCGCTGTGATACACCTCTGAAGATGCCAGCCACAGATGCAGGTGAAATGTTAGGAACAAGATCCACCAGACCACAGCCACACAGCTCGGAAAAACCACCAGAACCAGTTGAATCCGGCCGTGAAAGCCTTTGAAAATACATCAAATTGTATTTTTTTCTATTGCTCCAAGCTACTTTTGGTTTCATAGGAGTAAAGCAGTAAACAGCTATGTAAGATTTCTAGACGCAAAGCTCTTTTTCCAAACTGGATCGCATATCATTCTTGGCCTCAATAAGATCTCCTAGTGTGTAAAGATCTGACAGGCCAAAAAACTCTAATTCAGTAAAAAGATGGGAGAATGAGATTACAGTCAGTAAAAAATTCTTAGCTATTCCTCTAAACACAATCCTAGTCTGTTAAACAAACAGCAAATACCCTCAAATGCAAGCTGATATCTTAGTTTCTTCCCCTTGTAATTTGAATTAGTGAATCAGAAAGAACAATGCTATACATCAGTTCTTGCTTCCCCCCATCCATTCACCGGAAAGGACATTAAAAAGTCCCTCTCTGTCAGAACTTCCACAGAAGATAAATCCAGTCACTTTAATCTACCTATTGTGTTGCTTGAACTGGCATCGATTGATCGTACACTTGTCTGCCTGTTCATCATGTAAGGTTACTTTAAAGGTGCCCTAATGCATTTTTTTTCTCGAAGGCTTCCTGGTATCTGATGGTTACCTCATTTGAGGAAACGGTGCTGTGTCGGATAATTGAAAACAGGACTTGGATGTTTTCTACCAGACAGTTTGGTATTGTTGTATGGTCTCTGCTTCTCTAAGAAGTTCCAAAGATGGGGCTGTCAGGTTGGGTTCCTTTTGTTGGAGAGAGAACACTAGCAATGGTGTAATTTTCACTGTGAATGAGGTCAGCAGTCAAACCTACTGTGTTCAACCTTGACAAGCATGACCAGGTCTGTGAGGTTCAGCACTGAGTGACTGGAGCACCTGCCAAACAGGTTTGCGTATGGTCTTTTCAAAACTGAGCATGCATGAAAAGGCAGGCAATGCAAACAGATTGCCAGTCATTGACATCAGTAATTAGGCATTGTAATAGCCCATCTTATCCTGAGCTTGTCACAGCTTGGAAGCTAAGCAGGGCCAGTCATGGTTAGTAAATGGAGGGGAGACCACAAAGGAAGACAAGGTTTGCTATGCAGAGACAGGCAATGGCAAACCAACTCTGCTCATCTCTTGCATTGAAAATCCCATGGCCTCGGGGTCACCATAAGTTGGTTGTGAATTGATGGCACACTATTATTATTAATAGTGCAAAGGTGTACTTCCCTGTCATGGATGGCCAGGCTAGCTGGATCTTGTCAGATCTCAGAAGCTAAGTAAGGTTGTCCCTGGTTTTTATTTGGATGGGGGACCACCAAGGAAGTCCAGGGTTGCTATACAAAGGAAGGCAATGGCAAACTAGCTCTGAATATCTCTTGCCTTCAAAACCCTCCCATGATGCCAGAAGTTGGCTGTGACTTGACAGCCCTTTTCTCCACCATCACCACCAGGGCTACTTCATCAAATTGTAAGAGTTTTTCAAAACACAACTTTCATGACTGATTTATGTGCTTTTAACTGTCTATTTAAACCTACTTTCTTACTTCTTTATTTATTGCCAGCTGGACGAACAGCACATCAAGGGAGGAGAAGTAGAACCCAATCGGGCTGTTAGTGAAAATGTGCATGTGTGAAAAGCCAGTTGTGGCATACTACACCATTAGGAAAGAATGTAGCAGGTTGATGAACAGTCCTATGAGTAACTGGCTCCCAATTCATGACTGGAGAAAGGGGCATAAGCCAAGTCAGCAGAATTTCAGCACCCTGGAGAGCTCTGCAGTCTTATGGTCTTATAACAAGGCAGTTGGCAAAAAGTCTAATGCCAGAACGAATATTTAAGGGTTACATGCTATAAATTAACAAAACTTTAACACATTGCAAATGGTTAAAAAGAAACCACTAAAAAAAAAAAAGCAGGCTGCAGCCAATAGGAATTCCTCAGTGGTACAAATTGTTCAAAATACATACCGTAAAGTAAAATTATTTATAATATAAAATACAGCATTTCTGACCCAGCTCTAAAACACATACAAGAAGTAGGGCCAGTTTATTAACTTCATAATTTCCCTTCGTTAATGGAATAGATTTGGACTTTCTAGAATCATTTTTCAGATTGGTATTAAAGCTGGTCCCAACTGAGGTAAGCAATGTCAAAGTGAACCATAGGTTATATTTTCCTTTCTGAATGTGGATATACCCACCATGAAGCTATACCAAGGAAGCACTTGGCCAGAACGTGTATGGGTTTAATGAAAAAATTTACTGTAACCACTAAGTCACACTAGCTGCCAAATTGGGGGTGGGGTTGGGGCCGCAATGTGAGCTGGGTCCTACTTATTACCAAGCTAATAAGCATCATCAGCCTGGGTAACATCCAGAGGTGGGATCCAACCAGTTCTCACCACTTCTCTAGAAGTGGTTACTAATTTTTTCTGAGTGCCGAGAAGGGGTTACTAAAGCAACCTTCCTGCCCAATAGGGACTGGAGGTGCTTGTGTGTGGCGGCGCCACTGTTTGAATCCCACCACCATCGGAACCTGTTATTAAAATTGTTGGATCCCACCACCGGTAACATCACACTACCAGGGATGTTGAGGATGTGTGATTTTGAGGCCAGCTGAGGGATTGGGTGTTTGTCCACCCCTCCACACAAATGAGTTTATAAGGGACTCAGCCACAGCTAGCCTGCATGAGGTTTTATTTAACAATGCCCTTTAGAAAAACTTAACAGCCTCCTATAAACTCTTATGTTTGTCTTCCTAGTTGTTATCCTCCACTCCAATCTTCCTAGCGCACAGACACAAAATCTTGTCTGGGAAGGCTAACCCATATCTCTTGAGAGCACTTCAGCAACAATGAGATTTAAATATGAAAGAGATTCCATTCTCAACTGAGGAGGCTTAAAACAAAGGAATGTGTAGTTAGAAGTGATTTACAGTCCAATCCAGATAAGGTGTGTGTGTGTGGGGGGGAGGAAATAACCATAGGAGGCAGCGCTAGCTCTTGCTCATGCCTTTGTCCTCCCAGCTAGCTTAAGTGACATTTAGGAGTGCAAATCTTAAGTGGCATTTAGGAGCACAAATAGGAAGGTGGGCACTTTGGAGCTCCACAGTGTCTGACTTGCCTGTAGCCACCACTTCCAGAGTTGCGTTGTCCTAATATGTAGGCCAGCACAACTGAGGGCATCCCAGGGGCCTTTCCAGAGGTGGAGCCAATATTACTATATTCTATATCTTGACCTATATATACTATATCTATATACTATATCTTGATCTGAGCTGGGGGCCTTTGACAATAAAAAGGATGTTGGTATTCAGTAAGGGCCTGGGTGTTTTCTCCATGGGAACAAAATGGTAGGCGTAGCTTCCTGGTCGCTTTTGAGTGAGTTGTGAGTTGGCTGCGAGGGTCCCAGTGTGGGTGCGATATGAGGTAGCAAATGTGCCATATTTAGGAGTGCCATATTTAGGAGTGCCTCCTCTCCCTATCCTTTATGTGCCCGTTTTAAAAAGAGATGCTATCAAATTTTATAACCACCCAGTTTCAGAAGGTCAGTTCCAGGCCCTCAGCTCCCATCAGACTTTCACCCCAGGAATGTTGGCAGTTGGGAGGATGGACCAAAGAGTGGTGTAACTCCATTTTGAGCAGCCAAGGAGACTTTTTGTTTGCCTCCCCATGCCACTTGAAAGCCCTCTGGGGGCTGCGGGGCCCTTCAGGAGCACCCCCGTCCCCACTCACCTCCGAGATTTGGATTGTGCTGGCTTGCATCCCTGGAAAAAGAATGACGATCGTATCTTCTGAACTCACATCCTCTGGCACACAAGACTTCTGCATGGGCCTGGACAAATTACTGTTGTGAGTTGGTTGGCCAGTGACTGGGAATGGGACAATTGCTGTGATCTAGCTGAAAGTGCATCTTGATCTGAGCTGAGGGCCTTTGACAATAAAAAGGATGTTGGTGTTCAGTAATGGCCTGGGTGTTTTCTCCATGGGAACAAAATAGTAGGCGTAGCTTCCTGGTAGCTTTTGAGTGAAACCTACCAGAGTTTTGAGAAGGTATTAGACCCAGCACGGAAAATAGCAGATTGTGTATTTGAAGAAAGAACCCTGTGGCAAAAGCAGAGAGAGGCTTAAAAAGTTGTGAGCTGGCTGCGAGGGTCCCAGCGTGGGTGTGATATGAGGTAGCAAATGTGCCATATTTAGGAGTGCCTCCTCTCCCTATCCTTTATGAGCCCATTTTAAAAAGAGATGCTATCAAATTTTATAACCACCCAGTTTCAGAAGTTCAGTTCCAGGCATGGATTCATGGCTTGAAAGTGAGGTAACCTTCGCATGAGTGTGAATTGCCAGCTTTGGTAGGGCTGACCAAGAAAGAAGCACAGAAGCACTTTGTCATGAGTAGTTTTTGCTCCTATCACATCTTGCCCTGACACACCTCTGAAGATGCCAGTCATAGATGGAGGCAAAGCGTTAGGAGACAGTGTTTATTCGTGTGAGACCATGCATACACAAAGAGCCAATTGTGTTGTACTGTACAGTTAGAAGGGTGAAAGGACCTGCTAAAAACGGGTTGATGAGCTGATCAACAGTCTGTCAAAAAAAAAACCTGGCTCCTTTTCTGTTATTGATGACCTGTGCCATGAACCCATCTGGCAAGTTTTCAGTCATTTCTATTTCAAAAACCCTTTTCAACTCAACCCTGCAATGTTTTCTGTGTACATGCTACTCCAATCAGTTGTGTTTTCTTGGACTGAAATCATGACCAGTGGAAAAATATTGACTAACTAGCAGATCCATCAGATTTCACAGGCTTGTAGCTCAGAAAGAAACTTCGATGCCATCTGCCACGGCTGACATATTAAGTTGCCCTGTGAACAATCTTCGAGTGGTATCATGCCTTCCATATTGCTGCAGCTCGAAAGGAATCTGCCACAAATTCCTTTGTGAAATACTCTCCAGGCAAAAGATTGGAGGACATTTCTACATCCACTCCTGTTTTCATCTACTTCTTGCAGCTGCTTATAAAAGGCACAAGGCAGTCTCCAAAGTATCCCCTTCTAATTTCCATATTTACACTCCCCTCTTCCTCTATAATGATGTAATGAAATGGTAGAAGAAAACGATCCAATTTTAAATGCTCTTTATACAGTCCAGTTGTGAACACTGCTGGATAGCAGAAAGGTGTTAAACAACAATTTGTTCTGTGTTCCATGCAGTGATGGATGAGCCCCCCTTGGCTCGATTTGGAATTAGCTTGGCAATTACGAGTTTTCTTGGTGAGTTTTTTTGAGAGGGGGGCGGAATTTCTTGTTTGCAAAGAGTTTTCTCTCAAATTTAATGTTGGTGACTGTATTCTGATGGTTCTGGGCAGTTGCATGGAAATTTAACCATCACCAAACTTAGAGAGGGAAAAGGGGGGGGGACTGGAATCTGAAAGTAAGGGAACAGGTCACCCACTATAGCAAACGGCATCTCACTTTGGGGGCCCCATTCCCTGCCACCCCTTGAAAGACCAGCAAGGTAAAAATTTTCACAACCTCCTTGGCATCAGGCCAATGTATGATGTCACTTCTGGAAGAAAACTGGAAGTGATGTAATCATATCAGAGTGAAATTCTGGTATTTGCCAAACTCTATGGTTAGCATTTCAAGGAAATCCTAGATCATCATTGTAATGTAATAGTATAACACATAGTATAACTTCCATTTTTGTGTCACAAATGATACCATGCATTGCCACAACATCAAGGAGATCACCTTCACCACCCAGTTTCTCCCACTGAGTTGTCACCTGTATCTAGCAACCTTGACTGGGAGACCCAAAATCAAATCCTCCCTCTGCCATGAAAGCTTTTTGTGTGACCTTGGATCAGTCATACCTACCTCACAGAGTTGATGGGAAGATAAAATGAAGAAAAGAAGAATGATGAAAGCAACTTTGGGTCCCTGATGGAGAGAAAGGCAGGGTGTCAATAAATAAATAAATTTTATCCAACAGAGCATGAAATTGGAGCATGTATGGGTATTAAAACATCACAAATATCCATGGGAAGTAGCCAGGCTTCTGAGGATGGAAGTGCACCTTCCTTTTCAAGCTATCCCATTTATGCATCTGAAAGCAATCTGGGTTTCATCCAAATTCCAGGCACAGCTGTGGCCTGCAACACCACCGCAGCCACGATCCCTCATAGCATTCCATCATACCCATATGGCAACACTACCTACTTCTATAATGGAGTCCTGTCCTGTGCTGTAGGGCAGAGCCACAGGGAGGGGGAACTGCGCCCGGGGCACGCATGCACCTGGTGCATCACTCACCCCCCAGTCCCCTTGGTGCTACACCACTGCTGTAGGGAAGACCAAGTGGAAGCAGCAGGTACAAGGCCATTTAATGAGCAGTCATTAAATGCTGAAAAGCAGTATGATGTAATGGCTGGGGTGTCGGAATGGTGGAGAAAGTGCTGTGAATTCACACTTGACTTATGGTAACCCTTTGTGGGATTACAAGGTAAGAAACAAGCAGGGGTGGTTTGCCATTGTTTGCCTCTATACAGTGACCCTGGACTTCCTTGGTGGTTTCTAGGGTTCCCAGTTGTTCAGTAATGGTGGACCATCTGTAAGGGTCTGTTACTCCAGTCACTAACAAGACTCAGGAAGATTTCAAAAGCTTTGTTGGAACTGTGTCAACGCAGATTCAAATAGCCGAAACTGAAGGGTTTGGCTTTCTGACCCCTGTTATATAGCTTACAGCTTAGTTCAACCCCTGACATCCCCCCACCCTCGCATTCCCATAATATCAGCATGTGAAAAGACAGTGGAAACAACAGTATTGTTTGGGCAGACAGTTCACTCCTTCAGGAAGGCAGATAAGAGTGAATGGCTAAGCACTCTTAGGCACTTTGCAAGCAGGGGGAGGCCTCCATAGCCTTGAGCGATGATGATAGCTGGGCCATCTGCAGCCGGGGTATGGACATGCAAACTGCCAGGCCTGGAATGGCGCAGGCCTGACTCCATCACCATTATGGAAACCACAGAGGTTCTCAGGAGAGTCAGCCCTGGATTAACCATTAAGCCTAATAAACATGTGCTTGAGGCACCAAAGAGAAAGGGGACACCACAAAAAGTTCAAAAAAAGGGTGCCCCCACCATAAAAATTGCCTTGGCTAAAACGGTGTTTGAAAAGGGGCACCACCATCACACACACAAAAAAAAGTTAGTTCCACTTCAGGTGAACTGGGCTCCAACAATAAAGGCCTCTGTCACATGCATGTATGTTTTACGGACAGAAACGCTGCAGCCAATACCCTTAACTAAACTGCATCAAGATCAGCATGTCCCTATGCTGTCTTAGTGTTGTCACATAGGGGGATGTGAATTTCTGACAGCTAAAGTTACTGACTATAAGGACACGCATTGATATCATAGCAACCACCCAGAGCAGCCAGCTTACTTGTAGATACATATCATCACAATATCAGTACAGATATACAGGTAAGTTGTTAGGATTTTACAAGCGCCTGCTTCATTCAGTCAAGCAAGCGTTACCTGTTAAAGACACATGACTAGAATCACATGAGCTTCTGGAAAGATCTTTCTGTTTCTTCTTCCAGCAAAAGAGGAGAGACAGACAGGCACAGGTAGTCTGAACAGACACCCAGACTGAGCACTTGCCTAGATAGCTCCTGTTTCCATATTTAGTGTTATCTAGCAAAGTTCTACAAAACAACTCACTTGCATCCCTGCCCTATTATTTACTCTGCTAATTCATTGCAATATCAACATAAGCAGACAAGTAAACTGAATTATTAATCTTGCAAATGGAAGGGCCGGGGCAGCAAGGCTGGGCTGTGCTTACGGCATCTGTCAGACTTAATCTGGCCCTGAGGAGAGTGCTGGAGTGATGTAGAAAGGAAGAAGAGGAGGAGGAGTTTGGATTTATACCCCCCTTTCTCTCCTGCAAGAAAACTCAAAGGGGCTTACAGTCTCCTTTCCCTTCCCCCGCCCCCACAACAAACACCCTGTGAGGTGGGTTAGGGTGAGAGAGTTCGGTAGAACTGTGACAAGTCCAAGGTCACCCAGCTGGCATGTGTGGGAGTGCACAGGCTAATCTGAATTCCCCAGATAAGCCTCCACAGCTCAAGTGGCAGAGCAGGGAATCAAACCCGGTTCTCCAGATTAGAGTGCGCCTGCTCTTAATCACTACACCACGCTGACTCTCAAGCCTCTTAATATAGAGAAAGATAACTAATTCTAGGAGAGAAGATGGCAGGCACCTGTGCATCAACCCAGAAGTGACGTCATTGTGCTGAGTGTACAGATTACCAACCCCAAGCCTACCTCTGTGAAGCTCCCACTGGTTGCTTGAAAAGACTGTCAACTCCAGTAGTCTCCCATCCAGAGGCAACCCTGCTTAGCTTCTGGATCTGACAAGAATGGGTTAATCTGGGCCATCTAGGTCAGAGCAGGTGTCAGAACAGGATCTGGAATTTCAAATCCCCTCTCAGCCCATGAAGCTAGTTGGATGACCTTAAGCCAATCACTTTTCTTTGTCTAAACTCCCCATGTTGTTGTTGTGAGGACAAAATGGGGAAAGGGAGAGTGCCATTCTGGGGTTCTTGAAGAAAGGATAGAATTTGTTAAAAATGCAGTAGATTTATCAACAGTAGGTTGTTTCAAATACATTATTTCGTGAGCCACCTCAAGCAGTTCTCTGGAGAGACAACATTTTAATTTTATAAATGAATATACCAAAACAATTTTAATTCATTTTTGTCACTGTCTTGTCCAGGTTCATTGCTAGTGTTTCCAGTTTCTTTCTTTCTTTCTTTTACTCAGGCCCTTTCTGCACGGGCATAATACAGCAACCCAGGCAAAAACGCCATCCCTGGGCTGCTGTTCACACAGGAGTTCACCCGGGAGTGGCATGAAGCCGGCCCTGTTAACCTCGCTAAACAAGCAATGTTTTTCCAAAGCACTGTCTTCCTGTTGGCGCGGTGCGAACAGCACTGGCGGGAAGACACTGCTTTCCCCCTCCCCTCCACTCACCGTCCCATCCAGCATCGCTCTGGAGGGCTGCAGAGCCCCACCCACACTGCCCTCCAACCCCTGGAGGTCGGAGGGCTGCGTGGGCAGGTCCCTGCAACCCTCCAGAGCGACGCTGGATGGGACGGTGAGTGGAGGGAGGTGACCAGAGGTGGCTTGGTATGGAGCCGCCTCTCTGGCTGAGGGGAAAGTCGGGGCCGTTCGCACACTAGCATGTGAATGGTCCCCGAGCCTCCACCGGCATGATTCATGCCGGTGGAGGTGCGTTTCCACCCGTGTGCGGAAAGGGCCACTGTTTGTGTACCCAGATAACTTCAAAATCCCACCACAGGCTAGGTCAATGTAACTGGGAAGGAAATGGGAAAGTGGCTGGAAGGAAATGGAAAAGTAGCTGGAAAGTAACAAATCCTGGGTTTGATTTGCACAAGGGGAAATAATCAAAATATATTCTTCAAGTCAAAACAACAAAGGCTGTGAAAATCAGCAATATCCTTGAAGCACTGGCATCTCGACTGCTGATGTATTAAGATGCATCCTTTTGTTGTTGTTGCCAATATGTACGTTTCCCAGTGAATTTACATTTCATCTCAGGCCTTTTCCATGCTGACATATCACTGCAAGTCAAGCCCAATATGGGGGGTGGGGGTGGGGGAAGAGGAGAGGCCGCTTAATATGGAGAAACACAGCTAATTCTGGGAGAGAGGATGGCAGGAACACGGCAGATTTGACAAGGCTCTTGCTGAGCTCCCGAGTGAGGAATAACAAGTCTCTCACTTCCCTCTTCAAATGGAATATATAGAGGCTCCGTCAGTCCTTGGCAGTGATGGGAGACGAGGACAAACCCAAAGACAAGATGTCTGTTTTGCACAGGAAACTGCAGTGCAACAATTGTGATGGTATATTATTGCCTCAGAGGCAAATGGCAGGTAACATCCTGCCATTTGGAATGGTGAAGGATTAGTAGAGTCATGGCAATAGGACTTTCAGGTAAAGATCACCCAGCGTACAGGGGAGAGTGAGAGAGAAGTTACTTGATGCCTTTTTGACAATTGTGGGCTTGGAAGAAAAAGAGAATCTTCCTGGGTCACAAGACTTGAATTCTTAGAGGGGATGGTAGGATCAGTCTTCGACATGAAACTGCCACCACTTTTGGCTGAGGACTGTGTACTCCTTGATGGATCTGGATCCAACATGCATAGACAATGCAACTGAATCTGCAACGTGATCCCCAGTGAAATGAAATCAGGAATACTTGCTGATCCCTTCTATTAAGGAATAGTGATGTGCTACATGTAGTTTTGTGATCATTTTCTCTTGTGCATAAAATGCCATCAAGTTTCAATTATGTGGGACTCTGACTTTCAAATCCAAGGGGCCAAGGTAAGAGAGGGTGGGCCATGACCAGATGATGTACCCCCTTTCCCCTTCCTCCCCCTCTCCCGGGGTGGGTGGTGGGCCACAACCAGATTCTGGGGCCCCTCCCCTGCCCTCCACCGTAAACCCCAGGGTGGAGGGCACTCTCTCTGTCAGAGTAATCCTGACTTCTTTGGTGGTCTCCCTTCCTAGTACTAACCAGGGCCGACCCTGCTTAGCTTTTCAGATCTCACAAGATTGGCCTAGCCAGGGCCATCTAGCACAGAGCAAATTCAACTTTGTAGGCTGGATAAAACTCACTGCTTTAATGCTGTTTTTCATATACTTAACCCCCTAAGACAGATAATTGCATCGACGGTTGATAAGCTCTATGTTGATAAGTTCTATGTTGATAAGTTCTCAGATCTGATGACTAATTCTCATGTCCGTGCTGGGATTTAAGGCAGTGAAACAATGTGAGAACTTATAATAAGCTCATACTGACAGATGGTTTTGAACTCTCCTTTCATGTAGCCTGTTCTTAATTTCATATTTTACAGATTTAAATTTTACACCTGGGAACTGTGTTTCAAAAATTCATGTGGCTGACGGAATAGAATCTTTCTTTTTTTATCCACCAAGACATTTCTGCGAAGGATGCTTATAGATATTTATCACAACACACATACACAGTGCTGTCCTAAGCAGAGTTGTACAATTCCAAGTGAATTGAGTTAAAAATATGTTAAAAATAAGAAATTCTCACTAGAATTGCAGATAGTGTAAGCATTGGCCATCATTCCTGACGCCATAAAAATGTTCCCATATTAATGGAAACTCATTTATTTCTGGACTTCAAAGGGATCCAGTTGTAATTTGGGAGACACCAAAGAATTACATCAAAAATCTATTTTGTACTATTCCTCGGTTGAAGCAACTCCATAAGCCTGCTGGTTGAAACCCTGGAGAGTTGCTGCTATGAGTAACCAGTACTGGGCTGGGTGTGCCAATAATATGACTTACTGAAAGCTACTTGATATTTTCATAAACATGTAGATTTCAAGTTATCGGGTGGGGGGGGAGAAATTCACTTTGTTGATTGATAGTGACTATTGATTGTTGCACCTTGTAGTGATTGATTGTTGCACCTTGGCCCTTGTGGCTTTGCTGCTGCTCATTTGACTTGGCCTTAGGTGTCCATCCTGTGGCCTGAAAGGTTTCTCAGAGAGAGAGACAGACAGACAGACAGACAGACAGACAGACAGACAGACAGACAGACAGACAGACTCCGGTGGCAGCTGCCTGACCATGCTGCAGGCTTCAGCTAGCCAGCATCATCCCCTTCAGCCATCAGGACCCCTGGCATTTTTAAACACTATCCTTGGTGCTTCCCTACCCCCAGCTCTTACACCCTGGTCCCCACAGCTCCCATAAGGGGTCATAAGCAGTGGTGGGATTCAGCCTATTCGCACCTATTCGGTAGAACCAGTAGCTAATTTTTTGTCTAGTTCAGCGAACTGGTTGTAATCCCACCACTGAGTCCTTTCGAGACTGGTTGTTAAATTATTTGAATCCTACCATGGGACAGCAATTCTCTCCTGACCGCTCTTTGCCAGCTGGGAACAGGGACAGCATTAGGACTGTGGAGCCTCCCAGCAAGCCACCAACCTCTCCTTTGCCTCCAATGATCGCAGCATTACACCAGCCATGGCTTGTTATCATCTGCTCTATTCCCGGACAGCTGTTCTGCATGGTCAGCTGGGGCTGGAGGTTCTTGGGCAAATTCCTGCTGCTCAGGTCATTTTTCTAGGGCCTGTTTCTTCCCGCAGCCTCCATCCTTTTGCAGCTGCTTCCCCAGTTGTCCCAGCAGCCTACCTTTCCAGGTGAGACTGGGTGGTTTGCTAGGGTAGGGGTGGGAGTCAAGTGGTGGGAGTCCCAGATACTAATTTGCTGTGCTGAAACTTACAAATAGTGGGTTGGTTGGATCCAGCCAGCTTTTTTTTGTTCAATATTGCCCAGTTCTTTTCCTTACTGTAGTCTCTATCCCACATCAAGTTTGTTCATGCGGGCCATATGATCCCCAGCATAGCATTTGTGGGGTAGTCGGAAGGGACATTTTCTGCCTTTTTCACCAGAAAAAAAAAGTTAGATCCTGCAAAGGACTTTTGAGGATTATTTGGATGCAAGTTATTAAAATCTTTGCTGTAATTCCTCACTCTGTTTGGGGGACTATTTGTAATGAGGACCTCTGAAACGTTTCTGGATCTTTCAAGGATTGCGGGCCTAATTATATTGTAAGATTTTGCAAGCGTAAAGACATCTCTTGTGACCTGTAAAGCCTAAACAATTGCTGAGCTTGTAAATACAATATCTACAGGACCCTGTTGGAATTTACGTTAATGGGTAAATCACTGCTCACGTGCCCTATTAGTAAAAAAGGCAGAAAATGTCTCTCCTGACTACCCCACAAGTGCTACGCTGGGCATCATAAAAGACTTGAACAGCATATCAAGAAGAGTAATTTTATTGAATTATGGAGACACACAAGGAGATGTTGTGCTAGACCCTAAATAGTTTTATCGATGTTTATATTTAGAGAATGTGCATGCCGCCTCTCCAAAGAGCTTCTTGAAGCAGTTCACATAGCAGAATAATAAAAACAACAGGAAAAAAAGAATCAGTGTTGAAAAAGCCATAAAATCACCCTCTGGCTAGAAGCAGACCATAAAAACCAATTTAAATAATGAAACACTTCAGCTGGAAGCCTGGGTAAGCAGAAGGAATTTGGCCAGGAGCATGAAAGGCAACAATGTAGGGGCTTGGTGAGCATGATAGAGGAAGGCATCCCAAAGGCCAAGCACCACCACTGGACAACCACTTTCTCAACAACAACACCTTTAGACCAGGTGCTCAGGAGCAGCAGCAGCAGCAGGCCATTGCTTTCACATGCTGCACGTGAGCTCCCAAAGGCACTTGGTGGGCCACTGCAAGTAGCAGAGTGCTGGACTAGATGGACTCTGGTCTGATCTAGCAGGCTAGTTCTTATGTTCTTAACAACAAAGTTCCTGTAGTGTATTCAGAAATGTCTAGGGGTGCTTGCCAGTCGAGGTTGCCAGGTCCTTCCTGGCCACCAGCTGGGGTAGGATTGCTAACCTCCAGGTGGTGGGGGAGATTGCCCTCAATTACAACTGACCTCCGGGCAGCAGAGATCACTGGTTCTGGTGGGTTTTCCAGGCTGTGTGGCCATGGTAACAGACTTTCCTCTGTGATACACCTCTGAAGATGCCAGCCACAGATGCAGGCGAAATGTTAGGAGCAAGATCCGACAGACTACGGCCACACAGCCTGGAAAATCCACCAGAACCAGTTGAATCCAGCAGTGAAACCCTTCGACAACACATTCAACAGAGATCAGTTCACCTGGAGAAAACAACTGCCCTGAAAGTCTCTCCTCATCCCAAATATTCTCAGTCTCTACCCCTATAATCTTTAGGTATTTCCCAACCCAGAGCTGGCAACCCTAAGTGAGAGGCATGGATAGGGCTGCCAGATCCAAACTGGGAAGTTCCTGGAAATTTGAGGATAGAGCTTGGGGAAGACAGGGACGTCATTGGGATAGAATGCCATAGAGTCCACCTGCCAGAGCAGCCATTTTCTTCAGTGGAACTGATCTCTGTAGTCTGTAGTCCAGGGTATCCTAGTCCAACCTGGAGGCTGGCTTCCCTGTTACCAGTCAACCCAAGTTACTTAACCCACATGAATCATTCCTGTCTTACCTAGCACTTTCTCTTCTCCAGAAAAAGCTAGGACTATTTAGCTCCTATTTAGCTAGGACTGTAACCCCCACCTTACTCACAAACAATGAAGTAAGCAAAAGAGAAGTCCTGTCTCAGCCAACATGGCTGGACACCTCTCCCCCGCAAAAAATATTGCTCAATCTTGGGGTGAACAAATAATCCCATATAGCTCTGAAAACCGGGAGGGGGGATATATCTTCGGGCTTTTAAGCTCTGGCTGGCCCAAGTCAACAATGGCATGGCCTTCAGGAATGCTGTTTTTATTTTTGAATTGGTCACTGTCTATAAGTATTTTTTTATGGTAACAATTTGGTTGAATTTTGTTACCATACTTATCTGAAACAAGGACAGCTCTGAACATAAGTCCCCCCTAAGAAGTGGTTATACATTAAAGGGCTTCACACTGTACATAATTGTAACTTGGGCCGTTTCCGCATGGCCAAATAACAGCGCCCTAGGGACAGAAAAAACGCCGTCCCTAGGGTGCTGTTCACACAGGAACTGCTGCTGCATCACAGCAGGGCCGTCCCAGCCATGCTGGAGGGGCAAATGCACCGCTTTAAACCACGCTCAACAAGTGAGGTTTTTGCAAAGGGCGCCGCTTTCAGCCACTCGGGTGTGTGCAAGGGACTTACCTTGCCATCCTGTTCAGCTCCGGGTGCTTGCAAAGACATGCCCACGCTGCCCTCTGACCCCCGGGGGTCGGAGGACAGCGTGGGTGTGTCTTTGCAAGCACCCGGAGCTGAACAGGACAGCAAGGTAAGTCCCTTACACACACCCTGGGCGGCTCTGTGCTGAGACTGTGGGCAGCGGCAGTATCGGGCCTATGGACAGCGGCAGTATCGGGGCTGCCCGCATGGGACCATCCGAGCAGTCCCGATGCCCCACCGGCTTCATTTAAGCCGGTGGGACACCGCTTGCACTGGCTGTGCGGAAACAGCCTTAGATGCAAATTTAAAATGCATCTTTATTCTTTATTTCACATGGGGGGAGGGGGGTTAGTCTTTCTTTCAGGCAAACAGGGCACCAGGGGGAGAGAGCGAGAGAGCAAAAGAGCTGCAGTTTACTCCTAAACTGGGAGAACCCATGTAAGAAATGGCTACCACAGATTCAAAACCCTATGTTTGTGAGATATCATCAGATCCATGTGGCAGTAACGTTCCCATCATTCTTTGGCCAAGGGCCAAAAGCTTCTGGTCAGTATAATCCCACAGCACTCATATAAAATTGACCTTGTTGAGAATGACATTAAAAAAACCCGGGTTGGACTGGATGGCTCATATGGCCTTTACCAGCTCTATGATTTTTATTATTCTGATGCAAAGAAACTTTCTGCAGGCTTGTCATCTTCCAAGATTCTTGCCGCTTCTGATCACAATGCCTAACTTGAAAACCAGCAGGAAGTAAGCGAGAGAGAAATCCTCCTGCTTGTCTTTTCCCCTATTCGGAGAAAAACAAAGGGATGAATAATATTCATTAACAGACACCAGAGTCTGCCTACTTCTCTAGAGGCTCCTTAGTACCTGAAAACATCTTTACCAGAATGAAATCCTAGCCCTAGAATATTATGGTTTATTGTGCAAAGCATTTTTTTTACGCAAAAAAATCGGCTTTTTTCCTAACATAACTGTCTCCTAGCAACAGCGAGAGTTAGAGGAGCATTTCCTCCAATAATTGCAGGGAACTCAAAGGGACCATTAGCAATTTAAAGAAAGAGGGGGTGCTGCTCCTCAAAAGAGGGCTACATCAACCAGTATGAGATTAATCTAGTGTGGCTTAATGGATTAGGAGAACCAGTTTGAAATCCCCAATCAGGGACGTTTGCTGAATGACCTTGGGTCACCCACTTAATCTACGCCTCACATTATCTACGGTATAACATTGAAAGGGTGTGATCCAAGCTTGGTGGGTTATATATATATCCAAGCTTGGTGGGTTGTACATACATATGTACATACGTACGTACGTATGTACGTATGTATGTATGTATGTATGTATATATGTATATAGATACACACACACACACACACACACACACACACACACATACCAGAGCTCCTTGCAAGATGGGATATATATATGTGCTTGTCCTCTTTTAATTCATGTGTGAAGATTCCACACTGGATGTCATTTTCATGCTGTTTGGAAACCATTTTGTACTCCATTGGCATGCAACAGATTCATCAGGTGTCCATTTTAACAGCGATTTTCAATGCAATTTGGTTAAAGAGGTACAGTAATACAATCTGGAGCTGACCATTGCATGGATCTCCGTGGCCAGAGAAAGACAGGTAGGGCTCCAGTTCCTTACCTGACAAAACTGGAACAATGCCAGTCTGGCCACATTTTTGAGCTGGACCTCCACAGAAAGGGAGGCATCCAGGATCACACTTGGTCTTTTGACTGATGGCTCAGGTGTCAATTGCACACTATCAAGAGCCAGGAGCTGGCAAGGCATCACACTCCCAAACGTTCTCAATTCTGCCACAGGACCTTCATCCATTTTGCCAAAGTCTCCAGACAAGTGGCCGGGTTTTCCAGGGCAGCACTTGGCCACGCACTCATCAACAGGAATAGCTGGGTGTCTTCTGCAGACTGGTGACAACCCAGCCTGAAACTCCAGACCAGTTGGACTAGATCAGGGGTCTGCAACCTGCGGCTCTCCAGATGTTCATGGACTACAATTCCCATCAGCCCCTGCCAGCATACCCATTTGGCCGTGCCGGCAGGGGCTGATGGGATTTGTAGTCCATGAACATCTGGAGAGCCACAGGTTGCAGACCCCTGGACTAGATGTTAAACAGCAATGGGGAGAGGATTGCTCCCTGTGGAACCCACACACAGGTGAATGGCATGATGAGATCCTTTCCCCCTATGAATATCTTCTGTTCCCAGCCCTGAAGAGAATAGACATCCATTGCAGTGTTATCCCCCAAAGTATTTTGTGGGTATCAGATTTACCGAATGCTTACCCCTACTTAATTTATTGACACATGTTTGATTTTTTTAATACATATATTTAATGGGAAATTATATATATTTATAACCACTCTATCTAATAAATAATAATAATAATATACATGTTTTTTTCTGATGGTTTGTGACTGTATATGATTGATTGATTGATTGATTGATTGATTGATTGATTGATTGATTGATTGATTGATTGATTGATTGATTGATTGATTGATTGATTGATTGAAGTTCACCTCAGGAGTGACCATGGCCAACAAGCATGGCATTTTTGCCTGGAAACCTATTTGCCCCAGCGTTCGAAGCATCCCTAATAACCTTTCTGATTCTGAAGACAAAAAAGCATTCCTCCCCCCTCCACCCATCTTAGGATGGAGGAATGAATGTATACTGTATGGTGTTGATTGCTCATTATGTTTAAACTGTGCCATTTGTGTTCTTTGCTGCATTTGTGGGTTCCCTTTTGTATAAGTATGCACATCATTTCATATTTGTATATTTTATAAGGTACATTTCCCGCATAATCTGGGGAGAATAAACAACCATATTTAACGCTACAAAAGACAAGCCATATGCTTCAGAGTTTGTCTTGGAAGCCATCCGACACCTGGCTCTCCTCGCTTTTTTGTGGTGATTGGAGAGCTGTCTCACAACTCTTTCTGCAGTTAAGTGCAAATGGTTTCAGTGATTGTCTGTTATCTGAGGACAGGGGAGGATGGACTCAAATAAAAGATTATATAGTTTGTATGCCGGTGTAGTGATCTGCCAGTATTTGCTGTAGTGATTCCATCAATCCAAATGGCTCATTTTCTCTCTTCCAGAAAGAAAAACAACCACAACATGCAGAATATTTATACAAAACAATGGAAGGAGCTGCACCGGTGATTACAGGAGGACTCTTTAGGAGAAAGCAGTGGCCACTGGGCCATTAAGGCGTACATGATCATACAGGTAAAGGTAGTCTCTTGTGTAAGTACTGGGTCATTATTGACCAATGGGGTGATGTCACATCACAATGTTTGCTAGCCAGACTGTTTAAGGGGTGGTTTGCCATCGCCTTCCCTAGTAGTCTACACTTTACCCCCAGCAAGCTGGGTACTCCTTTTACTGATCTTGGAAAGATGAAAGGCTGAATCAACCTTGATCTGGCTACCTGAAACCGACTTCTGTCGGGATCGAACTCAGGTCATGAGCACAACTTTTGACTGCAGTACAGCAGTATGCCACTCTGCACCTTTGGGATTTTAGTCTCCTTTCATATGTCTGTGTGATAACTATGGTCATCAGTCATTTGGCTATCCCACCACTGATCATAGTCCATCTGGCATTGTCCAGATCTTGGGCTCTCTTTCTGTAGAACTGACTCCCTGAAACAATGAGAAGGCCTGCACTTCTTGAAGATCTTCAAACCCAGTTCCTCCAGATTAGAATGCACCTGCTCTTAACCACTGCGCCACTGCTGCATCCAACTTGCTGGGTGACCTTGGATCGGTGTCTGTCTCTCAGCCTGGCATACTTCACAGGACTGTTTTGAGGCTACAGAGGAGGAAACAATGGAATTCCCTTTGAGTCCACCCTTGGAGAGATGGGCAGGATACAAATGAAGCTAGCAAATTAAATATATAACTATGGTGGTAGAAAGTGCCGTAACATCACAGCCGCCTTGTGGTGACCCTGCCGGGTTGTCAGGACGAGAGACGTCAGAGTTAATAATTTGCCATTACCTTCCTTTGCAGAATGACTCTGGCATTCTTTGGTGAGCTCCCATCCAAGTAGTAACCAAGGCCAACCCTGCTTAGCTTCCAGAATCTGTCAAGACCAGGATAACCCCAGTCATCCACGTCAGGGCATAGAGGAAGTAAATAAATGATAATATAAATAAATAAATAGCTGCAGCTGGCTGAAACTAATGCTATTTCGTGTGACTCCTGCTTTACTCCTGCAAACTGCCTTATGCCTCCCACCCTCTCCCCTCCCCCATCAAGCTGTTTTTTTGTTTTGCATGCCTCGCTGTCCATTTACGAGGAGGCAAAATGGATTTGCTCCCGGCCACTCATTTTGTTATTTGAGTTGGGTGTTAAAGGCATTGGAGGCAGGAACTTTGGAAACTTCATGATGCTTGAAAGCTTAGAGCAATCATTAAATATTTAGTGCATCAAGAGAGAGAGAGAGAGAAAAGAAAATCCCTCTAAAAATACCAAACAGATGAAGAAGTAGAGAAAAGAAAGTGGAGTTCAAGGGCAGAATGACTCATGTGAGCCCCATGCTTGCCAGCGATCCACACTGATGGACTCCTGTTTCTTCAGTATCTGGATTATTATGGGGTGCTTCGACTCAGCTCTTTGATCAACTTCTCCACCATCACCAATAGTATTAGAAAAGGTTCTTTTTTCTTTTGGCATGCAAGTCCAAGACAAGATGGGGGGGGGGAGTTTTTGAGATGTGCCCTACTATTCCCATCTATCCTTCATCTCTATTTATATCCTAGGCTCCTTGAAACTCTGTATGTGGGTAATGTGATTTGCCAAACTGCACATGTACCTTTTATTATGTTTGCTCTGTAATAAAAGTTATGAACTTCTCTTAAATTCTGGTTTTCCTGCAGCTTTCTGACAGGAAAAACCCCTGTATGAACCATCAGACATTCCAAAGCTTGGCCTCTCACTTTGCAAGGTCTGTCCCCACTAAGTCCCCAACCTAAAATGGGACAGACCCAATAATTTGGGCAACAGTTCCATGGTATGAAAAAATCATTTTTGCCAACTGTGGTATGCATGGCATCTCAAGAGGTTGAGGAAAATTGAGTAACAGTCAGTGAAAGGGAAATTCATTTTGTTTTTAAAAGCCCCCTCACCATGATGAACAGGAGGCTGTCCTGTTCCTGTGAGGTAAAACAGCCACACAGCTGTTGTCACACTTAAGCCTGTGGGAATGTTGCTCTACTAACGTTCCCAGCTTGGGGTTGGGAAATACTTGGAGATTTTCTAGGTAGAACGTGGAGACCTCAACCAGGGTATAAAGCCATAGAGTCCACCCTCCAAGGAATTCTTCAGAGGAACTGCCCTTGATCATCTGGAGATCAATTGTAATAGCAGGAGAGCTCCAGGCTCCACATCCCATCTGTTTCCCAAGGAAGTTGAGGTCTGCCTAAGGGAAAGGGCAGATAGAAGAAGGGGAATTGTCTCAGCAAAGAATCAGGCCATTTGGAGTTTAGCTCTGTCGAGTAGTGGGGTGGAGTGGCTTAACTCTACTTCTCTGGAGAGGACAGAGTTGCGAGGCCTGCCTCTGATGATAAGCAGACCTGGTAAATACAACCTTGAAAGAGAATTCTCTGCATAACCTGTACACAAATAAATCTCCTTTGTTGTTTTATTAAACCTACTGCTTCAGGGATCTCTGTACGCTTCACACTCAATACCAAACTTTCCTCACAACAATGATCCAAAGCCTTTTACAGTTGCTACCCTATGAACACCTTGTATTGTACCTCAGGGGAAAGGTTTATATCACAAAACCAAGCTGGTCCCCCATATTCATCAGAGAATTAATGTAGGTCCCCTCAGTTTCAAGAAAGGGACTTGTTGCACCCCTTCTCTGAAGTGTTTTTATTCCTATTGTATTTCAGTTATTGTTTGTTTTCTATAAGCTACCTTGGATTCCCATTGTGAAGAAAGGTGGGATATAAATAAACAAATACATTGTCTTTATTTATCCAGGGCAGCCCCACTTTTGTATACTTTCCCGTCTTTTTTGTCCTCAGCTGAAGGGCAGGGTGTTAAAATATTTAGTGCGAGTTACTAGGATTGTTATTTCTCAAGGTTAACTCTCTCCTCAGAGCCTGTAAACATCAAATCTTCAGCTGAAGATTAGATACACCTTGCTGCTAGCCTGCACACAAGCGCATAAAGACTATAGTTCCATAAAGTATGCATCGTGCAATTTCCAGCATTGAAGACAATTAGTCTTTTCAAGTATATCTTGAATTCAAAAACACCCTCCAGTTCTAAATGTGTTATGACATGCAGTTGCTAAGTCAGTCTTCGCTTATCAGCTGTGTTTGTATCCTGCCCTTCTTCTGAAAGGTTCACGGCAACACACATAGTTCTTTGTTTCCTATGTTACTTTCTCAGCAAACCATTAAGGAAGACTGATAGAACCCAAGGTCAACTTGGCCAAAGTCTAACCCAGCAGTTCCCACTAAGAATGAGCACTGATAATTTTTATGGGTAAATTTAAAGTGAAGTAAAGCCTGTATCAAGTTCAGCATCAGAAATGTTGGTGCGGGGGGAGAGGAGGAGGAGGAGGAGGTGGAGGAGGAGGAGGAGGAGGAGGAGGAGAAGAAGAAGGAGGAGGAGGAGGAGGAGGAGTTTGGATTTATATCCCCCCTTTCTCTCCTGCAGGAGACTCAAAGGGGCTTACAATCTCCTTGCCCTTCCCCTCTCACAACAAACACCCTGTGAGGTAGGTGGGGCTGAGAGAGCTCCGAGAAGCTGTGACTAGCCCAAGGTCACCCAGCTGGCGTTTGTGGGAGTGTACAGGCTAATCTGAATTCCCCAGATAAGCCTCCACAGCTCAGGTGGCAGAGCTGGGAATCAAACCCGGTTCCTCCAGATTGGATACATGAGCTCTTAACCTCCTACGCCACTGCTGCTCCATGCTGGGCTGAACTTGCCTGGGATAGTTGGAAAGCATCAGTGGGGGACAGAATGCGCTGCTGAGCCTGCCCAGCACGACATGGACTTTTTTTCTCTCTCTCCTTTGCTCCCTCTGCTCTCTCCCAGGTACATGTGGGCTTGGGAAAGGGTGGCAGAGAAATTGAACAAGGTGAAAAAGCCAAATGTTATTTGACTTTTTTCAACCTCGGTGTATTTGGCTTTTTGAATACATTTGGGTTTCTCTGTGACACAGGTTTACCGAATCACCAAGCCTAGTTCCCAGCACAGTGTCTGTGGGCACCATGGTATTCATGAGGATCTTTCCTGACGCCCATCATCTTTTTAGAAGGCAAATGGGACCCAGTAGAGCTTTTCATTGTACAATCACTAAATGTCCATCTTTGTTGTTGTTAAGAAGAAAAACTGGCTACCACGGAACAGCTCGACTGTGCAAACTTTAACAGAATTGCTTTGGCAACAACGACGGCACAAAGATCTTCAGCGCATGACTGGAGGTATGCAATGTGTAAGCAAGGAAATACTTTGAAATAATAGTCAGTTTAAAAAGGCATCCTGTTGAGCAGAGCTTCTGCCTGAAATATTGAAGAGTTACTGTTCGTGTTATGTGTAACCTTATTCCCAGATATTTTGTGGTTGGCTTCAACTTGTGCGGTAGCCATTTTGTGGTTGCACCAATCTGTGTCAGGTGTGTTCAGGCTCAGAAAGTTTGGAAGCTCATGGTCTAACCCAGTGTTTCCCAACCTTTTCGAGGTCAGGGTACCCTTGACCTCACTCTTCATATCTCACGGTACCCCTGCCGCCACCCTCCACCTTCCCCTCCCATTGCCCCTGCTTGCCACACACCCCACCTTCCCCTCCCAGGGTGAAGGGAAGCACGGGGGGGGCGGCGGCTGCTGACCTTGTGGCAGGCCCTGCCCCATGGGCCAGCTCCATGTCCTTGCTGGCGCCGGTGGGAGACACCACAAAAATGAGGGGGGGGGGCTGTAGTGTTGCCATGGTACCCCTGGGACATGCTCACGGCACCCCAGGGTACCACGGTACCCTGGTTGAGAATGGCTGGTCTAACCAATACACGATGCTGTCTGTCTTCATAAATGCTGTAAACCACAGAAAAGTAGAGCGCTCAGTAATGTGTAATGATGAGCAGATGTAGAATGGTATGGAGTAGCCCAATGTGGTGTGATCTAAGAAGCTAAACAAGCTTGAATGAGGGGCCACCAAGGAAGGCTCTGTAGGGGAAGGCACTGGCAAACCACTTCTGCTTCTCACTTTATTTAACAGCCCCTTTTAAAGTCATCATAAGCCTACTGTGACTTGCTGGCCTAATGAAGAGTAGGCTTGGAAAGATAACTCCTCAGTGGGAGAACTGGGAAAATGGAGGCAATTAAGTACTTGTCCTTGCCAGACACACACACACACACCCCAGGTTCAATGAAGCTTCTTTGGAAGGAGATGAAAAACATCTGGGTTCCCTCCCACCTATCAATCCACTATTGATGCTTTCGGAAGAAATCTCATTTCAGATAGCATCTTAAGATGTCTCCAAATGTAGTCTTGTGTTCCGAGAGCCCACAGCAGGGAGATGGAGAGTTTGGTATCATGTCCAGGGTCATACAAATTCCCACTTCGGGATCAGGAATGATTTTTCCTCCAGGTCAGATTGGCCAGGGATCCTGGAGATTTTTTTAAAAGGTTCCTCTGTGGTTAGAGCGGGCCTCACTGGGGAGGTGGGGAGGGAGGTAGTTGTGAATTTACTGCAGTGTGGAAGGGATTGGACTAGATAACCCTTGAGGTACCTTCCAGCAGCATGTTTCTATGGCTCATTCCACACATGCAGAATAATGAACTTTCAAACTGCTTTCAGTGCTCTTTGAAGCTGTGCAGAATAGCAAAATCCACTTGCAAACAGTTGCGAAAGTGGTTTGAAAACGCATTATTTTGCACGTGCGGAAGGGGCCTATGTTTCTGCGTTCATATGCTCAGTTCCAGAAATTCAGGAGAAACATCCATCCAACTGCTGCATCCAAGAATTGCTATGGGCTGAAATAATGTGCAGAAGCCCTATTGTCTGTCTGTCTACCCACTTTTTGCAATGCCAGAAAATGTATGCCAATCTACCTCATGCAGTTAACTCCCACTATTGATGCCCACCCCTGCCTCCCTTTACCAATCTACAAAATTGCCAGCACTCCACCAAGCTCATGAAATTACCTCTGGGCAGTCAAAGAGATTGAAAACTATGGAAATGTGACTAAGTTCAAACTCAATGACATGCCGCTGCAGAGTGAAAATCCATCAGCTCTTCATCTAAATAAATGTTGAGTAAATTTGGTGCCTAAGTGTTGGTGAGGAACATAACTACACCATGCAGATGCTACTTCAGTGGAAGGGACAGAATAATCATTGTGAAGCATCCCAAACAGCAATTTATGGGTCATAATCCATCAGAAATCATGGCTGAGCGATGAACAAGGTCTAGGATGAGTGATTTAATATCAGACAAACAGATAAAGTTCCTACTTCTTATGGGGTAAGGCTATCATTTCATCTTGTATTTACAGTCAGGACCTTTGTGATAAACAGTCCCTCATAACGTTCCTCTTCATACACTCAAGTTATTAAACTTAATTGCATTCTTTCCCCCACATGTTTTACTAGGGTGAGAATGAATTTTCACAATGTGCTCAACATTCATAATTTCTTATAATAGTATAGTTTTCTCATGTCTTGGCAGCTATAATATTAACCCAGGCCAATAATTCTGTCAGTCAAGAAAGACTGTTCTGAGAGGAAAGGATGGAAAACTGTCACTTTTTTCAGAGTGAAGTACATAGATAACCTCTTCCATCCCTACTACTGACATCTGTTAAGAGGAAGAGAGGAAGAATCCTGAGGAAGTTAGTGACTCCCTAATTTATCCTGGCTATTTATCTGTGGTAGGGAGGGAAGGCGGCATGGGAAAGCCAGATGTAATCAGATCGTGGAAGCTAATCAGGGTTGATATTTGGGAGGGAAGACTCTGCAGAGGAAAGCAATTGCAAACCACCTCTGCTTCTCACTTGCCTTGAAAGCCTTAGAAATCCAGACCCAACTTTCTAAAAAGTGCATAGTGTAGTTTGGTCCTCATCTCCTAGGCCAGGGGTAGGGAACCTGCGGCTCTCCAGATGTTCAGGAACTACAATTCCCATCAGCCCCTACCAGCATGGCCAATTGGCCATGCTGGTAGGGGCTGATAAATGTATTCTGTTTATCAATTCCAAACTTCAAACCTACACAGCCAGCTTCTGGGGGTGCAGCGGCGTAGTTTATGCCGCTGCACCCCTGTCGGACCGTTCGCATGGTTCCGCTCCCAAACGCTACTTACCTCCTGTCTCCTTCCGTCATGTTGTGGAGGCAAGGGGACATACCCTGGAGTCGGAGGCCAGGAAGCATGTCTCCTGGCCTCCACAACGCAACGGAAGAAGACCGGACGTAAGCAGCGTTTGAGAGGGCTAGGGGAGAAACACCGGCTTCCACCTGGTGCTGTTCACATGACACCGAATGGAAGCCGGCATTTGTGAAAAACACCGTTTGAAAATGCTGTTTTGGCGGGAACAGAGCGCCACTGCATCGATTTGGTAGTGGCGCCTGTGCGAAGGGTCCCTGCCAAAATGGTGTTTTACCGGCCCAACAGCGTTGATTTTGGCCCATGCAGAAAGTTTATTTAACTAGTTTATTTAACTTTAAGGAGCTAAAAACTGAATTTGGAGCTTTCTGGATGCAAATCTAGTACTCTGCCACAGAGCCCTGGTCTCTGTCCTTCTAAGTACACATGAAACATTTTTAGATTGTGTGAGACCACTGGCCTATTGATGTCAATATTGTGTAGACTGACTTACAGACCAACACCTGTTACCAGATCCTTTTTTAAATTGATGATGCCAGGGATTGGACCTGGGAATTTCTGTGTGTGAAGCAGATGCTCTACCATTAAGAACATAAGAACATAAGAAAGAGCCTTGCTGGATCAGACCAGAGTCCATCCAGTCCAGCACTCTGCTACTCACAGTGGCCCACCAGGTGCCTTTGGAAGCTCACGTGCAGGATGTGAAAGCAATGGCCTTCTGCTGCTGCTCCCGAGCACCTGGTCTGCTGAGGCATTTGCAATCTCAGATCAAGGAGGATCAAGATTGGTTACGAGAGATCAACTTCTCCTCCATAAATCTGTCCAAGCCCCTTTTAAAGTTTTCCAGGTTAGTGGCCATCACACACCCACACCCACACCCACACACCCACACCCACACACCCACACACCCACACACACACACACACACACACACACCCCCCTGTGGCAGCATATTCCAAACACCAGTCACGTGTTGCGTAAAGAAATGTTTCCTTTTATTAGTACTAGTTCTTCCCCTCAGCATCTTCAATATATGCCCCCTGGTTTTAGTATTGTGAAAAAGAGAGAAAAATGTCTCTCTGCCAACATTTTCTACCCCATGCATAATTTTATAGACTTCAATCGTATCCCCCTCAAATGTCTCCTCTCCAAACTAAAGAGTCTCAAACGCTTCAGCCTCTCCTCAGAAGAAGAAGAGGAGGAGGAGGAGGAAGAGTTTGGATTTATACCCCCCTTTCTCTCCTGTAGGAGACTCAAAGGGGCTTGCAATCTCCTTGCCCTTCCCCCGTCACAACAAACACCCTGTGAGGTGGGTGGGACTGAGAGAGCTCCGAAAAGCTGTGACTAGTCCAAGGTCACCCAGCTGGCGTGTGTGGGAGTGTACAGGCTAATCTGAATTCCCCAGATAAGCCTCCACAACTCAAGTGGCAGAGCTGGGAATCAAACCCGGTTCCTCCAGATCAGAGCACCTGCCCTTTGCTCTTAGCCACTATGTCACTGCTGCTCCTAAGGAAGGTGCTCCAAGAACATTGAGAACATTGGGAGAACATTGGGCCATGTTCTCCCCGCAAACCCCCAAACTGATATCCCTTCTTATAGTCTACCTAGTTGGTATACTTACTGCATGAAGAAGAGCTGACAGGCTGCAATTTTCTGAAAGTTCTGTCACAGCAATAGAGGAAAGTTGCCTTCGGCTCTCATAGATAGGGAAGGAGATATGGCTTGAGAGGGAAAAGATGAAACAGTATTTCAGATTTTTTGTTTTGTTTTCTACTCAGATATCTCAATTCCCTAATCTTCAGTTGCTGGAGGACAGTTGCTGAGCAAGATAACTAAGATATTAAGGCGCACCAGTAGGTTGCATCTATTATGACTTGAGGGCAAATCTACCTGCTTTTCCTCTACTTTTGGCCATCAAATGGGAGTTCTTTAGGTTTCTCACTCATTTGAGCCTGGCTGTTCCTTCATCTAATGAATTGTACATATAGTCCAGCTCTCCAAGTGGGAATGAACCTCTCATCAAATAAGTTGCCCCTAGGCAAGAAAAACATCAGCTCAGAAGCAATTTTATTGTTAGAAACGTTGTTGAAGGGAATCAAAGGCTTGTTTTTGACACGATGCTTATCATATTCTTGTAAGAGAGTTGCCTGGATTAGCTTCATGTGCGTGCAGCTATTTGCAGATCACTGTGTGTGGCGCTTTCCACACAGACACGTTAAAACGTTTTGAGGCATAAAATAAAATGTCTCCTCCAAAGACTTCAGCATTGTTTATACCCTCTTTGGTTCCCAAAACGTTTTATTTGCAGCCTCAAATTGTTTTAAATGAATGCCCTTTTAAAATGATGCTTTAGTTGGAATGTTTTTAAAGTGGCTCCTTTTGCCTTTGTGGCCCTTCAGGATATTTTCCGTTCCTCTCTGCCGTCCCTGCATGTCCTCATCGATGCCATTTATTCTGCTCACTCCTTGCCCTCACATGTTTTTCCTGCAGGTTTTTTTTCCTGGTTTTCCTGCAAGATTCTTTATTTTGGGGGACCTTATGAAAATAGGTTCTGCCCCTGCCCTCTAGGCGAAATAGACACATTAGAACACATGTTATTTAGATGTCCCACTTTTGAAAAGCCCCGAAAGGAAATCCTCAGCCCAGCCATGATAGGTCTAATAGGCCTAAACTACAAAGATGTACTGGCCTACATATTGACAGGTAGGGACCAGAAAATTACACGGGCAACAGCCCGCTTTTGTTCTTTAACCTGCAAACACAATAAGAGACATCTGCCGGCTGAATAGTTAAGGGAGGGAAAGACTGAATAAATTGTGATCCTTAGAAGATATGGTCGGAGGCTGGAGTTTTTTTTAGCAACGTCACTATAGGTTTTAGCAAGACTGCACAAGCACTTTACAAGTGTAGCTATATTAACTTTTTAATCTTTTGTCATAATCAAATGTATTTTACATACTACTTGCTTTTTCACGAGTTGACCTTTTAGTAAAAAGTCACCGACTGTGTATAAGTACAATAATAATTATATTAGTGTCGCAAATATTCCTTCTTGTAAATACCATGGACTGTGTAATATTTAGTATAGTGCTTTTAGTACTCTTATTATAGATTACAGATTATGTAACATTTGAATAGTGCCTCTAGTACTCTTTTGTCTCTCTATATATACTATGGTAACGATACCTTGAAACTGATGTACCCTGATCTTGTACTACTGGTCGCTGACTGTAAATAAAATTACTTACTTACTTACTATTTTGGGGGAGCTGATGATTAAAAATTGGACTATAGAATGTGCAGACAAAGTATGGAAGCAATCGTTTGGACAATGTAAAAAAAAACAAGGGAGAAATCACAAAATGGCGACCAGGAATCATTTGGAGAGGGTGAGTGCGGACGTACGCCATAGTGAAGCAAGGGGCAGATTGAAAATAAGATGCACCTGAATAACCAGGGGCAGCCATTGCTGCCGTGGTGAGCAACGCAGCAAGATAAGGGGCATGCATGGCCTGGCGGCAAGCTGCAGAACCGGGTGCAATGATTGGCTCCCAGCAAAAAGGCGGGAGGAGCCTGGGTATATTAAGACGCCTTCCCCGGTCCGCGCCCTTCCCGGCGGCGAGAACCAGCAAGGCGTGGCCCACCCACCCTCCCTGTAATTAGGGTTGGCGGGAATTTTTGGGTCCTTACTGTCGCAGTCCTGGCGGGTTTGCAACGGTGTTGCACATCTGGGGAGAGAACGAGCCTTCCGGCTGGGGCTCCCAGGCTTGCGCCCTATGTAGGGCCGGGGGGTGGGCGAGGAGGGCAGGCTGGCAGGCCGGCAGGCCGGGCCGCTGCCCGACACCCCCCAGGAGTGGGGGTGGGTTGGGCCCGACGAAGGCGGCCATGGGCTTAATCTGGTGCCCGACACTCCCAGCAAGCAGCGGGAGGAAGACGGGCTGGGGGGGCGGCCTTGGGGCTCAGCCGGTGCCCGTCTCCTCAGCAGGGGCGGGAAGTGTGGAAGCATTTTGGAGTATGATCTCTGGGGCTTCCCTTCCCGCCAGTTTCCCATTCATTGGGATGTGATGTGCGACCCGTTTGCCGCCCAGCTCTGATGTAAATAGTTCTTGTTCATATGTTTGATGTTTAATAAACGGGCTGCGGCCCATTCCTTTCCAGCCTGTCGTTGTGGTGTGCTTATTGAGCGAGGGAGTCTCACCATCTGCAGCAAGTGTTTTCACGGATTTGTGCAGATAGGACTTGTATGTGATAATAAATATTTTTATAAATTGCCCCAGTATGTGGAGGAGCAAATGTTCTCTAACCTGTTTCTTTTTATACTTGTTTATAAGGATAGCAAAAAAGGAGGCACTTCTTCATTCTAAGATTGATCCGCTTGTATTTATCTATCTAGATCCCCTTTTTTCTCCCCAATGGGGATCCAGAGCAGCTTAGAACATCATTCTTCCTGCCTCCATTTTATCCTCACAGCCAGCACCCAGGGAAGCGGGTTATTCTGAGAATGGGTGACTAGCTCAAGGTCATTCAGCAAACTTCTGTGGTAAAGTGGGAATTCGAACCTGGGACTCTCAATCTAGTCTAACATCCTAACCACTACTGCACTGACTGTCTGCATGGAATTAACAACCATAATAAGTGGTAACAGCCACTACTTTAGTTAGATTTACATAGGAATGAAGAAGAAGAAGAAGAAGAAGAAGAAGAAGAAGAAGAAGAAGAAGAAGAAGAAGAAGAAGAAGAAGAAGAAGAAGAAGAAGAGGAGGAGGAGGAGGAGGAGGAGGAGGAGGAGGAGGAGGAGGAGGAGGTGGAGGAGGAGGTGGTGGTGGTGGAGGAGGAGGAGGAGGAGGAGGAGGAGTTTGGATTTATACCCTGCCTTTCTCTCCTATAAGGTGATGCAAGGTGGCATACAAACACCTTTCCCTTCGTCTCCCCATAATTAGACAGTTTCATGGAGGACAAGATGCCATGATGATTAAATGGAGCCTCCATGTTCAGAGGAAGTTGGGCAAGCAGAAGGTTTTCACCTCCATACCCCGTCCTGTATGCTTTCTATGCATCATGTTGGCCACTGTATGAACAGGATGCCAAACTATGGGAATCCATCATCTGATTCAGAGGTTTGATCCAACATGGCTGGCTTGCGGTCTTCTCTTGTCTCATATTTTTCAGCAATTTCCATTTCTCTTTTTGCTGTTGGGTTTTTTCTTAACTTGTATTTGTTTGTGTTGTGCTGAATGGCCGTTGCACAGAACTGCTGTGGTATTTATATAAACCATGTGTATCTGCCTTGCATTATGAGATACAATGCTGATTTATTGACATGAAAATAATACTGAAAAATGCTTACCTTTGATGTGGAATTATGTTTGCTCACAGGTTTCTGAGTAGTCAGCCAACTTTGTGGGAAATAAGCTTCACACACACACACACACACACACACACACACACACACACACACACACACACACACACACTAAGCTTCCTGTGTATTCACGTTCTGGAGGCAATTGCGTATTGAGCTTTCTTCTCCTAGATTTAAAAATGCTGGTTTTGTGTTAAATTTTAAGCAGCAGCAGCAATAATATCTCAACTGCCTTCTTTATAGCTGTGATTCTCGAGAGGGTTCACTACAATTCAAAGCTGTCAGCAGTTGATTTTACTATTTTATGTCATTATTTGATTGTGTTGTAATAATTTTAAGCTTTCCTTTACCTGGAAATTGCACTCTGCAGGATTATATAGGGGGCACTTGCGGATTTATTTAGTGATATTATCAGCAGTTAAGATTTTGTTTTGTATTTTTATCCTTCCTTTAAAGAAGAAGAGGCATGAGGGCATTTCCAAATTAATGAAGAGATGATTCTCATCCTAGATACCTGCGGTGATACAGTCCCCTGAAGTAGGACTATACCAATGACATTTCAGACTGGGAGTCACTTCTTTGACCCAAATCACACCTTGCCAGTTTGGAAAGAAATCATGTTCAGGATGTAAAATATGGGCAGCCCTAACATATGTCCTGGCACTGGGGTAAGACCAGCTCCAAGATCCCTTGGGGATGGAAAGTACCATCAAGTCTCAATTGACTTATGGTGATCTGATAGTGTTTTCAAGGCAAGAGACATAGGGGATTTCCCATTGCCTTCCTCTGCATAGCAACCCAACTTCCTTGGTGGTGTCCACTCCAAGAATGAACCAGAGAAGCCGGTTAGTTTCTAAGGACATTAGCCTAGCCTGGTCCATCCAGGTCAAGGCCCCAAGGTGCAAAGGAAATAGTAACTCTATCACAGTCCATAACAATCCCACCCCTATGCTACAATCACAGGGCAGCCTGCCTGTAAGATCCAAATAGGGTATACGTTCAAATACACAGAATACCCGACATTTCCAAAACCCAAACCAACTTTTGCTCTTAATTTAGTCTCCAGTGTGAGAGCTATCATGGTATAGGAGAAGTGGACTCTTAATCTGGAGAATTAGGTTTGATTCCCCACTCCTCCGCATGGCTGTTAGACTCTAATCTGATGAACCAGGTTTGTTTTCTCACTCTGATGCTGGGCGACCTTGGGCTAGTCACAGTTTTCTCTGAACTCTATCAGCCCCACCTGCCTTAGGAAATCTCAGGATTGATATGGATGTACATTCCAAAGAAGCTCACAGGACTGTGACAAGCTCTGAACATGTTTCATGGAGGGCAGGTCTATCATTGGCCACTATCCATGACAACTAAACACTCACAGGGGGAGAAGAATTTTGGGGACTGGAGACTGTTACCTGTTTAGAATGCCTGATATGCCCCTCTTTCCTGCCCCGCTGCCTTGTGCTCTGCTGAGGTGCTGCAAGCCCTGGAGCAGACTGAAGTTGAATTGGGTGAAGGGGAAGACTGTGTTATGCTTGGCTTTGCCAAAAGCCACAAGTAGACCTCCTCACCTGACAGGCTTGGCCTTCCACAAAGAACCTCATTTTATGCATTGGGAAAGGTGGTAGGATGAGAATGGGGGGCCTGTCCACATGCATTATGTGCCTTCAGTGTTGCTTCTGACTTATGAATCAATGACCTCCAAAACATCCTTTTGTCAACAGCCTTGCTCAAGTCATGCCAACTGAGGCCTGCTGCTTCCTTTACTGAGTCAATCCGTCTCGCGGTGGGTCTTCCTATTTTTTTATTATCTCCAACATTTCCTAGCATGATTGGGGGGGGGGGGCGCATTCCCTGTAACTTCAGTTTAGTCATTTTAGCTTCCAGCAGCATAATTACCAGATAAAGCTTTTCTTGAGCTGTACTTTGTCAAGCTGCAAAGGAGCACAAGGTGCGTTTGGTGCTCCCCCTGTCAAAATTATGTGTGCTGGCCAGGACAAGGCCAGACTGAAAAGTTTCTCCTTGGAATGGGATTTTATGTGTGCAGAGAACCTGAGGGAATATTCAAATGTTATTCTTATACATAATTTGCTAAGGGTTGGAATGTCCGACAACAAACCGCCAATCAATAGGGCTCACAAAGTGAGTCCTGCATGCCTATTGGTTGGAACTGTGTCCCTCACATTCCAACCACTGGCCCTGGCTCCACACCTCCCTTCCCAACACCTTTGGGCCTCAGGAAGCAAGGTGGGGGGAGAAGCAGACCCAATTCTCCATTCTGGATTCAGCATGCAGGATCGTGGCCCCACCTCCCTTCCCAAGACTTTCTACTATGCCCGCCCCCAACGGCTGTCTAGAGCCCATTGTATTTTTTCAGCACAACGGGCTTTTCTAGTAGTAGACAGATAAAATTATGCAAAAGTGCAATTATTGATTAATTGTTTACAGAGGCCAACAAAATTGATTCTATTATTTAAAAGAGTTTTTGATTATATGTTGATTATATTTGCATACATAACGAAATAAATATGTGTTGGATGTTGCTGCTTTTTCGGGTTATGTGCCCATAGTCTGGTAGTTTTCGCTC
This sequence comes from Sphaerodactylus townsendi, assembly GCF_021028975.2. Lineage (NCBI taxonomy): Eukaryota > Metazoa > Chordata > Lepidosauria > Squamata > Sphaerodactylidae > Sphaerodactylus > Sphaerodactylus townsendi. Next base: position 111,845,336 of record NC_059430.1, read on the forward strand.
CTAACATTTTGCCTGCATCTACGGCTGGCAAAAATATTAATATATTGTATCCCCCCCCCTTCAAAAACTGTAGATTCAGTCCTGCAGGAGATACATCAAAAGACCCCGGAAAGCATCAGTTTTGGGTCTGTAGAGAGCATTCATTTTGCCATTGCTTCCCAAGGAAGCCATTCTATGACTCCTCTCGCTTTTCATGGTGGCCATTTTGAAGTGACATCAAGTACCATTTCTCACAATTCCAAAAGTGGCTGTAGGATCAACAAGGTTGGAGACCACTGGTGTACACAATTGGTATCGTGAAGGCTCCAGGCGGAGGGATGTATCAAAATTTAAAGTGTTGCATAAAGTATTTTGACTGTGGAAGGATGTCCACAGAAACAATCAGTGTGTACTGCACGCCTTCACTCATGTCTTAACAAAAGTTGTGGAGGTCTTGTTTCATTTTGTTAATGATTGCATATAAAAAAAGAGATGAACTTCTCAATTGAGCCACATAAAGTGGGGGAAAGCTTTTGCTTACAAGTTTGCAGAACAAATAACGTTATTGATGCTGTGCACTGTAAATGGGTTTCTCATTATCAGGCGCTCTTAAAAGCATGAAACCACAGGCATAGAGTTTGCAAGCTTTCTTTATTGTCTTCAGTAATTGTCTGGATAATGGACTAAATAGTGCTGAAAATCCAGAGGCAGCATTAAAAAGGAGGCTGCAGTTTTGCATTTTGTCCTTGTACCTGTTGGCATGACAGCTGGCATAGCACGTCACAATGCTTCCCACATTTCTCTAATCCAAATTTCTCCCCAAAATCTTGGGGTTCAATAAATGGCCAAGATAGGCCTCAAACTGGGAGCCAGTGCCTCATCATCTTATACAACAGAGTTGTTTACAACAGTGTGCAAGAAACAACAAACCCCCTCTTCGGGGACTGTTTTCCTTCTGGTTTGGCCTTACCTGTCAGGATAATCACACACAGAACCAGTCAGAAAGCCTGAGGCCCTATAAAGCCTGGGCTTACAGGGTTTCTCCTTGACCATATTGCCAATCTGTGTGGACCTGTCTCCAACTGAGTTTAGCTCTTCATCTGCCTTCATTTGCTTAAACCAATCAGTTCCGGGAACTTGGTCCTGCCTTTCCTCATATTACTTTTCTTGCCTTTGACTCTTACAGTTGGTCTCCTCATTTGTACTTCTGAAGCGTTTTCTATCAGTCTTGTTCTCACCCATTGGGCTTTGCATTTGAGACTGCCCATGCAGACATCTGACCCTCAACTGGAGCTCATGTTGCTTCTTTTCTCTGGCTCTATTGTCCAGGAGGCTAACAAATGGTGGTGTGTGTGTGTGTGTGGGGGGGGGGGGGGTGGTCTTATTTCTGAAGCTGAATCAAGTGTATTTTAGAACATCAACATTTTTCCTATTAATAAGAATGTTTAAAGAGCATCCCACGTGGGGTTTTGCTACAGCTCCAACAAACACAAGTGTGAATTGATGAAACACTACAAAAAAGCACTCTTGGTGTGATTGTACTTACAGCTGTATATCAAGATCCTTTTTGGTGTGCATTGTTCACCGATGTGTAGGAACCGTGTGTGCTACAATAAAGTGCCACACACACAAAAAAGAATCTCGATAGATCAAACATATGGTCACATTCTCATCAGAGTTCTACTAATGTTCAAATAGGGACAGACAAATGAACTGAAGGAAAAGAAACTTGTGGTAGACTAGTCATGCCTCGATTCCAGAATTATTTTAGCATTTCTCTTAGATAAAGTAGGGAGAAGAAAGTTCAGCTGGAAATCCAACCCTCTAATCTGTAACTCTTGAATGAAGGATGCCACAAATGTTACCACAAACCTATTCAACAGTCAAACTTGCTTTGTATAACTGTGACAATGTCAAGCAGTGGAGTTGGGGGGGGGGGGGGCGGGGGGGGGGGGGGGGGGGGGGGGGGGGGGGAGGGGCAGGAAGGGGGGGGGGGGGGGAAGGGAGGGGGGGGGGGGGGGGAGGGGTGGGGGGGGGGTGAGTGGGGGGGGGGGGGGGGGGGGGGGGGGGTGGGGGGGGGGGGGGGTGGGGGGGGGGGGGGGCGGGGGGGGGGGGGGGGGGGGGGGGGGGGGGGGTTGGGCGGTCGGGGTGGGTGGGGGGGGGGGGGGGGGGGGGGGGGGGGGGGTGGGGGGGGGGGGGGGGGGGGGGGGGGTTGGGGGGGGGGGGGGGTGGGGGGGGGGGGGGGTGGGGGGGGGGGGGGGTGGGGGGGGGGGGGGGTGGGGGGGGGGGGGGGTGGGGGGGGGGGGGGGTGGGGGGGGGGGGGGGTGGGGGGGGATTTTGGTCTAACCGCAGATGCGCTCAGCACCTCTCCAGTGCTAGTCGCAAGGCTGTTAACTTTGGGCTTCAAACCCTACAATGTTAGTGAATACGAGCCTAATATATATTGAATGTATATTGAACTCACATAATGACTGTGTAATAATAGAATAATAAGAATAATAATAAGAAGAAGATAATAATAATAAGAAGAAGACGAAGACGAAGACGAAGACGAAGAAGAAGAAGAAGAAGAAGAAGAAGAAGAAGAAGAAGAAGAAGAAGAAGAGGGGGTGGGGGGGGGGGGGGGTGGGGGGGGGGGGGGGTGGGGGGGGGGGGGGGTGGGGGGGGGGGGGGGTGGGGGGGGGGGGGGGTGGGGGGGGGGGGGACTACTACTACTACTACTACTACTACTACTACTACTACTACTCTTCTTCTTCTTCTTCTTCTTTTTCTTTTTATTCTTCTTCTTCTTCCCCAGAGCACTTGCCAATCAGGGAGGTCACAGCCCAGATGATCTCACGTGAACCAACCACGCAACCCATTTGGTTTGCACTGCACAAGAACAAATTTGCCCTGCAGTTTTTCAAAACAGTGCATGCACAAAAATACTGCCACTCCAAACCGATCAGCAGCCATTCATCTTCATAAAAAAAATACTTAGACAAACACAGAACAGTAGAGGTTTTTTTTAAAAACAGAGCATTTGTGATTGATGTAGATGATTTAAGGCTGGTTTAAAGTTCTCTTCCAACAATTTTTTGATGACTGAAGCAGCAGGACAGCAAGGGTGAAAAACTGACTGTGCTGAATTGACCTGTTAGGAATGAATAGGGTGAAGCAGCTTGCTGGACATCCCCAAATGGGTCAACCATCAGCTTCCTGGTTGCAACTAGCAAACAGAAGGTCAGTCACACCAGTCCACTGTCTGGAACTCTGCGGCGCCTTCAGTGTTTGTTACCAACTAAAACCTGAGATTCGTGGAGTGGTGGTTGCACTAGAAGCCATAATCCATAATTCATGATGCAAGAAATATCGTGACCATTCAGGTGTTTAGGGAATGAGATAGTGTGGCTTAGTGGAAGAGCCTCTGCTTTGCCTGGAGATGGTCCCAGATCCAGTCTTTGACATCTCTTGTTAAAAAGAAAGAAGAGTTTGGATTTATACCACACCTTTTTCTCTTGTAAGGAGACTCAAGGCCAGAGACGTACCACCAAGGGGGCAGGGGGGCATGACACACCGTGTGCGCACTCCTGTGGGGGTTTGGTGAGGGAGTGGCAGGGGCATGGCATGGCATGGCGTTCCAGGGCAGGGGGTGTTTCAGGGTGGGACGGGGCAAAGGATGCACTGGTGCACCGGGTGCTTCCCCCCCCCCCCAATAGTTATATTCCCTCTTTGTTATCAGATCACTTTATTTCAGAATGGTATACTTTGATCTTTAGAAAGGTTGAAGCTATTGGTTTCCCTTTGGAATCACTCATACTCACAAAGGTGGAAGCCTTCAGACTAGTTAAGAATCCAAGAGAATCCACCTCTTGGATCTTGATTTTCATTATTTGACTCTTGCAGCCAAGACAACCTGCTCCCCGACTACATTATTAATCCCGTGTGAGCGTGGAATTATGACAACATATCTCGTCTGCTGATTAATCCCATCCAGAGGAGAGCTTTGGCTACTGCAAGATGTAATGTGTTGCCATCAGCTCTCCTGGAGGGAAGATTTAAGAATATAGAATGTTCCCAAAGGGTTTGTTCTTGTGATCTGGTTACAGTTGAAACACTTGACCATTCTCTGTTTGTATGCCCTAAATATGATAAGATATGCATGAAAGCAGCTTCAGGGCTTCCTGGATGACACATTGGCTTTTGATCCCTTCCAGTCCGGTTTCCGTGCTGGGCATGGGACGGAGACAGTTCTCATCGCTGTCACAGATACGCTCCGTATGCAACTCGACCAAGGCGGATCGGCGCTGCTGGTGTTGTTAGATCTCACCGCAGCGTTTGATGTGGTCGACCACGATCTTTTGACCCACCGCCTGGCCGCTTCTGGGGTCCGAGGCACTGTCCTTCAGTGGATTGCCTCGTTTCTCCGAGGGCAGAGTCAGCAAGTGTGGTGTGGGGACCAAGCCTCCCAGAGGTGCCCGCTTCATTGCGGTGTGCCCCAGGGGGCACTGGGGGTGTTTTTTTAACATCTATATGCGACCCCTTGCTCAGTTGGTACGGAGCTTTGGGCTGATCTGTCATCAATATGCTGATGACACTCAGCTCATTCTGTTGATGGAGGGGGGAGCTGCCGCCGCCCCTGCAACTCTACAGCATTGTTTGGAGGCGGTCGCTGGTTGCTTGCAACAGAGCAGGTTAAAACTTAATCCATCGAAGACGGAGATCCTTTGGCTTGGTCGTGAAGGAAAGGTTGGGGATTTCCAGCTGCCTGTGTGGGAGGGGGTCATATTGGCGCTGACCTCCTCTGTTCGCAGCCTGGGGGTCCACCTGGATTCGTCTCTTTCAATGGAGACCCAGGTGGCCCATATCACCCGGGTTGCGTTTTTCCATCTTCACCAGGCCCGACGGTTGGCTCCCTTCCTTTCCAGCACTGACCTAGCCACTGTGATCCATGCAATGGTCACCTCCAGGTTAGACTATTGTAACTCGCTCTATGCGGGCCTTCCCTTGCGTTTGATCCGGAAACTGAAACTGGTCCAGCATGCAGCGGCTCGCTTGCTCACAGGGGGAGCCTTTCGAGAACACATTCAACCTGTGTTGCGCCATCTGCATTGGCTCCCAGTTGAATTCCGAATCATCTTCAAGGTGTGGGTATTGACCTTGCTGTCTTTACGCGAGCCTCAACCTTCATACCTTCGGGACCGCGATTACCCCATATGTCCCTGCTCGACTTCTGCGCTCTGCAGATAACTTTACTGGTGTCCCTGGCCCCTCAATGATGCAGTTGGCCTCCTTACTCGGGCCAGGGCCTTCACGGCTCTGGCGCCGGCCTGGTGGAACACTTCCTCCCTCCAGTTGTCCGGGACTTCTGCGGGACTCTTGGAGAGTTCCAAGCAGGGCCTGTAAGCATCTGAGAGTTGTCTTCCACCGGGCCTTTGGTGAGACCAACCGCTGAGGGTGCTCTCTGCCTCTGCCCCTCCTTTTTTGCCCCATATGGGTCCCTTTATACTTTTAGGGATAGCCTCTTTCGTATATATTTATTTCTGGGGAGGGTCTAAACAAAGGGTTCAGGTGGGACGCTATGTTGAGAGCATCAACTGTTGTTTTAATTGTATTTATGATCCACTAATGATTTAGTGATGCATTTTATGTATGATTTTATGTTGTTCACCGCCCTGAGCCCTTCAGGGATAGGGCGGTATATTACATTAAACAAATAATAATAATAATAAAATAATAATAAATATATGAATTCTATTTTCTTGCAATGTTCTCAGTGGCAAGAGTGTTACAAGATACCCAACCTCCTGAACAGCTCTGGTGTGCTCTTTTGTGAGACTGTTGCAAATTTTATACTGGAAATTAGTCATTTTAACTGTGTTTTTTAAATCTTGTTTTACTTTGAAATTTTGTCCTGTTTTGTATGCCAATAAAGTCTTGTTGAGTTCATCCAGCAGGCTTCATGTGAACAGGTGAACAAATCCAGTTCACCATGGAGCAGGTGAACAAATTCAGTTCACCATTTAAGACAACGCTGCTCATGTGGAGGAGTGGGGAATCAAACCCAGTTCTCCCAGTTAGAGTCCACTTGTTCTTAACCGCTACACCACACTGGCTCCAGACATTAGGTGATGTGAAATACCTCAGTCTGAGAACCTGGAAAGCCACTTCCAGTCTGACCCTAATGAACCAATGGTCTGATTCAGTGTAAAGCACCTTCATGTGAGTTCCTAAACTTTTTCAGCATCATTAACATTCAGGCGGGTACCAGGGTTCAGTAAATAGAGCCAAACAGACACTTTCTAATTATATTCTCCTCAAGTGAGCCATGGACCATGAATTTAGGGGACTATCTCTCCTGATACCAGTGCTGAGACCAGTGGAAGTCCTAAAGTGCATGATTTAATTGCCCCAAGTAGAACCAGATGAGCTACAAATGCAATTGCCAGTCTTAAAATTATCCAGCCCTTTTAAAACTTACTCACAGTCTTTGACTCTTTGACCCCCTGTGGAAATGAATTATACGGGCTTGCTGTGCACAGCAAGAAGATGGATGGGTTTTTTATTGGCTCTAAATTTACTGGCTGTTAATTTCATAGCTGGCCCCCTGAATCTCATATTTCTGGGGGTGTAAAGAAAGAGAAGAAGGCCTGACAAGTTTTCCCATCATTGTCAGTCATAAAAGAGTCAATCATGTCTTTGTAAACTGTTCTCCGCTGCAGTTCCTTTGTGCCTCTTGCTTGAAAAGCAATCACACTCCTAGCTGGTGCTCCTGTTACCACCCTACTTAAAAATGTGACGCTCATTATTTGAAACATCAGGCAAATGAGCTCATAATACCTAGAAGAACAAACACCACAGAATTACAGAGCCTTTGTGGTAAAATGCAAAATGGGGTTCCACCTGTCCCAGTTCGGTGATTTCAGTGGATTCAGAAGGGTTGAATTTAGGTTGAATGCTTTAGGGTTGAATGCTTTAGGATTGCACTGTTAGGTACCTTATTTTATGCAGTTATTTCATGCTGAATCAAACCTTTGTTAATCAAGGTCAGTACTGTCAGTACAAACTTTGATAGACCAATGGTCTGTCAGGATAAGGCAGCTTTGGGTGCTGTTGTGTGCTTTATCTCACCTTGCTTTCTTGGACTCAAGGTAGTAACTGACCCTTGACATATATAACTAATAGGGTCAAGCAGAAGGAGATGTCAAAGACCCCTGTTTGAGATGCTAGAGATCCGCTGCCAGTCTGAGTAGACAATACTGGCCTTGGTAAACCAAGAGTCTAGGGCCCTTTCCGCACACGCGTGGAAACACACCTCCACCAGCATGAATTATGCCGGTGGAGGCTCGGGGACCATTCGAACACTAGCTTGCGAGCGGCCCCAACTTTCCCCTCAGCCAGAGAGAGCCGCCTCTGGTCACCCCCTTCCACTCACCACCCCATCCAGTGTCGCTCTGGAGGGCTGCAGGGATCCACCCACGCTGCCCTCGGACCTCCAGTGGTTGGAGGGCAGCATGGGCAGGGCTCTGCAGCCTTCCAGAGTGACGCTGGACGGGATGGTGAGTGGGGGGAGGGGCAAAGCAGCGTCTTCCCACTGGTGCTGTTCGCACTGCGCTGATGGGAAGATGGTGCTTTGCAAAAACCTCGCTTGTTGAGTGAGGTTAACAGTGGCGGCTTCATGCCACTCCCAGGTGGCCAGGACGGCGCTGCTGCAATGCAGCAGTGTCTCCTGTGCAAACAGCAGCCCAGGGACCGTGTTTTTGTCGTTCCTGGGTCGCTGTATTTTGCCCATGCGGAAAGGGCCTGACTCAGCATAAGGCAGCTTTGTGCACTTCTGTTAAAGCTATTTATTTTATTTTTTAAAAAAAAAATTATAATTTGATTTATAGGCCATCCTTCCCCATGACGGACCCAGGGTAGCTTACCACAATTAAATTACAACAAAGATCACAATGGTTTGTTCTGCACAACCCCCTGAAAACATTTTGCATGTCAAACCCTCCCCCCTTGAAAACACTTCCTACGTAACTACATAGACATGCCCCCACCCTGATTTTTTTTTTAAAAAAACCCTGACAGAAATAGAGTGCGAGACAGCCGGAGAGAGCTCAAAAAATGGCGCTAACAAGGAGGTCCAGGGACTGTGGAGAGGTGTAGGACATGTTTTAAAGGGATCACACAGCAAGTGAAAACGTTTTCAAAACATTTTCAAAAAAGAATCGCTAGGGAACCACAAGCAAAGAATCACTAGGGAACAGCATTTTTCAGGTAGGAAATAAAACATTTTTGGCTAAAAGCCATGCAGAACTCCATGGAGGAAACATTTTATTTCTTGCCTCAAAACGTGGGCCAATATATCATACTATGATGCCTTAATACCAAACTAACTAAGAAAAATGAACTAAAAGGGGGGGGAGAAGAAGGGGGAGAAAGGGGAAGGGAAGATAAAAGGAACCCAGTTATGATGGATTCCGTTGCTGTTGTCGACCATAGACCTGGTGGAACAACCTGGTGGAACAACTCCATCTTACAAGTCCTGTGAAACTGTGACAGGTCCCGCAGGGCCTGAGTCTTGTTCAACAGAGTGTTCCACCAGGCCAGGAACAGGCCTGAGAAGGCTCTGGCCCTGGTTGAGAAAAACTGGACATTTTTCAGGCCAGGAACCAGCCAGACGTAGAACTTTTGCCTGCAGGAGATTCCAGTTCAATCTCTGACAGTTCCTTGTGAAAGGATCAGATAGTTCTTGATGTGAAAGACTTCCGCTTGAGATCCTAGAGATCCACATCCAGTCAGAATAGTTTCACAACATGCACTACCTGACCCTTTTACCTGGAGGTGCCAGAGTGTGAACCTGGAGCCTCTTGCATGTGTAACCCCTATGCTAAGAATGGGATGACCCAGAAAGGGGTGGAGTCTGAAAAGAAGCAGAAGGCTGCAAAAACTGGTGAATTTATTTATTTGTTTGTTTGTTTGTTTGTTTGTTTGTTTGTTTGTTTGTTTGTTTGTTTGTTTGTTTGTTTGTTTGTTTGTAAACCGCCCCATCCCCTAAGGGCTCTGGGCGGTGGACAGCAAACATCATAAACAATTTAATTCAACAATAGCAGTCACATTTAAAATCAATAAATACATAAATTACATAAAATTACAGCGTTCCATGTAAGTCACATGACGTCCAGTATTAAACTATCAATAGATAAAAAGACCCCTCCCGGAGAGGGGGCGGTATAGATGTTATAGGCTCCCAAGATGATACCGTGTTTCCCCGAATATAAGACAGTGTCTTATATTAATTTTTGCTCCCAAAAATGTGCTATGTCTTATTTTCAGGGGATGTCTTATTTTTCTGTGTTCTGTTCGTCGGGCATGCTTCCAAACAAAAACTTTGCTACGTCTTACTTTCGGAGGATGCCTTATATTTCACACTTCAGCAAAACCTCTAATATGTCTTATTTTTAGGGGATGTCTTATATTCGGGGAAACAGGGTAGAGGGAGGAACAGGAAGGGCGCACACCATCAACGGCCGGCTTCCCCAAAGGCCCGGTGGAACAATTTGGTCTTACAGGCCCTGCGGAACTCTCCAAGATCCCGCAGGGCCCGGACAGATGGTGGGAGAGTGTTCCACCAGGCTGGAGCCAGGGCCATAAAGGCCCTGGCTCGGGTGGAAGCCAGCCGTATCATTGAGGGGCCGGGGACCACCAGTAAATTGGCCTCTGCTGAACGTAGAGGCCGTGCAGGGACATATGGGGTAAGGCGGTCCCGAAGGTATGAGGGCCCTAGGCTGCGCAGAGCCTTAAAGGTTAATACCCATACCTTGTGGATGATCCGGAATTCCACTGGGAGCCAGTGCAGCTGGCGCAATACAGGCTGGATATGGTCACGATAGGCACCACCTGTAAGTAGGCGCGCTGCTGCATGCTGGATCAGCTTCAGCTTCCGGATCAGGCGCAAGGGTAGGCCAGCATAGAGCGAATTACAATAGTCTAACCTGGAGGTGACCATTGCATGGATCACAGTGGCCAGGTCAGCTTGGGAGAGGAAGGGGGCCAGCCGTCGGGCCTGACGGAGATGGCAAAACGCAGCCCGGGTTGTATGGGCCACCTGGGTCTCCATTAAAAGAGACGAATCCAGGTGGACCCCCAGGCTGCGAACAGAGGGGGCCGGTGCCAATGAGGCCCCCTCCCACACCGGCGGCTGGAAATCCCCAACCTCCCCTTCGCGTCTCAGCCAGAGGATCTCCGTCTTCAATGGGTTTAGTTTTAACCTGCTCTGTTGCAACCAACCAGCGACCGCCTCCAGACAGTGCTGTAGAGCTGCAGGGGCGATGGCCGCTCTCCCCTCCATCAACAGAATGAGCTGAGTGTCATCAGCGTACTGGTGACAAATCAGCCCAAAGCTCCGTACCAACTGAGCAAGGGGTCGCATATAGATATTAAATAATAGCGGAGATAGAAGCGCACCCTGGGGCACACCGCACTGAAGCGGGCACCGTCGGGAGGGCTGATCTCTGCACCACACTTGCTGAGTCCAGTCCCGGAGAAACAAGACAATCCACTGAAGGACAGTGCCCCGCACTCCGGAAACGGCCAGGCGGTGGGCCAAAAGATCGTGGTCGACCACGTCAAACGCTGCAGTAAGATCTAACAATACCAGCAGCGCTGATCCGCCTCGGTCCAGCTGCATACGGAGCGTGTCTGTGACGGCGACAAGAACGGTCTCCGTCCCATGCTCAGCACGGAAGCCGGACTGAAAGGGGTTAAAGGAGGAAGCAAGGCTACCAGGCTGGGACCTTGATTGATTTTTATAAGCCATTAAGGTAACTGCAATGTTGTTGGGAACTAGTGGGAAGGGAGTTGTTTATTTTTGCTATATTGTAAATGTTTGAATTTATTGTTTCAGGGGTTTTGTGTATGTAAATGGTGAGAGCTTTTCTGGGGACCTTCAGTATCTTGAATCCAGGTCACCAAGCCTCTGGAGTCTCCATGAGCCAACCACCAGCAGGAAGAATGGACTTGGCATTATCAGACTGTAATTAGAAGGACTTGGAATGAAACTTGAACAGGACCTTGGAGTGTTAAGTTAAATGTTAATGTTTGATCATTGTCATATGTTAAAGAAAGTAAACCATTTTGTGTAAAATTTAGTTGTTGCAAACTCCTTCCAAGTTCTGCCCCACAGAACCCACACGCAGAGGCTACACATGCACACCAGATTCTCAGGTGCTGAGCTATACTCTTAACAAAAGCACACAAAAATGACTTGTGCTGAGCCGGGCCATTGGTATATCAAGGTCAGCGTTTTCTACTCAGAGTGGTAGTAGCTCGTTAGCATCTCAAAAAGAGGTCTTTGACATCACCTCCCATCTGATACTTTTCGATGGAGATGCTAGGGGCCACTTCAAGTCCAAGAAGACAAAGTGGGATGAAAATGTACTGAATAAACAAATAATAATCAGAGATATTCCGTATGATAAGCAGATGACCACTGGGCTGCAGCCCCAACTGGATCCCTCTTTCTAATAATATGACCTTGCAAAATCCGCTTGTGGGGGTTGTGTTTCCTCGAATTGCTTTTTCAGCTGTATTGCTGAAGGTTTTCATGGCTGGAATCAACTGGCTGTTGTGGGTTTTCTGAGCTGTGTGAGGCCCTTTCCTCACGGCAGCGACAGGGCTTCTCCACCGACATAATTTATGCCGGTGGAGGTGTGGGGACTGCTCACACGAGCAGTCCCGGCTCCCTTCCTAGCCAGAAAGCCGCCTCTTGGTCGCCCTCCCCCACTCACCTGCCTCTCCAGCGTCATTCTGGAGGGTTGCAAGGACCCGCCCACGCTGCCCTCCAACCCCTGGAGGTCAGCGGACAGCGTGGGCGGGTCCCTGCACTCCTCCAGAACGATGCTGGAGAGGCAGGTGAGTGGGAGCGATGGGGAAAGGCGTGGCTTCCCTGCGGTGCAGTTCGCACCGCGCCGAGAGGAAGCCGTCCCTTCTCAACAACCTCGCTTATAGAGCGAGGTGGGAAAATGGTGGCTTCGCACCGCTGGGGGGGAGCGAGGACGGCGCTGCTGCTGTTTTTGCCATCCCTAGAACACTGTTTTTGGCTCGTGCAGAAAGGGCCTGACTGTGATCTGGTAGCTGTTGTGCCATGGATGCGGGAAAAACATTAGGAGCAAAAACTACCAGACCACAGCCACACAGCCCAGAAAACCTACAAAGCCAGTTTTTTCATATGGTTCGAATGATGATGTTCAGAGGCGGAGCATATCTCAACTCATGTTTCTTAATATTCGAAAAGTAAAGATGGCTTTGACTCACAAATTCCTGTTCCAGTTTTTCTTCTTTGTACAAACTGGGCCATCTTTCATGTCTGTCTTCTACAGCCTGTATAAGGCAATTTTATTTAGAGCTCTCCTGCTGAGTTTATTTTAAAATTCTGTTTATCTGGACTGCCATTTTTGAGAGAGATATTTGGAGTAGCGTCCTTTCACTCTGCTCAAATATGGAGCACATTTCTTGCATCCCGGGAAGAATGGAAAGGACTACTTTGTGAAGTAGAACAGTAGGACACAACCCACTGGATTCTATGTTTTATGCACATTTCATTTTTACCTGTGCATGAATAAAGGATGTACTGTACATGTGTTATAAACATAAATGGCACACATTTGACATATAAATATCAGATAAATTCCACATGAAAGCCATGCAACATGCGGAACAATATACCCAGATCTACAAAACCAGCAGCAAACACTGGAGAACCACAACTAATGGCATAAATATCACTTTTGTCTGGCGTCTGGTATTGTTGATTGCTTGGTAGTATGTTTTGATTCCATGGGTTTGCAGGTTTGCATTCTGAGCAGAGCATTGTTTATTGATTTCAGATTATTTATATAATGTTTTAAATTTTCACAAAGTCTTTCTCAAAATCCATCTGGATAGGAGAAAGGGGTATGAACATTCTCGAGGAACAGATATTATTTCTCTGCTGTTGCTTTTGGGGGGGTCGGGGGGTTGGAAATTAGTACCTGTGAACAGGTACTAATTTTTGTGTGGTTTCTAGTCTGTTCTCTTAGACTTTCATCTCCACTTCACTCTTAATGGCACTGACTGTGCTACCCACCTATTTACTCTTTGTATCAACAAGCACCTGATTTTGTTTTTCTAGCAAGGCACCACCGCCAGCTACTTTTGGATCTAATTTTTTTTCTTTGCACAAATGCTAAATGATTAGTTTGCGCAAAAACAACCAGCTGTTTGTTACTAAATTTAGTATTCTGTAACTGTCAGGACTTGGAGAACAGAAAGCAAATATGGGCAGGAAATGCAAAAAAAATAAGAGGGACAATCAGATGATACTACAGAAGAAAAATAAACTCCCATTTTCAGTGGCTCTTTGCACATTATAGACTGCTTTGAAATCAGCACCTCTGTTAAGCTATGCCATGCCATGTAGAGGCGTAGCTCCAAGGGGGACAGGGTACATGCAACACACCAGGCGCACGCCCCTGTGGGGTGTGGTGAGGGCGTTCTGGGGGCATGGTGGGGGCATGGTGGGAGCACTCCAGGGCAGGACAGGGGTGTTCTGGGGCGGAGGATGCACTAGTGCACCGGGTGCTTTCCCCCCCTTGCTACGCCTCTGATGCCATGCGTGTGTTAAGTGCTATCAGGTCGCAGCTGACTCGTGGCAACCATATAGGGTTTTCAAGGCAAGAGACGTTCAGAGGTGGTTTGCTACTGCCTGCCTCCATGTAGGCTGAGGGAGCTTAGGCACTGCGGAAAGGGTGCCCCTGAACCGGCAGGAATTCTGCCGGTGGAGGGGTGGGGGCCGTTCACACGGGAGCCTGCGAGCGGCCTCCGCAGAGGCTGGCGCGGGAGAGGCCCCATTCCCCCCACTCACCTCATCGCCTTTGTCGCCCTGCTGGACTCCTAAGACCCGCCCACGCTGCCCTCCGACCTCCAGGGGTTGGAGGACAGCAAGGGAGGGTCTCAGCAGTCTAGTAGAGTGACGCAGGACGACGAGGTGAGTGGGATAGGAACGGGGAAAACAGCGTGTTCCCGGCGGTGCCGTTTGCACCGCGCTGGCGGGAACGCGCTGTTTTCCAAAAACCTCCCTCCAGGAGGGAGGTTTTGGGAGGTGGCCTGACGCCGCCCTGGGGATGGTGGAGGGGAGCCAGGTTGGCGCTGCTGCATTTTGGGGAGCGAGGTTGTTGGGAAATGCCGCCTTGGAGCCGCTGCCGTGCGAACCTAATGGCACTTATTTCTGTAGGACTGTAATATAAAGACTGCAAACCTAAACAGATTTGCTTTGATTTGCTTTAACTGTCAAAAGAGAATATTGTTTTCAATATTCATATGCATTTTTGTCAATGGAGTCATTTTTTCTGCTTTATGCTGCCTGTTTGGAAGATATGTTTGCACTATGGATGTATGTTGTATGGTTTTCATAGGCTATATATTACAGCATTTAGACATGCTAAGTTTATCACTCATACAAATATACATGGGGTGGTGTAAGGCTGATCTATTGGTACATTCATGTTGAAACTTTATAGAGGAAAAGTCTGGTGTGAACAAAACAGGGAATGACACAGCAATCAAGGTTTGCAGGTCCAATTCTCAAAAGGGTGAAGCGAAATCGTAATTGAGATTTTCAAGCCAAAACAGCAGGGATGAGAAATCTAGATTGTCCCTTGAGAGAGTCTCTCATTACTGCCAAGAGAAAGACACCTTAGGTTTATTTATTTTTGCTCAAGGTTTGTCTTATGTGTTGGCCGTAGGAGTATTTATATCCCCCTTACAAATTCATATTCCGTGACTGGATATGATAAAGTGATGCATCCTTACAGTAATTCAATTTCATGCTTAGGTTTTATTCATTAACAATAGTTCAGATTTAAACCAAGGCAGTTGACTGTAAGCTAAATGGAGTCTCTGTGTTCAGGGTCTCACCACTCTGCTCAACAAAATGTTTTTTTTTCTTTTACCTTATTAGGCCAATTTTTTTGGCACTTTTCTGCCCTAAGGGGCCCAAAATAGCCAATAGAAATTTCCTTTTTTGTTTGTTTGTTTGTTTAGTAGTAACAATTTTTATAATATTTTTCATTAATTTTCTCATATATAATTGACAAACAGAAAAAGAAAGAAAAGGAAAGAAAAGAAAAAAAAAGAAACAATGATACAGCTATCCATAAACTGTATATATATTGACTCTAACACATTGGATCTCAAGGTTGCAAAACTAATATCCTGCAGAGAACATTGCATAGTTTCAAAATTCATTACCTTCTAACCTTTATTTCTAAAACAGCAATAATAAGCAATTTCTGGTATCCTAACCATTAACAAATTAATATTCCAACTACCGGTATTACTATTATTCTTCCATAATTGATTCAGCCTCAAAAAAGAAATACAAAAAAACCCAGTTTTTATTTGTACTTGCAAGTCAGAATCCAAAATATGCATAAAAACAAAAACTGACCAAGTAAAAAAATACTTATTTCATAAAGACATCCAGTTTCCTCTGAACCACATAGTAAACCTTAAACCTTATACTTTCAGCACCTGGCCATTAAAAATCAAAATTAAATTAAAGTTTTAGTATCGTTATTGATAAAATAATGTGTTGTCATATTGATTGATTTTATTGTAATTTAGAATTGGAAGATTTGATTTTGTATTGGTTTTATGCTATATGTGTATGTTATATGATCACTATGTTGTTAACTGCCCCGAGCCCGAAAGGGGAGGGCAGTCTAGAAATTTGATGATGATGATGTCTCCCTTTTCTTTACTGTATCTTATTTGAACAGTTCTTAACCTTCAGAACTAATTTTTTTTATGACAAACAGAAATTTCCAAAATGCCAATTTAAATACAATTTTTTAAAAATCCAAAATGCATCTGGGGCAAGTCCTAATTCTCTGGGATGGCTGGTTAACAAAGGCAGTGGCTAACACCCATTGACTATTTCTTAAGGGATGGCACCTCTAGCCACACCCAGATTAAGTACCTGCAAGCAGAGGAGAATACAAACTCATCCCCAATGGTATTCAGCAGCTACATAGTGAGCTAGCAGGATTTTCCTTACTTCCTGCCAACAGAAAAAGTTAAAGACAAGATTTTTAGGCTGAATTAAAGTTTTCACACTGTTGAACAGAATTGTAGGATCCAGGCCAATATTGACAGGCACTGAGGATAAATTAAAGGAATGCTCATTGCCTGTCGTAACCTGCTTGACTGTGGCAAAGTATTTGCCATTACACACAGAATGCCGGAGTACATGGAATTTCACCCCATCTGTCAATGCAATTCATCCTTCCTCTAGACTGGAACTTCATACCAAAATATATCACGATGCCTAGATTAAAAGTATCTTGTATCAGCAGGTTCTTTAGGCTGATTTTGAATACTGTGATTTCTATTATACTTCCCAATTGTTTTGACATATCTCTGACTGATTGTTTTTGAGGAAGAACTGTGAAAAAAAAACACTCTTCCTGACCCAAGACGAAAAGCCAGACATAGTGGTGCCATAATGAAACCCAGAACTTGAGGGCTTTTATTAGAGTCCCAGCCAGAGATCTCAATGACACAAGCCATCTGTCTCTGTCTTCCTTGCTGGCTCACCTCATCCTTCCTCATTCCAGGATCAAATGAGCAAAGGGACTGACTGCTTGCTATAACCTGTGTAGTTTTTAGAGCTGTTTGCTATAGCTTCTGTCCTTTTTTGCCTTTCCACCCTAGCAGCACACAAAGCATTTCCAAAAGGGGCTTCCATATGCTTCCAGATTTCTTCACTTTCAAATTATGTTTGCTGAAGTTGACAATCTTGAACTATTTGATCTGGTTTCCTAAGTGGCCCCAATGCACTAGGAATTCTCCATTACTCTATTTTTGGGCCAGATTAAGAAGAAGAAGAAGAAAAAGAAGAAGAGTTTGGATTTATATCCCCCCTTTCTCTCCTGTAGGAGACTCAAAGGGGCTTGTTTTTTATTTTTTTTATTTATTTATGGGATTTTTATACCGCCCAATCCCCAAAGGGCTTACAATCTCCTTTCCCTTCCCCGCACCCCACAACAAACACCCTGTGAGGTGGGTGGGGCTGAGAGAGCTCCGAAAAGCTGTGACTAGCCCAAGGTCATACAGCTGGCATGTGTGGGAGTGCACAGGCTAATCTGAATTCCCCAGATAAGCCTCCACAGCTCAAGCGGCAGAGCAGGGAATCAAACCCGGTTCCTCCAGATTAGAATGCACCTGCTCTTAACCACTACGCCACTGCTGCTCCTTTTAAAGACAAAAGTTTAAAGACAAAACACCAGGCATCTGCAATCTGAAATAGCTTTTGGTTCATGCACACCTCCTCTCCCCTCTCCATGTTACTGATTTGATGTATTGTCAAAGGCTTTCACAGCCAGACTCAACTGGTTCTGGTGGGTTTTCCGGGCTGAAAACCCACCAGAACCAGTTACTGGGGGTGAAGCACAGCTCATCAGCCATGTGTCCTCACCTGGATGGCCCAGGCTAGCCTGATCTAATCCAAAGCTAAGCAGTACTTGGGTCACACATGCAGAATAATGCACTTTCAATCCACTTTCAATGCACTTTGCAGCTGGATTTTACTGTGCGGAACAGCAAAATCCACATGCAAACAATTGTGAAAGTGGATTGAAAGTGCATTATTCTGCATGTGCAGAAGGTCAGTACTTGAATAGGAGACTACTGAGGAAGTCCAGGGTTGCTACACAATTCTAGCTTGAGAAATACCTGGAGATTCTGGGGGTGAAGCCTAGAGAGGCTGATGTTTGGAGATGGGAGGGGTCTCGGCAGGAATAATGCCACAGCGTCCACCATCAAAGCATTTTCTCCAGGGGAACTGATCTCTGTTGTCCAGGGATCAGTTGTAATTTTGGGAGATCTCCATCTCCTGACTAGAGGATGCCAACTCTAATGCAGAGTCTGGCAATGGCAAAGTGCCTCTGAAATTCATTCATTCATTCATCCATTCATCCATTCATCCATTCATCCATTCATCCATTCATCCATCCATCCATCCATCCATCCATCCATCCATCCATCCATCCATCCATCCATCCATCCATCCATCCATCCATCCATCCATCCATCCATCCATCCATCCATCCATCCATCCATCCATCCATTCATTCATTCAATCATTCATTCATTCATTCATTCATTCATTCATTCATTCATTCATTCATTCATTCATTCATTCATTCATTCATTCATACATTTACTTACTTATTTATTTGATTTTTATCCCACCCTATCCCCACAGGGTTCAAGCTGCCTTGAAAATCTCTTGCCTTAAAAACCCTGCGGGTCATCAAAAGTTGGCTGTCACTTGGCAGCACTTTCTGCCACCAGTCAGTTGTGCCCGTTGTAATTTCTGAGTCTGCAGAGAGGCTCAGAATGAAGAATGGCTTAAAACAGCTTTAATCGGAACAGCAAATAAAACATCTTGTTTGGCAGTCCCCAAGCCTTGTTCTATTAGTTGGTTTGTGTATGTAATTTATAGTCCCATGTTTCACACAGAGACTCACGTCGGATTACTCGGTATGTGTCGATGCAATCAATAGGATGGGACATCCAATAAGCAGTGTAATAGGATCTTTTGTTTATTCCATTTGTATCCTGCCTGTTCCCGACAAGGCAGGTGTATTCCACCAATAACAATGCAGAATTTAAATACATAAATACTTAAAAGTCCTAGTATAAAGCTAAAATTAAAACCCAAAACTGAGTGGTGTGCAACACAAGGTCCAATAATAAGGGGCAAAATAATCAAATCCAAAGAAGACATTACAGATGAGTTAAGAAAAAGAGAAAGTGGGAGAGGGGAGAGGGAGGGATGGGCAGCAAGATGGAAACTGTCGCAGCCCTCAAGCATAGGCCTGGAGGAACAACTCAGTCTCGCAGGCTCTGCAAGGATGCAGCAGTTAAAATCGGGAACAAAATGAAATGAGGCAGAAGTATTATTGTACCATATTAAATGATGCTGAAATTTCATAATAGAATAATACATACAACAACAGATAGTACCTACTGTATGCAGTAGTACAGTCTCTTCCTCTTGATGAAAGCATTCTTCCTGAACCATTCTCTTATAATAAACCACTATTGCTTTATAAAATTGCCCACCTGAATAAATAATGTTTTCAGAGGTTTGTTTTTTTTTGCATGGCAAAATTGTACTGATGTTAGCACAGGGAATATCCCGGTGCAGCCTGGAGTTCTTCATGGTCCTCGAAGCTGCTTTGGGTCTGCCCCTGCGTTGCACTGCCATTTTCCCTTTTCCCCAGGGATTTCAAAAACTGCCAAATTGGAGGTTCTTTTGAAATGCCCTTGTGTGACTCCGCTTGCATGCAAACACAACGGCAGCAGAACCAGGGCCCTTTGCCCGCCTCGCCGCTCTGGACCATCCCACCGATCAGCAGGCACTGGGTGTTTGACAGAATCGGCATCCTCCCCCCCTCCCCCCTCAAAAATCCATGTGTGTTTGAGAGAATCACTCCCCTCCCTTTTGGGGCACTTTCAAACACACACATACATCGTCTAAAATCTATGTGCGTTGGACAGAATCGCCCCCCTCTGGGTCACTTTCAAACCCCCCCCCCCGTGTCTAAAATCCACAGTTTCTCCCTCATGCCATGGGGTCCTGCAGAAACAGCAGGGGCATTACATACTTGCCCTGCCTCGACTCCCAAGAAGAACCAGGGAGCCGGTGGAGTAAAAAACTAGGAAAAAGTGTTGACCACAATGCTGGATTCAGAACTACGGTCACGTGTTCTTAGGGCAAATCTCCTAACTACCAGTTCCCCAACACTATCAAATGTAAGGGAACATCTCTGCCAAATAAAGTCTGTCATTATACCCATTGGTTATCACATTCTACAAATATTCATAAAGAAGGTCATTACCACTTCGCACACTAGAGTAGCTGGTCACATATGCACCTTATGTTCCCATGATTTTGGACCAGCCCGTTTTGAGAATCCTGATTCATGCTCGCTGTAGAAACTATCAGCCCTGAAAACTGAACGTCTCCTTTAAGAACTGGGCCCTGTCTGCAAACTGCACTCGGCTGAAATTTCTCCTTCCCTTGGACCAAATAACTTCAGAGCTTCAACTATTGGAAGCTGGATTCACAGAAGATAACCAAGTATGGCTGCCTGCCCAGTTTCAACAAAAGACGGATGTTCTAAAACCAACGAACACCATGCCAGCCATTAAGGGAACTACAATGCAGAACATTTTAAAGTTAATTGGTTTTGCAATTAAAAGATGCACAGAACATGTGATGCAATTAATTTTACATAAACTTGGTCAGGAATTAAATGTAAAAGCACTTGGTTGCTTCCCTAAATGAAGCATATGTTTACTTCCAATACAAGCAGCTCCTTTGCATATCAATATGGGAGGCATTTGCAGATGGTAATACATGGCGTTTTGGACCCCATTGGGAGGTGGCGGTGGGATTTTTTCAAAAAAAAAAAAAATAGAAAGCCACAACATTATTTCCGAGATGTTCAGATCTCGTGTACAAAGGATGTCTGGAGAGGAAACACAAAGACAAAAAAGTATGTGTTAAAAAGCAGTTGTATTGGGAAGTGTAAATTAATGCGGTTTAATTGTTAAATCCAATGGCATATGGTTTTCAGCTGATAAGTGTGCACAGTAATTTGGACATTATTGACTAATTAGCTTTCCCGAACGTTCAGCCACTGAGCAAGAGGGAGGCTTCCATTCAGTCATGACAATGCTGTTTTCTCCTGGAGTCAGTTGTTGATAGGGTTGCCAACCACCTGGAGAAAAATGCCCGATGCAAGCCTGTGGGAATGCTATTTATTCCATGTCATGAAAAGCTTCTGCCCATTTTTGCACATTGAGCCTTTTCTTAAAGGGACAAGTGGGGGGGGGGGTTGCTAGGCTTGTTTGGCAATCCTTGGTGTCACATTTCCAGCCCACCCTTCCTTCAAGAATATATGTGGGGGGTGGGGGGATCAATTGATAATTGACTTATGGTGACCCCATAGAACTGTGACTGGTCCAAGGTCACCCAGCAGGCTTCATGTGAAAGAGTGAGGAATCGAACCCAGTGCTCCAAATTAGACTCTGCTACTCAGTGGTGAATCCAAAAATTTTAGTAACAGGTTCCCATGGTGGTGGGATTCAAACTGTGGCGTAGCACCAATGGGGCTGGGCGGGGCACGACGGGGGCATGGCCGGGCATTCTGGGGGCGGGGCATTCCTGGGTGGGGCTGTGGCAAGGACGCAGCTGCTGCGCCGGTCCTTGGGCGGGAAATGAATGCACACAGGCGCAGGCTGCCACACACGCCGGTGCACCTCCTGCTAGACTGCTTCAAGCTCTACATGCTACTGCTGAGAGGAGGGGCGTAACTAAGGCAAAAATCACGTGGCAAAATCACCAATCAGTAACCCCCTCTCAACACACACAAATAATTAGTAACCTACTCTCGGGAACCTGTGAGAACCTGCTGGATCCCACCTCTACTGCTACTCTAAGTCACTATACCACCCTGGCTTTCAAGTATATATGGGCATAACATATTTCATTCTCACATCAATCTCTGGTCATAGAGATGATACTGAATGTCATACTTCTAATCCTTCTTGAATTCAGGATACTCAATAAATGCGCCCTGGTTTGGCTTCATCTGTTCGCCAATCATGAACCAGGAAACTATTTTTTGTTAAACAGTTCAGAACTGTTGAATGGGTTACTTTTCAAATATCCAAACATTACAATTTAGGACAGTGTAATCAATGCTATTTCACACATGCGCACTCTCAATCTGATGAGGAGAGTTCTATATTTCTTCCTCTTCCACAGGCTAATTGTCCCTACATGCTACTGGGAAGGCAATAGTATAAAAATTTGAACATAAGTACCATCAAGTAACAACCAATTTATGGTGACCCAGCTAAGGCCTTTCAGGACAAGTGAGCGGTGGCTTACCGTTGCCTTCCTTTGCAGAGCCTTCCTTGGTGGTTTCCCATCCTTGTACTGATCCCACTATGGTTCCAAAATCTGATGAGATTTGGGCTATACCATGAACTTACATCAACACCAACAAGTGGATTTCAAGGCAGGAGATGGAACAGAAGTGGTTTGCCATTGCCTTCTTCTGAAGAGTCTTCCTTGGTGGTCTCCCATCCTTGTACCAAACCCACTTAGCTTCCAAGATACAATGAGATTGGGATATACCCAGTGGTGGGATCCAAAAATTTTAGTAACAGATTCCCATGGTGGTGGGATTCAAACAGTGGCGTAGCGCCAATGGTGCTGGGCGGGGCATGATGGGGGCGTGGCCGGGCATTCTGGGGGCGGGGCATTGCTGGGCGGGGCTGTGGCAAGGATGCAGCCGCTGCGCCGATCCTTGGGTGGGAAATGAATGCACCCAGGCGCAGGCTGCCACGCACGCCGGTGCACCTCCTGCTAGACTGCTTCAAGTTCTGCGCTCTACTGCTGAGGAGTGGAGGAGGGGCGTAACTAGGGCAAAAATCACGTGGCAAAATCACCAATTAGTAACCCCCTCTCGGCACTCACAAATAATTAGTAACCTACTCTCGGGACCTGTGAGAACCTGCTGGATCCCACCTCTGGATATACCATGTACTTATGGTGAACCCAGCAAGGAGCTTTCAAAGCCAGTGAGAGGCACAGATGGCTTGCTATTTTCTTCCTCTGCAGAGCTTTCTGTGGTGGCCTCCCATCCAGGAATCAATTCTGCTAAACTTCTGTCATCTGGGCTATGCCAGTTTACTTGTCCTCACAAATCCATCATAGCGAGCAATTGTAAATAAACTTTTTAAAAAGTCTTAACATTTACTGTACATTAAAATCAGTGTTGCCAATATTATGTCAATCATCTCCATTTTTAAAACAAATTGCAAAAAAAGTGGCATGGTACAGATACACTATTAGAATTGCAAAAAAAAGTAATGCAATTATACACATTTTTAGCATTTTTAAAATAAAAATGCTTGAAATAATGTTAATAACACAGACTTCACTGTACATCAATTGGTAAAAAATTTTCAAAAGTTTATTTATAATTGCTGGCTATAATTGATTTGAGAGGTAGTCATGGTATAACCTGATGTCGTCCAATCTCAGAAGCTATGCAGGGTTGATACATGGATAGAAAACTGCCAGGAGAGACTCTGCAGAGGAAGCCAATGACAAACCACCTCTGCTTCTCACTTGCCTTAAAGGTCCTTGCCGTAAAGTGGCTGTGACCTGTCAGCATTTTACACACACAAACATGTGTACATATTCTTGAGTCACGATTGCTTTTTTGCAGGGTTCGATCACTCCGCAGAAGTGCCCAAGATCACGTACCAAGGCAATCTCAGGTCAATTGTATGCATGACCGTTTCAAGATTGCAATGTTTTATCAAGGTGCTCTATGGATGCCCCTCTGATGTCAAACTCTGTATTCTTTGCATTTGTTCCTGAGTCCCCCCGCCGCAACCAACCTTGGGCTAAGGGAAGGTTGGGATGTTTGTATTATGCAAAGCCATCTCGCCTCCAATTCACAGACGGTGATTTTCTTTCAAGCAGCACATGTACTCCACCGCCAGCCCCTTGTACTATTTATTCGGCATTCATTATGTGTAGGACGTGGCTGACTTCAAGAAGCAGAGTCATTGCTTTGCATTTTGTTCAGAGGCAGGCTGTTAACAGAGATGCTCGGAAGACAAGCATAAGCTGGAGGGCATGGATCATTAATCAGACAGTAAAACTCAGATTTTGAGAGAAACAGACAAAATCCTGATTCTGCGGTAGAAAGACTTCTGCCAATATCCCTGCTTATATCTTCTCTCTCCCTCACTCGCCTGTGAGTTCAAAAACCAGGCAGCCCTGATTGACCATTCCTTTTGATCTTTTCTTTACCAGGGCATTTTGCTGAAGGGACGTGCGGAGTTAACCCATGCCACTTAGCTCTCGAATTCTGCAACTCAAAGGCCCTTTCCGCACGGGGCATTTACAGCGGCCCAGGGATGGCAAAAACACCGTCCCTGGGCAGCTGTTCGCACAGGAGGCGCTGCTGGATCGCAGCAGCACCGTCCTGGCCACCCAGGAGCAGCGTGAAGCTGCTCCTAATAACCTTGCTCATTTAGAGTGTTTATTCTAAAACGCCATCTTCCCATCGGCGCAGTGCAAACCGCACCACTGGGAAGACAGCGCTTTCCCCGTCCCCTCCACTCACCTCATTCTCCAGCGTGCTCTGGAGGCTGTCAGGGACCCGCCCACGCTGCCCTCCGACCTCAAGGGGTCGGAGGGCAGCGTGGGCGGGTCCCTGACAGCCTCCAGAGCAACGCTGGAGGACAAGGTGAGTGGGGGGGGGGACGCAGAAGAGGCGACTCCGTGCGAATGGCCACCATTCCTCCACTGGCATAATTTCTGCCGGTGGAGAGGCGCCCTTTCCGCTGTGCAGAAAGGGCCAGACTGTTGGAGAAGGAGTTCCATTTGCCACAATCACAGAACAGTTGGTCAAATAGCTAGGTGCTGCTTTCTTCATGATGGATTTGAGTGAGGGGGTGAAGCCAATAAGAGTGGGCTGAGTTTGCCATTGCCTCCCTCTACAAACGGACGCTTGCTGGCCTCCCAACCAAGTACTAACCAGGCTGACTCTGCTTAGTTGCTGAGACCTGACAAAATCCAGGCCAAAGCAACCATAACACCATAACATACACACACATACATAGTGAAATCCAAAAGAACAGATTTGTTTGTTTAAGATCAGGTTTAGTCAGATCGAGATGGTGGACACCTCACTCTGAAACTCAATACGTCTCATGGAAATACCTGAAAATAAGCTGCCGAGCAAATGCCTTAAAGACTACAGCTTTAAATTCCAACCAATATATTTAGAACAAGGATGGAAAAAATCTATTTCAATGCAAGTTCATACCATTGAGCCAGGGTTATGATTTGGTCGAACCAGGGTAGTGATTTGTGTTGTCCATTTGCAAAAGATTCTGCTATGCAGAAGGGCATCTTGGTCGTTCCAGATTACTTGAGTGTAACATTTCACTATCTATTTCAATGCGAAATCTATTTCAATGCAAGTTCATACCATCGAGCCAGGGTTATGATTTGGTCGAACCAGGGTTGTGATTTGTGCTGTCCATATGCAAAAGATTCTGCTATGCAGAAGGGCATCTTGGTCGTTCCAGATTACTTGAGTGTAACATTTCACTATCTATTTCAATGCGAAATCTATTTCAATGCAAGTTCATACCATCGAGCCAGGGTTATGATTTGGTCGAACCAGGGTTGTGATTTGTGCTGTCCATTTGCAAAAGATTCTGCTATGCAGAAGGGCATCTTGGTCGTTCCAGATTACTTGAGTGTAACATTTCACTATCTATTTCAGTGCGAAATCTATTTCAATACAAGTTCATATCATCGAGCCAGGGTTATGATTTGGTCGAACCAGGGTTGTGATTTGTGTTGTCCATTCGCAAAAGATTCTGCTATGCAGAAGGGCATCTTGGCCGTTCCAGATTACTTGAGTGTAACACTGATGTGCGGAGCGAGTACCACATGGCCGGGTGCACAAGGCAGTTTGCAGCGCGTAGCGAGAGGCACCGAGGCTACAGTGTTGCCGTTCTCATTACACCCGTCTCCTTCGAGTGTGAAAATGGCTGCGGCTCTCAGAGACAACATTGTTTTTGCGATGCAAACAAAAAGTGTGTCTTGTTTTCTTCCCCTGCCTGTCACTTGCGGGAAGCTTCTGCAAATATTAAAGAAAATCAAAGTGGCAATTAAGCACATGTTTCTACATGAGCCACAACAACCTCCTCCAGTTAATCTCTCTCTTTCCTTGGGATACCTCTTACCACCCAAGAATGCAGAGATGATAGATCATACTGTTGGAGATGATACAGAGGTCCTCGGAGTATCACCAACTGCACACCTTCTCTCATTAGGAATGCAAATGAGCTTGCCTTCCCTGCACCTGGCTGTCACATTTTTACCATCATAATATACTTTAATGTACTAACTCTATTATTGCAGAATCAATAAAGTGTGTGGGGGGAGGTGGGAAGGGACATGAAAAGAAACGATTTTGCTGATGGATCTGAGGAACAGACTTGATCATGTAGGCTGTTTAGTTTATAAACTGGCTTTAAAAAAAAACAAAGCTGGATGGTTTTGTTTTTGCGTGAAAACTCTGGCATCTTCCTCTAAAGGTATGTTAAGTTGCAGGTGCAAATTCTGGTATCTTCATCTAAAAGCATGTTAGGTTGCAGGTACCTGAGATCCCAGAGTTCTGCAGATAATCTGTATAGACAGCATTGAGCTAGAATGGACCATTGCTCTGACTTAATAAAAGGAATCTTCTTCTATACCAAACTGGTACATGGGTTCATAGAAGGTGGTTATGGGAAAGACAAGGAGAATGGTTTCCAAAAATGTTCTAGCTAGGGAAAGCCTGCCTGACCTGGGTGGTCATAAAATGTCATGTCCAGTTTCATCAGATTGTGGAAGTTAAGTAGGGCCAACCCTGATTGGTACTTGGATGGGAAACCACCAAAGAAATTACCCTGTAGCTGTGGAAAGGTCTACATAGGAACCACAAAATGCAGCATTCAGACCCGTATTAAGGAACACGAAAGACACTGTCGGTTTAACCATCCTGAAAAATCTTCAGCAGAACATGGTTAAACAAAACTGGACATGACATTTCATTTGAGAACACTGAAATTCTGGACAGTTCAAAAGCTTACTATGTCAGACTGCACAGGGAGGCTATTGAAATTCACAGACACCAGGACAACTTCAATAAGAAAGAAGAGACTTTAAAAATTAGCAAAGCATGGCTCCCAGTTCTTAAAAAAATGGACTGATAACCCCACCCACAATACAATGCACTCAACCACACCTTTGCATAGCAAGTTCCACCCAAACTCTTAATGATTGATTCCCCACCCTGGGACATGGACAATATACCACACTAAACTTTCCCTTCTCACTTAGACACAGTGTGAAACAGACTTTTCTCTGTGATACACCTCTGAAGGTGCCAGCCACAGATGCAGGCGAAACGTTAGGAACAAAATCCACCAGACCATGGCTACACAGCCCGGAAAACCCACCAGAACCACCAAAGAAATTGCTAGCAGAGACAGGCAATGTGAAAATACCCGTGATTGGCTCTTACTTTGAAAACACTTTAAGGTCACCATAATTTGGTTGTGACTTGATGACATTTGATGACCAAACCAGCAAATATTTGAGCATCCCTACTTTCAAGATCCTTCCCAAATGATTTCTACAATGGGTATCATTTCTTGAGAAGCAGAAGTCTAATTTCACACGTGCCTTAGCCTTAACCACACCAAATGCACACTGACATATATGTATGTCTGCTAATTCTCCATCTCAGTTCTTCAAATAAAATGCATTTGCTTGCACCTAAGCAAGTTGTAATTGGTACACATCCATAGACCTTAACTGACCCAACAGCACCCAGTGGCCATGTGGGGATTTGAACCCAAGTGTCTGAAATCCTATACAGCCTTCTAATTACTGCACGATCATTGGCTGTTTAGGAGGCTGTAAACCCTGTGAGCATTACAGTCCTGACCATGTTGTACAGTGGTTAGTGTGGCAGGTTAGGACAAACAGACAACTTCCTCCATTTCTGGATACTGGAAGTGGTGCAGGTTGGAAAGTAAGAAAGGCTGAAGCCCCCAACTACCACCACTGCTCCACAGCCATTTTGTACCCCTTAACTATTTTGAAGATGGGTCCATGTCAGACTTGAAGCAAGAATCACATCTCGTGCAATTAGACTTATCTTAGTCACAGTTCTTCTGAGCTCTCTCAGTCCCATCTACCTCACAGGGTGTTTGTTGGGGGGGGGGGGAAGGGAAAGGAGTTTGTAAGCCCTTACAGGGTGATATAAGTACAACTCTTCTTCTTCTTCTTCTTCTTCTTCTTCTTCTTCTTCTTCTTCTTCTTCTTCTTCTTCTTCTTCTTCGATTTCAAAATCCTCCATTTATCATGAACTGCTTCTCCTCAAATACAGAGGCCTCATCCACTTCTTGGCTGCTATTCATTTCGCATAGTTACCCAACATTCAGTCTGTGTGGAATAATGGCTGGGAAGGAAACCAGTGTTTTTTATCGGCAGTAACCGAACAGTGTGTAATTAGTTCCTTAGTTTCAACAGCCCAAACTCTGCTAGTTAATTATGTGCCATCTTCTTGATGGTTTCTTGGTTGCTCCAGGATTACATTGTTAAGAGACACAGTCGAGGGAGGGCGAGAAGACAAAGCAAAGAAGGTATTTTACATTCCCCCTGTGCTGCCTTTTTTCAAAGCATTTATTTTGTGAGTAGCCGCAATGTACTCTTGCGTTTGTCAATCCAGAGGCATAAAAAACCCCACCAAACTGCACTGTACAAATGACTCCTGCAAGGCTAAGTAAGGAGGAGAGTAATATGCCAGAGCTTGCAATCTCTAGCCAAAATCTATTAAGGCAGCTTTACCTGCCTGGCAAAGATGGCTCCTTAGACTGTGGGCTCTGTTCACCGTCCCTATTTGCGTGGTATATTTCTTCTGCAGTGCCTGGGAAAGCCCTAGCATGGGACAAGACAAGGTACAGACCAGGGGCTTGAAGCAGTTGGGATGGGAAGGGAGTGTCATGGACATTTTGACAATTGGGGTGCTGTGTGGTTTCCGGGCTGTATGGCTGTGTTCTAGCAGCATTCTCTCCTGACGTTTCGCCTGCATCTGTGGCTGGCATCTTCAGAGGATCTGATCTTTGACAATATTTTGACAATTACTGCCCAATCCAAGGCTTTGTTCACATTCTTTTTGGCCCTTTCTGCACAGCTCATTCATAATGAGTGTAACTCATTATGAATGAACCCGTTTCCCCCTCTCCCCTTTGCATATAAAGCTCACCCATGCAGCAAGCAGAAGCAAATGCTGCAGCTCCTTCGTATAGGGACACTTTTTTCCTTCCCAGGAGGCCTCTAGGAAACCTCTGTGGCCACGCAGTGCCCAGGCAAGAAAAGAACCCCCTCTCCCAGTTCTTTGGACTTTGGAATGGTGGGCAGCCAGAGATCCCACCTTCAAACAAGAATCTCTCCCTCCTTGCAACTGAGAATCTCCCCAAACTGAACATGACAGCCACCATCTCCAAAGAATCCACTCAAATGGTGGATGGGGGGTGGGGGAAATTGGATGCTTCCTGCTGCCGTAGTTTGCACAGACAGGCAAGCAGGAAACATTTGAAACCCAGGTTACAGGGAAATGATTGCTTGTTTAGTGATCTTCATTTGTCCGGGTTAGACTTTCTAAAACAAATCTGATCCATTGGGAAGGAGGTTTCTGGGCAAACCTCTGCCCCCAAATTGTTTTAGGTTTTTTTGGCCAAGAAGAAGAAGAAGAAGAAGAAGAAGAAGAAGAAGAAGAAGAAGAAGAAGAAGAAGAAGAAGAAGAAGAAGAAGAAGAAGAAGAAGAAGAAGAAGAAGAAGAAGAAGAAGAAGAAGAAGAAGAAGAAGAAGAAGAAGAAGAAGAAGAAGAATTTATACCCTGCTTCTCTAAACCATAGAGCAAAGCCAAAAAATGGCCGAGGACCAGGCAGACTGGCCCCCATGGGCTGCCAGGGCCTTTGAGAACAGCTTGCTCCTGGGTAGTTTGAGTGTTCCAATCGATTCGATTTCGAATACCTTTAATGGCATATAAAGAGTGTTCCAATCAAATTGAATATATAAATAAAATCCTGTTCATGCCTCAACCCATAGCTGAAAAATAAAGAAAAGTCGGTTTTTGTAGCCCTCAAGCAGTTCTGAGCAAAAGAACATGTGTCGCCATTGGTTGTGGCTCAGTGCTATACTGCAGAATCTATAGGGTTGGATCCAAACTAAATGTTCCATCAATGCAATGTAGGTTGTCTGCTTTGCCCTCCTGCTAACCCCCCCCCCCCCCCCCGGATCTCCTTGACACACTGCTCTTGAGGGAGGCTTGCTGGAGATGGTGGTGGCTGGAGATCTATTACAACCGAGCTCCAGCCAACAGAGATCTGTTCACCCAGAAAAAATGGCTGCTTTGGAAGGTGAATTTATGACATCATTCCCTGCTGCGACTCCTCCTCTCTCCAAATTCCACTGTCCTCAGGCTCCGCCCCCAAAATTTCCAGGTATTTCCTGACCTGGAGTCAGCAACCCTATCCTGGAGGGCTCAGTGGTAAATTACCAAATTAATCTGAATCCAACACTCCTTCCACTAAGTATCTCTTTGACAGAGAAAGACTTCCTCAATTAGAATATTCATGGGTTAATCCTTTCCCTAGTGGAGGATGTCTTGGTAGAAAGGAACTGTAGGACTGAACCTAGTGGAACTGAACCACAGTGTGAAAACACCACAGTGTGGTGTGAAAACGGTGTGAAAACAGTGTAAACCCTTTTACACCATTTTCACACCGTTTTCACACTGCTGTTTTTGGCCTATGTGGAATCAGCCCAGGAGACTGTAGAAGAGAAGTTTCATTCAACACAGTTCCAGTAGCACATAAGCAAACACAGATTTTTCATTTCTGCACAGTCCCAAATAGTGAGATTTTATTTATTTACTTATTGTCTGTCTTTCTCTTTGGGACTCAAGGAGGATTACATGATGGGTGGGAGCTTGTTGGACTATAAATTGAGGGCTTTTTTCTAGAAGCAGAAATGCAAACAAGGATGCAGTGAAGCTGGCGTTGTGCAAAGGCAGATGGCAGTGATTTTCAAGAGCAAGTAGAAATGTTCTGTGGGATCCAACCCCATATCTGCAAAAAAATGGACTTGAAAAGTTTCCGCAGATTTGGAAACCCAAACTTTATTTAACCCTAAACATTTCCTCCCCATCCCCACCCTCAATGTTTGGACACTTGCCAAAAGCAGAATTTTAATTGCAAATTGCATTGGAAAATTTGCTCCTCTTTGAAGAACCTATGCAAAGGAACCCAGACTGACCTAGACAGGATCAGCTCGGGTATTGCACAGTTGGGTTGCTGTCCCTAAAAACAGAGATCTTGAGCCAAGTTTTGCTAGCCCTCAGTGTTTGGGCACTTGCCAAAAGCAGATCCTATTAAATTTGGTTGCACTGGACTGATATAAAGCCGGAGATGCCTGAAAGCCTTTATTACAGATTTCCTTCTGCTCAGAAATGACTTCTCCTCATGACATTAATGCCAGCTGAATGATGTTCTTTTTCCTTTTTTTACCATTGACGAAATGTAAATTTATTTCTGCCTTTCCAGTGGCACACACTCCTCTTATCTGCATGTTGCAGTTCCAGGCATAAATAGGAAAAGACGAACTCCTTCAAGATATCCTGTGTAGACATAAGCTAAGCACTCTAGCCACTAACTAATCCAGGCAAGGAATTTCAAAACACGGATTAGTTTTGTATTAATTATGTGAGATAAGCAGGGACTAGGAAAGGCAGACAGAGCAAGAAGAGGCCCTCCTCTTCAATGCCTGTTAAGGATTAGGCCAGGTCTACATCTGGGCTTAGGCATGTATTGGAGTGGGCAGGGGTGGGAAACATCCTGAGGTAGTAGAGCAGACTAAACCTCGGTTGTCATCTTCCAGGTTGAGAATGGAATTCCCTCCCAAATACCATGGATCTTCAGTCCCCCTTAAGGACACGGCAGTTTCAGACACCAGACCAAGAAGGAAAGAGGAGAGAGGTCCCAAAACAAAAGCAAAAAAAAAAAAAGGAAGCTACCAAGTTAAGACTTCTGCAAAATATAAACAAAATAACCACACCATCCTACACTCTGAAGGCAACTGGTTTGAAAAAATAAATATCTCCTCAGGTGGGTCATTGTTATCTCTCATCACATTGGTATAATGGCAAATGCTTTTGATTCAATCTTAGTCAAGAACACATGAACCACGTATTTCATCTCTAATTAATGGGGGGTTTAAAAACAAATTGAAGAAGGTGATTGTGGTGGGTTTTCCGGGCTCTGTGGCCGTGGTCTGGTAGATCTTGTTCCTAACATTTCGCCTGCATCTGTGGCTGGCATCTTCAGAGGTGTATCACAGAGAGAAGTCTGTTACACACTGTGTCTAGTGAGAAGGGAATGTTTAATGGGGTATATATTGTCCATGCCCCAGGGTGGGGAACCAATCAGTGTCTGGGTAGAACTTGCTATGCAAAGGTGTGGTTGAGTGCATTGTATTGCAGGTGGGGTTATCAGTCCATTTACATTTGTAGTCACATTTGCATTCCCTGCAGCGGCAGCAGTATTGGTGAATGCAAATCCTGTGTCTGGGTGGAATCCATTGTCCATGAACTTAGCAGGCCCTTGGCCTTTGATTCTGGTGTTGTAAAGTACTGGTAGCCAAGCTTTGTTAATTCTCAGAGTATCTTCTTTCTTGTTGAAGTTGTCCTGATGTTTGTGAATTTCAATGGCCTTCCTGTGCCATCTGACACAGTAACCTTCCAAATTGTCCAGAGGTTCAGTGTTTCCAAATAAAATGTTATGTCCAGTTTTGTTTAGGACATGGTCTGCTACTGCAGATTTTTCAGGATGGTTAAGCCAACAGTGTCTTTCGTGCTCCTTAATACGAGTCTGAATGCTGCGTAAATTGAAATAAACTGGGGGGGGGGGTAATTGTTTGGGTGGCGCAATCCTAGCTCCGCTAGATATTTTGCAAATGATAGTTCTTGTTTAAACACAGGTTGTCTCCAATTGTGTCTGCTGTTCCCAGAACACAGTGACTACATGAATAGCCAAGACAAGATTTTGTTGCTGTGGTATCCTTACAGTAATAAAATAATTGGATCAAAGATTAGAGCAGTAATCAGCTCTTCAGAGGATGGAGATCTGGTTCACTGTGTATGGTCATTCAGAATTCCCTGGACTGGGCATATAAGTTAAATCAGCCATCCCCAACTTTTGTAAGCCCATGGGCCCCTTTGGAATTCTGATGCAGGGTGGTGGCAGCAATCACTAAATGGCTGCTGCTGCCCCTGCTGGCAAGTCAGTGTGTGTGTAACCAATCAGAAGCCCTTCTTGGCAAAAGCCCCATCAGGCCTTTGCCTACTTTCTAAACAACCTGGGCACCGGGAAGATGCCAGTGGGAATCGCTGTGCCCACAAGAACCCCAGTGGGGATTAAAATAGTATACCTCTTTTTTGGCACATTAGGTTGAATGAGCTTTAGTAGGTAGCAAATTTCCCATAACACAAGAGGCCAGCAACCTATAAAGCTGTCAGATTTTATCCTATCAATGTCAATTATTCTTAAAGCACCTCATAAGACTGGAGGCGTCACGAGCACATTACATCAAATAAGCATTCCTCTTTACATTTAATCAGCCGGTTATGTTAATTAAAAATGAATTGATTGGAAAGGGCATTAATTGAGATTGAAAAGAGATACATTTAGGCACCCATGTAATTAGCTCAGAATAACACAGACAATAAATGTGAAATCTTATTAATACAATAACCTTGCAAAGAACATTTGAAGCCGTATCTTCCTCCTCCCCCTGCCATTTGCATAAATTTGTAGATTGTGAGTTACATAGCAATTAACACACATTAGGGAAGACAGTGTTTTGTTTTTGTTACCTTATCAAAGCCATTTACAGACAGTACACTTTTAGTTCCCTTCCTGATGCTGAGTTAAAGTTATTGAACTTTCTGAAGATGTTTGTCACATGTTGTTTCTTCTGTACACAGTCTTTTACTTCCTTGTAGTCTTCATGAGCAACCATTTCTGTGTTCAGCTGCTCACATTTCTGCAATTGCTCCAACTGAATGTTCGATGGGTTTTTCTGAGTACTGGATATACACTCCTACCTAAGGTATATGATTGGTCATTTTTTTGCCAGATTCCATTGTTCTGTGGTTCAAGGGTGAAATGCTTGCTTTGCATGCAGAATGTCCTAGGCTCAATACCACACACGTCCAAAATGTGCCTCTAATGCTACTCTATGACTAGAGACTGGCCTCATGAGAGTACAGGCGAGTGTATCAGTGACCATCCTTAATTATTGGCTCAGATTATTTTTTTCTCCCAATTTGCCTTGCCCCGCTGATTTTGAATGACAACATTCAATCCAAATGGAAACAGGCAGTGGTAACTAAAATTGTATCCTTGGAATTTTCCCCACAACTGTTATTTGGCATGGTTTCAAACAGGCCAAAGAGGCCATTAAACAGCATGTGGCAGATACAGAGCGCCAATCGGCAGAGGCATAGCTGCAAGGGAACAGGGGGCGTGACCCACCAGGCGTGCACCCCTGTGGGGATGTAGCGAGGGCATTCCGGGACAGGGCAGGACAGGGGCATTCCAGGGTGGGGTGTTGGCGTTCTGGGGCAGGGCGGGGGCGTTCCAGGGTGGGGGCATTCCGGGGCAGGGGCGGAGGACCCACCAGTGCACCAGACGCTTTCCCCCCTTACTATGCCTCTGCCAATTGGATCTAGTCTGGTCTCGCAACTTAATTGCTAGTGATTTCAGTACGTACATTACCTCTCCTATGGCGTATCTAATTAAACGTGAAGTACCAGAATATCAGAGAGCTTTTACCCTGGTGTGATGCAATGCCTTCCCTTCAGCTGTTCTTGGAGGTTGATAGAAGATTTGCTGTTGGGACAGACAATGGCCCTTTCCGCACAGCAGAAATAAAACATCTTTCAGGCTGGTTTTTTTCATTGTCCCACTGTGTTTATTCTTTTTTAGCTTTAAGCCTTTTGCTTTCTTTTAATTGTGTATACTATGTTTACCTTTTGTTGGTTTACACTGGTCTATATGTAATAAAGATTCTGTACACCTGCAGATAAACAATTCAGGTAGTAGATAATGTGAAAGGCCTATGTCTGAGACTTTGGAAAGCCACTACCCATTCATTCATTCATTCATTCATTCATTCATTCATTCATTCATTCATTCATTCATTCATTCATTCATTCATTTCTTTTTTGCTTTATAACCCGCCCTTCCCCGCCGTGAACAACAATAATATAAAAACACTACAAAACACAATGATCATGAAAGCACAAACAGTATAAAAAAAGCAGAACAACACTTACAATAGATGACGACAACCCAACCCCTCATATGTCTCCAAGAGGCCACTAACAATGAAATTAATTCAGTTCAGACGCGGTTGGCCAGATGTAAAAGCCTGATGGAACAGCTCCGTTTTACAGGCCCTGCGGAAACAGTTCATGTCCTGCAGGGCCCTGAAATTTATGGGGAGGCTGTTTCACCTGTAAAGGCCCTGGCCCTTATAGTGGTGAGCCAGATATCTTTAGGGCTAGCCTTTAGAGTGGACAATACTGACTTTGATGGGCCAGCATCTGATTCAATATGAGGCAGCTTTGTTTACTCAACTCTTTCTTTTTCTAAAGAGGGAGATAGGTGATAATGTTGCCAGGCAACTGTCAGGAGACTGGGGGTGCTGCAGAAATATGGCGGGCAGTCATCAGCAATGGTGTGATGTCACTTCCAGGGAAACCTCTCTAGGTAAAACCACAGAGTTTCTAACAATTCCAAGAGATTATGAACATCACTTCTGGGTTGAACATACCATCAGCCTGGCAGCCATGTTTCTTTTCCTCTCTAGGTAAAACCACAGAGTTTCTGGCAATTCCAAGAGATGATGAACATCACTTCTGGGATGAACATACCATCAGCCTGGCAGCCATGTTTCTTTTCCTCCCATCGCTGCTCAGAGCAGTGGTGAGAAACCAAAGCAGGGGGCTGGAGAAAGGGCCCAATTATTACCACATTTAGTTCAACAGTACTGGAGAACATGAAAAACATTTCCAATGAAACGTTAGAAAAATAGAATCACAATTGTCATCAAAGCAATATCAAAGCAATTGTTCTCTGCTACTATCTTCAAACTCTATTCCTTTCATGAGGAATCAGAAGAAATTTCTGTGAATAAATGGAAATGGGCAGCACTTGTGTTTCATGGACTGTCTACTGCCTTGCGACAGTTTGTTTCAAATTAATGGGCAAGCAAATTAGACATTCAAATACAACAGTGTATATTTTACTTTTAATTTACCTTCTATATTTCTCTCCCATTTACACATCACTGCCAAGTGGCAGATACATTGCAGAAAGGAGAGGAAATCAAAGGAACTGTCACAGAGGAAACAGAGTGGAAGAGTAGCAAATAATCTTGTAATAACTGAGAAACAAGCCTGTATTTCCTCTGGTGCTTTTCAGCAAATGCATTGTATTCATAGACTCTCAAGTTTCATCTGGTTTGTACAGCAATAATATTTTGATTACTGTGCCTAGGCATTCATGCTAGATCTAATTTTGTCTGCTGTTAGGGATGAAGAAGAAGAGTTTGGATGTCGGATATATACCCTGCTTTTCTCTCCTGTAAAGAGATTCAAGCCTGCTTATCAACTCCTTTCCCTTCCTGTTCCCACAACAGACACCTTGAGAGGCAAGTGGGCTGAGAGAGTTCTGAATGAACTGTGACTCGCCCAAAGTCACCCAGCAGGAATGTAGGCATGGGGTAACAAATCTGGTTCACCAGTTAAGAGTCTGCAGGTCAGGTGGAGGAGTAGGGAATCAAACCCAGTTCTCCAGATTAGAGTGCACCTGCTCTTAACCACTACACTATGCTGGCTCCTGGCACTGTACTCATCCACCATGCAGTCTCCACAATCTTAGAGCAGTGTGATGTCACTTCCAGGTTCATTCGGAAGTGACGTCATAGTCATACTTTCACTCCCACTGGCAGCTACCATCTCTGTGACAGCAATTTTTTCCCCCACTGGCCTACCAAGCAACATCAGGAATTGGGGGGAGCCAGTGGGAGGTGTCCAGCTATTCTAGGAAACCCTAATTGTTCCTTCCTGATTTAGGCCATTTCCTCATGGTCCAAATATCCCGGGATGGGCAAGTGAAATATCCCAGATCATGCAAGTTTTTTGCATGGTTCCCGGTGCTAAAGCAGGCCTGCTCTGGTGTTGCCTCGCAATATTTCCTTTAGCCTGGGATTTTTTAAAAATCGCCAAATTGGTGATTCTTTTCAAATATCCTGGGGTGACCCTACTGCCATGCAAACGCCATGGGAGCAGAACCAGTTTATTTTTCCCACCTCACTGCTCTGGGTTGACCAATCAAGAGGGATACTCTTGCAGTGTAAATATAAAAGGCCAGGGTTCGTGTGGAACAAACTGGAGTATTACCTCCCAGTCCTAACTCGGCTCCTGGAAAGAAACGGGCAGCTGTGCAGAGGGAGAAACCGGGATAAAATAGACCCAGGTTCAAAAACCCTCGGTAGCACACAGGTATAATTTTACCATGCGAAAACTACTTTAATGTTTTTTTTCCTGTTGCACTATGGTTTTCATTGGTTAAAGCTTGCTCCAAGATGTTTTTGCCCTGGCCTTTCTGTAAAAAAAAAAAGACACTAGCCCAGTGCAGACAACCCATCCACACTAGAGAAGGGAGAATGGGAACAATTGTGCCTGTCAGGCTTCCCCTCCCGTTGCTTCAGTGGGGCTGCCAAGTCATTTGCGTGGTGTAAACACACACCATGCACACACTTTGTCAGGAGCAGCAACCTTTAAGCAACATCATGGATTTTGGGAAAGGAGCATATGTGCAGGTACTTCTATGCACAGACACAGTGCAGATGTCTTGGTGGTCACTCAGAGATGTAGGATATAGCGAGCCCCTCATGCCTTCTCTTCCATCCTACATGGTGGGTCAACTTCCTGTGCCTATTCTTCCACCCTGCATGATCAGTCAAAATATAGACAGGTCATCGGCACAGGACTACTGGCCTAAGTGATAGGTCCATCCAGGAATGTGATTTCTATTCTTTTCCATACCAGTTGGGCGGAATTTACAGAGATTTTTTTCCATTAGTTCCACTGCCACTGTGATTCTGGGCTGCATCAGTAGAAGTATAGTGTCTAAGAGGGAAAGGGGGAGAGGCTATGAGGGTTTTTAGGAAAGGATAAGAGGAACTAGCGGAAGGGAAGGGAAAACAAGATTCCTCCTGCAAGTCCTTGCAGATTTCCCCTTGTGCCAACTAGTACCAACAAATGTTATTAGTTTCTTTTCCCTCTCTGTTTTCATTGTGACAGTAGTGAATAGAACATTTTCATTCGTTTTTTTAATTGCTTTCTAGTGTGAGAATAAAGAGGGAAAGAAACACAGAATGATATTAAAATTCATCTTCTAAAGACTGAAAAGTGCATTTTCAGATTCAGCGTGGCCCATAGGGCTCTGTTGATGACAGCGGTCTTCCTCATTTCAAAAATGGGATGTCATTCTGGAATTCTAAAAGCATGGAACTACAGCCCACCCTACCTCCAATACTGACCTTTGTACGAGTTTTGAAAAGTGGACAAAAAGACCTCCCTAAAAACGCACACAAATACAACGGTCCATTCCGCCCAAGCCCCTAAAAATATTTTGCATACGTTTTGCAAAACATTTTGCAAAAACAGTCAACAAATGTGGGCTATTGCAAGAGAATGCTGATTACGGGCCTTTCCCCACTTACCTTAAGCCCCGCGCTACTTGAGGAGAGTAGCGCAGGGCCCCCCGGCACTCCCCACGAGAGGGGCAGCAACAGCGCAGCCGCCCCGATGCTGCCGCTGTCGCGCCCCCTCAGCACGCGGCATCCCTGGCGCTCTTGCAAAGGGCGCCTTTTGATGACCCCGCACAGAGCGGGGGGTCGTGGGGACGCCCGGGCACGCACCAGGGATGCTGCGTGCTGAGAGCAGTGCGTGGCATAGGGGGGATCATGCTGAGTGGGGAAACGCCCCAAGAGGCTTCCCAATAATAGCATATTTTTTGCCCTGCTGGAAACAGGATGATGTATTCGTTATAATGGTGGTCCAACCCAGTATGGGTCCACACCTGAGCATAGCATTTCATATTTTAAAAACTATTCTGTCACTTCTGAGCTAATGTTTTCGGTCTCGCTTGTGAATTTGTTAACATTGGAAGCGAAGATGGTGTTGTGATGGCTTTTAATTGACTCGGGTTACAGGATTAAACAGTGAAGCGGTGATCCAACCCCCACCTCTGTTGTTGACTTTCCACCCAGCATATGACTCTGGGCATCATCTGTTTGGCTATAGCACATTGCATACTAATGAATCTCTTCTTGTCTTGCCAAGACATCAGGGGGTTTTTTTTTTCCTAGCTGGTGGGAACAAGGGCCCTTTTCAATGCGCCTTGCATGAGCTTGCTATTTTGCTCCAGCTTCTTGCTCAAGGCAGTCCCACGGCTGGGAGAGCTCACGAACATCCGACGGTTAGCCCAGAGGCCCAGCCGAAAGCTCCGAGGTTGTTGACAGTTTTGCTCTAGACTTGTGGGTGTGTTTCTTCCCCTCCTCTGTCCTAATTTTAATCGACTATGAAGCACTGGCATGACACCTTCTCCATATGGCCCCGACTTAATAGAGGAGATGCGCCTGCTTGTCTCCTGTGAGGGAAAATTATTTTGGCTCGGGGCTCAGGATTCATCAATTCTGTCGGAATTAGAAACGGCAATATTAGCTCGGCCTATTTGCTCCAAAACACAGACATGCACAAATGAGGAAAGCTGAGCCTTTGGCTCCTTTAAGGAGCTGTGATGGAATTTCAGATGGCAAGATCTGTCAGAGAACTGCCATCTGAGGCACATCACTGTGAAGCACATTTTATCCTTCAAAGATCAAATGAGCTGCATATATATATATTTTTAAAAAAATCTTGATCATTCATGCTTAAACAGCCAAGACATAAATAGACTGTTGATTTGCAAGGATGTTGAGTCTGGGAAAGCGACCCGTGAGTTCAGGGGCTTAAGAGGAGATCTGCCATTCATTTTCAGAGCTCAGGACGACGAGAGCTGTGGATTCTGATTTTTTTTTAAATCGTGCAATTGGTACAGAGAACGTAAAGCTCCCAGAGACAAAACAGATAGGCAAGTCATAAAACAGAGGATTACGACACCCGGCCGGAGTTGTTGCTGTGAAGATAAAATGGAGCATGCGAGGATGGTCTTATAAGTTGCTTTGGATCTCTACTGGGAAGACAAACAAAATATATGAAAGAGTCAAACTAAATATTCAGAAATAGCATATCGTTCAGTGCTGGTGTGTCAGAAAATGTATAAAACTCATAAAGCCTCCAACAGATGGTGAGAGGGGAGCTTGGAAAGTATGGCCCCCGGCACCGGAAAGAGCCTTCTGGGCAGATTAGATCTTATTTCCTTGAATCTTGGAAGTAGAGAGTGTTCTTGCTTGTTTCTTTAGAATTTGCCTTTCTGATCAGGCCCCTTCTGCACACGCAAAATAATGCGTTTTCAAACCAGTTTCACAACTGTTTGCAAGTGGATTTTGCCATTCTGCACAGCTTCAAAGAGCACTGAAAGCAGTTTGAAAGTGCATTATTCTGCATGTGCGGAATGAGCCATAGTCAGTACCAGTGGGAACCTGCAGGAATTTGGGGTGAGGGGCATCTCACTTCCTTTTCCTCACAGAAACTTAAGCTTTGAGTGCTGTGGTTGCCTAGTGGCATCCATTGAAAGAATCCATAGCTTAAAGCTGCAGGCACTTTTTATCATTTTGGTGTTTTTTTTAAACCTCCCTATTGTTATTGTCGTTATTCAAATTTCACATTTTTTCTGCAGCACTGGGGACCTTTTCCGGTTTGTAAATACTTGTTCGCAGCTCCAGTCAACAGATTTAAAGTATCCAATAATTTGGCAAACATCAGTATTAGAATATAAGATTTGGATGGGAGACTAGTAAGAAAGACGGGGGTTGCTCTGCGAGGGAGATTAAGAGCAAACCACTTATCTCTTGCTTACAGTGCCCCATAGACTGGATCATCATTATCTGGTTGTGACTTGGCAGCGCCTTCTCCTTTTCACTGAGACTCCAGGTGGATGGCACAGTGTAAGTCAATGCAGCCATAAGATGAAAACACCTTATAAACAACTCAAAAGGACTGGGCTCACAGAAATCTGAAACAAAGAACAGGTATCACACATGAAATGTTACACAATGCAGAAAATGATATTACGTAAGTAGAAAACAATATAGTGAGATCACAATTATGTATACAGTCGACAGATAATACATACAGTATGCAGTGACATAGTTCACAGTGCGGTTCTAAATAAAAGCAACTTCCTAAACCATTTTGTGGTAATTACCTTTACAAACTTGCCTAGTGATTAAAGAGAAGCCAGACGACACCTTCTGTTTTTTACCCAAGGCTGCATGCTCATGCATATTTATTTCAGAGTGAATAGGCAAGCCCTTGTTGTATGTTAATTACATCTTTTTTTCATGTGACGCCATTTCATGTGTATTGTTGTTGGTGCTGTTGGGGTTAACAGTAGCAATAATGATGTGCTAATATCATCCAGATATCAGTTTACAATATTTGTTGCTATTGGTAATGTTAATAACAAAATGGTAATGGTATCACTGTTGTACTGTGACTGATCTCTTACATTGCTGCTGTGCTATTGTTAGGTCTTGTCCCCTCAGTCAACAAACAGACTCTGGATTCTTGATCAGTAGCGTTTATTGGAAGGTTGAGAAGTACCCATCTTGAGAAAGTCAGTTCTGCCCAACCTGGATTTCTTGGAGCCCTTTATTCCCAATCGATCCCCCACTCCTTTTTCCCCAGAAAAAAATATGAAGAGAGTTGTTTAGAGGCTGAGGCGCCTCAAGGCTGCGATAGAGATAGATACAGCCAACTGGCTAGTCTCCCCACTCAGGGCAAACAGAAACATCCTGTTTCTCTTGCGAGATGACCCACCAGGGTCACTTAGCCTAGTTATCTGCAATCCATGTTAAAGCTGTAAAGGTCAGAAGAGAGAGGAAGAGGAAAGGCCCATTACATATATCAATCAGGTTACATATTATCTTGCAAGGATTACGCTGAAGTGAAAGTACCCCTCAATCACTAGACATCTCAGTTCCTGACAGGTATAGGGTGAATTTGCACCCCTGCTGCAATTTTTCGTTTGGTATAGAGAAGCACCCTCTATGGGCATTATTTCTTAATGCACAAGTGGCAAGACCCCCAAAGTATATTCACTCACAGTTTTCTTTCTGTAATCAAAAACTCTGGCTCATTCCGCACATGCACAATAATGCACTTTCAAACTGCTTTCAGTGTTCTTTGAAGCTGTGCGGAATAGCAAAATCCACTTGCGAACAGTTGTGAAAGTGGTTTGAAAACACATTATTTTGTGTGTGCGGAAGGGGCCTCTGAGATATACAACAACTCCAGAAACCTTTTTTGTTTAATTAGTTGGTCTTTTTATGCCAGTCCATAATACGAATTGAGGTACATAAATGTTCCTCAGTTTGTTAGGAGGGGAGGGTGTTTCCCAGAATATACTGATATGGGGAGGCAACTTCAAGTGTTCTGAAGAGGTATAGCTACACCTGGAGACTATTCCTTATTACCTGAAAATTATTTATCTCACTACAGAAAGCTATGTTTTGAGGGCAGTAAAATGCCTCAGATATGACCACATGACCATGTTAAAATGCCTCAGATATGACCACATGACCATGTATGAAAGTTTGTTAGTTTCCTAATACCTTAGGTTTAAAATGTAGCTATTGTTTCAGGTTGGAAACAAAAATGATAGGAATAAGTGTTAGTTATTCAGTAAGCAAAAGCAGAAGGGTGAAAATGCCCAAAACAAACCTTCCTCCTCATGTGAAAGTGTGTTTTCAGACTCAAGTTGTTCCAAAGATACACCTGCAAATTGGATACAGGGTATGAATAAACAGCAGAATTCAATTTATGTGGGTTTTTTTTTCAGAACATAGCTGTGGTGTTTAAGAAATTAAGGAAATATTTAGCCAAGTATTGTTCCTTCACTACGCAGTAACTCATAGGTTTTGTCATTATCTGGGATGAACTGTCTGCCATTTACTGTTCTCATTACAGTCTCCTAAGAGAACAAGGTCTTCCCGTTTTAATGCCACCTGTAATCTGTGACTTATGATAGCGTTCCCAGTCTGTGCCGCTTTGATCTGTTCCATATTTGAATGGGATTTTTTTTATGGCTCTGCCTCCTCTATTTTCTCTTTGTTTATGGCTTCACTAATCTGTGACAAAGGAATAAAAATAGGAGATCAATCAAATTGCAAAATACTGGAAAGGACAAACCAGGGTTGTACAAAATGCTATCCCTGAGTTGGGCTGACAATAATGAGGTCCCGGGGGAATGAAAAGCAATTCACCTCACAGGCAAAATTTGTTCACTTCAGAGGAGACTTTGCCTCTGCATGTCATGGGATGTCATACCAACTCTACTTATTGTAAGGCACTTGTATGCCCTGAGTAAAGTGAAAGGAGTAATGAGGACATGGCGGTTTAGAAAAATGTACTAAGTATTCTGTGACTAAGGGTGTCAGCATGGTGTAGTAGTTAAGAGCAGTGGACTCGAATCTGGAGAACTGGGTTCAATTCCTCGCTCCTCCACATGAAGCCTGCTAGACGACTTTGGGCCATTCACAGTTCTGTCAGAACTCTCTCAGCCTATGCAGAGGCAGGCAATGGCAAACCAACCCCAGATGTCTTTTACCTTGAAAACCCTATGGGGTTGCCATAAGTCAGTTGTGACTTAACAGCACTTACACACACGTACACATTTTCTAAGCAGCCAAGAAGTTTGGTAAAAACAGGCATTCCAGGACAATGGTTCTACCCTGTTTCCCCAAATATAAGACATCACCTGAAAATAAGACATAGTAGAGGTTTTGCTGAAGTGCGAAATATAAGGCATCCCCCGAAAGTAAGACGTAGCAAAGTTTTTGTTTGGAAGCATGCCCGACGAACAGAACAGAGAAAAATAAGACATCCCCTGAAAATAAGACATAGTGCATCTTTGGGAGCAAAAATTAATGTAAGACACTGTCTTATTTTCGGGGAAACACGGTAGAACTAAAGCTGTCTTTCTTCACACAGGAAGGGTGGGGAACCTAGATACAACCTGTGTAGACCATAACATAAGAATCATCCTTGAGATTTTCCTTTTGTAAAAAAATAATTTTAAGCCAGTGTGAACCCTCTTGAGCTACTTTTTGTTTCTTCCAACAAAAATTGATACTTAATGTCCTATGCTCTTAGTCATGCATGTTTCTTCTATAGTGACTTGGTTCTGTGTGCTATCATGGTCGCAATCCATTGGAGGAAGTGCAGACTGCTCCAGTATCTCCACTGCAGGTGACCAGAGGTGGTAGTGCAGCTATCAGCTCAATATGTGTCAGGTGACACAAGAGCCAATAGGCTTTTACTTGACCGCCTTAGTACTTTGGTCTGACTCCCCAACTGGTTTCCTCACTTCAACATAGCTGCCATTTTGCTTAGAATGCTTTTGCTTAGAAGTTGAAGACTAGCAGCTACAACCATACGAACAAGCCATCAAAGAGGCATTAAATATTAATAAGGTGGGCAGCCAGAATACAGAGAGGCCATTTAAAGGGTAATAAGTGACAAACAGCCTATTTATGCAAGCATCGGATGATTCCGGTGAGGCTTTCTCTTGGACACCTCCTCTTTTTAAGGACCAAAATGTGGAGAGAAAGGTGAGGACCCGCTGACATAAACAGTACATTCATCCAGCAGCTTCATGAATTACTTCAACAGCTTAGAAGGTTCTGATGGTTCTGGGAGATGAGAATGAAGGAAAGCTCAAAGGAGAAAGAAGATAAATCCGTTGTTTCATATTCTAAGTAGAGAGGAAACTCTGCCTTTTACTCCATGGACATCAGTAGATCATTCTCCTTAACTGGTTGCATGTGTCAGAAGAAGCCATGTAAGGAAAAATCCCCTCATTTCAAGAACCCTGGAGAGTAATAGTCCTTTTTGTAATATGTGTTCATTTGCAAGTATGCAAAG
The DNA here is from genome assembly GCF_021028975.2 of Sphaerodactylus townsendi. Taxonomy (NCBI): domain Eukaryota; kingdom Metazoa; phylum Chordata; class Lepidosauria; order Squamata; family Sphaerodactylidae; genus Sphaerodactylus; species Sphaerodactylus townsendi. The sequence goes on from NC_059430.1 coordinate 111,890,215, forward strand.
AATGCATTGAGAGGCTGGTCCTTAAGAGACCACCAATAGACTAGAAAGGTAAAGAAAATGGTGAGGCAATCTGCTTCATTTTACAACAACAACAACAAATCACGTGCAAATGTGAGCAACTGAAGGATTGGAACCCTGAAAATGAATTAGTAATCCTCTGAAGATGCCAGCCACAGATGCAGGCAAAACATCAGGAGAACAATGCTGCTAGAACACAGCCATACAGCCCGGAAACCACACAGCACCCCAATTAGTAATGTAGTTTGGAATGATGTCACAGTGTCAGGGGGATGCTATCTATGTTGTGGGGCTGTTATCTAGTTGATTGAGATACATTCCTAGAACCGTGTAACTTCTTAAAATAACAAATTGCTGCCGCTATTAAGATACATGTAACCTGCCTGCTATATGTATCCACTGTCATCTGTGCATTCTTTCCTTGATCTTTGCTTTATGGCTTCACATGATTGTAGATAACTAGGCTTCCTCTGGCCCTCTTGTCCCATGGGAACAATGTTGCCTTCGTTATCTTGTGGGGCAGAATGCCAGGTGGCTTTCTCTTGCTATATGCTGGCAACCTTGGGGCGCCTTAGCTCCAAAGGCTGTTTTTCACAAATTCTTGGGAAAACAGGAGGGGGGCTCATTCAGGGGGGCTCGTCAGAACTGGCTTTACCAGTGTGGTGCTTCAATACCTATTCAATAAACGCTACCGATCAATACTTCAGAGTCCATTTATTGGCTTAAGAGTCCGAGACCTAACACACAGGCACTCAGGTTAGGAGAATTTCCTCTTGATTTACTCTTCTCCCAGTCATCACTTCCTTGCAAGCTGAACTAGTTCTTTGGACACAAGTAGGAACACAAGAAGCTGGCTTCTACCGAGTCAGACCTTTGGTATGTCAAGGTTGGTATTGGTAGCAGCTTTCCAGGGTGTCAGTCAAGTCAAGGTCTTTCACATCACCTTTGACCGGATCCTTTTAAAGTGGAGGCAGCAGAGAATGGACCTGGGACTTCTTGCATGCTACCCAGATGCTCTACCGCTGAGCTAAGGAAAGTGCCATTTCAAAAACTGATCTTCAACTCTGAACTTGCTCTTCCATAGCAAACAAAACACATGTTTCAAAATGCAGGGCGTGTTTTAGGCCTTCCGCTAGGGTTTGTATCACCTTAATGCCTTTCCTTTGTTTTAAAACATGCAGGAGGGCATCTCTCTTAATTATTCATGGTGCAAGCTTCTTCCATCAAAGACACTGATGCAACACAGAACAATTCTTTGTGTGCAAACCATCAAAAGAAAGTGCTCCAAGAAAGATGTCCGTGGGGAGGAATACAACATAGGTAGCTACTCTTTTGAATTCCATGGGGGGTATGATCATAGGCCAGAACTTGGGGTCCATCTAGAAAACAAATTGGAAGAGACAGCATTTTAAAACAGGAAGCAGCAGTTGTGGGTAACCTTGATTTGGATAAGGGCCATGGATGCTTTGGAAATCAGTCATTGCCCTGAATCACTTTGATAATCAAAATTAACCCCCCAGCACTGTTGCTGGAGCTGAAAAGAAGAAAAAAGACAGGATTTGCTTGTCTTTTTCCTGTTCAGAGTTCTCAACAATGTTGGACAAAACAATACAGAGGAAGGGAAGAACACCTCTTTCCCTACACTGCAGACTTGATTCAAACTCAAGGCCTTGGATAGTTGCTATTATATTATATCCAATACTGAGTCTTTCAGTATCTCAAATTGGATTAGGTAAGGGTTGCCAGTATGCTGGGAGAAAAATGTCCCACCCTTCCAACATAATGGGCTGCTAGAGTTTTTCCTGGCATGGAGGTAAAAATGACTTCACATGGTAAATAATAGTCCTTAATGTGAGAAAGGGGTGGGATTTTAAAAAATTATTTTATTTGTTTATTTACTTTTGCCAGGCAGTTGGTAAATCTGAGTTTGGCCCTTGTAAAATGGCAAATGTTCAGTTCAGAGTTCAGGAGGATGCTCACATAACAATTTTCAGTTTTGCAGTGTTCACACCCTGTGTTAAAGTTGTGATAAACAGGATGTTTTCTTCGTGTGAGGAAAGGAGCAGATCACACGACCAGGCTGGAAAAAAAGCAGTCATGACTAGTTGAGACCCGAAGCTGCTTGAAAGTAGGACAAAGGGCAAGAGTTTTATGAGCAACAGGCCAAGACACATGCATAATTAGCTACTGCATATTAACTGACACACCCCGGGCTGAATAAGCGTCGTCGTTAATGAACATGGGATAGGGAAGGGGCTCCCAACATATGGGGAAGGGGCTTTAATATGTTCATGATATGTAATTGGCAGATCAGAAAGACTGGAACTCCAAGTACTTTTAGCCAATGAAGGAACGGAGAGGGGCTTGTGTGTCGAGCTAAGGGAGCTGCATATATGTGCATGTATTGTACAAGGTGAGTGGAGTCTGCCATGGCTTCCCTTTCTTTGCAAATAAAGCTATTAGAAAATCTCTCCTGTTGGCTGGCCATTTAATAAGAGGAATTTTGGGCACCGCAAAGTACGCTTCCAAATCCTGTTTTCATCCTTATTTATTAATAAACCCACTCCCCTTTCTGTGCGTATAGAAGTGCTGCTCTCTCATCCAAAATCCAATTGTCCTCCATGCTCTTTTCCTCTTTTCCCTGCCATTACTTACCCTCACTGACCCCTCTGTCTGTCTGCATCATACTACCATTAGCCAGGGTACACTAAGGCATTGGGGAAAGTGAAATAAAGGTTGGGAAGGCAGGGAAGAAGACAGAATCTCTTCCTGCCCACTTGTTGGTTGGCTGGTGACTGGCCAACCTGTCTGATCCATGCCATTAGGATGCAGGGGCTGTGACTTAGTGTATTTGCTTGTCATGCAAAATGTCCCAGGTTCAGCCCCAGCATCTCCAGGTGTGGGGATCAGGCGACAGGCGATGAGCAAGACCTTGACTCAAGAGCCTGGAGAGCGACTGCCGATCAGAGTAGGCAATCCTGACTTTCAGAGAGCAATGGTATGAAGCTGGTGAAGGAAGCTTCATGAGCATGTGTGTTCACCAGTAACAAGGCCGGGGTCAGCTGCTAAAGCAGATTTCACTGCACGTAATCAGGTAAACCAGGACGTAGAGGTATAAAGAGTGGGACGATGATGACACTAGAAAATGACTTAGCTTTCTAACACCCATCATGGTCTGGACTAGGATCTTGGAAACCCAGGTTCAAATCTTTACTCCATCATGGAATGGAAGCTTGCCAGGTGACCTTGGGCAAGTCACATACTCTCACTCTAACCTATCTTATAAGTTGTGGCAATTGTGAGGGTAAAATGGATAATGGGAGATCATTGTAGTAAGAGGTTTGGGCTCCCCATTGGGGAGAAAAGGGTTGTATAAAGTAAATGAATATGCTTGGAATTGGTCTAAAGGAAGGAGGTGTGAGTACAAAGTGCCATCAAGTCACAGCTGACTTACGATGACCTCTGGTGGGGTTTTCGAGGCAAGAGATCAGCAGCAAAGGTGGTTTACCCACCTTGCTTCTGCATAGCAACCGTGGAAATCCTTGGTTGTCTCCCATTCAAATATTAACTAAGACTGACCCTGCTTAGCTTCTGAGATCTGACAAGATCAGCAATTGCCTTTTTTGAGGGTGTAAAAGATATTAACAGAAGCATTTGAAAATTCAGATTTCCTCATTCTGGAATGAATTCAGAACGGGGCCGATTTTCAGTCTACTCTTATTCCCTAACCAACTGGCATGTTCCTGTGACACGCTGAAGTTTTCCATTTCGAAAATAATTGAGAACCCCTTCCAAGTGAAATGGCTCTTTTCACAGAAAATGAAGAAGGAAAAATACTCTGGGACTTTAGAAGACAGACAGACAGACACCTGGCACATAACACCCCAGACATAACAGTGGTAGAGAAAAAACATGTTTGGATCATAGATGTTGCTGTGCCAGTTGACAGCAGGGTAGAGGACAAAGAGCTGGAAAAGATCACAAAATACAAGGACCTACAAATTGAAGTTGAACGATTGTGGCAAAAAAAGAACAACAGTAATCCCACTAGTAGTCGGTGCTCTAGGAGGAATCCCAAGAAATCTTGAAAAACATCTGGAAAGCCTAAACTTGGACAGAACATCAGTCCACATGCTGCAGAAAGCAGCACTTCTAGGAACTGCACATATTCTACGCAAATACCTCTAATATCCTAGGTCCTTGGGAAGGACTCGATATTCAGAGATGAATTCCAGACACTTGTGCTGTGTTGTTATGTGTATAATAATAATAATAATAATAATAATAATAATAATAATAATAATAATAATAATAATAATAATAATAATAATAATAAATGTTTTAGAATGCCAAATCTTAACATGGCTCTGCCAGCAGCCTGAAAAAATTGTATAAGAAATGGTAGATGTATCTAAATGCTAGAACAAGTCATTCATGAATATAAACAGCTACATAGTGAGACTTCTCTACTTATCCCAAGGGGGAGAAAAAACGGCTGTGCTAAATGCATTTCCTCCATTCAGCATCATTATGTCCTAATGGGATTTTGCATTGAAATGTATTCAAGCCTGTACCTAGGTCATCACGAGCATCGTTGACTTTTGAAAACCAGAATATATCAAGCCCAGCTCAGTAGGGTTTTTGCCACTGCCTCTCTGCAGTTTATTACAGAAACTACACGTATCACTGTATGGCCCCTGGCATGAATAATGTGGAGATACCAAAAATGCAGTTGGCATAGCAATGACCTTAAGTGACAGGGAGCTTTGGCGTGCAGGAGGGGGTCGAAGGGGGAGTTTCACTCCAAACCAGGTCACTTCTGTCAGAATCAAAACTTTTTTTTGATGGTGTGGGATACTCCAGAAGAAACTCAGGCCCTTTCCGCACGGGCGGTTAATGGCGTCCTGGGGACGGCAAAAACGCCGTCCCCAGGGAGCCATTCGCACAGGGGGCGCAGCTGCTGTGCAGCCGCGCTGCCCTCGCGCCGCCCGACCGGCGTGAAGCCGGCGTTTCCAAACCTCGCTTGGCAAGCGAGGTTTACTGGAAACGCCGGCTTGGAGCCGCTGCCGTGCGAACGCCGGGCGCCGTCTGCCTGGCTGTTTCTGGAACCGTTCATGCAAACAGTCCCGGGGGGTTGGGTCGGTGCAGAATGCGCCGACCCAACCCCCATCGACGCCGTGCAGAAACGGCCTCAGATATAGAAAGAAGAACCTTCAAGGGTTTTTTTTACAGTTCCTAGTGGGAGGGAGTGTAGTTCAATGGTTGAGCACTTATTTTGCATGCAGACCATCCTAGATTTAGTTTCTGGAATTGCGAAGCAGGAGTATACTGCCCAGGGGGAAATATGGGGTCAAATTTCCCCGGGCTGTGGCCATTTAGTCATATAAGAAGGGGCGGAAAATCACCCCCACACTCCTTCTCCTTCGCCCCGGATGCATACACTGACTTCAAGACCTGGTGCAAAAAGCATTGTTGGGTCATGGTGGGGGAGGGTGGCCGTCCATACGGGGGGGGAGGGGAGCACGGAAAACTCAGATTTTGCACCAGGCTACATTTCTCCTAGATACACCTTTCTTGCCAAGGAAAAGGAGAAAGTTGCAGGTGATGCAAAAGACCTTGACCACAGTCCCTGTTCAGATGACAAGTCAAAGCAGACAATGCTGATCTTGAAAGACCAATTTAGTATAAGGTCACTTCACGTGGTCTTGTTAAGGAGAGGGGTTGTGGCTCAGTAAAACAACTTCTGTGTCCCATTCAGAAGGTCCCAGGTTCAATCTCAGTCATCTCCCATGAAAAGGATCAAACCAAAGGGGATGTGAACAACCAGCACCCGAATCCCTGGAGAGCTGCTGCCAGTCTGAGGCCCGTTCTGGACATGCAGAATAATGTTCTTTCAATCCATTTTCATAATTGTTTGCAAGTGAATTTTGCTATTCTGCACAGTAAAATCCAGCTGTAAAGTGCATTGAAAGTGGATTGAAAGTGCATCATTCTGCATGAGGAGAAGGGGCCAGAGTCGACAATACCAAACTTGGCAGAACGACGGTCTGACACAGAATCAGACAGCTTGATGTGTTCATGCATATTTCATATGCCTGCATTGCTCTTTCTTGTCTTTAGCTCCCTGTACAACTCGTGATGAGTCAACAACACAAGCCTTTATTGGCATATAAAACGGAACAAAGTTTTAAAACAAAACAAGGTTAAGAAATACAGTTAAAATTGCTAAAATTACTAATTTCCAGTATAAAATTTGCAACAGTTTCACAAAAGAGCACATCAGAACTGTTCAGGAGATTGGGTATCTTATAACACTCATGCCACTGAGAATATTTCAAGAAAATGGAATTCATGTATTTCATGCTATCTTATTGTATTTAGGGCATAGAAACAAAGAATGGTCAAGTGTTTCAACCGTAGTCCTATCACATGAACAAACTCTTTTAGAACGTTCCATATTCTTAAATCTTCCCTCCAGCAGAGCTGATGGCAGCACATTACATCTTGCAGTAGCCAAGGCTCTCCTCTGGGTGGGATTTATCAGCAGACGAAGATATGCTGCCATAATTCCACGCTCGCATGGGATTAATAATGTAGTCGGAGAACAGGTTGTCTTGGCAGCACGAGTCAAATTATGAAAATCAAGATCCAAGAGCCTATTCTTAACTAGTCTGAAGGCTTCCACCTTTGTGAGCATAAGGAGTGATTCCAGGGGGAAACCAATAGCTTCAACCTTTCTAAAGATCAAAGTATACCATTCTGAAATAAAGTGATCTGATAACAGAGAGGGAATATAGCTACTGGATCCCACTATGTATATGCAGCCAATATTTTATGGCCCTTATCCATGCCAAGGTTTCTAGAGTTGTTTGGCCCATCTCAATGCACAACGCAGCATAAGGCACACATCTAGGGAGCCCCATTAGTTTCCGAAGGAATTTGGAATGTAATAAATTAAATGATTTATTTATTGCCGAAATCCAAATGGGGAACTGGGTGACAGTAGCAAGGAGCCAATCCTAGCCTCAAAAACCTTCAAAGCCGCAGGAATGTATTGATTGCCTTTACTATAAAAAAAGCGATATATTGCTGTCATGTTGGTATGTGCCGAGGTAGTTACTGCTAGTCGCTGTGAGGACCATGACAAATTATACCTATAGTAAATGCCAAGGTATCGGAAATATTTGACCTGCTCAATTTTGTGGCCCTTAATTCGCCAGGACATGGGCTTCCAACTCTTAGCAAAAATGAGAACTTTAGTTTTAGCATAGTTAATTTCCAGTCTGTTCTCTTCATAATAATTAGCAAAACTGTACATTAGGCGTTTAAGGCCAATACTGGACAAGGACAATAACACTGCATCATCTGCATACAACATTAAAGGAACATGGGTAAGATGTAATTTAGGACTATGCCCATTCACAGACACCAAAGCATGAGGTAAATCATTGAGGAATAAATTGAATAAAGTAGGAGCCAGTATGCAACCTTGTTTAACCCCACGAGGAGTACTAATTCTGCTGGTTAACTGACCTTCCCCAGAGCATCTAACTTGACAAACAGTGTTGGTATACAACTGTTTGATCAGGAATAGAAGTCTGGGGTCAACATTCAATGACTTCATCTTGTCCCACAGGAGATTTCTTGTCACAGTATCAAAGGCTCCTTTTAGGTCAATAAAAGCAGCAAATAATTTAGAAACCTTTGTAGTAGCATACTTATTTACCAGATGGGAGAACTCGGGATGAGTCCTAATTCGGTCTAATTCAGGCTGAATATCCCTGTTCTTATTTAATTTCCCCATCGCTCAGCTTCTGCACATTGTGTACTCTGCAGGGCTTTAGACATTATTATAAAAACATATATAATAGTTGTAGAACATTGGTGCCGCATTTCCATTTATATCCTGTGTTTTATTAAAGGACGGTCTACTAAGATTTTATACATTTTATAATAGATTTTATATGTTCCTCAACAATTTTTGGGTTTGTGGTTTGGTATGTTTGTTATAGGGCAGTGATAGCGAACCTCTGGCACAGGTGCCAGAGGTGGTACTCGGAGCCCTCTCTGTGGGCACGCGCACACAGAGTTCATCATGTGGGGCATGTGGGGGGCGGAAAATCACACCCCCACCCCCACACACATCTAGGCTGGCCTGGGCCACTGAGCACAACGTGCACGCATCGCAGTGAGCAGGGAGGACTCGGCTGGCTGGCCTGGTGCCTGTGCTCCGGGTGGCTGCTACCCAGGGAGGGATGCAGAGGAGGCAGAGATGCTAGAGAGGCACAGAGCAGTGCACAAGGGACTTGCTGGAGGCTAGAGCAGGCTGGCCCCTGCTCGAGCGGGTGGGGCGGAGGAGGAGGGAGCCAACTGTTTTTTTCTTAACCAAAACCTCAGCATTCAGGTTTAATTGCCGGGTTGGCACTTGGCAATAAATAAGTGGGGTTTGGGTTGCAATTTGGGCACTCCGTCTCAAAAAGGTTCGCCACCACTGTTATAGGGGTATCCCCCTCCTTTTTGGGTTGTATGCTATTGAGCTTTTGACACTGATTGTTTCTGATGCTAGTTAGATCCATTTGTCAGCTTTTATGAGTTTTTAATTGCACATGGGTTTTATTATCATTGTAAGCCCCTTTGACTCCCATTCTGAAGAAAGGAAGATGGAAACGTGCTGTAAATAAATGCATCTAATTAGCATTGAGAGCCACTGTGGTGTAGTGGTTAAGGTGTTGGACTAGAACAGTGGTGGCGAACCTATGGCACTCCAGATGTTCATAGACTACAACTCCCATCAGCCCCTGCCAGCATGGCTAATTGGGAAACCCAGCTTCAAAACCCCTCTCACGCCATTGAAACTTGCTGGGTGCCCTTGGGCCAGTCACACACTCTCATCCCTGTAGTCCATGGCCTTTATATGGATAGGAGACCTCCAAAGAATACCAGCAGCATGACATGGAAGCATGTCTCTTGCCTTGAAAACCCTAAGACAGGGGTAGGGAACCTGCGGCTCTCCAGATGTTCAGGAACTACAATTCCCATCAGCCTCTGTCAGCATGGCCAATTGGCCATGCTGGTAGGGGCTGATGGGAATTGTAGTTCCTGAACATCTGGAGAGCCGCAGGTTCCCTACCCCTGCCCTAAGAGGTCACTATGTCAGCTAGACGGGAGTGGGGGAGCATCTTCGCTTCTTTTTCAGGTTCCAAGACACAAGGGAACCACGTATAGAAGTCTGGCAGAAAATGACCTCCTTCCTCTAGGGCAGGGGTCTGCAACCTGCAGCTCTCCAGTTGTTCATGGACCACAATTCCCATCAGCCCCTGCCATTATGGCCAATTGGCCATGGTGGCAGGAGCTGATGGAAATTGTAGTCCATGAACATCTGGAGAACCACAGGTTTGCAGACCCTTGCTCTAGGGCCTCCTCTGTGTTACATTTCCCAGCTGTATCATAGCCACCAAGATACAACAATCCGCAGTGCAGAAACAGCAGATGAGTAAGTTGTAACAGAGGTTAATGTAAACCTCTCCACTCCCTGATTTTCCCTCTACTCAGAGTGCAGTTTGTTTGTTTTTAATCAAGAAGATGCTCAGTGAAGCAAACAGGTGTGGATTTCATCTTAGGAAAGCTGGTCTCCAATCTGACAATCTGTCTGAAGACCCTGTGGGGAATCTCCATTTGGAATGTTTTCAGAAACAGACGGACAGCTTTCTGGCAGTTGCTGCCCCAGCTCAGCTGTGTTGTGAGCAAATGTTCTTCTGGCCTAATCTCTGCCTAATGGATGTTGATGATCAGATTCATTACTCTTTTGGGCAGATCTTCTGCCCTCTGCCCACACAGACTAGCCTTCTCCCCAGATCAACAGAGCCTCCCTTGGAGATTCAGGAAGTCAGACAGATGTTTGGCCTCCGTTTCCCCAGAGGACCTAGAACCAGCCTCCAGAGAGGAGTGTGAAAAGAGTGGATATTATGATCCTTCCCACAGGGTGCTTTTTCTCAGGCACAAATAGGAGAGCACGTAGCCATTGCCACCTGGAAAGAAAGAAGAGGAGGAGTTTGACTTTATACCTTGCTTTTCTCAACAGTAAGGAGTCTCACAGCGGCTTTCAAACTCCTTCCTCTCCTCTCCCCACAACAGACACCTTGTGAGGTAAGTGGAGCTGAGAGAGTTCTGAGACAACTGTGACTAGCCCAAAGTCACCCAGCAGGCTTTATGTGGAGAGTGGGAAAGCAAAACTGGAGCAAAGTGTGGTTCTCTACTTAAACCAAAGAACTTACATGCAGCCTCACAAGGTAGATTTTTGAGGGTTTTTTTGTCCTCTCTGGGAACGTCTTTGAACATTCAGAGATGCCCAGATTGTAGCTCTCTCAGGCCCAGTCTACAGGTGTAGCAATGAATTGCATCATTCCAAGTTTCCTTCTATCAGTGATTCTTTTGAGGTGGTAAATCAGCACTTCATGCATGGAGTCAGGGGACATCCTTTCCCCTATACTAATGCTCAATCCAAACAAACATAAGGCGCTGCTGGTCAATGGCAAAGACGCTTGAGGAATGAGCAATCAGGCTTACCTGGAAAGGGTGGCACTTCACCTGAAAGAACAGGTTCATAGCTTGGGACTATGTTTCAGTCTTGGCCTACAGTTGGAGATGTGGATCTTCTCTGTAGGAAATAGCCCAATCCTTTTTGTTGCAATCCTAACAGTCTTTTTTGTTGCCCACTGGCACCTTGGCGTTGTCTGCAAACACCTCGGGTGCTACTGGGAGGAAATAGGGGTGAAGAATGCATGTCAGTGTCATGCCAGCATGCTTACATCACCTTTGGTTAAAACTCGAAGTGACAAAGGGGGTGCTCTAGCATTTCACAAAAACCTTTATGGTAAAATCATAGAGCTTTTCTGAAATGCTACAGAGTCCTTCTACATCACCTCCAGTTTTGACCAGAAATTACATTAAGTGCACTGGTGCACTGGTGTGCACACTCCAGGCCTCATCCCTGGTTCCCCCCAGGAATTACCAGCTGCACCATTGCAACCCTCGGACTTGGCTGGCATGGTGTAGCAGGACTCTTCAGCCTGGACTGAAAGGCCCTTGATTTTCAGACATGGGCATACTTTCATTTTTTCCTCAGCAAACCAAGTTTTCCCCTTTTCTGCCAGCGACATTGTTGTGGTCGGCCCAGCCAGTCCATCATACGAGAAGGCAGATTTACTTAGGGGGGCTTTTGACTGGAAGCTGCTCATAACTTATTCATGATTCATTACTCATCCTTGGTTGAAAAATGGAGGAAAAGACCATTAAGTAACACCGGAATGCACATTTATTCAAGACTAAACAGATCCGTTTCCAAAGTGAGGCTGAGGATAACAAGTCGGCGAGAGCGAGTCAGGTTTTTTTTTTAGAAGCTCAGCAAAGCTTTGCTGCCAATCAGGGACTTTGTGAAGCTTGCTAGAAAATAACACAGGCGCTGCAAATTCTCTTGTCTCGATGTCACTAGACACAGCAGGCAGATTTCTAGCAACTTCCCTTCACTTCAAAATCTTTAAGAATACGAAACAGGGGGTTGATTTATTTTATTCTTCTCTTCTGCTGGGCAAAGAAGTTAATTTTCTGATAGAACCATAGATGCTATTGTGCCTACCCTTCTATTTCCTATGAGGCACAAGGTTTCTCTGGAGAGCTCAGCCAAGGAGGAGATGCTTGCTGCTGGCCAGCCCACCCGTCCAACTGGAACCACATGGGACAAGCTGACCAGCATTTGTGGCCAAGTAGGAATTGTTTTACATCCCAAGCTGGCACGTACAAGGGGGCTCTGAAAAAAAATAGGGGGGAGATTAATATGTTTACAAGAAAGTAATCAGCTCACTCCAAAGTTTACAGGATGATTCTGGTGCTGACACTTGATCATTTAGTGCAACCTCCATTACGAAAGAGGTTTTTTGGTGATGAATTTGACGAGTGTCTCTATCTTCAAAAATGTGCAGCCTGCTTACACAGAAATTCCCAATTGGCTACAATGGAGACAAAGCACTGCAGAGCAGAGAATCTGGGCAAATGACCTGGGGTGCCTACCAGGGGTGCATTTTTAAAACTAGCAACGCCAACATTTCAGGGTATCATTCCAAGACTGTCCTTATGATACCACCTGAGTTTGGTGAAGTTAGGTTCAGGGGGCCAAAGTTACTCTCAAAGGGGTAGCCCCCATCTCCTGTTAGCTCCCATTGGAAACAATGGGGGATGGGGCACCCCCTTTGGGAGTCCATAACTTTGCCCCCCCTAAGCCAAACTTCACCAAACTCAAGTGGTATGATGAGGACAGTCTCCAGATGATACCTTGAAATCTTAGCGGTGCTAGCTTTAAAAATGTGTCTGCTGCAGGCCAAAATGCAAAAAAACCACAGAAAAATACAGAACGATCAGACGAACCCGAAATTTCCGGGGTATATCTGAATATTCAGGCATATCCGAATATGTTATTTGTCTTATTCAGGCATACAGATAATTTTATGCCTGAATAAATCCAAATCCAAATTTATCTAATTTCTAGAGTACTGACCAAGCCTAGTGAGGAAATGTCGGGGAATAAAGGGGATGGTAAAGGCCAGGTTCGTTGCCTAATCAATAAACGCTACTGATCAACAGCACAGAGTCCGTTTATTGGCTTAAGGTTCGAGACGTAACAGTGACATAGAATGAGCAACACCCTGTTCTCACCTCTAATGGTAATGGTATCATAGAATAATGTGCAGAATAATGGTGACACATCTAGGAATAAAGAAGCATGCTGTGCTTTGTCTCTTTTCATACGTATTTAGGTTTAATCAGTGATTTCAGTTCTTCAGTTCAGTTCGCTGTAAGCTTTGAATATTGATTGATATTGTGTATGCATATGCTATACATTTATATAGCATTTCTATGTTCAAGTGTCTTCCCCTGTTCACCAGCGAAGACATAAGATGTCAAGGGCCTAACTACATGTTGTGATTTGCAATCTGAAGTGTATTGGCGCCCCAACCTGACTTTGATTCAGACAGTCAGATGGCACATGAACACTCGAAGCTGCCTTTGACTGAATCAGAATATTGTCTACTTAGACTGGCAAGAACTTCCCAGAGTTTCAGACTCAGGCTTTTTCTATGACCTAGCACCTGATCTGTTGAAGATGTTCATGTCTGGAATCATCTGGCTGTTGTGGGTTTTTCAGGCCGTGTGCCTACGGTCTGGTAGGTTTTGCTCCCAATGTTTTGCCGCATCTCTGGCTGGCATCTTCAGAGGCATAGCATGGTAAGCTGTGTTTCTGTCCACAGCACATCTTACTGTTACATGCCTCTGAAGATGCCAGCCATAGATGCAGGTGAAACATTGAGAGCAAAAACTACCGGAGCACAGCCATACAGCCCAAAAAACCCACAACTAGTACCTGATCCTATAGCTGCTTGGGACTGAATCTGAGACCTTCGGCATGTCAAGCAGATACTCCACCCCTCAGCATGGCTCCTCCAAAGTGCAAGGAAATTCATTTTCTAAGAATGTGGCAAAACATTAGGAGCAAAAGAGGCCCAAGCTATGTTGCTGTAAGCATGACTTTGCCACTGATTACAGACTCCCATGGAAGGTTAACAATTCCTTAGGTAATCTTGTCCACAGTTTCTCCCTCATGGTGGTGGTTCTTTCCAGTTGTAGCCAATTTATGGGGACCCTGTAGGGTTTTCAAAGGAAGAGATGAACAGAAGTCAAGTCAAGTCAAATTTTACTTGTGTATAGCCAAAAGCCATTACAAAATAAGTGCAGTAAGAACAATAAAACGAGCCTTTCACAAAATGTTAGAGACTAAACTACAACTTAACTAAAACATCCACACTAACAGATTCTACAGACTTGCTCTCTTTGAGATCTCATTGGCCCCCATTGTTTTTCCTTCAGAAACAAACAGAGTCTATAAGTAACATAAGAATCAGCATCTGATACTAAAAATAGCATTTTTTTCAAGGTCAAATTGCCAGTTTGAACCCCTCAGTAATCCATAAGGAAATTTGGCCCTGGGTTCCACATGACGAGATAAAATATAATGTAGAAGACCCTCTATGACAGACTCTCCACAAATACAATACTGCAGTTCCTTATTATATCTTTCAGACAGCATTGCCATTGGCATGATTTGGAAGTGCAAGGCGGTAAAGGCCACTCCAAATTTTGAAATAGTAAGATTAGCTAAATAAGGGGTTCTGAGATGGTTATTTTTGAATAGCTTAAATCCTGATGAAAATTTGGATTATCGAATTGTTCTGTTGATTAAACTATCTGAGCTGTGCACCCAGTCCTTCAGTGGACCATTTTCACTTGCATTATTCAGCAAATCATGCGGGATTGAATAATGCATTAGGATGTTATTTAAGAAACCAGGGCGTTACATATCTTTAGACATCAGAGGACTGAAAGATTGTATGCTGAGGACATTTGCTGCAGAATTTTTACACTGTTTCCCAAGTTTTAGAATGACCAGATGAACATGGGACCTAATAGATGGCAAACCAATTTTCACTCTCATTAATGCCAAGGGAGTCCTCTTAGGAAGGGTTAACATGCATCTCCAAAAGAAATTTTGAATGATTTATAAGTTGGTTAGATTGACATCCTTCCAGCCTCACACTTCAGCAGCATACAGGAGATAGGGAACATCCATGCTTTTATACAGTTTTAAGGCTGGGTCAATGAGGGGGCCCCCTTGGAGCAGAAAATCCAAGTATAGTCCCCACTATCCTCTGAGCAGAGACCTTAACATTAGCTAGTTGCAGATTCCAATTTAGAATCTTGCTAAACCCCCAGGTACTTAGAGGAGCTACATTGCTCAACAGAATTTCTTTGAATGTTCCAGGTGGATTTTTTTGGTCTTTTCCCAAAGACTATCACTTTTGTTTTTGCTTAGTTAATATTAAGAGCCTCCCGTTTACAGTATGTACCTAGGTGTTGCAGCAGCCTTCTTAATCCTATTTTAGCAAGGGAAACTTACTAAACTAACTTTTTTGGTTAAGGACCCTGATGTACCTACCCTAATCTGAACAGAGGTTTCTGTGTGCAGCTCCCATAATAAGAACAATAGTCTCGTATCAATGTTTGTTTTGACTAACTTAGACCACATGGGGTCCCTGTCTATGGAGTCAAATGCTGTGGCCAGATCTACAAATGCTACAAACTTTCATTGGACCATTTATACCTGAAACAGGTCCACTGGTAGAGAGTTAGACCATGATCTACTGTACTAAATCCAACCTGTTGAGGATGAATGACCTGGTCCTCATTCACCCAGTAGTAGTAGTAGTAGTAGGAGGAGGAGGAGGAGGAGGAGGAGTAGGAGGAGATGATGATGATGATGATGATGATGATGATGATGATGATGATGATTTTGGATTTATATCCCACCTTTCTCTCCTGTGAGAAGACTCAAGGTGGCTTACAAGCTCCTTTCCCTTCCTCTCCCCACAACAGACACCTGGTGAGGTAGGTGGGGCTGAGAGAGTTCCCAAGAACTGTGACTAGTCCAAGATCACCCAGCAGGAATGCAGGAGTGCAAAAACACATCTAGTGTACCAGATAAGCCTCAGCCACTCAGGTGGAGGAGTGGATAATCAAATCTGGTTCTCCAGATTAGAATTTACCTGCTCTTAACCACTACACCACACTGGCACTAACTTGTTCAACAAATACTTGCTATATCATTTAGCTGAAATATCTAACAGGCAATGAACAGAGGTAGTTTGCCATTGCCCCCCCCCCCTCTCCATGGCAGCACTGGACTTCCTTGGTGGTCTCTCATCCAAGTACTAACCGGGACTGAGCCTGCTTAACTTCTGAGATCCGACGAGATCAGGCTAGCATGGCAATCTCTCCCTAGACGCTAAGAAGTTGCTGCTTGAAATGAACTAATGATGTCACCAATTTGCAACAGACACAATGAGGCTGCATAATTTTTTCTCAGGATGGGCCCTTGTTTCAGAGGATGAGCTTCTTCAGTTCAGTTGAAACCATTTCCATCTGGCATTTCTGATGAATGCTAGAAAGCCCCCTTTTCCTTTCCATTCCTCAGATGTTAAGTAGATCTTTTACAGCCTTGTCTTAAGCAGATACAGAGGATTAACAGATCATTTTATACTATTTAAAGTGAGCATGGAAGGAATCAGAGTAAACAGACACATTTGAAAAGGGTGTTAATCTTGCTTCCGCTGCACCCTCGTCACCTCTCCTTCTCCTGCCTCTCTCCTCCCTTTGGCTCCGGTTCTGGGATCATCTCTGTTTGAAGACGGAGCAAGCTGCAGATTCACATGTGCCCAGTCCCCCAACTTATCTTCAGCATCATCAAAAGCTCCAGTGTTGATATTAAATCAAAGTGTAACTCGTTCCTAAGTAGATCAAACTGCATTTGCTCACCTTCATCCTTTGTTACTCTTCCTGCACATCCACTTTTCCCCCACTTTAAATGTTAGTTTCTAGGCTTCTTGTGGCGGGAAGCTTTTGCTTCGATTAAAGCACCCAGGTGGTTGCATTACCAATATCAGTCCACATCATTTCCCCTATTAGCACATAAGGATGCATTAGGCTCCCAAAAGGAAGAGAAAGGAAGAGACTGTGAGTAGATCCGGGCAGGTGGGAAGAAGAGGCAGGCTGCTTGTTTAATTTACCAAAAACGTTCCTGGTGAACTGGGGCCCTGGTTGTCCTCTGGTGGACAGGAATGAGCAGGAAATAAAACCAAGTATGAAACTACTACAAGTAAAATTGGTGGGAAAGGTGAATATGTTCATTGTTGGGGACAGTATAACTCAAGGGTCCCTAACCTTTTTGGTCCTGTAAGCACTTTTGGAATTTTGTGAGGTACTGAGCACCACCCTAAAATGGCAGCCACAGGAGGTGAAACCAAACCTAAAATGGCTGCCATAGGAGTTGGAGCCAAACCCAACACGGCTACCACAGGAGATGGAGTCAAACACAATACCTCTCTTCTTGCTTTGTAGAAGTATTGTATGGCAACCATGCCGAGCACCTTAAGCTACCTCATTTAGAGTCTGACCATGTAATTCATGCTATCAGTTAGAAGCATGGTCTAGCCCAGTGGTGGCGACCAGAGGACAACCAGGGCCCCAGTTCACAGGTGCCGGAGGTGGCACTCAGAGCGCTCTCTGTGGGCACGTGCACACAGAGTTCATCATGTGGGGGGGAAATCGTCCCCCACACGCACACATATCTAGGCTGGCCTGGGCCACTGGACTTGAGGTGCGTGCACCTCAGCGAGCAGGGAGAACTCGGCTGGCGGGCCTGGTGCCTGTGCTCCAGGTGACTGCTGCTGGGGGGGGGCGAGGTGGCAGAGATGCTAGAGAGGTGCAGAGCGGCGCATGTGGGACTTGCTGGAAGCTACAGCAGGCTGGCCCCTGCTCGAGTGGGTTATTCAGGTTAAATTGCTGCGTTGGCACTTTGCGATAAATAAGTGGGTTTTGGGTTGCAATTTGGGTACTCGGTCTCGAAAAGGTTTGCCAACACTGGTCTAGCCACTGGGAGGAGCACAAGCTTGGGGAAGGAGTGGGCAAACCTCTACGCCTGAGCATTCACCTCCCCTTATGGAACAGAAGAGAAAAAATCTCTCTACGTAGAAAATCAGGTCAGAGAAATACTCACTCAGGCCTGAAGCGGGAATGGAACAACCACTCAGACCACTCAGGCCTGAAGCGGGAATGGATTTCTAAGGAAATCCTGGATGCTTCCCAGTTCTTCTGATCCTCCAGTGGCTGTGGTTGCTATCACTGCCATAGAATACCCTTTTGCAGGAATGAGAGCATCCAGTAACAAGTTCTGCCTTACAATGCCCCGCCCCACTTTCGATAAAGCTTGGCCAGCATCAGGAGAGGCAGCACTGGGTACCACGCTGGGCCATCTTGGTATAACTTTTCCATTGTTGACATTTTGTATGCAGCCATAGTTTCGTTTATTGGGTTGCAAGCATTTTCTTTGCCAGTGGAATTGCTACTACATAGTTATTTGTGGGAAGTGGGGTTTTAAAAAAAAGCTCAGATACTTAAATTGCATTCTTTGAATATTTCATTGTAAATTGTATTTCTTGAATACTCCTTGGACCGCATGAACATTATGGCGCATTTCGTTCCTTGGATGTTTTATTGGCTTAATACGTAGATATGATAGTGCTTTAATATTTATCGTTTGAATTGGTCGAGTTGTTTCTTATGTTGGATCTCTATAATAAACCTATTTTCCAATTCTGAAACCTCTAGACATTTGGCACGGGGGGGGGGGGGGGCTTAAAGAGGTTTATCCTCTCCTGTTTTCTTTTTATTGTAGGAAGAAAAGCAAAGTTCCATCCTAATAGCTCTGCCAGGAGTCACTTGGCTCAGCCCCACCAATGACCACATTGAGAAGGATTCAGCTCACCATCTGCCCCCTCTCACACTGGTTCCAGGGGTTGCCTACACTCATTGCTGGCACCACTCGCTGGGTCAGAGCTGAGTGGCACTACACTGCAGGCTTATAGCAAGACAAGGAATACTCAAGTTGGCCATTTTCACTTCCTAGACCATCCCAGTTAGTAAGGAATTCGGGGAAGGCACTTGCCAAATAGCCACAGATGGATGGATCAATCAAAATGATTATTAAAAAATCAGCTTCCTATTTGTTACTAGTGAACAGTATGTGAATCAAACTGGTTGGGTGTTCAGATATCCCTACTGGTAAAACCAATTTTGCTTCAATTTCAGAACTGATTTTACAAATGTTCCCAGTTGAAACGGAAACCAAGAGGAATAGGATGCAGGCTCCATCCAGATGGTTACAATGTTCTGTGTTCCTTCCATTGCCATCATGAATGCAGATAAATTTGCAGGGGAAACACAATCTGATGAGATTGTGTGTGTGTGTGTGTGTGTGTGTGTGTGTGTGTGTGTGTGTGTGTGTGTGTGTGTGTGTGTGTGTGTGTGTGTGTGTGTGTGTGTGTGTGTGTTAAGCACTGTCAAGTTACTTCTGACTTAAGACAACCCTATGAATCATTGTCCCCCAAAATGTCCAATCATTAACAGCCTTCTCAGATCTTATAGAGCAGTGGTGGCGAACCTATGGCACGGGTGCCAGAGGTGGCACTCAGAGCCCTCTCTGTGGGCACGCGTGAACAGAGTGCCCCCCCATCTAGGCTGGCCTGAGCCACTGGGCTCAATTATTAGCATTAAACCGAAGAACTAGTTTTGGGGAAGCAGTGTAGGTAACCCTGTTAAGCGCTGTTAAACCCCACTGATTTTCATGTGAAGAACTAAAGCGCAATCCTTTACCTGGGAGTAAGCTCAGTTGCTGGCAATGGGGCTTGCTTCTGAGTAAACCCTCCTAGGGTCGTGATTCACCCGTTGAAAGAGTTGCACGGTTGCTTCAAAGCAAAGCCATCAACTACCACCAAGCTTACTCCTGAGTAACGCACGCCTTGGAGCCAAACGTTTTTTCTAAACTAAAACCTCAGTATTCAGGTTAAATTGCCGTGTTGGCACTTTGTGATAAATAAATGGGTTTTGGGTTGCAATTTGGGCACTCGGTCTTGAAAAGGTTTGCCATCGCTGTTATAGAGTGAGCTTCTTTTACAGTCAATCCATCTTATGTTGGGTCTTCCTCTTTTCCTATTGCCTTCAACTTTTCCTAGCATTACTGTCTTTTCCAGTTACTCTTGTCTTCTTATAATGTGACCAACAACAGCCTCCGTTTAGTCAGTTGAGTTTAGTGATTGTGTTAAAGGTAAAGGTAGTTCCCTGTGCAAGCACTGGGTCATCCCTGACCCATGGGGTAATGTCACATCACAATGTCTACCAGATAGACTATGTTTATGGGGTGGTTTGCCATTATCTTCCCCAGTCGTTTACACTTTACTCCCAGCAAGCTGGGCATTCATTTTACCAACTTCGGAAGGATGGAAGACTGAGTCAACCTTGAGCCGGTTACCTGAAACCAGCTTCAATTGGGACTGAACTCAAGTCGTGAACTGAGCTTGGACTACAGCACTGCAGCTTACCACTCTGCGCCACAGGGCTCCTGGGGAGAGATTGTATTCGCCTAGGCCCTATTGGAATGGCAATATGTGTTAATTACCAATGTTAAACATGTGGTAATTGACATATTGCTGCAGCTTAAAGTTGGTAATTGACATATCACCGTAATTTAAGGTTATAGTGACATTTCAATTACAATTTTTTTAAAAGCCCAAAGAAGCTCTAGTGGTACTTTTTTGGGGATACAAAAAGGCACCCCTTCCCATCTATGGTCTTTGGTTGTGATTTTTTCCCCCAAAGCTTGTACTAAATCATTTGGGACAGCAAAGGGATGTAAAATAGAGGGTGTAAAATTAGGGGATGGCATGATGTAAATGTTTTTCCCCCACCACCAAATAATTTAAGTATGAAACTGGAGCAAAATTTGTTTCTGGAAGCAGCATCAATTGCCAAGAAAAAACTCTGCCCCCATCAAAAAATAGAATGGGAGAAGTACATGATTTTATCATATGATGAACTTCCTGTTGCAGGCAAAGTCTACCTGCCTGTTTGCTGGTGTAGCAGAATCAGTGAAGGAATGGCAGATGCAGCAGATAACATTTTTCCCTCCACCTAGGGATTAGATATATTTCTCCCATCCTTTATTTCTTGTACTCTAAAGCAGAAGTCAAGGAGAATTAATGAGAATGTTTGTATCTTTGTTAGGGAAGAAACAATTGTGCTAGAGAGAAATACATTTCATGTCTCGACTTTCAAGGGATTATTGAAATAGGAATAAAAATAGCACTCCTGTAAAACGGAAGGGAAAAGAAGCTTGACAGCTTTTTCCCCCCATAAAAGGCTTTTTGTCTTTAAGCTGGAATAATTAGTTTAGTTCTCATCTGACAGAGAATGAAATATTTTACCCACAAAACAGAGGTATGTGAACCTGAAAACCTGCTTTCTCTAACTACCCTTCATTCAGTTGCTTTAGCAATATCCCTCTTAATGGAAAGAATATGCATTTCCTCTTGCTTAGAAGCTAATGTAGCCACCTACTGCAAAACAAAACAGGAAATCAGGGGAGAAAATCAGAATACAAGAACAGTCCTGCTGGATCAGAACAAATAGCCTTCTGACTGGGCATATATTCATTCCTGATTGTTCCTGGTTACAGGGACAAAGCCAATGAACATAACAACATATGTGAGTGGATGCTGTGCAGATGTTTTGTGCAAGTTCATGAAGGAAAAGTCTGGCCCAGGTGTTTGGTTATGAGTGGGAGTGTGGCTAGTTTTGCCAACCTCCAGATGGCGCTATTACAATTAATCTCCAGGTGAAAGAGTTCATTTCCCCTGTAGAAAATGGCTGCTTTGGAGGGTGGATTCTATGGCAGTGAAGTCTGCTGAGTCCCTTTCTCTCCCCAAACCCCTCCCTCCCCAGGCTCCCCCCCCAAAAGAATCTCCAAGTATTTCCCAACCTAGTGGTAACTCTAGGTGTGCTTGGTGCTCCTCCCCCTGTTGTTTGTATAGGTCAGGGGTCTGCAACCTGCGGCTCTCCAGATGTTCATGAACTACAATTCCCATCAGCCCCTGCCAGCATGGCCAATTGGTATAGGATCACTTTCTGAAAGTGATGGCTCCATTTACCATCACTGATAATAGGTCCATCCTCAGGGCTATTAGATTTACCACAAGCTCCAGACAGAAATGCCTCCTGGGGTCCTTTATCAAGCCATCCAGATACAATCTAAGCTTCATATGAAAACAAGCCACATGAGTTTCTGTTACCCCAAATAGGTTACTAGTTGTCTGACTCACTGAGGGTCCTTTAAAAAAAAAGAAAATCCTTTTCTCACATTTATGAGTCTTCTTTCCTCCACAGACCTAAGGCAGGGCACACCGTCTCTTTCTCATCACAACAACCCTATAAATAGGACAGAGAGTGGGTGGGACAGCTTAAAGTTGGCCCACGTGGGTCACAAGGAAGAGGCGAGACGCAGCGATATCAGGATCCAGTGGAGAGAAGCCAGCGGCTAATCTCTGCCGAGCTAGCGGTCCCTGGCACCTTTTATTAGGGTTTACGGGAGGCGGGTTCGGAGGTGGGAGAGCGGGAGAATCCAAGGCGATACATGAGTCATAGGGACTGCGTACGTGCGGGAGGGAGCGTTCCTGTGTGGGCCTAATCCATACCTGGGGGTATGCACCTTTTGTCCCTTTGTCCAGGGCAACCCATGACCGTGAGTCATGGGGCTCTTGTGACAGGTGAGCTCACCTGCCCAGAGGGCAACAGATGGCGCAGGCATTCCCGTGCTCTGTCTGAAGCTCTGCTGGGTGAGGCTGGCTCACCCCAACAGGACACATTATAGCCAAGGAAAAGCTTTGGTGAAGTGCAGCACTGCATTTAAATACAGTGGCTTCACTCCGGCGATGTGCATGCAGAAACATAAATGGACTTAGCCTGGCTCCACTACTGCAGAATCTTGTGCAATATCTTGCCCTTTCCACTCTATCTAAAATAGTGCCCAGATGCTGGTTGCACAACATTTTGCACAAGCAGAAATGCAAGTGGAGAAACAATAATGAAATAATGTAGGAATAATTCAGTGTGGCCTGACTTGAGACCTTTGGTGAAATAAGCTAACCATTAAAGGAAAGAAATATGCTTGACATAGTTCAAGGGGCTACTGCTGGGGGTTTTTCTTGTGTGTTTTTTTCTTGTGTTTCTTCTTGCGCAAAACAGCTGACACAAGCGGAAATTTTGCCCTGAATCTAAACCGATGACCTGTGAGGGTGGCAAAGTTCTTGAGATCTTGCTTGCTTGCTTTCTACATTGTCTCTTTCCCCAAGGGAGACCTAAAGCAGCCTACATCATTCTCCCCTCTTCCATTTTACCTCACCGCAGCCCTGTGAGATAAGTTAGGCTGAAAGTCCATGACGAACCCAAGGTAATTTAGCAAGCTTCCATGGCAGAGTTGAGACATGAATTTGGGTCTGCCGGATCCTGCCCTGACACTCTAACCCAGTGTTTTCCAACCTTTTTGACGTCATGGTACCCTTGACCTCACTCTTCATATCTCACGGTACCCCTGACATCCTCCTCCCACCTTCCCCTCCCAGTTCCCCTGTTTGCCACCCCCACCCCACCTTCCCCTCCCAGGGTGAAGGGAAGCACAGGGGTGGGGGTGGGTGGGAAGTGGCTGCTGACCTTGTGGCAGGCACTGCCCCCTGGGCCAGCTCCATATCCTTGCTGGTGCCGGTGGGAGACACCACAAAAGTGAGGGGTGCCGGTAGCGTTGCCGTGGTACCCCAGGACATGCTCACGGCACCCCAGGGTACCACGGAACCCTGGTTGGGAATCGCTGCTCTAACCGCTATACCACTCTGGATCTCAGAGTGCTTATTTCTGTAGCATATGAAGGGATCTCTGATTCTTTATAGGAATGCTCAAACACCAGCATGGTGTAGTGGTGAAGAGAGGCAGACTCTAATCCAGGGGTAGGGAACCTGCGGCTCTCCAGATGTTCAGGAACTACAATTCCCATCAGCCTCTGTCAGCATGGCCAATTGGCCATGCTGGTAGGGGCTGATGGGAATTGTAGTTCCTGAACATCTGGAGAGCCGCAGGTTCCCTACCCCTGCTCTAATCTGAAGAACCAGTTTTCATTCCCCACTCCTCCACACGAGCATCAAATGCTTATCTGGTGAACCGAATTGGTTTCCTCACTCCTCCCCATGAAGCCTGCCGGGTGGCCTTGGGCTAGTTACAGTTCTCTCAGAACTCTCTCAGCCCCACATACCTCTCAAGGTGTCTGTTGTGGGGAGGGGAAGAAAAGGCAACTGTAAGTCCTTTGAGACTCCTCACAGGAGAGAAAAGTGGCATAGAAAAACCAACTCTTCTTCTGTCAACTTTTTGCCATTATTAACCCCACGGATGACCCATCACTCCCAATCTTCTTCTTCCTAAGCTCTATCCACAAATCTCCAGGAATTTTCCAATGTGAAATTGGCAACCCTAGGTACAGATGTTTCATTTAAAAAGTCACAGATACCTCCACCTGTAGTAGCTAAGGAAGCCTAGCTGTGAACAGTCTTTGGAAAAGTCTAGCAAAAAGGAGGTTAGGGTCAAGTTGCGTTGTCCAGGACTGCGTAAAAACAAATAGTGTGATGACAATAAATAATATTAAGTAAAATCATGTGAATATTGCCTTCACCTCCCCATATACATACATGCAATCCGTCTTGCAGATGAAACAAACATGGTTGCAATAATACAGCAAATACATTCTTCAAAATGAGGGAAAAAATATACAGAAGAAAGGAAGTGGTGGAAATAAAGTCCCTGATTTTTGTTCATGATATAAGGCCATGCAAAACATACATAACTTTTAGGCTTGAAGTGACATGTGAGCCAATGATTCATTTTGTCTTTGTAGGATTTTCCTATGAGAGCATCATCTGGGACAGGCATCCAAAGGGTCTAAGCAATGATTGAGGAGAGAATATGGTATATAGACTATATTTGAAGGAAACATTGGAGACCATTTCTATGAAAGCATCTGATATCAAATTTTATCTACTTATACATGTTGCAAAGAAAGCTAGACTTCAAAACTTTTTCCATAAAATTCTGATGCTCCCTTCTCCCTTAAGTACATATGTACTCCAGGGACAACATGATCAGATCTTTCCAAATCTTTTAAGCTAAGGCCCCTTCCGCACGGAGGTGGAAGGGGTTGGGTCGGCGTAATCTACGCTGACCCGACGACGCTGGGACCGTCCACATGGACGGTCCCAGAACCGGCTGGGACAACAGTGCCACGGAGCGCCGTCGCCCGGCTGACCCGCCTCTTCCCTGTCCCTCTCCCGTCGCCTCCGTCGCGCTGCTGGCCTCCGTAGACCCGCCCACGCTGCCCTCCGACCTCCAGGGGTCGGAGGACAGTGAGGGAGGGCCTTCGGAGGCCAGCAGGGCAACGGAGGCGACGAGGTGAGTGGGAGAGGGACGGGGACAACAGTGCATTCCTGGCGGTTGCCATTTCTAAGCACCCTAAGCTGCCGGCTGAATGGGCATTGCTTTTGGTTGTGCCAAAAACCTCCCTCCAGGAAGGAGGTTTTTGGAGGCGGCCTGAGGCCGCCCTGGGGGAGGGGGAAGGGAGCCAGGTCGGCGCTGCTGCGTTTTGGCAGCGCCTCCTGTGCGAACGGCTCCCTGGGGACTGAGTTTTTGCCGTCCCCAGGGCGTCCTTATTGGCCCGTGCGGAAAGGGCCCAAGTTACAGTCATCTGGGGCCCCAAGTCAGGTGGCAAAATGCAGATACCATCAGCTGCGTTCCTAAGAACTCTTCCTTGAGAGTAAGGCCCATTGAAGAAAAGTGTGACTTCAGAGTAGACCTGCTTGTGATTGCTCCCAAAGTCATCACTGGGAAGAAAAACAGATGATTTGGGCTAGCCGCTAGCCTGATCTCATTAAATAACGGAAGCTAAAGCAGGGTCAAGCTTGTCTAGCATTTGGATGAGGAAGAACCAAGAAGGCCTTGGGTTGCTACCAGAGGCAGGGAACGGCAACCCTCCCCTCTGTTCATCTTGTGCCTTGACACCCTGTGTGGCCACCACAAGTCAGTTGCAACTTGAAAGCACGTTCCCCACCAAATCACCTCATGTGAATTGCTCACGTGCAGAATCCGTTTGCATCTTTTCCATAGAAAATAGTTTCCCTAGTTGTCCTGTAATGGAGAATTCAGGTCTCTCACATCCTCCTGTGTACCGCCAGCCCCAAAACTGCAGGTAGCATCTGCAGTCGTGGATTTTTAAAGAAGTTTTGTGGATCAACAAAGAACCTCTGTGTTCATAGGGCACGTATCTCTGAATACCAATTGCAGGCAAGCCACAGCAGGAGAAGACGGTTGCTTTCATGCCTGGCTCGCGGGTTTCCTGGAGGCAACTGGCTAGGCATTGTGAAGAACAGGATACAGGATTGATGGCCCTTTGGTCTGATCTGGTGGGGTTTTTCTTATGTTCTTAGCTTTCAACTTCAAAACAGGGGGGGTTGAAAGAGAAGGCAGTGAGTTCTCTTCCCAGTATTTGGAAGGGACCACGTAGAAACCCCACAGTTAATGCACTGATCTGCTATGCAGGTTGCAATTCTTCCTTCTGACTTCTGGCTTCTGGGAGTCAAATGGGCAATATGTGTTGGTAGGGAGGGGTATATGGTCTGAGCTATCCACTAACCACTGAAGAACTCTCTTTCCATGAATTTATCATATTTCAGGTAGATGTTCTTGGAACATAGGCATTCAAATAGCCTTCCAATGATAGTAGGAGTTAACATTTATTATGTGCACTGTTCAGGATTTTTATTTTGGATTGCAGCTTTGAATTCTACCATTTTTCTGAGCAGGCATATGATTGCTTCACTGTAAATTATACCCAGTGTTTCCATTAAGTTAGTGTAACATGTTCATGGAACCGAGTAGTGTTGCCTCTAAAACATCTCACCACCTGAGGAAGTGGGGACAATGTAGTAATAGCTACCATTGCACAACACAAATATGTACAATATGCCTTCCCCACAATGATATTCTCTTATCCAAAGGAAATTGAACTTGTGAGGGGCCCAGAAGTTTTCAGCACTGTGGAGTGCATCACGATATCGTTGCTTTGCAAACTTGATTTCTGCATTAATTTCTGTTCCGATTTCCCCCTGTCATAATTTCATCCTTTGAATTTGTTTCCACAGTTTAGATTTCTGAACCACCTGGTCCATTTCAAAAGCTGAAATGATGCCTTTGTAATTAGGAATCCTCCACGCTCTCCATTTCAGCTCGTTTGACTTTCCCCCCTTCCTTGATATTATTAGTGAGTGTGACAAACTCTCCAAAAAAGCAATCCTGGTATGAGTAGGCATGTGAATGTATCACGCTCCTTTGTATATGGGGTTTTACAAAATCTGCAGGAGCACATGTGTACATCAGTAAATACCAGAATAAAGAATCAAGTGACAGTAGGCAGGAGAGTCAGAGACAACCAGGAATGGCTTGTCCAATATGGGATATTGGTTAGATTGTTGGACTAGGATACAGAAGACTTATCCTTTCATTAAGCTGGCTAGGTGACTTTAAGGTAGTAATTCTCCCTCTATCTAATTGCACAGGGCTATTGTGAGGATTGAAAAGGGAAGGGAGAACCATGCTTGCCACCCTGACCTCAGTGCTGCAAGAGTAACATAAAATGTAGTAACACAGAATGGTCACTGCATCTTGCTTGCGGATCTTCTAGGGGCACCTGGTTGAGCTGGATAGACTTTTGGCCTGATCCATCAGGACTGTGCTCAGATTCTAACCTTTCTGGTAACTGTACCTTTGGAGCAGTAAAAAGGAGACTTACTTCCGAGGAGATCTGCTTCAGATTGCTCTCCCAAAGCAGTAATAGCAGAAAAGAGATGAGGGTGTGTGCAAGGATCCAAGGCACACACAGACACACTGAATAGCCAAAAGAACAATATTTATAACCAAAAATGGGTCCTGGAGCAGTATGAGGTAAACTGGCAGGAAAGCCAGAGATCAAAGAATTGATTGCTTTTTATTGGGTTCAAACAATAAGCTAGGAGAGGTTTGATGGGCCATCAGGATGCAAGAGAATGCTTGGGTCATCCTCATGAATACTGATTAATGGCTGCGATGGATGCAGATGAGGGCTGAGATGATTGTAAATTAGAATAGTAAAGGTCGGCTCAGAGTGCTGATTGAATCACCTTAAGGTGAGGAAATGGAGATTTAGCTAGCACCATTGTTCAGACAGTCATACCTGGGGACATTGGAAAAGTACAGCTGCCAGCCACCTTCCCACCCAGGTTTTGACACACAAGGTAAAGGCCCAAAATCTCTGAAAGGCATCTGTTTTGTGTGGGGCACCCCCACGTAACTAAATGGCCTCCAGATTTGCCCCCCTATGCCCCCCTGGGTGGTACATCCCTTTCTGGAGGTGAATTGTAATTCCAGGAGATCTCCAGGCCCTACCTGGAGGTTGGAAACTTTGGTAAGTTAATGCTTCTAGAACAGGGGTAGGGAACCTTCAGCTCTCCAGATGTTCAGGAACTACAATTCCCATCAGCCCCTACCAGCATGGCCAATTGGCCGTGCTGACAGAGGCTGATGGGAATTGTAGTTCCTGAACATCTGGAGAGCCGCAGGTTCCCTACCCCTGTTCTAGAAAGAGCAAAAGTCTGTAGAATGTTTTTCCCCCTGCAGCTGGCTCAGATTTGAACCTCTGACACAACAGCAAGTGCCATGCTTTCTCAATCGATAAACGTACTCGGTGTGAAGTTTCCCATGCCTCGTTGCTTTTATTTAAAAAGTCATTGATTAGCGGGGAAGTTAAAGAATGGTTTTCAAATGGAACTGTCTGTTGTTCCTTAAATACACAAGAGGACCCCGTTCTCCATAACGAAGGTTCCTGCCACATCCCGAACTCCTTTATTTCTTTATTTTGAAAAGTTGTATGCTGCTTCTCCTGGCAGCTTACAAAATAATAAGAGAGAGATTAATTAAAATACAGCATTTAATAGCCCAGTCTAGCGTTAGAACATAGATCATAAATACAGAGCACTGACAGCTTATAACAAGAGTTTCCAGACTAAATTCACCTCCAGAAAGGGGTGTACCACGCAGGGGGGCATAGGGGGACAAATGTGGAGGCCATTTAGTTACGTGGGGGTGGAAAATCCCACACACACACACCCTTTCTCCTTCCCGAGTCAGCGGCATGCTGGAGGCTGCGGGTCTTCTCGGGCCATCTGTGTGGCACTCTGGAGTCATCCCTGTCGGCCAGTCAATGTTGAGGGCGAGCGATGCAGTCAGCGAAGCCTCCCCCGAGCACCTTCCCCAAGAGGCCGTGATTCCTGGAAAGCGTGGCTGGGGACCGCAGGCCCTGGAGAGGCAGGAGGCAGAGGTGGGATGAGCCACCTCTGGCGTCTCACTGGGTTCTCACCCAATGCTGTTTTTTCCTCCTCCCCACCCAAGCAAGGTAGGGGTGAAGGGTGCTTCTTGCCTGTCTATATATCCCCAGGGCGGACCTTTCCTCAGCAACTGGGTGGGTTTTAATGGCGAAGTTTATTGGACAGGAGGAGGCTTTGGAAACTGCTCCAGCTTCTCAGGAAGCTGGGGAGTAAACCAGATGCGTCGATAGGACACCCAGGGGTGGGGGAGGGGTGGCGGGTGGGGGAGGAATACTCAGTTCTTACTCTGGGCTCCATTTTCTGTCGATACGCCACTGCTTCCAGACTACAGAGGTCAGTTCCTCTGGAGAACATGGCTGCTCTGAAGGTCAGACTCTATGGTAT
Source organism: Sphaerodactylus townsendi (assembly GCF_021028975.2). NCBI lineage: Eukaryota > Metazoa > Chordata > Lepidosauria > Squamata > Sphaerodactylidae > Sphaerodactylus > Sphaerodactylus townsendi. The sequence continues at coordinate 111,919,560 of NC_059430.1, forward strand.
TATGCTCCACCGAGGTCTCTCTCTGTCCCCAAACTGCACCATCCCCAGGCTCTGCCCCCAAATCTCCAGGCATTTCTGTATCCAGAGTTGGCAACCCTAGCACTTACTGAATGTTGAACCAAATCCACTAGAATATTCTGCACGTCATCATGATTTGACAATCACTGCTGAGCCTCACCGCTGTTTCCACCTGACTCGGTCTCGGATTCTGAAATAATATTGCAGATTTGTGATCACGACGTTAGCACGCAACTTGCTGCCGTGGCTGAAATAATCCTCTTCCTTCCGGGCCAATCAGATTCCTTTGCTCCCAAGCCACAGCTGTCCCCGCCCAGCCATAATTTGTGCAGCAAAAAAGTACTTAGCTAAAAAACCTTACATCTACATTTCATCACACTAAATCAATGTACCATACAGGGGAGGTTTAAAAACCAATCTTTTATGCATCACCACTTACAGAGACGAGAGCCATTACAAGTAAAATCAATCAATAAAGCCTGCAACTCTAAAGTAACTCTTGAATTGAATCAATGATGCTTATGAAGTTGAATAGAAGGCGGTGGGAGTATGTGTGTGTTAGGGGGGGAAGAGATGGTTATAGTAAAGCAAACAAAACCTTTTTGAAATGCATTCCTGCCCCTTCTAAGACACTTAATATCCTGTCCTGTACTTCCCAGGACAGACATTCTGTTCCATTGCGCCAGGAGACGCTGGAGAATGCAAAACGTATTTACCATCCATATAGCAAACATGGGGAATTTTGCAGCCTCTTAATATATCGTTTTGTATTGTGGCTCTTCCAAGCACTGCTGCCGCTCCCTTGAAAAAAGATCTATCCTTGACCATAAATGGTGAAAGATAAAGTGTGATACAGATTGCTTCGGTGCAGTTGCCTTTAAAAAAAATCAGTGAAGAGTGATCGTAAAGAAAACATATGTCGAGTGTATCCAAGATGGGCCGGCAGTGCAATCCATGGGAAGGGGGCATTTTTGCAGTGTCCAGGGACAGTGTTTCCAGGCTGTTCTCAAAGGGGTTTCAAGTAGCGCAGCAAGCAGGGGGGAAAGTGGAAATCCCCAGCCGCTTGAAGAATTCCATGTGGGTCAGTGGGCTTGCACAGGGGGCATTCCTGGGCTGAAAGCTCTTTGCAAGCTGACTAATGCCAGTTCTGCCCTGGGGATGCCCTCAGCCTACCCCCACGAGCCCAGTGGAAGCTCCTGTGGCAGGGGAGTGTCAGCGTAGCAGCAGCTTCTGCATTCAGATGCCACAGAGTTGTGCAGTGCCCCGCCGTGAACGCCTCCCCCGCCAGTGTATTTGCTCTTTGCGCCAGCGCACAGGGCATTCACACTGGCATGTATTTGTGTCTTCTCCACAACTTTCCCCTCTTCAGTGCTGCTTCCATTGGATGCTTCCCCCTCAAGACTGATAACTATCACCCATTCCTGAAACCCTGTCCAACCTTCTCCCTTTTCCTTCCAATTAGCTTTTGAATGCCGTGTGTGTGTGTGTGTGTGTGTGTGTGTGTGTTTATTATTTTACTAATAAAACTCTTGTCAACTTTACAAAGGTCTGTTTATTTAACAGCTTTCTGCCTAGACACTCCCCGTAAACATAGGTTACTGATCTCACTTACCCTCTCTCACTAGCTACTCCTGGAGCTAATTCCCCAAACTAAAAGTGGAGACTGCCCGTGTAGGGTAACACAGCAAGAAAGAATACATGCGTATTTATGCTTAACGAAGAATTCTTGGAGGGAAAGTAACATGGTTTAGCATGCTCTTGACATATTTCAGCAGCTAAGTAAGAACATAAGAACATAAGAACAAGCCAGCTGGATCAGACCAGAGTCAATCTAGTCCAGCTCTCTGCTACTTGCAGTGGCCCACCAGGTGCCTTTGGGAGCTCACGTGCAGGATGTGAAAGCAATGGCCTTCTGTGGCTGTTGTTCCCGAGCACCTGGACTGTTAAGGCATTTGCAATCTCAGATCAAAGAGGATCAAGATTGGTAGCCATAAATCGACTTCTCCTCCATAAATCTGTCCAAGCCCCTTTTAAAGCTATCCAGGGTATGTACTTGGATGGGTAACCACCAAGCAGGGATGTACTGCCCAGGGGGACATATGGGGTCAAATGTCCCAGGCTATGGCCATTTAGTCATGTGGGGGACAGAAAATGACCCCCACACCCCTCCTCCTTCCCCCTGGGTCCCTACACTGACTTCAAGACCTGGTGCAAAAAACGTTGTTTGGTCATAGTGGTGGAGGGTGGCTGCCCAGGGAGGTGGGGGGGGGGATGAAAAGGAGGGTAAACCACTTCTCCTTCTCACCTGCCTTGAAAGCCCCTAGCTGGGATCTCCATCTGTTGTGACATGACAGCACTTATGTACATTGGAAGTATCTAGAAAAGTAGCTGGAAGGAGCAAGTGAAAGCTTGCCTTAGATTGTAGGACAAATTGCATACAATAAATCTATTTCCTGCTTGTCTTTCTCAGACTCATTCCTCCTGCGTCCATGATGCAAAAAACAGCAAACTAGGTGCAGCCAGAAGCGGCCTGTTTCAAAGTTCTGCCAAAAAGCACACTGCTGGAAAATGCAGTAAGAAGCAGCAGTAACTTCCGCGACTTTTCACAATTTTGTGATTCTGCTCTTCCCAACTCCCCAGACATTCATATCATTTATGACACTCATAGCCCACAGCTCTGCTAGTTCCCTGGTGACAACGCCGCTTACTTGAAAACTGCTTTTGGAAATCTATGGAAAAGCAATCAGGGTTTTAAAAAAAACACAGTTGGATTACATGGGAATCTGGCCAACTGATATTAAGGTCTGTTGTTTTGCGGTGGGGGTGCCTAGCAGATGAGAAAACACAAAAGGGAGAATCATAACAATGAAATGCCACATCCATTCAAGTTGTAATAAAAATGATAACACTTCTGCTGGGGGAAAAAAAAAGAAGAAGTAATTGCTTCACACTCATTTAGTTCCGGAAATCTAAATTCACAATAGAACCAAGATCCCTTAATCCCCCCAGTAGATAAATAGCCCAATTTTATTTCCCCCTATTATTTTTCATCTTTCTCCTAGACATTTCATAAGAGTTGGGTACACTAAGAACAGGGTTTAATTAACAATATTCCAATAAAAAGCACCACTGCCATTTTCATGGGTTTTTAATTGAAATATAATACTGCCTCATTTAGCTGTCCCTTCTCCTTCCTCGGTTTCTTTGCATGAATTGTAATGATGAATATCACAGTTCTCTGGTTAGCAGATAATATGCGGCATGTTCACAAAAAAAGAAAGGGCTCCTTCACAGGTAGTTCTTTCAGACATTTAGTATGATCATCCCTTTCACTTACAAAACTCACCCACTCAGGTACTCTGGCAAAAAAAGCTATTCATAACATCAGCCCAGCATTGGAGACCTCAGGGAAATAAGAGGTCTGCATGAACTCCAGACAAATGGCCTTATATCAATGCCATAATGTCACTTTTGCTAGTCACATCACTGTATCAGCCCGATGCTGTAAGATTCACCCAGAACTATATAGTAAAAACCACAGAGGTTGTTTAGGTGAATCCTAGAGCCTCATGTAGATGTGGTTCACACAAGAAGTGATACCGTAGTGTCAGTGCAATTCTGATTTTTCCTGGCAGTAGTAGCTAGAGGCCTGGAAACAGGAGGTCTTCAGCCAAAGTGGGAGACCTGGCATGTGTCTGTGTGTGTATAATGTTCTGTCAAGTCATTTTAAACATATTTAAGGAAACCCTACAAATTAATGACCTCCAAAATGTCCTCTCATTACAGCCTTGCTTAGGTCTTGCAAGCTGAGGGCCGTGGCTTCTTTTGTAGAGTCGACCCACCTCTTATTGGGTCTCCCTCTTTTCCTACTACTTTCAGTTTTTCCGGCATTGTTGTCTTTCCCAGCAAGTTTTGTGTTCTCGTGATGTGTCCACGGTACAATAGCCTCAGTTTAGTAATTTTAGCTTCTAGATCTTTGAGATCTACTTAGTTGTCTTTTTGGTGGTCTGTGGTATCCATAAAACTCTCATCCAACACTGCATTTCAAATGAATCCGTTTTCTTCCTGTCAGCTTTCTTCATTCTCCAGTGTTAATATTCATATATAGTAACTGGGAATATCATTGTAGGAATTGTCTTGATCTTGATCTCCAGTCACACTTCCATACACTTAAGGATCTTTTCTAACTCCTTCATGGCTGCCCTTCCAAGTCAGAATCTCCTTTTTCTTTCTTGGTACTTGTATGCAAAATACAAACATCACCTTGGTCTGTCAGCATGGCAACCACATTTAGCAGAGCATCATGGGTAGCACAACTCATGCTGTTGCCAGGTTCCTAAAGCAGATGGATGTAATGTATGGAAAAAGCTCCTGTTTTCTGCCTTTCTGAATTTTCCGACTGTCTGTTTTGTAGTAGCACATTTCACTCCGGCACGACTGACTGCTACCAGCTTCGCAAAAGTTCTGCAGCAGCAGTTTTGCAGGTTTACCTCATAGTGTTTTCAAGGCAAGTAGGAAGCAGAGGTGGTTTGCCATTGCCCTCCACTGCAACCCCATCCAAGTATTGACCCTGCTTAGCTTCCAAGATCTGGTGAGATAGAGCTATTCTATGCCATTCCACATCCCCACAGCAATGGCCCCTTCCGCACATGCAGAATAATGCACAACCAATCCACTTTCAATGCACTTTGCAGCTATATTTTACTGTGTGGAATAGCAAAATCCACTTGCAAACAGTTGTGAAAGTGGATTAAAAGTGCAATGTGCGGAAGGGGCCAATAATAGGTTGAATTATATCAGTTGCTTCAGCACTTCTGAGCAATTAAACAGCTCTCCAATCAGGTGTGGGTGTGGGGGCATCACATAGAATAGTTTAACAAAATGCATGAGACAAAAACACCAGGTCACAATAAGCTGTTTTATATTTCCACATTGATAGACCTGTTGGATCTTTAACGGATGACTTCAAGTTCTAAATCAAGTTCTAAATCACAGCAGTTATGAATTTATAGTCTTCCACAAAGCTCTCAGTGACTTGGCAAACAGAGCAGTGACAGATCTGAGAACCTCCCTTCAAATTCGTCTTTCTTCCCCCTTCTCTCTTTCTAAATCGATAGACACATTAAAAAAAAGTGAGACACGAAAACAAATCACAATCACACAGCAGCTTGTTGGAGAAAATACCGACTACAAGAAAACAAATCAATATAACTGCATTCTCTTTAGATATAGTCTTTGGTTTGGGTCAATAAATGCAGTTTTTGTGTGCGTTATGGCTCACCAAAATCTACAGCAGATTGCTACCCACTGAGAGCGCATATATTTGCAAACATCGCAGCAATGCACAGCAGCTGCGAGGTAAGCATTTTTCTCAATGGCAGAGTGGTTTTTTTTCTAGAAATGTCACAACATTGGCTCAGGATAGTAAAGTAGATTGTTTGCAGTTGTAGACAAGTAGAGCCAACTAGCAAGACACAAAAAAGGCTTCTTTGCCCGTGTGGCTTTTCTCTGAACAGCTTTGCTGCTTGCTTGATGCGTATTTGCATATCACAGACACCCCCAGCTGATCCAAAATGGGGTCCCTGAGCAATTTAGGCACTTCAGATAGGTGCTCTGATCAAGTCCACCATTTGCCATTTTGAAAAACTGGCCAAGATCATCCCCTGTCAAGTCTATTGAAAAAAATATTATTATTAAATAGGTTAGAGCACAGGTGTCAAACTCGCAGCCCTCCAGATGTTCATGAACTACAATTCCCATCAGCCCTTGCCAGTACAGCCAATGCTCATGTTGGGAGGTACTGATGGGAATTGTAGTTCATGAACATCTGGAGGGCTGCAAGTTTGACACCCCTGGGTTAGAACAATACAGAGAGGCTTACTGCACTGCTGTTGGAAAAGAAAATTCCACATATGGAACAGATGCTGCTAATTTTTTTGGTGAGGGGTGCAAATGATACGGACTCAGTTCATGGCAATCTGCCTCACACTTCGGTAAAATACAACCCATTTTCTCATATACCACCATTTTGCTGATCTAGTGTTTCAGTGATGGTGGCCCGGAGAGGACAAAGGATATAAGCCATAGAATACTTCCCCCCGGAGTAAGACCCACTGCATAAAATGAGACTATTTCCAAAGCAGTGAGTTTTTTTACTTCAGGTAATTCACCAACTAGTATGTTCTACAAAGCACTTCTTTCACAATATGGCCAATAGACTCTGTGTCTATTGAAAATGCATTGAAAATGCTGGGGGGAAGAATTAGAACTAATAAAAGGAAACACTTCTTCATGCAACGTATGATTGGTGTTTGGAATATGCTACCACAGGAGGTGGTGATGGCCACTAACCTGGTGATGGCCACTAACCTGGATAGCTTTAAAAGGGGCTTGGATAGATTTATGGAGGAGAAGTCGATTTATGGCTACCAATCTTGATCCTCTTTGATCTGTGCTCGGGAGCAAAAGCCACAGAAGGCCATTGCTTTCACATCCTGCATGTGAGCTCCCAAAGGCACCTGGTGGGCCACTGCGAGTAGCAGAGAGCTGGACTAGATGGACTCTGGTCTGATCCAGCTGGCTTGTTCTTATGTTCTTATGTGTTATTTATATATTTATTTATATCCTGCTTTTTTCTCTGATGGGGATCCAAAGTGACTTCTCACCCTTTTCTCCCATTTCCCCCGTATCCTTGCGATAGCTGAAATCAATCCATCAGTCAATCATAGCCCAATATAAGGTAAATAAACAGGCTAAGCGAATGTGAGAAGCCCAATATCAGCCCAACAAGTTTCCACGGTACAGCAGGGATTTGAACCTGGCCTGACACTCTAACTACTACACCACACTGCCTCTGTGGGTCCTTTGAATTTCTGCTGGAGGCACATGTCTGCTGACTAAACCCTTTCTTGGACGCGTGCTGCCACTTCAGTCTCTTCTCTCTTCTTCGCAGCAGCTTTACAGAACGGCACCGATGACATTTTCAGATGTGGAAAAGCCGCCATGATCTGCCCTTTTGCAGATTCATCCAAGCTGAGGACTTGGCACTATCTGGAATTCTCAGGGTTTTCAAATCCACTTTATCACTGTTTGCCCAGCTCTGTTGACAAAGTTGGTGCTCGCAAGCAAAGAATGGCGCAGAACAAAAGGAAAAAAGGAAATGGAATGAAAACCAGTGTTTTGAAAAGAAAGATAGCGGGAGGACAACAGAGAATAGTGTCAGAACATGTGTTTAGATGAGCAAAATCTAAATGACAGCTGGGCCCTCCTTCTAGCAGGTGCCGTGTGCAAAATTAGGACTGAGTGCACAACATGTACCGTGTGCAAAACCTGATAAGGTAAGGGCACCTGATTGGTACCACATATGTATATAGATAGCACAGACAACAGAGTGAGGTGTGCCTGAAAACACCTGTGGTCTGGCGAAGCACTTTGTCAGTAGATAGCAATAAATAGAACTGCACTGGTGACTGTGTGTCTGTCAGTTCTTGACTACATTGCGTCCTGCAAGGTGGTCTACTCCGAGTAAATCCGCTGCTTCAACAAATAGGGCATTTCTTTCCATTGTCTCCTAAAAGACTATTAAAAAAAGATTAAAAAACCACATGTCCAGCTGAAGAGACAATCGTTGCTACTAAGGAAGCTGAAGCACACAGTGGGTACAGGATCTTTCTCTTCCCCAGCTCCCTTCTTTCCCTCCTTCTATCTGCTTGTGTCTGTTTCCCTTCCGCACATGCAGAATAAAGCACTTTCAATCCACTTTCAATGCACTTTACAGCTGGATTTTACTGTGCGGAATAGCAAAATCCACTTGCAAACAATTGTGTAAGTGGATTGAATGTGCATTATTCTGCATGTGTGGAAGGGGCTTATGTCCTGAGCTCCACTGGGATCTTTATAAATAAAATTCCCAAATACTTCAAAGCAGGTTTGCCGACTCCAAGTTAGGAAATCTCAGGAGATTTAAAGGCTGAGATTGGGAAGGGTGGGTTTTGGGGAGAGAGCTCATAGTATGTCATGCCATACAGTCTGGTCTCCAAAGCTGCCATTTTCTTTTGGGGAACTGAGATCAGTGTAGTGTGAGATCAGTTGTAATTCCAGGAGAACTCCAGGCCCCACTTGGAGGTTGGCAACACTACTGCAAAGAAGACCCTGGAAGTCCCCTCTCTACTTCCAGTCAAAAAAACCTGGCCCACCTTTAGCCTCCCGGAACTTTTCACCAGTCAGAGAAACGGAGCCAACGTGGCAATAAATAGCACATCATGCACACATAAACCGTACCCACTGTCCATAAAAACCCTACAAGTACACTCAGTAAAACTGGCTCTGCAAAGCCAACGGTGAAATGCAAAGATAAAGATGCAAACATAAATTAAATAGGGAGCATTTGCTTCTTCAGTCAATGCCTGTTGATAATGCATCCGATTTGTACCCACTTTTGTCCTCCCCCCCCCCCGCCCCTGGTTTATCTGTTCCATTATCAGCACAAGAAACTGGACTCCAAGGAACTTCATTGCTGTTCCTCCCCCTGATTTTCTAAATTCAGGGCGGGGGGAACTAACAACATTTCACCATCCATTTATTATGTGGTTGAAGGTTAATGGTCTCGAGCTTTTCTTACATTTCCGGCACTTCCTCCCCTCCTCCATCTGCTATGTGATGAATCTTAACTTCACTGAAACAAATGGACTGTATTTATATTAATATGAGCCTTTAATGAGCCATGTATTAGTGTCAGATCAAACAACCTCCTTACTTGGCTGTGAGCAGGCCACAAGCATGGCCGAGCCGGCAGATCTGTACCAGAGAGTTAGTTTTCCCATCTGTCAGCCTTCCAATTGTAACGGTGAAATCACAGGCTAGCTCTGAAAAATGGGGTAATGCGGTCACCAGGACTCACAGCTGATAAGTCCCAATGACATGGAGGGTCACACATATATCTAAAGGATAGTCAGTGCGGCATAGAAGTTAGAGTGTTCAGGTTGGGATAGAAGCAGCCCAGGTTGCCACTCCACCATAATGTTCTTTAGATGGATTTTGGAACGTTGTTCTCCTTCACAATAATATTGTGAGGACAAAATGGAGGATGAAGAGAGCAAAGCAAATTGCCTTGTGCTCCTTAGGCCTCTATGCACAAACCCCTCTATGTGTTGATAGACCAAGGTGACCAGACGTCCCACTTTTGGCGTGACAGTCCCGCCTTAAACCAATTTGTCCCACGTCCCGCAAGGTTTTTTAACTGTCCCAATTTTTGGAAGGCTGCCGCACTGCCTTCTGGAGTGCTCCCCTTTTCCCGCCAGGGAGCGCCCCAGAAGGCAGTGCGGCCGCAGGAGCGCACTGCCTTTTGGGGCGCTCCCTGGTTTCCCGCCCTGTCACAGGGTGGGAAACAGGGGAGCACCCCAGAAGGCAGTGCGGCAGCCTCCCCTTTTTAAACCCGGGTCCCGGTTTAAAAAGGTGAAAATCTGGTCACCTTATGATAGACTGTGTGGAAAGGGAAAATAGATGCAAGGGCACTGGCCCCGTCAGGCCTCCCACTATGGCAGGGAACCATTTCTTAATTGCCGCCATTTGCCTGCTGCCGCTCAGAACTGGGGTGGAAGAAAAATAAAAGCGCTGCCGGCATTGGGGCTAGTGAAACAAGGGCCCTTTCCACACAAACCTTGTACAACATTTTAAGGCAGGAAATAAAATGTTTCCTTCGAATTGAAAGCATCTTCTATTGCTTGTGCAATCTTTTTAAGATGCTTCTCATGCCTCTGTGCTGTGGACTTGTTTCTTGGTGCCATTTTCAGAGCTCACTCCACTACCCCCCACCCAACCTGTTTATTTGTACCATTTCTGTTTGTTTTATTTGGCAGGCTAATCTTCGAAGCTTCGAGTATGCGAGGTGCGGCGAATCCCAGCATGAGGGCTGTGAAGCACTGAGGCCTCAATTCTACATCTAGCTCAAAAAAAGAAGAAGGAAAAATCATGGAATGGCAGGTCAGGAATCATTTTGAGGGTGTGAGGGCAGACAAACATCGTGGTAAAGGGGGAGACTGAAAACATTTGAGAAACATTTTTGGTGATTTGTGTGGAAAGGGCCAATGGGCAGCTTTAGGAGTTGCCAGAAGCTCTATAGTTTTAGAGCAGCACCCAGATGTGACACAGTGGCATTGGCAATGTGGGTGATAACTTCATATGTTCACCCTGCCCCTACCATCCAACTGTTCCATTGGTTTCCAGATGCAGCCTTGTCCTTGCCTCCAGTAGATTGGCAGACCATGGTACCTGTGTGCAAAGTCAGTGTCCAAGAGTACATTCCATCCTTATGATCAGGAATATGATTTTCTGGATGTTGCCAATCATAGGCAAGGGACCCACGTATAGATACTACCTTATACTTAGGTGACGTTAACAATCGCTTTGGCCCCTTCCACAAACACAGAATAATGCATTTTCAATCCAGTTTCACAACAGTTTGCAAGTGGATTTTGCTATTCCGCACAGCTACAAAGAGCACTGAGAGCCGATTGAAAGCGCATTATTCTGCATATGCGGAAAGGGCCTTGAACTTTAACTTTATTTTAAATTTTTATTTTAGAGTTTTACCCCACCCAACCCAAGCCAGGCTTAGGGCTGCAGACAACACAATGGGTGTTTCCCCACTCAGCATGATCCCCCCTATGCCACGCGCTGCATCCCTGGCGCCTGTTAGGGCGTCCCCACAACCCCACGCCTGTTAGGGCATCCCCACGACCCGTCATCAAAAGGCACCCTTTGCAAGAGCGCCAGGGATGCCGCTCGCTGAGGGGGCGTGACAGCGGCAGCGTCGGGGTGGCTGCGCTGTCGCCGCCCCTCTTGTGGGGAGTGCCGGGGGACCCCGCGCTACTCTCCTCAAGTAGCGTATGGCTTAAGGTAAGTGGAGAAAAGCCCAATAACAACAATACAATGCAGTTGATAAAATCTAATCAAAATATTTTCTACTACCAGTATGGTTAAGATACAACCGTATCACTATTTTCTATTTGCCTAAAAACTGGCATGACAAGGTCTTAAGATCCTTAAAGTTTCCCAGTGGTTCAGGCAAGCAAAGAAGGTGTTCAAGCAGGAATCCTCTTCCAAATAAACTGCACACCCCAAAAACTCCGCCCCCGCTAGATCTTAAGACTTGTCTATTGCTAATCGATAAGAAAAATTGTGGGAGGGGAAGAGTGGGAGCTGAGAAGTAGGGTCAATGGGCTCTTGCTTACTCACCTGCTCTACCTGTTCAGTCAATTGGCAGACAGGTTGTGTGGAGGCAAGGAATTAGAATTCTTCATGAGGATTTTTTTTTTTTTGCAAAAAATGGAAAAAGCTACATCTCTACTGAGGAGGTGTGTTGTTCGTTCACACATGCATAGTCAATCTACGTGTGGGATCTCTAAGTCTTTGAATGAGCAAACTTGAATTCCATGCTCAGAAAGGAGAAGGCATTTGTTCAGGGAATCAACTTGATTTACTATGAAAGTGTAGGCAGGAGAGAGAGAAAGAAACAGACAATGTCACTTGGTCATATAAAAATGAACAGCAGCATTTATGAACAGTCAGTAAATGGCCCTTGGGGACTAGCCAAACAGGCTATTAAGAGGGAAATCTGAAAAATGAAATCTTTACTTTAAAAAAGAAGGGAGGGGTCTGAAACTGCCCTAGTCATATAAGTTTGAGTGTATGATATAGAGGAGAAGGAAGATTTGTGTGTGTGTGGGGGGGAGTAACAGGGAGAAAGGAAGGGACTGGCAAAGCAAAAGAATAGCAGGAAGAAGGGGAAACTGAAGAGAACTGTGTGGTAAAGGTCTCACTTCTAAGGAGTGGCTCTTGGCTGGTAACCAGAAGGAGGATTGGAGGGGCGGAGTCAGGTGGCATTATACTGTGGAGATGGACCAGAATGTCTATAAATTTGTATTTGATTAAGGAATATGGAAATTCATATGAACCAAAGATCCTAAGAATCAAAATGGAGCTTCTGTATAAGTGACTAGAAGCCTGCATGTTTTGCAGTAGGTCAAAAGGCATGTTATAAGCTTGTTAGTGATTATGCAGGCAAGCAAAGATAACATCTTTAAGATCTTGTCACTAAAGGCCAACGTGACAGCAGACATATGCATTTTATAACTTTGTTTTGTTAGAATAGCTATAGAATGTGATTAGTTAAAGGAAAAAGTGTTTTTCTATATATAGTTAAATGAACACAGAAATGATAATGAGAGATTCACATGTATTTGTATTTCACTATAATTCTATAATTGATAGAATCATTGTATATGTTAAAATCATGTTTTAACGTTTCAAACTGGGGGGAACAGGGAAATTTTATGATCCTAAAGAATGCTGCATACCTTAAGGACATATCTCTCTCTGGGAGCAAACTTAGAAAACTAAGAAAACAGGTTATTTTTGAAGGCAGAAGTTAGTTTTATTGCTGCCCTTTGCATATGGGTAGAAGGCCACGAGCTAACAGCATGCAGCGTTTGAATAACAGAAGGAATGTAACACGTAGAATATAGGCTGTCTTAGATGTGACGAGACAGATCTATCCAATGGGATTTTAAGGTTCATGCTCATAGCACGTGAAAGAGGTATGGATTATGTACGTGGTTAAGGGGATGAACTGTGTGACGTCTGTATTTCTGTATCTATAAAGACTGGGGTCTTTTGTATGTTGGGCGTGTCTCTTTCGAGAGCCACCCGGAAGGGTCAACCTTCTGTAACTTTCTAAATTCTGTGTCTATAAAATTGGTCCTTTTGTATGAAGTGGGGGTGCCTCTTAAGGGGACACCCAGGTCAGATACTTACGTAAACTTATCTTCTGTTTCAAAACTGCTTCTTGGGAGTTTTCTAACTTAGTCTTAAACTAATTCAGCTGTGTAGGACCAGAGACGCGGTCCTGGTCCCACAATACAATACCACAACATTATTTCTGATTGAGAAACAGGAAGTGGCATCACCATCTCATGTGATGCTCTAGAAATCCTCCTAATCTGTATGGTTTTTACCACAGAGATCAGGAGGATTCAGAGTGCCATGCAACATGGTGATGTGACTTCATTCTTTCCTGCTGCAAATTATGTATGATGCTGTTCCCTCCTTTTCCCCTACTGCCCTATTGAGCATTAGCAGGAAATTGAGGAGAACCTGTGGGATTTCCTTCTTCAGCAACAGGAAAACATTAACTCTGTGGTACAGGCAGGTTACAGGGGGAAATGGAGTACTGCATGATATGGAAAAAGGATGAGGTTCAAAAGGGGAAATCTACATGAGAAGATAAAGGCTTACGTAGCAAGTGTGTGGTTTGAAGAGATTGAAAAGGAAGGAAGGTGGCATAAGTTAAAATCTGATTGTCAAGCTCTTTTCTTGGTGCCCCTGCCCTCAGAGGAGAGATGGGTAGAAGTTAGGGGTGTGCATTTGGCAAAGCTGAACCAAAAAAACCCCCTCCAAAATACTTTATTAATACTTTACTATACAGCTGTTTTACTCCCCCTCCCCCACACCAAAGGCAGCAGTTTAAAGGGAGCCAAAAAGCAGATCCCAAATCATGCTGATTGGGGGGGGGGGTGTGTGATTTGGGCTGCTTCCACCCTGAAGCCCTCTCTCTGTTCCTCACCTGATAGCTGACCAGGCTGGCCCTGAGCTCCGCCTCCTCCGTCTCCATGCAGGACTCTGAGGTGACAGTCAAGTGCAGAGCTGGGAGTCTGGCTCAAGGTAAGTGAGGGAAAGGGGAGATGGGGGAAAAGGTTAAAATTTGGCTTCGGGTCTAATGGACCCCAATTTTGGGGGAAATCCTGGATGTTTCCAATAAGTGGGTTAGGGAATATCCAGGATTCCTAAATAAGTTCAGGTCCATTAAACTCAAATCCAAATTTTACTTATTTATTTTTTTTGCATACTCCTTGTGGAAATTAAAGATAGGGTATTGCCAGTGGTGACACATCCCATTTGCAGTGTCCTCCCCCTGAAGACTCGCTTGGTGCATTCCTTACTGTCTTAGGTGCCAGGTCAAGACATTGTTCAAGCCCAAACTTTCAATAAAGGGGTCTTATCTTTTTTTTAAGCTGTTTTACAGTCCACTGCTAGCCCAAGGGATGCTCTCTGGATATCACTTAGACTGTTTAATGGTGGTCTCACATTGATTTTATACCCCTGGCTTGTTTTTAATGACTTGTTTTGTTTTTATGTTGATAATTTATGATTTTAAAAAATGACTTTATGGCATCATTTTTATCCACAAGCTGCCTCGGGCAGAACTCTGGAGAGTCAGCCTATCAATTCTCTAAATAAATAACCAAAGTCAGTGTTTTGCCCGGTCTCATATCAGAAACAAACAGCATGTGGTTGGAGGAAGCCTTCCGGATAGATTAGCTTAATTTAAGGGGCGGGGGGGGGGTCCTCTGTTGATCATGGGCTTTATGATCATGTGATACCATAGGATTTCATTGCCAAAGAGGTCATGAGATGGTATTTTCCTTGTGAATGAAATCAAGAAGAGAAACTGAGTGGCATTATCTATAGGGTCAGGATGTCTCTGGAGGTTTCAGGGAAATAGGTTTCAGTTGCCATTCCAAGTTTTCTGATTTTAGCAATGTGAGGTTCTCAACTCCAATTTAGGATATTCCTGAAGATTTGGGGCCAGCACCTGGGGAAGATAGATGCTGGGGAGGAACGAGAGCTCAGTGGGAAATAATGCTCTAAAGCAGTGGTGGCGAACCTTTGGCACTCCAGATGTTATGGACTACAATTCCCATCAGCCCCTGCCAGCATGACCAGTTGGCCATGCTGGCAGGGACTGATAGGAATTGTAGTCCATAACATATGGAGCGCCAAAGGTTCGCCACCACTGCTCTAAAGTCTACCCTCCAAAGCAGCCATTTTCTCAAAAAGAACAAACTGATCTCTGTAGTCCAGAGATGAGTTATAATGCCAGGAGATCCGCCAGCTGTGCCAGGCAACGCTACGCTACATAGGAAGAGGGAGAAACAGCTAATAAATGGTGTAAATAAAATTAATAATTATAAATAATAAATTGAGGGGGGTCCTCTTTTTGCAGCTGCTCAATATGCATGAGGTTTGAAATTAAGTTAATAATCCATTGGGGAACAGATTGGTAGCATGACAATTATTTCAGAATACTGGGAGCTGCTTCCTCCCGATTTTATTCCCTCCGCAAATGTTCATTAGCCTTTGAGAGTGCGAAGATCCACGCAACCCCTTTTCTGGATGCTGAGTCCTGCTCAGTCGCCTGGCATAGATAAGGATTAATGAAGCCCTCGCCGATATCTGAACACAGAGAAGACAAAACCAGCAGGTACAAGACAGGCTTATTAAGCTGGTGTTCACATTTTCCAGTCCCTCTGAACGTAAATACTTCGCCTCAGGAGAAACTGAAAATTAATGAAAAAATTAATCAAATCATACAGAATCTAACCTCTTGTCGATTGAGAACACACAGTGTGACCTTCTGTGATGATCCATAGAAAAGCTGTACAGAGAAAAAGGTCTATAAAGAACTGGAATTCTGGCTCATTTCAGAAATATGTGAGCGATACGCTGGCACAGCCCCAAAGAGTGTAAGGAACTGAAAAAAGCAACCATGTTAGATAAAAACCATAAGTCTTGTTGCTTACAGTGGCCAACCAGATGCCACAGAGGGCCAGTTAGCAGGGGCACAGAGGTCAAAGCCTTCTCTGTTGTTGTTCCCAACTAGCAATACTGCCTCTGAATATGGAGGTTCCATGGATCTTCATATTCATTGCTGGATCTCTCTTTTGTGAATTTGTTTGAAATTAGGGTTCCCATTCTCCAAGTGGTGGCTGGAAATCTACTGGAATTACAGGAGGTCTCCAGAAATCATAACAGATTGGAGCAAATGGCTGCTTTCAAAGGAGGACTCTGTGGCATTATCAATCAATCATTCAATCATTCAATCAGCCTTTATTGGCATACAATGTAGATTAAAACAGATAAATATAAAAACAGGATAAAAAAGACAATTCTTAAAATCAGATACTGTACAACATACCAGAAGTAAATCATTGGTTCTTTTCCATTATTACATATAAAAACTTGGCCACTGCTTCACATTAAGTCAAGTTATTATTGTTCAGTAAGAGGATAATTTTTTGTCGGTCCGACATTTCAGTATACTGTGATGTTAGCAGTGTCAAGTACTTTGTTCTAGCTTCATTAAGCCTTGGGCACCAAAGCAACAGGTGTTGTACAGTTTCTTGTTGATCTAAATTGCATGGACACAGTCTCTTCACTCTAGGGGCGGTGGTGTTTTATCCTACTGAGGTCCATTCCTTTCCCAAACCCTACCTCTCTAGTCTCCACCCCAAAAAATCTCCAAGAATTTCCTGACCAAAATCAGGCAACCCTCTGTCCTATGACAACAGCATAGCTTAGTGGGCACAGTGTCATAATAACATAAGAACTAGCCTGCTGGATCAGACCAGAGTCCATCTAGTCCAGCACTCTGCTACTCGCAGTGGCCCACCAGGTGCCTTTGGGAGCTCACATGCAGGATGTGAAAGCAATGGCCTTCTGCTGCTGCTGCTCCTGAGCACCTGGTCTGCTAAGGCATTGCAATTTGAGATCATGGAGGACCAAGATTGGTAGCCATACGTCAACTTCTCCTCCATAAATCTGTCCAAGCCCTTTTTAAAGCTATCCAGGTTAGTGGCCATCACCACCTCCTGTGGCAGCATATTCCAAACACCAATCACAACACGTTAAGTGGAAGAAGCTGCTTTCCTTTTTATTAGTCCTAATTCTTCCCCCCAGCATTTTCAATGAATGCCCCCTTGGTTCTAGTATTGTGAGAAATGGCAGAAAAATTTCTCTCTGTCAACATTTTCTACCCCATGCATAATTTTATATAGACTTCAATCATATCCCCCCTCAGATGTCTCCTCTCCAAACTAAAGAGTCCCAAATGCTGCAGCCTCTCCTCATAAGGAAGGTGCTCCAGTCCCTCAATCATCCTCGTTGCCCTTCTCTGCACTTTTTCTATCTCTTCAATATCCTTTTTGAGATGTGGCGACCAGAACTGAACACAGTACTCCAAATGCGGTCGCACCACGGCTTTATATAAGGGCATGACAATCCTTGCAGTTTTATTATCAACTCCTTTCCTAATTATCCCCAGCATATTAGGATCTGAGAAACCCAGAGTCAAATCGCTGCCCACCAAAGCTTGCTGGGTAATCTTGGACCAGTCACTCTGTCTACCTCATAGTGCTGTGGTTGTGAAGAGGAAACAGAAGAAGGGCAAACAATGTAAGCTTCACTTAGGAGGAAAGTGGGTTATCAATATCTAAATAATAAGCAAACCCCACTCATTAATTATGAAGAGGATTTTAAATAATCTATTTTGAATCTATAGTCCATCACCTTCTCGTATCAATTTCCTGTATCCTATCATTTCATGAAGCAAAATTGAGGCCTTCATCCAGTCTAAGGAATGTTCTTTTGATGTTTATTGGAGGAAATTCCTGTTGTCTTAGCAGGGCCACTGACCTGGATAGCCCAAGCTAGCCTGATCTTGACAAATCTCAGAAGCTAAGCAGGGTCTACCCTGTTTAGTATTTGGATGTGAGACTTCCAAGGAATTCCAGCATCATGATTTAAAGGCAAGCAACGGAAAACCATTGACTGTCTCTTGCCTTGAAAACGCCACCAGAGGTCACCCTAAATCAAATGTGATTGGATGGGCAAAAAGGGCCTCCCAAGTCCCCCACCAAAATGGCATGGCAATATCATTCCCCAATGCCCCTGCCCTCAAACTTTTTGCTGGTGGCCAAGCAACCCTAAGTCTAAAGTAGGATACTACCCAGTCTGTTTTGCTTCAGCTTCATCAAGCCATCAACTGAGCAGCAGTTAATATCCCTGGGTATGTATGCCAGTTCACTTGATAGTGCAATACATGTTTAATGACAGAATTCAATCAGTTCAGTTCTCCAGATAGCCTGAGGGAGCCACAATTCCCATCAGCCCTGTCATTGGGCCATGCTGGCAGGGGCTGATGGGAATTGTAGTCCGTGAACATCTGGAGGGCCGTAGTTTGAAGACCCCTGCTGTAATGCAATGTGATAAGGTGTAACATATGCTCATGAGGGTTTTCCCCTAGTGGTCAAGTGCCTGATACTTTTGCTTATACATCAGACTAGACCAGTGTTTTTCAACCTTTTTGATTTCATGGTACCCTTGACCTCACTCTTCATAT
This sequence comes from Sphaerodactylus townsendi, assembly GCF_021028975.2. Lineage (NCBI taxonomy): Eukaryota > Metazoa > Chordata > Lepidosauria > Squamata > Sphaerodactylidae > Sphaerodactylus > Sphaerodactylus townsendi. The sequence goes on from NC_059430.1 coordinate 111,937,813, forward strand.
CTCATGGTACCCTTGCCACCCTCCCCCCACCTTCCCCTCCCAGTTCCCCTGCTTTCCCCCCCCCCCAACCTTCCACTCCCAGGGTGAAGGGGACGTAAGGGTGGGTGGGTGGGAAATGGCTGCTGACCTTGTGGCAGGCCCTGCCCCCTGGGCCTCCATATCCTTGAAGGTGCTGGCGGGAGACACCGCAAAAGTGAGGGGGGCCAATAGCGTTGCTGCGGTACCCCTGGGACATGCTCACGGCACCCTAGGGTACCACTGAACCCTGGTTGGGAATCACTGGACTAGACATGATGTGGTTTGTAGAGCGATTTCTTAAACTGAGTGCTCAGCACCGAGGACTTATATTCAGTGGTTAAAATAAAGCAGAGTTACACCCCCTGCTTCCTTGGCACAGCCTCTCAACATTATAGAAATATACAAGTTTCCAGAAGTAATGATAAAGAGTTATAGTAAAAATTAATTTCCAGGAACAAATGCCGCCACAGCTTCATGCTCACGGTTTAAGCATATTGTTTTCGTATGGCTATTTAACATTCAGTTTATTGTTAATAACCCATCCATATTTATTCAAGAAGCAATTACGGTCTTATTAGTTGACCTTAAATGCATAGCAAAGTGCTTGTATACATGAAAAGCTTTTAGAACTCCCTTCTAGCGAATCGGGTGCAAGCAAAACCAACATTTTACAAGACTGACAAGATTATTGGTGGACTGAAAGTGGTGCCTTAAAGGGGCAGAGTTTGGGAAGGGGAGAGAACTCAGCAGGGATGTAATATCCCTTTATGACTTCTCTTTCTTCTGGTCTCTATGGTATAGCATAAAGTTCATACCATGTAACAGCTGCCATGGTGTAGTGGTTAAGAACGGCAGCTTCTAATCTGGAGAACCAGGTTCAATTCCCCACTCCTCCACATGACGTTTGCTGGGAGACCTTGGACCAGTTACAGTTCTCTCAGGACTCTCTCAGCTCCACATCCCTCATAAGGCAGTGGTTCTCAACCTGAGGGTCATGACCCCTTTGGGGGTCGAACGACCCTTTCACAGGGGTCACCTAAGACTCTCTGCATCAGTGTTCTCTCTCTGTAAAATGGATAAATGTTAGGGTTGGGGGTCACCACAACATGAGGAACTGTATTAAAGGGTCATGGCATTAGGAAGCTTGAGAACCACTGTTCCTAAGGTGTCTCTGTAGGGAGGGAAAGGGAGGAGTTTGTAAGCCACTTTGAGACTTCTTATGGTAGAGAAAAGTTGGATATAAAAGTCTATTCTTCTTCATTCTTTGAAAATGCGGTTTCATTCAAGCGAACTGAACTCTGTAGTCTGGAAATTAGTTTGGAGTTAAGGAGAACTGCAGGTCCTACCTTGAGGTTGAGAACCCTAGATAATGCTTGAGGTACCCATCGCAGGAGGGTGGGTAGATTAGTAGCACACGTCAAATGTATCCCACCAGAGGGGTAACACATTACAAAGTCTCAGATTGTCTTTCCTATTGGCTGGCTGATTGCCAGCTCTGCCAATCCTGAAGATAATGACAGACTCCTTGGCATTCATGTCTATGAATGCTTTTGTCCTTCTGGAAGCCTGAAAGTTTTTGCCCGGGAAAGAGCTTCACCCCCTAATACAAGAAATACCTGCCAACGATGCTTTCTTAATATACAGAACTGTATTGTTTCTGCAAACTGAAAACCAATCCCTCCCTCTGATTAAACCTATCAGCAATCATGGGCTTTAGCCAGCAACAAGGGCTACGATGACAATTCAAACGTTGCCTAGCAACTGCCATTTCCACAGGCCCCTAGCCTGTCAGATCTGCGGCCTTCAGTTGTCCTAAAGCTTTGACATGGGTGGGACAGTTGTGTAGATGTTTAACATCACATCATTTAATAAAAAAAACTGTAGTAAAATGAAAAAGCAAGCTGTACTGGATAGGGAATACATCTGCCAAGCACAAGCTTGGGGATTATTCTCCTGGCAATGAGCAGCAAAAATGGACTTGCAGAGTATGTAGGAAAGACAACAAATAAAAAGTGTGGTACTTACTGCATCCAGACAATGGCAGACACAAGATGAAATGTGGGGGAGCCTTGGCTCAGTGGCAAAGGACCATTCAGAGGGCCCCAGGTTCAATTCCCCACAATTCCAGTTATAGGGATCAGGTAATAGCTGCTGTGAAAGACCTCTTTTTGAGACTTAGGCTCATTCCGCACATGCAGAATAATGCACTTTCAAACTGCTTTCAGTGCTCTTTGAAGCTGTGCGGAACAGCAAAATCCACTTGCAAACAGTTGTGAAAGTGGTTTGAAAACGCATTATTTTGCCTGTGCGGAAGGGACCTTGGAGAAATGCTGCTGTTATCCAAATTGGAGGGGTCTGTTCCGATTTTAGGTTGGGGAATGATCAGAGAACAGACCTTACACTGAAAAAGGACAGGCTACGGGATCTTCACCAATTACACCAGGGTTTCTTCCCCTTAGAAAGTTGCAGGAAACCAGAATTTAGAAGCTTTTAACAATTCTTTTGAAAAAAGCAAAATAATAAACTTGCACACGCAGGTTGGCAAAAACACACAGAGAGAATTTCAAGAAGCCTAAGATTTAGAGGTGAAAGATGGATTGTTGCAAGACATGGGGATATTTACCAGATCCAGAAGAGGAAGGACCAAGGAGGTAGCATACACTACCAGTGTTGCATGCAGAAAAATATGACGTCGGGTGCAGCGTAACTGAACCAAAGGCAGTCCAGAAAACACTGGGCAAGGGGCTGTTGTTTGGGCAGGCTAGATATAAGAAAAAAATCGACTCCCTGGCGATGCTAAGAGAACCACGCTTCCTGGACAAAGCTGAATTTCAATTCTCCAGAGAGAACAGTACAAAGGACGATAGCTGAGATGAGTCTGTTTTTGATTAGATTTAGATGGAGTTGTTGAATTTACAATTGGTCAAAGCTGCAGGAAAGACGTTACTAGCTGCCATGCATATTGATTGAGGGTGGGAAACATGTTCAGGTGAAACTCCTCTGTTGGGATCAAAGTCCAGCATTAAAATTTGGCAGGTCCCCCTGTCTTGCCATGGGTTTGCCTGCCAACACTGCCATCGGAATAGACAGCAGTGATGATACGAAGGATGCTGCAGATTTCTCCACAAACGTGTCAGATTTTTGCAATTACCGTGTTTGAAAGTGTTGGTCAGGTGTCAGCTGATCTTGAAGCCTGTGCAATTCATGCTGAACATGCATGCCAAATAGGTTTGCTTTGGTAATTTTTTTCAAAACTGCATAGGCACAAATCAATTCAATTCAAACCGTTAGCATCACAACTGAGACAAACATCAAAAGGTATCGTTTTGTAAAAGACAAAGGATTTACGTATGACTGATGTATATGATTTGTGACTATTTAAACAATTGCCTATTGAGCAGGATACATATTCACTAGTACAGGGAAGTCAATAATGAGAATGTGCATTCATGAAAAGCTGTTCTACATGATTTAGAAGGAATACAGTGAAGCCACATGCTGAATAGTCACACACTGGCCCACTCCACACGGGCCAGTGAAGCGGCTGCACATTGGGATAAATTACCACGGTGCAGCCCCAGAGCCATTCACACACTTCAATGCGGGCGGCCCTGGAGCTGCTGCAGCTTCCGGAGCCATCTCTGCATGGAGGCGCATCCTGAAAAAAAAACTTACCTTCTCTTCCCTGCACAGCTCTGCAGGGACAGAGGGACACACCATCCCCCACATGGCCATGGCAATACTTTGGGGGTTGGAGGGCAGGAGGGGTGTCCCCTCGTCCCTGCAGAGCTGTGCAGGGAAGAGAAGGTAAGGGGTTTTTTTAAAGGATGTGCCTAAAAATGGCACCTCCCACCCGGTGCCATTTGCTCTACACCAGGTGCGCAATGGTGTTTTAAAAAAAACTTACTAGTTTAGCGAGTTTCAAAAACACCTGTTGCTGGGGGGAAAGACGGTGCTGCCTTGTTTCGAAGGTGGAAACCATGCGAAGTTCTCCCCGCAACCGGTGTTGTCGGCCCATTGACTAATAGTCAAACTGAGCATCGAAAAATCAGCTCCCTGTTTGCAACTGGTAGACAGGATGTTAGCCAAACTGGTGAGTGTTCAAGTATCCTTTCTTGATACACCACCAGTCTCACACAATGGCGGAGCATCCTCTTTGCAAGCAGAAGGTCCCAGTTTTAAATCCCCAGCATTTCCTGTAAAATATATCTAATAGCTGATGGGAAAGACACTGTCCATCAAAACAGACAGTGCAATCTTGTAGATAAAGTCCTGATTGAGTATAAGGAAGCTTTGTGTGGGATTTGAACTTGAGTCTTCCAGACGCGACATAGATATTCCAAAAAATCCACAATCCAGTTTTGAAGCTAACCCAGAGCAACACTGGGATCAATATACTCTCCAGTTTTAAATTAGATTAGTTTCCTTTTTTTTTCTTAATTGACTTACAAAGGACCACTGTGCTCCAATCAGCCTGAAGACGTCTCTTAAGTTTGAAAATTCATTCATGGCTTTCTGATGTTTCAGCAGGTCCTAACATAAGTGTTCGCAGATGGTTGCTTTGGAACCAGTGACTGACATTGCAGAGAAGTGTCACCCGGCTTTGCGGTTTCCAATTTACGCAAAAGCGCCCATAAAATCACTGTGATATTTCACAAGGGGCTTAAATACATCCATTTACTGATGAATTAATCTCCTTGAATGATTGTTCCGTAATGAGCAGCTCGGAGTTAGATAAAAAGATCTCACTAATGTGATCCCGGCGATCATGTTGGCGCTTGAATACCGTGCAGCAAACATCTCGTGAAATTTTAATTAAATCCTTACTTCCCACAGCTAAATAATTTAGCGTGAGCTGATGGCCATATTATCAATAAAAGGGTAAGTAATGAGGGGCAGACGGAGGAAGGTAGCCACTGACCAGGTACATGCTCAGGATTTCTGTACTTTCTGTGCTTACATCTGCCCCAGAAACCTCGCAGCCCTTTTATGCGTCTTTGGAACTAAGTCAGTTTGAGCCTATATCTGTTACCTCAAAGCTCCCACAGCATTGGGTCATAACAAGCCCCAAATGCCACCCAGTGGCAGCTCTATTTTTCAGTTGTTAACAAGAAACATCCATCATATACCTCCATCTCTCAATGGACCACAGCCACATCTCAACTAGAGCAGCTCTGATTCCATTTACAGTGTGTTAATAGAAGAAGAAGAGTTTGGATTTATATCCCTCCTTTCTCTCCTGTAAGGATACTCAAAGGGGCTTACAATCCCTACACACACACACACACACACACACACACACACACAACACCCTGTGAGGTGGGTGGGGCTGAGAGAGCTCTGAAGAACTAGCGCAGGGTCACCCAGCTAGCATGTGTTGGACTGCACAAGCTAGTCTGGTTCCCCAGATAAGCCTCCACAGCTCAAGTGGCAGAGCAGGGAATCAAACCCGGTTCTCCAGATCAGAGTGCACCTGCTCTTAACCACTTCACCATGCTGGCTCTCAATACTTTGTTTTATTTGAGTTTCCCCTCCTCCTTTAGCCTTATCTTTTTCAGCTATCTAAGAGGTTGTCCTCACCTTTTGTTAGAGATAGCCATTTCCATGTGGTCAGTATCAACATTTGCATTATTCAAAAGGACTGCAAATTTAGGCTGCGAAAAGACGACCATCAAGTGAGCTTTAAAGGGCAGAGTGGGGGTTTGATCTTGGGTCTCCCAGATCTTAGTCCAGCATTCTCACCACTATGAAACACTGACTGTCCTACCACACCCAATCTATCAAATCCAAACACTGATTTAATGGTTTATAATACAGTCCTAAGAGCACTTTCCTCAGAGTAAGCCCCACTAAGGAGACTTGAACTCTGAGAAGACCCACTTAGGATCACAATACAAAGACCCCTTCTGCACATGCAGAACAATGCACTTTTAATCCACTTTAAATGCACTTTGCAGAATAGCAAAATCCACTTGCAAACAATTGTGAAAGTGGATTGAGAGTGCATCATTCTGCATGTGCAGAAGGGGCCAAAGACTCACTCGAGCCACTGCAGATTTTCAAAGCAGGAAAATATTCCAGCAGTTGACAAACCTTCCAGTCTGATGCCAATTTCAATGTGCTCAACGCTCAGTAACTTAGTCTAGGGTTGCACAGTTAATCACGGAACCGTCAATTAAATATGTGAGTGGCACCTGCGAATGGCCTTAACAGCATCTCATTTTTGAGCCATCAGCCAGCAATCAGATGTGGTTTATTTCCAGTGACCTTTCAGATCACTATGGGGGTGGGAAGGCAAGGGAACAGAATGTGTATCGAAGGCCCAGAGACAGCCTCAAAAAACATTGACAGGAACTTACTTGGCATTTTTTTAAAAAATCCAATTTTGTATTTCCGTAGGCATGCCATAAACATCACTTTATACCAGGTTGACTCCCACCCCCGGAGTTCATCCAGGTGCAATATGAATTGACTGATTCCCTGAAGGGGCCAAGGAACTTTCCCAAGGTCAGAGAAAGCGCTCGTATCTCAGAAGCCAGCATTCTCTGTTAATCAAAGTAATTAAAGGCAAGTATAAATCCCAATTCCCCTTTAATCCTTCTTAACAATAAGAAGCACTATTAAATCCGTAATGTGCCTGCTTTAATTATAACCTATCAAACACAGAATCAATCTAAGTGGTAAACACAAAAAGCTGTATTCAGAGAATACAGGAGATCATGCCTTTTAAAAATGCAAATTGAGGCATGAATATAAAACCTATAATAATATTTGATTAATCTTGTCTCTTTGAAATGCCCATGCAAAATATTTAATTCCGCTCATGGCCCGCTAGGGTACAGGTGAAAGAAGGTATCGCTCTGTTTGATGCATATGAGGGTACGAGAAAGGATCTGGAAGTACAACCGCCATTCGGTTCCTCAGAGAAACCAGTTCTTACCTTCCAATGTGATTCATGTCAGTCATGGGAAACCGAGAATAATATCTGCCTTGGTTATTTTGGTTAAGCAAAAATAAATCAGTGTTTTGTGGCAGTGTGAGTAGCAGTTAGAGAGCCAGATAAGAATTGGGGAGACCGAGGCCCATTATGCACAGAGCTCTTTCCTCAGGGCTCTTCCCTGCACAATGGGGTTTCCTCGTGTTTCTCTGTTTGCATGCGAGAGACGCCCCACTGCCTGCTGTGTGACTTGCCTGCCCCCACTTCCGGGTCACTTATGGTAGTCGCAAGATTGCCAGCTTTGTTAAACCCCCTTAAATTGCTGTTATATCAATATTGCCATGGCTGTTACATCAATAGATAGATCGATATTGCTGTGTTTTTGAAACAAAAGAAGTAGATCCGGCTGTCATCTGGAGGAGGAGGCAGACTCCCAGCTCTTCCCTTGCCACCGCCTCCCCCGCCTCTTTTTCTCCCTCTGTCCCCCTGATAGTTCTCTCTCTGGCCCTCCCTCACAGAGCTGAGAGGGAGGAGGTGAGAGGAGTGGGGTAGGAGGAGACCAGATGGACCAGAAACCCCAAAGGGAGGGAAAACCTTGGGGTTTCCCCACTTTCATTAATTGCAGGACTTTTGGGATCTTCAGCACCATAAGCGTAAGCATGTCTGCACAGAAAACTGTGCTGCGAAGGAAATATCCCATTGCTGCATAGGAGAGCAGCAGTGTGTAATCAGTCCCAGATTTCAAACTCCACTCAGCCATGCAAGCTTGCTGGGTAACCTTAGACAACTCTCTGGTCCATTCCACACATGCAGAATAATGCACTTTCAATGCACTTTGAAGCTGGATTTTACCATGTGGAATAGCAAAATCCACTTTCAAACAATTGTGAAAGTGGATTGAATGTGCATTATTCTGCACGTGCAGAAGGGGTCTGTCTCTGTCTCTCTCTCCCAGTCACCTTACATCCCAAGGTGGTTGTTATGAGAATAAAAGTGGAAGGAGGGATTGTTGTAAGCTTCTTTGAGGTTTCATTAGGGGGACATTCAGGGTAAAAATATCTGAACAGGGATCCTGTTTGGGTGGAAAGGTGGCATATTAATGTTTGGAATCAAATTAAATGAAAACTAATTTTACTCTAGTATAAGATTTCCTGAATTGCAGCTCACTTCTTCCAAGACAGTGAACCAAAATCCTGGTTTGAGTTCCCACCGAGCCTAGTAGCAGGTCTGAATCTTATGCAGTGCCATCCTAAGGAAAGTTGCACACTTAAAAGCCCATTGATTTCAATGGACTTAGAAAAATTATCTTTGCTTAGGATGACACCGTAAGCACAGGAGATCTCCTCTGGTTGGTTACAGACCAGTGAGTGACTGATTCAGTGGCTGAGAAAATTGGCCTGATTCTGTCTTCTAGGGGCTTTCCCCACTGACAGAGTTGAACTGGTTTCTACCTAGGTTCGCCTCAGTGAATCCCCACTGCCACCGAGCTCAACATTGTTTTGTCTCAGTTCCCCCTCCTCAGAACTGCAACATCCTTGTCGCAGTTATGAACTACACTTTTCTGCCAGAACAAGGTCGATACCGCTTCGAAGCTTCGAAGTGGGGAAGCATCGAAACGACACCTCATCCGTTCAATCAATCACAAGCCGCTTTTGTGACATGCGCAGAACGGGAGAGTCAAGGTGGGCAGAAAGCACATGTAACTGTAAACTGTAAACTGTAAAAACTGTAAAAAAAAAGAACACTCCCGTTTCCCACCGTAACACAAGCTCCAATCACAATTGAGGAGCGAAACAGGCACCAAGATGATCCCGCCCAATTAGCTTGGTTCCTGGGGGCCAACTCAGTTGCTGTGGGGACAGCCTGGAATCGCCCTCCACTGATGGGAACCGAGTCAACCTTAGCTCCCTTCTGTAGTGGGGAAAGCCCCTAAGAGACAATTAGACAGGAGAACAGAAGCCAGGAAAAACGAAAGTTTAGCTAACAAAAAGGTGGATAAACCTTTGACTTCCAGATCAGACCATGCTTGCTGAATTCCAGGTGTGGGCCACAGTCTGCATGTTTAGAGGGAGGACAGTGAACTAGTCCTTGAGGGATTCCAGTAGCTGCGTAGAAGCAGGTATTGTTTTGTAAATCAGAAAGAGAAAGATCCCATCCACAATCAGTGACGCACCTGTGCTCCAGTCTGATGAGGACTGAACATCCTGTAGCCCTCTACGAGATATGGAAAGTTGAGAGCCAGGAAGTCAATAAAAGGGGAAAAGATCCAAGAGAGGGAGAATGGGTGGGAATACAGCCCTACAAGAGTTTATAGAATCCTGAAGGGATAGATAAACATTGCTGGGAAATTGCCACATGCTTGTTCCCATGCTCCGCTACCTTGTAATGTCATGGGCTCCCAGCTCTTTCGCTGCTAGTTGGCAGCCTTTCCCATATCCAGGAAAAGAAACTGAATTTTCTAGTGGAAGACACTGTGTAATGGAGGAAAATGAAGCTGTACTGTGCGCTGCCCAGTTAATATTGCTTAGTCCCGTACAATACTTTCAGCCGCAGACGTTGTTTTCTTTTGCCTGGCTTTCCTGCAGAAGTCCTTTTAGTCTGCTTACATTTCATGCATTAAGTGGATTTTTTTTCCCCCAGCTGATAAGAGTATAATTTGTTTAGGAGCTAGTGATGGTGATTTCATTTTCAAAAGGGTGCTTTTGCATGGAAATATCTGTTTTTAAAAGAAGAGAGAAGAAGAAGGGGGAGGGGCTTGCAGCCTAGAGCCGGGAGGAAATTATATCTTTCAGCAAATGCTAAATAATTTCATGGCCTGATCTACATTATATTTGAGGGGGGGGCATCTACGCCCCCATATATTATACACAATTTTTTTCTTTATATATACATATATAATCAACGAAGATAATGGCAGCTTTTCAATGATCGAATACATTATGTTGACTTCTATGAACTGTTAATGAATAATTACAGTTTTACATTATTTTATCTATCTATAACATTTGAATATTCCCTCAACCCCTGTGCACACGTAAAAATCCAAACCAAGGAGAAACTATTTCAGCTGAGCCTATTCCTGGATATTTTTATTTAAATATAGCACATATAATTGTGACATGGGAAACACCAAAACACCTCCTACTGTTTCTTAGCCTGATAAAGCACAGCCCAAGGAAAAGCTTTATCTGGTAATTATGCTGCTAGAAGCTAAAGTGAAGCTACCATACTTTAGTCACTGGGAAAGATTCATTGGAAAAGACAATAACGCCAGGAAAATTTGACGGCAGTAGGAAAAGAGGAAGGCCCAACATCATGAAGAAGAAGAAGAAGAAGAAGAAGAAGAAGGAGAAGAAGGAGAGGAGAGGAGAGGAGAATGAGGAGCTCAAGTGGCAGAGCGGGGAATCAAACCCGGTTCTCCAGATTAGAGTGCACCTGCTCTTAACCACCACACCATACTGGCTCTCAACACTTTGTTTTATTTGAGATTCACCTCCTTCTCTGGCCTCATATTTTTCCGCTATCTAAGAGGTTGTCCTACACCACACTGGCTGAGATGGATTGATTGTGTAAAGGAAGTCCTGGGCCTCAATTTGCATAATTTGCCTTTACGGCTCTGGCCCCGGCCTGGTGGAACGCTCTTCCTCCAACTGTCCGGGCCCTACGGGACCTTGGTGAGTTCTGCAGGGCCTGTAAGACGGAGCTGTTCCGCCGGGCCTTTGGAGGAACCGGCCGCTGATGGTGCCCCCTTCCCCCCCCCCCCTTTTATGGCCCTCTACCTCATGGCCCTCTACATCTGGGACCTGCCATTCCTCCCTCTTGGGGAGAGGATTTTGAATATGGAGCTGCTGGACGCCATTTATACTTATGCTAGTATTTTCATTGAATTTATGAGATTTAGCTTTTACTGTTTTATTGCTGCTTTTAAAGATTTAGCCATTTTATGTTATATTATGTTTATTGTTGTACACCGCCCGGAGCCCCTCGGGGATAGGGCGGTATAAAAATCTAATAAATAAAATAAATAAATAATCTGAGCAAGGCTGTTAATCAGAGGACATTTTGAAGGTCATAGATTCATAAATCAGAAGTGACTTGATGGCTCACATCACATGCACAGAGGCCCACCATTCTTGTTGTCGTGTCCCCCCTGACCTTCTCAAAGAGTAAAATCAGGTTCTTTGAGAAAAGCCTATCAGCTGAGGGGACAGGTCTGTTTGTGACCATTGGCAAAGCCAAGCATAACACAGCTCCTGGTTTTGAAGTGGGCGGTAGGACAAGAGAAGAGCCTGTCCTCTCCGCCTCCACCCCATTTGACTCCAGGCTATTCAAGGGCTTTCAGTGTCTCAGCAGATTAGAAGGCAGGTGGGTGGGAAAGAGGCACATCAGGCACTTAAAACTATTAATGGTCACCATTCCTCAAAACCCTGCTCCCCAGTGAGTGCTGGGAATGTGCTCCTCCTCAGAAGTCTTGCATACCCAAAGCCTACCACAGCCACAAAAGTCTGGTTACACCATGGCAGGGGTGGAGTGCCCACAGGGACATGTGGGGTAATATGTCCCCAGGTACACACCATCCTGTCGACTCCTAGGTCAGTGCAGGGGAGGAGGGGTGTGCCATGTGGGGTCGATTTTGTGCCCCTCCCCATGCCTCCCCTGTGCCGTCTATCTGAGCTAGGTCCTCATGAGGGACGATTGGATGGCACCACTGGGGGTGAAAAATCAGCTTCCATTGCCCCGGGTGCATTTCTCTCCGCTGCGCCTCTGCACCATGGACTTAGGGGTCAATTCCCCACTTCAAAAATGGAGGTCGATACGCACTGGTTTGGTTTGCTTCAGGACCTTTTGAGCGCGGTTTCATGGTCCCCACCGCAGCTTCTGCTCCCTTGGTCCAATAAACGTGGCAGCCACGCAGCAGCCACGCAGGACTTCCCACTGATCCGCTCAGGGGCTGTCCTGATTGGCTGCTGCGTTGTGCTGGGGCAGGTTTTTTTAATTTCAAAAGGATGAATCAATGTCTCCACAAGCATGTGCAGATTCGCCATTATAATATAAAGCTTTGCGGATGAATCCATGCCTATTTGAGCAGATGTCAATTTTTGTGTTAAAAATGAAAAAACAGGCTGCGTGCACATCACGCACACCCCGCCGTGGCCTGATTGGACAGAAGGCTCCACGTCGCTATCAGCGCCGGGAAACCAAACCCAGAGTCACCCCCTGGACTTCCCCACTGCCCCGCGTTTGGCACGTGGTTTTGAAAAACGTGCACTTCCGACCAGGATCCAAAATGATGCGCGCTGAGGGGTGGGAGGAGTGGCAGAATTGGGGTGACTGCATTGTCGCCACTGGTGTAGTGGGGAGTGCTGAAGGGCCCAGGGATATTTTCCGCGAGGAGCGCGCATCTAATGGTGAGTGGGGAATTGAGCAGGGGGTCCCCAGCAAGGGCTTTCAAAGCAAGTGAAAAGCAGAGGTGGCTTGACATTGCCTTCTTCTGTAAAGTTTCCCTTGGTGGTCTCCCTTGCAAGTATCACCCTGGTTAGCTTCTGAGATCCGATGAGATTGGGCCAAGCCATGCCACCTTCCGCTTCCATAAAACAAAATAAAAGACATTTGCAAATACTATCATGCTTTTCTCAAAGGTTTGCCATTTGATCTCAGAATGCCCTCCCCTTTTACAAAACAACAACTCTGTCATCTCAATGCATAGCAAGTTCTATTGAGAGGTATTTCAGACAATGAATGAACTCCAGCAAAAGGGAGTTTGTTCATGTTTTTTAAAAATTAAGCCAGGGAGGAATGTAGTTTTGCAAATCTATACAGGAACTAAATTCTGCCATGTGTTATGTTTGTCTGTTTGACAACTGATAATTAACTCATGACAGTATAATTCTGGTTTTGATTCAAACTTGTTTTTCATTAAAAACTAATCATGCGGCATGTGCGCTGACAGTGTCACGACGGGACTATTACCAAGAACACACACATACACAGCTTTATGGCTGTTAATGGCAGATTTACTACATGCAAATTTTAAAACACGTGCTCACAAGAGGAGTTAATCAATGATGCTTTCAGCAGATTTCTGGTGCAGACAAGCAGTTGTATGTGCCAAATACAAGAGTTGGCCTGGGAGGCTATTTCAGGCTGGGATGAGTAGATTTCCCTTACGCTGTTCCTTTACTGTTCCACGATTTTATGATGTACTGAATTCCAGTTTACCTTAATTCTAGTTAAATGGGGAAAGTATCTAAAATTCAGTAAATTCATTATCTAAAATTCAGTAAATTCAGTAAATCTAAAATTCAGTAAATTCAGTAAATCTAAAATTCAGTAAATTCAGTAAATCTAAAATTCAGTAAATTCAGTAAATCTAAAATTCAGTAAATTCAGTAAAGGAGCAGCAGTGGCATAGGAGGTTAAGAGCTCGTGTATCTAATCTGGAGGAACCGGGTTTGATTCCCAGCTCTGCCGCCTGAGCTGTGGAGGCTTCTCTGGGGAATTCAGATTAGCCTGTACACTCCCACACACGCCAGCTGGGTGACCTTGGGCTAGTCACAGCTTCTCGGAGCTCTCTCAGCCCCACCTACCTCACAGGGTGTTTGTTGTGAGGGGGGAAGGGCAAGGAGATTGTAAGCCCCTTTGAGTCTCCTATAGGAGAGAAAGGGGGGATATAAATCCAAACTCTTCTTCTAAATGGAAAACACAGCCGTCCACACCTCCTATTTTTGGGTCACTTGAATCTTGTCCAATGTACTTGTGTTCATTTGGTTAAACATACCCCTCTCCAATGTACTGTCGAAGGCTTTCACGGCTGGATTCAACTGGTTCTGGTGGGTTTTCCGGGCTGCATGGCCATGGTCTGGTGGATCTTGTTCCTAATGTTTCACCTGCATCTGTGGACACAGTGTGTAACAGACTTCCCTCTGTGATACACCTCTGAAGATGCCAGCCACAGATGCAGGCGAAACGTTAGGAGCAAGATCCACCAGACCACGGCCACACAGCCCGGAAAACCCACCAGAACCATTCCCCTCTCCCTCCCCAAAAAGGCAGGTCTTGGTATGATCATGTCTTACCTATGATTGAATCAAAAAAAAATTCCAATGTTTTTCTGATTATTTCTCTATCTGTTGACTGTTTGATTATAAATATTGCCATGCCATATCTCAAACAAATAAGTTCTTGGGGAAGCTTACAGAAGATTCTAAAATGAAATCCAGAAAGAATATTTAAAAAGTGTGAAGGAACGGACACACAAGCCTTCCCTGTTCCTTCAGGTTGGTCCCAGAGAGAAAACTCTGCGACTATCCCAGCTGATTGCTTGGCAACACCTTCAGACAGGTAATTAAGTGACTGTGGGGAGAGTACAATTCCTTCAAGGCTGCACACAAAATAATATTGACTTCATGGACTTCACCTACCCTACAAGTGAGGTGTAGTGGTTAAGAGCAGTGGACTCTAATCTGGAAAACCAAATTTGTTTCCCCGCTCCTCCACATGAGCAGCAGATTCTAATCTGGTGAACCAGGTTTGTTCCCCACTCTTCTACATGAAGCCTGCTGGGGGACCCTGAGCTAGTCACAGTTCCTCAAAACTCTCTCAGTCCCCCCAGTTGTGTGAAGGGAGAGGTGATTGTAAGCTGTTTTGAGACTCCATACAGGAGAAAAAAGCAGGGCATAAAGCCCAACTCTTCTCCAAAGAACACCACATAACAGGCAATTTTTAAAAAGAGCATCTATAAATAACTGATTGTTTTGCTTAATATTTTCTTTAAAAAATAGATGGTAGGTTAGTGGTGAGAGAAACTAGGATTGCCATTGAGCTGTGTGAGAACATGCATGGGCACAGTGTGGTTGATTTGAACTGTACTGTACTGTGTGAATTTATGGCAAGTAACCTGCTAAGCCAGCTTGAGCTGCTTACAAACAGACACAGACTGCCTGATGAAAAACTGGTCCCTGCTTGTAGACTGGTAAGCAGAATATGAGATGAATCAGAGAGTGCTTCTATTTTTAAAAATGCCCGCATAAATCTGCACTGAACACATTTTCCCCTTACTTTCCATTTGTGGTATTGCACTACAATTTTTCTGTACTTGTTCTTCACCCCTTATCCTCCCTGCGCTGTATACTTTTTTTGCATAATTTGAAAGACACTGTTGCTGTGGATCCGTTCAAAAGGTGCTGCATTGTCAGTTTGGGCTACTTATTTCATACTCCCCGAACATATTCCTGAAAGTTTTTTTCCATCAAAGGAGTATTTTCCACTCAAGTAAAATAGGGGGAGGAAGGCATTAGAAGATAAGCTAGGTGGCTATTAGAGAAAACTCATGAAAAAGACATTTAGTCAATATGCTTTTTCAACTAAGAAGCGAACAGCTTCATTTCGATGTTCCGGGGCACTGATCTTTGAGCAACAATGCCCTTCTTACCTGCTGCTACTATTTTGCAGTGTTTCTACTGCCACATCCTAGCAGTGTATGAGGATGTGCATTCCTTTATTTCATTTTTTAAAAATTTCCAAATTTGCTTGTAAAAATGTTATATGCATACAGAAATCTTGTTTAACCAGGATGGTATAGAGCAGGGTCCCCAATCTTTTTGAGCTTGCAAGCACCTTTGAAATTCTGTCCCAGCGTGGTCTGTTCAGAACAAAGAAACTAGAGCTTCACCTCGGAAGTAACATCTTCCCCAAACTCTCCCCAGGCAACATCCCCCATATCTTCTATAGCAGCCCAATTCACATGAAGAAGAAGAAGAAGAAGAAGAAGAAGAAGAAGAAGAAGAAGAAGAAGAAGAAGAAGAAGAAGAAGAAGAAGAAGAAGAAGAAGAAGAAGAAGAAGAAGAAGGAAGAAGGAGGAGGAGGAGGAGGAGGAGTTTGGATTTATATCCCCCCTTTCTCTCGTGTAGGAGACTCAAAGGGGCTTACAATCTCCTTGCCCTTCCTCCCTCACAACAAACACCCTGTGTGGTGGGTGGGAGCAATGAAGAGGAGCTCCAGAAGAGAGCTGTGACTAGCTCAAGGTCACCCAGCTGGCGTGTGTGGGAGCGTACAGGCTAATCTGGATTCCCCAGATAAGCCTCCACAGTTCAGGCGGCAGAGCTGGGAATCAAACCCGGTTCCTCCAGATTAGATACATGAGCTCTTAACCTCCTACGCCACTGCTGCTCCACAGCTATAAAAGAATAAAAAGAATTACTTAAACCTTTGCTTCTTTCCCACAAGGCACCAAATGTTAAGTCATCTTCCTGTGAATGGAGGGGTTACATTCAAGCCAAACAAACTTCTCCTTCTATCCCTCCCCTCAAATTTCCTTCTGCTTTGTTGCCCCAGCTTCCGTCAAGGCATGTGCCTCTTCTGGAATGGTTCGAGCAAGTTTGTTTAGACAGAGTGAGAAGGGAGCAATGCTATGAACAGGGGACAATGCTTTGTGGTGTGAACTTGAGCTAGGTGTTTTGGTTGGATAGTGCACCTGTCAGGCATGTCTCCGCTGCATCCCTCCCTGCCCTCACTACCCTTCACCTTCACAGTCCCAGAAAATCAGACGTATGCATCTACTTCTCTGCTCTGCAAAGCCCAAAGCCTTCCGCCTGCGTTTTCTCTAAGCTAAGTGTTCTTCCACCACAAGAAACCTCTACAGTCAGAGGAAGCCTTTCAACTGTGCTGAGCACAACAATGATGCACAGGCCAGGAAGTTAACCACGCTTCAGTGAAAAGGAAACAGGAGGCGGAGTGTGACAGGTTCTGGCCTGACTGCTTCAGATCTGAAAAACTGGAGGGATTTTAATTCCAATTTTGAGCAGTTACGTTCTGAATTCTGAACCTGAAAGTGCTCTGGGGACTAAATGGCAGGGTGACTTGAAATGTACTCGCTGCAAATTGTCTTGAACCAATTTCTCTAATGAGACCAATAGAAGTGATAGATGCAAAATATCTTTGAAATAATCTGGCGGAATTGGGGCCACCCAAGATGTGATGCTCCTGCTCTCGTGGCTCTGCTTTTCATGTAGAAAGCTCTAAGTGCTTTGCAAACGTTAATTAATTGAGCTCTGTGCTAGCAGCCTTTGCAAAAAAAACCTACATTGCACAAATTTATTTTTTTTCCAAGAACTACAAAGGTGACTTCTTTGACCCTCATTGGCACTCTCTCGGCGTCTTTCAGAATAATAGATAGTACAGAAGTGAAATGCTGTCCCACTGCAAATTGTATCTATGAGAATTCGAAACGACAAAGGGGTTTAAAGAGAAAATCTAGAACAGGATAAAAGCCACGTACGTACACATGAACTGACTCCAAGAGAGAGAGCCTTTGAGAATTGGAGTTCCAGTGCAGTATCCCATACAGGAACCTCGGTTTTCATTGGTAATCCGTCCGAAAAGAATCGATGAAAACCGAGGCAAACTTTTCCATAGGAATCAATGTAAATCCAATTAATCCGTTCTAGGCACTCCAAAAAACATACCAAAAACACATTTTTTGGTGAATAAACACCATGTTTAATGCTGAAAATAGCAACAAACAATAACACTAGGATCAGCTTCAGAGTCAGTGGATCAATGTTGCACCAGAAAGCTGTCCAAAGAGGTCTGTTTCTGACGCCTCTTTAAGATTTGTCTGAAATGGGGCAAGACATTGTCATTAAACAAGTTGCAGACACGGCCTGCAACAGTTTTGTCCGGGTGATTTTTCTCCACAAACCCCTGCACCTTACTGCAAATCGATGAAAATCAAGGCAAATCGATGAAAACCGAGACAAATTTTTCACTGAAAAAAATCGTTGAAAACCGAAACCAATGAAAACCGAAGGCAATGAAAACTGAGGTTCCACTGTATATGCAAAATCTTTATGGTAAGATGGGTTTATCAAAGATGATCCCAAAATTCCTCTCTTCTGAATTTCTCCCCTGATTTTGATTTAATTGGTGTTATTTTTGAAGTAGTACTTACGAATTAGGAACTAGAGGTGTGCGAAAAAGTTAGTATTTTTTTTTCAAAATCGAGTATATTTTTTCAAAATCGAGTATATTTGACCTAGGAAATATCAGTTTTCTTAACATTCCCAAATACAAGATACTGGTGTCTTATTTGTATTTGTTTTTTTTTTCAGGTTTCCAAATTTTGGGGTACATTATTCCTTACATAAAAACTTCCGGGGGAGGGGAAGGGTTATGTTAGAGGCTCCAAAATTGCACTGCAGCTCCTGGTGTCTGTCCTTTAAATAGCCCCCAAATTTCAAGTTGATTGAATCAAGGCATCCAGTTTTATGGATTCCTGAAAAGGGTACCTTAAGTCATTCTCTATTATTTCATGTGGGGGAGAGGGGGCTCCAAGCTGCTTCCAGGACAAAAGCCGTGCCTGTAAGCAGCAATCACTAGTCCAATGCTTCCCATGGAAAAACCAATAACAAGCCCAACAGAACTGCTGCAGAACTCAGGAATCCCAGTAGAGCCACAAGCCAGTGAGCCAAGTCAAACAGAACCAAAGTCAAAGCAAGGACTCTGCAGTGGAAACTCAAGGGAAGCACTTTTGCAAGCCCAGCAGAACCAACTTCAATGTGCTGCATCTCAGCAGAACCCAGGGCCACTATGGCCATGCAAGCCCAACAGCAAGAACAAACCAGAGAAGCTCTGCTGTCGAAACTGACGGTGTGGCACTGTTGCAAGCCTAGCAGAACCAATGACAGTATACAAATGCCCAGCAGAACTCAGTGTCACTGTGGTCTTACAAGCCGGACAGGATTAATGTCAAACCAAAGAATCAAATACAGCAGAACAAGTCCAAATTGAGGGGGGGGAAGGGTTTGTAAGCCCAACAGAATAAATGGCAATGTACAAATGTCCAGCAGAACCCAGTGCTGCTGCGGCAGTTCATGCCTCATAGAACCAAAATCAAAGCACAGAATCCCTGCAGTGGAAACTCAATATGGAGTGGGGGGTGCTTTTGCAAGCCCAACCAAAGCTCAGCAGAATCGAGGGCCACTGTGGTCATGCAAGCGCAACAGGCCTAATTTCAAACCAGAGAATCACAAGCAGCAGAACAAATCTAAGGGTTTGGAAAGCCAACAGAACAAATGGCAACATGCAGCTCTCCAGCAGAGCTCAGTGCCATGGTGGCAGTGCAAACTCAGCAGGACTAATGTCAGACTGGAGAATTACCACAGAACAAATCCAAGTGGGGAAATTGCAAGCTAAAAAAAAGTTAACCCCACAAAAAGCAACTCTGACAAAGCAAAAGAAACCCTGTTGAAATTGACAAATAGACTTGACTGGCACGCCAGTAGAAACTCCTGGGAGAGAGAGAAACAAAGGAAAAATAGCATTCAACATTAACAACAGTTGTATTGATATCACACTGCACAAAACAACAATCTGGATGTGATCCTGTATAGGATTGCATCAAGATTCTTTTATGTGTGGTGTTTTATTGGAGGTGGGGTACATAAGCATCTGTGACAGGCACCCCAACCCAAAGGGCGGGGAATAGAGCAATGACCAGGGACAGCGCCATGGTGCCACCTGCAAAGAGGGAATTGGCGGCAAAGGAGGCAGAGTACAGGGAGGAAACATTCACCCCTCCCCAGGTAGCCCATTCTAATGAACAATTTACACCACACTTTTTACATGCATAAGTCTACATTCCTGAGAGGGGGGCATTTCTGGGCCAGAAATGCATTGGAAGGTGACTAAAGGAATGTCCCAGGAAATCACACACACACACACTTGGTATATCAATGCAGGCATTTGCCATAGAGGTCAGTCACTGCGAGTCCAGCTTCCAGGTTTGGCTTGCCACTGGGGTAAGTCCCTCAGTGCCAGCATCCTTGTCACTCTGCATGGCAATGGTGGCACAGATGCCAGCACAATCCTTTTGTCACTCCCAGTGTGGCTTCAGTCCCCCCCCCCCCGACACACACACACTTTGGATTGCAGAGTTAGTAGCAAAAAGAATCTTGTTCAAACCATATATGCATTTGTGATGTTTTGATGTCCTCTACAGGCTGGCCTTAGAAGATTTTAGTATTGGCTGGTAATACCAAGATTGAAGGGTTTGCAGTCCTGCACTCGCAAATGCCTGGAGATTTTCAGGCTGGTGCCTTGGGGAAGGTGGAATTTTGTGGGAATGTGACATCAATTTCTAGCATGGTGTAGTGGTTATATCATCATCATCATCATCATTTATTTGATTTTTATCCCATTTCCTCACCAACACCACCATAGCCAGCTCAGAGAGGCTCACAATAGTATCAAAACAGTACATTTATAATACATAAAAGTATAATTCTTACCTGTAGGGATGGAATGTTGCGACGACAAACCCTCCACCAATCAGCGAGCCCTTTGGTGGGCAGTATTCCATCCACTTCCCCCGCCCATCTTTCCCCAGCCCAGGAACAAGCTTGGCTCTGCCAGGGGCCCCAACACCCACCTGGTTTCCCCACCCTCCCCCAACTCCCAAAAGCCTCGCTTGGCCCATGAAGCAGTGGCACCTTGGTGCCCATTCTCTGCCAGCAAGCCCCAAACCTTCCCACAACAATCCATCAGCCCCCCAACAGCCCATCCCAGCCAACAGAACACAATGCTCCACAGCCCCTTTAAAACCCTTCCACCCCCTTCCCACGCCCAATAGTCCATCCCGGCTAGTAGAGCAGCCACACCTGAGTGCACACTGCTCTGCCAGCCCTCCAAAACTCTCTGCCCCCTGCGACAGACCTTCCCAGGTGATGGAGAAGAGGCACCTTGGTGCATGCTGCTCCACCAGCCCTCCAAAACCCTCCTGCTCCCCACCCCCAACAGTCCATACTGTCCAGCAGATCAGCAGCTCCTAGGCACCCTCTGCTCACCTTTCCACCCTTCCCACCCCACCCCAAGTCACCGATTCAGGACCAGGTAGGTGGGGAGTGTCGTACCAGGATCAGGAGTGTGCTGGTACAGCCCCAGTAAAGCCCATTGCAGTGGGAAATGCTTTCTTGCCCACTGCCCTTTGCTAGGGCCCATTGCATCTCCCTCGCCATGGGCTTTGCTGCTAGTAAACAATAATATGCTAAAACATATAAATGCTACCATGGTATAATGGTTAAGAGCAGCAGACTCTAATCTGGTGAACCCGGGTTTGACTTTGGCCTGGTTACAGTTCTCTCAGAACTCTCTCGGCCCCACCTCCCTCACAAGGTGTCTCTTGTGGGGAGAGAGAGGGGAGATGATTACAAGCTGCTTTGAGACTCCTTAACAGAAGATAAAAGTGGGATATATATAAACCAACTCTTCTAAAGAAACATGGCAAATATGATGTTACTTATGGGTGCAGGATCAACGGCCATGATGGCATTTCTAAGAGGTATTCCCGGAATCCTTCAGATTTCTGTGTTCTTTACCTCTGTTGTAGACGTAGAGTGGTATGGCACCATATGGTTAATTGAGATAGTTACAGAAAAGTTAGATGAATTGCTTTTAATAGAAGTTAAGAGTTGAGATTGGCTTTCTTATCTTCCTATATCAGATGTAACTCATATGCCCATGCTGATTGGCTTATTTGCACTTGTGTTGCTAATTTCATAGTTAGTTAAGAACCAATCACTTAGCTAGGTAATAATGACATGGTTATGATAGAACAGATTTAGAAAAAGATGCTTTCTGTTTTCCTATAAATATGCATTACTGTGATAAGCAAATCAGATTTTTCTGGATGGAAATCTCAGAAGGAGACTAAGTGAGATTCGTGGGTGTGTAACTTGGACTTTTTGATAAGTCCTAACAGCAGCGAGACTAAATGCTGTAAGCTGATTTCCTTTTTAAACTATTACTCTCTGTAATATGATTAAGCAATGCTAGGAACATTGATAATCTTAGCATTTATTTTTACAGTAATTATAGGGTTCGTTTTAAATTCTTGTATTTCCTACTGACTTGCATATTAAAGAGAACTATTTCTTTGCTCAATAAATTATAAAAGTCTGCATAGGCTTTCAGTCTGGTTTATCAAAGTAGCTCACGGACCCCTTACTTATTGGCATTATCAGATTTACAGGTTGATAATCATCCTTTCATAGGTAAATCCTGGAGAACTCTGCTGCTAAACAGTTTGCATGGGCAAAGCCTTTTGAAATTGTGTAATCCAGATACTCTAACTGGATTTAGGAGCGGAGTCTCTTCTTACAACGGGAACCTTTTAGAACCATTTAAGCCAGTGGTTCTCAACCTGGGGGTCAGGACCCCTTTGGGGGTTGAATGACCCTTTCACAGGGGTCACCTAAGACTCTCTGCATCAGTGTTCTCCATCTGTAAAATGGATAAATGTTAGGGTTGGGGGTCACCACCACACGAGGAACTGTATTAAAGGGTCACGGCATTAGGAAAGTTGAGAACCACTGATTTAAGGAGACTGCCTTAGATTAACATCAGTTAGGGCATGTGCAGAGGGAGGGACAGAGGAATTGCTCACGTACACTTTTCTCTCAGACTGCTTGCTGAGCATGTGGGCATTTTAAAAAAATGTTTTATAACTTTAAATGCTGGTAGCTGTTTTGTGTACCACTTAGACTGCTACCATCTGGAGCACACCATTTTAAAACAAGAGCCAGGAGAGGTTGAGGCAGTCAATCGGCATGTTGCTGCTTCCCCAGTGGTGTGAAAGTGCAGTAAGCTGTCCCCATTGCAACCAGATGCTGGGAAGCAGGAGACGCTGGCCTGAAGTGAAGCGTCAGAATGACTACTCAGGAAAGGGAAGCTGGGAGCCCAGGTCCTCTCAGCGAGTAGTTCACGGTTTGCTACTTTCATGTTTTTGTCAATCAGACTAAGGAGGAAATTCATTTCTGTTAACCCTGAGGAAAACGGTAAGTTAATTTTATACTTTTTTATCTTGCTCCATTACTATTGATTTTGTACCTTGCATTTATTTTTCCGCGGTGATTGTAGAACGTTGTATGGATGGTTTTAATGCTATATCGTGGTTCTTAACGTTTTATTTTGTGTGGTACTAATTTAGCCTGTGTTTATTTGTAGGTGATGTCGTGGCCTGTGGTTTCAGCATAATGAGTTTATTCCTTCATTCAGTGGTTGAATAGAAAGAGGGAGAGAAAAGCCTGTACAATGGGTGGCACATACTGGGCAGAGAAAGCAAGATAGAATAAGGGCTGCTGGTCAGAGGGATTGTTCCACCACTCCCCCCTCCCCCCCATTTTTTCTCCCGCTGCCTAGATTATAAAGATTGGGAAATTAAGAGCCAGGAGGAAAAATTAGCCACTGCCATGAGACAAGTAGTAAGTCACTCAAATGGTAAACCTACCAGACTGTGTTCTTGAATGCATTGGTTATGGACTATGTAACTTAATCAATTTACAAAGCTACAAGATTGTGTTCTTACAGAGTTTTCTCAGTGTACACATGTGTCTGTAATGGACAGGGGCCGAGTGAGGGGAAACTGCGCCCGGGGCACGCTTGCGCCCTGCACCCCTACTGCGGTGCTGCCCACCCTGGAACTCTCCCAGAACATTCTGGAATGCCCCAGCCACGCCCCCGCTGTGGCTCTGCCCGGGCTGTCATGCCCCCCATCCCATTGTGCTATGCCATTGGTAGTCAAGGTAGGAACTGAACAGACCAGCTGAAAGAGGAACCAAAGGTTGTGGCACGCTAGCTATCTGTACATGTGTGAATTCATTCTATCACTATATATGGTTTGGGAGTGGACATGAGTACACTGGCTTTACCCCCACCTATGTGTGAACACTGGCTTCTGACCTTGGTGTCTATGCACAGAGAAAGTCTATGTGAGTTGGCTCCTTCCCAGTGATCGGAAACAATGAAAAAGCAGCATTATGAGCCACCACTCACATGTAGGTGGGGTAAGGAGGCAGTATACTCAAACCGACTCCTGCTCTGCCCATGAACAGAGGGCCAGTGTAGTGGTTAAAAGTAGGTGGACTCTAATCTGGAGAACCAGGTTTGACTCCCCACTCCTCCACCTGAGTGGCAGAGGCTTATCTGATGAACCAGATGTGTTTCTGCACTCCTACATTCCTGCTGGGTGACTTTGGGCTAGTCACAGCTATTTGGAACTCTCTCAGCCCCACCTACCTCACAAGGTGTCTGTTGTGGGGAGAGGAAGGGAAAGGAGCTTGTAATCCACCTTGAGTCTCCTTACAGGACAGAAAGGTGGGATATAAATCCAAACTCTTCTTCTTCTCTTCTATGGAAGTCCTGCATACCTATGCAAAACATTTTGAAATAATAGAGAAGAAGACCTAAGGCATTGGTCCTGCTGGGGAAGGATGGGTAGATCATTCAAAATCTGGAGATAAATTCATAATGAGGAAAAATTTGGATGCTTCCCCGCTGTTTTCCTTCTGTGTACTATTTTTTTTTGCACGCAACCCATGAACTTCTGTTCCTTTTGCTGACAGCTTTAAAATCACACATTTCATCTGTGAAATGCAAGACCTGTATAATTACTTGTCCTTTGAACTTGGTTTATTAGACTGTGTGATGTAAAATTAAAGTGAGATTAGATATACAAAGGGTCAGTACATAGTCAGCGGAAGAGCCAAACACAGAGGCAGGATGGATGAGAAGAAGAGATATGTTATTACTGTCACTCTTGAGATTAGACATATTTGCATTTCTTTTAAAGGTTTGTTCTGCTCACCTGATTCCACACTGACTAGCTATCTACGCCTCTGCAGAAGGCAAAAATACGCTGTGGAGAACACAGATGCCGATCTCTTGATATTTTGAGCTATGGAAGTACCTGCAGCTGGAATCAAAGGCCAGCCTTTCCAGGCCTTTCCAGGCACCTCCCAAAGATGCTTGATCTATTTATCTGCACCCAGAATGTTCCAGGTCTCTTTGGGGGTGATCTCTACCTTCTTGCTGGAGAAAGGAATGGTACAGGGCTCTCTGAGGGTCATTCCACACATGCAGAATAATGCACTTTCAAACTACTTTCAATGCTCTTTGAAGCTGTGCGGAATGGCAAAATCCACTTGCAAACAGTTGTGAAAATGGTTTGAAAATGCATTATTTTGCATTTGCGGAAGGGGCCTCACACTCTGCTAAGCCCCACCAGCAACCTCTGAGCCCTACCAGCCTCAATGGAATGTGAAAGTCCAGTGCTGTGGTCTGCTCATGAGGGCCTGGAATGTCTAGTGCATTGGTCTGCAACCTGCAGCTCTCCAGATGTTCATGAACTACAATTCCCATCAGCCCCTGCCAGCATGGCCAACTGGCCATGCTGACGGGGCTGATGGGAATTGTAGTTCATGAACATCTGGAGAGCCGCAGGTTGCAGACCCCTGGTCTAGTGGGATGTCATTTGAGGGCATCTTCCCCAGGTCTCTCCTAAAACATGTTACAGTATCTTTTGCTCAATAAATTTTGTTCTCCCTCCCTTTTGGGTATTCCATTGAATAATTCAACTATGGCAGGATATCTGCAACTGTTAATAGAGCCTAAATGGCGACGGGCTATATCACTAGCTTGTTGCAATGTTTTACCTTCTGCTCTTTGACAAGGAAGAAGATTGGGGCTCCCGTACCACGAGAGGAAATGTATTTGTGATCTCACCTGTGAAGAGACTGTTTTGCATGTCTTATTACAGTGTCCCTTGTATGCATCTATCAGAGCCAAGTACCTAGCCCTTGTTGGTAGACCAAGTTGAGGCAAGCGACGCACAAAAAACTGTATTTCTCCTTAATAACGAGAACAATGCGACGTTGGAGGCTGTAGCAAAATTTCTGTGTGTTGTTATTTCAATACGCTCTTAACCATCCCTTCCTGCCAGTATTATTGTTCTGTTGCTTCTTATGCCAATAAAGGCTATGAAATGAAATGAAATGATATATTTTGCTGTTCTATTCACACATCTATCAAACTGCTGTTAGCTTCACTGGGCGCAAAACACAGAGAGCTGTTCATCACATGCTCCTGATTTTCCAAAGTCAATATTTTAAAATCCTTAAAGCAAAGGAGGCTGACTTGCAGGACCGGCTCTCATAACTCCCCAGATCCTCTCAACCGCATCTTGCCTTGACACTACTTGAATGTGGACCATTTTACACAACAGAATGGAATGATATGATTCTGCAGATACAGTGGCAGAGGAAGAGACATCTTACCACTTCATGATTCTAACCATGAGCTTTGTGCTGTGGTGTGTTCTGTCTATTTTGACACAGTGCTCTACGCGTCTCCCTATTGTGTCTCATTGCTTCAGTTTGTCTATAAATCGTGAGTCATGACTCCAGGGTTCTGTTTGAGGGGGAAGAGGATGTTCAGGAGCTGTGGCTTAGTGGTACGCCTGCTTTGCGTGCAAAAGGTCTCCGATTCAATCCCCAACATCTCCCCAAATCCCACCCTCTCCAGATTCTTCCTCAAAATCTCTAGGAATTTTCCAACTCAGAGTTAGCAACACTAGGAAAGATTCATGTGTACACTATTCTATCCAAGGCTTCTAAGAGTTTCCTCACCAAGCTCTCAGCTAAGTCACTAGCCAGGCTCATGAAAGCCACCAAGACATTCCAGAAACCAACCTTCAGGAATGGACCTTGAAGATGTCTGCCTTTGCAAAGCCAAAGTTACAGGTCTATTTGAGCCTTCAGCAAGTAACACTCTGACCATGGCCCTTTCCCCACTTACCTTAAGCCCTGCGCTACTCGAGGAGAGTAGCACGGGGTCCCTCGGCACTCCCCACTGAGAGGGGCGGCGACAGCGCAGCTGCCCCGACGCTGCTGCTGTCGCGCCCCTCAGCGCGAGGCATTCCTGGCGCTCTTTCAAAGGGCGCCTTTTGATGACCCCACGCAGAGCGCGGGGTCGTGGGGACGCCCGGGCGCGCGCCAGGGATGCCGCGCACTGGGAATTGCGTGCAGCAGCCCTTGGAAAAGGGTAAGTGGGGAAAGGGCCCATGACAAAGGTTTCCTTTCCAGCACCACAGTACCAGAGACCTGGCCAGTAACAAACAGTGGAACTAATGGATAACTTTATTCCAACCCAACCCTCCTATAAACACAAGCGTGCACCATGCAATTTGCAGCACAGAAAGAGTTCTATCGTATACCATTTCTACACATTTTAATTGCCACTCAGGAACAGCTCGTAATTTACTGCGGAAGGGGTGGCAATTTTCATCTCTTTGGGAATTAAATAATATTTTGAAATCTTGCGAGGTGAATATGCAGCATTTGGTCTGAGCACCACTTGAGTGAGACTTCCCACAAAGCAGCATCCAGTATGTTAGCACATTCAGCTTCCCGATTTCAGCATGACACATATTTTACAGCATATGTATTGGCAGTGATCCTATGGCGGAGTTACTAAACTCTCATGGGGATGTAGGTGTATAATTATCGCAAAGGGGTTTATACACATCATGTTATTTCTATAAATATGGGACATAATTATCCACAATTACATTGTGCTTACGCTGTAGCAAGGGTAAACTCGTTCTTTCAGAAGATGGGAGCTTCCCCTTCTTAACAAGCAGTCTTGGGGATGGAACTTTGCAAGGATGCATTTCGTTTCCTAAATTATACAGAATCTGTTTATCGTCAAGGAAGGCTATGAGGGAAAAGAAAGGACCCAGGAAACCATTCATTTGCAGGGAGGGCTCGTCAGGATGGAAGGACCACAGAAATGTAAGAACATAAGAAAGAGCCTGCTGGATCAGACCAGAGTCCATCTAGTCCAGCACTCTGCTACTCGCAGTGGCCCACCAGATGCCTTTGGGAGCTCACATGCAGGGGGTGAAAGCAATGGCCTTCTGCTGCTGCTGCTCCTGAGCACCTGGTCTGCTAAGGCATTTGCAATCTCAGATCAAGGAGGATCAAGATTGGTAGCCATAGATCAACTTCTCCTCCATAAATCTGTCCAAGCCCCTTTTAAAGCTATCCAGGTTAGTGGCCATCACCACCTCCTGTGGCAGCATATTCCAAACACCAATCACATGTTGCGTGAAGAAGTGTTTCCTTTTATTAGTCCTAATTCTTCCCCCCAGCATTTTCAATGAATGCCCCCTGGTTCTAGTATTGTGAGAAAGAGAGAAAAACCATAGAAAGTGCTGCCAAGTTGCAGACAACTTGTGGCAACCCCCTTGTAAGTTTCTCAAGGCAAGAGACATTCAGAGGTGGCTTGCCATTGCCTGCCTCTGCATAATAACCTTGGACTTCCCAGGGGCAATGCTGCTCTGCTTCTGAGATCTGATGAGAGCAGGCTATATTCCGTTCAACATAAAGAACCAAGTGTGGTCCTGAGGCCCTAGGCGGGTGTGAAGCAGTGTGTTTCCGCTGCTGAAAACAGTGCTGATTCTCTGTTTGCGTCAGAGAATTGTATTTAAGTGCTGCTTCTATCAAATCATTATTGCCTATATACTGTTAAACATCAATCTTTGTAAAAAGATCATTTATATTGCTCTAGGTGGCTGTTAGCAAGATTTCCCTTTTTGTACAGTTGTGCCCTTTCCACTAATTGTCATGTAGGAGTGAGTCCTGCACTCCGATTGGTGGAGGATCGTCGTCACAACATTCCACCCCTTAGTGAATTATATATTTGAATTATATGGTACTGATTATGCAATTTGTACATGTATAAAATAAAGCTGATTTATTCATATATAAATAACATTAAAAATATGTACAATTTATGTGGTTGGTGTTCTAGTAAGGAAACAGAAAATCTGACCCCTTGGAATTTGGCCATGGGGCTCCACAAAGTTCCATCTTGTCCCTGGGAGAGAGCCATCTTAATCATAGAACCAAAATTCTGGAACTTTCCACAGAGAAAGTTGTCTGTCTCCTTCTGTTGCCATCTTCCACCAGCAGAAGTTGGGGTTTGTTTGGTTGTGGTGGGTTTTCCGGGCTGTGTGGCTGTGTTCTGGTAGCTCTTGTTCCTAATGTTTTGCCTGCATCTGTGGCTGGCATCTTCAGAGGTGTATCACAGAGAAAAGTCTGTTTCACACTGTGCCTAGTGAGAAGGGAAAGTTTAGTGCGGTATATTGTCCATGTCCCAGGATGGGGAACCAATCCGTAAGTGTTTGGGTGGAACTTGCTATGCATAGGTGCATTGTATTGCAGGTGGGGTTATCAGTCCATTTTTAAAGTACTGGTAGCTTAAGTATGGGTTTTGTTTGTTTGGTATTTCCACAGTGATCCCTCCTTCCTGCCAAATGTGTTAATTGCTGCTTTTATGTTTTGCATGCGTATTTTAGCTCTGGTTTTAGTTTTTGATTGTGTATTTTTGTTAGTTTTAGTGCTTTTTATTACATGTTTGCAATTTGTTAGCTGCCTTGGTAGCCCTTATGATCATTTACACTTGAAGAGACCTGACCGGTGCTGCCTGAAGAATACAGGACAAGAGGGGTGTTTATAAGCACATAGCAAATTAGAGATGGTTGAATGAATGCTAACCCAGTAAGCACAATGATGGGGGAGTGGAGGTTAACCAGTTCTTCCCAAACATAGGCTCATTCTGCACATGCAGAATAATGCACTTTCAAACTGCTTTCAGTGCCCTTTGAAGCTGTGCAGAATAGCAAAATCCACTTGCAAACAGTTGTGAAAATGGTTTGAAAACGCATTATTTTGTGTGTGCGGAAGGGGCCATAGTCTGATACCCAAACCACTAGACCTTGCTCTAGTTCAGAGGTCTGCAACCTGCAACTCTCCAGATTTTCATGGACTACAATTCCCATCAGCCCCTGCCAGCACAGCCAATTTGGCCATGCTGGCAGGGACTGATGGGAATTGTAGTCCATGAACATCTGGAGAGCCGCAGATTTGCAGACCCCCTGCTCTAGTTCAAACATGATATAGAAACAATGACTCTTGAGTTCTCTCCTCATATGGAAAAAAAACTAATCTTAAATAGTATCAAGCAGTACGATTGGGAAGTTAAAAATGAAATCCAGTAATCAGAGTCAATAATCACAAAAGTGGACATGATAACCTTTATTATCTTGCAAATGATAACCTTTATTATCTGGACAACCAACTGCCTGGCATATGAGGGCTAAGAGGCAAACTATATAAGGGTCTTCCTGTTTTTTAAAAAAGATCCCCAGCAGCATTGGGGATGTGGAGACTGACAAAACTCTAGGAATTTTCATATATTTCTGGTAAAAGTCATGGAGATTTGAAAATTCCTAGAGTGTCCTGATGTCACGTCCAGTTTCCCTGTTCCCCCATTCTCTCCAGATGAAGACGGTTGTGGGGTGGCCCCACTGGAATGAAGAGTGTTGTGGGGATGGCCTCCACTGGATTTGGGTACTTTCTGGCCTTCCCACCCCTATTTGTAGGGTTTGTGTGGTATAAGCCCAGGAAATGTGTTCCCCGTGAACATATGAACTACTCCTCTAATGTTCCATTTTTAGCTAGAAACTTTTCCCCATCTACTGCAGGTGGATCAAACACTCTCACATATACAAATGAATGCATGTTGAAATCGATAGCACCTTAAATATGTTCCCCACAATTAAAGTCCCACATTTTGGAGGCTGGGCTCATCTCTTTTTTTTTTCCTGTTCATGTGAACATAGTTCAAAATTGACATGCAAATATATGTATATATCTTTTCAGTGCAGTGTTTTTCGTTTCTTCCCCCCAGCAATTAATGTCACTTACAAAATGACATCTTCCAAACAGAAGAATATGATTATGCAAATTGCCACAGGAAAGAAGATGGCAATTTTGAAAGCACATAGAAAATGTAAGCAAGTGAAGCGATCAAGATGGGCAATTTCCACCTTCACAGAAACTAGTCTTTACTGCTTTAACCTCCATTCAGCGCATCTGTGAAGCGGAGCTGCTGTGGTATACGGGTTAGAGTGCCAAACTAAGTTCTAGTCTAGACGATATAGCCCTCGAAAAGAGATGTCTGTATTCATATGACATATTTGGTCGTTCGTAAGATTTATCATTGAGTTGATAATGTGTGTTGTGATTCGGAGACCCAAGATCCTTTGATGTGCTTAAGGGAGTTCTTGGAATCCCGACAACAATTTGTTGTCTGGGAAGAGAGCCATAAAATGCACAAAGAGGTCAAAGAGCAGAACTTGTCCTTCTGCAGACAGATGACTATTTGTCCACGTGTCCACATATAGACCAAGAGCATGCACTTTAGGAATCCATCTCTGAACAACTCCATGATGAGATCCTATGATCTTTTTGGGCCATAACAATGAGAATATAAAAATATTCCTGGCAAGGGAAGCTTTCCAAGATAGGTTGGCTATCAAGTTCTGGCTTCAAACCATCTGAAAGGATGGAGGTGATCTGGCCATTTTTGAGTTAAGCGTACTCCATTCAAAGTTCTGGATTCTACAACTTCACTTACGAAGCTGTCAATGACTTGTAGGATATGGAACCTTGCAAACTCCAAGAGAGTGGAAACACATTGCAATGGGAATGTTTGACAGTATCTGAATGAAGCTGAAACAGTTTGCATTAATAAAGGCTGGCAGTCACAAGACTGAATTTCTTAGAAAACTTGACCAGGATCACCAAGAAAAGGGTTTTTTTTAAATTCTACAGATTAAAACCTACAATGTTCAACACTCATGGCAAGTATTCTCCCCAGAAATTAGATCACTCCATTTGCAAATATCCCTCTGAGCTCAGAAGAAAAAGGAGGAGGAGGAGGAGGAGGAGGAAAAGGAGGAGGAGGAGGAGGAGGAGAAAGAGGAGGAGAAAGAGGAGGAGAAGGAGAAGAAGAAGGAGAAAGAGGAGGAGAAGGAGAAGGAGAAGGAGAAGGAGAAGGAGAAGAAAAAGAAAAAGAAAAAGAAAAAGAAGAAGAAGAAGAAGAAGAAGAAGAAGAAGAAGAAGAAGAAGAAGAAGAAGAAGAAGAAGAAGAAGAAGAAGAACTGATAAGCCTCTGCCACTCAGATGGAGGAATGGGGAATCAACCCAGAATCCACCTGCTCTTAACCACTACACCACACTGGCTCTCAAGCAGAATGGTATGCAAGTATAAGCAGTGAATATTTCCACAGGCTCAGCTTCCAGTTCCATTCTGGCCACTAACAGCCCAAAAATATCAAATGATTAGAGGTGTAGCTGAGTAAAAGCCAATAAATAAACCCAAACCTGCTATTCCCAGACTACAGAGGACATTGACCACTGAGTGAATATAACATTTCTTTAAAGTGCTTTAAAGTGAACATGTGCTCAGACTTATTTCCTAGTTTACAGGAAAAAAACCAGTAGAACAATAAACAGCAGATGATGTACAGAAACAGACAAACAAACAAAACAGATATATCTGCAATGTCCAACAATATTACGTTCTCTGTTGCTAATAAGCATTCAGCCAAGAATCACAATGACATTCATATTGAGATGGGGATTTGAGAACATGTCCCATTTTGTGGCTTTACCTCTTTGTCAGTTTGACTTCCAATCCACTTCCCCTTTTGCTGGAAAACCCTTTTAAGCATCTATGTGATCCAAGTAGAAAAGTATCTCTGCCCTGCATATACATGATGTGATATATATAATCTATATAAATAAAAAGCAAACCGTGACTTTGTTAGTCACTCCCTAACGCCAAAATGGCTGGACGGATCGACCTCAAATTTTCACATGACGTCCCTCCCTGTTGCGGGCAGGTAATTGGACCTTCAAATTGCTGAAAGTCCATACCTGAGCCAGGTAAAATGTCTTTTCCTGGGGTACCAGGCCATGAAGCTGGCTGTGTTTAATTGTCACCCTTAGAATGTTCGTGCAGCATGTCTGTCTGTGGCCTGAGGCCTTGGTATGAGGACTTAGAATGTTTGTGCAGATGGGCAGGGATGAACACTGAAAACAGTAAATAGGTAATACTGTTAGGTATTAACAGTATGTACCTCACCCACTGCTACCACACAACACACATCCAGCTCATCCTCACACACCTCACTCTGCCCTCCCTCACATCCAACCACCACTTACTCACTTCCTCACCCATATTCGCCACACCTCTCTTTTACTAAAAGCAAGCTGGAGTTTGCCTTTTTCTTCTAAGAAAATCCACGGGGTGGGGGCGAACCAACACTACTGGCTCCGCTTCTTTTGCATGTGGCCCTTTAAGAACCCAGGGAGCTGGCCTCAATCTGAACGCCTCACCACACTGCCTCAGCTGCCTGCCTGGTATAGCCTCCTTGCCCCAGTTCTGCCTTACCCAAGCCAGGAATGTGCGTGGCAACCAGCCTCATGGACAGCGGGATTCGCACTCTGGACAGTGCCGTTGTGGAATGGAAAGGGTTACCTTATAATAAAAAAACAAGACACCACCATATAACAATGTGAATTGAAAAGGGAAAGAGGGATTCCATTTGACCACCCCAAAAGGCTATGCTGCGGATCATTGGACCTGCATGGACATCTGTGTGGGTTGCAGACTGTGATGAGAAGGACAATTGCCACAGCAATGCGTGGCTGGGCCCCGCTAGTATATAATAAATAGCTTCTAAAATCCAGCATGCCAGTGGACCGTATCTTAACGGCAGCATGCAACTTTCTACAAACTATGCACATTTACCTTGAAAAGTGATAGTCTGACAAATTCTCGGGCATAATAACAAGGCACAGGTAGACACAAACATCCGGGAAAGATGACGACAATGGAAAACGATCCTTAAGAAAGTGCATTCATGCGAAAGAAGTTTAGCTTGTTTTAAAAATCCTTGCTGCTTTTCTATACCTTTTCTTTGTCTAAAATAATGTATACTCTGTCATCAGGGTTTACTTATGATTATGGCTCTTATTGTCACGATTTCTTCAAAGCCTCCCGGGTTCTTTCACAGTTCCTTCTCTCTTTTTTTGCCCTGTGCATAGAGTGAAGTCATGGCTTTATTTGTTGTGCCTTCATAAATAACTGTTTTTGAGGCATAAAATTTGCCGCAATTATGCCAAATATCTTTTGGGCTTTTAATATTACTGATGAGAGAGAGAAAAAGAATAGGATGGGTGGGGTAACAAAATACATTTTCCTGCAGAATAGTTATGAAATCAGAAAGGTGTGGTTTGTGGGAATTCAAAGATGGGATCAAATGAATTTTACCATCAGAAGAAGAGATCTATCTCAAAGGATGGCAAACTATTTTAATTTGACAGGACTGGAGGAGATTTGAAGGAATTCATTTTTTAAGCTGACAGATAAGATCAAGTTGTTAGACAAAAGACGCATTTTGCTACGAGAGCACAGTTAGCTGTTTGACATAATTCATTTTATTTGCATCCCAGATTTTGGGGGGAAATGATAATCTTTTGCTATCAATTCAAAGCTTAGGACCGTTTTGCATCAGAGGGGATTGTTTTGTTTTGTTTTTTTTCTGGTTGGGAGGGTATCAAACTTGAGGAGATGCTAGAAGGTTTGTGATTAGATAGCCAGTGTTTTCCTCCCACCTCCCCCCCACACACACACACACTTGGTAAATAACAACAGTATGAAGACCAAAGCAGGACCGTAGCCCCAGGTGGGCAAAGAGAAGGGGCTGCAGATCAGTGCTAGAGCATCTGCTTGGCATGCAGATGGTCCAAGGTTCCATCCCTAGCATCTCCAGTTAAAAGGGTCAGGTGGTAAGTGATGAGAAAGACCTCTGGAGAACCACTGCTACTCTGAGAAGACAATTGTGACCCTAATGGACCAATGGGTTGGTGCAGTATAACATAGGTGTCAAACTCGCGGCCCTCCAGATGTTATGGACTACAGTTCCCATCATCCCCTGCCAGCATCATGCTGTATGATAGGATGATGGGAACTGTAGTCCATAACAGTTTGACACTTGTGCAGTATAAGGAAGCTTCTTGTATGTATGAAGGAGGGCAGTTTTTTCCCTCCATAATGTTTCTGACTTCAAAAGACCTTCCAAACCAGCAATTTATTCTGTTAGGAGAAACAAACATGTGCCCCATAGGGAGAAAAAAAATATCTGGGGTAAATTTGGGGATAGCACCTTCACATTAAAGCAAGCATGACCTGCTACTGGTCATATTACTGAGTAAAAAAAATACATGTTCTGTCACTGAGCTTTTCTGCACAATTCATTTAAAATGTTTTGAGGCATTGATGTTACCCCCAAATGTTTTATTTCCAACTTCAAAACGTTGTAAATGAATCCCCTTTTAAAGCGATTCTCTGGCTGAAATATTTTGGAAACCGTTTCTGTTGGCGTGCGATCTATTGACTACATTTCCTGTGCATCTCTGCTTTCCTGAACGTTCTCCTCAGCACCGTCTTCTGAGCTCACTCAGTTCCTCCTCACCTGTTTATTTGCAGCATTTCTCTGTTTGTTCTTTTATTTTGGTGGGACAATCTTTGAAGCCCTGAGTATGGGAGGAGTAGAGAATGTACCACGAAGCTGTGAAGCATTGAAGCACTGATTCAACACAGAACTTTAATAAAAGGGAAAAATCACAAAATGGTGGCCCAGAATCATTTCAAGGGGGTGAGTGAAAACAAAAACGGAGATTGAAAAATTTTTTGCAAACGTTTTAGGACATTTGTGCAGGAAGGGCCAATGTCTCTCCTTCTCATGTTCTCAAGACTACGATGAGTTAGAATATGGGAAACATACAAGAAGGTGCTGTGGTCACAGAACAGTCTGGCCATCCACAGAAAACTACCACAGGCCGTTTCCGCACGGCCGCCATGCGCCCCCACGCCGCCAAGAGTTCTGCCGGCGTGGGGGCGCAAGCCTGTTCGCACGCAAGCGTGCGAGCAGGCCAAGCAGGCTCCTCGCGAGGAGAGTAGCGGCTCCGCGACGGAGTCGCCTCTTTATTCTCGCCCCACTTCACGAGGTAAACAGCCAGTAGCCGTTGCTGGCCGTGGAAGCCCCGCTATCGCTGCCCCTCCGACCCTGGAGGTCGGAGGACAGTGTGGGCGGGCTTCCACGGCCAGCAGGCGATGACGGAGACTATCGTGAGTGGGCGGAGAAGGGAGACAGCGTCTTCCCGGCGGCGCGCGTTCGCGACCGCCACAGGGAAGACGCCTTCTAACAACAACCCTTTAAAGGGTTTGTTGTTTAGAGCGCCTTACAATCCGCCCTGGGGAAGGAAGCGCAGTCAGCCCGCCGCTGCTGGGCGTTGCAGCAGCGGCGCTTCTGGGCTTTAACGGGCGCCTGGGGGCTAAGGCGTTTTTTACCGCCTCAGGCGATGTCGTCGTTTTTGGGCCGTGCGGAAACGGCCACAGAAAATATTTTTAAGCAATTTGAAGAACAATATAGTTAATAGTTGGTTAATAAGAAAAGATCCAGGTAAGGATTTTGTTTCTTGTTTTTCATTTGCATTCCCGCCCCCCGCCCCCTCCCCACTTCCTTTGTTGGCTTTTCTGATTGCCTTTAGTTAGTGGGCTAGCTGTCTTCCATCTTTCTGCAGTTTATTTAGTGATCCTGGATACATCACATTTTTCATTGCTTAGGTTTGGAAAGGAGGCTCACCGTTCTCCACAACACTATCGGCATGGCAGATAGGCTCCTTGCTAGGCAGATATTCTGGAAGGCTTACTCTTACTTACCGTTACTATGTCTGGTGTTTTGTTTTTTTTAGTGGTCCTGAAATCTGGGAGCCATTTTGCCATCTTTTCCCCAATTTGCAGAGAGGATGGGGTGGGCAGGGGGGAGGACACCTTATTCTAAGAATTGCAAAATTCAGAATTTTTGCGAGAAAAACATGGAATAGGTTGTCTGGTATTTGGTGGGTAAATATCCACTGAGGGAAATCTGCCTTTTTCCATGCATGGAAAACAATGGGGAGAAAACCGATCCCATCTTGATGAAAAAAGAAATGGCACCTGATGAATCTTCACAGCATGGCATTAGCATTTCAGGGAATTCTTAAAACGAATACACCTTCCTTTCTGAAATTACAATCTGAGATTAAAACAATAACTTTACAGTGCAGACTCTGGAACCACGCTATTTCTTCACCTTGCTACATATGGTCTACTCAGCCCAAACGACAGCTTTTCAGTGTCTTAAGGGGAGTTATTTTACATCAACCCTATCCAATCCTACTAAATGGAGATGTCAGGGATCGAACCTGAGACTTTCTGAATGTAAAGCAGATATTCTGCCACTGAGCCACCCCATCCAGTTCAATACTGTCTACTCTGAAGGATCATAGGTTTCAGACGCAGCAAGGATTTCCCTGACACCAGCTACCTAAGACCTGATTACCGTGAAGGTTGAAATAGGTACCTTGTGCATGCAAAGCAGATACTTCGCCACTCAGTCACTGCTGCAAGAAAGACCTCCTGTAAATATCTTTTTACACTGAAGAAAGCATCAGGAAATCTTCCAAGGCCATCCCAAACAACATGCATGCTGTCCCTTAAAAACTGCATTTTCTTCCACCATTGTCCCTATTCATTTGGTATCACTTCACAGAGAACTCCTGCCTTTAAAGAGTATTCACTTATTTGCTTCCTTTCTTTAAATAGAAATTTCCGCTGTGAACCAGAGGCAGTTGATGAGAGATGCAGCCAAATGTATGCCTTTCCACTGAAAATTTGCATGCACCATGACAACCAAAGAAGCTGATTGCCCATCTTTTAAACCGAAGTTCGTGGAAGCACATCCTTAAGGGCTTTGGGTGCAGACTCCTGGGATGGTAGAGTAGATGGTGCCACTTCTGACTGTAAGTGGGGCATCCCATTTTGCTTTTTTCTAGTTTGGATGATTGGGACCCTGAATGGTTTATTCTCCCCTTCCGCATTGTATCCTCTAAACACCCCTATGGGGTAGGTTATACTAAGAAGGAGTGACTAGTCAAAGGTCACCCAGGGAGCTTTTATAGCTGAGTGGGGGGGTTGGGACCTGATTATCCCAGGTTTTCATTCAACACTCCAACCACAGCACCACCGTCAATTTTACAAGCCTTCCCCACATAAAAAAAAAATCCTTGCCAAATCATAGTTAGGTGATACCATAGAATCCACTTTCCAAAGCTGCCATTTCCTCCCTGGGAGCTGAGCTCTGTAATTTGGGGATTAGTTGTAAGGGAACTCCAGGCTTCACTAGGCAATTGCCAATCCTATAAGCATGGCTAGATTCCAAGATCTGCCAGACAGACACAGAAGCTTCCTCTGT
Source organism: Sphaerodactylus townsendi (assembly GCF_021028975.2). Classification (NCBI taxonomy): domain Eukaryota; kingdom Metazoa; phylum Chordata; class Lepidosauria; order Squamata; family Sphaerodactylidae; genus Sphaerodactylus; species Sphaerodactylus townsendi. The sequence goes on from NC_059430.1 coordinate 111,975,810, forward strand.
CCCAAACCCAGTAGGGTTTACATCAGAAATATATTTGTTTACACAATTACTTAGTACATTTTTATTTTACTTTTCTCCTACACAGGCAACCCCCAGAAAGCTTGGTTACATACCCATTTGTTTTTTACCTGTTCATTCATGCAAGAGTGTTGGGGGTTAAGCTTATGTTGTTTATTCACTCTTTCAAAGCCCTGATTCTTGGACTGATGTCTTCAACAATGAAACCATAACATTTAACAGAGGCCCCTTCCGCACAGGCAAAATAATGCATTTTCAAACCACTTTCACAACCGTTTGCAAGTGGGTTTTGCCATTCCGCACAGCTTCAAAGAGCACTGAAAGCAGTTTGAAAGTGCATTATTCTGCGTGTGCGGAAGGAGCCTAAGATCCATGTGTAAAAACACCTTTCCTTCAACTCTTCTCTGTAGCTTTGACAAATGTAGCCTCGACAAACGAGCAACAAAATAAGATGTCAAGGGACAGAGCCCCCCCCCCTTTCCACACATGCAGAATAATGCATGTTTAATCCACTTTCAGTGCACTTTGAAACTGGATTTTACTGTGGTCGATTCCCCACTGGAAATTAAACATAGTTTAAACCAAGTTTAAAAATAAACTGCACCTTTTCATCGGGGTTTCAACCTCCCCATTGCAGTTTTATTCTGCGAAGACATGCAGGGCTACATCGGGTTCCGGAAATGCAGCACACTCCACAACAAATTGATCTCCATTTTTTTTTCTCTCCTGATTGGCTGTGTTTGGGGCGGGTCCCTTTTCCCCCCGCAAAAAACATGACCCCATCATGACGTTAGAATGGCAACACGTTTGCAAGGCGAAACGTTTTAGCATTTAAGTGAATAAACAAGCAAATGGCTCGTTTAAACGGCTGCTTGATCTGCTATGGAAACTGGCTCATCTGTTCTCATCTCCTCATGCTTGTGCTCTCTGACCCCAATGACGAAAACAAAACCAGGAAATCTTGTGCGCGCATCACTAAGCGCCTGGCGACCGCTGATTGGTCGTCAGCAGAGGTGGGATCCAACCAGTTCTCACCACTTCTCTAGAAGTGGTTACTAATTTTTTCTGAGTGCCGAGAAGGGGTTACTAAAGCAACGTCCCTGCCCAATAGGGACTGGAGGTGCGTGTGTGCGGCAGCGCCACTGTTTGAAACCCACCACCATCAGAACCTGTTATTAAAATTTTTGAATCCCATCACTGGTCATTGGCATTTATGGCACGCTCCACGGCAGGAAATTAAGTGAAGATTAGTCCCCCTTTCCTCCCCTTGAGACTGGGAAGAACTGTGGTAAAAGAAAAAGTTGTACTTCCAAGCAGGTACTGCAAAAATTATTATTATTATTATTATTATTATTATTATTATTATTATTATTATTATTATTATTATTATTATTATTATTATATTTATAAACTGCCCTCCCCCGAAGGGCTCAGAATAAGGGGGGGAAAGAGCACCAGAAACAGGAAGAAAACCCCTTTGTCGCTCGAGGAGTGGGGAGGCATGCCTGAAACCTTGTTTTTTTGCGTAAGTACCACGCAATTAATTGTCAGTGGGGAATCAACCATGTGCAGAATAGAAAAATCCACTTTTAAACAATTGTGAAAGTGGATTGAATGTGCATTATTCTGCATGTGTGGAAGGGGCAAGAGGAATTGAGCCTTTTTCTCAAAAGTTGCTCGAGCAAACATGCAGCATTTATTAAAGCATAATCCATTTTAGCCTAAGTTGGGATACATAAAGGTGTTGCAAAAGGATACGTATGAAGGAGTCCACTGGCTGAAGAGGACAGGGACATAGCCTGTCTGAAAAAGGGATCCTTTAGCAGACAACCCAGCAAAAGCATTGGAAAGGGGCTATTAAATCTTGAGTGCATAAAGTTTTTACTTAACTTGAAACTAAGCAAAGAATTCAAATATGAACAAAGATGACCCTGATGTAGTATATTGCTTATCTGGCTTATAGTTTTATCCTGCCCTTCCTCTTAGGATCTCAGGGCAGCACGCCTTGTCCCCTCTTCATCCATTTCATCCTCACAACAATCCTGCAAAGTATCTTCACTTATGAAAAAGTGGAAGCTGGCAGGGTACAATTTGGACAAAAGTAGGGATGTGATCACATGTCTACTAAATCCTAGCCCAAAACTCTAACCATGACACCACACTGGCTCCAAACAAGGGGGGAAGGATGGGGATTTGGTGCACTGGTTTTATTTTATCAGTTGTTGGATTTATAGACAGCCCTTTCCCATGCCAGGTTCAGGGCAGCTAACAACGAAGATTCACAGTTAAAATCAGTAATCAGCAATCAGTTCCCATAGGTCGTTTCCCCACTTACCTCAACCACGCTTTGCTGCGCTCTACTCTCAGCACGCGTCATTTCTGGCGCACTCTCAGGCTTCCCCACAACCTCGCGCTCTGCGCACGGTCATCAAAAGGTGCCGTTTTGAGGAGCGCCAGGAATGACGCGTGCTGAGGGGGCGCGAGAGTGGCAGCATTGGGGCGGCTGCATTGTCACCGCCCCTGTAGTGGGGAGTGCCGTGGGACCCCGCACTACTTGGGGAGAGTAGCGCGCAGCAGATGGTAAGTGGGGAAACGACCATAGTCTTTTGCCCAAACTAAGGGGGAACGAATGAAAGGAAATAGGAAAACGAAAGAAGGAAAAGGTGGGATGAAAAGGGAGAAAAGAAAGGGGAGGGGAGGGGAGGGAAAAGGACAGAGGGGGAGGGACAAAGGGGAAGGGAGGATAAAGGAATGCCAGTTGTGTTGGAATGTCCTTACTGACAGAAGGCTTGATATTGCAGTCCTGTGGAACTGTGCTAGGCATTGAACAGCCAGGGTCTCATTTGATAGAGCATTCCAGCAAGTAAAATGGGTAGGCAGTAAGTGATGCAGGATTGAGAATAATCAGTTGGATGTGAGTTACATGGAACAAGGAAACCTGATGACCTCGTTACAACAAATTCATTGTTCTACTAATGGAGCAATAATAACAATTCATAGCTTGTGCCCAAAGGCCATTCTTTCTTTGGAATAGAGGTACACGTATATCAGGTTCTAAACAAGGAAAAAGCCCCTCTAAAAGCTTATTGTTATAATGTACAAATTAATACAAGAGATATCCTAGACCTAGATGATATAACTTTCGTGGGAAATTTATAATTTCGTAACGATGAAAGACCTTGTAGTAAACGGTGTCATTCTCAACAGGCAGAAAGGATAACGAGTCCATTTAAGCCACAGTTACCGGTATATCGGTATGTTCATTATGAGCATTAATCAAGAACACGTTCCTATTAGAGAATTAATGGTGTTTGGAATGATCTTTGTTCATTGAAGTCATGTGAGGCTGAGAGGTAAAACACATTGGCTGCACATCTAGTGGTAAAAATAGTGGGGGAAAGTGTGAACAGTCCCATAATTGAAGAGTTCTAGAAAGAAATTTGAAATAGTGGATAGGGTCCAAAGGTCTATAATTTGAATTGAAGCAATTGGGTGAAGTCCAAAGATGCTCTCCAATGAAAGCAAAATTCGTTCCACAATTGTAGGACTCTTCTCTTTAGTAGGATACACTTGGCTCCAACTCCATATAATTCTGACACGTTATCAGATTCTTAACCCTGGGGTTCACCGTTATCATTTCGTTGGATGATGGGCAATGTTCAAAATACCTTTGTTTAAAAAAATGTTTTCTAAATTCACAATTAATTAATTAATATTTTGGGACATTTCTGTTGCCAATCTAAGCATCACTATTTTCCTCTGAATATCTTCAAAGGGGGAACCCAGTGCAGAGCAGGTCTAAAGTAGGGTTCATCAAGTAGTTCAATTTGACACAAACACACACCCTCCCCTGGTCTTACTCATGCACTGTAAGTGCAGATATCTTCGCAAATTCCACCTTTGCAGGAGTTCATTAGTTCTGCCAAAGCTCTGTATTTTTTAAATTGGTTCTTTTAATCATGGCTGAATATCCCTGCCTATGCAGGTTTTTTCCTGATTGGCCCCTCAGCCCACGTTTGACCGGTTCCCGTTCTCTTGTGCTCATATTAGAGCAGTTCTTGTTCCCTCATGCACACATTTCACCAATAGCGTCAGCCAAGCAAAAAAAAGGCTGCGTGCGCACCACACACGGCCCGCCGCGCACTGGTTGGCTGGAAGGTATTTGCGTCACTCCACATTAGACCCCTGAACCTCCCCACTGATCTGGATTGGAGATGTGTTTTTTAAAAAGGTTCACATTCATGCAGATTGGGGGAATTCATGCAGAAAATCAGAAAACACATGATAAGGGGGGGGGGTGCGCCAGAACCTGTATTCGGTGGTTCAGCTGTTGGGAATTCATCGTGAAACCTGGATATTTCAGGTGAGTATTAATCGGCAGTGGGGATATTGCCCATGTTTCAGCCTGCACTTTCTCTGATTAAATCTGATTTTTTAAATCTAGCAACAGAAAAACGGGAGCAAGCCACACCTACTCTGATTACACTTTCCCTTGTGTCCTGTTTTAAACTGCCCTTCCTTTGCAACATCTCTTCCTCACACTGGCCTTGCAGCCTTTCATATAGATGTATCTATCTAACAGATGTACACATCATATATGAGATGAAGTGAGCATATCTTAGTAATGGCATGAGCTTTTCTAACACTGGTCCTTTCCATACAGCACAAATCAAACGTCTTGCAGACATTTCCAAAAGATCCATTTTGACTTTTTTTTTTGTCCACATAGCATGGTCAAATAAAGCATTAGCAGGGAAAGCAGTTCTTTTTCCTGCCTCCCCCACCTCTCACTTTCAGTTTCCACTGAGCTGCTCATGCCCACCATTTTCTGCCCTCTTCAGGATGCTCTATGCTGGCCGCCATTTGCAAAATGTTTCCACAGAGTTTCCTCTGCTTGCAGCTCACACACGCATCCTTTCAGTGTATAAAGAGCATTAATAAAGTTTGTTTTTCCTGGCGATCCTACGCACATATTGTTTTTTCTTCTTTTTTGTTTTAAATAAAGTATCTTTGAAGCGATGACATCACAATGTGAGAATTGCAGCTGATTTTCCTATCGTGACAACCTGGCTTCAAAGATATCTTATTTAAAACAATAAAAGGAAACAATGGCATGTGTGCATGATCGCCAGGAAAAAACTAACTATTAATGAGCTTTATACACTGAAAGGATGTCTGGATGAGCTGCAAGCAGAGGAGACTCGGTAGGAACATTCTGCAAATGGCAGCAGCACAGAACCTCCTGAAGAAAATGGCAGGTGAGAGCTTTAAACTCATAGGCAGGAAAAATAAAACACTTCCGTGTTCATCCCAGCCAAAAGAAAACATCTTGACCCCATCTTGGGGGGGAAAGAATCGTTAATTTAGCGTTTCTGAAAAACCAGGTTGAGCAGAAATAAAACATCCTGAAGACGTTTGGGGGGGAAAACTGTGTGGAGTTCTTCCCCAAAACACTTTTTTCCTGGCCTCAGGATGTAGGGGCGGACTGCCCACAGGGATATGTAGTGTCACATGTCCCCATCTAATCATGTGGGGGGCGGCGGGTACTGGGCGGGTCCTTGCGCCTGGCCTCTTCTGCGGCCTGGCACCCAGCGGCTCCCTCTGTGTCTGGGCCACAGTAGACCTGGGCACCATTGCCAGCTTCAAGCGGTAGACCTGGGCACCATTGCCGGCTACAGGCTATAGACCTAGGCACCGTCGTTGGCTTCGGGCAGCAGACCTGGGCACTATCACCTACCTGGTGGTGCTCCTCCGTGAGATTGGCAGATGGCTTGATCTCTCTCTCTCCCCCCCCCCCAAATATCTAGGGAAAATGGAGCCTGGGGGGCAGAAAATCAGATTTTGCCCCGGGCTCCATTTTCCCTAGACACGCCTCTGTCAGGATGTTTCATCTGTGCTGTGCAGAAAGGGCGACTGTCAGGAAGTTCCCCACATCCTGATACTGACCAGCCTTGTCAAATCTTCCGCTGTCCTTTTTCTTAGAGGAAAAAAAACCATCCCTGTGGCAGGATTCAGATCTGTTTCCCTCAGCCCTCCAGGTGCGAGCATCAACCAAACGGTTTCTTTCCACGGCCACTTTGCCCCAAAGCTACATGCAACAAAATATCACCACAATAGCTCATAAATTGTGTTTTGCTTTTAATGATTTACCATAACATGCTTGATTTAAAAACTTGCCGCAGTTCTAAACCTAATGAACCTTAAACTTTCACATTAGAGGCATTAATTATGCCGTTCCCAGTGGCATCCTCACAGCACTACCAGCTTTATTCATATAAAATGGAGGGGGTTGCTACAGAAAACAAAACTACACACACACCCTTACAGTTTAATGAATGTGATAGAAACTCCTGGGAGCAGTGGTGGGATTCAGCCGGTTCGCACCACTTCGGCAGAACCGGTTGTTAAAATGGTGCTTGTAAACAACCGGTTGTTAAATTATTTGAATCCCACCACCAGAACCGGTTGTTAAATTATTTGAATCTCACCACTGCCTAGGAGCATTGGTGACCCTTATCTGCTTGAGTTAGACACGTGACAATGTGTTTGATACCTGCAGTGGTGGGATCCAAAAATTTTAGTAACAGGTTCCCATGGTGGTGGGATTCAAACTGTGGCGTAGCGCCAATGGGGCTGGGCGGGGCACGACGGGGCGTGGCCAAGCATTCCGGGGGCGGGGAATTCCTGGGCAGGGCTGTGGCAAGGACACAGCCGCTGCTCCAGTCCCTGGGCGGGAAACGAATGCACGCAGGCACAGGCTGCCACGCACACCGGTGCACCTCCTGCTAGACTGCTTCAAGTTCTGCGTGCTACTGCTGAGAGGAGGGGCGTAACTGAGGCAAAAATCACGTGGCAAAATCACCAGTTAGTAACCCCCTCTTGGCACACACAAATAATTAGTAACCTACTCTCGGGAACCTGTGAGAACCTGCTGGATCCCACCTCTGGATACTTGTCTACAGACTGAAGGACAGCATTGCCAACAAACTGAAAAGTCTGAACCGGGGCCAGCTCCATGTTTTTGTAGGCTGTGCCCCTTTGAGCCTGTGTTGGGAAGACAGACAGGGTACAAATGAAGTAAATAAGCAAATATCTCAAAAGAACTCTGACAGGTAGGTTAGAAGTAGGTATAATGACTAAGTCAAGATTTCACAGTGAGCCTAGATGAAGGCCGAATGATGAGATGTTTAAAATCTAGCCTAAAAAGTCTCACTAATCACTTTTCAGTTCCAACAGAGCACATGTTGTAGGTAAACCAGCACAAAGCCTGGTGATTACTGGGCAGTGTTTTGTTACAGGACAGAAAATAATGTGATTGCACGGCTTTTGTTCACACTTGCCATATAAAAATTAGGTCTCCTGGGTCAAGCTACTTCATTAAAAAGAATTAAACAGAAGCAGTTGGAAAAAAATGCTGTGTTTATTAAGAAAGAAAAGAGTGTGGATTTATACCACTCTTTTCTCAACTGTAAGGAGTCTCAAAGCAGTTTACAGACTCCTTCCCTTCCTTTCCCAGAACAGACACCTTGTGAGGTAGGTGGGGATCCTGATTTTACACCTTGACGAAGAGGGGGCAAACCAGGGTCAGTTCTGCACAGTACAAATACAACAGGTTGACAACGGGAAATATCCCAGTTTGGGGAAGAACTTTCCATGGATTCCTTCCCCAAAGTGGGATTGACCCACAATATTTCCCTCAACCCAGGTTTTTCAAAAATTGCCAAAATCACAATCTTTTTGAAAAATCCTGGGTTTAACCCACTCTGGTGAGAACGGCCCGAGCACCAAACCACTTTATTTTTCTTGCCATTGTCCTGCCTTATGCCATGTCAGTTTTGCTTCTGCTGAGCTGCTGACCGGTGCGATAGCCCATCATTTCTTAAACATCCCCTAGGCACATTTTCTCCCCTTGACAGCCACTGTGAGTACCATTTCACCCAAATATGTACAGCAACATATTCACAACAAATGGGGCGTGCAACGGCCCCATTGCCTTTCCTTTTTATTTTTTTGGGTACTCATAGCATATAGCTAGGCAGATGTACACCTTTGGATGTGGAAGGGACATGTCACTTTGCTTTGCTCCCTTTTTGGACAGATTTGATTATTATGTACATCACAATGTGGGGGGGGGTTGCGTGCTTCATGTTTACATGTGTTGCAGTTTCAAAGCCCTAAACTTTTTTTTCACGCTGAAGAAATGGGAGGGGTAGGTCCTGCTTGAGCTCCTGGGATTGCTGTAAATTCTCCACCAATCAAAAGCATTCTCTTAGCAGAGGGCAGGAGCAGGCAGAAGGGGGACTGTGGTGATGAAACAGCCAATCAGAATGCAGGAAAAACTAGATGTTTGCACCTGCGTTTTGCATTGTAAAAAAGCTGGTCCGTGCAAAGGGGCAGAAATAAAACGGATTTTTTTTCCCTTCGCAGAAAATGGGCACCCATGCGAAGGACAAAACCAGAATAAAATACCCAGATTCAAAAAGAATGGATGTAACCCATTATTATTACGCTGTGTGGTCTCAACCAAGAATGGAGGGCCTGATCAATGTATGTTATATGGCATCAAGTCACTTCTGAGTTACGAATCAATGAACTCTCATTAACAACCTTGCTCACATTGTGCAAACTGAGAGCCATACCTTCCTTTTATTGAGTCAATCCCTCTCAAAGAGGGTCTCCCTCTTTTCCTACTTTCTTCAGTGTTCCCCAGCACTATTGTCCTTTCCAGTGAGTCTTTTCCAATGACTAAAGTACAGTAGTTTCAGTTTAGTCATTTTAACTTCTAGCAGCAAATACACCTTTTCTTGAACTGTACTTTATCAGGCTGCACTTTATCAGACTGCCAAGGAGCATGAGGTCTGGTTGGTTTTTTTTCATGTCAAAATTATGTGTGCTGTATTGCCGAAGGCTTTCACAGCCGGAATCACTGAGGTGCTGTGTGGTTTCCGGGCTGTAGAACACGGTCATACAGCCCGGAAACCACACAGCACCTCATGTGTGCTGTGTTTTTTTAAAAAATGCCCGGGGAAAAGCTAGGAAAGAGGAACAGCAGAAGGAATGCCAAATAAAACCAAAAAGTATTCGCCTGCTGGCAGAAGATGGAAACAGAAGGGGACATACACATTTCCTTGGAGAGAAAATTCCAGAATGTTGGTGGCACTACTAAAAAGACCCTCTCCTGCGTGGTCACCTGCCAAACCTCGAAAGGCACCCAAAGCGGGGACTCTGAAGATGACCACAGGGGTCAGGTGGGATCATCAGGAAGTAGCCAATCCTTCATGTACACTGGTCCCAAACTACATAGGGTCTTAGAGGTCAAAACAAGTACCTTGAATCATGCCTGGAAACAAACTGGGGCTGATTCCGCATGGGCCAAAAACAGCAGTGTGAAAATGGTGTGAAAGGGTTTTAAATGGTGTAAAAGGGCTTATACTGTTTTCACACCGTTTTCACACCGCTGTTTTTGGCCCATGCGGAATCAGCCTGGTAGTCAGTGTAGACTGGAGTGAGATGGTCCCTACAATCCACTCCAGTCAACTTCTGGGCTGCAGTATTCTGCACGCTGCAGGCCAATCTGAGGTTCCTTCTGCACATGCAGAAGAATGCACTTTCAATCCACTTTCAATGCACTTTGCAGCTATACGGAATAACAAACTCCACTTGTAAACAATTGTGAAAGTGGATTGAAAATACATTCTTCTGCATGTGTGGAAGGGGCCTGAATTTCAAAAGCATCCCCAATGTAAGTTAAGTGTGTTTCCTCACACCCAAGAAATGAAAAATTCCAGAGATTTTATTTATATACTTATCATTAGGTGCAATGGGGAAAAAAAACCAATGTACCAAAGCAAAAAGTGTGCTTATTATAAAGCAGAGCATGAATACTACTGTTAACATTTTGAAGAGCTCAAAGATACTCTCATGGGTCTTCAGGAAGACCTAAATAAAAATAATTACATTTTAATACTTTAATGCATCTCTAATTTCAGTGATAAGCCTTAATATAACTGTGAAAGCATTCCAATGAATAGCTTATTGAGCGTAGATTAAGTTTAAGCAAAGAAATCGATTGGGTATTCTTGCTCAAGTGGCCAATTGAGGAGAAGGCCAGTGTGATACTTCGTTGAGAACTGGTGCAGTGTATTGGCTAGGCTGCTGGACTAGTATCTGGGAGGCCTAGATTCCTAATCCCATCTTCAGTTTTGAAGCACAGTGGACAATGGTAGGTTAGTCTTTATCAGTACACATCCTAAGGCAGTGCTTATGGATTTGGGGAGAACTCTCCCCATGTTCACAGGTGCCCTGCTAGCTCTATCCCTTCCCTTTGCAAAACCAAGATCCAGCTTTGCAAAGGGGGCAGACCAGCAGGGTGCTTGTGAAGATGCGGAGATGGGAAGCCAGGCTGTTTCTCTGAGAACAGGAGGAAGAGAAGGAGGGAGCTGGTGACACAGGGCCAAGGAGAGAGAAAAGGCAAAAGGGGTTGCCCTCTCAGAGGACGCTGATCCCAACAGCTTTCTAGCATCCATTGTATTTGTTTGTACAATGGGCTTTATTGCTAATACTATACACAAATGCCATACATAATACATACAAATAGTTTAGAATGTGCATATAAGATACACAACATACCTATACCGTGCCACTGGATTAACAAAACCTACAACTGAAAGCAGAGAGCTGATACTACAAAAAATATTGGGGGGGGGGGAACAATGTGGAATTCCACGGAGGAAACATTTTATTTCTGGCCTCAAAACATTTTTAAAAGTTTGTGCGGAAAGGGCCACAGTTTTCTAATCTGTTCTAACTAGGATGGAGGATTATGAAGTACCAGCATTCTGCCGTCGTGGCGACAAGAGGTGTGAAAAGAAGCAGGAAGGAAGGAAGTTTCCTTGAGAGTAGCAATCTCCGCATCAAAGGGATAGTGTCAGAGAAGTAAAGAAAGGATGCCCAGCATCTCAACCTCCTTATCTATCTTACTCTGGCCACTTCCACACACGCAGAATAATGCACTTTCAATCCACTTTCCCAATTGTTAGCAAGTGGATTTTGCTATTCCACACAGTAAAATGCAGCTGCAACGTGCTTTGAAAGTGGATTGAAAGTTCATTATTCTGCAGGTGGGGAAGATGCCTCTGTAGTCAAGCCCCGCTCTGAAGTCTGAGGTTAACAAACAAGCCAAAGTCCTTCACTTCCAATGAAGAAGAAGAAGACTTTATTTACGATCAATGACCAATTATCACTTCCAATGATTTACTTGTGTTGGACACCAGGTTTTCTGGCAAAAAGGCAGGTTTCCAAATGATTTACATTAATTAAATTGTCAGCTTTTAGTTCTTAAAACACGTGGCATTTTGTATCAGCTCTAACAATTATTTCATTGAGGACACAGATTATATTTTGTACTCTGCTTTGTGCTCTCCTAGAAGGGGCGCCAGCTCAGTGGCATGTTAGATTAGGATTTGGGAGATCCAAGTTCAAATCTCCACTCTGCCTTCAAAGCTTGCTGAGTGGCCTTGGGCCAATCACATGCTCTCAGCCTGACCTACCTCACAAGTTCGTTATGAGGATAACATGGAAGTAACGAAAATGAGGCCAGCCACTTTGTGCCCCCATTGGAGAGAAAGGCAGGGGATAAATGAAGTAAATAAAATAAAACTGAGCCAGCTATAACTGTTAAGAACATAAAAAGAGCTTGCTGGATCAGACCAGTGTTCCAGTTAGTCCAGCATACAGCTTCACGTAGCAGCCAACCAGTTGCCCTTGTGGGGCACACAAAAAGGTATTGTTGGGTTCCCAATTCAGGAATGGGAAATTCCTGGATATTTGGGGGATGGAACTTGTGGAGGGCAGGGGGTTGTGGAGGCAAAGGAGCTCAGCATGATATGTCATAAAGGCCATCTTCCAAAGTAACTATTTTATCCAGTTAAGAACATAAGAACAAGCCAGCTGGATCAGACCAAAGTCCATCTAGTCCAGCTCTCTGCTACTCGCAGTGGCCCACCAGGTGCCTTTGGGAGCTCACATGTAGGATGTGAACGCAATGGCCTTCTGCGGCTGTTGCTCCCAATCACCTGGTCTGTTAAGGCATTTGCAATCTCATATCAAAGAGGATCAAGATTGGTAGCCATAAATCGACTTCTCCTCCATAAATCTGTCCAAGCCCCTTTTAAAGCTATCCAGGTTAGTGGCCATCACCACCTCCTGTGGCAGCATATTCCAAACACCAATCACACGTTGGGTGAAGAAGTGTTTCCTTTTATTAGTCCTAATTCTTCCCCCCAGCATTTTCAATGAATGCCCCCTGGTTCTAGTATTGTGAGAAAGAGAGAAAAATTTCTCTCTGTCAACATTTTCTACCCATGCATAATTTTGTAGACTTCAATCATATCCCCCCTCAGCCGTCTCCTCTCCAAACTAAAGAGTCCCAAACGCTGCAGCCTCTCCTCATAGGGAAGGTGCTCCAGTCCCTCAATCATCCTTGTTGCCCTTCTCTGCACTTTTTCTATCTCCTCAATATCCTTTTTGAGATGCGGCGACCAGAACTGGACACAGTACTCCAAGTGCGGTCGCACCACTGCTTTATATAAGGGCATGACAATCTTTGCAGTTTTATTATCAATTCCTTTTCTAATGATCCCCAGTATAGAGTTTGCCTTTTTCACAGCTGCCATGCATTGAGTTGACATTCCCATGGAACTATCAACTAAGACGCCTAAATCCCTTTCCTGGTCTGTGACTGATAGCACTGACCCCTGTAGCATGTATGTGAAGTTTGGATTTTTTGCCTGATCTCTGACTGATGACTGATCTCTGTGATCTAAAAACTGATTGTAATTCTGGGAGACCTCCTGCAAGTTAGCAACTTTAAGGTCATAGGGGACAAGGCATTTCCCTAATATTGCCTCATAACACTGGTAATCATTTAGCATGCAGGCTGGTGAGATGTGCCCTACCTACCAGTCACTTCTCTGTTTGGTGCCATCGACAGATCAGATGAAGATGGATGCCAAATCTTAAATTTGGACTTTGATACTAAAAGAGGGACCTCTGCTTGCAACATTCCTCATCACTCCACTCCTCAATTAAGCATGCATAGTAATGAGCAACACCTTTCCTGAAGCCTCTACCATTGCAATCTAGAAAACAAAAGTCACAACCTTGGGAAAACACACTTGTTCTCTAAGGCTCATTCCGCACATGCAGAATAATGCACTTTCAAACTGCTTTCAGTGCTCTTTGAAGCTGTGCGGAATGGCAAGATCCACTTGCAAACAGTTGTGAAAGTGGTTTGAAAACGCATTATTTTGCGTGTGCGGAAGGGGCCTAAATCACAAAAGGTACGCAAGTGCTACTTAGCCTCAACACAATTGGCCTTCCTGACTTCTTTCTTGCCTATCTGATTTAATCTCAACCCTTCCTGACCTACCACCAGAGACCCATCAAACTTTACTTTAAATTGAAATTCCTGAGTTTTTAAATTCATCAACTCTGCCTAAAATCTAATTAAAAACTGGACTCTTCCCAACTCTGACTCATTCAAGTCATTTTTCACTGCATTGTTTTCTTCTGAGAACAGAACTCTGTTTGTCTAGGAAGACTGCCTCATTTTGCATCGCCAGAGGGTCAAAATTCCCTATATCAAGTCTGCCAAATGAGGACTCCTCACTCTTTGGTCTCTGAACTGCCTTTAGTTTGATTTCACTATGCCCAGTATCGCCCCTCTCTCTGCATTCAAAGGTAAATATCACCTTTCTTGCAATTACCTCTGCTAATCCCATCTATACTTCACCACTATCTATATCATAGGTTCCTTGAAACTCTGTCTCTGTGTTTTGCCAAACTGTTTGCCAAACTGTTGCCCTCTCTTCACAACCAAAGTAAAATGTTTTGAGGCAGGAAATAAAATGTTTCCTCTGTTGGGCCCACATGGTTCTTTCCCCCACCCCTTTATGTTTATATATTGTAATATATATATATTGTAATATATATATATTATATATATTGTAATATATATATTGTAATATATATATTTCCAGCCTGGAAATGTTTTAAATGCATCGTCTTTTATAGCAATTTTTTTTGCCTGAAACGTTTTCAAAATGTTTTCCTTGCTGTGTGATCTCTTTAAAAAGTTTTCTCTCTGCCACCTTCAATTTCCTCCTGTCATTTTGTGTTGCATTGCTGAACTCACTCAGTTCCTTCTCACATGTTTCTTTTCATCATTTCTCAGGTTTTTTAAAAATTTTAGTGGCTATATTCTTTGATGCTTTGATTACACAAACTTTGGGGAATCACAGAATGAGACACTGAAGCACGGAAGCATCGAATCCATGGAAATTTTTAAAAAACCAGAATAAACTCAAAATGGTGGCCAGGAATTGTTTTGAGGGGCTGATTGTGGACAAACCGGGGGGGGGGGGGCGAATTGAAAATGTTTTGCAAAAATTTTCAAGTGCAGAATAGGGTGTTTTTGTGTATCTTTTATTATTTTTGTTTTCTAATGAAATAGTTGAACTCCACTGAAATTCTGGTTTCCTGCAGATTTCTGAAGGAAAAAAACCTGTATGAACTGGGAAAGATCCCAAAGCCTGGCCTTTCCCACTGCAAGGTCTGTCCCCACTAATTCCCCAACCTAAAATGGAACAGAACCCCACTACTCTGTGTAACATTCAGAGGTCTGCTGCCACTGTGTATGTTTCCTCAAAGTTCTTCTGTCTCACAGAGTTTTGTGCGCCTATTGTGGAAATATCCACAACAAATCAATAGTTATATCTGAGCACTGTTGCAGTACTGTGGCTGACAGTTCTGTTCTAATTAGAGTTACACCTGTCCATTGAAGTGAATAGGCAGGGTTATAAATGTGGAACTTGGCTAAACATTACACTGTCAGTCAGCCAAGTGAAGGGTGAGAGGCAGATTTAATGCAATGGAGAACAGTAAAAATAAGTAGATGATGGAGGGTTTAGCTACCCTGACTTGCATGCTCCTTTTTTTCCGTCAACCCACTACTTGTGAGCAAGTATCTATTGTCAGGGCCATGACTCAGCAGTCTAGTTTCTTCCTTGTATGTAGGAGGTGCAACGTTTCATCCTTGGGATCTCCAGCCAAAGGCAGCAAATGTTGGAAGATGAGACTTTTTTCTACCCAGAACGTTAAGGAATCGCTGCTAGTCACAACATACCCTTCTGAGCTCTACAAACTCAGCTGACCTGACCTGGATGGTCCAGGCTAACCCTATCTGGTCAGAATTCAGAAGCTAAGCAGGGTCAGCCCTGGTTAAACTTGAATGTGATATAGCTCCATCCTGGATACCAGCCGGGGATGGAGGTTAGGACTGCCAGATCCAGGTTGGGAAACTCCTAGTGATTTGGAGATGGAGTCTGGGGAGGACAGTGACCTCACTGGGGTATAATGTAATGAAGTCCACCATTCAAAGCATTCATTTTATTTGGGCAGACTGATCTCTACAGTCTGGAGATGAACTGCAATTCCAGGAGATCCCCATGTCCCACCTGGAGGCTGGCATCCACTGCAGAAGTTCTAGATTGTTCTGCAGAGTCAGACATGGCAAACCCCCACTGTTTGTCTCTTGCCTTGAAAACCCTATGAGGTAATCACAAGTCAGCTGGGATCCAATGGCACTTTCCAGCGCCTCCACCATAAACTCAGTACAGGACAATTTTGTATCACCAAACCCAGTGGTGGGATCCACAAATTTTAGTAACAGGTTCCCATGGTGGTGGAATTCAAACTGTGGCTGGGCCAATGGATCTGGGCGGGGCATGACAGGGGCATAGCCGGGCATTCCAGGGGCGGGGCATTCCGGGGCGGGGCTGTGGCAAGGATGCAGCCGCTGCACCAGTCCTTGGGCAGGAAACGAATGCAATCAGGCGCAGGCTGCCACGCACGCTGGTGCACCTCTTGCTAGACTACTTCAAGTTCTGTGTGCTACTGCTGAGAGGAGGGGTGTAACTAAGGCAAAAATCACGTGGCAAAATCACCAATTAGTAACCCCCTCTTGGCACACACAAATAATTAGTAACCTACTCTCGGGAATCTGTGAGAACCTGCTGGATCCCACCTCTGACCAAACCTTTTAAGGGAGGGCCCATAGGCCAGTAGCAGAGAGTTCATTTTGCATGCCATAAGCTCCACATTCAGTCCCTCGCATCTCTTCTTCAAGACTGTTAGAAAAGAAATGCTGAGGACAGCTGCTGCCACTCAAAAGAGATAGCACCGGGAATGCTGGGAACATCAACAACACCAGAACATCTTGTTGAATTTATGTTCCACTCTTCATTGATATGCAAATCAAGACCTGTTGCAAACAACCTGAAAGCCAGACTGGTGGGTAGTAGAGGATCTCTGGACAATGTTTAGGGGAAGAGGCCATTGGTCTCTCCTGGTATAAGGCAGAATTATGCCCAATCTTTGTGAGAGGAGTTCGGCTAGGGGCTAGTGTAAGCTCTTTGTGTTCAGAAAGGCTCAAGTTCAATTTCTGGCATCTCCAGTCAAAAGGGTTCAGTTGTTGGGACAGACCTTTCTCAGCCCAAGATGCCAACTGCTGCAGCCCAAACTAAGGCTGTTTTCGCACATGCGTGGAAACACATCTCCACCGGCATGAATTGTGCCGGTGGAGGCTCGGAGACCGTTTGCATGCTATTGTGCGAGCAGCCCCGACTTTCCCCCCAGCCAGAGAGGCAGCTCCGCATGGAGCCGCCTCTTATTTGGCCCCCTCCACTGACCTTCCTGTCCAGCGTCACTCTGGAGGGCTGCAGGGCGGGTCTCTGAAGCCCTCCACGGCGATGCTGGACAGGAAGGTCAGTGGAGGTGACAAGAAAAGCGGCAGCGTCCCACCAGTGCAGTTCGCACCATGCCAACGGAAAGACACCACTTTGCAAAAACCTCGCTCAACGAGTGAGGTTTAAAGCGGCGGCTTCACGCCACTCCGGAGTGACCAGGACGGCACTGCTGCAATGCAGCAGCACCTCCTGTGCAAACAGCACCCCAGGGACGGCGTCTTTGCCATCCCTGGGGCACTGTATTCCGCCCTTGCGGAAAGGGCCTAAGTTGGGCAAACCGGTGGTATTATATAACCATGAAAACATTTTTTAAAAGACTGCTGCATCAGACTAGTGGCCCATTCAGTCTAGCGTCTTGTCTCACCCAGTGGTAAACCACTTCCTATGGACATTCTTTCTCTGACACTGCCTCGTAGCTCTATGGTATAGGGAAGCGCCATATGGACAAGTGATTGGCTTTGTTGTGTTTAGCATGGTCCTCAATTTGCGCTAACATGAATTCTTGTCGAAATGTTTTAGTAGACTTAAACAAATGCACTCAGCTTTATTATCTTCTGTTGAAACTATAATCCCTTCTTTTTATGTAATGAATTGCTATGCATGTGTCCTGCGCTCTTCGGAAGCTTTTGCAACCTCCTGGGCATAATCATAACCAAACAGACACACTCAACATCTTCAAAACCATAAACCATAAAACAACTTGCACAATCTCATTCTCATACAGCGCAAATCAATTTTTAAAATTATGGCTTCAGTCTGGATAAACGTAAAGCAAATCAGACATCAATCAGCAGCTACTTTGTTGGCTTATGAGGCGATGCTAGAAGCGGCTGTATATCACTCCTCATCCGACAGCCAACGTGGAATTCGAGCCCGCTGTCATTGCTGTGGCAAAGGAAAAGTCTGGTTGTTTGCATATCTGGGGAAACATTTTCCTCTCTTCCATTTTCTGATATGGGCAGGAGAGCACTGTGATGGTGTCCTCGGGACATGGCACCATACCTAGAGGATTTTGCAACCCAATTTCCACTTTACCCAACTGCACTAGGGTTCCTGGGAGAACTGAAAAGAGGCAGTGGTAGAATTAAATTTCCCAGTTGTCTGCCTAGAGTGGGCAGCCTCTAGTGTGAGACCAATAGAACAGAGGGAGGAAAATGAGGTGAAATATACAATGTCGTTTCTGGATGAGAACCCGGAAGTGACAGCATCTGTAACAATCTAGGAATTTCCCCAGGTTCTTATGATCTCACCCAAAAATTAGATCATAGCATTAGTGATGCCTCCCTCCCCAGGCAACCCTAGAATTTGGGTCCAAGTATGATTTCACTAAAGCCTGGCCGTAGCTGAGGTCAACTGACATGGTCAAAGTGGTTGATGAATGGGGTTTTGTGCACCTACTATTTGTTGCACTGCTTCGCAGTGTGGTTTTCCCACAGATTTTTGTTCACAGGAGAAGTCTCCTGCTATGAAACATCCCCAGCTATGCCAATCCAATCTGCCATTTTGCCAACCTGCCACCTTTTTTCGAAGGGGGAGAGTAATGCTGGATTGGGTTTATTGATAATACAATAGACCTGCGGCATGAAACTGTTAAAAAAACAACCCTTTCTATCCTGGCCAGAAGAAATGTTGTGTGAGTGGGGGAAAGCAGGGAGGAGTTAGAAGACCCAAAGGAAGTGTAAGACATCCTAATTCCCTTCACCCTGTTTCAGAAACCACACAGCTTCCCTGATCTAAGAGCCAAAAAGGCCAAAATGGGTGCATAATTGAGAATCCAATTGAAGGGAATGAGTGTTTAATGCAAGACAGACTACAAGTGCATAAAAGGCCAAGAAAAACCACACTGATTCATGATGGGGAACACAAATGAAGGTAAATAGAAACAGAGAATTTAAGAAGAGCAGGATGGCACAATTCAAACAGTAACTACCAGGAACTGTTATACACAGTGACGTAGGTATAGATTTTTATGGGGGTTTGGGGGCGGGGGCCCTCTCCCACCCACCCCTGGGGGCGTGGTCACACCTCCCCAAACCCCACTCCCAGCCTCAGTGCTTATAAAAGCAGCTCTCTGATGCCAGGGATGGCAGACTCCTCTGCCCTGGCCCCCACCCTGCCCCCCCCCCGCTGGCAGGGCTCCCAGCCGGTAGCCGGCAGTCCCTTCTGCCCTCCCCTCCAGGCAGAGGCGTAGCTGAGAAAGTGGAGCCCAGTGCAAAATCTGAGTTTTGCGCCCCCCCCCCAAATGTGGGGCCACTGTGATGCTCGAATCCACCGCCAAACAGCATCACTTTCAATGGTGTTTAAACTAGGGAGCCCAGATTCTCCTTTTAAATCCATCTTAAATCCATCTTTAAATCCAACATTGAAAGTGATGCTGTTTTGGGGTGGATTATCCCCCACCCTGAAACAGCATCACTTTCAGTGTTTGAACTGGGGACCTCAGATTCTTCGTTTAAACCAATGCCAAAGGGGGTGGATGTAAAAGGAGAATCTGGGGAAATTTGGGGGGTGTCTGCTGTCAGGGGTGCAATTGTTAAGCTAGCAGCACCAAACTTTCAGGGTACCTTTAGGAGACTCTCCTGATGATACCATCCATGTTTGATGAAGTTTGGTTCAGGGAGTCCAAAGTTATGGACCCTCAAATGTGTAGCCCCCATCTTCTATTGGCTCCCATTGGAAACAATGGGGGATGGGGCACCCCCTTTTGGAGTCCATAACTTGGGACCCCCTGGACCAAACCTCACCAAACCTGGTGGAGTGAAAGTAATCAATATCCTGAGAGTCTCCCAAGCAACCTCCCCTGAAAGTTTGTTGCTGGTAGCCTAAACATTTCACCCCCTGCAGGCGAAACACTGAAAAAACATTTAAAAATTCAAAAAACCACAAACAGGGGGCGGAGCTTCCTACATGTATTGGGGGGGTTGAACCAGAGAACCCCCCCCCCTTACCTATGTCCTTGGTTATACACATTCCTCTCTGTAGCCCACAGGGACCAAAGGAGTGTATGCTACTGAGAGGGAGTTCAGAGTGAGAGAAGAAACCTGATTCCACTTTCCGTCCCCTTCCCAACATTTTTAGCATGATAGACTTCACTTGCAAGTCTTTTCTCAGACCTGTCATCACTGCAACCATTTCCCTGCAGCCCTTTGATACTTCTAGTCCTTTGGTTCTATAGTACATTTTTAGTTTTTTTTTTCTCCTCTTTATTTTCCAAACAGTCTTGGCAAGATGCGCTGAATGACGGCATTCACACTTTCAAGGACAGTGACCATTTGGACTTGAGCAAACTGATGCTCCATCTGTTTCTGTGGATTACAGTTAAGGATGTACATAACCTTGGGACAAAATTATAGAATAGAATCATAGGGTTGGAAGAGACCACAAGAGCCATCAAGTCCAACCCCCCTGCCATGCAGGAACACACAATCAAAGCACCCTTGCAGATGTCCATCCAATCTCTGTTAAAAAAAACTTTCAAAGAAGGAGACTCCACCACACTCTAAGGCAACCCATTCCACTGTCGAGCAGCCCTTACCATCTGAAAGTTCTTCCTAATGTTTAGGTGGAATCTCTTTTCTGCACTTTGAATCCATTACTCCGTGTCCTAGTCTCTTAGACAGCAGAAAACAAGCTTGCTCCCTCTTCAACATGACATCCCTTCAAATATTTAAACCTGGTTAACATATCACCCCTTAACCTTCTCTTCTCCAGACTAAACATACCTAGCTCCCTAAGCCACCGCTCATGGGACATGAAATCCAGACTTTTTACCATTTTGCTCACCCTTCCCTGGACCGATTCCAGCTTGTCAATGTCCTTCTTGAATTGTGGTGCCCAGAAGGATGATTTTCATTCTCTCACCTCTGCAAGTTTGACCCCCAAATCTCCATTTTGATTTTGCTCCTCCATTGTGCAAGTCAAACGCAATTCTTTTCATGCCATTTTCTGTTTCCTTGCGTTAAGTCCCAAATGGCTGGGGCCCAGGTTTAGAAACTGATGAGTGTGGTACCTAGAGGTCTCATGGTATTACAGCTGATCTCCAGATAACAAAGGGCCTTTCCCCACTTACCTTAAGCCCTGCCCTACTTGAGGAGAGTAGCGCAGGGTCCCTCAGCACTCCCCACGAGAGGGGCGGTGACAGGCAGCTTCCGGGACACTGCAGCATTGCTGGCACTCCCTCAGCGTGAGAGGCACTCCCCTGGCAGCATACTTGCAAAGGGCATTTGATGACCCTGCACAGAGCCTGCGGGGGGGTCATTAGAGGAGAAGACCCGTAGCGCCAGGGATGCCGCCTGCTGGGAATTGCACGCAGCAACGGCGGCCAAGGGAAAAGTGGGGAAAGGCCCAAAGTTCAGTTCCTTGGGAGAAAATGGCTGCTTTGGAGGTTTCTCCCTCCCCAAATCTCACTATCCCAAAACTTCACCCCCAAAATCTACAGGTATTTCCCAACCCCTTAGATGGGCCCCCAGCATAGATTTTCCATAAGGCATCTGATTCCCCACACCCAAAAAAACCCCACTTCTTTGAGGCCCAGCTGCCTAGAACTGGCTACATGAGATATGTTTACATTGAAAACATTACTGAGCTTATTCAGCCTCTTATATATATATACACACACACACACAACCTGATTTGTGAACCGTTTGTAAATCTATCCAACTGTCAAAGGCTGTGGGGTTAACAGCACATTTTTACAAGAACACATTCTTCTTTCAACAGAGGTGTCTCCAACATCCTTCACTTCATAGCACAAATCATTCTTTGCGGTTTCCTTGTCACTTCCCCTCCCCTTTGATATATAGAAAGAGTTCTGAGGGGTACCTGCCAAGTTGGTGATACAGAGGAGCTTTTTTCATGAATCTACTCAAATGACTGCACATCCCAAGGAATTTATCTTCCCAACAATACCCCTTCTCTATTCTTTATCATCATATGCTCAGCACGGAGACTAGGTCATAGTCACAGCTCTTCTAGATAGAAGAGAGAAACTACACAAACTCACATGTTAATTTATGTAAATTGGTGCAGATTTTTAAATGCTAAGGGGTGGGAGTGGGGGGTCAAAATGTATCCAATCCTGAGAAATTGAAGTTCCAACAATCAATCGACTAATAATTGATGAAATATTGAAATAACTGTTAAAAATGGGCTCCCAGTGACTGAGAAGCAGCGTTTTAAATAATGTTTAATACGATTATTTTTTAAAAAAAAAATTGAATCACAAGCTCCATTTGAGGGAGGGTGGATGGTTTGTTTGTGTGTGTGTGTGTTTGAAACATTTAGTAGCTGACTTTCTGCCTTCTAGGAATTTGAGGTGGCTTACAATGTAAATAATATAATACCTAAAAACCACTAGTGAAAATAAATAATTAAATGTAATTTTTTTTTGTAGTTTATTGATTGAATATCCTGGCCTAGGCCAAGCTCAGGGTGGCTTACATACACCATTTTAAAACAATAATTACAAAAACAGTTTTATCTATTTAGTGGTAATCAGTAAATAGATAAAACATTAAACTGCTGGCAAGCAGAATTGTGATTGGTGTTTAGAATATGCTGCCACAGAAGGTGGTGATGGCCACTAACCTGGATAGCTTTAAAAGGGGCTTGGACAGATTTATGGAGAAGAAGTCGATTTATGGCTACCAATCTTGATCCTCTTTGATCTGAGATTGCAAATGCCTTAACAGTCCAGGTGCTTGGGAGCAAGAGCCACAGAAGGCCATTGCTTTCACATCCTGCATGTGAGCTCCCAAAGGTTTCTGGTGGGCCACTGCGAGTAGCAGAGAGCTGGACTAGATGGACTCTGGTCTGATCCAGCTGGCTTGTTCTTATGTTCTTATGTTCTTAAGAACTAATCAAATGTCAACATGAATAAAACCATCTTCAGCTGTTGCCTAAAGATCCAGAGTGAAGGGTCCAGTCACACCTTCCTGGGAAGCTGGTTCTATACCACTGGGGCTCATACAGAAAAGGCCTTCTCCCATGTACTCACCAGATGAGCTTCTTTGGTCGATGGGACAGTCAGGACAGCTTCTTCCTGCGGTCTTAACTCCCAAGCAAAACATATGGGAGAACACAGTCTTCCAGATACTCCATTCCAAATCCATGTAAGCAGTGGTGGGATTCAAATAATTTAACAACTGGTTGTTTACAAGCACCATTTTAACAACAACCGTTTCTGCCAAAGTGGTGCGAACCTGCTGAATCCCACCACTGCATGTAAGTCTTTAAAGGTCATAAACAACACCTTGAATTGGGCACCGGAGCAGATCAGAAGCCACTGAAATTCTGTAGAGTAACCTGTTACTAGTAACTTGGATTTCTTCCTTTCTCTCACACAGGGGGATGCTTACCTGTTGCCACTAGAATGCTGTGAATTTCATGCTGAATAGGTTCAAAATGAGAACTGACTGCTTGTACTGCATCAGTCTTACCATGTGTCAATCAGACATGAGTCAACTGCCAGCTCTGCTCAGGTTGGCAGCAACTTGAACACTTGCCAAACAAATTTGTATCATGTCTTGCAAAACCAGGCATATGTGGCAGTGCTATCGATTCAAGCCGTTTACCTAAATAGTTCTCAGCGGTATTAACGGAGAGCCAGCATGGTATATCGGTTAGGAGCAGTGGACTCTAATCTGGAGAAGTGGGTTTGATTCCCCACTCCTCCACATGGGCAGCAGACTCTTATCTGGTGAACTGGATTTGTTTCCCCACTCCTACACACATGAAACCTTCTAGGTGACTTCGGGCTAATCACAGTTCTGTCAGAACTCTCTCAGATCCACCTACCTCACAATGCGTCCTTTGGGATGAGAGGAAGGAGTTTGTAACCTGCTTGAAGACTCATTACAGGAGGAAAAGGTGGAATACAAATCCAAACTCCTCCTCTTCCTCTTCTTTTTCCTCTTCTTCTTCTCCTTCTTCTTCTCCTTCTCCTTCTCCTTCTTCTCCTTCTTCTTCTTCTTCTTCTTCTTCTTCTCCTTCTTCTTCTTCTCCTTCTTCTCCTTCTCCTTCTTCTCCTTCTTCTTCTTCTTCTGCCAAACACTGATCTGTGGGATTTTTAACAGAGCATTTATTTCTTGCTGATTAATATGATTTGTGACTGATTTAAACTCTCTGGCTAAATAATTGCCTGTCAAGCAGAACAGCAGTGAAGCAAAGATGCGGGAAATACAACTCCATTGAGCTGAGTGAGAACATACTTGTGTGAAAAGCCAATTTTTTAGGACCCTGAATTGATTTATGGTGGTCTTTGCAAGGCAAGAGATGAACAGAGCGTTGCTATTGCCTTCCTCTGTGTAGCAACTCTGGATTTCCTTGGTGGTATCCCATCTAAGTATTAACCAGGCTGACCTTAGCTTCCCAAATCTGATGAGACTGAGCTGCCCTGGGCATCTAGCCAAGGGCATCTCAATTTTGGTGGTGCAAAGTGCCATCAAGTCACAGCTGGTTTTTGGTGGCTGCTCCTCTGTTTTCAAGGCAAGAGATGAATACAGGAAATTTCCCATTGCCTGCCTTTTCATAGGTAGTCACCCATCCAAGAACTAACCTGGACTGACCCTGCTTAGCTTCTCAGATCTGATGAGATAGGACTAGCTCAAGGGTCTGCAATCTGCTGCTCTCCAGATGTTCATGGACTACAAATCCCATCAGCCCCTGCCAGCATGGTAATCTGGAGAGCCGCAGGTTCCCTACCCCTGGGCTAGCTGGAGTCAGAAAAACAGCTGAAACTAAGTGCTAACAGCCCCATCCACCTCAGCCCCATCCACCTCACAGGGTGTTTGTTGGGGGGGGGGGGAGGGAAAGGAGATGGTCTCCTTTGAGTCTCCTTGCAGGAGAGAAAGGGGGGATATAAATCCAAACTCCTCCTCCTTCTCCAGCCAGAATCAGCTGTTGTGGGGTTTCTGGGCTGTGTGGTCATTGTCTAGTAGATTTTGGTCCTAACATTTCACCAACACCGATGGCTAGCATCTTCACAGGCATGTCATAGTGTCACAGAGAGAAACATCTTACTGTGACATGTCTCTGAAAATGCCAGCCAAAGATGCAGTGAAAAATTGGGACCAAAATCTACCATACCATGGCCACACAACCTGGAAAACTTACAATAGCCAGTATGTTACAATCAATTAGAGACTGGTTTTTTAAAATTCATTTTTTAATGACTGATTATGTCTGTTATGTTTTACAAACCCCACTCATGAAAATGCTTTTGGGGAAAAAATATCCAAGTGAGAAAAATCCTAGAAACTCAAGTTGCAGGATGGTAGGATATAAACATTCAAAGATGTTTCCTACTGGGAAAGTAGCAATTCAAGTACTCGAACAGAGAATTTCCTTTGGTGGAAGCTCTCAAGCAGTGGCGTACCGCCCATAGGAACATGGGGTAACCCTTGCCTCCGTGAGCACGCCTTTTGGACATGTGGGGGGTGTCAGGTGCTGGCCAAGTCCCCTCTCCCAGCCTCTCCTGCAGCGTGGTGACCCAGCTGGTGCCCAGTGGCTCCCCCAGTGCCGGGCCCCACTCACCAGCTCCCGAGGCCGGGCCCAGCCACGCGGCCACGGACCTCTCCTCCCACCTGGGGACTGTGCCAGTGCATGAGGCAAGACCAGTTGCATGGCTGGGATACCTCTCACCCACTGGGGGATCGCACTGGAATTGTCCAGCTGTGCCAGCAGTGCCCAGCGCCCAACTGGCACCAAGGCCAAGCCCCACTGTGCGGCCAGGAGATCCCCTGCAAAGGGTGTGCTCTGGGCTCCTGCCCTCCCCAACTTTCCTGCTGACAGGAAGGGCAGGAGCCAGCCTGCCTCCGCAGTGCCCACCTTAGCCGCCACCATAAGTGGGGCTCGGGGGGCAGGGGGCACTTGACCAGGTGTTGCCCTGAGACACCTTTTCCCCCCGATACACCGCTGCTCTCAAGCAAATACTGAACATCTATCTGTTGGGGGAACCTAGTTTTGAACTTTTTGAATCTAGAGTGAGTTCAACCTGATGACCTATCAGGCACCTTCCAACACAATTGTTTGGTTTTATTAAATTCTATCAGTCCCTCTAGACCAGGGGTCTGCAACCCGTGGCTCTGGAGCCGCATGCGGCTCCTTCAGCATTATACTGTGGCTCCACATGGCCTGGAGGTCGGAGGGTAGCATGGGCATCCAGAGCAGCACTGGAAGGAAAGGTGAGTGGAGGGGCTGAACCAGAGATGGCTCCGTGCTGGAGGGTGCCACTTTTCACGTCCCCTCTACTCACCTCTCCTTCCAGCACTGCTCTGGAGGGCTGGAGGGACATGCCCACGCTGCCCACTGACCTCTAGGGGGTGTGTCCCTCCAGAGCAGCCACCATCCCCCCTCTGCCATCCCCGCAGCCTCCATCCCCCTTCTGTCCCATGGAGCAGGTAGCTGCCTGCTCCGTCAGGCAGAGGGGGTTTCCCCGCCTGGTTCCACTGCCTCCCGCAGCACGAGAGGCAGCAGCACCAGGCAGACCACAGCCGCCATCCTCCCTCTGCTCCACAGAGCAGGTGACTGCCTGCTCTGTCGGGCAGAGGGGGTTTCCCTGCCCGTCGCCTCCAGCTCCGCCTCCAAGCACTGGAAGGAAAGGTGAGTGGAGGGGTCAAATCGGAAGCAGCTCCTCTCCGGCTCGGTAGATCTTTGGGGCCATGGAAAATGGGTCCAAATGGCTCTTTGGGTGGTAAAGGTTGCCGAGTGCTGACCCCTGCTCTAGACTAAAGTACAGCATAAGATTCTTTAAAGTGTTCTACTGTTACTGCAGAAGAACCATTATGCCACAGTGTATTCTGAGCATTCTAGTTCCATTATTTTTTAAAAATATCAGTAATTTATTAAAATAAACAGTCTTACTTCTTTAATGCAAGCGAGAGAGTGATCCAAAGGTGTGAAGTCACAACCCAAAACATCCTATAGATGAGCGCCATTTAGATTTTCCTTTTACTGCCTGTGTTGTATGCAGTGGGCTTTATTTTATGTTTTTTCTCCTTCCCAGCCTAGCCTTATTGTAACTGAAATATTACAGGTTCACTCAAGCAGCTATAACACCCTACCCAGAATAGGACATTGTTACATCTAACTGGTGTTGCTATATTTAAAATAATGAAAACTCAATTATCTGGGTCACAGTATACATTTTTACACCCATCTAAGGCAAGCTCTACCTTTCTAAAGTGTGGGAATACAAAGTGATGCTCTCCATATGTTATATAGTCATCCCTCCCACATCATAACTTTCCACACAACGGTTTTGACTGATCATAGGTGGAAAGTCGCCACCCAACACAACCCCGGAGCCACACTTTCCTGGGGGCCTGGGAAGGGGGCAGGCCGAAGGAGACAATAGGGCTGCTGGCAGGAGTTAACTGAGGCAGGTGAGATGGGCCTGGCAACACAGAGGAGCAGTCTTAGGTCGAATCCCCACTACCATCTTAGCCAGGTTTCAGAACACAAACTAACAGTCGTGTGTTCTGAAACCTGGCTAAGACAGTAGTGGGGATTCAACCAGGGAGGTCGTCCCTCAAAACTGGTTAGTTTGTGTTCTGAAACCTGGCTAAGACGGTCGTGGGGATTCGACCTTAAAGGGCCAGAGGGAGGAAGAGCCCAACCCCGGGGGCGGGGCTTAGACTGGAAGGGGAAAGGATTGGCGAGGACAAAGAAAATATGAAGTTTTCCACATTGTGGGGGGATTGCTGTGCCCCTAACACCCATGATGTGGGAGGGACAACTCTCTCTCTCTCTCTCTCTCTCTCTCTCTCTCTCTCTCTCTCTCTCTGTGTGTGTGTGTGTGTGTGTGTGTGTGTGTGTGTGTGTGTGTGTGTGTGTGTGTGTGTGTGTGTGTGTGTGTACACACACACACACACATATATATGAAGTACAAACACACACATAATACATACACATATTATCAATGCATGCAATCAATAGTTCTTTTAAATTAGAATAAATTACGTTGAATTCCATGAACTATTAACGAATAATTGCACTTTTACATTATTTTATCTATATATCTATCATGTTTGAATATTCCCTCAACTCCTCTGCACACATAAAAACCCAAACTAAAGAGAAAGTTTTTCCGCCTAGTCTGTTCCTGGACATTTTAAAAAATACAGCTCACATAATGTAACATGGGAAACAGCAAACATACCTCGTGCTCCTTTGCTGCCTGATAAAGTACAGCCCAAGAAAAGCTTTGTCTGGAAATCATGCTCTTAGAAGCTAAAATTACTAAATTGAAGCCACTGTTCTTTAATCTCTGAAGAAGACAATAATGCTAGGAAACGCTGAAGAAAGTACGAAAAAGGGAAGACCCACCATGAGATGATTTGACTCAGTAAAGGAAGCCACGTCCCTCTGTGGGCATGACCTGAGCAAGGCTGTTAATGAGAGGACGTTTGGGAGATAATTGATTTATGAATCAGAAGCGACTTCATGGCACATAACGCATCTGAACAGGCCCTCCATTCTTGTCCTCCCCCACATTTCCAAGGTGTCAAATCAGGCTTTTGGGGAAAGGCCAATCCTATCAGATGAGGGGGCAGGTCTATTCATAGACTTTAGCAAATCCAAACACTGCGTAGTTCCCAGTTTTAAAGTGGCTGGGTCTTCTCATCCACCCCATTCAGTTCCAAGCTGCTCCAGGGATTACAGTGCCTCAGCGGAGTACAAGATGGGGGCAGGAAAGAGGGGCAAACCAGGCATTGAAAACCATTAATGGTTATCAGCTTCCCAAAACTCTTCTCCCCCTGTGAGTGTTTGGAATGCACTTTAAGCCCCACCCCCAAAAGTCTCAAATGCCCAAAGCTAACCATGGTCACTGTCCATAGTGGTCATGAGTCTGTAGCTCTTAACCACTCCACCATGCTGACAGATGTTGGGGGTAGGAGAAAGATGTGGGGGGTAGGAGATGAGAAATTGGAAGGTCCTGCAGTAGGAGAGCACCATAGACTGTCTTCACCAGGGGAAGGAGAGGCACTAGTGAGGCCAAGGAAGGTTGTCTCCCAATGCATGGAACTTGATGTCTTTGAACATCACCTCATAAACCTTCTGTTCCACCTCCTCTTCGCTTACCATAGCCTTTTCCAAACAGCAGTCACAAGTGCTGCCTTACCTGGGCTGGGACTCTCCTCTAAGCCTTGGGGTCTCCCTCTCCCTTCCCCCTCCCACCTCCTAGCAGCAGCCGAATAAGGGAAATGGTGCACACATGTTGAAGAATAAGTCATCTCTTCCATGCAGTTGAGCCTCCCACACCTCTTAGCAGCAGCTTAGTTAGGGGAATAGGGCATGCACACTGCAACATAATCCATCTCTGCTGGGCAATTCAGTGGCGTAGTGGCTAAGAGCAGTGGCGAACAGCAGGTGCGTTCTGATCTGGAGGAACTGGGTTTGATTCCCAGCTCTGCCGCTTGAGCTGTGGAGGCTTATCTGGGGAATTCAGATTAGCCTGTACACTCCCACACACGCCAACTGGGTGACCTTGGGCTAGTCACAGCTTTTTGGAGCTCTCTCAGCCCCACCCACCTCACAGGGTGTTTGTTGTGAGAGGGGAAGGGCAAGGAGATTGTCAGCCCCTTTGAGTCTCCTGCAGGAGAGAAAGGGGGGATATAAATCCAAACTCCTCCTCCTAATCTTCTTCTTCTTCTTCTTCTTCTTCTTCTTCTTCTTCTTCTTCTTCTTCTTCTTCTTCTTCTTCTTCTTCTTCTTCTTCTTCTTCTTCTTCTTCTTCTTCTTCTTCTTCTTCTTGCAGCAGCCTAATTGGGTGAATGGGGCACACAGGTGCTGCAGAAGGAGCCATCTCTCCTGGGCAACTGATCTTCCCCCACCTGGCAGAAGCTAATGAGGGGAATAGGGTGCATGCACTACAGAACAAGCTATAGCTTCCGGGTGAACTGACCCTCCCCAACCTCCTGCCACCCTCCCTGCCTGCCACCCTGCCTGTACTTGCCCTCCTCATCCCCTGAGATCTGGTCCTGCACCCATCTTACTGGTGAGCAGGACAGAGGGAAATACACCAAATTGCAACTGACAAAGTGTGTTCCTTTAATTAATTTACACGCCAATTAGAACTAATTAATTGCTGACTAAAGTATCAACCCATGCAATTATGTATCAAAATAAATAATCTTACAAGCTAAATGAGGCAGCTGGTTGCAAAATAATGAGGACTTACCCTCTATGTAAGCATCTTTCCAGTTCTAGTTGTGAAAACAGATGGAATCCAGATCTCGACACAAACCATTGGAGCACCCAAGTTGGATATTCTGCAGATGTTATTTACAGACTTTGATTATCTGTTGGAACTTTTGGGACGTCAGAAATGTTATGGGCAGGCCAAGTGTAGATGACCGAACCATATTCAAAACACTCCTCTTTTGTCCTATCTTATTGAAATGATAGAACAGTGATGGCGAACCTTTTAGAGACTGAGTGCCAGGGGCGGAGCAAGGGGAAACTGTGTCTGGAGCACGTGTGCTCCCTGTGCCCCGGCCATGCCCCCGTCTGCCCCCACCCTGACCTGGAACACCCCCGGAACACCCTGATACACCTCTGGCATGCCCCCAGAACACTCTCACCATGCCCCTGCAGGGGTGCTTGCCCAGTGCATTGCACACCCCTGGCCCCCTTGGTGCTATGCCACTGCCGAGTGCCCAAACTGGGACGATGGCGCACGTGCCCACAAAGAGGGCTCTGAGTGCCACCTCTGGCACGCGTGCCATAGGTTCGCCATCACTGTGATAGAACATTCCTTGCAAAGCACAAAGTTGGTCTTTGCAGAGAGAAAGTGGGGAAAAGCCCTGGCTGAGGATGTATTTGAAGCAGCCAATAGGGAGCAGGCTGGAGGAAGTAAAGAACATGAGAGCCGATGAATCACACCAGAGATCCATCTAGTCCAGCATCTTGTTTCATACAGTGAAGAAGACGAGTTGGGTTTTGATGCCCTGCTTTTTCTCTATCTTTAAGAGTCTCAATGCGGCTCACAATCACCTTTCCTTGCCCCCCCCACCCCGCACAACAGACACCTTGTGAAGTTCTGAGAGAACACTGAATAGTCCACCATCACCTAGTAGGCTTCATGTGGAAGAGTAGGGAAACAAACCTTGTCCACCAGATTAGAGTCTGCTGCCCTTTCTCTTCTGTAGGAGACTCAAAGGGGCTTACAATCTCCTTGCCCTTCCCCCCTCACAACAAACACCCTGTGAGGTAAGAGGGGCTGAAAGAGCTCAGAAGAACTGTGACGAGCCCAAGGTCACCCAGCTGGCGTGTGTGGGAGTGTACAGGCTAATCTGAATTCCCCAGATAAGCCTGCCCAGGTCAGGCGGCAGAGCTGGGAATCAAACCTGGTTCCTCCAGATTAAAGTACACCTGCTCTTAACCACTATGGCACTGCTGCTCCTTGCCAAAGAGATCCTTCTTCCCACACTGCAGATGGAGAAGAGAAATGATTCCCATTTCACAGTCCCGGGAATTGGAGATGGTGAGGCCCTTTGTTGAACAGAAGTGGCAAGAGACACTAAATTCACTCTGCAGTTGACTGGATGCTTCCGGAAAGCCATTTCCCATCATTGCCTCCCACTGAGCCTGGAGGGTCCATATTTTTTTTTTTAGCATACATTTTCCACGTGGAGACAAAAGTAAACCAATCCTGAATAATTAAGACAGAGTAGCTCACAAAGAAAGTGCAGCTTGTAAGTCAATTGACTACAGCATTAAAGTACTGTTGTGTAAATCATACCAAGCATCTGGCCATAGTCTAAATTTAAACGAGGAAGAAGCAAAAATAAAGCACTTGACATTTCCAATTAAGTGGTGACAGTATCTGCCCCCAAAGAATTCACCTTTGAAGTAGGTCTAACTATATAGGACTTCCATTAACATAAAACAAGAATGTTTGACCATTTTTCAATGAATGGATCAGTCCGCGAGGAACCTTTCATGTGCTGCAAATAAAAAGTTAACTTCTCTACCTGTGCTTCATAGCACACTTCCCATGGGCCAGGATTCAGAGCAAAGGTTTGTAGTCATTCCCCATTTCCTAGGCATTTCTAGGTGGCAGAGATACAAGAAAGAACAGGTGTTCTTTGTGACGTTTTTTCTTGAAAGATCTCTGATCACAGTGGACACTGCTGTCTCCTCAATCAATGAGACTCAGTGTGGTGCAGTAGCTAGACCAGGGGTGTCCAACTCTGGTGCTTTAAATGTTCACAGACTACAATTCCCATCAGGCCCTGCTACCATGGCCAATTGGGTGGGGGGGCCGTGTCCAAATGCCAGGGCCCCTCCCCCTCCTTCTCCCTTGTATTCCACCCCTCACTCACTCCCCTCCCCTCACTCCCCTTGCATGCTACCCCTCCCTTTCCCTCTCCCTCCACTAGGGTGGGTGGGCCATGTCCAGATGCCAGGTCCCCTTCCCCTCCTTCTCCTCCCTTGCATGCCACCCCTCACTCACTTCCCTCCCCTTCCTCCCCTTGCATGTCCCCCCGCCCTTTCCCTCTCCCTCCACTAGGGTGGGTGGGCCATGTCCAGATGCCAGCTCCCCTCCCCCTCCTTCTCCTCCCTTGCATGCCACCCCTCACTCACTTCCCTCCCCTTCCTCCCCTTGCATGTCCCCCCGCCCTTTCCCTCTCCCTCCACTAGGGTGGGTGGGCTATGTCCAGATGCCAGCTCCCCTCCCCCTCCTTCTCCTCCCTTGCATGCCACCCCTCACTCACTTCCCTCCCCTTCCTCCCCTTGCATGTCCCCCCGCCCTTTCCCTCTCCCTCCACTAGGGTGGGTGGGCTATGTCCGAATCTCCAACTCCTCCCCTCCTTCTCTCCTTGCACCACCACCCCTCCCCCCTCACTTCCCTCCCCTCCCTCCCCTTGCATGCCACCCCTCCCTTTCCCTCTCCCTCCACTAGGGTGGGTGGGCTATGTCCAGATGCCAGGTCCCCTCCCTCTCCTTCTCCTCTCTTGCATGCCACCCCTCACTCACTCACTTCCCTCCCCTCCCTCCCCTTGCATGCCACCCCTCCCTTTCCCTCTCCCTCCACTAGGGTGGGTGGGCCATGTCCAGGTGCCGGGCCCCCTCCCCCTCCTTCTCCTCTCTTGCATGCCACCCCTCACTCACTCACTTCCCTCCCCTCCCTCCCCTTGCATGCCACCCCTCCCTTTCCCTCTCCCTCCACTAGGGTGGGTGGGCCATGTCCAGGTGCCGGGCCCCCTCCCCCTCCTTCTCCTCTCTTGCATGCCACCCCTCACTCACTCACTTCCCTCCCCTCCCTCCCTTTGCATGCC
Organism: Sphaerodactylus townsendi; assembly: GCF_021028975.2. Taxonomy (NCBI): domain Eukaryota; kingdom Metazoa; phylum Chordata; class Lepidosauria; order Squamata; family Sphaerodactylidae; genus Sphaerodactylus; species Sphaerodactylus townsendi. The sequence continues at coordinate 112,008,916 of NC_059430.1, forward strand.
ACCCCTCCCTTTCCCTTTCCCTCCACTAGGGTGGGTAGGCCATGTCCAGGTGCCAGGCCCCCTCCCACTCCCCCCCTCAGCCTATCTCCTCTCTTGCATGCCACCCCTCCCCACGCTCTTCCCTCCCCTCCTCCTTGCCACCACCCTCCTTTCCCTTTCCCTCCACTAGGGTGGGTAGGCCATGTCCAGGTGCCAGGCCCCCTCCCACTCCCCCTCCTTCTCCTCCTGACCCCTCCCCATCTTCCCTCCCTCACACCATTGAAAGCCATGCAGCAGCCAGGAGTTGATGAGGAATTGTAGTCCCATGAACATCCTCAATCACCAGAGTTGGACACCCCTGAGTAGACAAAGATCTGAAAGATCTGACTCTCATCTCTACCACGGAAGCTTGCTGGTTGACTGGCTTCAGCCAGTCACTTTCTCTCCGTCTAACATATCTCCCTGGATTTCTTGTCAGATCTCCAGAGCTAAGCAAGGTCAACTCTGGCAGATATTTGGATTGCAGACCTCCAAGGAATACCTGGGATGACACAGAGGTAGTCTATGACAGACCATCTCTGAAAGTCTCTTGCCTTGAAAACCCCACTAGGGTCACCCTAGGTCAGATATAACTTGACGGCTAAGAGGAAAAATTGGGAATAAAGACTGATGCCATAAGCTGTTTTGGGTTCCTACCGAGGAACAAAGTAGATCACAAATAGGTACATAAATAGATAAAAGACATGGGGTCAGGTTCCATGTTGGCATCATGGTGGATTCCTATGAATGGGGATCTACATCACTGCAACTTCCTCTCTTCTAAAGACGCCTAAGATAGTAGACACCACTACATTCTGTGGCAGTGGCTTTCATGATAATTATTGTGCAAGGAGGTCTTTCCACTTTCATTGTGTCTATCCCGAATCCATTAAATTTAACATACATTGGCTCACCAGTGGCAGACTCTTGACTTATCTAGCCCAGAATGGTATATTTTAACAATAATGTTCATTTGGTCTCAGGTATTAAGAATGAGGAAAGCCTTCTGCCTGTTTTCCTTAGAGATGCTTGGTTTGAATCTAAGACCTTCAGTATCTGGTCTATCACATGATCCTCACTATGATATATTGGGTCTCGAACCACTTTGTAAAAACCCACCCTTACATTAACCTTTCTCCTGCATAGCGACAGCTTGGGAAGAGTTAACCACATCTTAATTCTGATTGAAATCATACAGCATATGGAGTTACAATTCTGTGCCATCTGGATTATCATTAGCCATCAGGTGTTGTGTTCATTACACCTGTTACGAAGAGTAAAGATAATTAAATTGAGAAAGGAATTAAATTCTACTCACAGCTCCTCTAAATTTGATCAGTATTGTCTGGCTGTCCCCTTTGGCAAGGGGGCCATTTTTGTTGTTGTTAAATTCTGCTGCAGAATTCAAAATAAATAACAGTTTGCATAAAGCAGAAGTAAAAAGGAGGAAACCTTTTTTAAAAAAACTGGAGCAGACTTTTTTTGCTAGAAAAGCAAAAGGTAGAGGGTAGAGAGATTCATTTCGGTAATTTTCAGAATGGCTCCCTTTTACTTGGAAGGGTAACTAGACCTGATTTAATCGCAATGTATGACATGGCCCCATAGTATAGAGGAAAGGGAAACTCCCCAGTTGCGTAGTAATTGCCTAATTAAACCATTTTGAACGAAAAGATGGATGTAACTATGAATTTGAGAATCCATGGGGAGTCTCTGGAAAAGAGGCAGTTTCGGCATGACCGGTCTATATATACTCTGAGCAAGATTTCAAAAGAGATCCACCCACTTGTCAAATATAACAGGCAAAGTAAAAAGGTTCAGAGGAGGTCAGCAAAGGTTGCCGGGGTAGTTCAAAACAAGTCCTTGAAGGATTGGTTTGGAGAAGAGGAGGGGGAGATATGATTATGTCCACTGACCACCTGTTACATGGAAGAGGGCAAATTTTGTTCTCTGCCGCTTCAGAGTATGTGATTAGATTTAAGCAACATGTTACAGAACGCTAGGATAAGAGAAATAGCAGTTCAGCAACGGGATCAGTTATTGGGTGGGAAAACTTCCCTGAAGGTCTTCAAGCTACCATATGTCAAGGGTGCTCTAGCTGTGGATTGGCTGCTGGGCAGCAGACCCTTGAATTGGGTGTGCATTGAACAGAACTGTGTCTTCAGTGTGGATGTGCAAAAAATGGTTCTGATAACCTAGAACATGAAAAGGTTCCCCTCGGCATATTTAAGCGGCAGATATCTACAGATCCCTTATCATAGGAGAGTTTGCCCTTGTTCGCAAAAGGCTATTGAGACGGTGGAACATATCCTCCTAAACTGTGTTTTTTACTCCGCACTTAGAAACCTTTACATTGATCCTCATATCTGGAAATTCCCTTTTCTTTCCAATAAGGACAAGACCTACTTTTTGCTCTGCGATCTCTGTACGTCAAGGTCTCTAGATGTAGCGAAATTTTTAGTTTCGGCCCAGCAAGCCCGTTTTAAAAGGCAGCTAAATTAGCCAAATATAGTATTTAGCTTATATCTTGATTTTAAGCTATAATTATTTTTAGTAACCCTGAATTCAAATGTTTTTTTAAATGTCAATAAAAGGTATTGATGATGATGAACATGAAAAGGCAGCATGGATTTTAAACCCAAACCCAGCAACCTGTTACCGAAAATGAAGCAATCACAGTAAATTTTTCAACCTTGAAACGTGTACCCAAAAGTATACCCCCAAAAAATTTCAGCACACAGCCCTAGCGGATTTCCTGCATCTATTGATTAGATTAGATTACCCCTTTCAACTCTAGACATGGCAAAACCTGCTTTCTATGGAGGTGGGCAGGAGTGACCATTAGATGAGTCATATAATCTTCATTCGAAGCTGCCCTGAAGGTGCCCAAAGTGTGCTCTGCAGAAAGAAATTATTCTGCCCCCCCCAAAAAAAACACTGGTCCTGATCCCGCAGAAGGCCATTGCTTTCACATCCTGCATGTGAGCTCCCAAAGGCACCTGGTGGGCCACTGCGAGTAGCAGAGAGCTGAACTAGATGGACTCTGGTCTGATCCAGCTGGCTTGTTCTTATGTTCTTATGTTCCAAACCAATATATTCTAATGTCACCTTATGGAAGTCCTAGTTTTCCCCTTCCCCCACAGTCCTGCATGCCACTAAGCAGGCAATTCAATAATAAACAAACAGCAAATGACCCCGTTTCCAGGGATCATTAACAAATACTTTACAAACATGTCTTACTGTTTGGCAATGGATCCCACGGTATTGCCAAGATTATTTCATATGTAATCATTTTCATATCCTGACCCGGATAGTGCAGACTAGTCCGATCTCATCAGATCTCAAAAGCTAAGCAGGGTCAGCGCTGGTTAGTACTTGGATGGGAGACCTTCAAGGAATACCAAAACCATGATGCTGAGATAGGCAATGACAAACCACCTCTGAATGTCTCTTGCCTTGAAAACACCACCAGTGGTTGCCATAAGTCAGATGTGACTGGACAGCAACCCCCTGTTAGGACTCGGAACCTGTCTGAAGTATTAATCATCAGCGTTTATTGATGAAGTATTCAAGCACCATACTTGGCAAAGCCAGTGCTCTAAAGAAACTGGCATTTGCAGACTCATATATCCCCCAACAAATCCCCCCCTCCCAACTTCCTCTGGAACCAAGACTGCCACAAGATCAGCAACAGATAGCGAAAAAGCCACCTGGTCTTTTGCCCACAACAAGATAACAGTTGTAATTATTTTCGCATGGGAGATGCAGGGGATGCCTAGTTTACTACAAAGCATGCAAAGCCATAAAGCATGTCAAGGAAAGAATGCACAGATGGCAGAGGTAACATATGGCAGGCTGGTTCCATATATCAAAAAGGCATTGATTGGTTATTTCTGGTGATTACATAGTTTCAAGAATGCATTTCGTTTACGCAGATATGCAACCCCCTGACACGCACACATCATTTTCACAGAGCCTTATAGGAGATATAATACCTTCCCCGGATCATTTAATTTTCTCACCTGCCCATCCATGACGCTGGAGGAAAATCAGACTCACTTACTGCAGCTTGCAAAGCAGAGGAAAGGAAACTCTACCACCACCGCTACTGCATAGTGGCAAAGCTGTTGAGCAGCTGTTTGTGTAGCACAATATCAAAATGAAGAGCTCTCAAGCCTTGCACATGAGTGATCTCTCATTCCTGTGCATGGCACATTCTCATGCTGAATGTGTTAATGGCAACATTTGTGACATCCCTAGCTATAAGTAAAGATGGCAGGAACTAACTGGCTTGCTAGAGAATAAGTAGGGTGAAGGATAAAGGACCCTTCCCAAGACAGCCTATCATTGTCTTAAAACAGCTGGCAGGACTGAGGTTGGGTATTTCAAGAAACTGAGTCCCGCCATACAGTTTCATGTTCTTTCAGACATTGGTTCAGGTTTTAAGGCCTATATTAAACTAATAAGAGTGGGATTTAACTGTGCTGTGTGCTTGCGATGTTGCAAATCTGTGACCTTTTGAGACTGAGATAAGGGACTGGGTGCGGGGAGTGAAACCTAACTTCTATCTTGACTCACTAAATCTTCGAGGTCACAGAACTGTGGTGGCATTAATTAAACAAAGGTCTTGCAAACAGAGACTCTGCTTTCATGACAGAGTCAATCACTCTCACGTTGGGTCTTCCCATTTTCCCACTGCCTTCAATTTTTACCAGTATTTATTCCAGTGAGTCATGTCGTAGCTTAACCCGTACTTTGTTTGGGGTTAGGGTTGGTGGTTTTTTGCCTTTTGGAGGTGTTATTTTAAAATGTTTCCAGTGATTTGCTACAGTTGACATTCTTTAGGGTTCAGGATTCCCCCACCCCCACCCCCAGTCAGTAGAACTGTATTGTTTACTATCGATTAATTCAAAAAAATCTATATCCAATCCAAGGTCTTTATTGGCATCTTGCAAAAAATCTATATGTTGCATCAGAGACATGCCTGAGATGGCCTGAACTATTGGTAAATTTTAAAGGGGGGAGGGTTAACTTGGTAAAGCTGAATAGAGCCAATATCCATTAGCTCTATTCGGCTCTTACCAAAAATATTCGGATTAAAAAAACCCGAACCCCATTTTTTTTCAGTTTTCCCCCTCTGTGGGGAAAACAGTGGGGAGAGAGAACTCTCCAGGTAAAAATATGATAAAATCATTGAACGCATAAAATCATTAACATTATCAAACTATTAAAAACCGTAAAAAAATAATATTGGTATACTACCTTTCACTTGTGGTGCAAGATGGCTCCATATGTACGTGCACCAAATTGACTTGCGGTGACTCTATCAAGGGCTCTTCAAGGCAAGTGAGAAGCTGTTTGCCATCACCTTCCTCTGCAGAGCCTTTTGTGGTGTCTTCCACCCAGGTACCAACCCTGCTTAGCTTCCGTGAGTTGGCTATACCAAGGACTTATCGTACTATACCATGGACCAGTGTTTTCCAACCTTTTTGACATCATGGTACCCTTGACCTCACTCTTCATATCTCACGGTACCCCTGCCATCCTCCCCCCACCTTCCCCTCCCAGTTCCCCGACTTGCCACCCCCCCCACCCTTCTCCTCCCAGGGTGAAGAGCAGCACGGAGGTGGGGTGGGGTGGGTGGGAAGTGGCTGCTGACCTTGCGGCAGGCCCTGCCCCCTGGGCCAGCTCCATATCCTTGCTGGTGCCTGCAGGAGACACCGCAAAAGTGAGGGGGGCCGGTAGCATTGCCACGGTACCCCCGGGACATGCTCACGGTACACCAGGGTACCATGGAACCCTGGTTGGGAATCGCTCCATGGACTTATGGTGACCTCAGAAAGGAGTTTTCAAGGCAAGTGAAAAGCAGAAATGATTTGCCATTGCCTTCCTCTGTGGAGCCTTCTGTACCAACCCTGTACCAACCCTGCTTACCTTCAAAATCTGACTAGATCAGGCTATACTATGCCACCCCTAACATGAGCATCATATGTCAACCAATTTAAAGCCAATTTAAAATCAAACATCTTTTAAAAAATAAACTAGTCTTAATGCCTACACTAAATTGAACAATTGACAGATAGCCATGAAGGCTGTCCTAAAGGAGGTCAAATCTGGGGCAGCCTCTGTAACAGGTTCCCCTTCACCCACCTCTTTTTGGGGAAAGAAGGAAACGAACCCCTATGAACCAATGTTTTTCTTACTGCTGTCTCCTTCAGTAGGGCAGTCAGAGACAAATATAAAGCACTTCAACTTGGAAGTTTATTTTCCAGTAAACTTTACTTTGTAGTGTGGGTTTTCATAAAGGTTAAATTTACCACTAGAACAGTTGTAACGTAAGTAAGTGTTTACAGAGCTGCTTTATTCACTTAAGCTATAATGGGTGTCTGAGTCCTTCTATATGACATGGTATCGAGGATTTGGTATACCTAAATAATTGTTTCTCTGAGAGAATAACCTCCCCTTTTTGGACTTACCACAAGCTAAAGGCTTTTCCCAAGGTTTGAAGTCCCAATCCTGCTCCAAAGCCCTCATCTCTGCCTACCTAATGTTGGTCAACTATTCACTATTTACTCTCAGGTTTCCTACATCCTTAGAATCCCTAAAATCCCTGTGAATATACCTTCCTACCACAGTTCCTCCTTATCTCCACACCTTCATCAGCCCCTCTCGACTGAACTATCAGATCCTCCTGGGGGTTTTTCCACATTCCATTCAGCTCATAAGAGCATTAACCCTTCGTTGCTGGATCCATTACAGCCTTCACCTCCATTGTCCATTTATTCCTCTGGAGCTACCACCAATAAAGCTCTAACATGGATCATGACTCATCTCCATCATAAAAATGACCAGCAAAACAGAACATTACTGGGTAGAATGGATTGGTTGAATGTGAGGTTACATGGGAAGAAATTCGCCTTCAGATGTACAGATCCCAAGCCAAGATGATCTCTAAAGGTTAAGACTAGCCCCTTGAATTTAGCTTGGAAACAAACTGGCCATTGTAATCAATTTGTTATATGTGTAAAAAGATGCCGGTATGACGGCCAAGTAGAGATGTTGGTGTAGTCTGTTGGAGTGGAATCTGGGGAACCAGCGTTCAGATCCTCCATTTGTCATGAAGCTGACTGACTGACCTCAGGGTATTCACTTTTTGTTAGCTTAACCTACTCCGCAGGGTCATTGTGAAGATAAAACACGAAAGAGAGCTCAGCTGTCCTTTGGGGAAAAACATGTGCCAAATAGATGGCAATATGACTGAAAAAGATTAGTTCCAGTCAACGAACATGCTGCTGCATTTTCTACTAATTGAAGTTTCTGTCCGCATTTTTGTACTAATTGAAGGTTCAATTAGTAAAACGCATTATAAGAGTCCAGCCTGAAGGTTACAGTAGCATGGATCAACGTAGCTAAAGTCTTTAAATCCAAGGCTGGGCACAATTTGTGAGCTGGATGTAATTTGCCGGGGAGTGTAGTTAGCAACAGTAACTTGCTTTTCTAAAAGCAACTCCATGGGCCTTCTTAGTTACCCCCTCCTAAGTCAATTGATGTCAGGGGGAGTAAATGAGTCCAAATCTGTTTAGGATGTCTCTGTAAGAGTACTGGTGGGCTCTTACACATATTTTTCAACAAAAAAGATGCTCCGTCTAAAACTGGCAGGACATCGGTCTAGTGAGGAATTAGTGTATCATCTCTAGTCTCGCTACATGTGTATGACCATTATGTTACCTGAATTAGTCTGGTCTGTTCCACGTGTGGTTGGGGAATTAGCTGGGGACAGACCTGTGTTGCAAGAGGCTGGGTGGATCTGCACCAGTTTATACAGAGGTCGCTCCCCTTAGAAATCCACACAGAAACCATAGTTAAGGAGAAGGTTTACAATTTTATTAAGGATTAAAAATAATAGAAAATATACACACAATCTGCAGACACACACACACACACAGAGAGAGAGAGAGAGAGAGAGAGAGAGAGAGAGAGAGAGAGAGAGTCTCAAGTTGCCTAGGATGTAAAGAGAGGTGATCAATAGGGGTAATAGAAGAGGGTGTTGAGGGAAGAGTGATATTTACCAATCTAGAAGAGGTTCAAAGTAGCGGCAACCAGCACCAGCACTGTTCACAGAGAAATAACACAGGTACAATAGAACAAGATTCAAGGGCAAATGGCCTTCATTTGGGAGGTCTAGTTATAGGAAAAGTTGGCCCTCTTGCTATTGACAAGAGAGGCACTTTTCATAGAACAAAGCAAAGCTCCATTCCCAGGCAGGAAAAATGCTAAGGGAAAAGGCTTGATTGGATTAAGACCTGGGAGTGCCCAACTCTTGATGAGTTTGGGCTGCACTGGTGAAATTAAAACTACGGGCATTTCAGGTATGGATGAGCCTGGAATGTTGAAACAAAGAAACTCCAGAATGTTGATGGTTCTTTAATGGTTGAACGGGTTTAGGATTAAATTAACATCAGGAAGAAAGGTTTCAGGTGATCTAGCTAGTTTGCTGATAGAATCAGGATGTGGAGTCTTTACAAGTTCTTTGTGAGCTCAAAGACAGGTGTGCCTATTTAAGGATGTGCTGTTGTTATCCAGAAGCAAGTGGGTAAGCCTTCAGGGAAGGCAATGCTAGCTGCTATGCATACCTAAATTGGGAGAAGAAAGCATGTGTCGAAGACACCTCCCCCTCCCCCCCCTGCTGCATCAAACCCCATGAATTAAAATTGGCATCCATCTTAGTTTGAGCTGTCCATGATACCAAGATATGACTTGGTATTGCCCCACCCCCTTTGGCTACAGACTTGCATGCCAACAATTAAGGCCTCATGAAGTGCATGGGTGAATTTTTCATAAGCTGCAGCTATTAAAACCTGTTATGGTACATATTATTTTGTTGGATAATGTTTTTCTGCTTTCTCTAAAACAAGGACCCCAATATGGTGTCTTTGGGCACCATGGCACTCACTGGCATCTGTTTTGATGTCTGCCAAGTGTCTTTAGCAAATAGGCAGAGTCCAATAGGGCTTTTTCCCAACAAGTCTTTTGATTGATTATTAGAGATTTGTTTGTCTGTTCAGCTGTGTTAATGTTGCTTTGACAGCAGCTGCTATCTGCACTGTGTTACTGAAGTTACACCATGGCATTCATTTTGTGGCTAGTTTTGCCTCCTTCAGCAGCCATTTTGTGGCAGCCAATGTGGGGAACAAAAGCTTTTCAAAATTGATAGGAAAGATAGGATTCCCCTTCCCCCTTTGGAAGCTTCTACTGCAAAATTTATCACTGAAGACGAAAGGAGAATGAAGACAGTATGTCCGGAATTCAAATGGAGGGGTGGAGGTGAAAATTGGATATATGATTGACTTACACCATATTATGAGCTTCCAGCTACCAGCTCTGACATATTAAAGATTTTACACTCGGAGACATATGCCTGGACTTTCATCATGAATTTTAGTAGGCTCTCAGCAGAGTATCTCCCTTTCAAAGTGATCTTTCCCAGTCTGCACAGTTGCCTACAAAAGTTTTATTGTGTCCAGGTAGCCATTGCTTCCAGCCTTTGTTTCCAGGGGAGAAGTCGCTATCAGTGGCGTAGCGCCAAGGGGACAGGGGGGCATGATGCACCGGGCACGTGCCGGTGTGGGGGTGTTGTAAGGGCAGGCAGGGGTGTGGCAGGAACGCAGGGTGCACACGTGCCCCAGGCGCAGTTCCCCCTCGCTACGGCTCTGGTTGCTATCCTTTCTACAATTCCCATCTCAAATCATCAGCCAGTGCTCTCCACCATAGGCTGTGCTGCAACCGTTGTGAACTTAACAGTTCATTTAAGATTTTTGTAATGGAAGTTAATAGTTTGATAGTGTCCAGGCAGAGCAGGTCTTGATTCCAGGCAAACCTATCATCAAACCAGGGGGGAGGGATCATTTCTAATATGATCAGCTGCAGTGCCCTATCAGTAATAATCCTGAAATCATGTACAGCCCATGGAGCAGAGCAAGGCTAAGATGGATGCCAATCGTAATTCTAGAGTTTGATATCAAGAAGGTTTGACTGACACATGACATCACTCTTCCCCCTTCAGAATTAGGGGGGATAGGGGGCATTCCCAATTCCTAAGAGCATAGCCGTTCCCATCTGGATAACCACAGTCTAGCCTCCAGAAAGCACACCTGGCTCCAGTCATACAATGAACTTGCCAAGGTCTGTACCTTAAACTCATCAGCAAACCTCCCGCACCACCTGTGTCCTCTTTCCTTCATAATAAGGAACCTTATCCTGGAATAATAATAATAAGGAACCTTATCCTGGAATAATAATAATAAGGAACCTTATCCTGGAAACCTCCTGTCAAACTATTAAGGGTTGTCAGGCTTCCTGAGTTTCTTTGTGTTAATCTCATCAGCACTACCCAGAACTCATCAAGACTTGGACTCTCCCAGGGTCATCAAATCATTTCCAACAGCATTGTCTGGGCCTGGGAACAAATCTTTGCACTGTCCCAAGGAATCAGCCCTCTTATCATTGCCAGGGGGTCAATTTTTCCTATAGCTAGGGCCCCCTAATCCATCGTTCTTTGCACTTGGATTTCCTCCTCATGCACAGTTTGGCTCTCTGTGGGAAATGCTCTCTCCTTCAACCTCTTCACTTCTATCATGGTAAATATCCCCCTCCCAGTTCCCTAACCCATTCCCGCTATCACTGCTCCTTTTATTTCCTAGTCCTCTTAAATCTGTGTGCTTGCATGTGTATTTTTATTATTTTGATCCCTTAATAAAATTGTGACCTCTTTTACTGCAACCTTGGTTTCAAGTGATTCTCTTGGGGAACGGATTTCTGCATACACAGGAGATCTCCTACCCACCTCTCACATAGCCCAGTCTGCCTCTAGCTAATTCCGCCACCATTAGTAAAGGAAGGTGCAAGCAGTTCAGGTGACAGCTTAAGGTTGCTAGCTCCAGGTTGGAAAATTCCTGAAGATTTGGGAGCAGAGCCCAAGAAGGGCAGGATTTGGGGAGGGAAGAGACCTTGCGGGGGGGGGGAGTATAGTGTTTTAGAGTCCACAATGAGAAACACCTGCCTGTTCTGGCAGTGACTCCATTCTCCTTGAAAGGCATTTCATTTGATCAACTCATTTGATTTGGACTATCATGGGATAATGGATTCTGTCCAGTGTACTGTTTCTATACCTGTGAGACTGCCCATATGCAGAGCACACGTTTCTTGACTTCACCATCTCACAGCAGCCTAAAATGTCTGGTCCCCACACCTCCAGGAGCAAAATTTCAGCAAGGCATTCTGAACAGCTTCTGCAGGAAAGAACTGAGAAAGTCATGCTTCGTAGGTAGGGTGGGCAATGTCCGGGGGATGGTGGGAAATTTCCTGGGATTATAGTGATTTCCAGGTGGCAGAAATCAGTTCATGGGGGGGGGGGGTGAGCACTTTGGAAGGTGGATTCAATGACATTATACCATACTAAAGTTCCTCCCTTCTGCAAACCCCTCCCTCTCCGGCTTCCACCCCCATAAAATGTCAAGCTGTTTCCCAACATGGATCTGGGAACCCTATGGGTGGAAGTTTTTGTATCCATGGAAACACTGTTCTGGTTCCAAACTAGGGATAAATACAAGAAGTGGGACATAGTATAACGTATGTAACTCAAACAAAACAGTACACCTCTATGGCTTTAAATATTAAATAAGTGCAAATCAAGTTGGCAACCGATACCAGATCCTCAACAGGCAGACTCAAGTTGCCAAGTGATGTGGAAAACTCTGCAACAGTTCTCAGAGTCTCACATACATATTAGTCACTGAATGGGATGGCCAAGTCCCAATGGCTTAGCTTCAAAGCACAAAAAAAATTAATTCAAGAAGCGGAGATTCTTAAGCCACTCTGAATCCAGCAAAGTGGAGATTCTTGTTGCCAGAACGCTCACCGCAGTCATCAAAGACCTTTTCAGAAATAATTCCTTCTTCCATATCACTCCATAGCTGCCATCATTATTAGTAAGGGATCTATCAATATAAGATCATATACATATAATAGAGCACATACATAATGTACAAATTTATGAAGACAAGTTATAAGAGAAAAATCATTACTTAAAATAAGTTAGGTTTTATCCTGCATGTTCTCCTTGAGGCTAAGCACAAACGACTTCCTATGATACAACCTGTATGCATGTAACTCTCATTTAAGCAAACCATAGTAATTAAAACTAAATTCAGTGTATCACAGTACAACCTCACAAGTAGACACATCATTTCAACAGACCAATTTTTATCTTATTCAGAAAAAACCTTCCAGCAAATTACAGATAGCAGGAAAAGTCTAGGTCAAAGTTCAAGCCCCACTGTTCTTGATACTTTCATCTATGAAGCCATTTAAGTTCTTTGTGCAATAGATGATTCTTTATGTCAACTCTTACTGAACTTATATACTACAAAGAAATGCATATCCATACATGTAGGATGTTGTTCCATGAAAGGGCAGACAAGAGAAGCCTCAGCTCTAAGATACATTGTCTCACCATCCTACATGTCATTCCCACATACATAAATTTGCTCTTTTTTTTGCATTGAATATTATAAATGCACTGTTTTGTGCTGCAAGTAGAGAATTGGGTGATTCTCCATTTAAAATTTATGAATGGGTGTACAAACTCCTGAAAATTGAGGGAATACTCATATGCTGCGCATCTACCACATTGAAAGTGCCCCTGGATAAGAAAATTTGACCTAATCAGCATTTGTTTTATACCAGGGACTCTCCTGAATCTGATTTTGGTGGAATTTCACAACCTGGGATGTCTGTTAGGAGATGCCAATGTTTGTAAATAATAGAGTTAATATTGGCTCCTGGTGTGAAATCGAGTGCTGCACTTATATGTGACCGATGATCGTTCCCGCCCCTTGCTATAAGTAGGTTTTTTCTATAATTAACTAAATTTTATTCCAAGCACTGTCTAGGGCAAAGCTGGGGTATCCTTTAGCCTTATCAATACCTAAAATAGACTTCCCCTCTTCGATGAAATTTTCTTCCCAGGTAGAATTCTGCTTTTTATGAACCAATTGGCTATAAGGCCGACTTACAGTTTCTTAGGATGATAGAAATCAAAGTGAAACTTTTTGGTGGAACTGACATATTATTTTAGAGAAATCATATTTCAGCTCTGACAATGATTTTTTTTTCTTTCAGATCAAAGTAGTGTGTATAGGCTGCGGCATAGTGCCTTCAATTGCTAATCTATTCATGATTTCTTTGTTTTGTTTTGTTTTGTTTTGAATGTTTACATCCTGCTGTTCTTCCCACCTCCAGGTGATTTCCAGATGACAGCAATCAGTTCCCCTGGAGAAAATGACTGCTTTGGAGAATGGACTCTATGGCTTACAGTGTCACTGAGGTACTTTCTCCCCAAAGAGGACCCAAAGTGGCCAGCATCTTTCTTCTGTCCATCCTGAGAGCCAGCATGGTGTAGTAGTTAGGAGCAGATGGACTCTAATCTGGAGAACCAGGTTTGATTCCCCATTCTTCCACACGAGCAACGGACTTTTATCTGCTGAACCAAGTTTGTTTCCACACTCCTACATTCCTGCTGGGTGACCTTGGGCTAGTCACAGTTCATTCAGAACTATCTCAGGGGTCTGTTGTGGGGAGAGGAAGGGAAAGGCATTTGTAAGCCACCTCAGGACCACCTTAATGCATGGGCATGCTAGGCAGTTGTCCAGGGTCCTGAGAGAATAGGAGCTGTATGCTAATCTATGTATGTTCTAACTTGCTGTAAATAAATAAATAAATACTGTACTATAAATATTTGTTGTTAGAAAAAGGCATGCTTAGCATGTGTCTTACTAAAGATAATGAACCATATTCATGTCAGTTTTATGATAATAAGTGGACATGGGCATTCACCTCTGATTTAGTATCACTGTCACCTTTGCAACCACACGTGCATGCATGTGTATGCAGTGGCATAGGAGGTTAAGAGCTCGTGTATCTAATCTGGAGGAACTGGGTTTGATTCCCCGCTCTGCCACCTGAGCTGTGAAGGCTTATCTGGAGAATTCAGATTAGCCTGTATACTCCCACACACCCCAGCTGAGTGACCTTGGGCTAGTCACAGCTTCTCAGAACTCTCTCAGCCCCACCTACCTCACAGGGTGTTTGTTGTGAGGGGGGAAGGGCAAGGAGATTGTAAGCCCCTTTGAGTCTCCTGCAGGAGAGAAAGGGAGGATATAAACCCAAACTCTTCTTCTTCTCTTCTTCTTCATATCATAAAAGTGTATCTGTTAACGTCACTTCAATTCATTTGACAGTTAATAGCAGTGAAATTGATTTAAACACTGATTTTGTTGGAAGTACCAATAAATATATGTTTAATTTTATAGACCATTTACATTTTTATTCCTGTGAGTGGTTATGTAGGTAGGGACTCCAGTGCACTGCTTTGCTCAGGGGCCTATAATGCTGTTAAGATGAACCTCAGCCACCTTGCGTCTCCTTCCAGGAGAGAAAAGCAGGGTATAAATCCAAACTCATCTTATTTTATCCTCACAACAAGCCTATGAGGTAGGTTAGACTGACAGGGTGGGACTGACTCAAAGTAATTCAGCAAGGTTCCATGGCAGAGAAGGAATTTGAACCTGGGTCTCACAGATCCTGGTCTAACTCTTGTAACCACCACACTCTGACGGATATACCATCCTGGCTGTTGGTTTGGGAAATGGAGAAACAGGTGTGGCATTTAAAAAACACACAGCATGAGAAGTTGCACCTGTACAACAGGGCTTTCCCAAATTCTTATGAGATATAGAGAGCAGCAGACCCTACTTAAAAATTGCCAGCAGAGTGTGGCTTCCTAAAATCAGTCATGTGAGGTGACATCCCTTAACTCACCTCATTCTGTGTGTGTAAAGTGCCATCAAGTCATTGCCAACGTATGGCAATCCAGTGGGGTTTTCAAGGAGCAGCAGTGGCGTAGGAGGTTAAGAGCTCGTGTATCTAATCTGGAGGAGCCGGGTTTGATTCTCCACTCTGCCGCCTGAGCTGTGGAGGCTTATCTGGGGAATTCAGATTAGCCTGTACACTCCCACACACGCCAGTTGGGTGACCTTGGGCTAGTCACAGCTTCTCGGAGCTCTCTCAGCCCCACCTACCTCACAGGGTGTTTGTTGTGAGGGGGGAAGGGCAAGGAGATTGTAAGCCCCTTTGAGTCTCCTGCAGGAGAGAAAGGGGGGATATAAATCCAAACTCTTCTTCTTCCTCTTCTTCTTCTTCTTCTTCTTCAAGGCAAAAGATGTTCAGAGACAGTTTGCCATTGGGCTTTTCCACACAATTCATTTTAAACATTTTGAGGCGGGGAATAAAGCATCTCTTCCATGGAGTTCTACATTGTTTTTACCTCAAAACATTTTATTTCCAGCTTCAAAACATTTTAAATGAATCCCCATTTGAAGTGATTTTCTGGCAGAAGTGTTTTGAAAACATCTTCAGTTGCTGTGTTTTGAAAACATCAACAGTTGAAAACATCTGTTGACTACGTGTCCCTTGCTTTTCTGTTTCTCTGAACTTCCTTCTCGGCGCCATTTTCTGAGCTCACTTACTTTCTCTTCACCTGTTTATTTGTAGCATTTAGCTGTTCTTTTATGGGAGGGGCAATCTTTGAAGCATCGAGTATACAAGTAGAAAATGCAACACGAGGCTGTAAAGCATTGGAGCATCTATTCAACACAGAAGTAAAAGGGGGGAGAGTCATGTAGCAGCAGCAAGGAATCATTTCAAGGGGGTGAGTGCAAACAAAAAAAGATGGGGGTTGAAAACATTTTTCAGACATTTCATAAATGTCTTAGAAGTTTTGTGTGGAAAGGACCATTATCAGGTGCTTGGGAGCAGCAGCAGCAGCAGAAGGCCATTGCTTTCACATCCTGCATGTGAGCTCCCAAAGGCATCTGGTGGGCCACTGCGAGTAGCAGAGTGCTGGACTAGATGGACTCTGGTCTGATCCAGCAGGCTCTTTCTTATGTTCTTATGTTCTTACCTGCCTTTGCATAATGACCCTGGTAGTCCTTGGTTCACAGTCACATATCTTGGCAGAAAATCGTCATGCTGAGGTAAAATGTGCTGGGCGTGTTGCAGATCAGACATGCAATTGCTGCATCGCTGCATTCAATCCAAACCCCAGGTTTCATATCTTGTTGCAGGTGGTGTGGGCCCAAAGTTATAACTAAACCATTTCTTTTCAGGGCTAAGCAAAGCACCGTTTTCTTCTATCGCAAATCTGAAATTTTCAGCCGCATTCACAACTTTAATTACAGCTGTTTGCAGAAGTGCAGCAAATCTATAATTGCCAAGAACTGGAGGATGGCTCATTTATCAAATTCTGACTGCTTGAACCAGCTGGTAGAAAACTTATGTGTACAGAGTGGCACATTTTATATGGATTTAAGTGGCACAAAAGAGCCTCGTTTGCGACTGAAGAGGGCAGAAACAAATTCCATTGGATCGCCTGATTGTTTGTTCGTTTCAATTTAATTTTAAAATCAACTTGAAGAGGAAAATAACAGGGTTGAAGAACTTTGCACCAATGGAACCTGACTTAAGCTAAAATTTTCTTTTTTTAACTGCACTGAATACTGTTCTAACCACTGAGATTTATTTTTTTTCTGCCATGCCCAATTAAATGAGAATAAACAGTTAAAGTGTAGGATAATTTTATTAAAATGCTTCAGCAGCATAACAACCGTTGGGAGTTGTAATCACAAGTAAGAATACTACAGCATCTTCTTGTTCTTCTGAAACTCTCAGGCCCCTTCCGCACACGCAAAATAATGCGTTTTCAAACCACTTTCACAACTGTTTGCAAGTGGATTTTGCCGTTCCGCGCAGCTTCAAAGAGCACTGAAAGCAGTTTGAAAGGGCATTATTCTGCATGTGCGGAATGAGCCTCAGAGTGGTATGCATTTCCTTGTTACAACAGTCCTATAAGGTAGATCAGACTGAGCTAGAATACCTAGCCTTTTTACATCATCACCTTTATTAGGCATTTGTCTCACCGTGGTTATAAAAACATGCTTTTAAGAAGAGAGGAAAAGGGCAGAGCAAGAGCAACTAGCCCATGGCAACCCACTCAGCTTCCCTGGCCAAGTGCATCTAGGTCTCCCAGGTATTAGTCCAACTACAACTCTTTCCCTGCTAAATCAGACCAAAAATTCATCTAGTCAATCATGCTTCTGTTTTGAATACTGGCTACCGAGATGCTTCTGGATAGTTCACAAGCTGACCCTGAAGAACTTCTCCACTATTTATCATCAGAAACTGTTATTCACAGGTACACTTCCTTGGAACATGGAGGTTTTCATTAGCCATCATTTCTAAAAGCCATCAATATGACCATCCTGCTCCATGAATTTGCTTAGCTCACTTCTGAGGCCATATAAACCAGTAGCTGGCACCATCTTGTGGTAGCAAATTCCATACATTTTACACTGTGGGAACAGGTACTTTTCCTCTGGCCTAAATTTACTGTCCATTTGATCACTGGTTGATCCCAAATCCTAGTATTATAAGTGAGGAAAGAGGGAGGAAAAGATCTCTCTCTGGCTCATTCCGCACATGCAGAATAATGCACTTTCAAACTGCTTTCAGTGCTCTTTGAAGCTGTGCAGAATGGCAAAAACCACTTGCAAACAGTTGTGAAAGTGGTTTGAAAACGCATTATTTTGTGTGTGCGGAAGGGGCCTCTGTCTCTCTCTTTCTGCTTCCTTCTCCTTACATATAATTTTGTATCATCCATTCCTGAGCTAAAACAAAGAGCCCCAATCTGCATGGTCTTCTCTTGGCAGAAAGGATCTTGTACTCTTTGATCACTGTGTTTGCCTTTTTCTGCACCTTGCTTTATTCTTTTTCTGAGATGGGGTGACCAACAAGTCTACACAATGTTCCAAATTCTGTTAATAGTCACTGAGGCCCCTTCCGCACATAACAACCATTGGGAGTTGTAATCACAAGTAAGAATACCACAGCATCTTCTTGTTCTTCTGAAACTCTCAGGCCCCTTCCGCACAGGCAAAATAATGCATTTTCAAACCACTTTCACAACTGTTTGCAAGTGGATTTTGCTATTCCGCACAGCTTCAAAGAGAACTGAAAGCAGTTTGAAAGTGCATTATTCTGCATGTGCGGAATGAGCCTGATATAAAGGCACTTACAAGATCAGCCACTTTGGGGTTTTTCCCTGATAATTCCCTTCACAAAATTTGCCTTTTCACTGGTACTCCATACTGAGTAGATGTTTTATGTAATTACTAGCAACAAAGCATATTGAACAAAGACATACAATGGATGCTAGAAAACTTGGTGGGTTAAGGGATTTTTCTGGAATACCGAAAGAATGGCCTGAAAATTGCAAAAATATTTGGAATTAACCAGAAAGATCAGGAACCAGTTTCTTTTCTGTTTTCTATTTGTTTCAGTGTCTCTAAGGAGTTTCTATTGACTTGTCAGGCTGCTTCTGTCAATTTCAATTGTTTCTTTTTTCTTTTTTCTTTGCTGGAGTTCCTTTGTGTTCTGTCCCTGTTCTGCTGTCTGTGATTCTCCGGTTTGACATTAGCCTTGATGAACTTCCACTGCCAAAGTGGTGCTGGATTCCACTGGGCATCTGGGCATTCTCACTGGTTCTGCTGGGCTTGCAAAAGCCCCCCACCTTGAGTTTTTACTGCACAGATTCTCAGGTTTGTATAAATTCTCTGGTCTGTTGGACTTCAACCATGCCCCAGTGATTCTGGGGCACATGGCATTTAGTTCTGTTGGGATTGCAAAAGTGCCCCCCTCACCATCTTGAGTTTCCACAGAAGAGATTCTCTGTTTTGATTTTGGTTCTGTTTAGATTGGAATGTTAGCTTCTACTGGGATTACTGGTTCTGCAGTGGTTCTGTTTGGCTTGTTGGTTTTTCTACAGGAGACATTTGACCAGTGATTGCTGCTTGCAGGCATACCTCATACTGCCTCAGAGCTCATTTTGGGGCATAAATATTGGCCTTTTGGCCCATTACAGTTTGTGTGTGCATCCTAGATCCATGCACTCACCCATACTTGCATGAGGGCTTTTCTCCTTCGCTTTCAGAAACACTGATCATTTTCCTACTCAGCACTGATCTTGTGGACACCCCTTCAAGATCCTTCCTTAAATGCTCTCCAGACTTCCTCTCTTTGCTCTTAGTCAGCTCTTGCATGCGTTGTGTGGGCATGTTCGTTGTTTGAAATATGTTTGAAATATATTCATTTTTTATTATTTTTACTCTTCAATAAAACCCAATTTCAATTAGAACTAATTTAATAGTTATCACCCAGGACAATCCGAGTATACACAGGTTATCCATACCAGATATCCCTCTCTTTTTCTGCCTCCCCAGTTAATTTCCCCTACTCAAGTGGAGACTGCCTGGTCAAAGTAACACAACCTCTGTGGTAAAGACCATAGAGAAGGGTGAAATTCCTAAAATATTGAAGGTGTGGCAACTAGCAGTGACATCACTGTTTATCTGCACTGTCATCTCCACACACACACACACACCATTTTTTCTCACTGTGGCTCATTCCACACATGCAGAATAATGCACTTTCAGTGCTCTTTGGAGCTGTGCAGAATGGCAAAATCCACTTGCAAACGGTTGTGAAAGTGGTTTGAAAACGCATTATTTTGCGTGTGCGGAAGGGGCCTGTGAAAGTGAGGAAGAACCAGTGGTGGCAGGAAGAGGCTTCAATAATGCTTTCTGACAATATAAGATTTACAGAAGCTGATTAGGGAAGCTCATGTTCCTTCAGGTTCAGCTCATGTCCTGTTCCTCTCCTTTGGATTGTTAACATGATCCTTATGTGCAAGGAGGCAAGCCAAGTGATCTGCGCACTAGAGTGACATTACACAACCGTGACCTCGGGGGAGGTTGGTATCCCAAAGAAGGCTGGCAATAATAAAGAAACTAAAGTTGGCAATCGCAGCTACCATGCAGCCACAGAGCTGTTTGGCGCACTGCTTGACAGCGGTACGACAAAGAGAGATGAGCCACACCTCGCCTATAATTGCGAACTCTGGAAATAGTACGTTCACCTGCCAAACGTACTCACCATGAAATTCGGAAACTAACTTTATGTGCATGTGCATGCACACTCACTCACTCACTCACTCACTCACTCACTCACTCACTCACTCACTCACTCACTCACTCACTCACAAATACACACACAAGCCAAACTTCTGGTTCCAGCTCTTTAAAAAGGCTTACATTTGCACACCTGATTGTTCTATCTGTGGAAGTGAAACACAGAAAAAATAAAATATTTATTTGATGGTAAGACAGGAACCTATATATCAGTTTGCTAGTGGGAAATAGTATCTGAAGGGGCAAATGGGAATGCTCTAGTCCATTTATTATTCCTGGCACCCCAGCCTTTGTATCCCATTGGCACGCTCAAGAAATTTTAACCAAGTCACTGACAACCTGCATTGTCATATAATTATATTGTACCATTATATTGTAACTCACTGAAGATACAATGCCCAGCAAGAGGACCCAACTTGCCAGTATTATCACAAACATACTACCTCTTTATTTATTTATTTATTTATTTTAAATGAGATAATTCTCAGAAATAAAATAAATCCTCAAGCTGTGTCATGGGACTAGGACACTTAGGATGCCGGAGTCCTTCAGCTAAAGTGAACAATTGATGCTATTGAAGCAAATGCACTGTAAATGAAACCACTCGGCATCTGAACCGGCAAATTAGAATATCTGAAGAGGACTGACACTGTGAGAGGATTAATGTAGAAGGAGAGGGGGGTGGCTATGCACTAAAAGAGCTCCCTGAATTGCTCATCACCAAGGTAGATAGAGCAGGGTATAGTGGCTAGAGTGGCAAGACTAGGATCCGGGGGACCCAGGTTTGAGTCCCCATTCTGTCATGGAAGCTTTCTGGGTGACCTTGGGCCAGTCACACGCTCTCAGTCTAACCCACTTCACAGGCTTGTTGTGAAGATGAAGAGAAGAGAACCTTGGGAGTTACTTGAGGCCTACACTTGTGAGGCATGCGGGGTATAAAGGAAGTAAATCCCCATTCTGCCATGGAAGCTTTCTGGTTACCTTGGGCCAGTCACATAGTTTCGGTCCAACCCCCCTCCATTGTTACTCACATGCTACACTTCATTGTTACTCACTTGCCAGGCCACTCCTATTCAGATGCCCTCACCTATTGACCTTTACTCACAGGTATATATACTCCCCTTGCTTTCCTTTCCTACAATCAGATCCACTGAAGATGCCAGCCACAGATGCAGGCAAAATGTCAGGAGAGAATGCTGCTAGAACACGGCCTTACATCCCGGAAACCACACAGCACCCCAGTGATTTCAGCCATGAAAGCCTTCGACAGTACAGCTCTTTTAAAAGTCTGCCCTGATTGGAAAGGGGAAGGATACGCACTGAGTACCACTGGCAAGTCAAAGAATCTGATATCCAGATAATGATGAAAGTGCTGTCAAGTCACAGCCAACTCATGGCAGCCCTTCATTGGATTTTCAAGGCAAGAGATGCTCAGAGCTTGTTAGCCGTTGCCTTCCTCCCTTCATCAGCCAGGGTCATCCCTGGCAAGACCTCAGGTGGGTTGGATTCTGCTGCTGAGAACCTGTTGGGCTCTTCCTGCTGGCTGATTCCCAAGTAGACTCTGCCAAGGCCACACCCTGCTGCAACCTGACAGGCAGCTCCCCCAGCTTCGGGGCTTGCTGGCATATCATGCCTTTGGGAGGGGGGGTTGCCATTCCCTGGGGTGAGTGTGGAGACCCAGGTATCAACCCATACAGGTAGTTCAAACTGCGCATGTATGACTGGCCCAAGGTCCCCTAGAAAGCTTCCGTGGCAGAATGGTGATTTGAAACAGGGCCTCCGTCAGGTCTATGATTCATTCAATGACAGGCTCTGGATTTGCTCAATCAGACATCTTTACTGGAATGAACATTGAAACCCTGGCTTTGGCAAAGCCAACTCTAACCCACCCCTCTAATGCCCATAGCTTTATTACTCCTATTGATCACTCCCTTCCCTGCCACCATCTACATAAAGTAAAAGCAGGAAAAGAAGAGCTGGAAAACGAAAGAAGAGCTGGAAAACCCTTCTCAAGGTCTGGGAAAGATAAAGAGCCATCTGGCTACCCCTCCCTTTGCAGAGAGGACCAGAGATGCCACTGTTACCTACATTGCAAGTGCAAAGGAAACATGGGCCCCTTCCGCGCATGCAGAATAATCCACTTTCAATCCACTTTCAATGCGCTTTGCAGCTGGACTTTACTGTGTGAAATAGCCAAGTGCACTTGCAAATAATTGTGAAAGTGGATTGAAAGTGCATTATTCTGCATGTGCGGAAGGGGCCATGAAAGGGGAGATTCAGCAACCCAGAGAGGCCCCAGACATTAAACACATACTAACAGCCTCTCAGATCCAAGTTCAGCACATTAGCCACTACACTACTCTGGCTGTCATCGAAGATAGTCCACTGAAGTCCATTGGGGTTACTCCAGTGTAAGCAGTCATTGCATCTTTCTAGGAGTTTTCCCCTCATTTCTGTCCAGCTCCAAACGAAACCAGAACAAGCTTTTCATCATTTAAATATGGTTCAAATACCCAGCAGCTACACCGAGTTACAAATGCCTGTCTTTCCCTAATCCACATTAATTTCCCCATTTGGATGAAGTTTTAATCCCACGCAGAGCACTGCGCATTTCCTAAACTAGTATCGCTGGCAAAACTAGTTTGCACATCTGTGATCAGCAGGCCTGTCAGTTGCCACTGAGGATCCCAAACGATCGTCATTTTTTAAAAGAAAGAAAAGAAACAACCCTCCCAGGTTGGAGAGTAACACATTCAGTTATTTTTATTTCATTTCACTTGGATATACCACATGTTCGGAACAGTCTGCAGCATTTGCAAATTCCCAGAATAGAAACCGAAGTAGGTATGATCCAGGGGGAGGGGCAGGGGGTGCTTTTGCTCAACCGTCTCTGCGCATCAGATCCAAGGGATGAGTTCACAAAAGGAGCTGGTTAAGTGGCTCTCTGTCTTCTCCAAGCTGCCTGAAGTCCTCCGTGAAGATCAGATCAGCCAAAAGCACAAAAGGGTGGGGCTCTGGATGGTCGAGTGGGAATTCGGGATTTTGGGGGGGTATTTCTGTGGCATCTGAAGTTTGCATGAACACGCTGTAGAAACACACACACACACACACACACACACACCCCGTTTCTGTAGCAACACTTTAACCACATTTTGCTTGTACGGCGCTCTCAATCCTCAGAGGAGCTTGGGGACAGAAGATCAACTCTGCCATTTCCTTGTATGGAACTCTTCCGCTGGATCTGACTCAATTCCTTAAAAACAAAGCATTCCAAAATGTAGCAAAACCCTAACATTCTCCTTTAAGCGAGAGAAAGTGGATAAAGAGAAGGCTCTTTTCTCATTCTCCCAAACATGGAGGCACCTGTTGGAGCTGGTGAACAGTGAATTCAGGGAAGACAAAAGGAAGGTATTTATATGAAGCGTAATCAATGTGTTGAGCTTCCACAGGGTGTCATGATGCCCTTAGATGATTATCTAAGGGGGTTTCAACAGTTTCATGGCAAATTGGTCTTCATGAACTACTGGGTTTCCATGCCCTTCCTGGTAACACTGACATTTTTCCACTCACAGAGGGTGAAATTTACAGCGATGCTCTGGTTTCCCTCGACAAGGCCTAAGGGGGGGTGATGTGATAGAGCGTCCAGCCTTTGAGAACATACAGAGTGATTTCCAGTCCAAAGCTCTGCCCTCCCAGGAAAACTGTTTCTCACCTCACCCAGCCAAGGGCCCCAAATCTTTCAAATCCCTAAGCTGCCCCAAATTATGTTTTTCAAGTACAGAGTTTTGGATATCTAAGGTTTCCAGTGATGCCTTAACTATCAGTATTTCCAGTTCTCATTATCTCAAGATATAATTCTCAGTATCTTCAACTTGCGTGAAGTTCTAGCAGAGGAGCACAGCTATTGTATACCCTTGAAAGAAGAATGGAATATTCCTATCTGGGATGGTTGTCTTCTCCCACCAAGAGTGCATCTTCAGAGGGATAGACACAGAGCAATGAGGAAGGTAGGGGATGCCAGATCAGCCAAATCAGCCCTGGTGATCAATAGGGTGGCAAATGCCACAGCCAGATCATAGCCAGAGTCAATTTTAATTATTCTTTATCTGTTTTTGATTTTGCTGTGATTTGCGTGGTATACAACCATATTACCATATTAATAAAGATGTATTCTCAATATCTGAGGATACCTAAATATGGAATCTAGGGCCATGAACAAACACATATCTTTCTACAAGCCTAAGGTATGCAGAAAATAATGAAACAAGCCCCAGGTGTGCAAAAAGAATCTGATGTTTTTAAAAAAGAAATGGAATTAACTCCCCACCCCCAATAAAAGTAGAACCTGTAGTTTAGAAAATCTAATGTCATCTCTGTGACCATTGCGGCTATTTCATTTGTCAGTTGGTCACTGAATGATTATGTGTGTGTGTGGGGGGGGGGGGGTGAAGGCAGGATTATTTTTTTTAAAAATGCTGGTGGCTGCCCCACTCTCTTCTACCCAAAAGGATTCCTACTACAAGGGTGTGTGAAACAAAACCTACTGTTTTGCTTGAAACTTAGAGCGTCTAAGATTAGAGGAAGGACTATTATCTGTGCAAATACAGTGCCACTACCTTCATAAAAATCTGCCCCGAACCCTCAAAACTGGTTCCCCATTGTGACAGTCCAAAATATCTAGAACCTGAAAAAAACACATAGATCTGACACCAAAACCTATGTCAAACCAGGAATCATGGTAAAGGTTTCCTTCCCAAATCTGAAATTATAAAGAGTATTTTTGCCCCATCATTTCTCCAAGAGCTCAGTGAGACATAACCTTAGTCTCCCCACCTCCCTATGGGGTAGATCAGGCTGTGACAGAGTGCCTGTCTCAAAGTCAGCCAGGGAGCACCCACCACAGAAAGGGGATACAAACTTGGGTATCCCAGGTCCTAGTCTGAGACAGCAACAATTGCTTCACGCTGATTCTCAAACAGGAATGGCATGCAAACCTGTGTAGACGCCTTCTTTATACCTTTCAGCACCAGGTTGCAAGCGCTACTTTCTATTCTTTCGGCAACCCTTTCAAAAGCCACGCTGCATTTGCTGGATTGTTAAAACTCAGCAGGTGTCTGGTACAAGGCCAGGCATTGTTCTGTCAATATCACAGTCTCTCCAGGCTGCAAATGTAACCTCTCCAAACACCCTGCGTGTTATCAGCAGCTGCTCTTGTTTCAAAAGCAAATGAGAGAGCCACTGAATTGTTCTTTGAGAACAGGGTAAATGAGGAGTAGGACTGAGGCCACACTAGTTGTGTGGAAAGGGACGAGTTGACAAAATTTGTATGCTGGAAAGAAGTAACTAACACCTTTAGAAAATGTTTGTCGAGGCTCTCTCTTCAAGTCCAGCAACTCCTCCATTCGTGTTGAACATTGACTTCTGGATGACTTTAGTATCCTCATCCTCAACTTCTGTCTTGCCCTGTCTTCCTTTTCAACATGTCATTGTGGGGTCCCTCTGCTTCCATAGGTTCCAAAAGCTATTGCACTTCTTTTGATCATTATTGTCAAGGAAACCAGAAGATGGTTAGAGTTGAGGAGATGCGGGACAATGTTGCCCTTTATGTGGAGAGCTGTTTCCACCTAGTGGTCATCAATGGAACGTCAGCCCTCTTCAGCCATTCGTCATTCGGCAGAGCTTCATTAGCTGAATCCTGTCTATTCTAGCTTCCTTGTGTGTTCTGTTTATTTTTGCTCTTCTAGCCTGCCTTTCTTCCATTGTGAAACTCTAAGCAGCACACATAGGATCATCAAGTATTAGGGCTGCCAACTTTGGGTTTGGAAATTCCTGGAGATTCAGGGGTACAGCCTCTCGGGGGTGGGCTTTGGAGAGGGAAAAGACTTCAGCAGAGCATCATGCCGTACAGTCCATCCTCCAAAGAAACCATTTTCTCAGTGAGCAATGATCTCTATGGTTGGGAGTTGTAATTCAAGAAGATCTCCAGATCCTACCTGGAGATTGGTAACCCTATCTGGTACTACACAGAGAAGCCATTGAAATCTACAAGCACATGGACAATTTCAACAGAAAGGAAGAAACCATGAAAATGAACAGAACTTGGCTGCCAGTGTTGAAAAACACCAGAGTCAAGACAGTCACTAATCAGCTCCACACAAACACAGGATGATGATAGACAATATACAATCAAAGGGAACAAAGGCCAGGCTACTTCTATTCAGATGCCCTCACCTATTGACCTTGCTATCTTCATTGTTACTCACATGCTACATACTTCATTGTTACTCACTTACCAGGCTACTTCTATTCATATGCCCTCACCTATTGACCTTGCTATCTTAATTGTTACTCACAGGTATATATACTCCACTTGCTTTCCTTTCCTACTATCAGATCCTCTGAAGATGATAGCCACAGATGCAGGTGAAACAAAAGGAGAGAATGCTGCTAGAACACGACCATACAGCCCAGAAACAACCTCACCCCAGTGATTCCGGCCGTGAAAGCCTTTGACAATACACCTGCACCTTCTTCATGAAATCTTGATTTCTGCCCTGCTCCTGCTTGTGAGCCTTACCTTGACACTGGATTTGTCTACCTTGCCTGACACAATCAGTCTATGGGAACATTCTCCTATAATATACTCTTGGTGACCCTAGTGTAGATTTTACCTCAGTATTCTTGAAATTTGTTATTGGTTCCTTTTCTTTTTTTTTCTCTTTGTACCTGTTGGAGACATCCTTGTGGAAGCAGATTGCCAGATCTGGACCATTAAACTTCATCTCCAGTGGACTCCAACAACAGAAGGGAGAGCATGAGTTGTACTGGTAATAGCAGAAGAGCCATGTCCCAGTAGGAGCTGTGGAGAATCCAGATGGTGGGCTCCAATTAATCTGAGCTCCGTTTTCAGTCTCTATTCAAGCCATTAACTATTTACAGTTGTGCAAATCGATTGATTAATGTTTCCTAGCAGAGTCTGCTTGAAGCGTAAAGTCCAGCATTCCATGATGTCCAGAAAAGAAGTAAAACCACTAGAATGTCTAGGCTTTGAAAATTCAGTTGCAGGGTTGAGGTGTTTCCAGAAGTAAAACATTTTGAGCCAAAATGGTGGCCCATTGGACACTCGCTGAACCCCAAGTGTTGGGTTTGTTAAACTTGATAATTAGCAGAGTGTGAAATAAGAGACATTGGTCGAATCCCCACTTGAAATTTGCATGCAGATCCAAACCTGTTTGTTGTGAAACTGTGTCCTCTTCATCAGAGTTTCTCCCTCCCCACTGCAGAGAGCACACAGCAGACACACCCGGTTGCAGAACTCTTAGCAATCCCCACTACCAGGCTAGCTCGCTTCGCCGGTCTCTCCTGATTGGCTGGCATGCCTTGATGGGGCGGGACCTTTTCCCACTGCGGAAACGTACATTATAGGGGTGTGATAAAAAAAACCAGCGTGCAAAAGTTTAACGTTTAACTGTTTAACTGTGCAAACAGTTAATCGTTACCTGTGTAAACCATGAACGATTCAAAGTTACGCGTTTGACTGTTAAACGTTTGCATCCCCTCCTGCTGGCCGATCGCAAAAGCGGAAATGAAACCAAGGAAAGGCTGCGTGTGCATCACAGTGCTGATTGGTTGCCCAAATTCTGCGTCACACTCCATGGCAGGAAAGGAGTCAGGGTTTCAACCCTCATCCCTTCCCTTGGATCAGCTCTGAACCATGTTGATGGGGTCTATGCCACTTGCAGCCAGGTCCTGCCGGAACGCAGATTAACGGGGAGAACGAGCGCCAGAAACGGAATCTGCCACGCAAGCAATGGGGAGGTCGTCCTTCAAACCTGGTTAGTTTGTGTTCTGAAACCTTGCTAAGACGGTGGTGGGGATTCGACCCATGAGACAGTTGCTGCGATTATATAAAGGAGTCTACTTACTAATAAGGGAAAGGGTTTACATGGAATAAAACAAAGCACAACTTTCTATTCTAGCACTAACTGGGTTACATTGCTTAGGACCATTGAGCCCACATGGTGCCTACGTAGCAAGTCGGAGATTCATCTCTTGTGATGAATCTCAACAAAGAAAAAGCCTCGTGTGTGACTGCTCTCATGTGACTGAGACAAAGAAACATTGCTAACTTTATAACCTCTAACCTACGTGACTTGTCTCACATAAGCAATGCCGGGGTTAGCTAACCAATAGCTTAATCAATGAGCTGGTCATGAGACTCTGACCTCAGTAACTAATTAGCATGCACATAGTTAACCCCTTAATATCTGAATTGTGACAGACACTTGTAAATCCCAACACCACGTCTCTTTGTGGATAGTTCCATAGCCAATGATGAAACACGTAGGAGTGAGTGGGTGGAGTGATGTAATGATTAGAACAGAATTTGGGAGATCTGACATCAAATACACAGTCTGCTATGGGTGACCAGTCACTTCTTAACCTACTGCACAAGGTGGTGGTGAAGATAGAATTGGAGGGGACAATCATTGCCACTGCTCGAGCTCCTTGAATGAAGCACATTATGAAAAATGAGACAGATATCTTGCAGGTAGAAGGGCCCAGGTTCCGTTCCTAACCTGTCCGGGGATTCCCCAAGCTTCTCCCCAACATATCATTTGTGACAGCTGAGCTTTGGATCTGCCTGACCATGATCCATCTCAAACAGCTGTGGAGTAGCTTGTGGGAGTGAGTGATCTTTCCTTCTCCCCTGAGGGCTTTTTGTACTTGCTCAATGTCTGGAATAAATTATCTTCCACGTCATGAATGGCTGTGTTAAATAATTTAATGAACGGAGTGGGCTACACCATGTTCAAGGTGTAGAAAAATGCACGTGAACAAAATAAACTCAGCAACATGAATTTCCCAACTGTCAGGGTTGGGGTTTTTTTTAATACAGGGTTCATTTATAATCACTGGCTGACTTAATGATTTGCTCACTGTATTGTCAAAGGTTTCCACTGCCAGAATCAACTGGCTGTTGTGGGTTTTCCAGGCTGTGTGGCCATTGTCTGGTAGTTTTTGCTCCTAATGTTTTGCCTGCCTATATGGCTTTCATCTTCAGAGGCATGTCACAGTAACATATGTTTCTCTGGAGAGCAATGCATCTCACCATGACATACCTCTGAAGATACCAGTCATAGATACAGGTGAAACGTTAGGAGCAAAAACTATCAAAGGATGGTCCCATAGCTTGGAAATATCACAACCACCAAATTTGCTCACTGTTTATTTATACGATTGGCTGCTGATTGGTGAATAGTGACTATAGGTCAAAGGGGAGAGGAATTAACATCTTTATTGGGCTGTGTGAAAGGTGAATGTTTGAGCCATTCTTCATTTCAAAGTCCTGTCCTGTTTGCACACATGAAGAATAACTTGAATAGAATTAAACTGTTCACAAAAAGCTGAATCGATCAATGAAAAGTTCGGTCTCTGCTTGTATCTGGTGAACAGAATGCAAGCTGAGTTATCTGTCAAACGGAGTTCTGATTCTTGAAAGTTTGTACCTTGGAAATCTTTAGGGTCTTTAAGGTAGGGCAGGTGTTCAAGCATCTCTACACCTCTCGAGGTGAAAGATCTCGATGAGCAGGACTGGAAAATCTCCCTAAGACCTATTGCTAGTGAGGGTAACGTCAGTTGGTGATGGACCAATGTTTGGTTTCCTTATGTGACAGGAGCCTGTGTTATTTAGCTAGCTTATGTTGGCCAAGAAGGAGAGCCTCGAGTACAATGTCCCCCATGATGGTGGAACCACTTCAGGCTGGCAGTGTCTGGAAATGCTCACTGTATGATTCAGCACTGGTCTGTTATTGCTTGAAATTTGTTTTTTTGTTTTAGGAATCCCACCTCTGCCCTCCCCACAAGTACCTTTGCCTTGACTGCATTTCAAATCGCACTGACCATCAAGCTAGTATTTGCTTCTCAAGTATCTCCAAGGCCCCTTCCGCACAATAAACGTGGGCTAACAACAGTATAAAACCTGTTTGGGGAAGAACTTTGCACAGATCCCGCTCCTAACGCGAGTCCACTCCATGATTCCCCGCCCCACAACCCGGCTTTTTAAAGAATTGCACAATTCATTTTAAATAGCCCAGGTTGCAGCCGCTTCCAAGCGAATGGCCGGGCAGGGAGGCGCTTGTAATGCAGCTGCGCGTTCTGTTTTTCTTTTCTTCCCCACTTGGCATCTGCGTAGCCACGCAGGTGCACAGGGTCCTAATGTCCATCAGCATGGCTGTGGGGGTCCAGTCGTGCTTGCTTCTGTAGCCACACATCCGTGGGAGGTAGGTTTTTTTTAAAAAAAATGCACCTCTGTGTGAAAGCGCAATGGCAATCCGCATTACTTCCATGGGCTCTATTCAGAGGTGTAGCTCCAAGGGGATGGGGGGGAGGATGCACTGGGTGCGCGCCCCTGTGGGGGTGTGGCGAGGGCGATCCAGGGGAGTGGCACAGTGGGGTGGGGCAGGGCGGGGCGGGGGCTTTCCGGAGGACGCACCACTGCAGTGAGCACTTTTCCCCCTTGCTACGCCTCTGGCTCCATTCGTCTGCACGGAGGCATGTGAACGTGCTGACTGGACAGTGGGTTGCTTTTTCCCCACTGCAACCCACTGTACTTTTGCTGTGCAGAAGGGGCCCAAACCCAAGAGTTTCATCCCTGCTTTAGGGAGAGGCATATCGACTCATTGCTTCCCCTTCCCAAACCACACTGAATCCCCTGTTCTATCCACATCCACCATCAAATCTCCATGAATTTCCCAACCTGGAGTTGGGAATAGGGCTGCTAACCTCATGTGAGGGCTGCAGATCTCCAGGAATTATGACTTGTCTTCAGATCACAGAGATCAGTTTTCCTGGAGGGAGGGGCTTATACTCTATTGAGGTCCTGCCCCTCACCACCCTCCCCTCAGGCTCCACCCCCGGAATTTCCCAACCTGGAGCTTACAACCCTACAGGCTATCAACCTTTCGGATGTTGTGCAAAATCTTTCAACATTTTCTTGAAAACTGTACATTGTAGCCCTTCATATAATACCAGCGTGGTGTAGTGGTTAACAGTAGGTGCCCTCTAATCTGGAGAACCGGGTTTGATTCCCCCTTCTGCCACTGGAGCTGTGGAGGCTTATCTGGTGAACTAGTTCAGCTTGTGCACTCCAGCCCATGCCAGCTGGGTGACCCTGGGCTAGTCACAGTTCTTCAGAGCTTTCTCAGCCCCACCCACCTCACAGGGTGTTTGTTCTGGGGTGGGAGGGCAAGGAGATTGTGAGTCCCTTTGAGTCTCCTTATAGGAGAGAAAGGGGGAATATAAACCCAAACTCTTCTTCTCTTCTTCATGTAATTCCCTTTATCTTTGTTTTTTTAATGGAAAAATCTCATCTCAGTGAAAATGCTGGATTCGGCCATTCAGAAGCTGTTCTGATTTCGGCCGTTTGTTGTTTTTTCTGCCACTTCGGGAATATCATTCATCTGAGAACGTTGCAACGCTTAATGTATTTTTTACTCAGAGAGGCCAAGTGCACAACTGTCCTATTTCACAGAGGGTGACCTAAATCACAGGCAGTAATTTGTTCAAGATCACACAGAAGCACACACACAACAAGATGTTGAACGCAAATAACTGGATCTTCCACACAAACACACTTTATGGGTCAAGTGTCAGTGGGGGGGGCTCTCCGATTGTAACTTTAGTTCTTTCTGCAGAATGAGAAGGGACGGGTAAAGGAAGCGGTATAATTTGTATGCTGTTGCAAACTAGAATATGGCAGGAGTCTCAGTAGCGCCAAGGTTAAAGAGATGTCATGCGCAAGGCCATGAGGTCTGTAAAGGCCCTCACCCTGTGAATATGTACACATCAAGTCATGTCCATTTATAGATATCTCCCCAGCAGATTGCAAGATTCTGCTGAGGGCAGTGGTGTGATGTTGCTTGACCTCCGTTATGGCAGGGGGTGCTATGGCTCAGTAGCAAAACCTCTGCTCAGCATGCACAAGGTCCCAGATTCAATCCCTGGAATCTCTAGCTAAAAAGGATTGGGAAAGCTCCTTGAGAAGCAAGGGACAAGAGAGACCCTCTCACTTCGGCAGGAGTCTATTGCAATCCCTGCAGCTATGGAAAGGTCTACATTGGAACTACAAAATGCAGCATTCAGACTCGTATTAAGGAGCACAAAAGACACTGTCGGCTTAGCCATCCTGAAAAATCTGCAGTGGCAGAACATGCTCTAAACAAAACTGGACATAACATTTTGTTTGAAAACACTGAAATTCTGGACAACTCGGAATGTTACTATGTCAGACTTCACAGGGAGGCCATTGAAATCCACAAACACCAAGAAAACTTCAACAAGAAAGAAGAGACTCTGAGAATTAACAAAACTTGGCTACCAATACTTAAAAACACCAGAATCAAAGGCCAAGGGCATGTTGGGTTCATAGACAATGGACTTCACCCAGACACAGGGTTTGTATTCACTAAGACTGTTGCTGCTGAAGGGAATGCAAATATGAATCACTCCCTGGACTGAAAAACCCCACCCGCATTACAATGCAGTCAACCACACCTTTACATAGCAAGTTCCACCCAAACACTTACTGACTGGTTCCCCACCCTGGGACATGGACAATATATACCCCACTAAACATTCCCTTCTCACTGAACACAGTGTATAACAGACTTCTCTCTGAGATACACCTCTGAAGATGCCAGCCACAGATGCAGGCAAAACATTAGGAACAAAATCTACCAGACCACGGTCACATAGTCCTGGAGACCCACAACAACCAGGTGTAATTCTACTTTGGGGTGCATTAAAATAGGCTTCCATAACCAATGGTCCGTACCCCTGTAGGGTTCCTATCCTCCATGGTAGGGCCTGGAGATCTAATGAACTTACAACTGATCTCTAGGCTACAGAGATAAGATTCCCTGGAGAAAACGGTGGCTTTGGAGGGTGGATTATGAGTCATTCCAAGCTGCTGGAGTCCTTCCTCTGGCTTCACCTCAAATCTCCAGGAACATCCCAACCTGGCATTGGCAACCCTACAAAGTTGTGAAGGCCGCCTTATTGTACCTTGGCTTGTTTGTCCACCTTGCTCAGTCCTGTTTGCCCCTCTTGAGGAACTCAGGCAGAAACTGCACAGCATCTTATTTTATTTACCAGTAAAAAGCATACTGGATTTTATTTATATAAGATTTGTATGCCAATTTTCTCTCCAGCAGGGACCCAAAGGGGATTGCATTGCATTGTCATTCTTTTCCCCTCTGTTTTTATTCTCAGAATCACCCAGCAGGGCCACCTCTCTCAATTCATCTTCCATAGAGCATAACAAAAGTCTGCTGATGATCCCTGGCCCGAAAGGTGTCTAGTTGTCCTCAACTAGGGCCAAAGCCTTTTCGGTTCTGGCATGGAATGCTCCATCCAGTGAGACCAGGGCCCTATGGGATCTATTTCAGTTTTGCAGGGCTTGTAAAACAAAGCTGTTCCACCAGGCCTGTAGTTGAGGACAGCAACAAGGCTTAATCCATCTTGACTGGCCTCCTTCCCCACCCCCCCACCCCAATTCTATACTGGTATGGTTGTGTGGTACAGGAGTCAGGGGGATGTTTTAGCTGTAAATTGTTCCACCTTCATTGGACTTTTAAGCAGTGGTGGGATCCAAAAATTTTAGTGACAGGTTCCCTCACCAGCCCCCCCTCAGCAAAGGGGGCAGAGGCGTACCTAGGCAAACCTGAGCCCTGGGCAAAACCTGAGTTGGATGCCCCCCCATGGGCAGCCACCCCACCATGACCCCCCAAAATTTTTTTGCACCAGGTCATTTCTAAATCATCATCACATTATAGAAAATGCCCCAACTCACAATTCTGAACACAGCAATGGTGAAACACACAGGTTCTTTGATAGAGACTGGTGAGATAAAAGGTACGAAAGGCTGAGAATCAATGAATTGCAGTACCTGAAAGGGATTAACCCAGTTCAGGGAGTTAAATTATTAGTCGCAATTGCTATATGGAACCTTCACGTTCAAAGGCAGTATGCCTCTCGGGGAGGCGAGGGCGTGGAGATGGAAAAGCGGACCCAGTTAGTAACCCCCTCTCGGCACACACAAATAATTAGTAACCCACTCTCGGGAACTGGTGAGAACCTGCTGGATCCCACCTCTGCTTTTGGCATCATAATGTACTGTATATGTTTTTATCAACACTCTTAGCCTGCTTCAGCAGGCAGAGTGGGATATAAATCCAAAACGTCCAAAGGTACTTGGGGTTTCTGCTGAGACCCTGGAAAGACACCACCAGTCTGCGCTAACATTATTGAACTTGATGGATGAATGGTCTCACTCCGCGTAAAACAGCTCATGAGCTTAGGGGGCACTCCAGATGCATAGTGTGCTGTTTCTCTCCCATCCCTCCCTCTTCTAGTCCCCAGATTTTATTGTTTATTTAATCAGTAACTTTTCATCCCCTTTTCTTCCAAGAAAGTCAGGGAAGCCCATATCAGTCAGTCAATCTTTATTATGCTTCTTAGCCTTTTGGCTAAGATCAAGTGAAATATTATGGTCATAGACCAGCATAAGGTAGCTAAAATACAAACCATTTAAAAGATGAGATATATTAAAACAATAAATATATAGCTAAAAGAATCTGCTGCAGAGAAAATGGGAACATAAAGGGAATGGGATAAGAATGTAAATATTAAAAGGAAACAAACACCTTAAAAACTAAAAAGAGGGATGGGCGTAAGGGAACAATGAAGCTGGCAGATGGAAGACGATAGTTATCAAGTCATGGTACACTCTAATAAGACAACAGCACACATCATTTCCCCCTCCTCCTTTTTATCCTCACACTAACAACCCTGTGAGGTAGGTCAGGCTGAGAGTATGGGACTGGTCCAAGATTGCCCAATGAGCTTCAGTGGACTACTCCAGTGGACTACTCCAGTGGACTACTCCAACAAATTGGAGTTGTTGAGGATCGAATAGGGGACCTTTTGCATGCAAAGCAGATGCTCTACTACTTAGCCAATGCTCCTTCTCTTGCTCCTTGTGCAAGAACAAATAATGACATCACTGGTCCATGCCAGGCATTGCTAGCCCACACCACCCTTACATTTCCACAGAGCTATTAGCAATTCCAATGCCCTGACCTGGACAGCCCAGGCTAGCCCGATCCCAGAAGCTAAGCAGGGTCGATCCTGGTTAGTACTTGCAGGAGAGATCACCAAGAAAGTCTAGGGTTGCTACACAGACGCAGGCAGTAGCGTAGCACCCAGGGGACAGAGGGTCATCTTGCCCCGGGCGCATGCCAGTGCAAGGGCATTCTGGGGGTGTGGCGTTCTGGGGGCATTCTGGGATGGGTGGGGTTGTGGCAGGGGCGCAGTGCAAACATGTGCCCCAGGCGCAGTTCCCCTTGCTACAGCCTTGGTGGCAGGCATTGGCACACTATCTGTTCTTTTTTTGCCTTGACAACCGTAGCCAGTCACCATGAATCAATTGCAACTTGACATCATTTTGCACTACAGCAATCTCGGTGCCACCACCTCTTCATCCAGATCCACTCCGACAAGAGTGCCAGATCCCCATCTTCTTACAAACATCTCTTACAGTGAAGTGTTGCTAGAGCCCCTGCTGTTGTTCAAGACTACGATATAGCAATTCCATTGACCACAGAGGTTGTCTTTGTTACCCTCCAAAGGGGCGGTTTTGGCTCCCCTGAGAAATTAACAGGAGCTAGGAGTGAGTTCACGAGGAATTAAGAATCGGGAGCCTACTGAAATTAGAACTAATTAATCACCGTTCCTTTCTGCTAAGCAAAAGGCACCCTGGCAGTGCTTTTGAAGGCAAAAACATGATATAGCACCTCTTGAAAGGAGCCTCTGTTTCATTGCAGTGAATGCCTTTGTTTCAAGAACAATGGCTTCCTCCTTAATGTTCAATGGAGTACCTTATTAATTAAACTAAACGGCCCAAACAACAAAGACTCAGGGCACCATAAAGACTAACCGGTTTATCGTGGCATTACCTTTTGTGGATGCTGGCCCCTTTTGACAGAAGCATGAAGTGTTATTGTCAGTCAGCTTGAATTAAACACATTTCCTTTCAGTTAGATAAAGGATCCAGGTGCCTGTTTTTTTCCTCCATTTGCTAGTCCTGCCAGGTACTGCAGGTGTATAAACATACAGTGATAAAAAAACAGGATAACAAGGAATTTGCGTAGATATATATATGAATGGTAGGAAGCAGAGAGAATGCCAGAGAGTATAAATAATAAGCTATAGAATACTCAGCATAAGTATCATTCCTGATATAAATCTCTTGTGGTGGTGTTCAGGATATTGATTTTTTAAAAACATGTCATTGTTATTAAAGGTCGAGTGAAAAGTTGCTTTCTCCAGTCAGTATTTTTTCTTATTAAAAATCACCATTTCTCCAAGTAGTATTAGGTTCAGGGGCAGTGCAGTAGGATCTAGTTCTATTTCGATGAAAAGCTCATTGGAGCCTTAAAATGATTTTGCAAGATCTGTGGCCTGGTACCTATGGGTTTTTCCACTGGTCCCCAGTTGACCAGTGACAAAGGCTGTGCTGGGAATCATGGGACCCACATGGACAAAATCCAAGAGGGCCAGGAGCAGCATCGAACAAGGGAGTTGAGAAAGGTTGAGTGACAAAAACTGGTAGGATCCAACACTGCATTATTTACCAGTGTGTACATGGAGGATGCAAGAAGCAGACAAGCAAACTATTAATCCTGCATCCAGCTGCCACTTGCCAGAGCCTTTTTGCAAACCCCATGTTTCTTCCAGACCTTTTCCACACAAACCTGCGAAAACATTTTGAGACAGGAAATAAAATGTCTCCTCCATGGAGTTCCGCATTGCTTTTACCCCAAGATGTTTTAGTTCCAGCCTCAAAACATTTTAAATAAATCCCCTGTTAAAACAATTCTCAGGCTGAAACATTTTGAAAACATCTTCAGATGCTTTGCGATCTACTGACTTCTTCCCATGCTTCTCTGAACTTCCTCCTTAGCACCATTTTCTATCACTCAGTTCCCCTTCTATTTATTTGCACCATTTCCCTGTTTTTCTGGGCGGGGGGGGGGCAATCTTCAAAGCATCAAGTATATGAGTAGCATAGAATGTAGTATGAGACTGTGAAGCTTTGAAGCATTGATTCAACCCAGAACTTTTTAAAAAGGGGAACATCACACAAGGGCCACCAGGAATCATTTCAAGAGGATGAGTGCAGGCACACATCGTTGTAAAGTAAGTGGGGACTGAAAATGTTTTAGAAATGTTTTAGGGAATTTGTGCAGAAAGGACCCCAATCTAGCTAAATTCGCAAGCAGGGATATTACCAGATTTCAGGAGCATTATATTTTGAGTCGAAAAAATCCCTTTTTTAAATGCAGGTTCTCCACACCCAGGATGAAACGGTACTCTTTTTCCTCCCATTCATACAAACAATATTTGGTATAAAGGTTCATCTATTAATGAATACGTTAATCAATGTCCTTTGTTTAATTTAAAAAGGCACCTGCTTTGTGCATAAATAGCATACAATTAAAGAGATAGTGTGGTGCAGTGGTTAGAATGTCATACTGGGATTTAGGAGACCCAGGTTCGAAACCCTGCTTTACCACGAAATTTTGCTGGATGACTCTGAGGCTCATTCCGCACATGCAGAATAATGCACTTTCAAACTGCTTTCAGTGCTCTTTGAAGCTGTGCGGAATGGCAAAATCCACTTGCAAACAGTTGTGAAAGTGGTTTGAAAACACATTATTTTGCGTGTGCGGAAGGGGCCTGAGGCAGTCACACTCTCTCAACCTAACCTACCTCATAGCCTCATTGCAACAATAAAGTGGAGGGAAAGGAGAATGATGTAATTCACTTTGTGTTGGGGTGAGATATTAATATTCATAATCATAATTTATATTTAACAGAGTAATTTAATGAAAGCAAACCAAACCGGCACTCTGTGAGTGAGATTTTATTAACTGATTCTTTATAAATAATACTAAATAGGGAGGGTATACATGGGTAGAAAATAATAAACAACTATATCTAAGTTGCATCTTAGCTGCATTGTGAGTAGACTTGAAGAAGGTAAGCGAGAAAAGTGTGTGACTGACGAAAACATTAACCTTTTATCCCAAGTTCCCCCTTTTTGCCTCTGTGACTCAAGGCACATACCCTGTGGGCAAGCAAGCATTTTACCTATATTGCAAAAGACATCTGCATTATAGAAAGGACCCTAAACTCAACATCCTGTTTGTTGTAAGGCAATTTAATTGATTTGGTTGCAGCAGACAAGTTAACTCTTTCATGGCTGAGGGAGCTGGCTCTTGCTAAATCCAACACTTTGGATCTCCACTGGGGAGAAAAGAGGGCCATTAAATTAATTGAAATTACAACAGCATGAAAAACAGCACAGAAGTTATAGATGCTGGAAAGTAAAATTGAAAAGCTGCCCTTCCCTCCAGACTCCAATCAGTGAGACAAGCAGCAGCCACTGAGAAGAAAGAAATGGCAGCCACAGATACAACGGTGGCAGCCATTGCGGCAGGGGTGAGCAAAAAGGCAAAGAAAAGGGAGCTTGCAGCTCAAAAGCGCCAAATTGCAGGGATTGGCCCAGGCAAGAAAGGCAGGAGGAGCAAACACATAAAAGTGCCACCCCCTGACCCTCAGCCTTCTTGGCTTGCCGAGGCTCAAGAGCGGCATGACCCACCCCCCTCCCTTAGTTCAATGGTTAATAGTTGAATGGTTATAATATTTACTGCATAATTGTATTTGTCGCAGCCCGGCGGGTTGGCAACGGGAATCACAACATCTGGGGAGAGAAGCTGAGCCAGGTGGCCGGTCTTCTCCATGGTTGGAGAAGGGCCGGGGGGTGAGGCGGGCCGGTAAGCAAGCCGGTAGGCTTAGCTGGTGCCCAATGCCCCAGCAGGTGGAGGTGGGGCGGGTCGGTAGGCAAGCCGGTAGGCTTAGCCGGTGCCCGCTACCCCCAGCAGGAAGGGTTGAAGCCAGGGGTATTCACCCCTGGGGCTCCCAGCTTCCTGCGTAATGCCCCAATGGAGATTGGGGACAGCATGATGTTGTGACCCGTTTGTCTGCCCAGCTTCTTGTGTGTTCAATCTTGTTTACCAGTTAATAAATTGGGCTGCAGCCCAATCCATTTCCAAACTCTGGTTTGGTGTGTTTATTTGCCGGGGAAGGGTCTTACCATCTGCATGCAACTGTAGCTCTTTGGTTAGGAACCTGAAGCGACAGTCATAAAAACACAGTCCTGTGAACAAGTCCCATTGAATAAAATGAGGCCTAGGGCCAAATCAGATGTTACTTTTTTGGTGAGCTGTGTCTGGGTTTCCCTGACCCACTCACTTTCCATGTTGGCCACACAGCAGCTGCAGGGAATGTCACTGTGAAAATCAGAGGGAGCCCTTTTTCAGTCAGAATTGTGGCGTGGGGTAGTTCACCAATGAAAGTTCTAGACCCACTGATGTTTTGGAGAAAATCTGAGCAAGGAGGATGCGAGAAGAGGCACAGACATTTGTGTGTGACTCCAGGTCAAACTAAACATAGTTTTGTCCTTGCCAAGGACAAGTACAGCTGAAGATGGGGGTGGAACAGCCACTAAAGGAAAAACAGCAGGAACTGTTGTAGAAAACAGTTGGATAGCGAGTGAACAAACAGAAGATGTCTTAACAAGAAATGACAGAGCCATAGCTCAGTTATAGAGCATTTGTTCTGCATACGGAAGGTCCCAGTTCACCCTGTGAACTCTCCATTAAAAAGGTCCCAGTTGTGCATGATGTGAAAGACCTCCATGTGAGATTCTGGAGAGCTGGTGCCATTCACAACAGACTATACTGATCTCAATCAACCAATGGTCTGACTCAGTACCAGGCAGATTCAAATATATTCTTGCTGCAGTGGATGAACACGGCTACTCCTCTGAAATTACTGAAAAATATGAGGGACTTCCTTTAGCCTTGGACGCCACCTTGGAATCCCACATAAAGAAAGGAAATGCCTGTGTGGCATGGGTTCTGTGGAAACAGTATCTCATATGCTGTTGAATTGTCCTTTTTATGAGATAGGTAGGAAGAAGCACATAATCCCCTTCCTGCATGGAAGTGAAGGCATTACTGATAAACAGAAGGTTATATATCTTTTAAACAGCCACAACTACAAGCTGTTGGAAGCGGTGGCTAAATTTTTAAATGGTGTTATTTTAACTCGTCAGAAGTTGTAAAGGCTGTTATTATCTTGCAATGTTAATCTTAAACTATTTATATGCCATTAAAGGTATTCGAAATCGATATGAGGGACTCCCCTTACTCCCGTGCTGTTTTGAGAAGCAGAAATAGCTTCAAGATCAAGGAGAAATCTGAAGACAACAGAAGGTGTCCGAAGAGAAGTGTGAGAATTTGAAAGACAAATTGAGCAACAACGACAACATTTAAAGGGGAGAATCTATCAGTTATTACTTAAATATGGTTCAGAAACAGAACAGGTTAAGAACTGCATGATAAAATAGATGCAAAATCTTCAAGAGGAGATCGACTTTCATCAGTGGGAAACATTATGGACAAAAAATGTTAAATGTACTACTAGTCAACAGCTGCAAGAAAATTGGTATGAGATGTTTTTTATATAGTCCCAGAAGGTATTTTTAAAAATGGACAAAAAATATTTAGAGTACATGCTGAAAATGCTATGAAAAATCTGATTCTTTTTTCATATGTGGTGGACGTGCAACAAGACAAAAAAAATCTGGATATTAATCTACACAGGATGAAAAAAATATTGAAGATTAAATTTCAAATGGACCCAAAAGTCATATTGTTGGGTATTTTATCCAAAAATCTACCCCAAAAGCATCAAGAACTATTTTTGTACTTCATAACCTCAGCAAGAACTACTTATGCTTCCACCTGGAAAATAGCCCCTCCCAAGAGATTTGGCAGGACAAAACAAGAGAGTATTATTGTGCAGCGAAACTAAACAATTTTGTAATCAGAAGACCTATAAATGAATTTAAAGAAAAATGGGAACCTTATTCTAAAGAGCTATTTAATTTCAAGTGCAGCTGGTGTGTCTTCAATATATAAACGCAGCGCATTTCTAACAGCTGACAGGCGCTAATATCGATAACCAATTTTAAATCAACTGATAATAAGATTGTAGAAAGATTTCTCAACTTTTACATCAAAATATTATTTCTTATCCTAAATTGCTTTTTTCACAATTCCTTCAGTTCTATCGATAATCAATGCAGATCCATCTTATGCATTTGTATACTATTATTCCTTTTCTTCAGTTCTTTTTCTGTTCTTTGTTGCTATGTTACTATGTTTTGTAAAAAATAATTATTATGAGAAGGAGGTAAAGCACAGGCTCCTGCCTCTTCCATGCCATAGTTCCAAGTGGGAAAGGGCTCCCTCTGATCTAAAAAATGACATTCCTTCCAGCTGTTGTGTGACTGCATGGGAGATGAGTTGGGCTGCAGAAACCCAGACAACAACTAACTCACCCAAAATGTAGCATCTAGTTTGACCCTCAGTTCAAAGTAGACATACTTGGGATTACTGAGATAGCATTCGGAACAGGCTGGTAGCTTTATTGGCCTATTCATCTACATTTAATGCATTCTGAACAAGTTGTATCCTCTACAAGATCTCCAATCCTACTTTGGACAGATTAGTTGTAAATGCTTACCTGAAAAAGGTTTTCTTTCATGTTTACAAAACTTTCGTTCTTTAGCCTTTATTTGGCATAAAATGTTTACAAAACTCAGCTCCCATTGAGAACATTCTTCTGCCAATTGGGCCCCTTCTCAGAGGCATATCTAGGGGGAATGTAGCCCAGTGCAAAATCTGAGTTTTACACACACACACACACACACACACACACACACACACACACACACACACACACACACACATGCCGTATGGGCGGCCGCCCTCCCCCACCACAACCAAACAAAAAATTTTGCACCAGATCTTGAATTCAGTGTATGGACCTGTGGGAAAGAGAAAAGATATGGGGGTAATCTTCTGACCCCAAGTGACTAAATGGCCACAGCCCCAGGACATTTGATTCCTTATGTCCCCCTAGGCGGTATGCCCCTGCTTCTTCTTTTCAGTTCTAGCTGTCAAAGCGGTGATGTAACCTTTAGCATGCATATTATTTTTTGTTTTGATTTCCTGGACATCATGTACTTAATCACACAATCATCTTCCTCTTCCATCATCTAAAATTATTTGGATTTGGCGGTTATTACAGGAGTCAGGAGGTTCCACAGAGGGGGATCTTCTGGTGCTCTGTCTGCCTTCCCTTTGTTTGTTTTGGTGCTATTCCTAAATTGTTTGATTGCTTTCTGTATCAGACATGGCTTTACAGCTTCTGTGGAGATTTATTGTACCCAGGAGGAGCTCTAAACAACCTGTCCTTTCTCCTTTTCCCATGAGAGTTATGGTCTAATGAGACAGCAAATGGTTTTTTTTCTAATTTTCTCCAGGAAGGCTTTTTCTGGCCTCTTCTACTATATCTCTTAGTTCTCTTTTGTACCCTTATTGCTAAATCTGCAACATGCCAGCCCATGAAACGTGGGTTATATCAGCCACAATGGGCCTTGATTGGAACTAAGCAGGACACAGTGGGAAAGTATGACCACACCAAGCCCCATCTCATGACATCATCATAAGGCGGGATCACCCTTGATTGGATCTAACCAGGCCACATGGTGAAAACATGATCTCGCCAAACTTTGCCCCATGATATCCATTCGTGTTCTAATGCTGGGGATGCAGAAGATTGAGCCCAGGCCTCAAACAGACAATAAATATGAAGCTCAACATCTGGTTCTGTTAAGTTGGGAATTTCCATGCTTGTGCAGCCTCAATTTACCTCAAGGCTGTGCAAGGAAGGGAGCTAGAGGTGTTTAACCCTTCAACATCTGCTTGGTTCCACTGTTTGAGATATGACTCCTTACTTTTTAGCAATAAAAACAATATCCTGAAGTCTTGTCTGCTTGCCTACGAATTTCCACCCATCATTTCTAGGACTGTTTAGTTGACACCTAGCTGCTCTGGCACTCCTGAGTGGGAACAT
This sequence comes from Sphaerodactylus townsendi, assembly GCF_021028975.2. Taxonomy (NCBI): domain Eukaryota; kingdom Metazoa; phylum Chordata; class Lepidosauria; order Squamata; family Sphaerodactylidae; genus Sphaerodactylus; species Sphaerodactylus townsendi. The sequence continues at coordinate 112,052,181 of NC_059430.1, forward strand.
GCAGTTGGGAGTAATTGGGAGTAATAGGTGGCTTGGAATCCAACAGTTGGGAGTAATAGGTGGCTTGGAATCCAGTAGTGTTTGCTAGCTCACTCAGTAGGTAGTGGAAGCTGCAGGCTACACTCCTCCTTGGTCACTACCCAGTGGCAGGAGGAGCTGGGTGGTCAGTGGTAGAGCATCTGTTTTGCATGCAGAGGTTCCCAGGATCAATCCACGGCATCTCCAGCTAAAAAAATGTGACCGGAGGTGATGTGAAAGACCTCAGTCTGAGACCCTGGAGAGCTTCTGGCAGTTAGTGTAGACAGTACTGACCTTGATAGACCAAGGGGCTGTTCATTACAAGACAGCATCAGGTATCCTCAGCTATTGCAAGCATTTACATACTATTTCCACCCCACTTCACCTACTGTCATTCTATATGTGATTGTTTTAGCTTTCCTAAACATTCCTGTTAGGTAGGGCCTTTTTTAAAAAAAAAAAAGGTTAAGTTTCCCCTTCAGTTGTGTTCGACCCTGGGGTACCACTGCAAGCAGTGTTTTTATAGGCAAGCCGTTCTTGTGGGTTAGTTTGCCATTGATTTCCCCAGCTATTCTTTACCCCCTAGCTATGAGCTAGGTACTCATTTACCGACCAAGAAATGGATGGATGGCTGAGTTGACCATGAGCCAGCTGCCAGGATATCTGGCCCACAGGGGGCTTGAACTCCTGACCATATGAGTGGCAGTGCAAGCACTTAACCACTATGCCACGCGGCTCATAGGTCCTTTTATTGTTGTGGAATTATAGCCAATACAAAAAATCCCACTTCAGGTGTTTGTTCATATGTACCACATTTTCTTACTTTGGCCAGTTTACATAATTCAAAGCAGAAGAATAAAAACAATTAAAAGGGAGGGGGGGGAGGGAGGGATTTAGTACTCTTCAGTAGACAAACCATGCACTCCTAAGCAGAGTTACCCACTTTTAAACTTTTTGACTTCAATGGACTAGGGTGCAACTCTCCTTAGGACAGCACCAAAAGTCTCCTAAAGAGACTGGATTTATTAAAGTGTGGCATACAATTTGTGTGGGAATCATCTTTCTCCTAAAACTGGTCAGAAATAGACATTCTCAACAGGAGAGCAGCTTGAGGGGGTCCCCCTATCACTGACCTCCTCGGCTTGTAACCTGGGGGTCCACCTGGACTCATCTCTCTCTATGGAGACCCAGGTGGTGTGTATGGCCCAGGTGGCATTTTTCCATCTGCGCCAAGCATTCCGACTGGCCCCTTACCTCTCCCAGACCGACCTGGCCACTGTGATCCATTCTACGGTCACCTCCAGACTAGATTATTGCAATTCGCTCTACCCAGGCCATCCCTTGAGGCTGATTCGGAAGATGAAGTTGGTCCAGGATGCAGCGGTGCAGCTTCTCACAGGAAGTTCTATACAGGATCACATCTCTCTTGTCCTGCGCCAGCTGCACTGGCTTCCAACAGAACACTGGATCACTTTCAAGGTTTTGATATTAACCTTCAAGGCACTCCACAGCCTGGGACCCTCATACCTGAGGGACTGTCTCTCTCCATATGTCCCTACACAGCCTCTGTGCTCTGCAGAGGCCAATTTACTGGTAGTCCCTGGCCCCTCCATGATCCAGCTGGCTTTCACCCGGGCTTGAGCCTTCAGTGCCTTAGCCCCTGCCTGGTGGAATTCATGACCATCATCTGTTAGAGGCCTGTGGGATCTGGAACAATTCCGCAGGGCTTGCAAAACCGTATTATTCCACCAAGCATTTTGCGGATTGTGAGCCATCCCTGAAACCGGCTCCATCTCACCCTGTATTTTATTTTGTGATTGCACCATCTGGACCACCCGTGGAATGACATGTTGTCTGCCATCAGTGTATTGTTATCATCTGAGTAATCTATAGTTTTATTGTATTTTATTCTATTTTATATCATAGTATTTTAATGTGTTATTGTACACCGCCAAAGCCCTTCGGGGGTTGGGTGGTATATTAGACAGACAGACAGACAGACAGACAGACAGACAGACAGACAGACAGACAGACAGACAGACAGACAGACAGACAGACTGACTGACTGACTGACTGGCTGGCTGGCTGGCTGGCTGACTGATTGATTGATTGATTGAGCGGGCGGGCGGGCGGGCGGGCGGGCCCTCTTTCCTCCTGCCTAGAAGAACTTTAGAGCCAAGTGTAACAACGGTGCTGAATTAGAAGATTTAGGAAAGATGCAGACGTGCATCTTTGTAAAGGGAGGGGGTTGAAAATGTTTAAAAACATTTTAGGGGATTTGTGTGAAAAGGACCTATCAGTGGAAATGCTAATTACTCTGTGTGTCAGCAGTCCCCCCACCCAAAGGCTCCTCAACTGGAAATGCCAAACAATTGAACCTGGGACTTGTTGCATGCAACATAGATATTTTGCCATTGAGCCATGGCCCCTCCCATAGATCAGCTTTGGTTTGCTTGATACTGACTGTGATCGTTTTAGCTTCTTATTACCCATCTCAGAGCCCATTTTGCACTGGGGAAAATAGTGGGCATACATACATTGCAAATACATACAGGAACTGCATTTTAGGGTTAGTGGATAACGAATTTTCAAGTTATTAATTTTGTGTACATGGTCCATCTCTCCAAAGTCACATGACTGAACGGAGATGGTCACAGACACCATGTCAAATGCTTCCTTCTGGTGTGTTGGCAGCACAACTGTTTGCCTGCTGTTCAGTGTGACATCCAAGGTCCCATCCAGAATGCTCAGGGTTAAGAATTCTAGGGACCTAACCGACCCTTTGATTTTCTGTGTGCAAAGCATGGGCTTTCTTCAAATGGATGTCTCATAACTCTTCACTATCTGCCAGCACAAAACCAAAAGACTGTCAGTTTTCCATTGCATCTCCAAAAGGAACCCAGGCTGATTCTGAAGATGTTCACCAGAACCAAGACCTAATTCTTTTTCAAGCTAGCCCCTCCAAACCTAACGACAACTACCATACACTATCCATCCATGCACGCTGCTCTGACCCACTGAATGACTATGAATTAGACCTATGTTCTGAGAAGGTTCTTAATTCAAATACTGTTAGTACCTCAGTTGGAAAGTCATGGGCTCAAGAGCTGGAGGACCTTAGTGGTTCTCAACCTGTGGGTCGGGACCCCTTTGGGGGTCGAATGACCCTTTCATAGGGGTCGCCTAAGACTCTCTGCATTGATGTTCTCCATCTGTAAAATGGATAAATGTTAGGATTGGGGGTCACCACAACATGAGGAACTGTATGAAAGGGTCGCGGCATTAGGAAGGTTGAGAACCACTGCCTTAGAGGCTTGGCAAAAGCAGTGAAAGATATCACATCTTTACCAGTACCTGCTGGAGAAGTCTACCCAAGGGAGGAGCACCTGGAAAACAAGAAAACCCCAGTCTTGGAAAATTGTTGCGTTTTTCATGACACAAACAACTCACTGGATCATCTTCTTGAACTCGAATGATGCCTGGCTTTACAAAAAAAAGAAATGTGTTACACGACACCCCATAAAAATGGTTTCCTGGAACACTGCCGGCTGGAAGAACAAAAAGGCCAGCCCAGAGATGATTCACTTTCTTGGGGACTTCACTTTGAGCTGGATTGTAGGATCAAAGCCATAGCAAAACTCTCTTTAGAGATATGGTGGATATTAACTTTGGCTACTGAAGAGTATGACGCCATAAAGCCATGAACGTTGTACATAAAAAGTTCCATTTCCATCAGCAAAGTGGACTCATCATTTAGAGCCCTTGAGAAAGACAAATGACATCACTCTAATGAAAACAGCCGGTTTGATCAATGTTTAAGAGAACAATTCCGTTGAGCATCTAGAGGCATACACTAAACCGCTACAGCTTCAGTCTTTAGCACTCTTCCCTAGGAGTCAGCTCCACCGAACAAAAGGGGGGTTGATTCTGAGTAAACCACCTGCAGTTCATTCCCTTAATTCTTCTTCGGTTTGGAGCTTGCACATTACGGTCCTAAGCAGAGTTACACACAAGGCCAGTGGTGGTCAGAGAAGGGTATAACTTTGCTTCAGATTGTACTGTCAGAAACACGACAGTCTGCCATAAAGGAAAACACTGTGAATCTCTGCCCAGCTATGCTTTTATTGCATCCAAACATGAAACATCAAGGTTTCAATCTGCTTTTACAATGCGACTTTGAACGCAGTTCTGGGGTGGGCAAACAGATTCATACGGTATTGCATAAAATATTCCAAAAAAGGGGCCATCTTGACGACTCCTTTATTGTGGACGACCCTTCTCTCCGCACTCCGCCTTCTGAAAAATATCAGTGTTTTGTTTTTATTGGCACTTAAATGTATATTTATTACCCCTTTGATGGAACAGCCAAAAGATGTCTGCTTGTGTGACCCAACAGACGTGCTCCGGCAGATCTGAAGTAGCAATTGGAGAAAATTGCTTTCAATTCTACAACTAGAGCATTTCCAAACAGAGGAGGTGAAATGGGAGAGAAAGTTAATGAGTTTTGTAGCTTTCAGATGAATGCAGGCCAGCTGGAAAAGCTAGAAAATAAAGGAGTGAGGAAGAGTGTCTATATGTGTGTGTGTGTTATTTTGTTTTCCCAGTGGATGGCAGTCACTGTCTTATGGTTATTTTGATTTTGGAACTTTTAATATCTTTTTTGGGTAATTTTTCTCTGGTCAGATTGCAGGCAAAGCTTTAAATGCAGGCGAAAGCTAAGGGATCAAAAAACAGCCAAGGGTGTCTTGACCTTGTCTTCTGTCACTTTCCTCGTCGCCCAGCGTGGGATGATGCACCGTATGAAATTGCTAAAGTTCATAACAAGGTGCATCAAAGCCGGGAAGGGGGAAATCAATGTTTAGTTTTGGCAGTGCTCCAAAATCTCTTGCTAGCAATGAAGGAGGGCTAGAGAAGCAGGAACGGGATCAGAGCACAGCCGAAGGTTATTACCGTGTTTCCCTAAAAATAAGACCTACCCCAAAAATAAGCCCCTAATGCATCTTTTGGTGCAAAAATTAATATAAGACTCTGTCTTATTTTCAGGGAAACATGGTATTTCCTCCCATGATTTTTTTTAACATCTATTGGGTTCATTTTCCCCCTCCCTTTTTCTAAGGAGAGCAGGGCGGTGAACACAATTGTGGCGTCTACATTTTGTCCTCACAACAGCCCTGTGAGATCTATGAGAAAAATGTCAGCCCGGGATCGCACAGCGAGCTCCATGGCAGACTGGGGATTAGAACCCAGCCAGGTCTCTAGCAATTTACACATTATGGAGCACAAAGTTTAGATCCAGGATTCCTACCCAGTTTAGTGTATGAAAGTTAGAGCAGTGTTATGGGCTGCTCTCATTTGTGAAGTAAATGATCTGGATAGTGACTGACAAACATTTGTGGAAGGGGCTTTAGCCCCCATACCCAGACTTGTCACCTCAAATGGTCTTGGAGAGCATTCTTTGGCCCGCTAGGCAACTTCATGTGTATATTTTAATACCATCTGTCTTCCAAGGAGTCTCTTCTCCCTCATTTACTCTTGCAGCAACCCTGGGGAGTAGGTTAGGCTAGGAAATAGTTGAGTCACCCAAGAATCATCAGGTCTGACTGATGGCTTGAGTTCAAGTCTCTCAAGTTCTCTAACCATTACACAACGCTGCCTCTTTTGAGAATCGCCAGTAAGATGAAAAGTGTAGAATTTGGAGTAAGGTAGATGTTGCAGGAGATGTTCCAGAAAGAAAAGAAGAAAGAAGCAAAGAGAATCTTGCTGAGCCTAAAAATCAATGCAGTAAAATTACCCTAGAAGTGGATCATATAGTTCTCTACAGTCAAAAGGAAAAAGGAGAAGAGTTTTGGATTTATACCCCACCTTTCTCTCCTGTAAGGAGACTCAAAATGGCTTACAAACTGCCTCCCTTCCTCTCCCCACAACAGACACCCTGTGAGGTAAGTGGGGCTGAGAGAGTTCTGAAGAAACTGTGACTTGCTCCAGGTCACCAGCAGGCTTCATGTGCAGGAGCGGGGAACCAAATCCGGTTCACCAGATAAGAGTCCACAGCTCATGTGGGGAAACACACCTGATTCTCCACATTAGAGTCAACTGCTCTTAACCACTACACCATTGCTTGGCTTCAGTTGAAACTGGGACATCACTAATTGGATCTGATTGTATCTCTTGAGCTGGGAGACAGGCTTGAGGAGAATTTGGCAGGCACAAGGATTCTGGGGGACGGAAGCTGCTTCAGACAGGTGGCATGAGTTTCAAGGAAAGTTGTAAGCAGAGTTGAGACAAAGCTTCTTCAGGGTTTGCCAGCTGAATGGCGTTTTCCTTGGCACAGAGAACTTTTGTAAATAGGAGGGAAATTGTGTTTTATGAAGGCAATTTCATGGGAAACACAAGCAGATTGCAGAGCTCAGTTTTGCCGGTTTGCAAAATAGCTTTTCTTCCTGGTCCTACAATAAAAGCGGTTCAAAAATGAATTCTGTGTCCAAATCATTTCTGCTTCCTTTCTCACACATCTGCAGCCCCTGAATGTTGCTCTCCTCCAATAGGCACACATTGCCTAAGATCAGAAGCAGGTGTGCTTAGCTAGGCCCCTTCCGCACAGGCAGAATAATGCACTTTCAATCCACTTTCAGTGCACTTTGGGCCTTTCCCCACTTACCTTAAGCCCCGCGCTACTTGAGGAGAGTAGCGCGGGGTCCCCCGGCACTCCCCACGAGAGGGGCGGCGACAGCGCAGCCGCCCCGACGCTGCTGTTGTCACGCCCCCTCAGCGTGAGGCATCCCTGGTGGTCTTTCAAAGCGCGCTTTTTGATGACCCCGCTCAGAGCGCAGGGTCATGGGGACGCCCGGGTGCGTGCCAGGGGTGTCGCGCGCTGGGAATTGCGGGCAGCAACTCTCGGAAAAAGGTAAGTGGGAAAAGGGCCTTTGAAGCTGGATTGTACTGTGCGGAAGAGCAAAATCCACTTGCAAATGTAACCCCCATGCCCAGAATGGGTTGAAACAGTAAGGGGGTGGAGACTCAGAGCAGCAGAAAGGCTGCAGAGCTCTTTGGAGAAGACAAGGCTACCAGACTCGGACCTTGATTTCCATAAGCCCTTAACACCTTGTTAAGGTAAACTGCAACATTATTGGGAACTACTGGGAAGGTAGTTGTTTGTTTTTGCTATGTTGTAAATGTTGGAGTTTACTGTTTCAGGGTTTCTTTTTGTGGTTGTAATGGGTGAGAGTTCTCCTGGAAACCTTCATCATGTTGCATCCTGTTCATCAAGCCCTTGGAGTCTTCAGGAGCCAACCCACTTGCAAAGAAGAATTGGACTTGGCAGTATCAGTAGACTGTAACTAGAAGGACTTGAAATGCAACCTGAACAGGACCTTGAATTGAAATGTTAAATGTTGATGTTTAATGTTATTTGTAAAGAGAAGTAAACTGTTTTGTTTAAATTTGGCTCTTTGCAACTCCTTCCAAGTACTGCCCCACAGAACCCACAAGCTGAGGTTACACAAACAATTGTGAAAGTGGACTGAAAGTGCATTATCCTGCATGTGAGGAAGGGGCCCTAGTGATCCATGAAGGGCTGAATTATTAAGTGGATGTGTTTTTATAGCCCTCCCAGAAGTACCTAACCTGATAACCTTTCTAGAAATCCAGAAGGACATTTTTATATCAGATCAGGGAAATTCCTAGAATCATAGTACTGGAAGGGGTCATACAGACCAACAGTCCAACCCCCTGGTCAATGCAGGATCAGCCTGAGGCATTCCGTACACGTGTTTTTCCAGCCTCTGCTTGAAGCCTGCCAGAAAGGGGAAACTCACCACTCCCCACACAACTCACAACTCCCCAAACAACTCACTCCCCACACCCTCAGCAGGCACCTTGTGAGGTTTAAGTGAGGCTGAGAGAATTCAGAGAGAACTGTGACTGGCCCAAGAGCACCCAGCAGACCTCAGGTGGATGAGTGGGGAATCAAGGCCAGATCTCCAGATTCGAGTCTACCCTCCTTAACCACTACGCACCCTCACAACTCAAGCAGCAGAGCGGGGAATCAAACCCGGTTCCTCCAGATTAGAGCACACCTGCTCAAAGTGCTGTGGAGCAGGGGCTGTGGTTTAGTGGAAGAATGTGCACTTGCGATGCATAAAGTCACAGGATCAACCCTCGGCATCTCCAGATAAAAAGGACTAGGCAGTAGGGGATGGGAAAGATCTCAGCCTGCAACTCTGGAGAGCCACAGCCAGTCTGAGTAGACAGTGGTCGTTTCCCCACTTACCATCTGCTGCGCGCTACTCTCGCCAAGTAGCGCAGGGTCCCACAGCACTCCCCACTACAGGGGCGGCGACAACGCAGCCGCCCTGACGCTGCTGCTCTCACGCCCCCTCAGCGCACGTCATTCCTGGCGCTCTTCAAAACGGCGCCTTTTGATGACTCTGCGCAGGGTCGTGGGGAAGCCCGGGAGCGCGCCAGAAATGACGCGCGCTGAGAGTAGCGCGCAGCAAATGGTGGTCGAGGTAAGTGGGGAAACGACCAGTGAACCAATGGTCAGATTCAGTATCAGGCAACTTCCTGTATTCATGGGGGTTCAAACTGGGTGGTGAGAGTTCTGGAGGCGAGCTATTCCCTCTTCTTACCTTTCATTGTTCTCAAAGTTCTGACTGTTTGGCCAGAATAGTTTGGTTTTATCTTTTCAATCTTGACTTGACCTTCTCAGACAAGGGAGAGATCGTGGGCTGATTCAGCCGGAAGCCCCCGTTCCGACTCGTCCTGCGGTATGAACTGGCCCTCTTGGGGATCGTTTCCATTTGAACTAATCTCCTGCCTTGGGTAAGCCTTCTAAATGTTTATCCTGCCATTGTGGGCTCCCAAGTAGCAGATAATAAAATGCATTAAAAGCATGACCAGATTTGTAATCTTGCAGGCCGTAGGGGTACAATTACTCCATCGAACCTGATGATGCTTAAAAGGCAAGGCCATAAATTCAACATTCAAATAGAAGACAATTCAAGATTGAATTAGCCATCACGTATGCTTTCAAATTTGCTAGTTTTGATGGGAAAGATTTACTTTTGAACAAGAAGAGGAGGAGAAAGAGGAAATGGACAGTATTGTCATGCCCCTTTGTCATGAAGGAGTCTGTTTGGGATACTTGGTTAAAAGCGAAGACGTTGGAGACCTGGGTTCCAAATGCCATGTGATTGTAAAGGATTCGTTGGGGAAGTTCCCTCGGAGCCAGCCAGTCTCTGCAGCTTTTTCTTAATGCACAACAAAAATATAAGAAACATTTTAAAGCAAGAGAAATAAAATGTTTCCTCCAGGAGTTCCACACGGTTTTCTCCAAAAAAAACCATTTTAGCGAAAACATTTCTATTTCCTGTAGCTCAAACCGTTTTATTTGGATCCAGTTATTTAGTGACCTTTTTTTTCTGAAATGTTTTTAAAATGTTTCCTCCTTGCCTGTGTGAAGAAACAGGAAAGGCTTTATTTCTCCCACTCTTTCCACACGCATCACCTAAAACGTTTGTAAAATGTTTGCAATTCTCCCACACTCCCCCATTTTATGTATCCTCAGCTACTTGAAACGATTCCTGGCCTCCATTTTGTGATTTTTCCGCTGTTTTTTAGTTCTGTGTTGAAATTGATGCTTCACCGCTTCACAACCTCACGCTGCATTCGATATTCCTCATATACTTGATACTTCAAAGACCCCTTCCGCACACACAGACTAATGCACATTCAATCCGTTTCCACAATTGTTTGAAAGTGGATTCTGCTATTCGGCACAGTAAAATCCAGCTTCAAAGTACATTAACAGTGGATTGAAAGTGCATAATTCTGCATGTGTGGAAGGGGCCAAAGATTGCAACCTCAAACAAAAGAACAAATAGAGAAATGCTGCAAATAAACATGCAAGGGGCAACTGAAAACAGAGCTCAGAAAACGGAGATGAGAAGGAAGTTCAGGGAAGCAGAGAAGCATGGGAAATGTAGTCTGTAGATCACACAGCAACTGGAGACATTTTTCAAAACGATTCTCCAGTGGTTATTGCCGCACTCTGTGTATGCTCAGTTGCGCCTACGCTGTCAACTCGTGTCAACTTCATGTGCTTATTTTAATACCATCTATCTTCCAAGGAGTCTCTTCTCCCTCATTTACTCTTGCAGCTACCCTGGGGAGTAGGCTAGGCTAGGAAATAGTTGAGTCACCCAAGAATCGTCAGGTCTGACTGAGGGCTTGAGTTCAAGCCTCTCAGTTTAAAGTCCAGTTCTCTAACCATTACACAATGCTGCCTCTTTTGGTCGCAAGATGGTAAATTTGGAGTGGTAGTGTTGCAGGAGATGTTCAGAAAAAGAAAAGCAAAAGTCTTGCTGAGCCTAAAAACCAGTAAGTACCTAAGTGGATCATGTAGCCTTCTACAGTCAAAAGGAAAAAGGGGAAGAGTTTTGGATTTATACCCCACCTTTCTCTCCTGTAAGGAGACTCAAAATGGCTTACAAACTGCCTCCCTTCCTCTCCCCACAACAGACACCCTGTGAGGTAAGTGGGGCTGAGAGAGTTCTGAAGAAACTGTGACTTGCTCCAGGTCACCAGCAGGCTTCATGTGCAGGAGCGGGGAACCAAATCCGGTTCACCAGATAAGAGTCCACAGCTCATGTGGGGAAACACACCTGATTCCTGGCACATTAGAGTCAAACTGCTTCCTTAACCACTACAATCTCTCATTGCTTGGCTTCAGGCTTGAAACTGGGACATCACTAATTGATCTGATTGTATCTCTTGAGCTGTAGACAGGCTTGAGGAGAATTTGGCAAAGCGCTGATTCTGTGGACGGAAGCTGCTTCGGTGACAGGGTGGCATGAGTTTCAAGGAAAGTTGTAAGCAGAGTTGAGAAAAAAGCTTCTTCAGGGCTTGCCAGCTGAATGGCTGCCCTTTGCACAGAGAACTTTTGTAAAATAGGAGGAAATTGTGTTTTATGAAGGCAATTTCAGGGAAACACAAAGCAGATTGCAGAGCTCAGTTTTGCCGGTTTGCAAAATAGCTTCTCTTCCTGGTCCTATACAATAAAAAAGCGGTTCTAAAATGAATTCTGTGTCCAAATCATTTCTGCTTCCTTTTCTCACACATCTGCAGCCCCTGAATATTGCTCTCCTCCAATAGGCAATAATATTGCCTAAGATCAGAAGCTTTTCAGGTGGTGCTTAGCTAGGCCCCTCCTTCCATTGCTGACAAGGCAGAATAATGCACCTTCAATCCACTTTCAGGTGCACTTTTGGCCTTTCCCCACTTACCTTAAGCCCCTCTCGCTACTTGAGGGAGAAAGTAGCTGGGTCCCCAACACTCGGCACCCTTAATTTTGGTGAGGGCGGCGCCAGCGCAGCCTTGGCCTCGACGCTGATGCTGTCACGCCCCCCCTCAGCGTGAGGCATCCCTGGTGGCGTCCTTCAAAGCTGGGCTTTGATGACCCTCACCAGAGCCGCATGGGTCATGGGGGGGACGCCTCGAATTGCGTGCCAGGAAGTGCTCCATAAGGCTGGGAATTAGCGAGGCAGCAACTCCTCGGAAAAAAAAAAGGTAAAAGGTGGGAAAAGGAGCCTTTGAAGCTGGATTTGTACTTGTCGCGGAAGAAACCAGTTGTTGTAATCCACTTCTGCAAAATGTAACTCCCCCCATGCCCAGAATGGGGCTGAAACAGTAAGGGGTGGAGACTCAGAGCAGCAGAAAGGGCTGCAGAGCTCTTTGGAGAAGACAAGGCTTACCAGACTCAGACCATGTGATTTCCACTAAAGCCCTTAACACCTTGTTAAGGTAAAGCTGCAACATTATTAGGGAACTACTGGGAAGGTAGTTGTTTGTTTTGCTATGTTGTAAATGTTGGAGCTCTTATTGTTTTCAGGGTTTCTTTTTTGTGGTTGTAATACCGGGTGAGGGAGTTCTCCTGAAACCTTCATCATGTAAGGTGACCATCCTGTTCACATGTCAAGCCCTTTGGAGTCTTCTTGGTGGAGCCAACCCACTCCTTGCAAAGAAGAATTGGACTTGGCAGTATCAGTAGACTGTAACTAGAAGGACTTCTGAAATGCAACCTGAAACAGGACCTTGAATTCGAAATGTTAAAATGTTGATGTTTAATGTTATTTGTAAAGAGAAGTAAACTGTCTTTGTTTAAAATTGGTTCTTTGCAACTCCTTCCAAGTACTGCCCCACAGAACCCACAAGCTGAGGTTACACAAACAATTGTGAAAGTGGACTGAAAGTGCATTATTATCCTGCATGTGAGGAAGGGGCCCTGAAGGTGATCCATGAAGGGGCTGAGATTACATTAAGTGGATGTGTTTTTATAGCCCTCCAGAAGTACCTAACCTGATAAACCTTTCTAGAAATCCAGAAGGACATTTTTTTATATCAGATCAGGGAAATTCCTGGGAATCATATATAGTACTGGAAGGGGTCATACAGACCAACAGTCCAACCCCCCCTGGTCAATGCAGTGATCAGCCTGAGGCATCTCCCATGCAGACACTGTTTTTTCCAGCCCCTGCTTGAAGCCTGCCAGAAAGGGAAACTCACCACTCCCCACACAACTCACAACTCCCCAAACAACTTCACTCCCCACACCCCTCAGCAGGTACCCGTGAGGTTTAAGTGAGGCTGAGAGAATTCAGAGAGAACTGTGACTGGCCCAAGAGCACCCAGCAGACTTCAGGTGGATGAGTGGGGAATCAAGGCCAGATCTCCAGATTCGAGTCTACCCTCCTTAACCACTCACGCACTTCACAACTCAAGCAGCAGAGCCGGGAATCAAACCCGTTCCTCCAGATTAGAGCACACCTGCTCAAAGTGCTGTGGAGCAGGGGCTGTGGTTTAGTGGAGAATGCACTCCTGGCGATGCATAAAGTCACAGGATCAACCCTCGGCATCTCCAGATAAAAGGACTAGGCAGTAGGGGATGAAAGATCTCAGCCTGCAACTCTGGAGAGCCACAGCCAGTCTGAGAGACAGTGGTAGCTTCCCCACTTACATTCGCTGCGCCGCTACTCGCCAAGTAGCTTTAGGGTCCCACACAGCACTTCACTACAGGGCGGCGCATACCTGGTCGCTTCTGACGCTGTTGCCTCACGCCAGCGACGCCATTCCTGCGGGCGCCTTTCAAAACGGGCGCTTCTTTGATGACTCTGGCGCAGGGTCGGGAAGCCCGAGCGCTAGAAATGACGCTACGCTGAGAGAAGCGCAGGCAAATGGTGGTCGAGGTAAGTGGGGAAACGACCAGTGAACCAATGGTCAGATTCAGTATCAGGCAACTTCCTGTATTCATGGGGGTTCAAACTGGGTGGTGAGAGTTCTGGAGGCGAGCTATTCCCTCTTCTTACCTTTCATTGTTCTCAAAGTTCTGACTGTTTGGCCAGAATAGTTTGGTTTTATCTTTTCAATCTTGACTTGACCTTCTCAGACAAGGGAGAGATCGTGGGCTGATTCAGCCGGAAGCCCCCGTTCCGACTCGTCCTGCGGTATGAACTGGCCCTCTTGGGGATCGTTTCCATTTGAACAACTCTGCTTGGGTCGCCTTCATCTGCCATTAGGCTCCCAATGAATAAATGCATTAAGCATGACCAGATTTGTAACTGCAGACGTAAGGTACAATTACTCATCGAACCTGATGCTTAAAAAGGCAATAAATTCAACATTCAAATAAGACCAAGATGAATTGCCCATCACGATGCTTTAAATTTGCTGTTTGATGGGAAAGATTTTTGAACAGAAGAGAGGAGAGGAAATGGACAGTATTGTCATGCCCTTGTCATGAGGTCTGTTGGGATAACGGTTAAAACGAAGACGTTGGAGACCTGGGTTCAAATGCCATGTGATTGTAAAGTTCGTTGGGGATTCCTCAGGCCAGTCTCTGGCTTTTTCTGCACAACAAAAATGAAACATTTTAAAGCAAGAAAATAAAATGTTTCCTCCAGGAGTTCCACACGGTTTTCTCCAAAAAAACCATTTTGAAAACATTTTATTTCCAGCTCAAACCGTTTTATTTGGATCCAGTTATTTAGTGACCTTTTTTTTCTGAAATGTTTTTAAAATGTTTCCTCCTTGCCTGTGTGAAGAAACAGGAAAGGCTTTATTTCTCCCACTCTTTCCACACGCATCACCTAAAACGTTTGTAAAATGTTTGCAATTCTCCCACACTCCCCCATTTTATTTATCCTCAGCTACTTGAAACGATTCCTGGCCTCCATTTTGTGATTTTTCCGCTGTTTTTTAGTTCTGTGTTGAAATTGATGCTTCACCGCTTCTCAGCCTCACGCTGCATTCGATATTCCTCATATACTTGATACTTCAAAGACCCCTTCCGCACACACAGACTAATGCACATTCAATCCGTTTCCACAATTGTTTGAAAGTGGATTCTGCTATTCGGCACAGTAAAATCCAGCTTCAAAGTGCATTAACAGTGGATTGAAAGTGCATAATTCTGCATGTGTGGAAGGGGCCAAAGATTGCAACCTCAAACAAAAGAACAAATAGAGAAATGCTGCAAATAAACATGCAAGGGGCAACTGAAAACAGAGCTCAGAAAACGGAGATGAGAAGGAAGTTCAGGGAAGCAGAGAAGCATGGGAAATGTAGTCTGTAGATCACACAGCAACTGGAGACATTTTTCAAAACGTTTCAGCCAGAGAATCGTTTTAAAAGGGACTTAAATTTAAAATGTTTTGAGACTGGAGATAAAATGCTTTGGGGTAAAAACACTCCATGGAGGAAACGTTTTATTTTCTGCCTCAAAACAGGTTGAATGAAATGTGTGGAATTGAGAAGATCTTTTCCCATCACTCCTTTACTTTTCGTTATTTTTCTGCCTTTTTGATTAAAGGGTGGGGAAAATTCACTCAAAGGTATATGAATCAGCACTGGAATTCTTTATTTCACTGCACTGAGATGGGGTGGATGGCGATGCCTCAAGACGTGGAAGAAAAATGAGTCCTAATTAAGGTTCTTAGACCGTTTAACGAACAGTGGGGGGGGGGAGAAGAGGAGTAATAGGTTGAATCTTTTTTTAAAAAAACAAACATTTAAACGGCATCTTTCAAACAAGGCCCTGTAGCAAAAGCTTTTAAGAAAATCTGTAAAACAGCAACAAGGAATAATTGAAAACACTGGTTTCTACAAGAACAAGCCTTTGCAAATTAAAGGATTAAAGAAGAGGAATCTCTGCTTCGGGTTGCTTGAAACCTCGCGCATAGATTGGTAGACTCTGGTGGATTTGCTAGCAGGAAAATGTAACTGTTTACAATTAGCCAGGCTATTTAGAAATGTGTTAGTCAGCTCTTAATTAATTAGCTTAGGCTTGGATCCTCAGGGCCCTTTCCTGGGAGTAATATCCATTGAATAATATGAGATCTAGACTTCCTAGGCTTGCTGTTAAAATATCTTAAAAGGGCAGTGCACAGAGAGACTTTCCACAAGCTCAATCCTCATAAGGAAAGGTGCTTATAAATAAAGTAAATTGTCATTTATTTTGTATATATACACGTATGTATATGTGTGTGAATAGACATTTCCACGAAAATCTCCTCAAACATTTGTTAAATGGTTGTTGTGGGCTTTCCAGATTGTGTAGCCGTGGTCTGGTAGATCTTGTTCCTAACGTTTCGCATGCATCTGTGAGATTACATCGTCAGAGAGAAATGATACACCTCTGAAGATGCCAGCCACAGATGCAGGCGAAACGTTAGGAACAAGATCTACCAGACCACAGCCACGCAGCCCAGAAAGCCCACAACAACCCGTTGAGTCCAGCCGTGTAAACCTTTGACAATACATTTGTAAAATGTTTGAAAAACATCTTTCAACCCCTCCCCTTTTTGGTTGTGGTGAGTTTTCCGGGCTGTGTGGCCGTGGTCTGGTAGATCTTGTTTTGCCTGCATCTGTGGCTGGCATCTTCAGAGGTGTATCACAGAAGTGATTTCCTCACTGGCGATTAATCCTGGGATAGTCACCCGAAATATCTGGGTTCCCTTGAGATCTCCTCACAGCCAAACCGTGGAACACAGATCAGTCCCGTTTCTGGCACTACCCCCACCCCCTATCACGAGATTTTCCTGGACCTGCTTGCATATGCACCTTTTTGAAAAGACACTCCAATGGGAGCTAATAGGAAATGGGGCTACACATTTGAGGGTCCATAACTTTGGCCCCTATGAACAAAATTTCACCAAAACTGGGTGGCACTAGGAGAGTCTCCTACTGATACCACCCAGGTTTTGTGAAGTTTGGTCCAGGGGGTCCAAAGCTATGGACTCTCAAAGGGGGTGCCCCCATCCCCCATTGTTTCCAATGGGAGTTAATAGGAGATGGGGGCTACACATTTGAGGGTCCATAACTTTGGCCCCCATGAACCAAAACAGTGATCAAGTGTAGAGCAGCCTTTTTAAAATTCTATTTGCTCGGGGTAAAGAATTTTTCCATCATTGATCCAGGTACAAAGCCTATTTAACAGATGTATGGCATACAAGCAGGTCCATGAACCAAAGTTCACCACACCTGGGTGGTATCAACAGGGGGGTCTCCTAAAGATACTCTGAAATTTTGGTGCTGCTAGCTTAACAATTGCACCCCTGACAGCAGGCACCCTCCCCACCCCCCACCCCCCACCCCCCAAGGGGCAGGCCTAGACGTCTTCACTAGAAACGTGCTGAAGTGAGAATGTTGGAACCTGGATGAAAAGGTGCCGATTCATTTGAAACTTGGTTGCATCTAGATTACATTTTCAGGGGGAATTCATCCTGTATGTGCAGAAGGGGCCTTAGAAATATATGTTGGGGTGGATCCTATCCTAATCCCACCACTCAATATGGAGAAGTTTGTTTACTTACTTATTCACTAAAATATTTCTACTCCACCTTGCTCAAGTTTGAGGGCTTCCTCCAAATTAAGCAGCTTCTCTGTTGGAAGAAGAAGCACTTAAGTTGAAGAAAGTCTTCTCAGACTGGATGACGGCTACTTGGATCCGCCCTGCTTCATTATTATGGGGTAAGTTGGACGCAAAGAACCAGAAAGTGCCTCCCAAATAAAGCAGTGCATGTTTGATTCACAAGAGGCAGACTGAAATGGGGATTTGGGGGTCAAAATGACAGGAGTAAGAAATTCAAAAACAAGAAATTCAAAAATCACACCTAGCCAAAATGATGGCAGATTCATGCATCCCAAAACATAAGGTCATAGGACCTGACTGCGTTTTCCAGATGTTCAGAACTGGGACCATTCCATCAGCCCCTACCAGCATGGCCAATTGGCCATGCTGACAGAGGCTGATGGGAATTGTAGTTCCTGAACATCTGGAGAGCCGCAGGTTCCCTACCCCTGAACATAAGAAAGAGCCTGCTGGATCAGACCAGAGTCCATCTAGTCCAGCTCTCTGCTACTTGCAGTGGCCCACCAGGTGTCTTTGGAAGCTCACATGCAGGATGTGAAAGCAATGGCCTTCTGTGGCTGTTGCTCCCAAGCACCTGGTCTGTTAAGGCATTTGCAATCTCAGATCAAAGAGGATCAAGATTGGTAGCCATAAAACAAAACATGAGTCCTGTTCATGTGGTAAATGAACATATGTACATCCTGGCTGTATGTGCACACATTTGTTTATAAGAAGCAAATGTGCATTCATGAATGAAACTGGGGACCAGTATCTGGATGAACATGGGGTTAAAAATCTGCCCAATGGTTCAGAGTTGTACGCTGCAGTACTGCAGTCAAGCATTTTTTACAACCTGAGTTTGGTCCTGATGGAAGTCAGTTTCAGGTAGCTGACTCAAGGTTGACTCAGCATTCCATCCCTCCAAGGTTGTAAAATGAGTATCCAGCTTGCTGTGGGTAAAGTGTAGCTGACTGGGGAAGACAATGGCAAACCAATCCACGAACATAGACTGATGTCACCCCCATGGATCAGTAATGACCCGGTGCTTGCACACAGGACTAACTTTTTACCTGCCTAAAAAATCACACATACAACTGTGCATGCACTGATTTTATCATGAGAATTACTCAATTCGCCTACAAAGAAAAATCAAGTGTACACTTTAAAGAGAGCAGCAGTGGCGTAGTGACTAAGAGCAGGTGCACTCTGATCTGGAGGAACCGGGTTTGATTCCCAGCTCTGCCACTTGAGTTGTGGAGGCTTATCTGGGGAATTCAGATTAGACTGTGCACTCCCACACACGCCAGCTGGGTGACCTTGGGCTAGTCACAGCTTTTCGGAGCTCTCTCAGCCCTACCTAACACTTCACAGGGTGTGTTTAGAGCAGGGGGGAAGGGCAAGGAGATTGTAAGCCCCTTTGAGTCTCCTATAGGAGAGAAAGGGGGGATATAAATCCAAACTACTACTACTACTACTACTACTACTACTACTACTACTACTACTACTACTACTACTCTTCTTCTTCTTCTTCTTCTTCTTCTTCTTCTTCTTCTTCTTCTTCTTCTTCTTCTTCTTCTTCTTCTTCTTCTACTAAATGGATTGAACATCCGCTCACTGTAACTAGGGCAGTGGTGGGATTCAGCCGGTTCGCACCACTTCGGCAGAACCGGTTGCTAAAATGGTGCTTGGAAACAACCAGTTGTTAAATTATTTTGATCCCACTATTGAGCTAGGGCTACGTTGTTTCCTGTTTGCAAGGCTGACACTGCAATCTGATGCACAGTAGCTGCCCATTGAAATCAATAGGCTTAAATTAGAATTAGTGCCTGGGATTGCACTGTAAATCTTCGAGTCACATAATAATGTGTTTGATGGACAGTGTGGAGGCATCAAAATAATTTGTTGCACTTACAAACTGCTGTTATTTTGTAAAGCTACAAAACATTCAGTGTTTAAACAGATCTTTGAAAAGCATCTTATAGACTCACAAACAGAGCTCTGTAAACATGTGCTTCTTGAGAATGAAAGAGTAAAGGAAAAAATCCCTCACTGTTGAAAATATAGAACTCTGGGAACAATTTTTATTGTTCAGGTATGCTGCATTCTGTCCTTTAAAAAAAAAAACCCCAAATTTTATTCCACTATCTGTAAAAATCAGTCTTATTGCTATCAGGAATGGTCAGCATGCGGACGGGTGATGATAGCAGTGATCTTGTGTCCTGATAATTTACTTCTTCTGCAATTTTTCTCGGCAGCATCTCTTTGCCTTACTTTTATTTTTAATTGAGAGAATTTCCAGATCACAGAAGGTTTGGAACTTCTTTCCTTGTCTGGAATTTATTTGAAATGCCCACCTGTGCCCAAGGATTACAGTAGGGCTCTCTCTCTCTCTCTCTCTGTGGTTTTTATTGAGCCCATCCTGTCATGTTCATTAGTAAAACATCACAGAAAAAAGAATCTACAAGTGTATCAATAAAGTCATAGACTCATAGGCTGTTTCCGCATGGGCGGAATACAGCGACCCAGGGATGCTAAAAACAGCGTCCCTGTGGAGGGGCTTGCACGGCCGCTGCTGCTGCGCGAAGCCGCTGTTTCCGAACCTCGTTCCCTGCCATGCGAATGGCAGCAGCTGGAAGGCGCCATCCCCCCTTTCCCGAATGCCTTCCCTTCCCTCCGACCTTCTGGCACGTTGTCCAGGCCTGGGGACACACACCCCTGCCCTGCGACTCCAGAGCTGTCATGCAGGGCAGAGGGTGTGTCCCCTGGCCTGGGCGATGCGCCAGAAGGTCGGAGGGAAGGGAAGGCGTTCGGGCGACAGCGCAACACTGCGCCGTCTTCCCTGCCCCTACCGGGCACCCCCCGAGCATGGCCATGTGGAACAGCCATAGAGTTGGAAGAGGCCACAAGGGCCATCCAGTCCAACCCCCTACTGTGTGTTCCTGCATGGCAGGGTGTTGGACTGGATGGCCCTTCCAACTCTATGATTACAAACATATAAATAGTTACAAGTATATCATAGCCTTTTTTTGGTGGGAGCCAAGGTAGACATTTTTTCAATACACACTGTTTGCGAACGAACAGGAGATGAAAAATGCAGATGAATCAAACGTTTTAGCACACTTCTGTAAATACTGAGAAGTAGGAGCAATTGAGCAATGGGGAATTCTTGGTGCATCAGTTCTGCTTCAGAATTAAGTCCAGATTATTCAAAATTCCAAACTCCAGAGGGAATTTGTTGTGCAAAAAATTTTTTAACAAAAAATCCCTAATTGTGATCCATTTCTTTCCAAATGGAGGAGGATATCTTCTTGGCCAGAAAGACAGAAAGTAGAATTCAGAGGCAATGGTCCTTTCAGTACTTACATCAGTTGGCTTCCTTTTGGAGGACAGAATGTTGCAGACTTAATGACATTTTTGCAGTGTTTTATTCATTTACAATATATATTATAGAGAACAGGTCCAGAGGCAGAGGGGCATCTCCTTCAGGGCAGCAGATTCCTAGATCAGAGTGAGAAAGAGAGAGAGCAAGAGAACTGTCTGCTTCTGTTTGGCCATTTATGCACAAGTGGTCTCCTCTACAGTAAGTCTTGATTCCCTTTGGGGAAATCTCCCTGTAACGCACAGACTTTTTCCCTCCCCTGCATTCACTGACTCAAAGGACGAAGCTCTGCGGCTTTGAAATGCTGGGAAAGCTCCACCAAAACTGAAGGCAAGTAGTGCATGTTTTACCTTCCGTGGGTCTTCTAGCTCTTCCCAGCCATCTCCCCCCAGCAGGAACTCCGATGGGGAGCGAATCAGGAAGTGTGAGGGCAGATCTGCGGGGCTGCTGGCTGCTTCATTTGCCCGGAAAGTAGCGGGAAACTCCATTTTGAAGTTCACAGTTGTGCTGAAGGAGATGGGTGAAAAATAGGCCTTTGTCTTCCTGCACATACCTATTTCCTCCCCGTAGCGACCAGGGAGGTCACCTTATCCAAGCTGTAATGAGTTGGATCCAGTGATGCATGAGCAAAGAGGAAACTCCTACTGGACCCAGTTCCGCTCACACAAGCAGTAGCGCAACTGCAGGGACCCGGAACACTGTAATAGAATTTCTAATGAAACAACAGTGCGCCTACAGAGCAACGGAATGCAGAGCAGATAGTTTGCATGATTTCATTTAATTTGGTTTTGACATTGTGTCAAAAACAACACCTTGAAAAAAATGTCTTGCGCACGTGGAGACAGAGAGTGGGGGATAGTCAGCATGGTGTAGAAGCTAAGAGCAGTGGACTCTAACCTGGAGAAGTCAGTTGATTCCCCATACCTCCATAGGAGTGGCAGACTCTTACCTGGAGAACTGGATTTATTTCCCCAGTCCTACTGTTAGGCACAGGGCAGGGCCCTGTGCTCAGAGCTAAGGCTCTGTCCGGTTACTCACAAATAACCATCCATAAGCTTCTTCAGTGTTCAGAGTTTTATTGTTTCAATTCTGCGCAGAAGAGGGAACTCTCCTATGTTAGCAACAGGGAGGAGGTTCGAAGCGCTGCCGCCTGTGTAACATAATTTATAGTTACAAAAAACATACCTCCCCGCTTCTTGCTCATTGGGTTGAGTCAAGTAAACGTACTGCAGACCTTGGCTCTTCATCTTACATCCCACCTCTTACCACACCTTTCCATCTCATATTTTTTAATGTAACTAGAGTCTAAAAACACCTCATGTACAAAGTTTCTATAGCAATCAAGTCTTCTGCTAACCCTTATCTATTTTGTGAACATCTTGCTAGCTAATCTCTACTGAGAGGCCCCGTTCCTTTCAACTTAGAGCTAGTGTCAGGCTGCTCCTTGGCACCCCTTCGCATTCCTCTGTGTTTACCTGATTTTCAGCAAACTCAATTCCAAGCCTCATCAGGGATGTTAGCTAAGATGATTTTATATAACATGCTCCACCCTTTTGTGCAGGCTACTATATGTGTATATATATATGTGCAGGCTACTATATGTGTGTGTATATATATATATAAGTGGCTTAAAACACTGTGAACTATATATGTGTACATATCACTACATCCCTGCTGGGCCAGTCATATTTCTCTCAGAGCTCTCTCACCCCCACCTACCACACAAGGTGTCTGTTGTGGGAAGAGGAAAGGAAAGAAGCTTATAAGCTCATTTGAGTCTGCTTACAGGAGAGAAAGGCACGGTATAAATCCAGACTCGTCTTCGTCTTCCAATTGCTTTTTGTACAGGAGGTGAAACTGTGCATGATCCAGTTTTCCACTCAACATTGTATTCATTTCCTCCTCTGACCAGGATGTATCTTTATTTCATGTTTGCCACTGCCTTGGCAGTACATGGAAGTGTTTGAAATCAGGCCTGCTGAGGTATTTTAAGCATTTTTTTTTTTTGGCTCAGGGTGGTGCCTAATGCATAAAAATGCCGGGCGTGAGAGGAAAACGTTAGGAACCGCAATAGTAATATTCATGTCCAGGGTGTTCATTTGTAGTGAGACCCTGATGTGCAGGGCTGGCTATTGTAATAATTATTCATATTAAATATCAGGAGGCCGGAAACTTCCCCAGCTGAGATGATGATTGTGCTCAAAGACAGATAAACACCTTGCAAGAGGTAATCACAGTTCCAAGGGGAAAATAAAGTGAAAATGTGAAAGGCACGAGAGAAAATTATAGAATGGGGAAGGAGATGGGAAGTGAGGAACTCAAGGTCATTGATTTTCTGTCGCATAACTAGAATTTGAACATCAGTTTATACAGACCCATAGATAATATAATACTAGGTCTTCATTCAGAAGGCTGCTGTCTTTTCCTCTTCCTCTTTTTTGTTTCTTACTGGAGGTCACTGTTTGCTGTAGGAACGCCTGCTCTGGGTTGGGAAATACCTGGGCCCGTTCTGCAGAGGCCTGCGCAGTGGCAGCACACCAGCATATACAGTGGTGGGATCCAAAAATTTTAGTAACAGGTTCCCATGGTGGTGGGATTCAAACAGTGGCGTAGTGCCAATGGGGCTGGGTGGGACACAACGGGGGCGTGGCCAGGCATTCTGGGGCGGGGCATTAATAATTTCTCTGTTACTGTAAAAAACTCTTACTGTAAAAAAAAAGTTCCTAATTTCTAGCTGGTATCTTTCTGTCCATAATTTAAACTCATTATAGCAAGTCCTATCGCCTACTGCCAACAGAAACAACTACTTCTCCTCTAATTGACTGCCTGTCAAATACTTAATACTTTCAAATACTTAATTTTGTTTCTAGAAACCAAAAGAAGGATACTTTCCTTAAACCAGGAACTTTACCATATTTCTAAAACAGGTTTTTAAAACAGCCCAACAGGGAGAATTATCCCGTTTTCTACCTTCGCTAACCAGCCACATAGGAAACAACAGGACTTTATGATTTTTGGACCGAATGGAATTTCTAACGGAAAAGCAGACCCAATTAGTAACCCTCTCTCGGCACACACAAATAATTAGTAACCCACTCTCGGGAACTGGTGAGAACCTGCTGGATCCCACCTCTGGGCATATATGATGTGGATGGAGCCCTGGGATCATTCACACGCTCCTGTGCGGGTGGGCCCGGAGATGCCCAGCCCATGGAGGTGCCTTCGCATGGAGGTGCCTCCCTTCTGTTCGTAAACTTACCTTCTCTTCCCTGTGGAGCTGTGCAGGGACGAGGGGACATGCCCCCATGGCCATGGCAACGTCTCGGGGGTCAGAGGGCAGGAGGCGTGTCCCCTTGCCCCTGCGGAGCTGTGCAGGGAAGAGAAGGTAAGTTGGCAAACAAAATGGAGGCGCCAAAAAGCGGCACCTCCCTGGTGCCATTCGCTCGGCACCAGGTTCAAAATGATGTTATAGAAAAGACTCGCTCATTGAGAGAGTTTCAAGAACAGCATTTCCCTGGCAGTTGGAAGGGGAACGCACGAAGCTGCCTCATTGCAGAGGTAGTAGGTGTGCAAACTGCGCCTGTGGAACAATGTTTTTGCTGTTCCGGGGCGCTGTTTTTGGCCCATGCGGAGTGGACCCTGGAGCTTTTGGAGGTCAAGCCTGGGGATGGCAGGGTTAGGGGTACGGGAGAGACCTCAGCAGGGTGTAATGTCTTACACCTTACCCTTCAAAGCAGCCATTTTCTCCAGGGGAACAGATCTTGGTCATTTGGAGATCAATAGCAATAGTTGGAAATCGCCAGGTGCCACCTGGAGGGTGGCAACCCAAGATTGCTGTGAATGGGTTTTGGCTAAAGTGACACCAGATGGGAACAACAAAAAAGAAAGTTAATTTTTCTTTGTGACTGGGGATGTTTCCTCTGTGGGAGCTAGGCTTCCCCTGCCTTGAGAACAGATGAAATGGTGTCTATGGCAGGCATGGTCACTCACAAAATGGCTGCCATGGGAGATGGGGCCTGTCTCCATATCTTGCAAGGTTCTGAGTCAAAAATGTTCCTATGATGGAGGTATCATCATAAGGGCTCCCTGCAGACACAGCATTAGATCTTGAGTCAATTTTGACATTCTTTTTTCAGGCCAGTGCTTTCTCCATCTCAGAAGTAGATTCTCTGAAAAGTGCAGCTGTTTTTTGATTGCCCTTTCTGTTTCCTTTTCCTCTGGAGGTATTCTCAAGCAGACAGACATCTCCAAAAGGGAAACTGTGGCTCTTAGATTGCTTGGTACTTTTTGTTGAGTTGTCTGACCCGTTGGCTCCTCCCTTCAGAGGCATAGCTAGGGAAAATGGAGCCTGGGACAAAATCTGAGTTTTACAGGGGGCCCCCACGACCAGACAACATTTTTTGCACCATGTCATCTCAAAGTCACCATCACCTAATAGAACATGCCCCAACACACAAATCTGAATACGCCCAGGTCTCCCTAGTTTAAACAACATTGAAAGTGATGGAAGGGGGGAATCCATTTTTCTGCGCCCCCAATGGTGGGCGGCCACGGCATTTGTCCCCGAATGTCCCCATTGTAGCTTTGCCTCTACCTCCCTTTGACTTGTGACTTCTATTGCTGGGCAATGGGCTCCTCCCTCTGACCCAACTGATCCTACCTCTTGCCAGATTTCTGCTTTCTAAGAGTCAGCAATCCTAGTGCCACATCTGCTGGGGTGAAACATTAGCAGGCTAATGAGATGAAACAAAAGTGTGCCCATACAAGTGGCATCAAATTGAGGTCCAGATCTAGGGTGCCAACACTGTCTCAGCAAATGGCAAAAAATGTTGAGGGTGGTGTCTGGGAAGAGTAGAATTGGGGGGATGGGATGTGACTTCTGGGTGACATCCTAGGAATTCTCCATCTCTGTGGTAAAGGTCATAAAGAAGGGCAAATTCCTTGAGAGTCAATGTGAATACCATTTTCTGGTTATTTTTTGTTGCACTCCTCAAATTTTTCAACAGCGGGGGATTGGGGCCAAGGATGGGGGTTTTCCCTTTGCAGGTAGACAAATGGGAAACTTTCACACACCTGAGTGGAATTTGGATGGTGTTATAACAAACTGCAGTGACATATTCACCTTCTTTTTAAAATCTCTGTCATTTTTGCTTCCTTTAAACCACATCTGCAGAGAAGCATCCACAATTATTTATGTTAGGTCTCTCACACACACTTTCTTGCTTCTCTGTTTTCTTCCCTTTGCTCAGGTGTGAAATTTCTCCGCTAACAGGAACAGCTGTCTTCTTCTGCCAGGGCTCACAACTAGTCATGCCAGCTATCCATGCATCTCATTTGAAAGATACCTTCTTGTTGGATTCTCAAGTTTTCAACCTGTGAAGTAAAAAATTGACATTCTTGGTTTAATTTTGTCCCCCCCTCTCCTTTTTCCAAGCTTTGGATTCTATTTAAAAAAATCACAACTAACACAAAGCCAACTGCTGATACCAACCTTTAAGAGGAAAAACAAGAAAGCAGGATACTTCGCTAGGAAATAAAACAGCAGAGTTTTCTGTGGCTTACAGTTATTCTTTCCACCCATGTTAGCTGACAAGAAATTTGTTTTATTCTGTCAGGTGGCCTTGAAAATGAGAATTAAGTACCTAGAAGGTCAAGAAAATGTTTAAAGCGCCACATACAATTTCATTTTTTTTGAAGTTTTATTTCCAGTTATGTTTTACATATATTTGCAAATCTTTATACATAAAATAACATTGTTACTTTGATTTTACATAACATTATTATTATCATACATAAATCTCTCAAACCTACAATAGATGTTTAAGAGTCCAACCTGTCTGTAACAAATCCATAACTGTAGATCATTAACTGAATATTATAGTATAGGGTTCAGAGAGAAAGAATATGAGGAAAAGCAAGGAAAAGCAGAGGAAGAAAGAGAAAGAAAGAAAAAGAAGCGAAAAGAAAGAGAAGAAAGTAAGGTGAAAAGAAGAAAAGAATAGGTGAGTTAGAATCAGATTGTAGGACTTCCACTTGGCCATTATTTCGCATTTTTCTTTTTCCTTTTTTCTTGAATTTTAAATTTGATTATCAACCGTATCTTATTTCTTACTAGTTAATTTTCTTATATTTTTATATCATTATTATTAACACTGCAAATATAACAATATATTCTTATATTCTTCTTTTAATGGCAAGAATGTTATTAAAGGTTTCCATATAGCCACATACAATTTCTGAATGTATATGCCCCTGTGCAATGGGAGCTGTTGAAACAGTTCGAGGCATTCTACTGCTCTGTTCTGCTCACTGAGTGTTGCATGAAAGATTGATCTCTCCTATCCTTGAAGAAAAAAAGGAATATTGCAGGGGTCGAACTGATAAATTTTCTCCTCAATAACAACAATACAGCTGATGTTTGTGAAAGAGTTGCCAAGTTTTTGCCAGGCGCTACAGATAAATGTTGTCAGTTACCATCACGGGTTTCATGGATGGTTCAGTTCTATGAGCTGATTACATGTTTGCACTTTTATGCTTTTATGCTGATTTTAATGCCAATGGAGGCTGAATGAATGATTAGAATTTCTAAATGTCAAAAAACACATATGTATTTATTACACATTAACATTTATCTACATATGTAAAAGGCTCCCAGCAGCCAACTTCATAAGTACAAAATCTCTTTTGCAATTCCCAGAAGGGTCCAATAGGGCACTTCTTGATCCTCACAAAAAAGATGTATTTTGGCCAAGCGGCCTTCCTAGGCAATGCCGAGCCTTCCCAGGATGAAAACTAGGTAAAGGGGAGCATCATAAAATGCAAGCATGACAAAGCTAGATTTGCAGAAACAACTTTGTAAATAGCTTGCGCTTTTTGCAGTCTGTTGCTTGCAGTTCATGGAATGATCGATCCTTGGACCAGACCTGACTCACTTGGACTGTGTGTTATGACCTTTGGCTTTCTCATCTGGACCCTGAACTGAACTGAACTGAACCCTGAACTGAACTGAACTGAACAGCAGTGGGGAGTTTGTGAGGAAACCTGGATATTTTGGGTGACTATCCCAGGATTAATTGCCAGTGGGAAATCGCCCATAGAATAAAGCACTTTCAATCCAATGCACTTTGAAGCTGGATTTTACTGTGTGGAATAGCAAAATCCACTTGCAAACAATTGTGAAAGTGGATTGAAAGTGCATTATTATGCATGTGCGGAAGGAGTTTAAGTCAAATCAGCATCATACAGATATTTGGAAATGACCTTCAGCATATGTTTAAGTGCCATGTATCTCAAAACTGTGATGGTGGAAAGTGCCCTCTCTAGGGTTTTCAAAGCAATAGACATTTGGAAGTGGTTTGCCATTGTCTTCCTCTGCATGGTCTGGAAGAGTTCTCAGAGAACTGTGACTGGCCCAAGGTCACCCAGCAGGCTTCATGGGGAGGAGTAGGGAATCAAATTACAGATTACAGTCTGACACTCTTAACCACTACACCAGCTCATCAAAACTGGACAACACCACAAAATCAAAATGAAAAGCAGAGCTAGAAAACAACTGACTCATATATAAACATCGATTTTATTTGAGCATCTATGACAAACTTCTCTCCCACATCTGAGAACTCAAAATGGCATACAAAATAAATGCAGACATACAACATAGATTATCAGAGAGACATACACTAAGATACTCCAACATCCTTTTATTCCAGTATTACTAGTCCAGTTGCCTCTATGCCACAGGAAGCAAGCTGTGGAAGAGAAGCCAAGAGACTTTTGACTCACACCCCTCACCACGTATGTATGTAATGTCCCATCAAGTCTCAGTGGACTTACTATCCCTGCAAGGGGTTTTTAAGGCAAGTGATTACGGCCAGTGGTGGCGAACCTTTGGCAATCCAGATGTTATGGACTACAATTCCCATCAGCCCCTGCCAGCATGGCAATTGGGCAT
The DNA here is from genome assembly GCF_021028975.2 of Sphaerodactylus townsendi. NCBI lineage: Eukaryota > Metazoa > Chordata > Lepidosauria > Squamata > Sphaerodactylidae > Sphaerodactylus > Sphaerodactylus townsendi. The sequence continues at coordinate 112,080,432 of NC_059430.1, forward strand.
GCTGGCAGGGCCTGATGGGAATTGTAGTCCATAATATCTGGAGTGCCAAAAGTTCACCACCACGGGATTAGGCAATAGGTGATTTCCTCACTGGCTGTTAATCCTGGGATAGTCACCCAAAATATCCAGGTTCCCTCAAGATCTCCTCACTGCCAAACCACAGAACACAGATCAGTCCAATTTCTGGTGCTTCACCCACCCACCACTTATCATGGGATTTTCCTGGACCTGCTTGTATATGCACCTTTAAAAAAAACCACTCCAATGGGAGCTTATAGGAGATGGGGGCTACACATTTGAGGGTCCATAACTTTGGCCCTCATGAATCAAACTTCACCAAGCCTGGGTGGTATCATCAGGAGAGTCTCCTACTGATACCACCCAGGTTTTTGAAGTTTGGTCTAGGGGGTCCAAAGCTATGGGCTCCCAAAGGGGGTGCCCCATCCCCTATTGTTTCCAATGGGAGCTAATAGGAGATGGGGGCTACACATTTGAGGGTCCATAACTTTGGCCCCCATGAACCAAACTTCACCAAACCTGGGTGGTATCCTCAGAAGGTTCTCCTAAAGATACTCTGACATTTAGGTGCTGCTAGCTTAGCAATTGCACCCCTGACAGCAGGCACCCCTCTCAAGTGGCAGGCCTAGACATCTTCACTAGAAACATGCTGCAGTGAGGATGTTGGAACCTGGATGAAAAGTGCTGATTCTTTTGAAACTTGGTTGTATCTAGATTAAATTTTCAGTGGGAATTCGGCCATGGTTTGCCATTGTCTTCTTCTGCCGTCTTCCTTGGAGGTCTCCCTTCCAAGTACCAACCTTGCTTAGCTTCCGTAATCTAATATCAGGCTATAACCATGTTCCCTCCCCTCCCCTTTGGCTATATTCAAGCTAATTACCTGCAATAGTGGTTCAACCCCAGATCTAGAATATAGATGTTTCCAACCTTCCACCCTTGCTCTGCACGTGCCTAGGCTACCTGCAGTGGAGGAAGAGATTTCATTCTTCTGGCAAGGATATCTTTCCAGTCTTCCTGTTCTGATAACAAGAGCTTCTGATCGCACACAGGCTTAACTACCTTAGCAACACAAAAGGCTCAGCTCACACAACATCACAGCAACTGGCTTTAATTAAAAGTTCATAGAATAAAACTCAAAACATGATAGGAAAAAGTGCAGGAAGTTCCTAGAGAGAATGTCAGAGGGTATCTCTCAGCTACCCAACAAAGCATTATTTACATCTGGGACATGTTGTTGTTGTTGTTGTTGTTGTTGTTGTTGTTGTTGTTGTTGTTGTTGTTGTTGTTGCTGTTGTTGTTGTTGTTGTTGTTGTTGTTATATACCATTCTTAACTCACCAGGCAAGCACGGACACAGTTGCACCTTTATGTCCTACTTTTTCACCAGCAGAAGGTCTTTAACCTCCTCTTCCTCCCCCTGATCTGGGGACAAGTCAATTTGCTACCCTAATGCTCCTGACCTCAATCTATCACTCATCCCAACTGTTTGCCAGATGTTCCCTACTGAATCCTCTTGACTGGATCCCTGATATCTCAGTCTTTTCTCCTCTTTCCTTGATGCCAGTTTCCACCAATAGTCTCTCAGTTTGCTCTGCTTTTTTCTAATTTTCTTTCAGCCTCTGTTCCCGATTGTTCTTGTCTGTTGCCCAAGAAAGAGTCTGGGATAGCAAATGAGGGTGCACTTCTGGCAGATGACATGATGATGAAAAGAAAGAAAGGTGTACAGAAAGAACCACTCAGAGTGGAGTATGTCGGGTGGATGAATAAAAGGCCTTGTGAGGAGACAGGTGAGTTCGGGCCATTCTTTAGTTATTATCTGTGCAACTGAATGGTGTTGCCATCTTGTGGAATATCTGTGCCACAAGTCCCTCGTAATTTTGGTAATTGCCTTTTTTGGCCTCAGGCTGTGAAAACAAGGGGGCATCCCCCACAAGACCACTGTCCACTAACTTTAATCAAGCCTGTCTTCATTCCACTCAGAAACTATTTGAATATACAGCAGAAGACCCAACACTCTTCAAAGGATGGAACAATGGAAATGGAGAAGAAGCAGACAAAGGGATATTTACTCTTTTTTCATTACCACCACCACTTTTCTTTTGGTATTCCAAATGTTTATGAAGTAAAATGCATGTTTGGAAACCCGTGGAAGGGAAGGAGCTGGGAGGGAGGAGCCATTTTGAGTGGAGAAAAAGTAAGGGGTGCAGTACATAATGCTTTCCCCCTTGGCCACCAATTTTCCTTCAGGGTTCCAGATGTTTAGAAGATAAAATGGTGTTTAGAAACCTGTAGAACGGGGATCTTCAAACTATGGCTCTCCAGAAGTTCATGGACTACAATTCCCATCAGCCCCTGCCAGCATGGCCAAGTGGCAGGGCTGATGGGAATTGTAGTCCATGAACATCTGGAGGGCCATAGTTTGAAGACCCCTGCTGTAGAAGGAGAAAGGACCTTGGGGTGGTTGTGAAGGAATGTTCTCATTATTATTTTTGCCTTTGGATGTATTCTGAAGTACATATGGACAGGTCCCTCTGAAGTACTTATGGACAGGTCCCTCTGAAGTACATATGGACAGGTCCCTGCTCTCTGGGTGAAATTTCAGGGTGGGTGAAATCAAAGAGATGGCACTTGGTGAGGCAAGATGTGCTAGGTGAGGCAAAGAAAAAAAGAGTCACAGAGAGGGAAATCTATGCAATGGTTTACATGAGAATAATAGAATCAAAGGATTCAAAACAAAACCCTTTTCAAGAGGGGAGTAAAAAAGAAAAGAGATGTGTTTGAATAATACCTTGAAGCTGGCCAAAGAGGAAACCTGCTGGATATAGGAAAAGGTTTTATGCATATGGAGCTGCGGGCGAACACACAAAACATGAAATTGGACAGAATGGAAGCTTGTTAGTAAGAAAATGAGGATTTAATGAATAGAGAGACCCAACAGGCGAAAAGAACGGTGGATATGCAGGGGCATAACTTAAAAATTAGAATTGGATATAGTTTTATTATAGAAACTATAGAAGTGCACCATGATTACAGAATGGAGAAAAGCCTGCCGCGATTGGTTGGTCTTATAGATGCTTAAAGGCTGCCAGGTTTCTGTCTAGCCCAGCAATCCCTTAATCTGGTATCCTTGGGTGCCATTTTGCTTATCAAGATGCCCACATCAAAGCAAAGCATGGTTCCCACCCGGGCTTTCTCTCACTCCACTAGAGCAGTAGGACTTTCAAGAAGCCTGCTTTATATTCTCAGAATCCCAATCGTGCCTCAACAAATTTGGGGGGCCCTTTTTCAAGACTAAAGTTCAGGGTCTGGCAACAACAGTCTTTTTTTTTTTGAAGCCCAACCCCAATATGGAAAGATAAATCAGAAGGTTCTGGACAAGACGGACGTATTCCAACTGCCCAGAAAGCTTATGGTGGGTTTGTTTGGTGGGGGGGGGGGGAGCAAAATACCTCAGGAAGACTGGAAACCATCTGCCTGATGCGCTGACAAAAAGTATCAAGCAAGAATCAATAAGCAAGCATGTGTTCCTCAGTAGCGTGGTCCTCTGTGGTCCTCTCTTATTCATGGCAGCTGTGAAATTTTCATCCGGCTCTTCAAAGTAACAGCTCATGTTGAAGCCGAGGCTTTTGGAGGGGCAGAAGAGTGAGGAGGACAGCATGTGTTGCAAAGGTTAAACAAATCAAACATTACAAATTCAGTGTAAATGACAGAGGGCTAAACGGTGTTATCCTTAATTATTGTCAGTGTCAACCTAACCACTGGGAGGTTGGAGAGAGAGCAGATTTTTTTTCCCTCTGCTTTTAAAAGCAAGGTATATCAGGAGAATCCCTTTTATTTATGTTCAAAGGGTACCATCTAGTGGTCACGGAAACTCCAGAGACATTGCTGCAGCTTGGAAAGTCTCAATGGGAAATTATTATTTCCCCCAAAAAGAGTCTTTATCAGCATTCCTGGCAGATCTGAGTCCAATATTTTCCTACATAATATGTGCAAACCTTATTTGTCAGAGGTTATGATTTTTGAAGCTACTGTTTTTGGAAGCCTTGAACATTGTACTGAACATGTTCTTGTACTGAACATGTTCAACTTCCGATCACTGTTTCCATCTATGTCTTCCACTTCTATGATATCTTATTCATTCCCATTGATTTCTGGTTCTGGATACATCTATGCACTTTTCACATGCTCATTATTTACTGCTTTTTATCATTTTTAATTCTGTTTTTAATGGCATTACATTTTCTATTTATATTCTTATAGATCCCACTGGAAAGGTGTAGAAAAAAACACATAGGGTAATATATCTAAATAAAACAATTCTTTTCCCCCCCATTGCATCTTTTCTTTCACATCTCAAAAAGGATATCACATCTCAAAAAGGATATTGAAGAGACAGAAAAAGTGCAGAGAAGGGCAACGAGGATGATTGAGGGACTGGAGCACCTTCCTTATGAGGAGAGGCTGCAGCATTTGGGACTCTTTAGTTTGGAGAGGAGACGTCTGAGGGGGGATCTGATTGAAGTCTATAAAATTATGCATGGGATAGAAAATGTTGACAGAGAGAAATAGTTCTCTCTTTCCCACAATACTAGAACCAGGGGGCATACATTGAAAATGCTGGGGGGGGGGGGGGAGAATTAGGAATAATAAAAGGAAACACTTCTTCATGCAACATGTGATTGGTGTTTGGAATATGTTGCCACAGGAGGTGGTGATGGCCACTAACCTGGATAGCTTTAAAAAGGGCTTGGACAGATTTATGGAGGAGAAGTTGATTTATGGCTACCAATCTTGATCCTCTTTGATCTGAGGTTGCAAATGTCTTAACAGTCCAGGTGCTCGGGAGCAACAGCCGCAGAAGGCCATTGCTTTCACATTCTGCATGTGAGCTCCCAATGGCACCTGGTGGGCCACTGCAAGTAGCAGAGAGCTAGACTAGATGGACTCTGGTCTGATCCAGCTGGCTTTTTCTTATGTTCTTATGTTCTTACGTTCTTGTTGTTTTCATTCTTTTGCTTTGTCTTTGGCGTGGCCCTGTTCCGCATTTCAGCAATTCAATCATGTCTGAATAAGGTGATCAGACGTGAGCCGATCACTAGATCCATTGGTCCTGGGTTCAACCCCTTCAGTGCCTGCAGCTGGGTAGTTGCAAAATGGCAACTGGGTAGTTGCAAAATGGCACATGCATAAAAATGTTACCAATCCAGACAAATTGGCAGCCATTAGAAGCTACTTAAATACCCAGCTGTAGGATTTTAAAAACAACACTTATTATTACTTTAGATGATCTTTTCTCATTATGCTGTACTGGCTTATAACAAGGAATACAAGAAAGTGGCCAGCTAAATGACCACAAAGGATTTGACAAATGGACACAAGTTCATTTTAAAAAATTCATCTTCCTATTCTCAACTGGCATTAGCTGAATCATTGGGTGTTCAAATATTTGGCCAGAGCCAGTGTGGTATAGTGGTTAAAGTTCTGGACTAGGATCTGGAAGGTAGGCCCAAGTTCGAATTTCCATTCTGTCATGGAAGCTTGCTTGGAGAACTTGGGCCAATCATACACTCTCAGCCCAACATACCTTGCAAGGTTGGTGTGAGGATAAAACAGCGGAGAGAAGAATGGTGTAAGCTGGTTTGGGTCCCCACTGGAGAAACAGGTGGGATATAAATTAAATAAATAAAAATCAATCTTCTTTATGACATTTATCAACAGTAACATAAGGAACAAACTGTAAACTTGGGCTTGCTTGCTTTGCTGGTAAAACCAATATTTTCAGAATATGATACCAGAAATCTAAAGAAGAAGAGTTCTGGCGCTATGGTATGGGGGATTACAACGAATACAAGAATGAAGCTCTAGGATCTTAGCAATTGCCAGTGGGAGTGGGACACTTGCTAGTGATATGCAGAGCCATACAGAATCCTACTGTTAGGATACTATCAAACTGTGCTTCAACCTGGGTGGATTCCCAGAATCTAATTGGATCAGATTAATTTCCTGATCAGAGTTCAGATAAGTGGAAGGGCTGAACTGTAGACCATAAAGGAACTTCACTATTCAGTTTCTGCAATTTTCAACTGAAGGGTCTTTCATCAGAAACCTCCTCTGTTTGAAACATTGAAAAGTTCAGCACAGAAACTATGCAGTTGTGGATAAATGTGAAAGCACCTGTTTCCTCTTTTGGTTGGAAAACAACCCTGAACCTGCCATCACTTATTTCACTCACTGTTCTGACTTCCCATAACTGAGGAAAAAGAGCATGAGATCCCCCATGAGGTCAATGACTTTTAGAAAAGGACCAACGGGTTATTATTTTAGCATATATTTTCTATGCATATAACATAATAGAGGTGATTTGGTTTGGGTTTTGATTTAATACATTTCCAAATGCAGCAGATCCTTTACACACACACAGACACGCATATTCACATGCACATGATTACCTTCTCCAAAAATGCATGTGTGAATTTTATTATCTTTAATTATTCCTTTTCTAGGTGTTTTAGGGATTTCTTTAGGGCACGAGGCTACAATTTTTGTGGATCGTGGTGATGGTCTGCCAGCAAACCATTTTGGCACAAACCAGACCAGAATAGTTTCATTATACTTTTCACTAACATATACATTAAGTATTACCAGGTTTCCCAAAAAAGACACCATGCTGGGGAGATGTCACCTTGCCCAAGATTGGGCAAATAACCATTTGGATCTTGCAAAGTTTGTTCAAGATCATTAATGTAGATATTAAAAGGAGTTAGATACAACTCTGAGCCAAAAGGGGCTGAGAGAATTCCAAAGAACTGTGGCTAGCCCAAGGTCACCCAGAGGGAATGTAGGAGAGCGGAAGTACGTTTGGTTCACCAGATAAGCCTCTGCCTCTCAGGTGGAGGACTGGGGAATCAATGACACCTTTTGTCATTGGGATTGCATTGGGAGTGCTCCCCCCCTTGGGCATTTTATCTTACCTGCAACTGATTGTCATTATACAGAGCCTTTATCAATCCAAATAAACTTTTGTTGCTTAAAATCAAAATCTACCTTTAGGTCCATAAAGGCAACACATAACTTTCCCTGCAGCTTTCCCTTAGCAAGATGAGCCAGGATCAAATCATGATCTAATGTTAAACGATTAGCCCTGAATTCATCAGACATGATAGAATTCTCATTTAAGTGGAAGATAAGTTGGCATATTACTTCCCCAAAATGGAAAGCAAGCTTACTGGTCTATAGTTTCCAGGGTTAGTAAGGGGAACCCTTCTCGAAAACGGGAACCATGATTACCTGCTTCCATCAAATCAAAATTCTACCTGAAGCATTAATTATGGTCCCTTTCCCCACTTACCGTTTGCTGCGCGCTACTGTCCCCAAATAGCGCGTGGTCCAGCGGTGCTCCCCACGAGTCTGGGCGGCGACAACGCAGCCGCCCTGACTCTGCGCTCTCACGTCCCCTCAGCGCGCGTCATTTCTGATGCTGAAGAAACAGCACCTTCTGCGTGGGGCAGTGGGGAACATGACCCCGCGCCGGAAATCGCTGTGGCTGGGAGCAGCACGCCACAAATCGTAAGTGGGGAAAGCCCCCTTGTGAACAGAGCAGCAGTTAAGGATGCCCACCAATGCAGATTTGCTTTCAACAATTCAGCTGGTATAAAATCATTTCCAGTAGCCTTCCCAGACATAAATTACATAACCAGCTCAGAAGCCTCCTCTACCGAAACAGGGCTCCATGTAATTACTGTGTTAAGTAATTCTTCTATAGAATGTTCAGAAACTAAATTTTGATTACTCTCCTCAACAAAGATGGATCTAAAATGCTGCTCCCAGACCTGAGGTGATATATAATAATGAAGGGCTTTACAGGGAGAGCATTCAGATCCTCCCACGATTTGCCAGTCATCACTGGAGTCATCACTGAGAGAAGCATTTATGAGTAATATCCATGTCTGGGTTGTGAACTTTTTATATATAATTCAGAAGATGCTTGTATTTCTTTTTTCACTGAAAATAGATGTGTGGGAGTTGGTAAGCACCTGACTTTCTGTAAGTCCAGTATAAGTTTCTCAATTCTGTTTTCTTAAGCAGGCAATCACTGTTAAACCACTTTGGGCTGGCTAAGCCTGTGGAAAATGACTTGGAACAATTGGACTTAGGTTCAAAAGTTAGGTCTGTCTGTAAAAGACTAATAAGCCTTCTTCAGGCTTCAGTGGACTGTGAGAAGGAACGCATTGCCACCATTTCAGACCTTATGGTAGTGCCTTGTCAATTGTTACTTAGCTCAGACGACCATTTAATTCTTGCCCTCTGGAGGGGGTTAGCCAAAATATTAGTGGAGTAATTGGGGTTGGGTACCAGTAATTGCTGTAAAAAGTGAGATATTCAGCACTAAAGGCTGCTGGTCACTCTCTGTTCTCGCAGCCATCTGAAAAGATGTAATTGCCCAGAAAGTATTCCTAATTTTTTCATGGCGAAATTGCACCTGGGTGGACCCAGGATCTCACATACTGGGTCAATTTTGCCCCAGTCTGTGATTTTTTACGTATCCCCGCTTCTGCCCCTACGATGCTCCAGCTGTTTCTTCCCAGCCACAGGGCTTTTTTCATTTGCCCCATTTCCTGCATTCTGATTTGCTGCTGATTGTGTCACTCATTCTCCCCATTCACTTTCATGGAGGGAGAAACCATGAATTTAGAAAGAGAAAGGGGGAGGGGGGATGAATAGCAGTCTGCCTTTCCACAGGAGGAAAGCGTGTGAGCGGGGGGGGGGGGCAGCAATGGCTGCAGTGAAAGACTCCATTTAGGAGAGGAGGTGGAAGCCCTTTTACGCAGACGGCTGGGAAGCCGCAATTTCTTTCATACTCTCTTCTTCCCCTCTCCGTCCCTCCCCCCATAAATGCCCCCCTCCTCCAGCAGATGGATTTTTGTCACTGTGGCTCAGCAGAGGGTGTCCCCCTCCCTCCTATTTGGGCAGCACACAAGCCTCTGCTTAATGTGATCAAAGCACAAACACCCATCTTTTCCATTTCCAGCTCACACTTTCGGTGTGAAAAGCATTGGGTGGGCCAGAATGGCAAGGCGGGAAAAATACAAAAATGCTGCCCTAGATGGGCTCCTGCAATTTTTTACGGCACCGGGGGTCGCCCAGGGATATTTTTTAAAAGTATCACCTTGCTAGTGATTTCTGAAATTCGCAGAGCAAAGGCAATACCATGGGTCGGTGCCAGGGCAACAGAGGGGCAGAGGCGTTCCTCCCATTGGGCAAACGGGGCAGCTGCCCAGGGTGCCACCTTGTGGTGGGCGACAAAATTGCAGGTTCGTTTGTGGGGGATTTTGTATTTTCAGTGTTTTTTCCGTTTTTGGCCTTCCAGGGGCGCCAATGTTAGGCTAGCAGCACCAAAATTTCAGGGATTTTTTGGAAAACTCTCCTGATGATATGACCTGGGTTTGGTGAGGTTTGGTTTAGGGAGTCCAAAGTTATGGAATCCCAAAGGGAGTGCCCCCATCCCACATTGTTTCCAATGAGAGCTATAGGAGATGGGGGCTACACATTTGAGGGTCCATAACTTCTGACCCCCTGAACCAAACTTCACCAAACTTGGGTGGTATCATCAGTAGAGTCTCACGAAGATACTCTGAAATTTTGGTGCTGCTATCTTTATAATTACACCCCTGACAACAGACACCCCCTAAATTTCCAGAGATTCTCTTTTTAAATCCACTCCCTTCCTGCCAATGCTCATTTTCTTTCTTTCTTTCTTTTATTCTCTCAATGCCTAATAAAGGTTGTTATTATTGTTGTTGTTGCTGTTTTTATTATTAAATCCACCCCCTTCAGCATGGATTTAAAGGGAGAATCTGAGATCCTCAGTTTTAACATTGAAAGGGATGCTGTTTCAGGGTGGGGGAGAATCCACCCCAAAACAGCATCACTTTCAATGCTGTTTAAACTGGGGACCCCAGATTCTCTCTTTAAGGTGGATTTAAAAGGAGAATCTGGGCTCCCTAGTTTAAACACCATTGAAAATGATGCTGTTTGGGGGTGGATTCCGACATCACTTGTTTAAACTAGGGAGCCCAGATTCTCCTTTTAAATCCACCTTAAAGGGAGAATCTGGGGTCCCCAGTTTAAACAACACTGAAAGTGATTCTGAAAGTGGTGCCCTAAAATGTTTTCATAGCAGTAATAAAACATTTTGAAAGCATTCTGAAAATGTTTTCCAAAAATTATTTCTGCTGTGTGGCATGGCCCATTGCTGTGTTCAGATTTGTGAGTTGGGGGATGTTCTATAATGTGATGGTGACTTTGAAATGATCTGGTGTAAAAAAGCATTGCTTGGTCACACTGGGGGAGGGCGGCTGACCATGGGGGGGCATCAAACTCAGGTTTTGCCAGGGGCTCCAGTTTGCCTAGGTACGCCTCTGCAGAGGGGCAGGCACACTGCAGCTCCAGAAACTGTGAAGAATCCTCAAATGCACAGGTATATTCCCTGTGCTCACACCACTGCAATTTCACTGTGAAAAACCGGCCCTAGATATCATAGAATAATCCAGAGTGCTAGCTCTCAGGGAATTCACCCATAGAATCACACACAACAACACCATTCAAGACCAGAAGACCCAACCTACATTGTAGTTGCATCAAACAGAAGCCCTCAACATTTAATTTAATTTGTGGTCCTTCCAAACTTTCCTTCGGACCAGTTAATGATCTGATTTAAGAGTCCTCAAAAAGTCCTGCTGGGAATACTCCATGAGCTTGTAGGAGAGATTTTCTCCTCATTAGCAAATTATGAATAGAGACTTCGGGGGGCGGGGGGGGGGCAAGTAACAATCTGTCATAGACTGGAGATGAATACAACCTTTCTACTGAAAGTGGTTTTAGATTTTTAATACCCAGGATTTGTTTTAGGTTTAAACTTGCCCTGTAAACTGTATTCCATGAGGGTATCCAACCATGGTTAGGAAAAGCATCCATCACCACTGATGTCCCTTGCGGTGTTAAACACCATGTATGTGGAACCTCATGGAGTTCCGCAGGGCCTTCAAAAGTGTGCTGTTCCACCAAGCATTTCGCTGCGGCCCGGACGTTTTCCATCTACCCCCATGAGTATGTGCCGTTCCACTGCAGTTGTGAAGTCCTGTGGTTGTCGCCATCTTTTTATTTGGCCTACCTTCTGATCCAGCCACAGTGCTTGGTTCAGTTAGCAGTATTTATGAAAACATTAGAGTTTTAATTAGATTAATTATAATTGCATTAGCTATGTCATAAATTTTAGGTCCCTACTCAGCTTTTAATTTTATGGTTTTTTTAAGTATGCTGAGATAGTTTTATTGTATCGTCGTTCATTCTGTAAATCACCCCGAGCTAGTTCTGGGAGGGGCAATTAAGATATTTGAGAAAATAAATAAATGAATGTGGCTTTTGCTCACTGTTGTTATGCCCAGTGCTTGGGCAAGGTACCAGGGACCCCTCAGACTTCCAGCTTGTCTCCTTCACTGAATCAGAAGCAAGTGGCAAAGTTACCATTTTATCACCTCAAGCTGACTTGCGTATCTTTGAAAGCGATGACAAAAAACGTTAGATAAGGAACTGAGCATAGCATCAGTTTTGTCAAATTTGTCTCCAACATGCTGGATTGTCCGAGCAGTTAATAGACATTGTTCAGATAAAAGTTGAGTAACTGAAGCCGATAAGGGCATACTCACAGTATTTTCTTGGGGGTCATTGTCTCTTAACCTATGTGTGAACTAGGGGTGTACCACCCAGGGGGACATAGGGGGTCAAATGTCCCCGGACTGTGGCCATTTAATCATGTGGGGGCGGAAAATGCCCCCCACGCCCCTTCTCCTTCCCCCTGGGTCCATACACTGACTTCAAGACCTGGTGCAAAAAAAAATTGTTTGGTTGTGGTGGGGGAAGGTGGCCACCCATGTGGAGGACTCAGATTTTGCACCAGGCTACATTTTCCCTAGATACGCCTTTGGTGTCAACACCTCATCAGCTTCCAAAAGCAATTCTAATTCCTCATTTAGAGCCCTTCGGGGGTTGGGCGGTCTATTAAGTCTAATAAAATAAATAAAATAAATAAAATAAATTTAGCAGTTCAAAGGAGTTTGTAGTTGGAATGTCCACATTCAGTAAAGGTTCCAAAGGCAGTATTGCAATAAAATAATCCATTTTGCTTTGCTTTGAGTTGGGCTAAGCAGTTGAACTACCTGGTGAATTAGTCCTTTTCCTTCTTTTTGGCATTCTAAACAATCAAAGTGCTGTTCCGTCTTAATGATGTCAAAAGCTTAATCTTCCATTATTTATCTGTTTAAAAAAATAGAAAACTGAATTTTAAAAAATCTTAATTTAAAAATACATCCATTCTCAGTAGTCCCATTCTCCCTGGCATGCTCTCTTATTCATCTGAAGCTACTTCCAAAGCCACCCAAGTGAAGATGATTAAATACCAAATGGCAAGGCTAGAGTTCTGTGACTGCAACCCAGTAGGTGTAATTTTGGTCCTAAATCAGGGGAAATCCAAAATGGGGCATGACTGAAGTCTATAAAATTGAAGTCTATAAAAGTCCATAGGATTGAAGTCTATAAAATTATCCATGGGGTAGAAAATGTTAGCAGAGAGACATTTTTCTCTCTTTCTCACAATACTAAAACCAGGGGGCATACGTTGAAAATGGTGGGGGGAAGAATTAGGATTAATAAAAGGAAACATTTCTTCACACAACGCATGATTGGTGTTTGGAATATGCTGCCACAGGAGGTGGTGATGGCCACTAACCTGGATAGCTTTAAAAGGGGCTTGGACAGATTTATGGAGGAGAAGTCGATCTATGGCTACCAATCTTGATCCTCCTTGATCTGAGATTGCAAACGCCTTAGCAGACCGGGTGCTCAGGAGCAGCAGCAGAAGAAGAAGGTCATTGCTTTCAAATCCTCCCAAAGGCATCTGGTGGGCCACTGCAAGTAGCGGAGTGCTGGACTAGATGGACTCTGGTCTGACCCAGCAGGCTTTTTCTTATGTTCTTATGACACTAATTAAGGGGAAGTCTGCTTTTCTATATGCATCATTTCCTCAATCAAAAAATCCCCCTTCTATCTGGTTGGACCCTTGGTAAAGGGAAGCGATAGGCCAATCAAATTGTGTTGGTCTTTTTTCCCCTGCCAAGGCTTAAAGTAGTCTAGCAGGCATTTCAAGCTAGGAGAAGGAGAGGGGGGAATTAAACCTCTCCTGACTCAGTGATATTGTTTTTATCCAGTTCCCATCCCGGGCATCTGCTTGGTAAGGCCAAATAACATCGGAGTTCCAATCATGAACAAGTTCCCATTGTTGGGAACTCCAACAATGCACAAGTCTGCATGCAATTTTTCGGGCCAGCTGGAATTAATATCACGAGCCAATTTACAAAGCAGCTCAACACCTTTGTTCTAATCTGTATATCTGCAGCATATGGGTAAATTCTTTGTTGTACGCCCGGCCTTTATTTCCATAATAAATATGCAATTATAAGATGAGGAATGCAAAACAGATCTTGTCTAAGAAAGAAGCGCCTTATCTTTCTACTTGTGGCAGTGCGAGTTTCAGGGGAGGAAGGGAGAAAGATCTTTTAATAAAGTCTAATTATATTGCAAAACTCCGCAGCAGACAGAGCCCGATTACTAATTAACATGAGGTCCCAGAAATAACCATTTCCCCCCCTTATTTTAAATCAGTGCAAATAGGGAGGGGGCGATTGCTAATTAGTTTACTTCGGTGTTTTCCATCTAATCAAAACCCAGGGATGGGGGGGGGGGGGGGGGGGGATCTGATTGCAGAAGCAATTTCCCTACTGCTAATATCTTTTAGCTACTGTGACACTTCACTCTGACATTTGTAATATTGCAAATGTGGTTTGTCCTGGGTCTGGAACATTATATTCTTACACTGAATGTGAGATCCAGTAAAACTGATTACATTAACAGGAGTATGATGGACAGAAATGAACCATTCCAGAGGCAGGTAAGATTATCTGCCTATTAAAGGTGTTCTGCCGTTGATTAATTGGCTAAAGGGTGAAAGAAGTGGAGACGTTAGAATCGCATTTTTAAAACAGATATCCTACCAGCTCTTTTCGAAAAGCAGTTTAATCTAAAACAGCATAATGCATTACCTCATCCAGGTTAGCTAACATCCTTGTTAGATTATTATAATGTACTTAGTATGAAGCTGTCTTGGAAGACTGCTCAGAAACCATGGACAGCAAATGTATAACGGGTTGCAGTTGGGATTGAGGAACCACTTTCCTGCATTTGGGCAGGCACTGGGCCTTTCCACTGGACCTTTGGGGGAGACAGCCGCTGATAGGTGCCATCCCCTACACTTAGGGATTATGATCTTCTGCTGCTTACGAGACAAAGAGCTGCTCGTCATCTGATAGTTATGTAGGCGAGTCTCCAGATAACACTCTGAAATGTTGGTGTGGAGGGAGGGGGAGGGGCATCTGGACCTGGCCCACACATTCTAGCAGGGGGAGGGGGAGAGGAGGGAGAGGTGGCATGCAAGGGAGGGGAGGGTTGCAAGGGAATGAGGGGTGGCATGCAAGGGAGGGGAGGGAAGGGGACCCGGCATCTGGACCTGGCCCACCTACCCTAGCAGAGGGAGGGGGAGTAGGGAGGGGTGGCATACAAGGGAGGGGAGGGAGGGGTGGCATGCAAGGGAGGGGAGGGAAGAGAACCCGGCATCTGGACATAGCCCACCCACCCTAGCGGAGGGAGGGGGGAGGGAGGGGTGGCATGCAAAGTGCTCAGAAACCATGGACGGCACAGCAGGATTCATGACCTATGTAAGTATCGAAGTTCATCCTATCTGTCTAAACCAGTGGTGGCGAACCTATGGCACGGGTGCCAGAGGTGGCACTCAGAGCCCTCTCTGTGGGCACGGGCAAACAGAGTCCCCCCCCACACACACACACACACACATCTAGGCTGGCCTGGGCCGCTGTTTTCTGCTAATTCCTGCTAATTACAGGTGGCAATACAGGTCTGATGCCACATGTGATGGACCCACAGGTACACCCACACACCTTCAATACATCTTCAGGCAGGGAACCCACTCACTCAGTTTTTCTCCACCTTTTTTCCCTGCAGGGACTGAGGTGCTTCAGAGTGATGGTAGCATAAAATAGAAAGCACTTTCACTCAGCCCTGCAACACATCCCAGCAGGCAAAGGATGCCCACTGACTTTTAGTTTCCTTTCCAGGCACTCCCCACACTAAAATAAATATTCTGAAGCAGAAGTAAACTTACACAGTAACAAAGATTTGTTTATCAGACAGAGGAGATGGGAAAGGAAGGAATAATAACTTGATGGATGGATGGATGGATGGATGGATGGATGGATGGATGGATGGATGGATGGATGGATGGATGGATGGATGGATGGATGGATGGATGGATGGATGGATGGATGGATGGATGGATGGATGGATGGATGGATGGATGGATGGATGGATGGATGGATGGGCAAATAAGACAGAAGGCAAGAGAAATATTTATACTAATTACACGAGAGCTTGACACAGAGGTTTAGGGTTTTTGATTTCTTCAGCACAGCACTTAAGATTATTCAGTTATACTTCAGCTTAGATGCTGGTTTCATAGATGATACTCACTTTGTACAGTTCCTTTATCTTAGATAATACTGGCTTATGGTTTCTACACACAAAGTCTCTGGAGGGACACTTTACATGAAATGCCCTGTACACTGCCATCTGCTTGCAGCCTTGTTTGTTAACCTTTAACCACCTGGGAGAATTGTCTTCATGAACATCTATGGTTGATTTACATGTTCTCTTCGGTATTGCCTCATTGATCCTTTATTTTTTCAATGAAAAATTCCCCCTTTATTGGGATCTCAGAAGACACAACCCCAACCCTTAGCCCAAGACTCCTTGAATACCCAAACCCCTTGACTCCACTTAGCACAAGTGTTTTTTTGGGGGGGGGTTACCTATTAAAATGTTATTTTTGTAAACACGTTTTATCTATTTGCTGTAATGCGCCTCAAGGATTTGATCTAGAACATTGTCTTCTGAGCGTACAAGTTTCCAAACGCATTAATATTCGGGAACAGATATTTAAATAGAGGATATATTGCATCAGTGGGACCATAATATAGTTCTAAATCATGTTCAGAGCTTGACTGGGGAAATGCATTTTTCTTCTCCTATCATATGTTAAAAGACAGTTTCTGTGTGTCTTTGCAAAGTTTTATTATATATTCATGATATTACAGGTAAGGCAGTCCTCGTGGATATTTCTACGGTTTATTGAATTGCTTGGAGAGGGTGATTGCCAAATCGTGCAAGGAATAGACTTTTCTAACTGCAGTCAAGCTCCAAACTGCAACACTGGTAATAATATATAAAGGGCCATTGTGAGTACAAGCAAAACTGCAGTCCAAGGTGACACCTCTCGTCTAAAATATACACCGAACACTAGAATCTTTATCTCTGCCATGAAGCTCGCTGGGTGACCTTGTGAAAACCACAAACTCTCAACCTACCCTATTTTAGAGGATTGTTATGAGGTTAGAATAGGGAAGATGAACTACATACACTGCCCTGAATTTCCTAGAGCAGCAGTGGCGTAGTGGTTAAGAGCAGGTGCACTCTAATCTGGAGAACCAGGCTTGATTCCCTGCTCTGCCACTTTAGCTGTGGAGGCTAATCTGGGGAACTAGATTAGCCTGTGCACTCCAATACATGCCCGCTGGGTGACATGCCAGCTGGCTAGTCACAGTTCTTCAGAGCAGTCTCAGCTCCACCCATCTCACAGGGTGCTTGTTGTGGGCTGGGGGGGGGGGGGAAGGGAAAGGAGATTGTAAGCCCCTTTGAGTCTCCATACAGGAGAGAAAGGGAGGGGTGTAAATCCAAACTCCTCTTCTTCATCTTCTAGAGGTTAGAAGGAGAGGAAAAATTGCTAAACCAATATTTCAAATATGCATATGGAAATGCTCCCTTTTCTGTGAAATGCTCCCATTTCTGCTGTTTTAACATACGGGCCCCATTGTTACAGCCTCTTGTTTCCTTTGAATATCATCTGTGGAAGACCCTGCTTCAGGTACGTCCCAACCCAGCGATATGGAGGTGTGTGACTTCTGAGTAGGATCTTATCTGTGATGGCCCCCAGGTTATGGAATTCTGTCCCTACAGACACTCGCTTTTTATGCAGACTTACATCCTTCAATTACTTCAATTCACTTAGAAAGATGTAACTCTGCTTACGATGACACTATTTGATGTCTGGCATCAGGCAAATCATTCATGATTTTCTCAGGCTTCGGATTAATTTTCCCTTGCACCCTCTTGCGCTGATCTGCTCTGATTTATTGAATTTGGTTGGTTATATTGATTGATTCAGGGTGTGTCAAATAATGCTTTCTTATTCAATGGTTTTCACTATCGTTTTGCATACTTTTCATTTGGAAGCCACCGTGGGAGCTTTCAACTGAGGGAGCAAGGTAGAAACCTTTTCAATATCTCCATTCTGTCTCCAATGTGGAAAATTGCCTCATTCTTTAAAAGAAGAGAGTGAAGGAAATATTTTTCTTTCCTTTCTTCTTTTGCTGAGGCAGCCATTTCAGGTTGGGGAAAATGGCGCAGGAGAAGGCAGGGCCCCTCTTCCCATGTACTGCAGTTCTGATCCAAAGTGGTTCCCTGCAGCACTTCTAAATCGAGTTGTCCCACAGCTGCCACATGAGACAGATCCCCGTGGAAACCATGTGTAAAATGTCGCTTGGTTCATAGTGAAAGAGAAGGAGTTCGTGGATCTGAACCATTTAATCGCAAATGTCAAACTGCTTGTTAATCTATGCAGCACAATTCTACACACAACTACACCCTTCTAAGGCAACTGACGTCAATGAGTTTAGTTCTGAACTGTTGCAGTCATTGGATAGAACATTTGAAAGTAGGATTCCCAACACTGCAAATGCTGGGAGATTTGGGGGGAAGGTGCTGAAGAGGGCAGAATTGGGGTAGGATGCAATGTTGCTCCAGGTGCTGGTCTAGGCTACGTCTCTTAGACTCTATGGTCTGTACCATAAAAGCTAGGGGAAATTCTAGGTGGAGGCCATTTTTCTCCTGCTCAGAGACCCAGTGTGGTGTAGTGCTTAAGAACACTGGACTCTAATTGGGAGGACTGGGTTTGATTCCCCACTTCTCCTCACGAGCAGCAGACTCTAACCGAATGAACCACGTTTGACTCCTCCACATAAAGCCTGCTGGGTGACCTACTACATTTCTCTTCAAACTCTTTCAGTGCTACCTACCTCACAGTGTTCGTTATGGGGAGAGGAAGGGAAGGCAACGTTTGTAGGTTGCATTGAGTCTCCTTACAGGAGAGGAAGATGGGGTATAAATCCAAACGCCTCTTTTTCTTCTTCTTCAAAGGTGGGAAACCAGGGCTGGGGAGTAGTACCGGTAATTCCCAACCCTGGGCAAGTAAATGGAAGACCTATTTGGAAGACCAGTGTTTATTTTTTTCTGAGTAATTAGATAGTATATTCCATGCTTACATCTGTGCAGCTAAAAAGGTAACTAGAAACTTTGAAAACATTCAAGCTAAAAATTCAGAGAAGGAGAGAGGAATATGGGGTGCTGTGTGGTTTCCGGGCTGTATGGCCATGTTCTAGCAGCATTCTCTCCTGACGTTTCACCTGCATCTGTGGCTGGCATCTTCAGAGGATCTGATGGTAGGAATGGAAAGCAAGTGGAGTATATATACTGTGAGGTCAAAAGGTGAGGCCATCTGAATAGAGTAGCCTGGCATGTGAGTCACAGAGAAGTCTGTAGCATGGGAATAACAATGAAGATAGCAAGGTCAATAGGTGAATGGATCTGAATAGAAGTATCCTGGTCTTTGTTCCCTTTGAATGCTATAGTCTATAGTTGTCCTGTGTTTGTGTGGAGCTGATCAGTCACTGTCTTGATTCTAGAGTTTTTCAACACTGGCAGCCAAATTCTGTTCATTTTCATGGTTTCTTCCTTCCTGTTGAAATTGTCTTCGACAATACAGAGAGGAATATCTTTGAATGGGGAAGCTCCCTTGTTGCTATACTCCTATTCTGTTTGGGCTGGACTTTGGGACTATTTATTTTATTTATTTGTTTGTTTGTTTGTTAGATTTAGGAACTGCCTACCCCCAAAGGACTAAAGGTTAGACTGGCAAATACGGCATTTCAGTAAATTTAATACCACATTTCAATTAGGAGGATTACATATCTTTCTCTCGATACCTGCTGTGAGTTTCTGGAATGGCCCAGGCTGTAAATCAAAATAAATAAGCAAGCAGCCCCCCTTCTGCCCACGAGAACCGCACATAATTAAAAGCAAGAAATGCAACAAAGCCTTCCAAATCCATTCTCAGCTTTTCAGCAAACTTTAATTGTTTTTAATGCAAAAACATCTGTCGTGATAACATTTTCTGAATAATTTGCCTTTTCCATATTCTCAAGTATAAATATCCTGATACAAACGACTACAAAATTAACCAAAGCCCCGGCCACGTATGCTCACATTTAGAGGGGTGCAGTGGTGAAGTATTCTTTGGCATACCTAGGTGGGACTGGTTACTATTTGGTTGGTGGGGACCGGGGCCTGTGAATATGAAATGACAGAAACCTCAAATGAGGCCATACTTGCTTGCAGCTTGAATATGGTCTAAGGATGGAACAACATTCAGATATATGCAGGGAACACTAAAAAGGCAATAGTCTAGAGAGAGAGTTTCGTAGCCAGGGTCTTTGAGAGCAGCATCCTGGTGTTGGCACATCTTGATGTTAAAGCTGTTGAGAGAATTGTACAGTCTGAGAGTCAGGATCCCTGACCTGGCTAGCATTGGCTAGCTCGATTTCATAAGATCATGGAAACTAAGCAGGATTGGCTCTGGTTCCCCAGGAACACCAGGGTCATGACGCAGAGGTATCCCATTTAAAGTAGGTCAAATCGCCACTTATTTTTACCAGCTCCAGAATTCAAATCAACGTAGAACCTTATCTTTGGCTAGGTTCAACGTTTATGCCATCTGCAGTTCTTTATGGAAGATACCAAAAATGCAGCACGTTCAGAAAGGCATTGCCCCTGTGAAGTAGGCTGCTCTGAAACTTTTCAGCACGCTCTACTTTATTATCTTTTTATCTGAAGATCCCAGCAAAGTATATAAGCCCTATTCTCGTTCATAGGACAGGACTTCCCAATTCTGTTGCTGATATTTCTTTTGAACAACTCGAATCTTGAATAAAGCGAAAGGGTAGCCAGATTTTTTGCAGGAAGCCGTAACATTGCGTTGTGCTAAAAATAGGAGATACGTGATGGTGTTTTTAAATTTGTTTCTGTAAAAGTGGACCATACTTATTTAGTTTTTTAATTTAAATCTTAAAATTTTCACTATATATTACGTCATACCAATAAAGGTGAATGAGTGAATGGATGACGCCAAGGCGCACAACAGCAAACCTAAACGTCCCTAGCTTTGAAAACATTTTGAGTTGCCGTGACTCGACACACAGCCAAAAAGATAAGAAGGCGCTGAGAAGCAGTGATGTTGCATCATGCTCGTGAAACCAAGATGCAAATATTTTAAAAATCCATGGAAGAATTCCTTCTTTTTTAAAAAAAAAACAGACCTGATTTTGTACAATGTCAGATTGCTGACTGATCAGCAGAACTTTGCCTGAAGCTCTTTGTAATCCAAACAGTTTGCAATGAACATCATCAGCAGGAGTTTGCAGCAGGAGGCAGCGAGTGTGCCTGAATTAATACTCATTGTTCCTGCTACTCAGAGATAAATGCTTTATAAACAAATTATACATCTGCTATTTCTTCTTCTGTTTTCTTAACATTCAGAGTCATGTGGGTCATATTCAGCTCTTAAACGGAAAGGATGGCGCAGAACCTAGCAAGCGTTCACAGAACTCCATACAAAGTACATATTCAAAACATTATAGATGTATATATTAAGCTTTAGATTAAAACAATTTCTCCCAGGTATTTAATATATGTATAGTCTATAATGCAAGGGATAGTTTAATGTATTTTGGTACACAAAGACATATAGGGCTTTACCATGATATTCTAGTGTTACAAATTTTTTTCCCCTTCTTCCAAAGAAGGCAGCTAGAAAAGTCATTTTGTTAAAATATAAGGTGTAGCACTGCAAGAAGAAATGCTCATCCATATAAGTAAAAGCCTTCTGGTGTTGCTGTTTTCTGTTGGGAAGAAATAACATTCTACTTTTTTTTTTAAACTGTGATCCTGTTTTCCAGGGCAGCGAGTTTTCTCGTCACAGCTTCCAGTGAGATAGAATTAAGGAAAAAATCACAGATTCACTTTCATGCAGTATGCAAAGAAGATTTTGCTTAGCTGAATTGATGGCATGTGATATTGAAACTGATGGCATTTGATTTTGAAATATGAATCAAACAAATGGACCTTCATACACCAAAGGGCTTGAGTATATGATCTGCCCTTTGAATATATACCTTGGGGAACACAAATAAGGTCACCAACCTCTAGGCTTGAAGTTCTTGAATTGTAACTGATCACCCAGCTACAGATATCAAGTTAAGGGAGGGAAAGAAGAACATGGGAAGAGAACAATATTAGTACTCTAAATAAATTATTATTGAATCCTAGGGGGAATTATTTGGGTCACATGGATGCTTCCCAATAATCTTATTCTTCCAGATGATTTCTTAAAACCTCAAACAGGGACTCTAATTCAGCCTCAAAAAATGTTAGGAGGTTTGGGGTGAGGATGGCCGAGGGAGGGATTTAGGAATGATGGGGTGTCACTTCCAGCTGATCCTCTAGGCTGCCTTCCCTAGTCTCTATGATCTCTATGTTCTTTACCATAAAGACTAGGGGAGGCAACAGAGATGGTCACCTTTTCCATAAAAACTCTTTGCCATACAAAGGGAAATTCCCACAGTGCCCCTCTTAAATGGGAAACTGGGGATAAGGGCTGGCAGTTCCCCAACTTGGGTGGGTAAATGGGAGGCATACTGCAACATTTTTACTCCAACACCTTGTTTTGCAAATAGTTGCCAAAGGATATGCTTCTGTGTCAGTGCCTTTATGAGGTTATCCACCTTTGCCTGGAAGTTCAGAATGGCTTCACATTCACATGGATCTTCTTCTGGGAAAGAGAAAACAGTTGTTGAACAATTAATCATGATGAAGCAAAATGGTTAGGTCCCTAGCGGAACATGAAGGGAACTTTAAACAATTTGGAGATATGGAGAAAACTGTTGTGATAGGATTTACAATTCTATTTTACAGTGTTAAGGAACTGGCAGTTCTACATTTGCCCTATGGATTAGAAGGGTTGCCAGGAAACCAGTGGGAATATGGACGGTTAGGAGACTTTAACAACAACATGACATCACCTGGAAGTTGCGTCAAACCCCTCTAGGAATTGCCTGAAACTTTATGGTTTCTGATGATTCCTAGAGAAGACTGGTATCACTTCCAGTTTTCTTCCTGAAGTGATGTCATACTGGTATCCTGACAGTGTTGTGCTGTTGTTGTTGTTGGGGATAAGGGCTGGCAGTTCCCCAATCTGACAACCTTGGGGTCACAGAACCTCCTTTTATTCTGGAATTCTTAGAGGCTGCTAAACAAGATGTTTATGTCATTGTTCATGCTAAAGTCAGAGCCAGCATGGTACAGATATCCCAAAATACTTGATCTTTGTAGCAGTCTCTAAAATGATCTGGAGTGAGTAAAGCAGTGGCTCAGATTGCAAATGCCTTAGCAGACCAGGTGCTCAGGAGCAGCAGTAGCAGAAGGCCATTTCTTTCACATCCTGCATGGGAGCTCCCAAAGGCACCTGGTGGGCCACTGCGAGTAGCAGAGTGCTGGACTAGATGGACTCTGGTCTGATCCAGCAGGCTAGTTCGTATGTTCTTATGGCTTTCTTTTGATTGGCTGGGCCAGTACTAAATCCAGAGAGGTACAGAAGGATGTGTCTGCTTGCACACATATATGTATGGGAAGACAGATGGAGAAAAGCAGAAAGTGGTGTATTTAGGGTTGGATCCAGCCAGCAGTTTTTTAAAAAAAAATTAAAATTATTATTATTAATTTTGCCGAAACTACCATTTTGCATCACTTTGGTCCATGCAGGTCCCATTATCCTTAGCATAGCCCTTGGGTAGTACGAGTGGACCCCCTTCCCTTTTTTAGCCAGTGAAAACCTTTTCGGATCCAACCCTTAGTGAAGTTCTTGTCCAGGCCCTACCAAACTCTGGAGCCTGATAGGGGTGGAGTTTTCCAAGTTATTTATTTGTTCCTGTCTTCCACACTGATTTGCCAGGACTGTGAGTGACCAGATTGTTTTCTAAATGTAGCATCTACAACCTTACATACCAACACAGATTTTACTCTGAAGTTTCTTTGCAATTTGGTTGATAGTTTTGAAATCGGCTGTGTAAAAATAATGCTCTGCCACTGGTTCGGAGGCGATTTCTCTCAGTTCATCTTCGATGGCATTTCCGACTCCAACAGCAAACATCTTGTAGCCTGATACAGATGAAAAAGAATTGTTAACCTGCCGGTTGTCTTCTCAGTGAAAGAACAAGAAAACCATTAATTCGACTCAAAAATCAGTCCTAGCATACAAAGTTAAATGCAATTAAAACAAAACCCTTTCATTTAATGCTGTTCACATCCTGGGACCATGTATCTGAAGGATCATTTCTCCATATATGAACCCTATGCTACTTGTACAAATCACTATCTGCTCGCAATTCCTCCCTTGCTGGAAATATGTGGTCTTCCTTGGCCAAGCCTGTACCTTCTGGGGTTTGACCAATCAGTGGCGTAGCACCAAGGGATAGGGGGGATTCATAAATCACTGTGTGTGCCCCTACAGGGGCGTGGTGTGGGTGTTCCGGGAGTGGGGGGCATTCCAGAGTGGGGCTGGGTGGGAGCGGACTGGAGCATGGCAGGGGCACAGAGTGCAGACACTAACCCCTAGTGTCAACTCTATGGAATGGCCTCTCAGAAGAAGGCTTACTCCCTCCAGATGGTACCAGGACAGCTCCAGATGGCATCAGCTGATCTCCAGATCACATAGATCAGTTCCTCTGGAGAAAAATGGCAGCTTCAGGGAATACACTCTATGCCTTGTACTCCACTGAGTTCCCTTTCTTCTCTAAATGCCACTTTTTTATCTCCAAGAATTTCCCATCCCAGAGTTGGCACTCTTTCTCAGGGGACATAAACAGAGCACCCTCATTTCAAGTTTTAGGAATACTTATAAAGCTGTTCTGTTTGATAGTTATAAAGTTGTTCTGGAATCCAAGCTGCTGGAATCCAAAGATTTGTTAACAGCAAACACTAAACAGGATAAAAATGCAATCAAAAAAAGTAATCAAAAAAGGAAAGAAAAGAAAGTTATGTGTGCCTTTCAAAATGCCAATAAAATAGGAAATCCCCATGACCTCCATTCAACAGAATCTATGCCATAATGGGTTACCAATCTCCAAGAATTACAATTGGTCAGATGACAGAAATCTGTGCCCCTTGATAAAATGGCTGCTTTGGAGGGTGGCATTATACCCTACTCAGATCTCCAGGTTCTACCTCCAATTCTCCAGGAATTTCCAAACTCAGAGTTGGCAACCCAGCTGAGAAAGCATAAGCCCTTACTTTGGCCATAAGGACAAGCTAAAAAGAGGAGCTGCAGAGATTATCTAACCTGGTGCTTGAGTCTGCAATTCAGCTGGCTGCAGACATATTTACTTACTTGTAAGTATTTACATCCTGCCTCATATTAGCATTTCTAGGCAGCTTATATAAGTTAAAAACAATGTCAAAACCACAATAAAAACACCATCAATAAAACATAACAACTAAAACTACAATAAAAATAGCCTTAAAATAATCCCAACCCTGACTTCCCCATCCCTAGATTAGCTGCTGTGAGCAGGGGTGGAGTGCGGGGGGTTCCAGAGAAGCTAATCAAATGCCTACTCCCGTGGTGGCGAACCTTTGGCACTCCAGATGTTAAGGACTACAATTCCCATCAGCCAGATGTTAAGGACTACAATTCCCAATTGGCCATGCTGGCAGGGGCTGCTGGGAATTGTAGTCCATAACATCTGGAGTGCCAAAGGTTCGCCACCACTGGTCTACTTGAAGAGGAAGATCTTCACCATTTGGCTGAACCCATAAAGGGAGAATATTCCAGAGTAGAATAGTTTCTTTTGGGTTAATAACATCATACTTATAAGATTTGTGGATTCCCTCCATGGGTATCATGGAGGAGAATCTATCAAGGATTCTATTTCTAGAGGCATGCAGTCATTTGGTAGCTTGTGCCAGCGGTGAATTTTTTTAAACATAATTATCCTGATTTCATTTTTTTTGACAACCTACCTAGTTCTTTGGCTTTCTTGGCTGCATCATTGATGTAATCTTGTGACCGTCCGTCTGTAAATACAATTGCTACCTTTGGAACTCCCGGTCTGGCTCCACTAGAGATGGCGAAGGAATTGTCCACCAGGTATTTCAGTGCTTGGCCCGTCATGGTCCCTTTCTCCATGTAAGACATCTTCCTCACTGCTGCTTTGATATCCTTCTTAGTACTGAATCGCCCTAGTGGGAATTCCTGTCTGACTGCACTAGAGTACTGGACCAGGCCAACGTGTGCATTTCTGTCTGACACATCCAGAGAATCCACAATCTGGTTGATGAACCTCTTCACCAGCTCAAAGTTCTCAGGCCTCACACTCTTGGACCCATCGATCAGAAAAACAAGGTCTGTAGCGGCTCCCCCACTGCAGGCTGCAGAGAAGCAAATGACAGAGAGCAACAAGTAGCCAGTTGAAACGCTTGGTGCTTTGAGTGAACAAAGAACACTTTGAAAAGACTGGATTTATTAATTTATTTAGCTTATTCATGTGCCGGCTTTTTTTTACCCTCTGTGAGGCACATGAGCAGGGCCAATCCAAGGGTTTTTGGAGCTGTGGGTGAACAGTAACATGTGCACGTGTGAAGGGTCTTCAAGTCATAGCCAGTTTGCAGCAGCCCAGTAGGGTTTTCAAAGCAAGAGACCTAGTTTGTGAATGCCTATCTCTGCATAGCAACTCTGGTGTTCCTTGGTGGTCTCCCATCCAAGGCCTGGTGGTAGAGGTGGGATCCAGCAGGTTCTCACAGGTTCCCGAGAGTAGGTTACTAATTATTTGTGTGTGCCGAGAGGGGGTTACTAATTGGTGATTTTGCCATGTGATTTTTCCCTTAGTTACGCCCCTCCTCTCAGCAGTAGCGCGCAGAACTTGAAGCAGTCTAGCAGGAGATGCACCGGCGTGCGTGGCAGCCTGCGCCTGTATGCATTCGTTTCCTGCCCAAGGACTGGTGCAGTGGATGCGTCCTTGCCACCACCCCCCGCCCAGGAATGCCCCGCCTCTGGAATGCCCTGCTACACCCCCGTCGTGCCCCGCCCAGCCCCATTGGCGCTACGCCAGTTTGAATCCCACCACCACGGGAACCTGTTACTAAAATTTTTGGATCCCACCACTGGCTGGTGGTCTCCCATCCAAGGGGTGACCCTGCTTAGCTTCTGAGATCTGATGACATTGGCCATCCAGATCAGGGCTCCCGTTCAATATATCTAGACAGGGATAATGAAATAGCAATTTGCTCTTTCTGAGGGCTGCAATCCTAACCATGCTTACCTGGGAATAAATCTTGTTGAACACAATGGAACTGACTTCTGAGTAGGCATGATATATATTTACAGGAGGTCTGCTGTTTTGGCACTAGGGTTGCTAACCTCCAGGTGGTGGCTGGAGATCTCCAGAAATTACAAGTGATCTCCACGCTACAGAGATCAGGTCCCCTAGAGGAAACGGCAGCTTTGGAGAGTGGTCTCTATGGCAAAACATGCCTGTTGAACTCCCTCCCCTCCCAATCTCCATCCTTCCCAGACTCCACTCTCATATCTCCAGGAATTTTCAACTAAAAACATGTCAACTTGATTAAGTATCTTCTCTGCATCGTGGACTCCTGGATCTGCCTGTGGACCTCGAACTCTTCGGGTGCCCCCTCCCCCCATCTCTGGACTCTGCCTCGGCAATTGTTAGGTTTGCTTAGTAGACAGACCTGCCCTGCATATGAGACACCCAACAATCCAAAATAGAAGAAATAAAGCTATTAAATGGCACAAAGGAAACCACCAAATCACCCCAGGAAAACAGTAACTTCTGTATATCAAAGGCTTTATGGGACTTAATAAACAAAGTTTTTGAGCTGCTCCAGAAGACCAGGACAAGGGGCATACTGCCCATGGGGATATCCATGTCCCCGGGCGCACGCCTTTTGGTCATGTGGGAGGGCCAGGCACCAGCCAGGTCCTTGCGTCCAGCCTGTCCCACGGCATGGTGACCCAGCCAGTGCCCAGCCGTTCCCCCCATGCTGGGGCACTGTTCACCAGCGCCCAAGGCCAGGACCAGCCATGTGGCCAGGAGGCCTCTCCCTCACTGGGGGATTGTGCCAGCACCCAAGGCCAGGTCCAGTCATGTGGCGGGGAGGCCTCTCCCCCACTGGGGGATTGCACCGGCTTGCGAGGCCGTGCCTAACTGTGCAGCCAGAAGGCCTCTCCCCCTGCAAAGGGGGTGCTCTGGCCTCCTGCCCTCCCCAGCCTCCCACAGTGTCTGCCTGAGCCGCCTGCCAGAGCCACCGCCGTAAGTGGGGCATGGGATGGGGGGGCTTGACCAGGTATTGCCCTTAGGCGCCATTTTCCTCCAATACGCCTCTGGCCAGGACCAACCCTGCTTGGCCTCTGGGATGTGATAAGATCAGATTACTTTCTGGCAGATTACCTTCAAACAAAACTACAATTGCCAACAGGGAAAGGGAGAGTAAAATTCTCACTTCACTTTTGTTCCATTAGTTCAAAGATAATGACCATCATTAAGTGGTACATGACTCAGTGTTATCACAGCTGTCTGGAAAAGAAAAGGTTGGCTTTGTTAAACTGTTTCCATTCCATTCTATTTTAGCTGTACAACAATTATGTGAAGGCCAGCTGAGAGAGAATAATGGCTGTATGGTCATCCAGTAACAGTCAAATTAGCCGAGGTGTTTGGGCATGGGTCAGGTCTGGGTTCCCCTGACCAATTCTGATCAGCTCACGGTCAAACATGAACAACGGGAAGCTAAATTCCCAAGCATGCTGGGGCCCAATTCAGATCTGGAGCACCATCTGGAGGTAACAGCATCTTCACCACGTCCTTGAGTCACTTTTCTGATCCAAAATGGCCAGGAGGATTGTTATCTGTCCTGGAGTGAGACAGACAACCCAGACCCAGTTTGTGTCAAAATGCCTCAATTTATGAAGGCCTTAAATTTCATGGAAATTTTAATCTGCTGTCTCCAGTTTTAGTCTAACATTCTAATCCAGGGATTCCCCAACATGGCACCTGTGGGAGCTACGGCATGTGCTACTACTTCTCTTGGTGTCCGTCTATCTTTTACGAAGGGGGGATTGAAAGGCGGGGCTTTATTGACTGCCTTCATTCAATTGAAAGAGTTGCCCACTGAAGGATGAAAACTGGTAAACACCTGGACTTTCCTTTGTCCTTGAGTGGTTCCACTCCCCCTTCACAATGTCTTTCTTCCCAGGACATGTGACAGGGACAGGTATTCTGTATGGCTCCACCTCCAAAGGCAGCCATTTTGAGGTGGAACTCCCCACCCCCTATCAAAATTCAAAAGGTGTGACAGTCTTTAAAAGATTGGAAGGACCCCTGCTCTAACTACTACTTCACATTGTCTCTCCATTCACCACACTAATCTGAGGA
The DNA here is from genome assembly GCF_021028975.2 of Sphaerodactylus townsendi. NCBI lineage: Eukaryota > Metazoa > Chordata > Lepidosauria > Squamata > Sphaerodactylidae > Sphaerodactylus > Sphaerodactylus townsendi. The sequence goes on from NC_059430.1 coordinate 112,109,299, forward strand.
TTCGTTAGCAGCTGATATTTTGATTTACCGTTCCACCATTCATTTTAGTTTCATTGCAACTTAGCTGTCTTCAGTATTGTTCTTACACTTTGGTCTTAATATCAAATTATTGCTCATCTGAGACTTTTTCTTTTTTGCTCTTTTGAAAGCACTGGTATTTTAGAATCTTTTGAAGCATTAATGACGTTAATAATATAGTTAATTAAAAGTCAAATGCTTGTCACATACTTTTTTCTGCGGTGGCAAGAACATAAGAACATAAGAGCAAGCCAGCTGGATCAGACCAGAGTCCATCTAGTCCAGCTCTCTGCTACTCGCAGTGGCCCACCAGGTGCCTTTGGGAGCTCACATGCAGGAGGTGAAAGCAATGGCCTTCTGTGGCTGTTGCTCCCGAGCACCTGGTTTGTTAAGGCATTTGCAATCTCAGATCAAAGAGGATCAAGATTGGTAGCCATTAATCGACTTCTCCTCCATAAATCTGTCCAAGCCCCTTTTAAAGCTATCCAGGTTAGTGGCCATCACCACCTCCTGTGGCAGCATATTCCAAACACCAATCACGCGTTGCGTGAAGAAGTGTTTCCTTTTATTAATCCTAATTCTTCCCCCCAGCATTTTCAGTGGATGCCCCCTGGTTCTAGTATTGTGAGAAAGAGAGAAACATTTCTCTCTGTCTGGCAATATTACAACATTCAGATACACCGGACAAGGGAGACTCGGAGACGGCGTGCTCTGTTTGGCTGCTGCAGCCAGCAAGTGTTTCTGCTCAGAAATGGGGGCGAGTCATTTTCATTGGCATGCTTTGACTAGGGCGTCTAGAGATCGGTCCCATTTACATTCTTGCATCATGGAACCTTCCCAAATCGCGGCTTTAAAAATCAGAGTCAAGTGTATGACCATTGACTCCGTTCTTAGTTTGCTGGAAGGCTTTCTCACATCTCAGAGGATCACTTGTTCTCCCATTGGCAGGCAGTGTAAATTTTTAAACTGAGCACTCAGTCCTCCCTGGTGCTTTCTTGGCTCTGTTAGAAATGGAGGATCAACTAAGGACACCGATATACTTTTGCAGGGGAAGGACTGACCTGAATGCCCTTGCTTCTAAGCAACAGGATGCTGGTGCTATAGGAACAGACGTGTTTTTCTCTTCCTTATTAGCTTGCTGCTCTCATGAAATATGGATGATGAAACAAGGAACTCAAATGTGCGGCAAGTGGTCACTAAAACTAAAGGAGCTGCCCACAGCCTTGATACCAATGTTTCATTACTCTCACTTAGCCTTATCATTTGCAGCACCCCTTCCTTTGCTTGTCCGTGCTCAATCAATGGAGCAGCAGGAGAAAACGTAGGAGGAATGACATCATGGGCCCCTTCCGCACACGCAAAATAATGCGTTTTCAAACCACTTTCACAACTGTTTGCAAGTGGGTTTTGCCATTCTGCACAGCTTCAAAGAGCATTGAAAGCAGTTTGAAAGTGCATTATTCTGCATGTGCGGAATGAGCCATGGTCTCCCTGTGACATGGCAGCAGCCCCCAATCTTTATAGTATTTACCATAGAGACTGGGAAAGTGCCTAGTGCTTTGGAGGGCTGTGATAACAATTCCACATGATCACCTAGAAGTGACCCCAGCTCCTTGAATGTCCCCCTCCCCAAATTCCACCCCCTCCCCCAAAAAAACCTCTTGGGCTTTGCTGCTGGCAATAAATAATAAACAACACAAAACAAACCCTCCTGAGTGTGTAGGGGACCAACAAGATGCAGTGCATTGAGATTTACAGGAGCAGAATGCTCATCCGAGGTGTATCTAGGGAAAATGTAGCCTGGTGCAAAACCTGAGTTTTCCGCCCCGCCCCGCCCCCCCCCCGTACGGGCGGCCTGTTCCCCCACCGCGACCAAACAGCTTTTTTTGCACCAGGTCTTGAAGTCATTGTATGGACCTGGGGGAAAAGAGGAGGGGTGTAGGGGGCAATTGTCCACCTCCCACGTGACTAAATGACCACAGCCGGGGGATATTTTACCCCACTTGTCCCCCTGGGTGGTACATCCTTGGGGACCTCTGCAGGTCATTTGCAAAGTAGTAGAAGAAAAAGAAATCTGCTACGGGCCCTTAATCCTGAGGAGGACCAATCAGCATTTTTTTGTAATTTTATGTTATATACAGTTGTAGATTAAAGAGTTGCAGCCTGTATATTCTTGGCTGCTTACAGAGAAGATATGACCGTGCAGTTAGCAGAGCAAAAGAAATGAAATGCAGGTTAGCCTGAAATACTAGAAATGGACTTTGCAATAGAGATGAGTACATGAAGAATTCCAGTGTTGCCAGATATAAGCATGTATTCTTTGGGGTCATCTCACTTGGATGACTCGGAAGCAGCATGCAAGGAGAAGCTATGGTTGTCGTGCCAAGCAAGAGCAAGAGCATACAAAATAAGTCAGGCGCAGTTGTGGCTCAGAGCACATGCTTTGCACCCATAACAGCAGAAGCTCATCTGAGTACAGAATGCAGAAGGGTGTTATATGTGATGAATGGTTCCTCTGAACTGCTGAGGTCACAGAGGGACTAAGACATCATTACTATAAGAATCTCAGGGATTTTTTTGTCAAACCACAAACAAAAATGACCTGAACACCATAGATGGGGGGGGGGGGAGTTTTGGGGAAACTATAGCTCAGAGGTACAGAAGACACTTGGGTCTTTTCTGCACGGTTCAAATATCCCAGGTTGAACAAGGGAAATATCCAGGTTTAGTCAAAAAGTTTGCACAGTTCCCGGTCCTAAAGCCAGCTTGTCCCCCGATATTTCCCTCATCCCGGAATTTTCAAAAATCACCAATTCGGTAATTCTTTTCAAAAAATCCCACAGTGAACCCACTACCGTGCAAACACCACGGGAGCAGAACCAGTTTGTTTTTCCCATCCAGCCCCCTGATCTCCCCACCCCGCTGCCCCTGAGCTTCCCACCTGGCGTCATGTCAGTTTTCAACTCTGTTGAGCTACCAACAGTTGCAGCCCGCCCTTCACAAAATGTTCCCCAAGCACGTTTTCTGCTCATGGTATCAACCAGGTGCCATTTCGCCTGGGCTAATCAGGAGTGGAGTCCAAAATGTCCCCGTTTTCTTTTCTGTACATGTACGGAGCACATAGCTAGGGAGACGTGCACTTTGGGCCGAGTGTTAGTGGGCATATCATTGGGGGGGAGTCTCTAATTTTCCACAAAAATATGAGAACATGAGTGGGAATGTGATGTGATGCTGTGCCCCATTGTTTTTTTGCTGCCGCTTGCCATGTTGAGCCCTGCAATGGGCCCTATCCAGAACTGGAAAAAGGGGGACAATTTTTCCGCACTGCTGCCCCAAAACAACAGCCAACACACCGGGCATGTTTGCACATGCATGGATACACTTGAGGTGAAAATACATAAGACCCAGGCTCGTGTGGAACAACTGGAGTATTTCCTACCAGTCTTCACTCAATTCCTTCACAGAAATGGGCAGCCATGTGAAGGCAGAAATCGGGATAAAATGGATCCAGATTGTAAGATACCGATTGTAACCTGGTATAATTGTGCCATGCAGAAACGGCCTTGATAAGCAGATGCCCTGCCATCTCCAGTTAAAGGATAACAGGTAGAAGATGGTACTATGCCCAAGACACTGGAGCGTCTTTGCCAAGTAGACAATACTGAGCTACATGGATCAATTAGGCCCCTGATCAGATGGAAGGGGGGAGATGTGGCTTAGTAATAAAGCCTGTGTGTTGCAGGTAAGGAGGCTCAGATCCCGTCTCTGGCATCTCCAAATAAAGAATCTCAGGTCTGATCTTCCCATGCAGCAGGATGAGGTGGGAAAACTGGAATGTTCCCATTCAGACTGCAGATGGAGTATCACATTATGGCCCCTTCCGCATATGCAGAATAATGCACTTTCGATCCACTTTCAGTGCACTTTGCAGCTGGATTTTACTATGCGGAACAGCAAAATCCACTTTCAAACAATTGCAAAAGTGGATTGAAAGTGCATTATTCTGCATGTGTGGAAGAGGCCTATGTTTTGAGCATCATTGATTGGATGCTACCTCTCTTCCTGAATTCCATCATTGGTTGGATGCTACCAGTCTCTCTAAAATCCATTATCAGTTGAATGAAACCTGTCTTGCTGAATCCCATCACAGTAAACGACTATGAAATATGAAACTGTGAAATTATGTCATCGGCGATATCAAAGAAACTACCTCCCGCAATTTAAGAAAGGATGGGCTTTCCAGGATATCTTCAACTCTCTGTGAGGTGGAAAGCGTTTATGGATAAAATTTGGAAAAAAATAATTAGAAGCAGGCCTGGATTAAGACACACTATGTCAAGTTTAAGAGCCCACGCAACATTATTCCCAAAAATGGTAGTTTAGTAATGTTTGGTAAATTGTTTGTATTTAGATGCCTTTCATAATCAGAGGCCCCAAACTTTAGCTTACTTACTGAATAATAAGTCCTGTCAAGTTTCCAAAGACTTATGACAATCCCTCATGAGATTTTTAAGGTCAAAGAGGAGCAGAGGTGGTTTGCCATAATCTCCATAGCAACCCTGATCTTCTTAGTGGTCTCCAATCAAAATACTAACCATGGCCATGCTTAGCTTCCAAACTCTAAAATACTCAGATGGCTACATAGGTTACTGAGGTTCTATATAAATCCCTCTCTGGTTATGAGGGGAACTCATAACCAGATGAATCAGGGGCAAGCAAAAGGAAGCAGGGACAGGAAAGAGAGTTTAAAGTAACGTGATGGGTTGTGTGTACAACCAGGAAGATGGCCACCCTTCCTGAACTGTGATTGTTGCATTTTGAACCATGCAAGAATTCACAGGATTTGGAAGAAACATTGGCTAGCTTGGCCAAGTCTAGGACGGAATTATTTACCACTGCAGCTTTTCCCATCGGTGTTAAGTGTGAACCCCTCTTTACAAGCACACGTGTATGAGGCACCCGTGCTGACACAGATCTGCTGACAATCGTGGTCTCCCGTGGCGCACAAGTCTGACACAGCTATAAAATAAACGACACGCAAAGTGAAAATGTATTAGTATCCTGAACTTAAAAAAAAAAAGAAAATCAGGGCTTTATAGTATACACTTTGGCTCCTTCGGTAGTTTCGCAGGGAATTTATAGCTTTGCTCTGGTGGAAAATACCTCAGTGGATGAATGGCAGCAGATGAAGCGATTTCATCCTTTCTCATTTTGCCATCTTTTCCCAGCTCTAAATCATCAAACTTGGGTTATATTTCACCCTGGGAGACTGTGGGAGGAATCTTGTACCACCCCAAATAAAAGTTTGGGCTGTGACTTTGAGCAAACAAATGACAAGAAGGCAGAAGGTTAAGCCGGTCTTCTGCCCTCAATTTGAAGTCTCTGAGGCAGTTTTTCGGTAAAAATTAGCTGGAAGGTACCGATAAGTGTGCTGTTGAATCAGTACAGATAACTAATCAGTGGTTAAGAATATAACAAAAGTCCAAGTGGATCAGACTGAGGTGTCTTTCACACAGGGATGGGATTTTGTGGTTTCCCTATTGCCAGTGTGGCTGCGGATTAAACTCAGGAGCGATTGGAGCCTTCTGGAAGTAGCCACACCACCTCCAGGCACACAGGGCTTTTTTAATTTAAAAAAAAATCTGCAATAGGCTTATCATTATACCATTGTAACTATAGGCATATCAGGCTCTCTGAATTCCTAGCTTTCAGTTAAAAAGAAATAAGTCTCTAGACCTTTGTTTGCAGTGATGTGACTTTTTCCCTTATAGCTCCACAAGGGAAGAGGCTAGAGACTTGCTTTTTAAAAATAAAAAACTGGGGATTCACAGAGGCTGTATCACCTATCATTACAATTGCAGATTGATATGATATTCTAGTGTTGATTTAAAAAATAATGACAACCCCTCCCCCCCCCTCAGAAGTGGGGAGAGGAAATGGCTGTTGTGGAGTCAGTCAGAGAAAATAGCTGTGAATTGGGCTGGAAAATCCCACACACACCCCGTCCCAGAAACACACACACACACACAGAGATACACAGCAACTATCCCAGCTTTATTGCACTCTTTCCCAAAACAACAGAACAAAGCAGGTTTGAGAAAGGCAGGGAAAAAAAGATGGGGAAACCTTCAGAGGTGCATGAATACATCATGATGATTTAGGGAAGCAGGAAAAACGCTTCCTAAAAGAACTCAGGGCAAATAACGCCTGTGGAAGAGGTTCACTAATCCTGCAGCCTGTTTCTTTTGGAGACTAACTAGTTGCCTCTAACCAGGACATGAAGGCAAAAGTTCTGCCTTGTGACAGCTGTTGTTAAAACGTATGGTCTTTGAACACAGAAGCTCCATTTAGCCATCCTGGTCACTGGTAAACCTACAATGTGGTAAAAACTAGCTGCCACTGAACGTGAAGCCATGAGCCTGAAGCACCTCTTTCTCTCTGACAAGAATGTCTTTCTGTGTTGTGTCTTCAACATGCTATTGCCCCCTCTGATGCTTAAACAAAGCCAGTTTAAAAAACCATGAGGATACCTTTATGTTAGGAACAATGATAACGGCTTTTGGTTTTTGCTCCGAAGTCTGAAATATTACCTCACGCTGTTCCCTCCTCCCACTTTTTCCAATTTCAACAGACTCCTGAGGTGAATCGAACAAAGAAGGCCCTGTGTTCCTTTATGTAAACCTGGATTTTGTTAATTGGGTTAAATCTGGTGTGACTTTAAATGACCCATTAAACATAGCATTAATATTTGCAATCAGGCAGGTCTTTGTCAGCTATGCTAGCAAAGGCTCGCCTCCTGCCATATGCCTGGACCACAAAGAGCATTTCTATACCTCTGTCTCCCTGTGCCCCCACCCTCAGAAGCGCTGGGGTAACTACAAAAGAGAGGGCATTCTCAAGTGAAGCTCTGCACCTCTGGGATACCCTCCCCAGGTAATTTTTGTGGCCTAACCTTTTTGGTCTTTCTGCCACATCCTGGAAAAAGTCCCTATTAGAGTAGCCTTCACAAGTTAGGCCAATTATTTATTATATATATTCACTACCTTTATATCCCACATTTCCTCCATGATGAAACTCAAGATAGTTGAGCATACAGTCTCCCAGGTAGGGTGGTCCTTTGGCAGGCAACCTCCCACCCTTGACTTGGTTCCCCTACCACCCCCAATATTGCCACAGGAACCAACATCCCACAATATTACTACGTCTCTTTTAGCAGTGTCACCAGAAATGACATTACCAAATTGCAAGATGCTTTAGGATTCAACCAAAAGTCTAGAGCATCCTGTAGCCCAGTGATATCACTTCCAGTTAGGTAGGTGGAAGTGACATCACAGCATCACAGGATGTTGTTTCGGTAAGTCCCACAACCCCATTCTTAGTGGGGTTTCCATTCAGGCCTTGATCAGAGTGACCCAAACCTTCAGTAAGGTGGCTATATTGTGGTATGCATCCTGGCGATGCATACTTAGCAACAGGCTGAGGGTGATTCTCAATGGTATGTGTTGTACTTTTAATGGCAAGCACTGCTTGAGCCAACTCACAAAAAAATAAACACAATGACAGTAAAACGAATAGCCAATAATAAAAATGAGTGCATCCAAACTTTTCAGAGAAGCGAGTGGCTGCTGTGACACTAAGCAAACCAAGTCATATATTTAGGGCTGAGCTGATATGGTGTATTTCTTGAGAAAATGTTCCTTCTTGACTCCATGAGGGGGAATGTTTAGGGACCTTGTAAAACAGGGCAGAAGAGTTGTCCTAATTAGATGAAGGCAGGAAGCAGTGATCACAGTCTGATTTGGCTTTGTGGTGCAATCACAGCCAAATCTGGTGGTTGCGCAGGGGTATGACATGATCCCACTGCCTATCCCTCATGGAGCCAGCAAGATGAAGGATACATTTTAAGAGGACTGAAACAACCATTAAGGGAAACAACAAAGGGGAACATAAGAAGGACCCTGATGCATCAGACCAGCGGTCCATCTATTCCAGCATCATCTCTCACACACAGTGACATAAGAGACCAAAGCCTTCCCCAATGTTGTTCCCTGGCAGTGGTATTCAGACTTCTAATGGTTCTGAATGTGAAGGCTCCTTTTAGTACCATGCATCTGTCTAAGCTCGTGGTGGCGAACCTTTGGCACTCCAAATGTTATGGACTACAATTCCCATCAGCCCCTGCCAGCATGGCCAATTGGCCATGCTGGCAGGGGCTGTTGAGAATTGTACTCCATAACATCTGGAGTGCCAAAGGTTCGCCACCACTGGTCTAAGCCCTTTCGAAAGGTGAACTGAGCAAAAACAGCAAACTGATCAAAAACCGAGCAAAACTGGGTGAAGAGGTATGGAATGAATAGTTTATCAGGAGAACATTTCACACTGGAAAGATTTTCCCATGACATTCCACCTTAGCCCTACATGGATTCCCACCATGCTGCATGGTTCTTCCTGCTCCTACATGTATACTCTTTGGTTGTGTGTTCATGCATCCTGGTCTGAGATCTCTCTCCATCTTTTATTCCCCCTGGAAACTTCTGGAGGACTTACCACAGAATGCTTCTTGAAACTTCTTGGTCAACTTCTCAATGACACTGTAGCTCTCCACATAGTCCACGTGCTCATCCAGGGGCTCACTGGCAATCTGTCGCAGGGTGGGCATGTCTACACGGCCCACGCCGATGGCAAAAATTTCAATCCCAAGGGCTCTTGCTCTGGCTGCTACGTCCTTCACTCCATCCTGGGGACGCCCATCGGTTACTATAATAGCTACCTGAGGAAGAGAGGTAACATCCAATGGATTGCACTAAGTGTTTCTCTGGGTCAATAGCAGAGCATAGACTTTATGTACAGAATGTCCCAGATTCAACTAGATGGACCAGACATTTGACAGGCTGAAAGGACTTCAGCGCCCTGACCGGGATAGCCCACACGAGCCTGATCTCATCAGATCTCAGAAGCTAAACAAGAACATCCCCTGTTAGTACTTTGATGGGAAACCACCAAGAAAGTCCAGGGCAGCTTCACATAGGCAGACAATGGCAAATCGCCTGTAGTTGTCTCTTACCTTGAAAACCTTACAGGGTTGCCATAAGCTGTCTACAACATTACAGCACTTTCCACCACCAAAGACTTCAGATTTCTTACTCCTCATCTTTCAATCTAAAAATCTGCTTGCTTTGCTCTTAATCTATGGCCCTTTCCGCATGGGCCAAAAACGACGGCCTGGGGGCGGTAAAAACGCCGCCCCCAGGCCGCCGTTCGCACAGGCGGCGGTGCTGCAATGCAGCAGCGCCGACCTGACTGCGCTCCCCCTCCCCCAGGGTGGCGTCAGGCCGCCCTAAACAACAACCCTTTAAAGGGTTGTTGTTGGGGGGAAAGCGTCTTCCTGGCGGCGCGGTGCGAACCGCACCGCCGGGAACACGCTGTCTCCCTGCCCCGTCCCACTCACCTTGTCCCCGTCGTCGCCTGCTGGCTGTCGAAGCCCCACCCACGCTGTCCTCCGACCCCTGGAGGTCAGAGGGCAGCGGGCGGGACAAGGCAGGTGAGTGGGACGGGCAGCAGGCAGGCCCGCATGAGCCGCCTGCCATTTGTCGAGCCTTTCTGCTGGAGGCCGCCAGCATGCATGTACGCGACCGTGTCTTCACTTCCACGCCATGAATTTTGCCGTGTGGAGGCGATACAGGGAGGTCGTGGCGAAACCGCCTATGATTCATTTTTTTTTACACCGTTTGCTGTTTCCTCTGAATTTTTCCCATAAAATGAACACAGTTTTCAAAGTTATGACTACTAATCCCAACTCTTGAACTAGCTACAGAATGAATTTTGTTCCCCACTACACAACTAGAGTTTATCCATCTTCCCCACATATGTAGAATCCAAGATTACAAGATTTTTTAATTTATGTATGCATTTAAAACATTTATTAGCCAGCTTTCTATCTGGTGAATCTCAAAAGGGGCTTACAATGAAAATAAAATTGTTACACAAATTCATACAAGGCAACTATTTAAGATCACAATTAGGGCTGCCAATAATTTTTAAAAACCCAATTAGTGCCAGCAGGGGGCAGGAGGTCTCTAAACATTTCTATTTGCACTGTGGGATTTTGTTTTTGTTTTTTTAATACAAAGGGATGTTCAAAGCTCCTGTCCCACCTGCAGTCTACAGTGGTACAACGCAGTCAAACCCCATATGTTCCTACCAGCCTCAACAAAATTATAACTCATCTCCAGACCTCATCAATTTCCTGGGACAGAACAGCTGCTTTGGAAAGTGGACTCCATGCATGCCATTGACTCCAGGAGAAATAGAAGTCCTAGAATATTATCTCAACTCCACTGAGCTCCTCCCACTGCCCAGACTTGGCTCTCCCCAAGCCCTGCTCTCGAAACTCCAGGAACATCCGAAGTTGGAACTCGCAAACATATGCATGTGTGAAACCGATCTACAAGTCAAAGGATGAGAAGTAAACTTTGGACAGCGTGGACAGGCATACTACATGAGCAACCTATAATATCTTACGATTTGCTTAAATGGCGCATAAACCTGGCCCAAATTAAGTCGAGACACCCCTCTTTGTGATACATGGCATTTAGAGATATAGTTAGGGGGGTACTTAGCAAATAGGGATGCCAACTGCCAGGTGGGGCCTGGAGATCTTCTAACATTGTGGTGTTCAGAAGCCTCCAGATGTTATGGACTACGGTTCCCATCATCCCCTGCCAGCATGATGCTGGCAGGGGTGATGGGAACTGTGGTCCATAACATCTGGAGGGCCATGAGTTTGACACCTATGTTCTAAAGTGACAATTGATCTCTAGTCTACAGTGATCAGTTCCCAAGGACAAAATGGCTCCTTTGGAGGGTAGGCTCTTTGGCTTTATACCCACTGAGGTCCTTCCCTTCCTCATACCTTGGCCTCCACAGCCTCTACCTTCAAATCTCCAGGAATTTCCCAAGTCACAGTTGGCAACCCAACTAGTAAGTCAGAAACTGGAACTGTGTATTCTCAGTCAGTCAAAGCAACTGTTTGTCACAAATGTGGATACTAAATTCCATTCCAATTTTACAGTGTTCAAGAAAGATACCAAGTTACAGGTGAACAAACGTGTAAATGAACAGGGGAATGGGCACCAAACATTTCAATAAAACCAAACAACTCATTTCACTCCTGCTGTTGAATTCACAGTTCTTCTTTTGTCAAAGGGAAAAAATCAACAGGGGGCAAAATTCTCTGATGAAAACACTTTGTTCACAGGGTCTTCCTTCCAATATTCTATTGCAAAGTGACCTACATTCTTCCTGGACTCCTTGCGGTGGAAAAGCTCTCTGCTGGGCTTCTAATTTCAAATGAAGACATTTGTCCTGAATTATGGCTTTTCTATCTCCCCCCCACCCCCCTTGAGTTTTGGAAAGTCAAACTAGAGTTGAACTTTGAGTTCACAAACATTTATACATACCAGATCACAAGTTTTTCTTATCTCTTGTGAACTGGTGTGAGGATTGCACTAGACTAGACATCTCACAGACTCGGCCTTACAAATGTGCACCATCACTTTGATGCCTCCATAGTCAACCACAAAAATCTCCATTTTACATTTCCTCCACTCACCTCTGAATACAGCTACAGAAATTGAATTTAATCAAGAGAGCCAGTGCGTTGTAGTGGTTAGCGCTAATCTGAAGGACCAGATTTGATTCCCCACTCCTCCAAATGGGCAGCAGACTCTAATCTGGTGAACCAGCTTTATTTCCCCATGCTTCCACGGGAAATGTGCAGGATGACCTTGGGCCAGTCACAGTTCTCTCAGAACTCTCTCAGCCCCACATAGCTCACAAGGTGCCTGCTGTGGTGAAAGGAAGGATTGTGGTTGTAAGCCACCTTCAAACTCATTATAATAGAGAAAAGAAGGGTATAAAGGCCAACTTTTCTTCTTCTTTGACTGGTATTCGTCAACAAAACTGCTTTATACTGACTGACAACACTGCTCGGTATTTTGAATTATGATAAATGGGGTTCCATGCAGAGAAAGCATTTTCTCAAGACTGACATCCACTAAGTGAAGATGGCAAGGCTTGAACTTGGGGTCTTTTGCATATAGCCACAGTTCTTCCCCTAATTCCCCATTCCTTTTCAGATGCAAATTTCACCTCCCCAAAGGCATATTTCAAAGGAGAAATGCAGTGGCTGTTGGGGATGTACTTCCATAGCTAATAGTTTGCTCTTTAAAACTGCTTAAATCTCTTGCAGTGCAATGCTTTCTTTTTGCCAGAAGAGAGAGCCATTTATTTAGCAAGTTTGGTACAAAAGCTGTCAAAATGAATGGCTTTCCTTGAGTTCACACTTGTGGGTTTTTAAAATATACTCTGGCTGATTATCCACCAGTGCTCTGGTGCATAGTGGGACCGGAAGCACGCTGGGGCAAGAAATCTTATCCCTACATGCTTCTCATGGTTACGCTTGAGAGAGAGGAGGTGCATTTGGGCAGGATTTCTTGTCCTGATGTGCTTCCTCTTGCCCCACGCATGCTTCTCACTTTCTGTGGAGAAAGCTGAGAGCACTTCTGGTGTAACTTTTCACACCAGAGCGGGGAGAGGGCGGGGAACAGTGGGAAGTGGGTACTCAACCTCTCACAATTTAACTACCATGATCCAACTTAGACCACACCTTACTTGGAAATACAGCAAATATTCCTAAATCTGAGAAGAATTCTTTGTGACATTAAGAAGAAGAAGAAGAGTTTGGATTTATATCCCCCCTTTCTCTCCTGTAGGAGACTCAAAGGGGCTGACAATCTCCTTGCCCTTCCCCCCTCACAACAAACACCCTGTGAGGTAGGTGGGGCTGAGAGAGCTCCGAGAAGCTGTGACTACTAGCCCAAGGTCACCCAGCTGGCGTGTGTGGGAGTGTACAGGCTAATCTGAATTCCCCAGATAAGCCTCCACAACTCAAGCGGCAGAGCTGGGAATCAAACCCGGTTCCTCCAGATCAGAGTGCACCTGCTCTTAGCCACTGCTCTTAGCCACTACGCCACTGCTGCTCTTAAGGAATGATTTCACGTTTACTGATCTAAGGGTTTGCCTGTGTTTTTTTTTCTTTTGTCGTGAGCAAACTAGAGCAGCAAGGAAAGAATATATATGTGTGATGGGAACATTGTCAAACCGGGATTGTTCACATCACACCCAAATGACATTTGTACTCCCACCCATCATTCCACAATCTGTGTCTTGGAGCGGGCTCTTTGATTCTGTGGGTGCTCATGCTGTTATCTACTGTGCATATACTAACCAAGTTAGGGGGAAAGGCAAGATAAGGCAAGTTGCAAAATGTAGGGGTAGGAGCTACAAGGGTTGTTTTGGAGACTACATGAAAAGAGGCAGAATGATGGTTTCCCTGCCGCCGCCACTGATAGGCAGTGTGGGTTTGCTTGACCTGTGGGGGACTGAAGCAAAGGTTTTGCTTGCACATGCTGGCAGATATCTGTGACAAATTGTATGTCACGGTAGAAGCGCATGGGCTGTAGCTTCTTTTTCTGCTGTATAAGTAAACATGGCAAGCATGACAGAAAGAGAAGACAGAAATCGACTCCTAGATGGGACCCGAAAGTATTTCATGGCTGGTTTCTGTTGAAAAGGTAAATGTTAAAGGCAAATGTAATCCGTTCTGCAAACTCTGGGTCATTACCAGTGGTGGGATCCAAAAATTTTAGTAACAGGTTCCCATGGTGGTGGGATTCAAACAGTGGTGTAGCACCAATGGGGCTGGGCGGGGCACAACGGGGGCATGGCAGGGCATTTCAGGGACGGGGGATTGCTGGGCAGGGCTGTGGCAACGACGCAACCACTGCGCCAGTCCTTGGGAGGGGGAACCAAATGCACGCAGGTGCAGGCTGCCACGCACACCGGTGCACCACCTGCTAGACTGCTTCAAGTTCTGCGCACTACTGCTGAGGAGCAGAGGAGGGGCATAACTAAGGGGGGGCCAAAAATCACGTGGCAAAATCACCAATTAGTAACCCCCTCTCGGCACACACAAATAATTAGTAACCTACTCTCAGGAACCTGTGAGAACCTGCTGGATCCCACCTCTGGTCATTACTGACTCATGGGGTGATATCACATCACAATATTTGCTAGGCAGGCCTGGTTTTTGCAGCGATTTGCCATTGCCTTCCCCAGTCATCTACACTTTACCTCCAGCAAGCTGGGTACTCATTTTACCAACCTCAGAAGTATGGGAGACTGAGTCAATCTTGAGCCAGCTACCTGAAACTGACTTCTGGAGCAGCAGTGGCATAGGAGGTTAAGAGCTTGCGTATCTAATCTGGAGGAACTGGGTTTGATTCCCAGCTCTGCCACCTGAGCTGTGGAGGCTTATCTGGGGAATTCAGATTAGCCTGTACACTCCTGACTTCATAGGCAGGAGAGAAAGGGGGGATATAAATCCAAACTCTTCTTCTTCTTCTGTCGGGATCAAACTCAGGTCACAAGCAGGGCTTTGACCGCAGCACTGCAGCTTAACCATCCTGTGCCACAGGGCTCTCAGACTAGTACAAATGAATATAGGTTTGTAATATCAAAATTAGCTTCATGTAATAGATGAAGACCACCCAATTCAGCCTCAAGTGAAATCTGAAATGAATTTTGAGTTTGTTCTTGGGGGGAAAACTTCGGATAAACGGTGTGAAATGTCAACAGTTTTGACAAAATGGGCAGACATTCTCAGCAACATTTCAGACATACTCATGAACAATTACTGGATCACGAACCAACCTATGAAACATTTTTATGAAGCATAATGGTTTCTCGTGAGGGTAAGAGGCTTTGACAGAAAGAAGGTCAGCACCCCTATTCATCTTGTTCCTCATTAACATTCAGATCTAACAATAAAAGTGAAAGATTTAATGATATCTATTGAGTGCAGATGAGTTCTGATAAAAGAGAAAGAAAGAAAAACACTGAAACGTAATTTTGCATGATTTCTCTCTCACATAAAACCTCATTTCCCTTGTTCTCTAGTCACTTGCTTGACTCCTCAATTCCGTTACATGAAACTTTATTTGCTTTAGAGGTACCTCAATGCTCCGGCTCTCAAAAAGTATTAACTATTATTCCCAGGATACAATAAAACTAGAAGCAAAATATGCGTGCTCACTACATTTTTCTTTACGAAGCTGCTCTCCATAATTAAAATGCAATAGAATCCTGAGGAATTCCGACAGGAGAGCATGAATTATTCAGCAGCTGGGAGAAGGGGAACTAGCAATGAAATTATTTCGGATTTAAAAAGGACAAAAATCCAATTTATTTCCCTTACTGATCAATTTTGCTACCTCAGGGAGGAATTACACGTCACAAGCAGTTCTACGAATCTGGCATTAAGCAGATCACATTCGCTAAGTCTTACGGTTCCCAGGCAAAGCCTGGCAATCAATGGGAGATATGGGGGTAGAGGCATAGGGGGGTGGCTATTGGTGACAGTGTGACATCACTTCCAGGAAAGTGACAGAACGCCTCTCTAAGAATCACCAGAAACCCTATGTTAAAACCATAGAGCTTCTGACCATTCCTAGAGAGGTGGGTTTCAAGTATTCCCTGGAAGTGACATCATCATCAAGCCATTTATTTTCTCCTGCCACTTATCTGAGCAGCAGTGGAACATGGCACCTAGGGACAGGCATGCCTGCTGGAACCATGATTTAACAAGAGAAGACTGTAGGTTTAGGCGGTTTTTGATAGAGCTTGAAAGGCGGTTTGTTCTAGTTAGCCAGGGCTAGTAATCTGTGGCATGATCCCCTGAAGATGCCAGCCACAGATGCAGGCGAAACGTCAGGAGAGAATGCTGCTAGAACACGGCCATACAGCCCGGAAACCACACAGCACCCAAGTGATTCCGACCATGAAAGCCTTCGACAATACCTTGTATGCTTTGCTTCCTGCAAGGAACTGCTTCTTTATTTCATAAATACTCATGGAAATGAAGAGATGTATCTGTTGGGCATGCGCCCCTTCTCCAAGGGTGAGAAATTACAGGTGTAACTCTTACCTGGGCTAGTTCTAGTAGAACACACAGAAGAACTCCTACAGGGCAGCAGATAGACTATTCTGTGGACTGAACTATATGTTGTAACATATGCAGGGGCGAACCTAGGGCAAATCCGGAGCCTGGGACAAAATCCCGAGTTTGAAGTCACTTCAGCGAATGGCTGCCACCTCCCTCACCATGAACAAAACACCATTTTTTTTGCACCAGCTCACAAAACACCTCCCACCTCTAGCAAAACATACATGCCTTCCCACCAACTCTTTCACTTTCCCAATCACAACAACCCTAAGGAGGTAGGGTTGTTAGCCTGGAGAAACAACCTGCCAAAGTGCAAGTGGGTATTAAGCATGTAAATCTTCACAAACCACCCCCCAGCAAACATTTACCAAAACAATGTCAGCACCATTCTCACAAAACACTCCTCCAGTGGAATTACAGTATCTAGCAAACAGCATCACTTTCATCGGTGTTTAAAACTAGGGAGCCTCCTGTGATTCTTCTTTAAATCCACCTTTAAAGGGAGAATCTGGGGTCCCCAGTTAAGACAAATTGAAAGTGATGCTGTTTCAGGGTGGATTCTCCCCACCCTGAAACAACATCACTTTGAGGGTTGGGAGATTTAGATGAAACAAATGCCCAGATTCACTGAATTCAAGCACATTTGGACAAAAAAAGTATCCACCATGTCCCGGCTCCAACATGAACAAATGTGAATGCAAGGTATTTGGGCTTGGGGGGGTATTTGAGAGCTGGCTCAGGAGGGCATTTTTTAAAAGCCAACAGCACTGATAGCATTGACCAGAGACTGCCCTGATGACATCTGTGCCCCAGGATGTTTGTTTGGGAGCAAAGTTATGGACGCCCAATGTTCTATCTCCTCATTGCTTACTGGTTAACAGTGAGCTGAAGGCCCATTTGAGTGAACCATAACTTGGTCCCCTGAACCTAACTTCACTAAACCTTGGTGGTATCATAAGACAGTTACCAGATGATACCCTGAAATTTTGAGGTCACTAGCTCTTTAAAACACACCCCTACAGGCACCCCAAGAAAGTTGCCCAAGAACTTTTGTTTTGCAGTGACTTTGCCCATTGCAGCCACGGGGGAATTTCTGAGGACAGGCATGCGGACATTTTGGAAGATAGAGGCACCAGACTTCAAGCGTGGCATCCAGGAAGCCTCCTGGTAATAGCATCCAGGCAAAGAGACCTTGTTTCACCCAATTTTATGGGCCCCTCAAAGGCTTATTTTGTTTCCATGCTCTGCCCACATGAAGCTCAAGCGGGCTGAGTTCTCTCAGAACTCTCTTCAACTCGCCCCCCCCCCACCCAGAAGCAAAGCTCACCAAGCTTGATGCTATTACCCAAGGGCCTCTTGGATGTCTTTGAAAGTCTGCGCCTCTATCTTCAAAAAATGTGTGGTCAGTTTAACACTGTGAAATTCCCCCAGAATCTGCCAGGTTTCAGTTGCCCTATGGTGGGAAACATTATTTTTCCCACCATAGACTTCCAATGGCTGCCATGCTCAGCTGGCTGTGGTAGAGGTTTCCAACAGGAGGCAATGTGGTAGTGGTCTTGTTCTGGGTGGGGCACTCAAAGTTTGCCTGGGATGGCCGAATGCTGTGGGCATCAGGGTTCACCTTCAACTTGGTGCCCACAGCATTTTAGCGAAGATTTGGTTGGTTCGCTTTCTGTGGAGACTCACACCAGCAGCCCTGCAGGAAATGCCGTCTACCCAGAGCAAGGCAAGACCCTGCCACAGTGCCTCCCAGTTGAAACCTCCTACCATGGTGAGCCATCTGGGCATAAATAGAAAGCCCCATTGAAGTCTATGGTGGTAAAAGTAATTTTCCCACCACAGAACTCTGCTGAAGAGCCTGGCAGATTCTGGGGAATTTCTGAGTGTAAGCACTGACCACACATTTTGAAGACAGAGGCCGACCAGACGTTTCAAGGTGGCTTCCAAGAGGTCTTGCACAGCATCCAAGCTTGGTGAGCTTTGCTTCTGGAGTGGGGAATCCATTGAGAGTTCTGAGAGAACGAGCCTGTGGCTTTCATGAAGGAGCAGGGAAACAAAATAAGCCTTTGGGGGCCCTATAAAAATTGGACCCCAGAAGCAAAGGTCTCTATGCCTGGATGCTATTACCAGGAGGGCCTCCTGAGCCACCTTTGGAAAGTCTGGTGCCTCTCTATCTTCAAAAAATGCAGCCTGCTCACACTCTCAGAAATTCCCCATTGGCTGCCAATGGAGCAAAAGTCACTGCAAAACAAAAGAATCTTGGGCAACTTTCTTATTCAGGTGTATTTTTGTTAGTGACACTAGAAAATTTCAGGGTATCATCTGGTAACTATTCTTATGACAGCTACCCAGGTTAGGAGTTAGGTTCAGGGGGACCAAAGTTATGGTTCCTCAAATGGGTAGCCCCCATCTCCTCTGTTAGCTCCCATTGAAAACAATGGGGATGGGGGCAACCTCTTTAAATGTCCATAATCTTGCTTCCCCTGAACCAAACATCACCAAACCTGGGTGGTATCATCAGGACAGTCTCTGGATGGTACCCTGTACCCCAGGTGTTGCTAGCCTTAAAAATGCGCCCCCTGCAGGCCAAAGCTGGAAAACACTAAAAAAATTAAAAATCACACAAACGCATTCTTGAAATGGTATGGCTTCCACGTGACCAAATGGGGCGGCGGCTGTATTTGGCACCCCCTGTCCCTAGGCAGGAACGCCACTGAACATATGCAAGTCCTGGAAGTTCCCCACAGAGAACTTGATTCCCAGGTCTGTGCAGTCCAAATATTG
This sequence comes from Sphaerodactylus townsendi, assembly GCF_021028975.2. NCBI lineage: Eukaryota > Metazoa > Chordata > Lepidosauria > Squamata > Sphaerodactylidae > Sphaerodactylus > Sphaerodactylus townsendi. The sequence continues at coordinate 112,128,164 of NC_059430.1, forward strand.
TTGGGATTTTGCAAGTGTCTGTCAAACTCAGTTATAAAAGAGTTAATTGTATGTAAACAAGTTGCTGAAGTCACTGCTTATGACCTGGTCTATTGATGAGCTATTGGTCAGTCAGATAGCCATTGCTTACGTGTTAATGAGCTCATACATCTGAAGTTACAAAGTTGACTCTGTTTCTTTGTGTGAGCAGACAAGCCACAAGCACCACCACGATAACAAGCATGAGACACCAAGATGTAACCAAACATACAGTGATGTAGACATGTAACAGGAAAGAAAGGATTTCTTATTTTATCTCCATGTAACCCTCCCTTTATAGTTAGTAAACTCATGTATAAACAGCAACTGAGAATCTGTCTCTTCTGTTCTACTCTGCTAATATATATACTCAACAAATATACATCAAGACCATCACAGACAGTTTAAACCCTACTCTCTCCAATAGGGACAAGATCCAGATACTTTCAGACGATCGCTGTTCCAAACGGACTGAAGACATAGCAAAGTTCTTAGTTTTGACTTTGTAAAAACACTAGTTACCTTGACTTTGATCTTATTTTGGTTATCCTTGTTTTAAAACGCTATCTCATGCCTAATAAAGGTCATCGACTGACTGACTGACTGACTGACTGACTGACTGACTGACTGACTGACTGACTGACTGACTGACTGACTGACTGACTGACTGACTGACTGACCATCACACACAAGGAGAGATTGTTTAAGCTTTCCCCACTGCACTGTTTTTTTGCCCTGACTTGGTCCTGGGGAGCCACTATTTGCACCCCTGGGAAAATGTACACATAGCCATGGGTATGTGTAAGACTCCCTATTGGGGCTAACAGCAGATTCCTGGAGTTGTTTCAAGACAGTGCAGTGATGCCAGGGAATGGGGGGAAGAGCTAATCTAAACTGGACCAAAACACACATCTGGTACTTAGGCTCATTCCGCACATGCAGAATAATGCACTTTCAAACTGCTTTCAGTGCTCTTTGAAGCTGTGCGGAATGGCAAAATCCACTTGCAAACAGTTGTGAAAGTGGTTTGAAAACGCATTATTTTGCGTGTGCGGAAAGGGCCTTAAATTCGCAAACCAGATCTGATCAAAAGTTCCCTAGGGGGCCCAAGGACCTTTTAACATGTGAATCAGTCCGAAGAACAGTGATTTCCTGGGGAGAGGTACACGAAAATAAGGACAATTGATGTATGTGTGAATAAGGGGGTGCCTCATCAGTCTTCCCCAAAGCCATACTGACAAAGCTCATATTGTCTTTTCATAAATTATATTACACTCAGCCTGGCGGAGTGGAATATAACTAGCCATATCACAGTAAAGTATAAACTTGACTTGTTTTCAAAGTGACAGGGGGCAAGCTACATTTTTACTCAGGCACAAAAGCCTCCACAGTTCATAAAATAACTTTTAGAAAACCTTCCAAGATACAACAATATCATTATTTCTGTATCTTTCTTGGGGGTGGGGTAGTGAGCTGTGTGAAATTCTTTGGCCTAAAGGTTCAGCAGTCTGCTTCAACGACCTGAAAAAAGACACTTGAATCTGGATGTTCCAAGCAAAGAATCCATCTCATCCAATTCTCTGTTACATCAGAATGCTGCCAACTCATCACTCTTAAGCTTTACAAATCAAAGCTTCGTAGAGTAGGAAATGAACACGAAGAACTTGGAATCACTTGATCAATATGGCAATAGGGAATGAACAAGAAGAACTTACAATCACTCCGGACCAATGCGGACATATATACACCATCAAATATGTATGCTCTAAAACCAAAAGAAGCCAATTTTATCCCATTAGTGTCAAAAAGTGTAGATGAACCCCATCACATTAGATTAAGAGGTAGCCACAGCCAGACACATGATGAAGGCCTGGCATTATCTATGAACTAGGTTTGTGTTGGTTTGACTTTTGATAGGGAGGGAGAGCAGCTGGGTTTCTGAGGAACCACACATCATTTCATCCAATTTGAGTCTTATTTCTTTCTTAAGCAGAAATACATTTGTCTAAGTCCAAACAATCTTTCAAGCTGGTTGTCAAGTTCTCCAGGGCCACTGGTGATGGATGGGGGATAGAGTTGCCAGATCCAGGTTGGGAAACTCCTGAAGATTTTGGGGATGAGCCTTGGGAGGACAGGACCTCAATGGGGCACAGGGCCATTAAGTCCACCCTCCAGAGCATTCATTTTCTCTAGGCGAACTGATCTCTGTAGTTTGGAGATCAGCTGTATATCCAGGGGATCCCCAGGCCCCACCTGGAGGCTGGCATTCCGACTTCGAGATCCAAGCAGGCAATACTGAGATGAACCAATAGTTGGGCTTGATATGAGGGCGCAGACTGAGGTAGAGCCATTGTTCAGTGGTAGACCACATATTCTGTATGCAGAAGAATCTAGCTTCTGCCTTTGGTACCATATGTTAAAAGCTCTCAGGTAGCAAGACTACAACAAGAAGAGCTTTCTCTGCCCAAGACTCCGGAGAGCTGGAGCCAGTCAAAGTAAGCTGAGCTATACTGCGAAAGATGTACAAAAGCCATTAGACCAGTGGTGGCGAACCTTTGGCACTCCAGATGTTATGGACTACAATTCCCATCAGCCCCTGCCAGAGTGGCCAATTGGAGTGCCAAAGGTTCGCCACCATGGCATTAGACCCATGATGTTTAGCTATCACTGCAAAAATAAGTTTACTAAATGTTGTAGACAAATATCACGGCCTGATTGCCCACGGGGCAGCTACCATGTGCTGGCAGCTGGAGTGCATCGGGCAAGAAATCTTGTCCTGACATACTTCCTCCCTGGTATGCACCTGCAGCAGAAACCAAGAGAGGAAGCATGTTGGGGCAAGATTTCTTGTCCGGACACGTTTCTTCTTGCCACACCTGTACTTCTCGCTTTCCCTGCAGAAAGTGAGACCACTTCTGGTGTGATTTTTGTGCCAGAGCAGGGTAAGGGTGGGGCACAACTAGCCATGGGTAATCTCTTGTGGTTGTATGAATCAGTAAACAAATGCAACTACTTGGTGTAAGGAATCCTGGAAGGATGTTGTGGGTTTTCCGAGTTGCATGGATGTTTTCCAGTAGTACTTTCTCCTGATGTTTCGCCTGCATCTGTGGCTGGCATCACATGCAGGCGAAACATCAGAAGAAAATACTATGGGAACATGGCCATACAACTCAGAAAACCCATATCATAGTGATTTCGGCTGTGAAAGCCTTTGACAATACAAATCCTGAAAGGATTTCCCACATGATGAAAAACATCTCATCCATCTCTCAACCAAACCAATTGAATCGATTCTGATAATATTTTTAATCTGCTACGCTCAGCAAATGGAGGCAGGGAGAATCCCTCCCTCAACATACAAAATGTAAGCCACAAGCTGAAACTGACCAGAGAGCTTACCAAGTAGGCAGGAAAAAGTCATTTTTCTCCTCTGCCACCTGTGCTGTCCAGAACATACCTAAGAGGCATCTTTTTTAAAGACATTCCCAGGACATCTTATTTTTAGTATGCTGAGTAAAAAGAAATTGCCTCTTTTAAGACACCTTCATGATGTCTTTTTTGTGCTGTGAGGATCGGACCACTATTTATAAATACCTCTCACAATATTTAAAAACATGCTATGTATATTGTTATATTGTAAAGTTTGAATCAACAATTTCCATTCAATCCTGTCAAAAGCCTTCTCAGCATCAATAAACAATAAAATAGATTCTTCTTTGTATGTTGTTTGATAACTGAAATTGCTCATTCTCATGGCATCAACTAAATATCTCAATTTTATGCAAACCAATTCTGATTATAAATATATTGATCCATTACAAAGTTACTAATGTAGGTGAATTTTGAAAAATATCATCCCCCCTGCTATCTGAAGTGGTACAGCCCATTCTGTACATCAACATTCTATCATACATTACCACTCATCATGGCACAGCGAAAGAGCATCTGCTTCAAATGCAAAAGGTTCAGAAAGAAGGTTATGTGCTGAAAGGTTATGTGCTGAAAGAGCCCTTCGGGGATGGGGCGGTATAAAAATTGAAATAAATAAATAAATAAATAAATAAATAAATAAATAAATAAATAAATAAATAAATAAATAAATAAATAAATAAATAAATAAATGAATGAATGAATGAATGAATGAATAAATAAATAAATAAAAGGTCTCCACTTGAAACCTTGAAGAACTGCTGGCAGTTAGGGTAGACCGGGGGTCTGCAAACTGTGGCTCTCCAGATGTTCATAGACTATAATTCCCATCAGCCCTGCCACTTGGCCATGCTGGCAGGGGCTGATGGGAATTGTAGTCCATTAACATCTGGAGAGCCAGGGGCTGCAGATCCCCAAGGTAGATTGTATTGACCTGGTTAAACCAAAGGTCTGTCAATAGACAGCAATGTCACGTATCACCTCATTTTATGTAATATGTAGTCCAGGTCAAAATCAATGAATGGTCAATGGTCATCACCACTACATCCCATGCTGGTGAATTTCATAAACGTGCTGTGAGAAGAAGGACTTTATTTCCTCTTTGCTGAATCTACTATCAGTCAATTTCATTGGGAGGCTCACAGTTCTAGAATTATAGGGGAAAAGGGGAATCTGAACACAAAGCTTATATTCTGCAATGAGCCCAAAGAAAAAGGGGCGCAGAATTAAGGTTCCTCACGGAATTTTCATACCTTGTTAACCCCTGGTGATCTCACTCTTGCGCCTTCTACTTCACTGAATGCTCTGTTGATGGCAAATTGGATAGCCAGGCCCGTCATGGTCCCAGTGGAAAGAGGCTCAATCCTCCGCACGGCTTGCAGCAAGGGAGCTTTGGTACGGTGAGTCTTGAGGGAAAACTCATTCTTGACTGCACTGGCATAATTAACGACACCGACCCGAGTAGCATTTGGTCCAACGTCAAGTGACTCAATGACCTGGGACAAGAAGACCTTGACTTGCTCAAATTCACTGGGGCGCACACTCCGGGAACTGTCTATGATGAAAACCAGATCTGTGGGTCTTGTCCTGCACTGGTGACCTGTGTAAAGAAAAAGAAAAGACAACAGCTACTGATATGCTAACTTCTCAGAAGCGGCAAGGGAGAGATTTACAGCCTTTTCCTAGCTGATTTTCAGAATCTCCCATCCCAGTACTTGATCCACAAAGCAAGCAAAAATGAAAAGCTTGATAATCTAGTTTAGTTTGAATACTCATTCAGATTGTAAGGCATACAAAAAGGAAAATAAACACATACAATCTTTAATAACTAAAATTCACCAGTCCTGGACCTGGTGAACATCAAACCCACGAAGCTGTCTTATGTCAGACTATTAGTCTATCATGGTCCATACTGTCTGCACTGGCCAATTAACCACTGGCACTGGGGCACGGTGGGACCAGAAGCACTTTGGGGCAAAAAAATCTTGTCCCGATGCACTTCCTCTTTGCGGCGCACCAAGAGAGGAGGCGTGTCGGGGCAAGATTTCTTGTCCTTCCTCTTGCCCCATGCATGCTTCTCGCTTTCTGTGGGGAACGCGAGAGCACTTCTGGTGCAACTTTTCACGCCAGAGTGGGGTGAAAGCGGGGACCAGCCAGCAGTGGGTAATCGGACACTAAGCCCTCTTCCGCACACGCAAAATAATGCGTTTTCAAACCATTTTCACAACTGTTTGCAAGTGGATTTTGCTATTCCGCACAGCTTCAAAGAGCACTGAAAGCAGTTTGAAAGTGCATTATTTTGCATGTGCGGAATGAGCCTAACTGTCAGCAGCTTCCTAGAGCCTCAGACAGAGCTCTTTCATATCATCTCGTACACAATCCCTTCCACTGAAAATGTCAGGAACGGAACCTGGGAACTTGCCTATGCAAAGCAGAGGATCCGCCACTGAGCCAAGACACATCCTACTTTTTTTTTTCCTTGCTGATATACTGCATCCTGGCATATAAGAAGGCAAGCAGAATATTCCATCCCTTTAACTACTCTGCAGGATGGATTCATTTCTGTTATTCTGACAGGCAGAATGCTCTATATTCCCTTCAGCTCCACTCAAGGATGAATTCGTTTCTGCTATTTCTGTACAAATTAGCATACAGCATTCTCACAAATAAGAAGAGGTTAGATCCCTGTTGTAAATTGTGTTTCAATAATATCAATTTCCTCCTGTCTTTTTAAAAAATATATGGGCTGTAACTTTACTATCATTCGAAATTTCCCACTGACAATTAGTAACCTCGAAATCCCACTAACTTGCCTCACTTTACAGAGATGAGGTGTATCCCTTCCCTGCACAAAAGGCATTATTACCTTGGAAGAGGAAGGGGTGATCATCAAGGGGGCCAAGAGACCCAGGGCTCGTTTTAGTGGACCTCGGCAAATGTGCTTCTTGAGCATTCCCAGGAAAGGCATTTCCTGCTGAGGAGCATGGGATTTGCAATTCCTGTTGCCTTGCAGAGCTGTATATCCCAGTTTCCCCCACAGGAAATGATGCCACTCAGTAGGGTTGCCAATAACCTAGACCCCTCCCCCAAAAATGTTCCACCCCATTTACAGAAACTTAGACCCCTTCCGCACACGCAAAATAATGCATTTTCAAACCACTTTCACAACTGTTTGCAAGTAGATTTTGCTATTCCGCACAGCTTCAAAGAGCACTGAAAGCAGTTTGAAAGTGCATTATTCTGCATGTGCGGAATGAGCCTTCGTTAGGTGATGTTATTTAGTGCCATGCTATGAAAAGCTCCTCCTACCCATTTCATACATTAAGCCTCTATTAAAGGGGGAAGTCATTGGAAACTCTGCCCCCTTAGCAGTGCTGATAGCAATGTCAGATAAACGAGTGTGTCATGATTTGACACTTAAGGAGGACTGGTCCACTGTTATCTGATATTGTATTGCAAATGGAGGCTTTCAAATGTCATGCAAGGAAAATAGTGCACCCTGGACAGATCTGAGCCCTCTTGGATAAATGGAAAGCCCCCTTGTTAGAGTTCATTTCATTTCTTCATTTCATTTCTTCACCCTATATGCCCTATATGCCGCCCTTCCCCTTGCAGGTTCAGGGCACCTTCCATCATGTAAAAACAATAAAATCATACATTGCATATTAAAATATTAATCTTCTATATATGACAAATTCCAGAACTCAATAACATCCCAACCAATAAAACAGAACAGCAGTTGGAGAGATAGGCCCCTTCCGCACATGCAAAATAATGCGTTTTCAAACCACTTTCACAACTGTTTGCAAGTGGATTTTGCTATTCTGCACAGCTTTAAAGAGCACTGAAAGCAGTTTGGAAGTGCATTGTTCTGCATGTGCGGAATGAGCCATAGGGGAAGAGGGAGACCTTTCGATGGTAGATAACTGTTGCTGTCTAACCTGGTGGAACAGCTCTGTCTTACAGGCCCTGTGGAATGTCATCAAGTTCCGCAGGGCTCTGGTCTCATTTGGACATAGCGTTCCTCCAGGTTGGGGCCAGGGCCAAAAATGCCCTGGGCTGGTGGAGGCCAGACAGATAAGTGATCTCCCAGAAGACATGAGGGTTTGCTGGCACTAGATGATCTGTGTCATTCTGTCAGGTCTTAGGATAAAAAGAAAGAGGTCAGATCTGCTCCCGCATCCTCCAGAACATGGGGGGAAATCCCCTTTGTGCAATACCTTTGCGAAAAGAGCTTGTCTGCAGCTGTGGCTCAGCAGACCAGAGAGCTAGGAGTTTGCATAGCTCTATATAAAGTTAAAGAAACTGCTTCTTGAAGATTACAATACCACATTTCCCTGCACTTAAAATTTTACAAGATGGTCTAAGTGCATTGTCGAAGGCTTTCACAGCCAGATTCAACTGGTTCTGGTGGGTTTTACGGACTGCCATACAGCCCGGAAAAACCACCAGAACCAGTGGTCTAAGTGTGTTTTAATAAGGGAGTCAATTGGCAAAAGACGTCTTCTTCTCTTTTCAACCCTGGCAACTAAGATCTTTAAACGCTGAATTGTTGATGAACAATCTTTATTTATTGGGGGGGGGGGGATATATTATAAAAGCTGCCTCTTCTTTTTAGAGAATGCAGACTGAAGTTTAGTTTTATATTGATTGGGAGGGTAAAGATTAACATGTGTGCTCTATTTGTTCCTCTTCCCCTCCCCTCTGATTAACTGAAGAAGTCCTTTTTCTTTTTAAGCAAAGGAGAGTTGCCAGAAGAACATTTTAGTGCCTTATTTATTGGGCACCTCATTTATTTCCTGCAGGGAGTTGGATCAAGAGGTGCTGAGCCACACCACAGTCCACCCCCATTCCATACAGCAACTAGGATCCAGTTGAATGTGGAGGACACTAACAGTACCAAGGTATTGCCCTCCACATGTTCCCCCAGCCTTATAGCCAGTGAAAAGCCTGCCTTACCTGAAGTCAGGGGCGTACTGCCCAGGGAAAGATTTGGGGTCAAAAATGGCCCTGGGCAGCAGCCATTTAGTCACGTGGGGGCGGAAAATAGTCCCCAAGCCCCTCCTTCTTCCCCCCCCCCGGGTCCATACCCCTGGTGCAAAAAAAATTGTTTAGTCATGGTGGAGGAGGGCGGAGCCTCTGTGTTGCCTGGAATTACACGTTTCATGGTGCTCAGCACTCAGGGATGGGCACGAGGCTGCGCAGCCGCCAGGCTCAGGCATGACCTGGAGGCACGGGCGGGGAAAGCTTTGAACTGGCTCACCTCCCCGCCCACTTGCCAGCTGGCAGAGGTTTCCCCTTGCCCGGGTTACCCTCTCCACTCTCCTCCCCTTCTTTCCAATTGGCCCTGGAGGAAAGTCTGGTGCTCATCCCCAATATTATGTATGCCTTGATCTGTGTCCTTGTCAGAAATGGAGCTAGGAAAGTGCAGGCATCACTTTGTTTCACCTTCAGGATCGCAGAGGCTGGATCTAGCCCACAAACCCGCCTGCCACTGTCTAGGGAGGAGCTCCCTCACACTGGGCATCCCAGAGGCAGTAGAGCCAGCTACTCAGCTCAGATCCCCTCTGGCAAGGTTAGTTTTCCTGCCCAGGAGGACATTTGCAGGCGCCTTCCTAGTAGATCCCTTGACACTCCAGATCCCTCTCCTTTTACTGCAAGATCTCTGCCTCTACGGCTCCCAGCTCCTGTTGGATTCCCTTTGGGTGATTGTGAGAGCTAGACCCCAACCTCCTCACTCTCTTCACAGCCTGCATTGCAATTGGTACTCCAGCCAGATTCCCTCCTACCCAGTAGTGGGATTCAAATAACAACTGGTTGTTTACAAGCACCATTTTAAAAACCGGTTCTGCCGAAGTGGTGCAAACCTGCTGAATCCCACCACTGCTCCTACCCCTATAAGTGGGTTGGAACCTCCAGCTGCAGGATCCCCTGTGCATATTGCTCGCCGCCTTTATCAGCTGCTCGCCGCTGGCTGCACACCCTCTTGCTGTCACCCACCACGGCCTCCCCCTTCAAACGAGCCCCACTGCTCTGTCCCCTGCTGAAACCCCCTGGCCTGGCAACCCCGCCGGCCCCTCCACACCAGCATCAGCAGCTGCTGCCCACCTTGTCAATGTGCACCCTGCAACCCAAGCAACTCAGTTGTCCCCCACAATCCTCATCCTTCCCCTCCTTTTTCCCACTCACTTTTTTGGCCTGGTGTAAAAAAAACATTGTTTGGTTGTGGTGGGGGAGGGCAGCCACCCATACGGGGGGACTGAAAACTCAAATTTTGCACCAAGCTACATTTTCCCTAGATACGCCTCTGTCTGAAGTGCAAAGTAACTTACAATCAGTTAAAGGAAATACAGTTGTCCCTTCCACGTTGCTGGGGTTAAGGGTGCAGCGCCCAGCACAATCTGAAAATCTGCATACAATTTTGACCCTCCCTTTGTACCAGACAAGAAGTCTGAATTTAAATATGTTGATATTATACAATATTATACACGTATTTTATGAATTTCTGAGTTTCTCAACATCTTCTGAGTTTCTCAACTTCTTCTGAGCTTCTCAACTTCTTCTGTGTCATCTACTGGCTTTTGCATGTCCTATGTGACTTCCGCAAAACTCCCCCCAAAATTCCCATTTAAATTTCTTATGCTGACCGCCAATATATCAAAATCACAATGAGGAAGTTGCAATGTGGAAGGGACAACTTCACTTGTCAAAGTACAATAACCCTTGCCCTGACCTACATAACCCAGGCTAGTCTAATCTCATCAGATCTCAGAAGCTAAGCAGGGTCCACCATCACCATGGTTAACATTTGGATGGGAGACCACCAAGGAAATCCAGGGTCACAACGCAGAGGTAGGCAATGGCAAAGCACCTCTGAATATCTCTTGCTTAGAGACCCCTATAGGGGTCACCACGAATTGGCTGCAACTTGCAGGTACTTGTCACCACCACAATAAATCTAACACTGGGTTTCACAAAATGCACATCCCTTATAAAAACTTGGAAAGTTCAAAGGCCGCTGTTGCCTTCCATTTTTTCAGTCTTATGATACCTGCACCAGCATACATGAAAGAAGCATCCATAGGGAAGGGCAGCACAAAAACGAAAACTGGCTGGTCTTGGGACAAAAGCTGAAGACACTTCATGTCCATTTCGGTTCCTTTCCCCACCCAACTAACATCTGAAACATCTCAAAGTGTGTGTGAAGTGCCAACAAGTCACAGAAAATGTATGATGACGCTATGGGGTTTTCAAAGCAAGAAATGCAGAAAAACCCTGGATTTTCTTGGAGGTCTCCTATCCAAGCACTAACCATGGGCCATTTTAGTTTGTCTTTGGAGGCAAAGTGGGTAGGAAGGAAGGATACCCAGCTTTGGGACTGCACATGGAAAGGGAACATTGGCAGTGATGGTGAACAATATCTTCCATGTCCATCAAAATAGCTTGTTTGCTTCTCATTCAGTTCCTTTCCCCACCCAACTAACATCTGAAACATCTCAAAGTGTGTGTGAAGTGCCAACAAGTCACAGAAAATGTATGATGACGCTATGGGGTTTTCAAAGCAAGAGATGCAGAGGAGCACTGGATTTTCTTGGAGGTCTCCTATCCAAGCACTAACCAGGCCAACTCTGCTTAGCTTCCAAGATCAAGCTAGCCTGGACCATTCAGGACTGGGCATTCTGAGTGCCGATTTGTGTGTGGCAGAGGTATGGGAGAGAACTGTTCTTATCAGTTTGTGGTCAGTAATGACATGGTCACTATCCAATAGGCACGAATGACATTCATCTAACCAGACATCACTATAAGTTGCAGTGGCACCAATAACTGCTGAGGGATGACATTTACCCAGTGATAATATTTTGAGAACTTGGATCTAAAAAGCTGGATTTCTTCCTGTGAAATAAAGATCCAAAGAGTAGATTTGAGCTGCACGAAAGATGAATTGCTTGGAAACAGCCTTACCACTAAGCACACACAGCAGCCCGAATACTTGGCAGAGAGAAAATCTATTCTATTCCAGAGTTCTGTGCCAGATATAATACTATTGGACCTTGGCCAAAGCTGAAATCTAGACTGACAGCAATGAATTGAACAGAAGCCTAAGGGCTGCATCACAGTTATTTACTACACGCAATGCGTTATGATCCCGGCATCAGAAAATACCCCAGTCCCAAATATGGGTGGAGAGCTATTTATCTCCACAGAAGATCTGTAGGATCAAGAATGCAAGAAATAAAATTCTAGCAAGACCAACTGGGGCAGGGGTAGGGGGGACTCCAGCAGAGGTAGGGGGGACTCCAGGGGTATGGGGAAAAGCATGGCCAGTTGGGGCAGGGGTATGGGGGACTCCAGATTTCAGGCTACAGGATCAAGATTCTGTCATGCATGATCCTGACAATGGTCCTGATTCAGGGAATGCCTTGCACAGGAGGAACACTTATCCACATGGATCTGCAGTACCAGGTTACACACAAGTAAAAAAAATGTCACCCATGGTTACTGAACTGCATGGGATGTTCAACTAAGCTTTCCATGCTGCTGGTATTCAATAGCAAAACAACTTGAATACAATTTGCTGTAGTTTTTTACATAGTAGGTCTAATGAAAAAAAATCAGCGTGAAATGTCATCATTTGACAAGCAACAGTGCTCTTGTCTTTGCTTCCCCAAATTTTATTCATTCGTTGACTTTATTCCTCATTTTTCTTCCCTGTGGGAGCCCACCATGGCTAATAACATTCTCCTTGTCCCAGTTTTATCCCTACAAGGACCTTGTAGGCTGAGAGTGTGTGACTGTCCCAAGTTCACCCAGAAGTCTTCCACGGAACAGTAGGGATTCAAACTTGCTCTTCCAGATCCTGGTCTGACACCCTAACCATTATACCATATTGTTTCTTAGTTGTTTAGACTTCTTCTACACTCTTTAAAAGAGCTCAGGAACCTCCAGTGGCAGTAGGGTCCACATATTAACTGTTAGCTGTTCTTCCTGACACAATCTATGGCTTTCCTGATTAATTTCCTTACAAACTATTTCTCTATAAGCACATATTTTCTTTTCAGTCTTCCATAAGATGCTACCACCTCTGAGGGGAGAATAAAAATAAGAAGAGTTTGGATTTATACCCCACCTTTCTCTCCTGTAAGGAGACCCAAGGTGGCTGACAAGCTCCTTTCCCTTCCTCTCCCCACAACAGACACCTTGTGAGGTAGATGGAGCTGAGAGAGTTCTGAAGAACTGTGACTAGCCCAAGGTCACCCAGCAGGAATGTAGGAGTGTAGAATCACATCCGGTTCACCAGATAAGCCTCCGCCACTCAGGTGGAGGAGTGGGGAATCAAACCTGGTTCTGCAGGTTAGAATCCCCCTGCTCTTAACCACTACACCATGCTGGGAGAGAAATGGGCTACTACACTTGGAGCTCATCTGTAGAAACAAGCAGCTGAATCAAACTGTGGGAGTTATCCTCAGCAGGTCTACACAGAAGTAAGTCCCATTTTATTCTGTGTGGCTTACTCCTAGGAAAATGTTTTTAGGGTTGCAGCTGGAAGTGCCAGTGGGCTTCAAAAAGGTGAGAGGTAGAATTATATTGGTTCTTGCCCCCTTGGACTTCACTAACAACCTGATTCTATGCACATTGTCTTAGAAAGCTGTCATACTGGATCCAATGGGATATGATCAGGTGACCCAGTGAAAATCTATAAAGGCCATTCTTGCGTACAGGGCAAGTAAACTTATCATCTTTAAGCTAAGATAAATCCTAACCTTTTTAACTGGATTATTCCGCAGCTAAGGGAAATTGCAAGCTAAGCTCTCTGGGTTTTTTTTAAGGATTAAATACCTTTAGCACGGCCAGTTGACTCATTTCTACAAAGATGTTATTCTACCAAAGCACCTGACTCACTCCAAACCAAAAACTGGGAAGAAACTAATCCAGAGCCAAGTTTCTCATATTAGGATGCTGAATCAAGCAGGATATGAGAACAGCATGCATGCTGTGTTTGTAAGTTGAAGGCAAAAGTTACCTAAGGGTTTGTGTTTTAACCTCCACTGCTATGCTAAAGGACAGAAGAAAACAGGAGCAAGAGCTAGACACATTTCAAAGCCTTTTGGTGGGAGAAAAATTGGGGGAGGTTGGGAGGATGGTTGGCATAATCCTCAAACCTTTTTGGACTTTAACTCCTTTAACTCATCAGCATGCTGACCTAAAGGCATAGTTAGGAGTTAACTATAAAATCCATCTGCCCCAGACTTACCTTTTAGCTGAAAAATAATTTCCTGCCCCAATAACTCTTGCATAACCCTCAAACCTTTCTGGGTTTTAATTCCCTCTGAGCCACCATACCCTCAGCATGCTGACCTAAAGGTATGGTCTGGAATTGCCATGGAATACTTCTGCCCCAAACTTACCTCTTAGCTGAGGAGGAACCCCAGTAACTCCATGCTCCTGACAGAGAAGCAACACCAGGAACACAATGCCCGAAATAATCACTGTCATGGTTGCTCTGATGGAAGCAGAGAGTGGACTGGCAGGCTCCGGCTTTGGCCCAGAGGTATAAACGGGCCACTCCTCAGAACAGGCAAGAAGCCAGCCTATAACACGTATGTATTACAGGACAGGGGGGAGGAGGAGATTGAATGGAAGTGTGGAAGGATGGATATTGACAAGGGAAGGTCCCCTGGCCCTTCCCATCACCTGGATTGGGCCACAACAGCTCCATTGCTGGACTAAAAAGTGGGGAAGCAGTTTTGAAAAAAAAAAAGCGACCAGCACTGACCTGGAATGTGGGGAATTTGAGCCCTGAACAGTGAAGGCAGTCAAATCAAGCGAGGAGGGGAAAAAGGAGGTTTATCTGCCAATCACTGGCTTTAATCTGGCCTGGGGTCTGCCACAGTAAGTGAATGGTATCCAGCAGGCTGGGGCAAAAGGCTTTTCTGCCTCAGAGACCCCAGGGACCAGGACAGGATGAGGTTAGGTGGGTTTGCACAAATCACAGCATGGACCTATGAAATGTCAGATGCCGGCATTGAGGAACAGCAGTTTTCTTATGTGTGTGTGTTTTTTTAATTCTTGTGAGAGAGTAACTGGAGTTTAGAACGGGCACAGGAGGAAAGGAAGAGGCTTCAGAGCTCCATGGAAGAGGCTAAGCTGATTTTCTCTGGGTTTTGCGAATTGTTTGGTTGAATTGCGAAAAAACGGCCAGGAGACCGAATCTTCGGACTGATTGGGAAATTGCCTTTTTAGACTGTGGAATTTTCGAGCACTTTATTATAGAGGCTGGAGATAGCACACTAGTGAAGCTATGACCTCTGAGGTCCCTCATTCAAATCTTTCCTATGCCACAGTCACTGAGAGGTCTTTGGCAAGTTGGTCTCTCTCAGCCTCAATCTCCCCCTCTCTATTTTATTTACTTCATTCATGCCATCGTTCTCCTTTCTTCCACTTTATCCTCACAAGAAACCTGTGGGGAAGGTGCGTATGACTGGCCCAAGGGCATCCGGCAAGTTTCCATGGCAGCATGGAGATTCAAACCTGGGTTTCCTGGATGCAGTATGGACATAATTATTCAGGACTATTTCACAGGGGTGTTTTAAGGTTTCACCCGAGAATATACTTTACCTATAAAAAAAATCCCGTATAAATGCTTACTGTTTTTCCTAGCGTGATATACAAACTTTGGTGACAATATTATTTTTCCCTTCACAGTCTCCCCCCACCCCACCCCCCAAAAAGGATTAAAAAATTGCTAATGAGCAAATCAAATGTCTGCTATAGTTTACAATCCATTGTGTTCATTCATTTAATAGAAATAGGCATTAAAATAAAAGTTTCACTGCCAAGCAGAGGCGTAGCTCCAAGGGAATGGGGGTTACATGATGCACCGGGCACGCGCCCCTGTAGGGGCGTGGTGAAGGCATTCCGGTGGCATAGCGGGGGCGTTCCAGGGTGGGACGGGGCGTTCTGGGATGGGATGGGGGAGGAGGATTTGCCAGTGCACCGGACACTTTTCCCCCTTGCTACGCCTCTGCTGCCAAGTCACAGTTTTGAAAGTCTAACTAAGTGGGGAGGAAAGACTGTTCCAGGTAAAGGAATATGTCCCTGGGCCCAGGAGAACCATCAGAGTGGTGCTCAGACAGAATGGGATTTAATAATACTGTGTTACAATACAGAACCAAGATGATTAGGGGCTGGAGGAAAGGCTAAAAAAATCTGCATCATCAGTTTAGAAAAAAGATAGTGGGGGAATATGTTAAAGGTCTGTACAGTTATGCACATGGGTGGAAGAAAGCAGACAGACAGAGTGTTATCTCTATCTCATAATAGAAGAACTCAGGAACCCCTGCTGAAGTTAATGGCCAATCAATTCTGGATGGAAAAATGGAAACACTTCTTTATTCAACAACCAATTCAAATGCAGACTTCAGATGGCCCGTGAGCACAGATGGCTTTAAAGGGGGGCTAGACTGATTTATGGAGGAGAGGTTACATTCACCAAAGGAATGCATTCCAGGGCAGTAAACCTCAGTACCCTTAAGGCAACTGCATGGCTGTCATGGACAGGAATTAGGACAGGACAGGAATTAGGGTTGCCAACTCCAGGTTGAGATATTCCTGGAGATTTGGGAGTGGACCTGGGGAAAGCAGGTTTGAGGAGGGGCAGAACCTCAGCACATCGTAATGCCATCAAGTTCACCTTGCACCGCTGTTTTCTCCAGGAGCATTGGGTTGGGAAAAGGTGGGATATTAAATCGAATGAAATGAATGAAATCTCTGTAGTCCTGAGATCAGTTGTAATTCCAGGAGATGTTGGCAGCCCTAAACCGGATGCTGGGCTAGATGGGCTATTGTCTGACCCAGCAGGGCTTTTCCTACATTCTTATCCTGCCCCATTCTGCAAACTGACATAATTTTCTGCTTATGGAACTCCTAGTTATGGAACTCCTTCAGGAACTTCTGAAGAAATTAAGATGGGGCAGGTAGGATGTAATTAAGAAAACAACGTAGTGTCAGATACCTTTTTGACAATTGTGATATCCATATTTTTAAAAGTGGGTTGGATCCAGTGGTAGATTTCAATAGATTTTTCCTGAATTCTCTCTTTCATGACAAGCTGTGGGGGACACTTTCATATGATGTCCATATTGTCAAGGAAGGAGGCGGCTTAATAATTCCTTTCCTCACACTATTTGCCTGGTGCCTATCATGTCTCTGCACTGCAAAGGCAAACTGGGAGGAAAGAACAGCCCTGAAAAAGGGAGCTGGGAAATACCAGGAGATTTTGGGGGGTGGAAACCGGGGAGGAAGGGGTTTGAGGAATGGAGGACTTGGATGAGGTAGAATGCCATAAAGTCCACCTTCCAAAGCAGTCAGGGTCAACTGATCTCTGTCATAGTTGCAACTGATCTCTGAGAGTTGTGATTCCAGGAGATCTCCAGCCACTACATGGAGGTTGGCAATCCTAAATACACCCCATCCTCTTGTCAGTCCTTCATGCCCGATGAAGGAGAAAGGGAGAAAGAACAGCTTGACTTGAGTTCCCCTTGCTGCTAAAGCTCAGCCAGACATCTCTTTCCCAATCTTATGTGGGGTGAGAACCAGTGGTGGGATCCAAAAATTTTAGTAACAGGTTCCCATGGTGGTGGGATTCAAACAGTGGCGTAGCGCCAATGGGGACTAAATTTGGCGGGGCACAGCGGGGGCATGGCCGGGCATTCCGGGGGCGGGGGATTAATAATTTATCTGTTACTGTAAAAAACTCTTACTGTTAAAAAAAAGTTCCTAATTTCCAGCTGGTATCTTTCTGTCCATAATTTAAACTCATTATAGCAAGTCCTATTGTCTACTGCCAACAGAAACAACTACTTCTCCTCTAATTGACTGCCTGTCAAATACTTAATACTTTCAAATACTTAATTTTGTTTCTAGAAATCAAAAGAAGGATACTTTCCTTAAACAAGGAACTTTACCATATTTCTAAAACATGTTTTTAAAACAGCCCAACAGGGAGAATTATCCCGTTTTCTACCTTTGCTAACCAGCCACATAGGAAACAACAGGACTTTATGATTTTTGGACCTAATGGAATTTCTAACAGAAAAGCAGACCCAATTAGTAACCCCCTCTCGGGACACACAAATAATTAGTAACCCACTCTTGGGAACTGGTGAGAACCTGCTGGATCCCACCTCTGGTGAGAACTGTTGGATCATATTGGCAACACCCCATAGCCACCTCTCACTTGGAACCAGAGTATGCCCAGCTGGGGGCAGCCTCCCCATGGGCTTTTTCCCTGTGGCCTTTGTGGCCAATCCATCTCTGCTCCATTAAGAGCCTACCATAAGAATGCCTTGTGGAAACCTGTGTTTCTGCAAAGAGCAACTAGCAGCTCTTCAGAGAGGTTTTTGCATTGGAAAAAAATGGCTTAGGGGAAAAATTAATGCCAGTGCCAAGATCTTAAATTTTATCTACCCTCTATAGCAGTGGTTCGCAACTTGTGGGTCGGGACCCCTTTGGGGGTCGAACACCCCTTTCACAGGGGTCGCCTAAGACTCTCTGCATCAGTGTTCTCCATTTGTAAACTGGATAAATGTTAGGGTTGGGGGTCACCACAACATGAGGAACTGTATTAAAGGATCACGGCATTAGGAAGGTTGAGAACCACTGCTCTATAGGGTTGCCAACCTCCAGGTGATGACTGGAGATCTACTATTACCAAAGTTCTTTAGGTGACAGTGATCAGTTCCCCTTGGAGAAAATGGCTGCTTTGAAAGATGGAGTCTATGGCATTATACCCCATTGAAGTCCTTCCTCCCCCCCGAATACCACCCTCCTTAGACTCTACCCCCCAAATCTCCAGGTATCTTCCAACTTTGACACCACCGCAGCATCTGCTTTCCATCCTCTACAAACCTTGAGAGATCCCAATCTACATGTCATGTCCTAATTGGCCCTGAGTGCCCATGAAAATCTTATTTTTGGCACATCGTTGATTAAACGAATAAGGTGTTAAAATGCAGAACATCTTGTGTTGTACATCTGTGCAGTTCTATGTACAAAAAAATGACTGTGATTCACCCATCCCAAAAGGATGTTCTATGAGCAGAGCAAGATGCGTCTTCCAACAACATGGATATAGTCCTCATTCATCGCAAGTCGTAAAACTCTACCAACATTATCGGAGAACAAAGTGAACTCTACATGTACAGGCCAAATGCCTCTGTACAGGCCAAGCCTGACAACCAACAGGAGGGTTTAGCCATGGGGGCATGGTGTGTGTGTGGGTGTGTGTGCGTGGGTGTGTGTGTTTCCTTGCAGCCCTCCTCACAAAGCTCTTTTGGTATAGACACTACATATAGCCATGAATGGGGTTCATTCACATCCTCCGATAAATGAAACCTCTATCACTGTTCTTACAGTGAAGGGGGGCGGGGGAAGCTGAGGTTTCTCTATGTCATTTTTCTGTTAATTAGCAAAGAAAGATAAATATATTGCTGGAGATGATGGGGTAACTATTGGGGGTTTTGTGGTATGCGAGAAGATTAAAGCTTTTAAAACAAGTTAAGGTAAAAGGGATGGAAGGGCAAGATAGGTCCAAACAGGTTGCATTTGCATTTATAGTAGAGGACCCGTTTGACTTAAAAATATAAAACAGGAGTTTCGCTCTGGGCTCCAGAGAAGCTGAACATTGTGTCAATTTATGTCAAAGGAAAATATGTTTTTCTAGATTTCTATAACATAAAAATATGTGCTATTATTGAAGAGCATCTCTTCCCTACATTCTATGCAGTGGTAACTTTATGTTTTATATAGGGATGATTTTGAACTTCTTATCCCAGCTGTTTTATGGTGGACACATCTCTTGCTACACATCTCTTCCCGACAATCATCTCCAATGCCTGCCACCACTCCAAATCATGAGGGATGGGGAGACTATTTTTAAAACTGGTCAGTTTCCTCTGCGCCAGTATATCACTTCTGGGCACAACCCAAAAGTGACCATAGGTAGCTCTAGGACTCAATAGAAACTCTACCGTTGTACTTGGAAGTGTTGTTGAGGACGTCGCTGACATCACACACACACACCATGTCCCCATGCCTCAACCAGAGGTGGGATCCAGCAGGTTCTCACAGGTTCCTGAGAGTAGGTTACTAATTATTTGTGTGTGCCGAGAGGGGGTTACTAATTGGTGATTTTGCCACGTGATTTTTGCCTTAGTTACGCCCCTCCTCTCAGCAGTAGCGCGCAGAACTTGAAGCAGTCTAGCAGGAGGTGCACCAGTGTGTGTGGCAGCCTGCGCCTGCGTGCATTCGTTTCCCGCCCAAGGACCGGCGCAGCGGCTGCGTCCTTGCCACAGCCCCACCCAGGAATGCCCCGCCCCCAGAATGCCCGGCCATGCCCCCGTTGTGTCCCGCCCAGTCCCATTGGCGCTACGCCATAGTTTGAATCCCACCACCATGGGAACCTGTTACTAAAATTTTTGGATCCCACCACTGGCCTCAACCCTCCTGTTGGTTGTCAGACTTGGCCTGGCAAATTTACTGCTATTTGAAAATCTCTTTTTCAATTTTGCTTTCATTTTTAATCCTTTTTGGACATTTACAATCATGAATACTGGGAGCTCAGTGACAAGACTACCTGTGATTTTCCTGATACTCTGTTCTGTGTAAAGAGAACAGTGTGTATATTTTCCAATTTCATACAGCTTCTCTCCACATCAGGGGGTGTGAAGAGCCACACATGGATATTCCATCAACATACATTTGGGTTTTTGTGATAAAGTAGCAAAGCTGTTTTGTCCATTGAAAACCTTCACATTGCCCTATTCACACAATGTGCATACTTGTATATTCCCACTGGTTTACTCCAAATACATTTGCAAAATTTCAACAAGACTGTTGTTTGCATAAAACATAGCATTGTTGATTTCTGGGCCACTTCCCATGTCTCATAAACTACATGCATTTTTCAATGTTATTTACGCACCATTTCATCAGCAATGACATTTTCTAAGTTTGAACAGCAGTGACATATTGTATGTACGAACAGCCACTGAGGTCAGCGTATAATATGCAGGTGAATAAAGTTAGAATATACAATTAAAATCATGAAACCTAATCTAAGCTAATGTTAGTGGTGTAGTGGTTAAGAGCAGTTGACTCTAATCTGGAGAACCAAGTTTGATTCCGCACTCTTCCACTTGAGCTGCAAACTCCAATCTGATGAACCAGGTTTTTTTCCCTGCTCCTCCACATGAAGCCTACTGGGTGACCTTGGGCCAGTCACAGTTCTCTCAGAACTCTCTCAGCCCCACCTACCTCACAAGGTGTCTGTTGTGGGGACAGGAAGGGAAGAGGAGGAGGAGGAGGAGGAGGAGGAGGAGTTTGGATTTATATCCCCCCTTTCTCTCCTGCAGTAGACTCAAAAGGGCTTACAATCTCCTTGCCCTTCCCCCCTCACAACAAACACCCTGTGAGGTAGGTGGGGCTGAGAGAGCTCCGAGAAGCTGTGACTAGCCCAAGGTCACCCAGCTGGCGTGTGTGGGAGTATACAGGCTAATCTGAATTCCCCAGATAAGCCTCCATAGCTCAGGCGGCAGAGCTGGGAATCAAACCCGGTTCCTCCAGATTAGATACACAAGCTCTTAACCTCCTACGCCACTGCTGCTCCTTGGAAGGAGCTTGCTAGCTGCTTTGAGACTTCTTACAGTTGAGAAAAGCAGGGTACAAATCCAAACTCTTCTTCTTCTAACAGGTGTATGTACGTCCTATATTCAGATGGCCTTAAAATGTGTCATAACCTAACCTACCTACTGTTGAGATGATATAATGGAAAAAGGGCAAACCATGTATTCCCTCCCATATAAATCAAGAAAGACCATGCAACATGTATGCATGGTATCTATGAAATCAACAGCAAAATATGACAACGATATGAGTGAATATAAAAGGGGGGGGGGATGAAGACCATTCACTCATCTCTAGTTCTACAGGAAAATCAATGGGCATCTACAGAAATCTTTGTTCTTATGTCAGCTCTGATCCAAAATTAATTAGCTTCATATTCTTATTTCACATTCTGCGAGGGAGCTGGTGACTTGGCAAGGACCACATTTGTCAATTCACACGTAGGGGTTCAAATCGCTAGTTCAGCGATTAATTGTTCTGGAATCTCTGTGGAGTCAGGGCATCTCTTGCGTCTCTAGTGAGGCAAGCAAATACTGTATTTCCCCTTAAGCTCTCGATGCAGAAGAGAGAGAATGGGGATTCTGGTGACCATATTTCTCCAGTCTTCCAGTCTAGAACAGAGCAGAAGAGGATTCTGGGAACTGTAGTTGTCTGCCCTCTGGTCTAGAAGCACATGGAAAAGGATTTTGAGAACCATGGTTCTCCTACCCCTTGGTCTAGAGGAGAGCAGAAACTGACTCTGGGAACTCTAGTTCTCCTGTGCCTTGATCCAAACTGTGGTTTTCTTATGAGAGTAAATTTCCAAACACTAAAACTGTTGCAATGCTCTCCAGCTTCAAAGAGGATAGTGCATAAATAAATATGCAGATAATAACAAGAAGCCTTTCACAGATCAAAGGATGCCTTTCCCTCTCTCTTTTCCTCCTTTTTTTTTGCTGTCACCATCGACGATCAGGGTACGCTGTGGCTTTTGAAACCATACTTCACCCACTTTATTGCTTTAACTCAGCTTCAGCAGGACATACCAAGACTTCTGTGTATGGGTGTCCATATCCCTGTATACCAAGATAAATACCTTTAAGGAGGAATGCAGAAATGTGGATAAGTCATGCTAATTGGCCACCAAGATGGAACAGAAAGAATGGCTAACTTCACCCAGCCGAATGATGCAGAATCGTTTACTGTTGGATTTACCTTCCCTTCTCATTTTAACTTAAATAAATACATTGCTCTAGTCAGCATAGTTTTCTAACCCTCAAACCACACAAAACCGCCCAAGGTTTACCATAACTCACAGCAATTTTTAACAGTTAACCTGAGGATGGTCTTTTTTATGACAAACTTGATAGTTTGACAACTTGGAAATGTCAGGCCTACACAATCTGAGGAGCAGGAGAAAAGTGTCTTCCATAGTGACACTCTTGGAATTTCCCCTAGTCTCTATGGTCTTTACCACCAAAATTAGGGGAAATTCCTAGATCATTCCTCAGAAGTATCATCCTATCCTCTCCAAACTCTACACTCTCCAAGTACCACCTCCAAAACCTTCTGGTATTTGCCTAGGCAGTGCTGCGAACCCTACTGGGCAGCTGCAGGGCCCCTGGAAGGCCCATCACCAACTCCAGCTGCCAGAGAGGAGAGATCCTTGAAGGAACATTCTTCCCCTAGAAGCTCCAGAAATGGAAGACCTCCCCAGATGTCACAGTTACCTCTAGGGCCTAGGCCAGTGGTGGCGAACCTATGGCATTCCAGATGTTCATGGACTACAATTCCCATCAGCCCTTGCCAATTGGCCATGCTGGCAGGGCCTGATGGGAATTGTAGTTCACGAACATCTGGAGTGCCATAGGTTCGCCACCATGGGCCTAGGCCAATGCCTCCTTTCCAGATGGAAGAGGTGTACAGTAACATGTGGCTCTCTTACCTTCATTCAACTCCATCAGCAAATGTCATCACAATACTTTCTGGGTCACTCTCCCATTTCTGGCTGGGAGAGGTGCTGAGTGAAGAAGTCAAGCATAAACATTAGCCTAGATGGGCCTTGAAAGAGTCACATATTGTATAGGGGGAAGTGTGTGTGCACATGTACAGGTGTGCACAAGTATGTACAAAGGGAGCCTACAGGAGGGTATTGCTGCCTGAGGGAAGTAGCTAATACCCTCCTGCTATTGAAAGAACTTTTAATACAACAACATTTGTGTGTGGAATAAAAACATTTATTAACAAAATTGGTTCAAGGTAAACACAAGCGTGAGGCGCAGCATGGGGGTCTGATCTTATGGTATGTGTACTGGGCAGCCAAATATTGCTGTCCCCCAGACACCTAAATTTTTCTCAGCACGCCTGCCGATGAAAAATTAT
Source organism: Sphaerodactylus townsendi (assembly GCF_021028975.2). Classification (NCBI taxonomy): domain Eukaryota; kingdom Metazoa; phylum Chordata; class Lepidosauria; order Squamata; family Sphaerodactylidae; genus Sphaerodactylus; species Sphaerodactylus townsendi. The sequence continues at coordinate 112,151,654 of NC_059430.1, forward strand.
AACGCACACTGGAGAAGCTGTGAGATTCCAGATGGGCGGTCATCACTTCCTGAAGACTCCTTGCTGCCAGGGGCGCACGTTTCAGCAAATGGAGAGGTGGGGAGGCCAGGCCCAGGTTTAAATAGGCCGCCCGGCCCCACCTCCCAAGCCAAAGCCTCGCGAGCATACAGGAGCTCGCAAGGCAAGGGGGAGGAGGCAGCCCCATGGAGGCTGTCCCTTCCCCATCAGCAATGGCAGCCGCGGTAAGTCACGGCTGTTCCTTTTGCCCATACACCTGCCACTATGACCCTACCCTAGCCCTGCTCCCTACAGCAAAATGATCAGTATAGGAACTCCTAGTATATATAGGAACACATAAGATACACTGATGCCAGGGTGCTTGGCATCAAGGCATTTTCCTACAAAACATAATCTCACCTCTGTGACACTTTCCACCTACACTGAACGTGCTTTCTCAAAGGCACTAAATCTTTCTCCAAAATAAGGGTGTCCTTATTTTGCACAGAAGTCTTGGAAATCAAGGGAGGTGAAGTCTGGCACCAGAGCAGAATATAATGTCGGAAGATTGTAGGAAGCCGCCGACATCAACCCAGCTTGCTTGTAAAAAAATTTCTAAAATGTTTATTTCCATGCTGTGAAAAACTTGACTAGCTGAGTGCTATATAAAACTAGAACTCAAAGCAGACTATAACTGTATCCTGTTGACTTCCTCCCCCTCCCCACCCCCAGGTTAGTTGGAATATCAATACTTACATTTTAAACCTACGTAAAACCCTGCTGTCTATTTGAATTCAATGGGCTTAGAAGTGTATAACTTTGTTTAGGATAAAGTGCTGTTTCCAAGCTACAGTGAATGCACATACTGTCTGTACTGTGTACACTTGAGATTTGTTTCTACACATGTTGAGTAATTCTCGTGTTACATTCAGCATCTGCCCGGCTCATCATGTGATTTAAACTCCCCGTTTATCAAGGTACAGGTCGCCATATCATTTGTAAAGTGAATTGATGGGATTTGGCAAGTGCCAGTCACACAATCCAGTAGTGAAGGAGTTAATGTTGTGCATGCTAATTAGCTAGTGAGGTCAGAAGTCAGTGACCAGGTAATTGACCCCTATGGGTCAATAAGACCGGCATGAGATACATGCGGGTCTGCACATAGGCAATAGGTTTATATCCTTTGTTCACTCTCTGCACATGCTCTCTAGCAGGTTATTAACCATGTGATAGCCAAGCAGAAGCTAGCCAATGGAGCTAGCTAGTTAGAAAGGTATCTTCATATTTTTGTCTCCAAGTTTACCTTTCCCTTCTTTTATAGTTAGTAAACTTTATTTTCAATAAGCAACTGCTCTGTCTCTTTATTTGCACAAATTCTGCATTTAATATTAAGGGTTACAACATGAATACATGTTGGCAAGAGAGAGAGAAAGATGCAGCATAGTATAGACTGATCTCTTCAGATCTTGGAAGCTAAGCAGGGTTGGTGCTTGGATGGGAGACTCCCGAGAAAGGCTCTGCGGCAAACCACCTCTGATTCTCACTTCCATTGAAAGCCTCTTTCTGGGGTTGCCATAAGCCAACTTTGACTTTCCAGCACCTTACACCTCACACATACCAATAGGTATATAGGTATGTATATATACACACATATGCATAAGTATATAACAATTCTGGCTCTTTTGCGTTATACAATTGCCTTTTTTACAACTTGTAGGTGTTGCATCTATATGTAATATATTGAATCAGACTTTTACAGTTTTTCGTGTAATTTTTGTACTTTTGTGTGGTGTTTGCAGGGCACAATTCAGTTTCATTTAGTTGTACAAGGGGGTATTCTTTGGATTCAGTAAAGACATCTATGTGTTTTTATACAGCTTTTGTCTCAGCCTTTTGGAGTTCAACTGATACAGGTAAAAGTCTTGGGGTAAACTGGCTCCAGCTGCAAAAAAAGAGATTTTTCTACCAACTCAGCCTAGCTTGTAAGATGGCTCCTTATTCTGATACAAATGACTTGGCCACCCAGGGCCTCACAACAGAAACATTGAGGCTAGACTACTGTAATGTTCTGTACATTGGACCTCCCCTCAAAACCATGGCTCAGCTATTAACAGGAGGTAGTCGAACATGTTTATTACTCCCATTCCATAGGCACTCCACTGACTACTCATCAATCACCAGCCTCGGTTAAAAGTATTGGCTATCACACAGAAAACTCTTCAAGGCCTTAGCACCTCTTATTTACAGGATCGCCTCTCTTGCTTTACTCTACTTTGACAACTTCACTCAAGTCAGCAGGGGCTTCTGCAGCTGCCAACATGTAAATGGGCAAAATCAACAACGGTCCATATACATAAATTCTCCATTGTGGTGCCTACCTTGTGGAATGGCCTTCGTCCCCCCTCATACACACTGCTGGCTTTTAACAAATGATGCAAAACTGAATACCAGAGAGCTTTCAGTGCAGGTAATAGTTGCACTGCACAAAATTTGGATAAAAGATTATAGGCTGTGGTCTATACTGCTGTGTTCAATTTACTGTAAGTAGGGTCCTATTTATGCAGTTTCTGTACTGCTTAATGTGTTGCGTGGATCATTATGCTATGCTTCAGTTCTTTCAGATGGTTTCCAGACTTCTAAAATCCTAATGCATTGGTTACCAAATGTCCCATTTTTTGTGATTGTACTGGCTCACTTTGGCCCCTTCCGCACACGCAAAATAATGAGTTTTCAAACCACTTTCATAACTGTTTGCAAGTGAATTTTGCTATTCTGCACAGCTTCAAAGAGCACTGAAAGCAGTTTGAAAGTGCATTATTTTGCATGTGCGGAATAAGCCTATGTGTAGTCCGCCTTGAGTCCATGTGAGGAAGGTGGACTACAAGTAATTTAAATGAATAAATAAATCCCTGAGAAGGAATCCTAGCTATACTATCTCGAGTGCCACCTTGAAAGAAAGGCAAGATATATGTGTGTGTGTGTAAGGTGCCTTCAAGTCATAGTTGATTTATGGTGACTCTTTAGGGCTTTTAAGGCAAGAGAGGAAAACAGGTGGTATAACATTGCCTACTCCTGCATAGCAATGCTGGACTTTCTCGGTAGTCTCCTATCCTAACCAGGGCCATCCCTGCTTAATTTCTGACAAGATCTGGTTAGTCTGGTTAGTCTGGGTCATCCAAGTGAGGGCCAGGATATACAGTGGCAATAAATGAATACAATTCTTGGTTCTTCGCCAAAGTTTAGTTAGGCTTCTCAAAGGGCAATGTTTTGTGACTAGCAAAAGCCGCACACCCCAAAAAGTTCTCTGTGGTTATGCCCAGATCAATTGGCGGGGGTGGGGGGCTACTCAGAAAAGCAGAGTTCTTTTCCTGTGTCAGACTAGTAAGTGGCTATTCTGGTGTGAGCAGAAGAATGGGGGGAAATCAGGAAGGGATTGATGAAGCAGGTAGAGGAAAGTGTTTGCAGTAACAGCCCTAGATGGTCAGTTTGTTTTGCCGGGAACCTTTGGGTTATTTGGCTGGTGCTGTGCCTTGAACACAGTGTGTGTGGGGGGGAGGCGTGTTTTCCATTTTTCTAGTCTTCTCAAGAGGCTTTCCCCACTACAGAAGGGAGCTAAGGTCAACTCGGTTCCCTTCAGTGGAGGGCGATTCCAGGCTATCCCCACAGTAACTGAGTTGGCCCCCTGGAACCGAGCTAAGTGGGCGGGATCATCTTGGTGCCTGTTTCACTCCTCGATCGTGATTGGCGCTTGTGTTACGGCGGGAAACGGGAGCGTTCTTTTTTTACAGTTTTTACAGTTTACAGTTACATGCGCTTTCTGCCCGCCACGACTCTCCCATTCTACGCATGCCACAAAAGCGGCTCGTGATTGGTTGAACGGATGAGGTGTCGTTTCGATGCTTCCCCACTTCAAAGCGGTATCGACCTTGTTCCGGCAGAAAAGTGTAGTTCATAACTGTGACAAGGATGTCACAGTTCTGAGGGGGGGAACTGACAAAACAATGTTGAGCTCGGTGGCAGTGGGGATTCACTGAGGCGAACCTAGGTAGAAACCAGTACAACTCTGTCAGTGGGGAAAGCCCTTGGGTGAGCTTTGGTCAGTCATACACACTTGGCCTAACCTACCTCATGAAGTGTTTGTTGTAAGGATATTATATTGGAGGGGAGAATGCTGTCATAGGTCACCTTGAGTCCCCACTGCATAGAAAAAGTGGAGCCTGAAGAGAATGGGGACCTCAGTAGGGTAAATTCCATACAGTCCGTCCTCCAAAGCAGCCATCTTCTCAAGGGAAACTGATCTCTGTAATCTAGAAATGAGCTGCAGTTCTAGGAGATCCCCAGGCCCCACCTGGAGGTTGGCATCCCTAGCCAGGAAAGTGACCCCTATCAAACAGGTATTTTAGGAGATTTAAAAAAAACCCTATAAATATGAGAGACTGAATTAATTGGTCATATCCTTTGGATGCTCCTTGCTTGTGCCCTGCTTATCTTTGGGTAAAATACTTTTACGGACTCATATAATTGCTCTCCTTATATGAAGAGAAGCAATTACACGAGTCCATAAAAGGATAATTTGGCTAGTATAATGTTCTGTTGAATTAATCACTCTTAAAAATGCAAAATATTTAGGCTGTAATAAGGGATAAAATGGAAGCAAAGATTCTCTAATAGTATCATTTGCCTACTGCAAGAAATTAGATGATCTGATTGAAGAAATCGAACGCGATGCCTAGAACTTCTTAATTGCTCGCCTGTATTGAATCAGACCTGATCAAAGGCATCTAGATTACATTCGTGATCCAAGTTCAAATCCCTTCTCAAAGATGAAGCACGCTGGATCACCATGGGCCAGTCTCTCTCACCCTGTCTCACCCTGTTGTTGTGATTTTAAAAAACGAGGAGAGGAAGTCTGGGACTAAATTTTAAAATATTATCTCCCAGCTTTTCTTCTAATGCTAGATAAAGAAGAAGAAGAAGAGAAGACTTTGGATTTATATCCCCCCTTTCTCCCCTGTAGGAGACTCAAAGGGGCTTACAATCTCCTTGCCCTTCCCCCCTCACAACAAACACCCTGTGAGGTAGGTGGGGCTGAGAGAGCTCCAAGAAGCTGTGACTAGCCCAAGGTCACCCAGCTGGCATGTGTGGGATTGTACAGGCTAATCTGAATTCCTCAGATAAGCCTCCACAGCTCAGGCGGCAGAGCAGGGAATCAAACCCGGTTCCTCCAGATTAGAGACACGAGCTCTTAACCTCCTACGCCACTGCTGCTCTCAGTTTTCTCAGTTGTCCCCGTTGTCTCAGTTGTCTCAGTTGTCTCTCAGTTGTCTCAGTTGTCCCCATCAGCTGTTGGTTTGGAAAATCGTAGCATTTTGCATTGTTTTATTGGTTATCAAGAAACAATCTTGACGCAAAGATGGGCAGAAATGTTTTAATAGATGCATATTTGTAATGCAAACGCACCTGGAAAAAGCCTAGATGAAAGTCCCAGATTCAGTCCTTTGCATCTCTGGGTGAAGGGGGCAGGGCGGTTGCGGTCAAGTCACAGCAGATTTATGGTGACCCCAAATGGTTTTCAAGGCAAAAAACATTCAAGGGTGGGTTGGCATTGCCTACCTCCATGTCACAACCCTGGTTTTCCTTGGAGGTCTCCCTTCCAAATACTAGCCCAGGGGTAGGGAACCTGCGGCTCTTCAGATGTTCAGGAACTACAATTCCCATCAGCCTCTGTCAGCATGGCCAATTGGCTATGCTGGTAGGGGCTGATGGGAATTGTAGTTCCTGAACATCTGGAGAGCCGCAGGTTCCCTACCCCTGTACTAGCCAGTGCTGAACCGTCATTGAGGTTTGATACAATCAGGCTAGCCTGGGGTTTTGCTGAGAGCAGTCTAGCTTGGGCTGTCCACTGATAACTCGTGGTGTAGTGTTTAAGAGCAGGTGAATTCTAACTCAGTGCAAAACACTGGAAAGCCCCCATCCCCCTGCTGGCTTCCTGCCTTCATATCTGCTTTTGTTTAGATATTTAGATATTAAATCAACCACATACAAGTGAGGAACATAGCAATGTGATAAGTGATAGTGTCTACAAAAGGCTAGAGGGCAAAACACATAAATCCCAGGTTAGGGACAGAGACAGAGTATACAAGTGTCTCTATGCTAATAGTAGAAGCATTCGACCTAAAATGGGGGAGCTGGAGTACAGAGTTTTGAAGGAGGACATTGATATAGTGGGCATCACAGAGACATGGTGGAATGAGGAGAACCAGTGGGATGCTGTTATCCCAGGTTACAGGCTCTACAGGAAGGATAGGACAGGGCGTATTGGGGGTGGGGTGGCCCTCTACATCAAAGAGAGCATAGTGTCACATAAAATAGACAATGCAGGGGGAGCTGATTCCTCTACAGAAGCACTGTGGATATCAATACCAGGGGGTGAAGCATAGTTTAACATTAGGAATATATTATAAGTCCCCTGACCAAAAGACAAGAGGATTCTGAGGATGGAAAAAGAAATTAGAGAGGCCAACAAAACAAAAAATGTCGCGGGTGATTTTTTAACTATCCCCATATAAACTGGAAAAAATGCATGTTCAGGTCATAGTAAGGAGAGAAGCGTTCCTGGATATGCTAAATGACTGTGGCTTAGAGCAGATGGTTGTAGAACCAACCAGGGGAGATGTGATCCTAGATCTAATTCTATGTGGGGACCCAGGACCTGAGTGCGCGGGAAGTCAGTGTTGTTGAGCCGATAGGGAACAGCGACCACAATGCTGTCAGATTCAGTATCTCTGCATGCTTAACAAGTGACAACTACTAATGTAGTTACATTTGCCTTCAGAAAGGAAATTTCTCAAAAGATGAGAGGGATAGTGCGAGGGAAGCTGAAAGGGAAAATCAAGAGAGTCAAAAATGTCCAAGATGCTTGGAGGTTATTTAAAAACACAGTCTTAAAAGCTCAGCTGGAATGTGTTCCACAGGTTAGAAAAGGCAGCACACAGTCCAAAAGAAAGGCACCATGGTTAACAAGGGACGTTGAGGAAATTATTAGGGAAAAAAAGATGTCTTTTAGAAAATGGAAGTCCAAGTTAACTGATAAAGAATACCAGAGAGAACACAAATGGTGGCAAAAGAGAAGCAAGTTAGCTGTAAGGGGAGGCAAAAAAAGGATTATGAGGAGCATGGCTGTGAACATCAAAACCAGCAACAAACAGTTCTTCAAGAACATCAAAAGCAGGAAGACAGCAAGGGATGCGGTAGGCCCCATAGATGTCAAAGGAACAAAGGGTGTGCTAAAAGATGACAGGGAGATTGCAGAAAAGCTGAATGAATTCTTTGCATCTGTCTTCACCCAAGAGGAGGTGAGGAAAATTCCTGCACCTGAACCAAGCCTCTTAGGAGGCAAATCAGGAACTAACTAAGATAGTGGTAGACAAGGAAGAAGTTCTGGCAGCCATTGATAAACTAAATGCTACCAAATCCCTGGCCCAGATTGTGCATTCACCCAAGAGTTCTTAAAGTTATTTCTCCAAGCATGAAATTGCTGATGTTCCTACCTTTAATATGCAACTTATCCTTGAAATCAGGCTCCATCCCTGAAGACTGGAAGATGGCCAATGTCACACCAATCTTTAAGAAAGGATCTAGGGGACCCGGGAAATTACAGGCCAGTCAGTTTGACATCTGTTCCTGGTAAATTAGTATAATCTGTCATTAAAGATAAAATTATAAAACATGTAGAAAAGCAAGACCTGCTGAGAAAGAGTCAGCATGGCTTTTGCAGAGGCAAATCCTGTCTTACAAAACTTACTAGAGTTCTTTGAGGATGTAAATAGGCACGTGGATAAGGGGGAACCAGTGGACATTGTCTACTTGGATTTCCAAAAAGGCTTTTGACAAAGGGACTCACCAGGGACTATTAAGAAACTCAGCAATGAAGGAATAAGAGGGGAAGTCCTCCTATGGATTAAAAACTGGTTGAGAAACAGGAAGCAAGAGTGGGTGTAAATGGGAAATTCTCACAATGGAGAGATGTGGGGAGTGGTGTCCCCAAGGAACCCGTATTGGGACCAGTGCTCTTTAACCTATTCATAAATGACCTGGAGTAGGGGTGGGTAGCGTGGTGGCCAAGTTTGCAGATGATACCAAATTATGTAGGGTGGTGAGAACCACAAAGTGATTTATGCAGGAGCTCCAAGCGGACCTTGATAAATTAGGTGAGTGGGCTAAGAAATGGCAAATGCAGTTCAATGTAGCAAAATGTAAGAGTGATGCACATAGGGGCAAAAAATCCAAACTTCACATACATCTACAGGGTCAGTGCTATCAGTCACAGACCAGGAAAAGGGATTTGGGCGTCTTAGTTGATAGTTCCATGGGAATGTCAACTCAATGTATGGCAGGTGCTGTGAAAAGGCAAACTCTATGCTGGGGATACACTAGGAAAGGAATTGATAATAAAACTGCAAAGATTGTCATGCCCTTATATAAAGCCGTGGTGCGACCGCACTTGGAGTACTGTGTTCAGTTCTGGTCACCACATCTCAAAAAGGATATTGAAGAGATTGAAAAAGTGCAGAGAAGGGCAATGAGGATGATTGAGGGACTGGAGCACCTTCCTTATGAGGAAAGGCTGCAGCGTTTGGGACTCTTTAGTTTGGAGAGGAGACGTCTGAGGGGGGACATGATTGAAGTCTATAAAATTATGCATGGGGTAGAAAATGTTGAGAGAGAGAAATTTTTCTCTCTTTCTCACAATACTAGAACCAGGGGGCATTCATTGAAAATGCTGGGAGGAAGAATTAGAACTAATAAAAGGAAACACTTCTTCACGCAACGTGTGATTGGTGTTTGGAATATGCTGCCACAGGAGGTGGTGATGGCCACTAACCTGGATAGCTTTAAAAGGGGCTTGGACAGATTTATGGAGGAGAAGTTGATTTATGGCTACCAATCTTGATCCTCTTTGATCTGAGATTGCAAATGCCTTAACAGTCCAGGTGCTCGGGAGCAACAGCCGCAGAAGGCCATTACTTTCACATCCTACATGTGAACTCCCAAAGGCACCTGGTGGGCCACTGCGAGTAGCAGAGAGCTGGACTAGATGGACTCTGGTCTGATCCAGCTGGCTTGTTCTTATGTTCTTATGTTCTTATTCTAATCTGGAGAACCGGGTTTCATTCCCCACTCCTCCACCTGAGTGGCAGAGGCTTATCTGGTGAACCAGATGTGTTTCCGCACTCCTGCATCCCTGCTGGGTGACCTTGGGCTAGTCACAGTTCTCTCAGAATTCTCTCAGCCCCACCTACCTCACAAGGTGTCTGTTGTGGGGAGAGGAAGGGAAAGGAGCTTGGAAGCCACCTTGAGACTCCTAACAGGAGAGAAAGGTGGGGTATAAATCCAAACTTTTCTTCTTCTTTTTAAGACCTTGCTCTGCTCGTCACCCTACATTACTAGTCGGGACCACCAAGTACTGGTTTTGATAGACTGATCATTTCACTTGGGATACGATGGTTTTGTATATTCATAGATCACTGAAAATGGGGTGCTCAACCATCGAGGACCAAACAAAAAGGGCTTTAATGGCATCTACAAGTCTCAGCCTGACAAGTTTAGTCAACCCCGAGGCACTGGGCAGCCTGCAATCTTCCGGAGCTCTTCTTACAAATTCCAAACAATCTCTTTCCTTACCCAGCAGACAAGAAAACCTGTTCAGAATTCTTTTTTGCCCCCAAATGCAGCCAGATGAACACATATGACAAGTACTTGCACTTTCGGTTGCTCATTTCCACCTTCCTTTTTTAAAATATTCCATTTGGATGGGGAAATGCAGGACTCCTACTCTTATCATTCGTGCCGGTGGATCTGATTTCCCCAATGATTTCCTGAGATTGCTTCGGTAACCCTTAGCAAATCAGTAACATGCAGCCTCCATCTCTTGCAAGATAATATTCTCATTCAAACCTTTGCCATTTTTACTTACTGTCACTAAAAATCACAGTTAGTCTGAGGAGTAATTTAGTAGACTTTCCTCCTTTTTTATTCTTTTTGGAAGCAAAGGTGCCTTGATATCCATCTGGAAGGGGGTGTGGGGTGTTTTTCCCCCCTTTTCTTCTTTCTTCTTTCATTAATTGGGTTCCCGGGTTCTGTTTCCAGCCACCATTTCAGTCAATTGGATCAGAAAGAAAAACAGCATAACTGCAGCTCTCTCAAAAGAGGCCCTTTTATCAGACTCAAATAGAGCATTGATACTGCCACCGCTGGACTTATTATTAGTACATTTGTGTCAGCTCGCCTTCAGTTTGGGTTGGCTGAAACATCTAACCCTTTCGACGAAAACCAAAATCATTTCCTGTCTAGCATCCACCTCCCTGACCTGACTGGAAGCTCACAATAAATCCATACATTTTATCAGATGTTTCAAGACCCCTTTGAGACAACTTTGTGCGAGGGACTATTTTTGCTCCTGGGTCTAAAATAATACGGAGACTTAAAGTGATCACCTGTAAGTCTCCAGAACATCAAGTCCATTTATAATGCCAAGTACACATTGCTGAACTTTTTTTTATTTTAAAAAGTCATCTTAGGCTAAAACAACAACAAAAAGGAATCTCTGTGTGTACTGTGCCTGTTGATTTTGTATAGCATGTCAATCCCAGAAATGTCAAAAAGCCTGCAGACAGGAGATGGTTAGCTGATACAAATCAATATGTGAAATTTGCTCTCTCCTCCCCCTTCCTTACTTAAGGTTACCAGGTCAAAATGCATATGTGATGTTTCTCCTGAAACCCCCCCCCCCCTTCTTATTTAAAGCCCTAGATTTTTTTTAGGTCCTTTTCCTTAAGCCGTTACTCTTCCCTGTCCTCTCCCTTCAGCCTCCTTCTGTAGGGCTCGGCCTCAGAGGCGTCCCTCTTTCTAGGAGCAATTCAAAAGCAGGTGTCTGCCTACAAAACAACTCCTGTCGCTAATGCTTGTGTCAAGTTTTCATCCAAGCCAAACTTATAATTTTTTCCTTCCCTCATCAAAACAGGATGGTAAACATTCAGACAGCTGCTGCTCACTTGATATTTGAAGTGTTCTTGAACATTCTGTGCTGTCACAGCAGCACTGCCAACCAGGATTAGAAGCTTGAACAGTAGGGTATAGATATGTAAGATGAATACTGTTCTCTGCAATTTAGAGGAACACGGGAAATTAAGAAGAAGAAAAAGAGTTGGATTTCTATCCCCTCTTTCTCTCCTGTAAGAAGAGTCAAAGGGGCTTACAACTTTCCCTTCCCCCCCCCTCACAACAAACACCCTGTGAGGTAGGTGGGGCTGAGAGAGCTCCAAAGAACTGTGACTAGCCCAAGGTCTCCCAGCAGGCATGTGTTGGAGTGCACAAGCTAATCTAGTTCACCAGATAAGCATCCACAGTTTAAGTGGCAGAGCGGGGAATCAAACCTGGGTCTCCAGATTAGAGTGCACCTTCTCTTAACCACAACACCATGCAGGCTCTCAATTACCTTTGTTTTTTAAGGTTTTGTAAATAAATATCTTTCAATTTCATTTCAATAACCTTTATTAGGAATAATTTAAAATAAAATAAATAAAATAAAATATATTAAAAGGGGAAGAAAACAGAATAAAACCTAATCAGGTTAACTAAGTTTTGTTCAGGGCCAAAGCAAGAAACTTTGCCAATCCTCGGTCCGTTTAGAACAGGGGTAGGGAACCTGCAGCTCTCCAGATGTTCAGGAACTACAATTCCCATCAGCCTCTGTCAGCATGGCCAATTGGCCATGCTGGTAGGGGCTGATGGGAATTGTAGTTCCTGAACATCTGGAGAGCCGCAGGTTCCCTACCCCTGGTTTAGAACAATGATTGTTGAGGAGTATCTGAGTCTTAACCCTGTCAGAAAGAGCAGGTTTTGAGTTTATATATGGCTCAATAAATTGTTTACGAAAGTCAGTGTGACAGGGACAATACAATAGAATGTGTTCTGGGATGACTGGGATATCCCATAAATCGGTGGTGAACAAGGACCAATGGAGTGGGCTAGTAGAGTTTGTTTTTCCACTTCCAGAATTATTTGTTTAAGTATGTAAAGTATTTGGGCCTCATCCTGGTTTAGAAACATATCTAAAGAGAAACCAAGGGTCTTAACATAATGTAATATTTTGGAGTCCCAACTAGAAGACTGGGAATCGTTTAGACTGTGCCACATTAGGCTGTCTGGCTTCACTCTAAAATCGAGGCGAGTCCAGAAATGTAATACGAGATTTTATTAGGTTTAGGCCCAGTTCAAAACATAAAGAAGAGTGCGCCACGCAGTTGGGCAGGCTGAGAAGTGTTCGAAAGAATCTAGATAGTATTGTATCTAACACCTTTGTGGGGCCACTAAACCATATTGTGGCTCCATAGAGTAATTTAGGAAGCAGTTTGGTGGAAAATATTTTGCTCGATTTGGGCTGTCCATTTCAGATTCTTTTGGAATGTCACACCTAGGTATCGAAAGGTGGGTACTTGTTTGATTACATTCCCATTTATTTTCCATTGCTCTGGTTTCCAGGATTTACCAAATACCATTATCTTGGTCTTAGTGTAGTTGATCGTCAGAGTGTTTCTGTGGCAGTAGTTGGAGAAGGCTTGCAAGAGACGGATCAAGCCAACATGAGTCCGTGAGAGTATTACTGCATCATCAGTGTACAAAAAAACAGGGCTCTTCTGGGAATTCAAGGTAGGCTGGTGACCATCAATATCTATAAGGAGAGGGAGTAAGTCACTGATAAACTGATTGAATAAATAGGGGGCCAGTACGCAGCCTTGTTTGATCCCTATGTTCGTTGGAATTTCAGATGTGCAGTGACCCAATTAATTATAACTGACTTTACATTTAGTATTCATGTATAATCTTCTAATTAATATGAGGAGGCGAGGGTCCATTTCCATTAGTGTCAGTTTCTGCCAGAGGAGGTCTCTTGGAACTGAATCAAATGCATTTTTCAGGTCGAGAAATGTGGCATATAATCTACCCCGATGATGAATGCTGTACTTCTCAGAAAGATGGTTTATCACTAGACAGTGATCATAGGTAGAGTGACCCTTGACAAAATAAATATCTTTGTTCCAAATGTATCTTTTTCTTCATATTATTTAAGGCTTCCACAGACAGAATCAACTGGCAGTTGTGGGTTTTCTGGGCTGTATGACCATGGTCTGGTGATTTTTGTCCCTAACATTTCATACACCAAGTTGGTTTGGCAGCCCTAGATGCAGGTGAAATGTTAGGAGCAAAAACCACCAGACCACATAGCCCGGAAAACCCACAATGGCCAGTATTTTTTTCTTCTTTTATTTTTAAATTTTAACTCAAAACAATGTGCCAGGTGGCTATGGAAATTGACATTACAGCTAAGAAACTGACATTCCAGAAATCCGGACAGCATGATTTGAAAAAGGAGTGTTCACATTGGATTTTTTTTAAGTAGGATCCCTTGGGTGATTCTGTCATTTACTAACTGTTGAGATCTTTTAACAAGTTATATGCTTTGGTGAAACAGCCACACTGAAAGCAAAATTAAAAACATCTCAAGTCTGAAATAAAAACTAAGTCTCAACAATGACCAAACTAAGACCATAGGTGTTTCAGACTCACGGGCCTTCTTCAGGGGTCAAAGGTACAATATTTTCTAACACATGCAAATACAGACAGTAATGTATTTTAATCATAGCCAGGTATTGCTATCTGGAAAAATAGGGACATTACTTTAATGAAAATTTTAAAATTATATGTTATCTCTGTTTTTTTTAACCAAAAATGCAAAGCATGGTCTACCTCTGAGGCACTTAAGAAGAAGAAGTAGAGTTTGGATTTATATCCCCCCTTTCTCTCCTGCAGGAGACTCAAAGGGGCTTTCAATCTCCTTGCCCTTCCCCCCTCACAACAAACACCCTGTGAGGTAGGTGGGGCTGAGAGAGTTCCGAGAAGCTGTGACAAGCCCAAGGTCACCCAGCTGGCGTGTGTGGGAGTGTACAGGCTAATCTGAATTCCCCAGATAAGCCTCCACAGCTCAGGTGGCAGAGCTGGGAATCAAACCCGGTTCCTCCAGATTAGAGACACAAGCTCTTAACCTCCTACGTCACTGCTGCAAGTGAAGACTGCCCTGGCTCTCAGAGAAGGCCCCTTTCCAAACAAATCTCCTAAAAGATTTGTAAAATGTTTTCAATCCTCCCCCCTTTTTTTGTTCACACTCATCCTCTTGAAATGATTCCTGGTTGTCATGACGTGATTTTCCCCTTTGTTTTTGAGTTCTGCATTGAATCAATGCTTCGGTGCGTCATAGCCCCAAGCTTCATTTTCTGCACCTCATATACTCAATGCTTCAAAGATTGGCCTTCCCCCCCCCACCCCCCAAAAAAACCAGATGAATTCCACACAACAGAAATATAACATTACCAGCCAGAGAGAGTTAAAACAAACTGATGCTGCAGTTTAAGATTGAGCTCCTTAAAATAATTAGTTAGTTAAGACCTTACAACCATAAAACCCTGAAATTCAGGAAAGCCAAAAGGGCAATAAAACAATAAAACAGTTAAGCTAAAAGCTAATAATAGCTAAAAGATAAAAGGTTAGGGTTAGGGTTAAACTCAAATCACCCGGAGCCCAGTCGAGAAGATGCTGCTAGCACGTCAGGGCAATAAAACAATAAAATGGTTAAGCTAAAAGCTAATAATAATAGCTTTTTACAGTTGCCATCTGTATAGTATTACATATTTTTGAAATTTGTATAAATTATTATTTTAATTTGTCGTATTTATTGATGACTTAAAGTGTTTCAGAAGCTGTACACTGCCCAGAGCCCTTCGGTGGTCTAGCAAATTGAATTAATAAATAAAAGATAAAAGTATTGTCGAAGGTTTTCACGGCCGGATTCAACCGGTTGTGGAGGGTTTTCCAGGCTGTGTGGCCGTGGTCTGGTGGATCTTGTTCCTAACGTTTCCCCTGCATCTGTGGCTGGCATCTTCAGAGGTAACAGACTTCCTTCTGTGATATACCTCTTGGACTTCTGAGATACACCCCGTATACGCTTGGACTTCTGTGGATTTTTGGAGAATATTTTTTGTCACAGCTTTCACTAACACTCTTTTTCTTCAGTACCATTTTTTCTGAGCATGACCCGTCAGACACTGCCCTAAAAATGGTTCCACCTCCCTGAATCTTCATTGGTTGACAGACAGCTTTGGCATCCAGTCAGAGCGCAGTGCAAGTTTTGTATCTCGTATCCAACTTGAACAACCCTTCCCTTCCAGTGCCAAGTCATGTGGTGGCACATCATTCCCTGCCAGAGGTAGCAAAGGGAGGGAGGGAGGTGGCCTTGCTTGAAAAGCATGTTTTCCTTTCAAAAAAAAATCCTCTTACTTCTAGCCCAAACAGAAGATTACTTGTATCCTCACCCATAGCTTGGACATTCCTTAACCAAAGTTAGTTCACAATGTGTAAAAACAAATATATAGTGCGGTGCGGACTGGGCCACTGCTCCCATCACTGCCTGAAAGCCCCTGAGTGTTTGGACGACCGACGGAGAGTCACAGGAGCATTATTCTGAGTGGTCCCTTTCACAGATCAAAATTCCAAGGCCTTCGGACTCCCATATGGGCAAATAGAGGCTCTGTTGCTGAAAAGGCCAGTGTGGCAGGAAGTCAGGCTACACGGAGGAAACTCTGCAGTGTTTTTGTAGCTGTTAATGGCATACATTTTTATTTGTTCTTCCCAGAGCCTTGATCCTGCCTCCTCTCTGGAAGGAATGTAAGAGAATTTACTTTGGGCCTCCTAAAATTAAATAGAATCCCCGAAGCTTCGGTCTTCGGTGATCTATCCCGACGTCTTCTCAGTGCAGACGACAGCTTGCACTTCTTCAAAACAATAATGAGCTTGTAAACCTGCAACGACAGAACATCTTTCCAGGGCAAGGGCCTCTAGGAGTTTGATTCAAATAATCCTGAAGAGACTTTTCCCAAACTCTATCATGACAGAAGCTATCTGTGAAAGAGATTCTCAACCTGCCTTTGATCTTATTTGCATTTGGGGGTGTGATTTGTTTTAATTGACAAAAATCTTTAATAAGCAACCACTTTTAGAGATAGAGGTTAATTATTTTTTTTGCATGCTCTTCATAGCTGCAGTCACTTTGTCAAGCCCACTACACAGCACAGTTCTTTGGAACTCTCTACATAAGCATATATTGAGGGCCAGTGTGGTGTAGTGGTTGGTGCGTCAAACCGGGAACTGGGAGACTCAGGTTTGAATCCCCGCACTGCCACACAAGCTCTGGGTGACTTTGTCCAATCACATACCCCGATCCTAACTATCTTGTGGGGTAATTCTGAGGTAATTCTGAGGGTAATTCCGAGGATCAAATGGAGGAGAATGGAAAAAGTTGGTTTTGAAACTGATTAGGAAGAGTGTTGGGGTTATGCTTACCAACTTACCAGAATTACAACTGAACTCTAGAGACAGTGTTTCCAAGTCCTCCCTACCTCACTTCCCCCCGGCCACTAGTAGTAGATGTACAGAGGTATGGTCACCCGCTCCAGGTTGGGAAACTTCTGGAAATTTGAGGATGGAGCCTGGGGAGGACAGGGATCTCACTGGGATACAATGCCATACTGGCCACTTTCCAAATCATTCGTTTTCTCCAGGGGAACTGATGTCTGTAGTCTGGAGATGAGCTGTAGTTCCAGGAGATCCCCAAGTCCCAGTTGGAGGCTGGCAGCCCAGTCTAGAGATCTGTTTCCCTGGAAGAAACAGGACCTGCTCTAGGGCATAGGTGTCAAACTCGCGGCCCTCCAGATGTTATGGACTACAGTTCCCATCATCCCCTGCCAGCATGATGCTAGCAAGGGATGATGGGAACTGTAGTCCATAACATCTGGAGGGCCGCGAGTTTGACACCTGTGCTCTAGGGGGAGGTAAAAGAAATGCACCTGCCCCAGCCAGGACACACAGAGAGGAAGCAGAAATAGCTTTTTATATAATGAAAAAAAATCTAATGAAGAAGAGGAGGAGGAGGAGGAGGAGTTTGGATTTATATCCCCCCTTTCTCTCTTGTAAGGATCAGAGCAGCTCCTGCCTTAGCTGTTCTGCCAGCAAGCTGCTGCCACCAAGGAAATGGAGCAGCCTTGATCCGTCAGTCTAGGCTTGCTAATTGACTAACCCTAGAAATGGACTAGCTGAGCCAGGGTAGGTGTAGCAGTTCAGAGCAGGTGGATTCTAATCTGGAGAACCGGGTTTGATTCCCCACTCCTCCACTTGAGTGGCAGAGACTTATCTGGTGAACCAAATGTGTTTCCGCACTCCTGCATTCCTACTGAGTGACCTTGGGCTAGTCACAGTTCTTTGGAACTCTCTCAGCCCCACCTACCTCAGCTGTCTGTTTGAGGAGAGGAAAGGAAAGGAGCTTGTAAGCCATCTTGAGTCTCCTTACAGGAGAGAAAGGTGGGACATATAAATTCATAAATGCAAAATGTGTCTTCCATTACGAAATTATTCAGAATCTTTACCTTTTAATGTAGCTCTGAGTCCTCAGGAGCAATAAATTTGCACTACTTTTCCTGTCAGTGAAATTTTGCTGGCTAAGGAGATCTGTCATCCCTCAGGGTGTTGCACCCATTGGCTGCCGATGCTCCTGTCCTCTTCTCAACTGGGCTCATATGCAAATGAATGCCCAGACCTTGCAGAGAAGAGCTGGGGCTTTGATAGGCCCATGCCAGACCAAACATTCTTTGCAATGTTTAACTGGATTTGATGTGTCTTGCCCTCCTTCCAACCACAGAAAAATAGCACTGAATAAATATTAACACATCTCAAATAGTGTTGGAGTAACATGTGGTCGTATCTTACCAGTGGACATTGGTGAGAATAAACACCGGCAGAAGAAACTGTCCAAAAGAGTTCAACAGAGGTGTGAGAGAGTGGACTCCTTTTCTTCCCATCCCACCCCACTTTTTTTTTTTGCTTCAGATATGAAGCTCAAATGACTCCTAGGCTCCTCAGGAGAGAAACATAGTTGTTCCATCACACAAAGTAGTTTTAAAATAAGGATTTTAAGGTCCCATCTTTTTGGTGTCGGGAAAAGTTAATTTTTCGGAATTACTTCAAAGGGAGGAGAATGTGTTGACTTTTCCTCACTCGAAACTGGGTTGGCTTCAGTTCGTTGGCTTCAGTGACATCAGAACAACACCAAATCTGACCAGTTGTGTTGCATGGCTTCCGTGGGTATTCAGCCAGTCCTCTCTGATTCAAGAAGAAGAAGAAGAAGAAGAAGAGTTTGGCTGTATACCCAACCTTTCTCTCCTGTAAGGAGACTCAAGGTGGCTTACAAGCTCCTTTACCTTCCTCTTCCCACAACACACACCTTGTGGGGTACGTGGGACTGAGAGAGTTCTGAGGGAACTGTGACTAGCCCAAGATCACCCAGCAGGAATGCAGGAGTGGGGAAACACATATAGTTCACCAGATAAGCATCCGCCACTCATGTCGAGGAGTGGGGAATCAAGTCTGGTTATCTGAATTAGAACCTACCTGCTCTTAACCACTACACTACACTGGCCCAGTTAGCTATCTAGGGGTTCTACTGGACCCAACATTATTGCTAGGCCATTTCCACATGGGTTATCTTCCCCGAGTTCATTGCTACTGGGAAGCGGGTTTTTGTCCTGCTTTCCCACAACAATTAGGGCTAGCAACCCCTAAATGGTGCCTGGAGAGCTCTTGGGATTACAATTGATCTCCAAGTGACAAAGAAAATGGCTGCTTTGGAAGGTGGATTCTGTGCCACCATACCCCACTGAAGTTCCTCCTTGTCCCAAATCCCACCTTTCTCAGGCTCCATCCCCAAAATCTCCAAGTATTTCCTAATGGCATCCCTAATTGTGGCACATTTGTGTACATCCTGAAAGTTTCCCCAGCTGATGTTTCTGCTGTTTCTTATATCAGCCTGTTACTGAAGTTTTGGGAAAGATTGCAGTAAAACCTGGATGGCTGTTGTGATGAGGGGGTCGGGATTTGGATTTTCTTACCCACATAACAGCAATCTTCCTTAACCTCGTCAGCACAGTGGTCATTTCTTCCCCTTCCCACCAATGAGCTGTTTTTATTTTATTTTTCAAATCAGCCCTATAATATTATCTCAATATAATGTTACACCAATCTGTGTACCAGGTTCTTTGAATTCCCAGCTTTCATTTTTTAAAAGGTAGGTCTCCAGTTCTTTTTATTGCAGAGGTATAAGGGGAAAGGCATACCTCCGCCAAGGAATGGGATAGAGTGTTACTTTGCTTTTGGGAAATGCTAGCAAGTCCAGTGATGCCACTTCCAGGTACGCAGCCAGAAATGATAGTATGGTGTCAACGCTTGCTGTTACGCTTCTAATTTTTTCCTGCCAATCCACTGAGCTCTGGTGGAGAACAAGGGTGTTTCAGCCGGAGGCAGGGGAGGTCGACTGAAAGAGGGCAAATGGCATCCTGAACAATGATATCAATTACTGTCCTTTACTGTCCCCATATTGCCCCGGTTGGCCCCTCCGCTCCTCGAAGGAGGACCTACTCGTGATCCCTGGCCCAAAAATGATTAGGCTGGCCTCGACGAGAGGCAGGGCCTTTTCAGCCCTGGCCCCTACCTGGTAGAACAGGCTCCCTAGGGAGATCAGGGCCCTGCGGGACTTACAGAGTTTCCGCAGGGCCTGCAAGATGGACCTGTTCCGCCAGGCATTTGGCCAGCCTGGTTAAAAACATCTACCATGTCATCTGGCCTCCCGTGGGCACAAGGGGGGAGGGGGGTAGCCAGACGCCATCCACATTTTTAAATGGGTTCTGTTTTTTATGTAATTAATATTTAAATTATGTTTTACTGTATGTTTTAATCTTGTTGTAAACAGCCCTGAGCCCTCAGGGGGAGGGCGGTATATAAAACGAATTAATTAATTAATTAATTAAAACTGCTGAGACACGCCAGTATCAGGACAAAGAACTTGCTCATGTCATTATCAGTGTATGTACCACAAACACGAAGGGTACAAATCCAGCCAAAGTTAAATGCCAGTCAATTCAGTGAGCACATTAGCATGCTTAATTCAGCTAGATTTATGCCTAAGAAACTTTTTTTTCTTTTTAAGGATGACAAAGCAATCACATACATAATGTCGCCATGATAATGGGCTCCATCACTGGTCGATTCTCTGACTTCTGTGTAAAGAACAAGGTGTCACTACCTTTAAAAGGGCTAATAAATAAAAGCACAGGAGGGACTCTCTACAGCTAAGCTCAAAATCCATCCAAATCTTGTACCCAACAAAAGGATGGCTTCAGGTTTCCTAGGGCAGTGTCTCCACCTGCTGGAGAATTTAACTTCGTTATGAGTAATGGTTCTGCTAATGCAAATCGATTATTGGGTCATCAAGGAAACCAATTCATGTGCATCTAGGGTTGGCAGGTCCTGCCCCACCCCCCTCCAACCACCAGGGAGGAATATGGGGGGTGGGTTGCCAGAGACAGGTTGGGAAACTCCTGGAAATTTGGGGATGGAGCCAGTGGTGGGATCCAAAAATTTTAGTAACAGGTTCCCATGGTGGTAGGATTCAAACTGTGGCGTAGCACCAATGGGGATGGGCGGGGCACAACGGGGGCTTGGCCAGGCATTCTGGGGGCGGGGCATTCCTGGGTGGGGCTGTGGCAAGGACGCAGCCGCTGCGCCGGTCCTTGGGCGGGAAACGAATGCACGCAGGCGCAGGCTGTCACGCACGCCGGTGCACCTCCTGCTAGACTGCTTCAAGTTCTGCGCGCTACTGCTGAGAGGAGGGCGTAACTAAGGCAAAAATCACGTGGCAAAATCACTACTTAGTAACCCCCTCTCGGCACACACAAATAATTAGTAACCTACTCTCGGGAACCTGTGAGAACCTGCTGGATCCCACCTCTGGATGGAACCTGGGGAGAGGAGAAACCTCAGTGGGGTATATCTCAGGATGCTTTGGCACCACTTGTCAATAGATTCTTACCGTGTTGCATTCATAGGACTTGTTGTTCAATAAAAAGGATTGCATTATTAAATGAATCTTATTATTGGGCAACCTAGGACCATGACACCCGGGGAGCTTTGGGGACAGGACTAGGCTTTGCTCAGCATCATGCAATTCCAGTCAAGTTACCAGAGGTGATGGCACATGTCACTGCAATGCTCTTCAAATCCCCCAGATTTCTACAGTAAAACCATAGATATTCAAGAGATTCCTAGAGCATCGTGTTGATGTAAGACATAGTTTCCAGTTGCACACGCAGAAGTGATGTCACAGCATTGCCATGATGGCACTCCCCTCCCCACTCCATTTTGCTACCACTGCTACACCAGGAAGTAGCAAGAGGCAGAAAGCCAATGGCAGGAAGTCTTTGAAGTGGGAGATCTGGCCTCCCTATGTGGAACTTAAGACAAGGAATCACCATGCAGGTGAGGGGCTGTAATAATGAAGGCCAAGAAGGCAAAGGAGCTTTCCTTCCTCTTCCTCAAGTGCAGCTCCATTGAGGGAGTGATATCCCTGTCCCTCCCATCTCTATCATTTCAACACACATGACTGTCTGTGGATGCCACAGGTGAGCCTTCCAGGGATCTAATGGGCTTCAGAAGGGGAACCCATTGATGTGAGCTCCCTTTATGAGATGGTTGGATACAGTCCAGCGAATTCTAGACTTTGGGTGCCACGTCTGAAAAGCCCTTGTGAAGTTTCTCCAGCGTGCTTACTGATATCAGGCATGTCCATGCCATGATAGAAAAGTTCCTTCCCATATTATCTCAGACAACAGGCACTCCCGTATAGATGCAGCCGTTCCTCAGCGATTCCAAGATCATTTATGGTTTTGAAGGGCAATTCCGGCATGTCGAAATGAATGTAATTTTATTTTATAGTAATTGCCATAAAAACTAGGGATAATATATAGCCCCTGAATGCAGCAAAACCCAGTTATATCACTCTGACTGCCAGCTAAGGTTTCTGAACCACCGTTTAATATTATTTCAAAACCGCTTACTTTAACGTCAGCATTTGAACTGTGTCTTTATTGGGTTTCGGAGGATTCTGCTGAAAAGCAGCACAGAAAGAATATAAACAAACACATCAATAAACCCTGTGGCATCTTTCCTCAGCATCGTCAGGTGCTCGGGAGTCGCTCACAGTGTGCCTTTCTTTTCCTCTAAAACCCCTCAGCGGCAGATGTAGATCCCTGTGGTAGCTTCCCGAGGCATTCAAGTGACTGCTTGAAGCTGAGCCAAGCCACAAGGCCCATTTTCATGCCTGCATTTCAGTGAAGTTTGACACTTCATCCTAGGGGGTTATGAAACCTACAGTGAAGGCCCACCCTAAAACTTCGACCACAACTATGTGGAAATGTTTAAGGCATATGTGTTCTCCATCTCCCCCCTTCCCCCAAGAGAGTTGCTGTTGACAGTACTCCTGCAAGTGAATTAGCTTTAAAAAAAACCCCAGGAAATCTTAAATAAAAGTGAGTCGGGATATAAACATTGAAGGCGTATGAAAAACAGCCACCCTTATTCCTTGGTGTTGGGACTCTATAAAGCCAAGAATTAAAGAAGGACGTTAAAACCTGTTTTGGATGAGGAAAATGAAATTGGGAACAAACTTGAAGCAAGAGGCATGTTGAAAATCAGAGCCAAACAAATATTCTAAATGAACTTTACAGTTGATGCCTTCCAGACTTAAATTCCATGGAAGGAGCTATGCGGGTCTGTTGCATAAAAAAAAACCCCAAAATAAAATCTTTGAGTACTTTAAAGCCTTGTTTGTTTGTGTGTTTAGTTTCTTTATATAATCATTGACCAGGATATATTAAAATATGAAGAATCATATAAAATAAACACTAAAAATGGTACACATTAAATATTGGATGAAAATTACTCAACAGTTTAGTATTAAATGGTTAGTGCCTGGGATTTGGTTCCATGAAGGGAGGGTCATTTCTTCAGCCTTCTCCAGACAAACAGGCAAGTAGAAGGTTCCTTGAGGTTTAGCAGAATCTTGGGACTTTGAAGTGCAAGTTTTTGCCTACTAGAGAAGTGGACTTTGGCTTAGCACTTTGGCTAGCCTTCAGGGTTCTTTTCTATTCAGATCTGAGGCATCGATTGGTTTTTAAACTCAAAACTGCCATAATCCTCATACTGTGAAAATAAGGGCCGTTTCCCCACTTTAAAAATAAAGCAGAGGCTAACCGCTTTTGTAAAACATGGGTGTTTTTGAGCGCACAGTCACACTCCCCACTGCTGCGGTCACCTTTGTAAACCTCGGTTTCAAGCGCGGCGTCGGAATCCTTGCATTCCCCCACGGCCGCGCACTCTGCGTTGATGGGCAGGGCGGGTCTCCATTCTGATTGGTCTGTGTGCCGTTTCAGAGGCTGAACCTTTCAGAGGCCATGCCACTCCACGGCCAGACTGCTTACCGGAACTTCCCGTTTGCGGCAGGGGAGTGGCGGGTGCGGAATCCATCGAACTCACGCAGTTTCGACTGCTTGAATAAACGATGCAATGAGCATATGCCCGCGTGCACTTGAAGCTGCGAGCAGACGCCTGGCTTTCTGGTTAAAAAATGGGGGAAGAAAACGCTGCGCGCACAGTGCGCACGCCCCACCTTCGCCTGATTGGATGGGAGGGTCCACGTCACTCAGAGCAGCGGGAAGATTGAAACCCTGGGTAACCACCCGGCCTTCCCCACTGCCCCGCGTTCTGCGCAGGGTTATCCAAAAGGCTCTGTTCACAAGAGGAGCAGAAATGACGCGCGCTGAGGGGGCACGAGAGAGGCAGAAGTGGGGTGACTGCATTGTCGCCGCCCCTGTAGTGGGGAGTGTTGCGAAACCACGCATTACTTGATGAGAGTAGCACGCAACAAAAGGTGAGTGGGGAAACGGCCAAGATTCAGTGCTTTGCAATTACTGAAAGGACCATGAATATACTAAAGTTCGGTATATCAGTACTCCACTTGGAATTTAAATGTTATGAACAACTCACCTGTTTCCTAGAAAACAGCTGGACCTAACTACAATGCCTCGTACGGCAGTATCCATTCACTATGTGCTGGATCCAGATTACATTTTCCTGCAAAGGGAAATTCCACTGATTCCCTCTTCCTGCTACACACCCAGAGGTGGGATCCAACCAGCTCTCACCACTTCTCTAGAAGTGGTTACTAATTTTTTCTGAGTGCTGAGAAGAGGTTACTAAAGCAACCTCCCTGCCCAATAGGGACTGGAGGTGTCTGTGTGCGGCGGCGCCACTGTTTGAATCCCACCACCATCGGAACCTGTTATTAAAATTTTTGGATCCCACCATTGTACACACCCCTGATTTGCCCCCTCATACCATTCCTGAGAATCTCTAAGAATAGCATTTGGGGGGTTGCGGGAATCGGTGGGATTCAGTGGGAGGGGGAAGAAAGGAGCATTACGTTCCTGCGCATTCTGGAGAATGTAAAGGTGTTGCACGCTGATTGTCTCAGACATCTGAACATACGGTAGTTTTTAAAAGGATATTTTCCCTCTGCATTGCCAACCTTCTTCTTTTCATTTGTCAACACCCCATAAACTAGCGCGCAGCAGCAGTCTGGGCGCATCAGGGGGTACGTCAGCTCTGCTATCTATGCTAGAGTAATACCTTGAAACTGATCGCCACCATGTTATACACATTTTCACAAGAAGCTCATGGATGTGACACTCGAGTGCAAATATGACTTTGCCTCTGGAAGTCTTGTAATAGGAGATTAGAGGTGTAATGATTAGAGGCACCTGCTACTTCAGAGAGGAGACGCAAACCCCCCAAAAATTATTGATAATATTCTACAGCACTGGCGGGAGTCATTAAATGCGCCAAAGAAACTGTCTACCTCGTGTGAAAATATCAAGGCTTGGGGTGTTTTAAACTCCCTCTGTGTGTTGAGACACATTCTGACTTCTGTCACCCGTACTTCGCGTAACTGTGAGATATTTTTCTACTCTGAGATATATTAGAGTTTGGCTTGAGAGAGTAAATCACGACCAAGCCATTATGCACATCTCCTCTACATAAATAAATAATATCCACGTAGCTGATGCCCAAGGGAATCTATCAACCAACTCAGGCATTCATCCAGGAAAGGTTATGGCTCCCCTATAATATTTCTGTGAGTCACCTGATCACTTCAAACATTAATTTTATTTAGGCATTCGTACTCCAGTTGTCTCCATACCTGAGGACACAAAAGCAGCTTGCAAAAGAAATGGAAAGAACTTAGACTGACAGAAGCACTGAAACATACATGATGCCATATTTCTGGTATCAGTAGTTCAGTTTACCGTAATTGACAAGCCACAGCCAAGGTTGTTTCTGCACGGTCCAAATATCCCAGGTTGAGCAAGGGAAATATCCAGGTTTGGCCGAGAAGTTTGGACTGTTCCCGGTCCTAAAGCGGGTTTGTCCCACAATATTTCCCTCAACCCAGGATTTTCAAAAATCTCCAAATCTTTTCAAAAATTCCACGGCGAACCCGCTACCGTGCAAACACCATGGGAGCGGAACCAACTTATTTTTCCTGCCCAGCCACCTGATCTCCCCGCCCAGCCGCCTGCCCCCCTGTTTGGATTTATGTCCCCCCCTTTCTCTCCTTCAAAGAGATTCAAAGGGGCTTACAATCTCCTGTCTCTTCCACCCCCACCCCCCACAACAAACACCCTGTGAGGTGGGTAGGGCTTCAAGAGCTCCAAAGAACTCTGACAAGCCCAAGGTCACCCAGCTGGCATGTGTTGGAGTGCACAAGCTAATCTGGTTCCACAGAAGGTTACCTGGGGTCTCTGTCTTCCACGTCATAGAACTTGATATCTTTGGATATCACCTCTGGAACCTTTAGCTTCACCTCCTATTTGCTCGTGATAGTGTTGCACAAGTAAGGACTATAGCTTCTGCCATCCCAAAGGCTTCAACTCCCCTCAGAGACCTGGGATCTCCCTCTCCTTTTCTCCCATCTCCCAGAAGTAGAATAATTGGGGAACACTGTATGTACATGCTGCAAAACAAGTCATCTCTGCAGGGCAATTCAGCCCGCCCTCGCCTCGCTGCCGCCCCCTCGCTTCCTAGCATCAGCCTAATTGGGGTACATGCTCTGTAGAACGAGCCATCTGTCTGGGCAACTGTGCTTTCCCCCCCCCTCCTGCCATGCCCCCCCTTCTCTGCCTGCCACCCAGGGTACCTGCCACCTTTACCACTCCCTCCCAGATCTGGCCCTGCTTTTTACCACCCTAGGCTGGAATTTCCCCACGCCTCAAGCCTTCTAGGAACAAATTGTGTATAACTACAGTATGAGCTTAACATTGTGCAGTTCTGCAAAACAGTGTAGGTCGAGCAAGCTCTGTTTATGTACAAAGGGAACTGTTCATCCTAGTGTGTTTATTATTGGCAAAGTACCTCTGTCAAGCAAATGGGAAATTGCCGCTCAACCATCCTTGACAGACTGGCTAAATAAGGTTGGGGAAATCCTGACTGTGCAGAACATGGCTTGTTTCAATTCCATTGCCAAGGCAGGTTGAAGCAAATGTTAAAAGCATATTTTAATAGGCCTTGGTTTTGATTTCTTTGTCATATTGAACCATCAAAGAACAAATCCTAGGGTCTTCCTCATCATCAGATAATGTTTTGGTGGTTTGAAAGTGTCTTTGTAAGAGGTGCCCCTTAATTATTAATTCGCCTCCTTAGCTTTTAATGCTCGCATATTGCATACAATTGTTTGTTTAGACATTTAATACAATCATTTCCACACATTTCTCCCAATGCAGGGACCCAAAACAGGTTACAACATGGTTTTGCCTTCCTCTGTTTTATCTGCACAAGAGTGACCATGTAAAGTGGGTTAGGCTGAGAGGGAGACACTGGTCTAAGGCCACTCAACAAGCGTCTATGACAGAACTGGAATTAAAATCTGGGTCTCCCAGATCCAAATCGGACACTGCGCTGCTTTGGCTCTTGATTTTGCTATGTTACCCTTTGAAGGCTTATGGTACTTTTTGAAAGGGTAGGAGCCAGCGTTGTGTAGTGTTTAAGAGCAAGTGGATTCTAACTTGGAGAACTGGGTTTGATTCCCCACTCCTCCACATGAGTGGCGGAGGCTTATCTGGTGAACCAGATGTGTTTCCGCACTCCTACATCCTGCTGGGTGATCTTGGGCTAGTCACAGTTCCCTCAGAACTCTCTCAGTCCCACGTACCCCACAAGGTGTCTGTTGTGGGGAGAGGAAGGTAAAGGAGCTTGTAAGTCACCTTGAGTCTCCTTACAGGAGAGAAAGGTTGGGTATACATCCAAACTCTTCTTCTTTATGGATGGATGAAGTGGAGGAGTATCCCAGGAACAAGGCCATCAAAAGAGAGAGAATGAAGGAGACAAAATACCATGGCGAGAACGTGTTGTTCTGGGAATCTATGTGCTTTGAAAACCATAATTAGCAAGATGATGACGATGACACGCTTTGAGAGAATAAAATATTTTTAATCTAAAAAGGCATGTTGTTATTCATGCTTTAGAGTCCAAGGATGGCTTAGCAATTTCCTGTCATATTGTAAGACCAGAAAGACACATTGGCAGATTTGATACTGAGCACAAGAAAGAAACTAAAGAGGAATGGTAATTATCATGTACTTTGGGCTGACCAGGGGTATACCATGCAGGGGTGGCCAACCTATGGCACTCCAGATGTTCATGGGCTACAACTCCAATTGGCCATGCTAGCAGGGGCTGGTGGGAATTGTAGTCCATGAACATCTGGAGTGCCATAGGTTGGCCATCCCCGCAGAGTAACAATGAGGCATTTTTACCTGGTGTGGAGTAGCAACTAGATTGTCGGACTGAGACATGGGGTAATTTCACATTGCCACTCTGCCATGGGAACTCACTGGCCCATCACTCTGTCTCGGCTTAATCTACCAAATCTACCTCACAGGGAGGTTGTGGAGGATAGGAAAATGTGATAAGTTGTTTTGGGACCCCACAAAAGAGACAAGCAGGGTATTAATAATAAATAACTAAATACATTTTCACCCAATTTAGTCTGATATTTTATACCGCCCTCCTTGGGGGAGGGCGGTATAAAAGTGGAACGAATAAATAAATAAATAAATAAATAAATAAATAAATAAATAAATAAATATTTGTGGCGAGGTTTTTTGCAAATACTTAACAACTAAAATAATGAAGGAAAAATATGTAGTTGTGCCTCTGTGAAGATTTCTCTTAGTTTTGAAACATGGATACTCTTTGCTCTAGTTCTCATTGAAGTAGGAAACCTACATGAGAAATGTACCAATTCAGACTGCCTGTTTGGGGTTCACATGATTATCTGCTCTGCCATATATATTTTTATGTCCTTGCACATAGAAAACTAGTAGACTATTTTCTTTGACACATTAAATTTCTGAGTGCAGGATGTTTATGGGAAACATTCATTTATGGAAATCCTAGAGGGTAATGCAGATATAAAACTAGGCTTCTGAAAACTCTGACAATTTTCAATCCACATAGCTGTTGCAAAAAAAGAAAAAATATATATATATTATCCTGCCTGCTGTATATACATTCATGCAAGCAAAAAAAATGTTCACACAAGGCTGTCTTTATATGAAAAAAGATGAGGGGGAAGGTTTCAATTTTTGAGTCACCAGGGAATCTGTGGTAAATTTTGAGAATACTGTAAAATAAGACCACCAAGCCTATATTATGGGACTCTGGGGAACCTTGTTGAGACATGTCTGAGAGAAATCATGCTTTTCTAACAAAAATACACATTCTGAATTTATGATGGGTATTCATGGTGCTGGAAAACAGGGCGGGGGGGGGGGGCGTTAACAGAGAAAAACAGCACAGGAGTCAACTAGAAGCCTGAAGTCTGAGGGAGAGAATATATTCAACAAGATTCCTGTTATCATCGTCTCCCCGATCAAAAAGCATTACCCAAACAGCAAATAAGTGTGTGAGTCATCAAAGCAACAGGGGAGAAATTGTGTTGATTCCATGTTCTCCACTCAACTTGTAAGGATGACATTTGAAATGCAAATATTCTCACTGAGATGCTTTATGCAAAATTCAAGAACGGAGGTGGGGGGGTTTGAAAGTAGCTTTCATTACTTGACTTCAGATTTGAGGAGAAAAAGAGGATGCATGGGTCTCCCCTTCCCCCAGGGTGACATTTATGATTCTAGCTAAAACAGAAAGCCAAGCCGTGAGTATCTTCTGTTTGCTGATCTTTGGCCCGGAGCTCCCATTACATGCTGCCACATGACAGGCCAGAAAAGGGTAACAGTGATGCTCTTCAGTGTTGCAGCAACAGACACCATCATTTCTAGCACAAAACAAGAAGTGACATCATCATGTCAAGGCAAGCCTATGGAATTCATAGATACCTTGAGGTGAAAACCATCACATCCATTTTTGCACTGAAGGTGACAGTGTTCATCAGCATGATGTCAAAGAGCGTGTCTCTGTCCCCCACCCCCACCCCAACTCTACCACCATGTTGCCAGTTATGACTGACACCTTTATCAAGGAAAACCTGTTACACCACAGCAATGGGCAAAAACATTAAAGACAGACCCCTAAAGAGCAAAGTGATCAATTTCAGTGAAGTGAAAAGGTGCAAAGTTGTATGAAACACTGATACACTAACACAAAAGACAAACCACTTCCAAAAGGCATGAATTTGTACAAACATGGCATAGATCAGTGGTGGCGAACCTATGGCACGGGTGCCAGAGGTGGCACTCAGAGCCCTCTCTATGGGCACACGTGCCTTCACCCCAGTATAGACTCATAGCCTCCCCCTTCCCGCTTCTCCCTGCCCCACCAGAGGCTGTTGTCAACTGGGGCTGAGGTTCAAGGAGGTCCTCTTGAGTCAACCTGATTTGCTGTAAGTACCATCTACTGCCCCACAAGTACCCACTCTCCCCCACCTCATTACCAGACCAGGCAGCAGGCCCAGTAACCCCGAGCTCACTTGGGCACCATGTCAGCTGCACAGAGAGCACACCTTCCCCCACCATCTACACCACAGTCCGAGTGTGTGGCAGAGCACAATGCCTTTTAAGACAAAAGATGGTAATGTTTGAGTTGTTTTTTTTCTAAACTAAAACCTCAGTATTCAGGTTAAATTGCCGTGTTGGCACTTTGCGATAAATAAGTGAGGTTTGGGTTGCAGTTTGGGCACTTGGTCTCGAAAAGGTTCGCCATCACTGGCATAGATAGACAAACATAGATAATAAACAAAGATGAAGTCTAAAACGAAAGGACAGATCTCTGTACATGCAAAGTGACCTTGGAATCAGTCGAAAAAGCACTGCTCTGAGACAAAATGCTAATGAGAGTCCTTTAGAATCTCCAAACTTTTGCGACAGGGCCTCCGGTAACTATCCATTTCATGGCTTGGCCTCTTTGACAGTAGATTTGATAGTAGCTTGTCGATTGTGGGAATATGCAAGTCAAGCATATATTACCCTGTCCTTTAGGTTTGAGCCAGATCGCCTTCACTTTCACTGAAATAAATATTCAGAGGAAGTCTCCTCTCCCCAAGGCGGGTGTAGTGTTTGTTGTGTTGGAAAGCAGAGTTCAGTGTTTTTATACTGACTTTGCA
The DNA here is from genome assembly GCF_021028975.2 of Sphaerodactylus townsendi. NCBI lineage: Eukaryota > Metazoa > Chordata > Lepidosauria > Squamata > Sphaerodactylidae > Sphaerodactylus > Sphaerodactylus townsendi. The sequence continues at coordinate 112,182,318 of NC_059430.1, forward strand.
GCTTTTCACTTTATTGAGAACTAGATCACTTAGTGCTCGAGGGTCTGTCTATAGTATTTTTGCCAGTAGCTGCAGTGTGACAAGGTCAGCTTTTGATTCTGACTTCCCTTCGTTACACCAGTTCTCTTGTTTAACAACCTTATCAAGAAGTCAGGCGGCCCATGAGCCTCATTTTGCCCTCAGCGTGATATCTGTAATCCTGGGGCTACAGCAATTGTTGGAAACCTTTCTCGCAATCCTTCACAACTCATTTTAACCTTTTGCATGGCATGACGTTCTAGCAAGCATTCCCCCGCAGCAAAAGAGCTCTTGCTATGTTACAGGCGGTATAAAAGTGAAACAAATAAATAACAAATAAATAAAATTAAGGAAGGGGTTAAAGGAAGCCTTTCTGGATGCCTCCAGAGGCTAACTCTTCTTCTGTTCCACAAAGCTCTCTCCTTCATGTGTTTGCAGCTGAGAGAGGAAGCAGAAAATATTTTTTTTCAGGTAATTCTTGGGCAGCCCAGGAAAGGATATTTAAGAACACCAAACCTATGTTATGGGACTCTGGGAAGCCTTGTTGGGACTCTTTAGTTTAGAGAGGAGACATCTGAAAGGGGATATGATTGAAGTCTATGAAATTATGCATGGGGTAGAAAATGTTGACAGAGAAATGTTTCTCTCTTTCTCACAATACTAGAACCAGGGGGCATTCATTGAAAATGCTGGGGGGAAGAATTAGGACTAAGAAAAGGAAACACTTCTTCACTCAACGAGTGATTGGTGTTTGGAATATGCTGCCACAGGAGGTGGTGATGGCCACTAACCTGGATAGCTTTAAAAAGGGCTTGGACAGATTTATGGAGGAGAAGTCCATCTATGGCTACCAATCTTGATCCTCCTTGATCTGAGGTTGCAAATGCCTTAGCAGACCAGGGGCTCAGGAGCAGAAGCAGCAGAAGGCCATTGCTTTCACATCCTGCATGTGAGCTCCCAAAGGTGGGCCACTGCAAGTAGCAGAGTGCTGGACTAGATGGACTCTGGTCTGATCCAGCAGGCTTGTTCTTATGTTCTTAATTCTTAAGCAGCCTCATTAATGGAATTCTAGTATCCCACTGAAATGCTAGAAATTCCCAAGTATATCAATTAGTGGCCACCAAAAATCCTCCTCTTTCTCTTCTTGTTCGTTCTCCAAACCATGCAAGATGGCAGCTTATTTTTTTACCTGTGCCTTTTTAATAAAAGTGTTCTTTTTTAGCCTACAGAGACCACATCCCTGCATTTTGTAACTGTTGCTGTCTCCAAATCATTAATATGCCAGAACTGGCATTTAGGCAGCTGTACTCAAGATTGGCACAGCAACTCTTCCTGTTTATTTATTGGAAACTCACACATGAGAAGAAGCTGAGTGGATTTTTTTTCTTTTTAAAAAACAGCATACAGATGGCAGCCTTTGAAGAAGATGGGGATAGAATCCAGGCAGGGGGGTGAGTTCCACCCAATATTTTCTTGGCTATGTAGCATCATAAACATGATATTTTCCCCACCATAAACATTTTTACATGTGTTAATGGTAACCTTCCCACATACCTGCCTAGTGCAGGGAATTACCAGTCCCCATATCCAATTTCCTGTCCCTGAGAAATTGAGGAGAAAAAAATGGTCTCCACTTAATAACACTCTAGGAATTTCCCTCTGGTACTTTTTTAATGGTAAAAATCACAGAGTCTGAGGAAGGCAACCTACAGGATCACTCAGGAATTACATCTCCCCAAACTCCACCCTTCACAGCACAACAAGCAAAATCTCCCGACATTTGCTGTGGTGGTGTTGGGAGCCCTAGCTTAAATTTATGAACCAATGGTATGGTTCCACGCATTTCTCACAGGGTTTGCTGGTAACGTGAGTTCACCACAAACACACATAAACAAACAGAGGTGCCTTGAATGGATTCATACCTTCGGTAGGGACTATGACTCAGCTCTCGCAAGCATCTGTTTGGCATGCAAAAGGTCTCAGGTTGGATCCCTGGCATCTTCAAAGGGATCAAAGAACAGGGGACATGAAAGACCTCTGTATGAGGCCGTGGAGAGCCACAGCCAGTCTCAGTACGAAGTACTGAGCTTGACATAGCAATGGCCTGACTCAGTATAAAGCAGCTTCCTGTGTTTATATAAAGCAGTTTCCTATGTTATGTGCTTCAGTAGTGGTTTTCAAACGAAGAACATCTCCCCTCCCCCAGTACCTGTAATTCCTTAACTGGAGATACCAGGAACTGAACCTGCAACCTTTTACCTTCTACCTGAAGAATGTATATTCCTACCCTAAACCATTGCCACTTGAAGATCTAAGAGTAAAGGGGAATTTGGTTGCCTTTCTCTGTAACTACAATTTTAAATTCTCTGGGCCAAAGGTACCTTTAAGGATCACCTCTTCCCATACAGATTTACCCATACAATCATCTACAGGTGTCCCCCACCAACTAAGTGGCCATATGGGACACATAGTGGCTAAGAGCAGGTGCACTCTGATCTGGAGAAACCGGGTTTGATTCCCCGCTTCCGCCTGAGCTGTGGAGGCTTATCTGGAGAATTCAGATTAGCCTGTACACTCCCACACATGCTAGCTGGGTGACCTTGGACTAGTCACAGCTTTTCGGAGCTCTCTCAGCCCCATCCACCTCACAGGGTGTTTGTTGTGAGGGGGAAGAGCAAGGAGATTGTTAGCCCCTTTGAGTCTCTTGCAGGAGAGAAAAGGGGGGATATAAATCCAAATTCTTCTTCTTCTTCTTCTTCTTCTTCTTCTTCTTCTTCTTCTTCTTCCTGGAATTTGGAAGAGAGGGCATTAGATGAGAGAAAGTGTGATGAAATGGTTAAAGTGTCAGGCTAGGAATTGGGAAACCAGTTTGGAATCCCCAGTCTACCATGATGGCTTGCTGCATGATATTGGACCAGTCATACTCCCATCCAACCTCACAAGGTTGTTGTAGGGATAAATTGGAAGAGGAGAAAACAACATAAACTGGTTTGGGTCCCATTGAGAGAAAGGTGGGACATACATGAAATAAATAAATACATTTATTTACTTAGAAAGCAGTCGGGATGACTCATTATACTCCACTGGAATCTTGCTGATGCTGTTGTGGTTTTTATCTATTTTTTTATACTTCATGGCTAATGTGATGTAATCATTAAACTGCCTTTTGGATCCTGGGGTTTACAAAAGCCAGTGTGAATATGTGGAGTTAAACCGAACTCCCTGTTCCCTGAATAAAATGGAGAACTTAGTGTGTCTTGTGCTTTAAAAAAGGTATTGGTCACTGAATTAGTCCGGTGACCCAAGTTCTTCATCAAGAAGAAGAGGAGGAGGAGGAAGAGAAGGAAGGAGGAAGAAGATTTTGGATTTATACCCTGCCTTTCCCTCATCTCAAAGTGGTTTACAAATTCCTTCCCTTCCTCTCCCCATAACAGAGGTAGGTGGGACTGAGAGAACTGGGACTAGCCCAAGGTCACCCAGCAGGCTTCACATGTAAGAGCAGAGAAACAAATCCAGTTCACCAGATAAGAATCCACTAGTCATGTGGGGGTTGGGGAGTCAAACCCTGTTCTCCAGATTAGAGTCCACCTGCTTTACACTATGCTGGTTCTCAGAAAGATTAACCTTGAGTCGTAAATTCAGTGAATTTGCACAGATGACTGGCAATGTATACCATAACCTAAATTAAACCATTTCATGCAGTTCTGCTAATTCTGCATAATTTGCAATGCAGTCCTAAATGTTTGAAGTCAGTGAGCCTAGAAAGGTGTATTCTGTTTAAGACTGCAGTAAATAATGACAGGGAGCTGCCTTATATTGAATCAGAGAGTCCACAAAGGTCAATATTTGTTTACTCTGATGGGCAGTTGTTCTCCAGGCTTTTGAGTCTTTCACATCACCTGATCCTTTGAATCTGGGAACTTCTGCACGTCGGGCTGAAGGTCTGCCCTCTTAGTATGCTAAGCATTGGAGGAGGTTTAGGAATCATGCAGGTCATTCAAAACTTCATCTAAGCCTTCTTTTGCAGCTATGAAGAATAACTACTTCTTTTAACTTCTTTATGCTAATATCCCCAAGTTTCTGAAAGTCCAGAGTGGTATAGTTCCATCAAAGGATCACTTACACACTTATTTAAGCTCAAGTGCTAACTTTGGATTTCAGACATTTGAATTTCAGTGAGTCATGGCAGCTATACCAGGCAGGGAAATAAATTGTAAGATTACCTGAAGGGGGTGGTAGTAGGGGAAATGCCAATGCTTTGCATGAACTTTATACAACTCAGCATAAAGCAGAGAATATTATCAGAGGAAACTACCTTTTCAATTTCCAACTTGGCTGATGGGCAACAGTTTCACGACAGAAAAGGTCTTCATCATCCGACGTATAATTGACTTGTAGAATTCTTCCTCTGGGGTTTATCTCCAAAGATGAGTGGCTGGGAGCACTCACCTCCTGATCCCTTGCAAAAATCTGATTGGAAGGGCAAAAGGCTACTGCCTGGGAAATTGGGAGAATCAAAGAAAAACAAGATGCCTGTCGATGGTGGTAAACACCTGAACGTGAAAAAAAAAAACCACAGATTTTGCTGGGGGTGTTTTTCATAATGCCTGAGAATCCTGGACTTGATAGCTTTGCATGACAGGGATCATTTCCTTCCCTTCCAGTGCCTTACTCCAAGAAAAACCTACAGCTAGAGATTTAGCAAAAGTACATGATGATCCTCTTGGTCCCACAAGTGTGATGCCATTATCAGCAGTAAGCCAGGCTCCCATCAAGCATCCGCTGAGTCCAGCACGCTACCGCAGAGCACAAATGTTCTTCTATTATTGTCCTTCCTCCCCTAATTTTTTGGACCTGTTCGAAAGAGGAAGAAAGAGGTTTAGTGCCTCTGTATGAATAGATCACTCTTGGTGTGGAGGTCCGTAAACGAATGAAGCAGCAATGGACTTATGCTTTAAGTGGGACTTCATACCAATGTTTGAAAGTTCATTCAGGTATTCATACACTATGTTCTGCCAAATGTTCTGTTGGAAGTGCTCTACTTTTTTTAGTGTCTCCTAATAAATTTGGGGGAAGGGGGTTTCTGAATGCCACTGTTGTTGAAGTCCTGCTTCCCTTTCCCATGTGCAGCAAAATAAACACAGGGCACAACGTAGCTAAAAATACAGCCCTATTGCGAGGTCAGCCTGTGCCGGCAATGTCAGAAGATTTATAATCACGTCATGGTTTCACCCAACAAAGCCTTACGTTTGACTCAGACCTAACTTATGCCTGGTCCCTGAACAAAGTGCCTTAGAGGAAGCATTGTGATACACTACATGAAACCTTCCACTTAGCCAGCTTGATTGATCTGCCTTTCTGCCAGTGCAGCGTGTGACCAACTAAGAACACAGTGTTCTTGTTCTAAAAGCCTAATGTACCCTTAAAGGCTTTGGAAGACTCCTGGTTCTTTCTTAATTTTCTTTCTCCCTAATTTTCTTTCTCCCGAAGCCTTTACTTTAAAATTGGAATACACGGGATCAAGGTCTTTCAGAATAATTATAATTAAATAAGGAGAGAGGGTATGGCTCCACATGAGATAATCTGCTTAGTTTGCAGAAGGTCCCAGCTTCAGTCCCGCGCATCTCCACATAAGAGGTTATGTGAATGACCTCTGCTTGAGCCCTAGCTTCCAGTTTGAGTAGGAAGTACTAACCTTGATGGCCAATTGGTCTGGTTTAGTATAAGGCCAATTGGTCTGGTCTGGTTTAGTATAATGCAGCTTCGTGTGCAGGGCAGGCTCTGTGGCTCAGTGACAGGGCCTCTGCTTTGCATGCAGAAGGTCCCAGGTTCAATTACCGGCATCTCCAGTTGAAGGACCAGGAAATTGGTGATGTGAAAGACCTCTACCTAAGATACTGGAGAACCACTGATAGTCTGAAGAGACAAGACCACCTATGCTGGTGCTCATGTGTAAATAAAAGTAAAATCTATTCCTAAAATCCATTTTTAAAAGAGGAATGTTCACTTGGGAAGCGACCCTCTGACCAAATGTAACCCCCATGCTCAGAATGGGCTGACCCAGAAAGGGGTGGAGACTCAAAGCAGCAGGAGGCTGCAGAGCTCATGTAGTTTGGAGGAGGCAAGGCTACCAGACTCGGACCTTGATTTATATAAGCCCTTAACACCTTGTTAAGAGTTTTTGGTGTTTGTAATGGGTGAGAGTTCTCCTGGAAACCTTCATCATGTTGAATCCTGTTCACCAAGCCCTTGGAGTCTTCAGGAGCCAACCCACTTGCAGGAAGAATTGGACTTGGCAATATCAGAAGACTGTAACGAGAAGGACTTGAAATGAAACCTGAACAGGACCTTGAACTGTGATGTTAAATGTTGATGTTTGATGTTATATGTTAAGAAAGTAAACCATTTTGTTTTTCAAATTTGTTGTTGCAAATTCATTCCAAGTTCTGCCCCACAGAACCCACAGATAGAGGTTACACAAACAGTGGCCGTGAGCTCATCTGACTGAGGGATTATAACCTACGTATTGCGAAAGGGTCTATTGCTGCAGGTTTGCAAGAGATGTTGAAGAGGGAGCAAACTCGTTTTCTGCTGCTCCAGAGACTCGGACAAGGAGTAATGGATTCAAGGTGAAGGAAAAAAGATTCCACCTCAACATTAGGAAGAACTTCCTGGCAGTAAAGGCTGTGGAATACGCTGCCTTGGAGAGTGGTGGAGTCTCCTTCTTTGGAGGCTTTTAAACAGAGGTCGGAGGGCCATCTGTCAGGAGTACTTTGATTGTGTGTTCCTGCATGGCAGGGGGCTGGACTTGACAGCCCTTGTGGTCTCTTCCAGCACTATGATTCTGTGATTCTATGATTCAGGATTTTGAGGGAGCCATGGTCTTTGGCAAATGAATACCAATGTTCTTTAACAGCTGTAGATATCTCCTCAGCATGAGTTAGTTGTCAGGAGATGGTCTGCAGATACCCTTCTTGTATTATGGTCCATCCCAGTTTGGCTAAGGTGTCACCCTTCCATCTGAGGGGAGGATGAGGACCAGAGGTGGGATCCAACCAGTTCTCACCACTTCTCTAGAAGTGGTTACTAATTTTTCTTAGTGCCGAGAAGGCGTTACTAAAGCAACCTCCCTGTCCAATAGGGACTGAAGGTGCATGTGTGCAGCGGCGCCACTGTTTGAATCCCACCACCATTGGAACCTGTTATTACAATTTTTGGATCCCACCACTGATGAGGACATATTATATTTGCATATATTCGTGTGTTGCCAGTAGTATTCCCAGGGTTGGGCTGCACACAGCAGCCAATTCACCTTTGCAGTTCATCTGAAACTTCCCCTTCCAGAACAGTTATCAAAGCTTGTTGAAACAACTACCCCTTTCTCCCAGAGCAGGGAATTCAGCAGCCTGTCCATTAAGATATAAATCAGTGAGTACAATCTAAGCACAGAAATTATCCACACAAGGATCTGCCTGCTCATTTGGAGGTAAGAATTAGGCCCTGCCCAAAAGAAGCTTGAGGGAGTACATGGGCCATGTCTTGGTACTATCTCAGAAGCCAACAGATTTCCAAGGATCAATGGGATGTTTTCAAGGCTTTGTAAAACATTTTGCTTTTTCCCTTGCAAGAACAGTATATGCCAGGGGTCACCAACATGGCGCCCACTGACAATTTTTCTAGCATCGCCAAGTGTTTTGAAGGAAGTGGGCAGGGCCTGATAAGTCTTATGCCCAACAAGGTTTCTGATTGGCCATTGGAGATTTGATTGGCTGTGCAGATTTTTTACAGTGTTGCTTTGGCATCAGCAGCCACCATAGTGCAGAGGTATGCACTCAGTTAATTCAAGTTGTGTCAATCATTTTGTGGCTGACTCCACCTCCTGCAGCAGCCATTTTGTTGCTGCTCTCCCCATGCTGAGTCAGAATTCCAAATGGGCTCGCAGGCTCAATAAGGTTGGGGACCCCAGGTTACTCTAAGGAAATGTGAGCAAAGTTCCACAACTACCCACCAAAATTTGCGAAGCATTCCCCCACCACTTTCAGTATCACTATCAAACACTATCAAGTGACAGGCAACTTATATCAACCCTGTAGGGGACATCTCAGTCACAACTTTTGGGGCATAGTTTTGTCATTGTTTATATACTGTGGAGTAAGTTGGGTAGCACACATTTGAACGACACATAATACCAGCAAAGGAAAGCATTATCAACAGAGTGTGATGATGATGATGCTCTAACCTAGATGGCCCTGGCTACCTTGATCTTATCGTATGTTGGAAGCTAAGCAGGGTCAGCCTTGGTTCGTCCTCCAATGGGAGGCCACCAAGGAAGTGCAGGGCTGCTACACAGAGGCAGGCAATAGCAAACCACCTCTGCTCATTGGCTGTTTCCGCACAGGCGGAATACAGCGTCCCAGGGATGCTAAAAACAGCGGTATTTCGGAAACAGCGGCTTCCAAACACTGCCGTGCAAATGGCAGCGACTGGAAGGCACCATTCCCCCCCCTTTCCGAAACGCCTACCTTGTCTCCTGGCTTCCGGCTTGTCACAGAGGCCAGGGGACACGCCCCCCTGGCCTGCGACTCCAGAGCCATCGCTCCAGGGTGCGGGGGTATGTCCCCTGGCTTCTGCGACGAGCTGGAAGGCAGGAGACAAGGTAGGCGTTCGGCGACGGTGCAGCCTGTGCGAAGGCTGTGCTGCTGCCTGCCGCCCTCCCAGGACCATCCATGTGAACGGTCCTGGGGGGGGAGGGGTGCGGAAAGGGCCATTGCTTGGCTTGAAAATCCTGTGGAATTGCCTTTGACAACACTTTCCACCACCATTCTGATGATAAGCAGACTTGTTTTCAAAACACCCAACAACAATTAAAATCACAGCAAGGTTTTGAAAATTGGAATATATGCTCCTATGTAGTGTCAAAGGCTTTCACGGATGGAATCAACCGGCTGTTGTGACTTTTCCAGGTGTTGTGGCTGTGGTATTGTAGTTTTTGCTCCAAACAATTTGCCTGCATCTATGCATGCCAGCCATAGACATGGGCAAAACATTAGGAGCAAAATCAACCATACCATGGTCCAGAAAAAGCCACAACAGCCAATATTTTCTTATGCTTTTTTGGGGGGGAGGGGAGAAGCCATAAAAATTGCACCACTGATACTAAATTCCATTTTTTAAGGAACACAAGTCCAATTTATTGACATAAAATGCCCAGGGTTGTTTAGGGCTTATAAACAATTCTAAATGCACTTACCTGTGATTTCTAAGTAGAAGGCGTGTCATGTCTTAAAAGTACAAAATCTCCCGTTTTTCTTTCACTGATAGCGTTCCGGATATTTGCATTTCAAAGAATTGACTGAATTAATTTCAGACAAAATGTAAATAAGGCACCTGGATCCTAATCAGGAGAGTAAACAGTAAATCTGGATTCTGTTTTTTCCATGAAGGAAACCGCATGTTGAGAAGGCAGATTTCTGGCTGAACTTCTCTGGGCATGGCTTTCTCACAGGATCTTTTCATAACCACAACGGCGTACAAGATGCAACTCAAAACTCGAAAATGTGTTTTCTCTGCAGAAAAGATAAAACACTGGCAACATGGGTGTCAGAACTGCAATTGTAAAAGGCGCCATCCTACCTTTGCTGTCCTTTTGTGGCCTCCATTCACAGACATGTGGACTTTTCAAAGATCAAGAAATACAGGATGCCAACATTTTGTGATTCCAAATCTCACAGAGAGATATTTGACCCTAAAAAGCAGCCTTGGGGAAGTGGTGATGCTCTACATTGGGGCTGTGGTCAGTGGTGAGATCCAAAAATTTTAGTAACAGGTTCCCATGGTGGTGGGATTCAAACTGTGGCATAGCACCAATGGGGATGGGCGGGGCATGACGGGGGCATGGCCGGGCATTCCGGGGGCGGGGCATTCCTGGGTGGGGCTGTGGCAAGGATGCAGCCGCGGCACCGGTCCTTGGGCGGGAAACGAATGCACGCAGGCGCAGGCTGCCACGCACGCCGGTGCACCTCCTGCTAGACTGCTTCAAGTTCTGCGCACTACTGCTGAGAGGAGGGGCGTAACTAAGGCAAAAATCACGTGGCAAAATCACCAATTAGTAACCCCCTCTCGGCACACACAAACAATTAGTAACCTACTCTCGGGAACCTGTGAGAACCTGCTGGATCCCACCTCTGGCTGTGGTTCTGGAGAATGAGGTAAACTGTTCCCCATCAGCTACCCAGTCCTGGGAGACTAGTGGAGAGGGATGAAAGTTGAACCAACGTGAGGAGAAAGTTTGTGGTCCGAAGTAGAAGGAAAGAAGAGGCAGAAGTCACTCCTTCCACCACCACCCCCCCAACCTTTCCACACAAACCTTTTAAAATATTTAAAAATCTTTGACAATGTAAATAATCAAATGGCTGTGATACATCCAGAAATGTGAATTAACCAATTAGGCACACAAATCTTTCCAGAAGACAAAATAATAAAACTATGCAGGAGTGGTGTATTACAGAGATGGCAGTGGAAAGTGCCTTTAAGTTGTAGGCAACTTATGGCTATCCTGTAGAGTTTCCAAGGCGAGGATTGAACGGAAGTGGTTTACCTTTGCTTGCCTCTGCTTAGCAACCCTGGACTTCCTTGGTGGTCTCCTATCCAAGCAGTCATCACAGCTAACCCTGCTATTTTCTGAGACCTGAAGAGGGTGAACTAACCTGGACCATTCAGGTAAAGACATTGAGATATTTATCAGAAAATAAGGGCTGCCACTGATAAAAAGGAACAGATAGAGGATACAGCTTTGACCACGGATTCCCACTGTGTATACACTTGGGGTCAATCACAGGTCTGTTAGGCTTGAAAAGATGTGAAAAACATGCTTGAGTTTCATACTGGCTCTTCCTATTCCCACCCCTTGACTAATTTTTTCCAGCTTCATATATACATATTTAATCCTCTTTTCCTCTTTCTCAAGATAGTCCATGTTACTATTGCTGGATGCACTGTTCCCTCTGCTGACCAAACCAGGTAACAACTTATCACCAGATGAATCCTGCGGTTGAGATGAATTTAAGGGAAGCAACGCCAGGTGGCATTCCATGTTGTTTTTTGCGCTCCAGGCCAGGCATCAAGGTTTCATGAGGAAGAAGCAGATTGTTCTTAAAGGAGGTCCAAAACCAAGTTCAAGGGAGGGCTTGAATTATTGAACTATCGAGCACAATTATGTAAAGTTTAAAAATGTTTCAGCGCTTATTAAGTGTCAAAGGGAAAGCACTGCTCAGAATGTAGAGAAAATAAATTAATCTGGGCTGTCTGACGTCCCCATTGCAAGGGTGATGGCATCATTTAGTCACTTCATTTCATGATTACTGGTTAAAATGGTTTTATTAATAAGATTATAAATGCAGATCCATTTCATACTTACGTTTGATATATCTGATTCTGATTATATGAGATGATGTGTTCATTATAATTACTTTTTTTAAATTGTGAAGGCAGTTATGTTTGCCTGTTTTTAGCTTTTAACTTTTTTCCTGTATTTTTTTAAGTTGGTAAAATAAAATAAAATCAAAAGAGGGTGATTTCACACAGAGTCGCATCAGGAACCAGACTTTCACAGAAAATCACACAGATAAGAACCTAATAGCCACAGTGGCCAACCAGTTAACCCTGGGAAGCCCATGAGCAGGATGAGTTGTCCCCTTTAAACTAACGTACCTGTAAGCTTGAGGACTAACGAGCTGAACTCGCCTGTTTGTAATTTACTCTTTACAACATTGGTGCAATTCCTACTTGGACTGAACCTGGGTTGAGCAACTATCGCCATTTTGATTGTTTCAAAGAGCAGGAGCTCTTGTCGCAGATCTTAAGATGGTCCAGGATGGCATGTGAATCCATATGGTCACACACGCAAGCCTTTATTGGCATACGAAACAGGACAAAATTTTAAAACAAAACAAGGTTAAGAAATGCAGTTAAAACTACTAATTTCCAGTATAAAATTTGCAACAGTTTCACAAAAGAGCACATCAGAGCTGTTCAGGAGATTGGGTATCTTATAACACTCATGCCACTGAGAACATTGCAAGAAAATGGAACTCATGTATTTCATGCGTACCTTATTGTATTTAGGGCATAGAAACAGAGAATGGTCAAGTGTTTCCACCGCAGTCATATCACATGAACAAACTCTTTTAGAACGTTCCATATTCTTAAATCTTCCCTCCAGCAGAGCTGATGGCAGCACATTACATCTTGCAGCAGCCAAGGCTCTCCTCTGGGTGGGATTAATCAGCAGACGAAGATATGCTGCCATAATTCCACACTCACATGGGATTAATAATGTAGTCGGAGAACAGGTTGTCTTGGAATCCATATGGTGAATTCGTATGGTTCAGTGTGGTAAGTGACTCCATGGTGGTTACATGCCTAATAAAGGTTGTTGTAAATTTGACTGCATGGTGGTGGTAAAGTACCGGTATGTTCAAGTTGTTTTGTGTAATTATGATTATCGATGACCGTATTTGTCTTGTAGAATACTGTACACTGATGAAGGCTATTAAAACAGGACAGAACTGGCAGCCTGTCTGTGAACTCTTTTAAATTACTTTGTATAAAACTGCTGAGCAGCCTGAACGAAATTAAGAACTATGACTGCGCTATAAGTATTCTTTAAGGACCTTAATGACAAAAACTGAGTAGAGAAAGCCTCTTGTTCCTAAAGTGCTTCCACAAGTCAGCTACCTGTTGCCTTTAAGGTCGAATCCCCACTACCATCTTAGCCAGGTTTCAGAACACAAACTAACCAGGTTTGAGGGACGACCTCCCCATTGCTTGCGTGGCAGATTCCATTTCTGGCGCTCGTTCTCCCCGTTAATCCGCGTTCCGGCAGGATCTGGTTGCAAGTGGCATAGACCCCATTAACACGGTTCAGAGCTGATCCGAGGGGAGGGATGAGGGTTGAAACCCTGACTCGTTTCCCACCCTGGAGTGTGACGCAGAATTTGGGCAACCAATCAGCACTGCGATGCACAAGCAGCCTTTCCTTGGTTTCATTTCCACTTTTGTGATCGGCCAGCAGAAGGGGATGCAAACATCAAACAGTCAAACGTGTAACTTTGAATCGTTCATGGTTTACACAGGTAACAATTAACTGTTTGCACAGTTAAACAGTTAAACGTTAAACTTTTACACGCTGGTTTTTTATCACACCCCTACAATGTACGTTTTCGCAGTGGGAAAAGGTCCCGCCCCATCAAGGCACACCAGCCAATCGGGAGACCGGCAAAGCGAGCTAGCCTGGTAGTGGGGATTGCTAAGAGTTCTGCAACCAGGTGTGTCTGCTGTGTGCTCACTGCGGTGGGGAGGGAGAAACTCCGATGAAGAGGACACAGTTTCACAACGAACAGGTTTGGATCTGCGTGCAAATTTCAAGTGGGGATTCGACCTAAGACTCCTTGTTTCTTGGTTTGTTGATGTTGTACCGTATTTTCCCACCATTTGTGTATCATTGGGTTGGATTGATCTTTTTTGCCTTCCACCATCCAGCTTCAGCCCACTGTTCACCTTGATGTTGCTGAGATGTTGTTGGCTTGAGGCCTTGCAACAAAAAAGGGGAAATTGGTGGAAATTGGGCTTCCGCTCCTGTTAGGGGAGCATTTCGTCTGGCTCCAACCTATCTCAAACATCTTCTGAATGCCCTGTCTGTTTCAAAAGCAGTTTGCTACAGATGGCTCTTGTCTGAGCCCCAAAGTTTTCATGGACACATGAATCTCAGCCGTCATTGACAACATTATGGCAGCATGATTCAAAGAAACATGAACTCTGCTCAAGGAATGGACTCTTTCCCTCCCGCTCTTTCATTGCTGCATCCTTGTAAAAGGGGGACCCTTTGGGAAAGTATGCAGTGAAAAATTGGGGTCTGCAGCAGCACTGGAAATTGATAGATAAAAACTGGTAGATAAAAATTGTGCATGATAAAAAGGAAGATCTTGGACCCAAGTGATCCAAGGAACAGATTCTTGTTGCTCATATGAACTCAACATCCCTAAAAATAACCACCAGTGCAATAACCATCCCTAAAAATAACCACCATTTGCTATTAAAAAAACCTCCTTCAGTGGTGGAGCTCATTATTTGTAATTGGGCATTTTTGCTAGCTTGTTTGACACCCTGTAATTGGAGCCTGTTTCCTCACTAATTATGTCGTGACTAAACAATGCCTGGTTAGAAGAAGTGATACACTCTCACATCTTCACACAAACCAGAGGGATGCCCAACTTTCCTGAAGGAGCTTCCCTCCACTTTTGTGTTAGGTGTTAGTTCAGCAATTGTCTGAATTTTCCAATAAGCATTGTTTGAAGTGGAGTTGTATGAGAAGAGGTAATCACAACAACCATCTTGTTTGAGTTTTCTTGAGGCAAAGTACGCTCTGCTTCATCTCTAGGACCAGATTTTGAGGAGGCAATCTAAAAAGCAGGATGGTTCCCCTTGATCCTTTTGTCTGTTCATTAAGTCCTGCTACTAATATAAAATAAATTATACCAAAGTGTTTCTTCTGCAGCCTGGTTACTTACAGAAGAATAAGGGCCAATCTTCACATTATCCAGTCCTTGTGTACGGTAAAAGCCATTTCTGTATTATTGCCCCCTTCATAACCGGACCAGAACAAAGTTCCTCTCAACCTTACTGATGGGCTTAGAGAGCTCGACAGACCAGCAGAAGACTGTTTATCTGTTAAACAACAAATCCAGGGATGCTCTAGAGCAAACGGCCAGTGGTGGGATCCAAAAATTTTAGTAACGGGTTCCCATGGTGGTGGGATTTAAACTGTAGTGTAGCGCCAATGGGGCTGGGTGGGGCACAACGGGGGCGTGGCCCGGGCATTCCGGGGGCTGGGCATTCCTGGGCGGGACTGCGGCAAGGATGCAGCCACTGCGCCTGAACCTGCTGGATCCCACCTTTGCAAACGGCCAAGTTTTTATGCACAGTCATAAACAAAAACAATCTTAATCTTGCTTTGTACTTTTGTCTTTTAATTTTTGTATTTTATTTTAAATCTTTGTAGTATGAAATTAAATGTTATCCGAATCTGCGTACGGTGAGAGGTGACACAGAGATTTTCTATCATGTGTAATGAGTTTTCTGCCTACCAAATGCACACCAGTGCTTTTCCACTTGTCACCAGAGTGCAGGCAGAACCAACTTCATTCCCCCGCACTGTTTCCCCATCCACAAATATGTGTACTGCTATTGGTTCTATTGCAAAAAAAAGTAGGTCGAGCTATATAAGATTTTACAATGAAGCCAACAGCAGCTTTACAGGAAGCAAAAATGGCACTGGTGGATTGGAGGACCGTGGCTGTGGGCAGAAAGGGGCCAACGTGAATCCAGGAGGACCAAAACATATGGGATACAAAAGTCCTAGAGTTAACCCCAACACACGGGTTGACTTTATAATGTGGAGATTGCCCCTCAGATCATCAGCTTTATCCAAGTGCAACCCCAAAGTGATCTTATTTGGGAAGCTTTTGAACTCTGGAAATGGGGGGAAGTTTGGACCAGCAAGTTTGTTGGAAAATCTCTGGTGTTTTAAGATGTAGCTGCTAGAAATTGTTCTCTGAGTAGAAGACTCTCAACAAGCTGTTGGCAAGGGTTGACCAAAGAATTACTGCATCTGTAGCTAAGGCTCATTCCGCACATGCAGAATAATGCACTTTCAAACTGCTTTCAGTGCTCTTTGAAGCTGTGCGGAATAGCAAAATCCACTTGCAAACAGTTGTGAAAGTGGTTTGAAAACGCATTATTTTGTGTGTGCGGAAGGGGCCTAAGTTTCTATTCTCTGCAATGAGAATATGGGCCACAATAACACCCTGTGTATATTTTACTCAGATTCCAACCCTTAAACTGTTAGATATACTAGGTTCAATGATACATGTAGAGATTTTAGATAATTAATTTAATAGAGTTTTTCGGCTTCTGTGTGCTTTCTTGGCCATAATGACTGACTGACATCTTTGGATGTAGCTGCTAGAAAAATTAATTCCTGTAGGACAGGCATCGGAATGGATAGGCTGCTCAGTTCGGAGGGGGTGAAATAGTGGGGGGGGGGGACCCTTAATTTTTGCTGTTCTCTTCCCCAAGTGCTATATAAATATTCAAACAGAGGTTCTAATGACAACATTTGTATTTATTTTTTCCTTTTTATAAATGGGCACAACACAGGAGTAATAAAAAAAATAAGACATTACCATTACAGTGCTACATTGGCAAATATTATTTTTATAATATTTAAAAGGTTTTGGCCATCGACTCTGGACAAAAACAATTAAAACATTTTTTAATCATTTTATCCCCCACCCAACCCTTTTCAACCAACACTAAATAGCCATTTAGTACTAAACTCTAGAGGAGTTATGTACATACAAAAAAAGTGTTTAAGACAGGTTTTACTTTTAAAAATATTTACATGCATTGCTTCCCAGTATTAGCTGAGTAGTACAACACTCAATATTGTTTTCTGTCTATATCAAAGTGTTCTATTGTTTCTTTTAATAACTTCCACAAAGTATGTGTGAACAGGTGCTTGTTTGCTTGTCAAAGTCTTCTGGGAGGCAATTTTTGGATGTTTTATTTTTAAATCTGTACAGGTGTGGAATCTATTTACAAAACAACCAGTGGGCTAGGTTTTGTCCCAGAGATAAGAGAAAATCATGAGACAGTAAAAAAACAAGCAGGTTCCTTCGCGGGTGAATTTTAGAATGCGATTTAGAAAACACAGTACTGATGTTATTTTTTTATAGACTTGCTTTGATTGTCAGTTCTGAAGGTATTACTGTATTTAGATCCACACATACACACACGCACACGCACAACATACCCATGACACTAGAATGCTGGGGGCCACTGGAAAGAAACTGAGCAAAGTCACAAAACTCAGCTGCTAAAATTTTGGGCAAAGCCCAATCAAACATTCACAATGCATTCTACGTTTGGACTGAAAGCTCGGTCCTCAGTTTGTGGCCTTGTCCAGCTCTACATGGTATCTACAGTGTGTACTGGGAGTAGGGGTTGGCACTCAGGCCTGATTCTAACATGAAAGAGGTTCAGCAAACTATTTTAGGCAATGGACTTTGAACAATATTACAGGCCGAATTGTCCATTTTTAATTGACTGCCGTTTTTAATTGATCCAGCTTACCTGCTCACTCAATCTCTCCCCATTTACCTCTTCACTGCAGCTCTTATCCCACTACGATTTTGTCCACATGCCTAATGTTTTTTCCTGGTCAGACAAGACACTTCCTCATTCTTCTTTTGCTACCAGAAAAGATAGTAGGATACAACCTACAGACTTTTTGTAAAGGGGGTTATTTGGAAATTGGTCCAAATAACAAAAAAAAAAAACAATTGCTACAATTTTAGGCAAAGCAAAACTGAACATTCGCGTCACACGCTATGTTCCAGCCTAAAGACTGATCTGTAACTTTTGCCTATCAAATTTGTCTATCGAACTGTCTTAAACTGGCTCTTAGACCGCTGGTCCAGATTCACTAAGGATGGCTACTTTGGAGATCTATCGCCATATCGCCAGTCAAGATCCCACGATTCTTTCAATTAGAGATAACACAGCTTTTACCTGGAAATTTCTTTATGTTAAAGACATGCTTTTCCGCTGAGCAGGGGCCAATCCCAGAAGGCAGTAGCTGTGAGGTGAAATCTGTAAGCTTTGTGGCCCGGTTTTTTCTCCTTTTCCATCTGCGTTTTTGGCAGCCTGGAGGAAAAGGATAAGCTAGCAGATGGGATTTCCTTATAAATAGATCTTAAACAGTGGTTTAAGTCTTGTGGTAAAAGAGCCAAGCACTGAATATAAGCCAATTCATTATTGGTGCTCATTTCTTAAGTTCTTGACCTAAGGTGGCTAAGGTTTTATGAGACCCACTGCTTATTTACATATTTTCAATTGTGTGTGTGTGTATATATATATACATATAAACAAATCCCCAAGTATATATACATATATACACACATTAACTACATTCATAATAGCATATTATTGCCACAATTGGACTTTCACTGGCTGGAACTGGTTTTGATTCAATTCAGAATGGTGCCATCTCACCAGCCACCATACAAGACTAGCAAAACTGTATCCAATCAAAACTTACTGACAGAGTTTCACAGATATTAAGAAAGCTTTCAAAAGTCTTATAGCCAAGACAAGCCAGAATCCTCTTTACTGGCACTTGACTGGAATCAACAATTTGTTGCCAAGATCAGACTTGCAGGACACAATTTAGATCAGTATTTATGAGAACAAAAAAAGACAAATATGACAACTAAACTTTCAAGAGGGGACATCACAATGACCACTTAAGAACCCTCGTTACAGTGCTCAGAACTGCAATAGATATACTGGGAAGAATGGTCTATTCTGCACAGCACAAATAAGACGCCTGATGACACCAAAAAAAAGTGTCTCAGGGAGGAACTCCACACAGGTTTTTTTCCCCCAAGATGTTTTCAAAACGCCTAATTCTACTCAAGCTGTCCCATTTTGAAGATGTTTTAAAGTGCACCTTTTCCTCTCAGGCCACGATGTCCCCTGCCTGGTTGTGTGGAATGCAGAGCTTAGGGGGAATCTTATTTTTCCTGCTTGACCGTTAAGCTCTCTGGTCAGTTTCATTCTCAGCTTGTGCCAGATGTTTTGTGTGCTGCTGAAGGGATTCCCCCGGCCTCCATTTGCTGAAGTTTGCCCCAGGTCATTTGCTCTGCAGGCTCCAATTCTGGGCAGTTTTTCAGCCCGAAAAGTACATAGTTGTACTCAGCTCTTCCTGTCAATTCCGACAATATATAGTTTTTTTAATTAAAAAAAATTGGAGGAGCTGTATTTGAAGGTGCATATGAGGATCTTAGCCACTTGGAGGACTCCCACTGAAAAGCACTGGGACCACAGAGGACAGGCTAAGATTCTCATCTGCGTGTCTGCATATCAGGGCTGAAAAGGCACCCTGAATCAGAGCCTGTAGAGTAAACCACTTAGGACAACCTTCAGCAAATGGAGGCAGGGAGAATCCCTTCAGCAGCTCACAAAATGTTGGGCACAAGCTGAGGGTGAAACTGACCAGAGAGCTTACTGGTTGGGCAGGAAAAGCCTCTTCCCTCCTCTGATGCCTGTGCTGTCCGGAAAACAAATGAGAGGGGTCTTTTTTCAAAGACGTCCCCAGGACATATTATTTTTGGTGTGCAAAGTGAAATCAAGAAGTCGCCTCTTTTTAAGACATCTCAGACATCTTCTTGGTGCTGTGCAGAATGGACCCATCATAGGTTTCCAGGAAGAAGACATACAGATTAGATTGCTTGGAAAATGCCGTTATTTCATATTAAAAGTATTGGGTGGAAAGTACAATCTAGAATGAACATATACAGAAAATGTCCATTGGTCATCAAACTCCATATTGTTTGCCACCAAGCCTTCTAGGGTCCAGCAGAGAGAAAGACTTTTGCCACCTAGGATTGTTTAAGTAGAGTTACCAGGCTCCTTCTGCAAGCAATGTACATAATTGTTCACAGCCTCTCCCCAAATTATGTTGGACAAATCAGTAACTACCACATTGTCCAGAAGTCCTTCAGCCTCCTGAGAGGGTTTATACACCACCAAGAGGGTACAAGGCAGATGGTCACTGTCTATCCACTCCTTCCCACCTCCTGGATATATTTAAAGTCTCAAAAATCACTATAGTGTAGCGGTTAAAAGCAGGTGTACTCTTAATCTGGAGGAACCAGGTTTGATTCCTTGCTATGCCGCCTGAGCTGTGGAGGCTTTTCTGGGAAATTCAGATTAGCCTGTACACTCCAACACACGCCAGCTGAGTGACCTTGGGCTAGTCACAGTTCTTCTGAGTTCTCTCAGCCCCACCTACCTCACAGGGTGTTTGTTGTGAGCGGGGAAGGGAAAGGAGTTTGCAAGCCCCTTTGAGTCTCCTTACAGGAGAGAAAGAGGGGATATAAATCCAACTCTTCTTTCTCCCCTCCTTCACTCCATCTGAGTCAACAGCGAAAGCCTCTTCTTGAAAGGTTTTCGAGTTAGGTATTCAAACCCAGCTAAAATGTGAAGTTTGTTATTGTCAGTCATGCAAAAAGGGGGTTGAAATAGTGAAAATTCACTATTTATGTATTTCAAAAGTGAATAAACTTCTCACAACGCTACAAACTGGTTAAAAGTGGTGGCGTATATGATTTCAAAAGTCTAAGATAATACAAATAGAATTTAAAATTTTGAATGGCTGTTCCTTTTTGAACAGTCCTTTTGAACCCTATATACCCACAATAGCTACCAAAATAGCTACCACTATTTTCCACTCAGAAAAACGGGATTTGTAGTTGTATTTCTGCCTTCCAATTCTATCTCCTACTTCCAGTCAGGAAACAACAGCCAGAAAGGATGCCATTTTTATTTCCCATGAACAAGAGGTCCTGCAAACCATCTGTATTTACTAACAAGTCCTCACCAGCAGTTTCCCCTTTGGAAATGTAAAGTTTAGTTGCCTGGAAAGAAAATGGCAGGAGAGAAGGCCCGTGCTATTCATTTTTTCCAGCCTTCCTTTTTTTGAATGCTTTAAAACTCTCGAAATGTTTTGAGCATTGAAAAGAGATGTCTAACATGACTTTTGAGGCAGGCCAGTGATACACTTAACTGGGCTTAGTTTACACAAACAAGCAACCATCAGACAAGTCAGAACAAGCCCAAATGGCCTCTTCACAGTTGTGATAGAAAGTATTCCTTCATGGTGCAAATACGATCAAAACTAACATGGATACATGTTGAATTCACTAGAATCATGGATTGTACAGATTCATCCCAAGTCTCACAGTATCATGGGTGTAACAACAGCCTGATAAAGTTACTGCTTTGTATAAAAAGAAAACTGTGCCCTTGATATCAAGACCTTAAGAGACTTTTTTGGGTTTTTTTTTAAATCTCCTCATGCTCACAAGACTTCCATTTTATTACTACTTTGACATATCCCTCACAAACTACTAAAGACAAGTTCACCATTTATACAATCATTTCTTCCTGACCATCAGCATTCAAAGGGTGTAGTACAACCTAAAACCTAGAGGAATAGCCATGAAGGTCTACAACAGTGGTTCTCAACCTTCCTAATGCCACGACCCTTTAATACAGTTCTCCATGTTGTGGAGACCCCCAACCATAAAATTATTTGTGTCTCGGTTCCTAAGACCATCGGAAATATGTGTTTTCCGATGGTCTTAGGTGACCCCTGTGAAAGGGTCGGTCGACCCCCAAAGGGGTCACGACCCACAGGTTGAGAACCACTGGTCTACAAGGATGGTTTTCATTGAGAACAGGTGTCGGGATTAACATGACCAACCGGCTTTGTAAGTAGAGTGCCCCCTTTTCTATAATGGGAAATATCCCACAGCGGAAAAGATTTCACCTTGACACCAACCGTGACCAGAACAGACTGATCATATTGGAAGGTTATTTCTAAGACCAAGTAACGTCCAACTGGTTGGAATGAGTTGAAATACTGGCCTGATGCTACCGCCCATGGCACAGTTTGTATTCAAGGATGTTAAAATAGCAGGCTAAGGAAGCATAGCAACGGCTCCATATGACCAATTTCCTCCTTTTCAATGAGCCATAAGGCAAAAGGCCAACCATACTCCTTATTTCATTCTGCTAGTGCATAGGTGTCAAACTCGCAGCCCTCCAGATGCTATGGACTACAGTTCCCATCATCCCCTGCCAGCATGTTTGACACCTATCTGCTAGTGGAACAGTTGTAGCTGTGTTGGCACACCGTGGGTTGAATTGATGGCATTTTTATTTTATTGTCGGGAAGGTGGAATTCCTTTCCTTTAGGTATCTTTAACATTACCATAGAATCATTTTAATCTGCTCCATCCTTTTGCTTGCTTTCATGCTAGAAATAAAAAATTATACACATTCATACACAAATGATGGAAAGGCATGGTATAATGTGAACAAAACAACAAAACAAGGAATCCCATGTCATAAAGGCAACAGATAGTGGACTTCTAAAAGCACTGAAGAGATAAGAGGCTTTCTTTGCTGAGTTTTTGCCATTAAGATCCTTAAAGAATACCTGTAGCGCAGTCGTAGTTCTTAATTTTGTTCAAGCTGTTCAGCAGTTTTGTGCGAAGTAATTCAAAATGCTTCACAGGCAGGCTGCCGATCCTATCCTGTTTCCTTCATCAGTGTACAATAGTCTACAAGACAAATAATTACACAATACAGCTTGAACATTCCAGACTACAACCATAGATTCATTCACCACAGCCTGGTGGGTCACATAACTAGTTAGCATGCCAGAGTCTAGTTTGTTATTGGAATTAACCAGACAAAATCGCTCCACCAACTAATAGTGGCCACGCACCACTACACCTGCACCACCCGAGCTGTGAAGTGAATCCATGATGGTAGTTTGGTATGTTCAAGTCATTTTGTGTAATTATGAGTATCACCTTATTTGTCTTGTAGACTACCGTACACTGATGAAGGCTATGGAACCAGGATAGAAACAACAGCCTGCCTGTGAACTGTTTTGAATTACTTTGGATAAAATTGCTGAACAGCTTGAACAAAATAAAGAACCACGACAGCACTGCAAGTGTTCTTTAAAGATCTTAATGACAAAAACTCAGCAAAAAGAGCTGCATTTTACTACAGTATTTGAACATACAGGCTCAGTTCCATCATATGAAATGATGAATTAAACTAATTATGGTGAATCCATCCGTTGAATATGGATATTCCACTATTTTTATTCAAGCCGGAAGCTGAAACCTTGTTTGGACGTGGATTACTAAATCACAGTTGTTCTTAACTACCTTTTCATGTGATGCACAGTATCCTATCTTAATCGAGCCTTGATTTCCAGTGTAAGGTGAAGTAACCAGGAACTAAGGGATCCAGATTTCAATGTCTCACTCTGCCATAAAAGTTCACTGGATGACTTTGGGTCAATATCTCTCAGCCTAGCCCTACCTCACAAGGCTGTTACTGTGGTGATAAAATGGAGAAAGGGAGATGTTGTAAACTGCTTTGGGTCCCCACTGGGAAGAAAAGTGGTGTATAAATATTGAGCAACTCAAAATTGAGATCCCTCTTGCCTTTCACTGCCTCTCGTGAGCCATCTTCCTGCCTGAATGATCATTTATTGAAACAAACCAAGATTGAATGATCATCTGTGAATCAAACCAGGGTTTCAAGAACAAACCATAGTAAACCTAAACCAGTATTTCCCCATTATGTCTGAACTAAGCCACACTGTTTTCCACTTCTCTCTTTTGCAACGTTTGCAACAAACATACGGTCACTTTTGTTTTTCCAACTTTGGATCATATCTAGTGTACGATAGCTCTTCATACCTTGCCCTGGCTATGGTGTTCCAATTAAGGTGACCATATAATGGGCTGGACTCATACAAGTCCAAATGGGGATTCTCTGCTTCCAGGATGATACCTTCCACGGGTGGAAGGGCATCTTTGGGGCCAACCGAATGCTTTGGTTGACACTACTTCCACTGGCATTTTCCATCTTTCCAACTGGGTTGAAGAATCAAAGCACAAACTGTTATTCCATTCCAGGCTTCTTTTCAACAGCATCTGTTGTATCTGTACACTTGGCTTTAATTGATAATAAGTCAGAGCTAACTGTTGTCTTTCTTTGATTCCATTTTACTGCATACAAACCAAAGCATCAGGTCCATCTGTGTCTTGTAGAATTTCAACCCTGCTCATCAGTAGCATTTGTATATTATTTATAAACCCACTAGCTCCCTTGTCCAAGCTGTCAATGAAATAGGGTGTTGTGGGTTTTCCGGGTTGTATGGCCGTGTTCCAGTAGCATTTTCTCCAGGAGTATATATACCTGTGGAGTGTCCAGGGTGGGAGAAAGAACCATTTGCATTGGTTAACAGTGTTAAAGGTGCAATTTGCAAGTGTAATTTACATGCGTTAACTGGAATCCACCCATTTTAGCATTCCACATATACTCCACTTGCTTTACTACCATCAGATCCTCTGAAGATGCCAGCCACAATGCAGGTGAAACATCGGGAGAAAATGCAACTGGAACACGGCCATACAATCTGGAAAACCCACAACACCCTAGTGACTCCAGCTGTGAAAGCTTTTGTCAATGAAATATTGAGCTGCTTCCAGCTCCTGAACAAATTCACGCACAATGTGGACCTCCAGATCAGACAGATATCAATTGATTAATTACTACTTTGGGAGGAAAGTATAGTTTTCCCCAGCAGCTGTCTACATACTTTGTCACCTCTTACCCAGTTCTAGTTATACACAACATGATATGGAATGAAACAATTGTTGAAGTCTATCGAGGGCTCACATTGTCCTGTCCTATCTCCATGCTATACCTCTCCCCATTCCTCACCACGATCATGTCCAAGCAAGAAATGGCTGGACAAGATGGCTGACATGTGTAACATCATTTCTTTTCCCCTTCTACGTGCCTTTTTGAGCATCTGTTTGCCTTCCCTATGGGTAATACTCTGGGAAGAGGTTCCTCTGCCTGAGCCAAGTTCTGTGCTAGGAGACCTCTGAAATGTCACAGTGAAACCCAGCTGAACAATTCTAGGCCCAAAGGTGACCTCAAACCCTTTTTTCGCTTAGGAGAGCCCATTTCAGGCAGTTGCAAAATGGAAACAGCAACAAGAGAAACAACGCAAAGTACACCAGTCAAAGGTGGTCTCTGCAGAAGTAATCCAAGTTCTCCAATGAAGTAATCCGAAGGCCCAGCTCCAGTGGGATTCTGATTGACCGGGGCGTGTCATGAGCAGGCACAATGATAATCTCTTTGCCTTCAGCGTAGACAGTACTGTGACACTCTTGTCTACAAGAGCCTCACCAAGTGCCAGAAATCACGTGAAATACCTCACGCATGAGAGTCAATGCACCAGTTTGCAGGAGGCATTCGTCCAGGACATCTCATTGCTAAAAAAAACAGCTGTGGCTAACTCAAGCACCACTCCAAGGAAGCATTCAGAAGGTAACTGAGATTGCTACCTGTTTGTCTCCTTGCACTGTTCCAGGTTCTTTGAATGCTCCCTGTGCCAGAACACGATGCGACTGTTCCTATGCATTTTGCTTTTAAAAAGTGATAAACAGTAGAGGTTTCTTCTACCCTCCTTGTTAAAAATTTCGCAGATCGATTAGAAACAGAGAAAGAGGCTGGGTGAGAAGAAGAGAGAAAGAACGGCGTCGTGACAAAGAAATGGCGAGGCACTCGCGGTTTATTTTATGCATAGAATTCCTCCTGCTTGTCAGGTTTTTGGTACGTGACGCTCGCCTGTTTCGGTTCTTCCAATGTATAGCTCCCTTCGTCTTTCTTTTTCATCCGGTAGATCAACAGCATCACCAGGAAGGCGGCGAAGAGGGCTCCTACGACCCCACCCACAATCACAGCTGTTAAGCAGAATGCAAAACAAAAAGTGTTAGCAATATATAAGAAGGAAAAGGAGGAAGTTAAGATCTTGTCTTATGTACGTTAGCTAAGAAGAAGACAAAGGGAGCTTTGCTTTGGGGTGGAATGGCCATTGAATTTAGAAAGTTCCGAGGATGGGGTGGTGGCAACCAGGAACAAGTCAAGAGCTTTGCCAGTATCACAGGAATTTGGTCTGGACCCATTATGAACCAGGGTACCAGCTCCTTCCCATTGGGTGAAGAAGCAGAGGACTTTGAGGAGGAAGCAGCTGATGTTCCAAGACACAGAATCCTCCAGAGGACCTCCAGCTGACCCCGCCCCCCTGAGATCCAAGAGACTGAGTCAACTTTTCACCCTGGGAAACAGCACTGACTGTTTCCTGAGACTCAGAGTCCATAACTGGGGGCTGCCCTTCAACTCTCTCTTCAACTGACCCCATCTCCCCATGATGATGACTTTAAGGGCAAGCTGTCTGTTCCATAGAGGCGGGGCTTGTACCATTCTCCATGTAGCAGCACTTCAGGCACTCAAGTCGGCCTTTTTACAAATACCACCTAAGCCAGTGGTGGCGAACCTTTGGCACTCCAGATGTTAAGGACTACAATTCCCATCAGCCCCTTCCAGCATGGCCAATTGGCCATACTGGCAGGGGCTGATGGGAATTGTAGTCCATAACATCTGGAGTGCCAAAGGTTCGCCACCATGGACCTAAGCTATTTGCTCCACTAAATCCAGCCCATGTGATCAGCCCCATGGAACTTTTAATTGACTCTGCAGACCTCAGCCCTGAGGAAGGCAGGACCTTCCAGATCACCAGTGATGGCTAGCAGATCACCAATTCCCTCCTCTTGCCTATCACTGTTGGCACTGCTGGAACGGGCTGATAAGATCCCTCCCCAACCAGCAAAGGGTACAGGTGGCTTTTAGGCCAATCAAGGTGAATAAACTCCGAAGTCTTAAATTAACTTAATGAATGTATCTTATTCTGGGGTTTTTTCCACTAAATATCAGATACTCCAGCAAATCATCAACATATGTACATTCTCAGCAGTCAATAAACATTCAAAATGAAACATCAAAGTTAATAATCCAACTCAAAAACAGCTTTTTATAAGTTCATTGATATGCGCATATCCTACCGCCTAACACTGTAAGTCTGCTTGTTTTCTGACTGCCGTAGAACAAACCCTATTACATTGCTCATTTGTTTTTTCCATCGGTAAACAGACAGAACTTGATTATACTACAATCTCTTGCTTGATGCTCAGTGAAAGACGGGCCTACTCAAATAACCAGTTTTTTAAAATATACAAAATCAATACTTGGATCTACGAAATGCGAAAGCACTTCTCTGAGAGAAACTTGAGGCATTCAGTTTCCTTTATAGCACCAAATCCATCCATCTAGCCACCTATCCATTCACCTATCTATCCACCTATCTATTCATCTATCCATCCATCTATATCTGTCTCTCTCAACAGATAGGCAGATGGGAAAAGATATAGAAATACACGCGCACATTCCTGCTGACTCTCTAGTTTCATGCTCTTCTTGGTGTAGTCCAAATGTTTGTTCAGGTTTTCAAAGCTAACCACGCCTTACCTATGAGCACTTCTTTTCTCTCCAGTATGTTTTTCTGAGGAAGCTGTGCAGCAGAGTTTCCAGAGTCTATCGTATTGTCTGTAATATAAAGGCTGCAAACCCGGTTGTTCTTTGTTGGCCTGACCCTGCTGCTGAGGCAGCCAGGGCATTACTGCATTACCGAGCTCTGTCCGAGTGGTATCCTCCTCCTCGTGGATTTCAAAATCTCCGCTGACAGAGACTTCCACTTCATTATTCAGCGCTGTGGAAAGGGTCACATCCGGAAACTCAGTCTGCAAGAGAAAATAAACAGGATATCGAGAGTGAGAAGAAGAGAAAGGGAGATCCCTTCCTTTCATTGCACAAAAGAGGGACCTGTCAGTCAGAGGTCCACAACCCTGTGGCTCTAGAGGCAAATGGGGCTCAGAATTCAATTAAGGTTGCCCTCTTTTAAAAGAAAATGAAACCTTTAAGGGTTATTAGTGTTGGATTTGACAGCCTTGCATGCAGCAGCATGGAATTCTGGGAGATATTAATGAACATTCTAAAGGTGACAGTTGGAAACAGTTGCTCCCTGACTCTGGCTTTGAAGGAAAGAAGATGTTGTGTGCTAATTACATATTAAGCAAAGCCTCTCTATTAGAAAATGTTTAATATTGTAGACTATACTTGAGCTGTAACCAAATGGTGAACTGTGAATGTATCGATCCTTATACTCAGAAGGTGATGCTGTTTGCTTATGTGATAGTCTATTTCTCTCTCCAGTTTATTAAAGTTCTCTTTTTGTTAATGGTTTCTGAGAGTAAAGGAGGCTGCGATACTACCGAGATAACTGTTTCTTATAAAGTGGCCGGTATTCACCCTGCTCGTTGCATTATGAGAAGGCTTTCACGTCCAGAATCACTGGGGTGCTGTGTGGTTTCCGGACTGGTCTAGAACACGGCCATACAGCCCGGAAACCACACAGCACCCCATTCTGCTCATTGTTCTGCAAACAGGATTATATACAGAAATAAGTGTTGACCTTCAATTAAAGGGGTAGGTAAGATGCTAGAATAGCCAGTTTCAGAAGGAAAGAATAGGCAAAAAAATATTATTATGGATTCAAGCAGCCCAATCCAGTTGGGAGTGCAGAATGAATGAAGAAGGTGGCCCTCCTGACTGGCATAAGTGGTGGTTATGCTGGCCAGGAGAGCAAACAGGGAGGTGGCTGGACTCACCTCCATACGCTGCTTCCAAAGTTGGCTCCCACTAGGCTTTTGCCCCAGGGACGCTGGCGGTGGGGAGGATGAACTTTCACCACCCTTTTGAGTGGTGTAATTCTGTTTTCCCCTATAGAGTGTTTTCAAATGGCTGGGGCAGCTTTTTGTTTCTTCTGCCTCCCCACCCCATCTGAAAGCCTTCTGGAGGCAGCAGGATGCTGTCCCCAGTCGCCTCTGAGATCTAGACTGAATTGTTAGGAGATGCTTTACAGAAAGGGAGATGATGGAGGTGAACAGTTACCAGGAACCCAAGTCCAAACTATGCACAGATTTATGCCATTAGGCTAAAACAGGGGTCTGCAACCTGCAGCTCTCCAGACTACAATTCCCATCTACAAGTCCCATGGACTACAATTCCCATCAGCCCCTGCCAGCACGGCCAATTGGCCATGCTGGCAGGGGCTGATGGGAATTGTAGTCCATGAACATCTGGAGAGCCACAGGTTGCAGACCCCAGGGCTAAAACTATCGTGCAGGATGCTCCTCCAAACGTATTCCTTATCTTGAGATCTCCTGTATGCTACTTCCTAATACAAGACTTGCAACCACCGACATCTGGTCTGCAAAACTTTGCTGATTATTATTCCACATGCGAATGTTTCCAGGGCAAAGTTTTAGGCACTCAAAGGCAAAGGTTCAGGCACTCAAAGGCACTGGCTTTTTGTTGACCTTTCACTCTGAATTTTGACACCTCTTGGTTCTTTGGTGTAGTGGTTAAGAGAAAGACCTCCCCCTGCAAAGTGTCCTAGTCATGCCAATCTGCCATTTTACCCACCCGCGCTTCCTCCTCCTCTCCACAGAACCTCCATTTGGCAAGGTTGCCTGCCACTTTTGTGTGTGCGTGTGTGTGCTGTCTGGTCTTTGACAGACCGTGTCAATTTCATAACAATTTCACAAGACCTATCACTCCAGTGACAGACCTTCAGGATTAAAAGAAAAAAGAAAACCCTTCTGATCATTTTGAAACAGTGGCCCAAAGAGTGGGAGAAAGTGCTGTTGTGTGGGTGGGAGAAGGCTGGGAGGAGCAAGAGAACCCAAAGAAAGCTTAACACCCAGTGAGCTCCTTCGCTTTCCCTGCAAAGGGAGTGAAAAAGCTGCACTTTAACAGGTTTCGGAAGCCACAGGACCCAAGAGCACAGCGAGCTCCCTGATCTGAGAGTGGATCAGTGGATTCCGAAGAGGGGAAAACGTGTCTAACCGAGTATCAAACCCAAAGGGAATGTATGCTCAACGCAAAGACCACAAGTGGCTGTGAAGAAAGTGTATATATTCCTTTAAAATTACTTAGAGATCATTTATCTTGTATATTGGGTCTTTTATGAGGCAACCATTTGGTTTTGCGAGGCCATTTACAATGCAACCATTTGGCCTCGCTAAAGTTGTAAACTGTGTTTGTGTTTAGTTTAAGTGGTGCTATTCTTTAGATAATGGAAGTGGCTTTTACAAGGCCACAGTCGAAACCGGACAGATAGGGCTTAATTGCCAAAAATGCTCAGGTGGGGGTCACCTCTTTCATCATCCAGAAGATTGGACTTTATTCGACACCCAGTGGTTTAATTACTAGTCAAATGGTCTAGATGAGCCAATTCTATAAAACCCCTGACACCATTTTAGAGAGATTCATAAAAGATTCTTCGGAAGATTTTCTCGTGGTTGTTCTGCTGCCTTAGGCTGAATAGCCTTGTATTGTATTGTTTTTATACTTTGTGTACAGATGAGAGAGAACTGATCTTATCATTCCTTTTCCTTTTCCTTTTAATAAAATTTCAAAATCTCGACAGTTTGAGAGTACAGTGGAACCTCGGTTATTGTTGCCATCGGTTTTTTGTCGATTTCGGTTGTTGTCGGGTTTTTTTCAAAGCCAAGTTGCCTCGGTTTTCGTTCGTCACCTTGATTTTCGTTGGTTTTTGTAGACGCGTGCGTATTAATTTTGCAACGAAAACCAGCAACACACACACACACACACGCTGCTTCATTGCTTTCCAATGGGAGCCTCGGTTTTGGTCGGTTTCAGTTTTCACCGAGGTATTCCAGACGAATTGCCAACGAAAACCAAGGTTCCACTATATCCAGTGGTGGGATCCAAAATTTTTGATAACAGGTTCCGATGGTGGTGGGATTCAAACAGTGGCACCGCCGCACACACGCACCCCCAGTCCCTATTGGGCAGGGAGGTTGCTTTAGTAGCCCCTTCTCGGCACTCAGAAAAAATTAGTAACCACTTCTAGAGAAGTGGTGAGAACTGGTTGGATCCCACCTCTGACTGTATCTGCACAAAGAACCCAGGTTATGGTAATTTACCGGTCAGGCACCCAACCTTGGGTAACCTTTTTCACAATTGCCACTGTGTTCTATTTGTTCATTTACGTATGGTGTTTGCACTTAAGAGAGTTTTGCAACATAATGGGTATCTTTACTTCACTATGCCCTTCCATGAGCACTAGAAGTATGTACAGAATCCTTCTGTAAATGCCAATGGGGACAGTTAGCAGAGAGGCAACAGAGAGGAAGAGGAGCATTCAGTTAACCACCATACATTTTTGTTCTAAAAAGCAGACAATCCCTCTCTTCAGTCTTCATTTCAGGTGTGTTGAGAACCAAACAAACACGGATGCTTCTGTGATAACTAGTTTGGCCTTGAACCTCCTGGCTGGTTACCAGAAGAAAGGGAAAGCTAAGTGAAGAAACCTCTCCCCCTTCTTATCCACCCTCTGCCTCTCTACTTCTTTTCTCTTCCCTTTCTCCAATAACCTCGTCACTGCTTGGCTGGTACCTCCACCCTCAAAGGCTTTTCTGAAAGCGAGATCACATGACCTCGCTGGCTGCCATTATCCTTTTTTGTAACAAAGCTCAACTGAAGGACAGAAGCAGCCCAGAGCTACCTATGAAGCAAGAGATTACATTTTGAAGACAAATTACTGCTGTTCCGTTAAAGCATGCTTCAGTAAGACCTTCCCTGATTGAATAATGTGCATGACAGTGAGGAACAGTGGCAAATGAACCCATTCTCTCTGTCTTTCTTCCTCCTCAATATCCTCGAGCAAGACAATCAGCAGTGAGGACTTGCTGCTAAAATGGAGGTATCATATGTCATCACAGACCACTCAGGTACATTTGAAGTTCTATAAAGGGTACCCTTTGCTAAGCTGCAGTGTCACTTGATAACCACACATGAAGGTGGCAGTAGAGAGCAATCCAGCAGCAGCCTCCTTTGGCAAACTACCACAATAGGAGGGTTGCCAGGCTTCCCGGATTGATACTGCTGAACATCTTTGTACAGAACTTAAGAGGGATAAAAGACAGAAGTTAAAGGCTGTTTTAATTGGGAGTAGGAAAACTTAACAATCCAGGTCACGAATATAGGGACAGTGAGTACATTCTAAATTTTTTTGGTCCTACTGCAACCTGACTTCAGGAAGGAAAGGCAGCATGGTGTAACCCCATGGTTCTTAACCTGGGGGTCGGGACCCCTTTGGGGGTTGAATGACCCTTTCACAGGGGTCGCCTAAGACTCTCTGCATCAGTGTTCTCCATCTGTAAAATGGATCAATGTTAGGGTTGGGGGTCACCACAACATGAGGAACTGTATTAAAGGGTTGCGGCATTAGGAAGGTTGAGAATCACTGGTGTAACCCAATCTCATCAGATCTTGGAAACAAAGCAAAATCAGTGCTCAGATGAGAGACTACTAAGGAAAGCTCTGCAGAAGAAGGCAGTAACAAACCACCTCTACTTCAGACTTGGTTTGAAAAAACCCTTCCTAACATCACTGAAAGTCCATGGTACAGTTCGATCTCATCAGTGTTTGGAAACTAAGCAAGGCTGGTATTTTGGTGCGAGGCCCCAAGGAAAGCTCTGAAGAGGAAGGCAATGGCAAACCACCTCTGCTTCTCTTTTACCTTGAAAGCCCCTTGCTGGCATTACCATAAATTGGTTGCAATTTGACAGCACATACATATGTAACCTAGTTTTTCTGATGTAAGATTCTTAGTGAACCAGCAGCTCTTTGGATTGCATCTTGTTCTGAACCCATCTCTCTTGGGAACATGCCCCTATTTCATTCTGTTGTGTATATATATCAGCTTGAAGTAGTTATTCTCTTATGCATCTGATGAAGTTAGCTCTGACTCAGGAAAGCTTGAACTTTCTTTTTAGTCTTTAAACACCCTCTCACAGATATGCCTTCATGATGGCTAGATTGAACTCTTTTCCATTGTCTGTTCTTTTCAAAATATTCTTTCGTGTTCCATACTCCAAGCAACTCAGCGCTTGGAGAAGAAGAGAAGAAGGAGAGTTTGGAGATATATCCCACCTTTCTCTCTTTTAAGAAATCTTAAGGCAGTTTACAAGCTCCTTTCCCTTCCTCTCTCCACAACAGACACCTTGTGAAGCAGGTGGGGCTGAGAGAGTTCCAAAGAACTGTGACTAGCCCAAGATCACCCAGCAGGCTTCACGGGGAGGAGCAGGGAAACAAATTTGGTTCACCAGATAAGACTTTGACACTCATGTGGAGGAGTGGGGAATCAAATCCAGTTCTTCAGATTAGAGTCTACCTGCTCTTAACCATTACACTGCTATGCCAGATTATATTTCTCACATACTTTTTGACTGTTCACTGTTCACCTGTGTGAATAACTAATCCCTCCAGCTGTTCAAGCTAAACCAGCCCCAAGCAAGAAGAAGCAACTTTCTATTCTCTTGTCTGCTAAGGATCCAGCTACTACATTTCTGTCACAGTGTGGCGATTCCTCTCCCCCTCCTGTGGCCGCGGCTGACAAGCCGTCCCACCGTCCCTTTCCGAGGTGATGGACTCCTCGTCTGTGGCCCCAGTCTTTGGGGCTCTCAATGTGGTCAGCTGCCTAAACCACAGGGTGCTCATCGAGGGGTGAGGGCAGCCCTCACTCCCTGGGATTCCTTCCTACTGGTGTTTGGGAGTGGCTGTCCCCCTACTGGGGTCTGCTGCCCCCTTCCCAGCCAGCTTCTCTCCCCTCCTTGGACTCCTCTCTTCCCCCACCAAGGCACCTCCGCACTCCCCTTCACTCTCTCTCACTCCTCCTCCTTCTGCTCCTTCACTCTCTCTCACTCTTCGTTCTGCTCCTCCACTCTCTCTCACTCCTCCTTCCTCTGCTTCGTCGCTCTTTCTCTCTCTGGTCCACCTCCCTTCCCCCACGATGCTTTCCCTGACCTCCCTGGGCTCCCGCACAACCCTCCCACGCCCTGCTGCAGCCAGCCTCGCTCTCCTGGTGGCTCTCGCCTTTTGAAGGCTTCCCGGGTCTTCGGGGGCGTTCCCAGCCGCGTTGTCGTCCCAGCCGCGCCCCGTTGATCGCGGGAGGCGCGGCAGCTGCCGGCTAAGCCGCAGCTGCCCCTCGTCGCGCCCGTCGTCCGCCGGCTCCGCCCCCCCGCTGGCGCTTCTGCCGCGGGTCAGGGCGTTGCGCCGGCCGACTGCCGTCGCTCTGGCGGCCCCGCCCCCCCGGCCATCGAAGTCCGGGGCGAGCCGGCGCGGCGACCCCCGGACACACAGATACTAAAAATGAAGTCTTGTTAAAACAAGAAAGTGGCAGAGCTGTTTAATCCACAATTGTACTTCTTTTTATAACCTATTAATTTTAATGCTTAATAATAACTTTTTTTAATGTCAATAAAGGTATCTGAATCTGTATCTGGCTTCAAAGGGTCACTGGACACCTGTTTCATTCCGTTCTTCCACAAAGGCTGAGCGCTGAAAACTTACAACATCTGTACCAAAATAAACGAATTTATTATATAGCGCACACAATGAATTTAGTTAAACGCAAGGCCTGAGTTTCAGGCTGCACCTTTAAAAATCAGTGGAAATTGTGGTACGTATCCCAAACGCTGTTGTTGATGCAATTATGTCAGGGACCAACAAATGACCATATGCGTACCTCCCAGATCCTAGCCCAACCCTCCAATCACACTGATTCAAGGAGGAAATCAAGCACTGACGTCTTTAGAAGCGTCCTGTTTGATCAGACCAGCAGCTCATCCAGTCCAGCAGCCTGTTTCCCACAACGAGCAACCAGTTGCCCTAAAACAGGGGTGTCCAACTCTGGCGCTTCAGGTATTTATGGACTTCAGATATTCACGGAGCAGCAGTGGCGTAGTGGTTAAGAGCAAGTGCATTCTAATCTGGAGGAACCGGGTTTGATTCCCAGCTCTGCCGCCTGAGCTGTGGAGGCTTATCTGGGGAATTCAGATTAGCCTGTACACTCCCACACACGCCAGCTGGGTGGCCTTGGGCTAGTCACAGCTTTTCGGAGCTCTCTCAGCCCCATCAACCTCACAGGGTGTTTGTTGTGAGGGGGGGAAGAGCAAGGTGATTGTAAGCCCCTTTGAGTCTCCTGCAGGAGGGAAAGGGGGGATATAAATCCAAACTCCTCCTCCTCCTCCTCCTCCTCTTCTTCTTCTTCTTCTTCTTCTTCTTCTTCTTCTTCTTCTTCTTCTTCTTCTTCTTCTTCTTCTTCTTCTTCTTCTTCTTCTTCTTCTTCTTCTTCTTCTTCTTCTTCTTCTTCTTCTTCTTCTTCTTCTTCTGGCCATGCCAGCAGGGGCTGATGGGAATTGTAGTCCATGAACATCTGAAGCGCCAGAGTTGGACACCTCTTCCCTAAAAGGTCGATACAAGGCACAGAGACTAAATCTTTCCGCTGATGCTGCCTTCCAGCACTGGTAATTCAGAGGTTTACTGTCTCTGGGTTTGGGAGTTCCCTTTAATCACAGCAGCTGGTCGCCATTAATGGACCCCTTTTCCCACGAATCAATGTAATCCCCCTTTAAAACCATCTATGCAAGGAAAGTTTCCTGTAGCACACAGAGCAATGTTTCTTCTGCCTGTTTGGGTCAATGGCCAGGAGGGGGAGGCAGAGACCGATGACTCCCGCGCACACACGCCCCCCTCCACCAACAGGCCTTGCCAGGCAGGAAGACAGAGCTTCGGATGTGGGGAAAGGTAGCATTGTGAGATTTTTTTATTTTAGGACCAAAGAGAAGGTGCCTGCATCAGAAGACAGAGCTATCCAGCAGGGGTTCATATTAAATGTCCTGGAAATGGTTTATAATGGAGGTAATTAGCGATCATCCTCACTCAGGAGAGAGAAGCCCACAGAGATCACAAAAGGAGTGGAATTTTTCCGGGCACAACCTCGAAACATCCTGAACAGGGGGTGTGCATGGGAGGGAGATATTGTGGAAATATTGATGTCAGAAGCTCTTAGATAACATCACATGGTGAAATGTCCCCATATGTTCCCACCGCCTCTGCATCAGCTGAGAGTTAGAAAACACAGGAGAAAGGAAGATATTGCATATAGTGAGTTGGAACAAGACTAAAACGTCCCCTAACAGGGGAGGTGTAATTTTCCCCTCGCTGTTGTGGACCCCAAATTTGCCCTCATGCCATTCCCAAGGTCTCTTGTTCCACAGGAGCAGCATTTCAGGGAAATAAGTTGGCTAGAGTAGAAGGGGGGGAGGCTCTGTTCCACTGATAAAACTACCTTCCTGAGAACAAGAATGGTGTAGTGCCGTGGTGGCGAACCTTTGGCACTCCAGATGTTATGGACTACAATTCCCATCAGTTCCTGCCAGCATGGCCAATTGGCCATGCTGGCAGGAGCTGATGGGAATTGTAGTCCATAGCATCTGGAGTGCCAAAGGTTAGCCACCACTGGTGTAGTGGTTAACAGCAGGTGCACTCTAATCTGGAGAACTGGGTCTGATTCCCCGCTCTGCCACTTGAGCTGCGGAGGCTTATCTGGTGAACCAGTTTGTATACTCCAACACATGCCAACTGGGTGACCTGGGGCATGTTGCCCTACCCTTCATACCCTGACTCATGAAAATATGAACTTCATATGATTTTTATACAACATGTATTGGAAAATGCCAAACAGTCGCGCGCACGCGCGTGTGTGTGTGTGTGCGTGTGTGTGTAGTAGATTGTCCAAAAGCTAAGAACAGCTCAAATTGGGAAAAAAGGTCTGTTTGCAAGATTAGATCACTGAATGAGTTATTCCACTCAATAGAATCTGGAAGTCTCATGGACCATGGACATACATCTTGATTACCACAACACGCTGAGATTCCTGCAACTCAAAGAGCCAAGGATACTCCCTGTTACAAGGTTTTACATTTCCTTTGCCTCTAGATATTATCTCCTTGACAATAGATCCTTTCCTAATGACAAACACCTCCGCCAAATTTGAATACCTGGGCAGAAACTCCAAGGAGTAACTCTGCATAAAGCCATTTAGAGCTTCCTTGATCCAATCAAGAAACAATTGGCACTATTATCCCAACCCTTGGAAACAATAGATGAGCCATTAATTAGGTCAAGCCCAGCAATCCCAGCATAGAAATCTCAAAAGATCCAGGAAAACAAAACTGAAATTTACCTGCTCCCGCCCCACACTGAGCAAAGGGATATAAAAGTTCTGTTCACCCAAGACTCAGCACTCCTTACTGGCTAACCTCTCTTGGTATAGTTGGTTTGAGACACGATATCGTCCTTCGCTTGGATTTCCATGCTGGCATAAGAATCCTTGCCTTCTTCGAGACTTCTTCAGTGAACTTAGGTAACGTATAGTCCCAGTTGCTCCCCTTCCTAATCTATCATCCAAACCTATCTTTTCCTCCCTGTTTATATCCATTAGGAACTGTGTGCATGCTTCTTCATGTCTTACTGTATGATTGTTTGCAACTAAAATTTATATAAAAATATTTAAATTTGGTCTCTTTTGCATTCTCTGTAGAACGTTTCAAAAGCCAATTCTGGTATAGCTGTCTAAAATATCCCACCTAGCCTGCCTCTCACACTTCCAAGCTGAGTTATTCCCCATTGCTACTTTAAAAGGTTCTCATACTGTTAAGCTAGGTAACAGACAAGTCACAGTTCTTCTGAGCTCTCTCAGCCCCACCTACTTCACAGGGTGTTTGTTGTGAGGGGGGAAGGGAAAGGAGTTTGTAAGCCCCTTTGAGTCTCCTTACAGGAGAGAAAGGGGGGATATAAATCCAACCCTCCTCCTCCTTCTTCTTCTTTAGTGGAAAATTTAGTCTGCATCCAGTTTGTCTGCCTGCCTGTCTATCTCTACCTCTATCTCTCCATCCTAAGATTTTCCAGGACCTCCCTGCCTAAATTTCCATGTAGCAACTACCATACTGCTGGCTTGTGAGTGATTTCTCCAGAGATGCCTGCTAAAATATATTTATTTATTTAGATTCTTAAATGCTGCCTTTCTTCCCAAGGAAAACTCAAGGCAGCTTACAGAACTGCTGTCTTTTCCACTTCTTCGTTCTTACATTAAGTTTCCCAGTGAGGTTCTATGGCAGAAGGGGATTCAAACCAGGGACTTCCAGGGTCTTACACTCTAGTCAAGAGGTCTGCAACCTGCGGCTCTCCAGATGTTCATGGACTACAATTTCCATCAGCCTCTGCCATGAACATCTGGAGAGCTGCAGGTTGCAGACCCCTGCTCTAATTACACCACACTGTGTTTCCTAGGGACTGACTGAAACAGTGAGTAAACACTTCTACCCTTTTTAAGAGAGCCAGCGTGGTAGGGGTTAAGAGCGGGTGGATTCTAATCTGGAGAACCGGGTTTGATTCCCCACTCCTTCACCTGAGTGGCAGAGACTTATCTGATTAACCAGATGTGTTTCCACACTCCTACTTTCCTTACAGGAGAGAAAGGGGTGATATAAATCCAAACAACAACAACAACTCCTCCTCCTCTTCTTCTTCTTCTTCTTAACACTCTGTAATAATTTTGGTTGTTGCTTTTTGTAAAACTATGTGGTCGAGTTAATATACAAGTATCACTCTACCTAGCAAATTTGACCCCATTTTTCTTGTAAGGATCACAGGGTTTTCCATTCCCCATTTCATCCTCACCACAACCCTGTGAGGTAGGTTAGGCTGAGAGTGTGCCAGTGGTCCAAAGTCACCCACTAAGCCCTACAGCAATCTGGGGATTTTTATCTGGGTCTTTCAAATATTCTTGGGTATATTCATGAAAATTGAAACCGATTATCCCAGGTCTATTTTATCCCCCTAACAACCCAGAAAGGTGGGTTAGATTGAGAGAGTGTGATTGGCTCAAGGTCATCAGAGACCTTCACGGGAGGCTGAAACTGATCCTAGACCCGTGGTGGCGAACCTTTGGCACTCCAGGTGTTATGGACTACAATTCCCATCAGCCCCTGCCAATTGGCCATGCTGGCAGGGGCTGATGGGAATTGTAGTCCATAACATCTGGAGTGCCAAAGGTTCACCACCACTGTCCTAGACCCACACTTTAACTACCACACAGAACTGGCTCTGGTATAAATAAATACATTGTAAGTAAACACTGCGTGACTGTGCCACCACAAATCACCACCTCACATGAAATAGATATTGCAGTCAGTTTTTAACCAGAAGAAAGTATGGGCCCCAATGCACTGTCAAAGCAGGCCAACAACCAACCCTGGTGCATTAACCTACCACCATATCTGAGGTCCATCTAAGTTTGACCGATAGCCAGATGGGACAGGACCATTTCCAAACACTGTCATCCAAAACATGGGCCTCCATCTCTAGCGATATTCCTCAACAAGAAGAAGAAGGGGAAGAGGAGGAGGAGTTTGGATTTATACCTCGCCTTTCTCACCTGTAAGGAGTCTCAAAGGGGCTTTCAAATTCCTTTTCCTTCCTCTCCCCACAATAGGCACCCTGTGATATAGAGAGCCCTGAGAGAACTGTGACTAGCCCAATGTCACCCAGCAGGCTTCACATGTAGCAGCAGGGAAACAAATCCAGTTCACCAGATTAGAGTCTGTCACTCAATTGGAGGAGTGGGGAATCAAACCTGGTTCTCTAGAGTAGAGTCCACTGCTCTTAGACAGTACGCCACGCTGGCTCTCCACACAGGCAGGCAGGCAGGTAATAACGGGATGCCAATCTAAAGCATTACTCTTCAGCTTAAGCTTCTCATTAAATATATCTGCTGTTATCAGGAGAACTAAAAAAATAATATTTTCTTTACACAATGAGTACTTAACTTGTGGAACTGACTGCCAATGCATGCAGTGATGTCCGTTCCACAGAATGTGCCAAACAGTCAGGTTCCAGATTAGAACTTGAGTAGAGCAAACAGCCTAGCAAAATATCTCCAAAATGGAAGAGTCCCTTGCAATTATTACTGTGGGTATCGTCGGCTTTCATTGCATTGTCTATACCTTGTAATCCACTTTATTTATAGTTTACCTGCCTTAGCCAGTTTGCTGTTTGGCCATTCTAATCCTCTAATCTGAGTCCTGTTGCATTGCTCGCCAGCCGTCATATGCTGTCTGATTAAAGGTAAAGGTGGGAAAACAATGGGCGTTTCCCCACTTACCTTTGCTGCCCTTTGCTGTGCGCTACACTCAACGCGCGGCATCTCTGGCGCGCACCCGGGTGTCCCCCACGCTCTGCGCGGGGTCATCAAAAGGCGCTGTTTTGAGGAGCACCAGGGATGCTGCGCGCTCAGGGGGCCCGAGAGAAGCGTCGGGGCGGCTGCAGTGTCGCCGCCCCCGTAGTGGGGAGTGCCAGGGGACCCCGCGCTACTTGAGGAGAGTAGCGCAGGGCTTAAGGTAAGTGGGGAAAGGGCCAATGTTCCAAAAAGAAGAAGGTCCACTACATCAACTACTCTGGTTATGCAAAGTAGTGGTTGGCTGGTCCTTGTGACACTCATGAAAACCCTCCCTCCCTTTCTCAAGTGGCTGTGCAGAATTCAGAATGGTCTTGTGACAATCAGTGGCACTCCTTCCCCTTATCTGATGGCTGTGCAGAATTCGTGGCAATTATGAAGCCATTTCCTCTGCTCCGCCCAGAGCAACATTTCAAATTTTGATAAGCTTCGCTTTTGTTTTTAAAAGCACTGGATCTACCATAACAGGAGCCTGATTTTTTTCTAATGAAAACTTTTACTAAATAGTAGAAAGGGGTGTGGAAAAATTACAGCCAGGTGCTCGTGTGGTTATAGACGTTAGGGCAGTGATGGCGAACCTTTTTGAGACTGAGTGCCCAAATTGCAACCCAAAAACCACTAATTTATTGCAAAGTGCCAACGCGGCAATTTAACCTGAATAACCCCCTCGAGCAGGGGCAAGTCTCACATGCGCCGCTCTGCACCTCTCTAGCATCTCTGCCGCCTCTGCGCCCCCCCCCCCCCCCACCGGGCAGCAGCCACCTGGAGCACAGGCACCAGGCCTGCCAGCCAAGTCCTCCCTGCTCGCTGAGGTGGTGCACGCACATCAAGTCCAGCGGCCCAGGCAATTTCCCCCCACATGACAAACTCTGTGTGCGCATGCCCACAGAGAGGGCTCTGAGTGCCACCTCTGGCACCCGTGCCATAGGTTCGCCACCACTGCGTTAGGGGGAGGAGAATGGATAGCACAGCTTACCCCACAGCAGTGGGGGGGGGGACCCTTCCAGTTTCCTCAAGGAAGATAAATTCTGAACCCACCCTCCACATTTCCTCTAAAATAGATCTCCATACCTGGGTTGATTCTGAGGGTGCCGCTGTACTCATAGGAAGTGGCAGAGCAGTGCTCCTCTCGAGGATGTCTGGATGTTGGGACGGGCTCGGTTTTGGCCTCACTCTAACTTTTGTCAACCTGGTGGTCATCGGAGGTGCTGTGGTGGGTTCCGGTGCGACCTGGAGTGCTACAGCGGCTGTGGATTTGAAGCGTGGTCCAGAGTAGCCCGGCCTGCGTGCGTGGGCTCTGAAGTGAGTGATACAAAGGGGAGGGAGGAGAGGAGCCAGCTCTCTCAGGGCCGGTCACTTGTGCTTGGAAGCAGCAGTTGGAGTGGAGGCTGCGGTGGTGGAGGCCGTGGTGGTAGAAGCCGTGGTGGTGGCAGTGTCATAGACAGTGGTGCCAGCTGTGGTGGCAACCACTTTCCAGACAGTAACTGCTGGTGCCTCAGTCACCCTGGTTACGTAGAGGCTGCTGGTGGCTGGATCTGGGGTGGTCTCCTCTGCAGGGAACGGCGCAAAGGGGGTGACTACAGGTTGTACTGACGTGACGGGCAACACCGCTGGGGTTGTAGAAAGTCCAACAGACGTGTCTGTGGTAAGTCGCACAGCCGTTTTAATCCTAGACTCCCGTTCAAAATCTAGAAGAAGAAGAAGAAGAGTTTGGATTTATACCGTGCTTTTCTCAACTGTAAGGGGTCTCAAAGAGGCTCACAAACTTCCCTTCCTCTCCCCTCCCTTGTGAGGCCTGAGAGAATTCTGAATGAACTGTGACTAGCCCAAGGTCACCCAGCAGGCTTCATGTGGAGGAGCAGGGAAACAAACCTGGTTCGCCAGATTAAAGCCCGCTGCTCATGTGGGCAAGCCTAGTTCGGCTGATTAGAGTCCACTGCTCATGTGAAGTAGTGGGGAATCACCCGGTTCTCTAGATTTGAGTCCACTGCTCTGAATCACTACCCCATGCTGGCAGTGTGGAAGAAAAGGGCGTTTGTCATGAAGGAACCGTGATCAAGGTCACCGTACTGAGGTAAGTGATCAGCAGAAGGCAATCAAGGGAAACCGCACAGCTCAGACAACCTGAAAGAGGCTTACTGCATCTGGCTTTTGTATTCTTGTAGCTCAGTTTGCTTCATTAGTTCCAGCCACCGGCCTCAACGACAACAAAAAAAGGTGGCTGAAGAATAACAAGTGGGCGGGCAGCCAATAAAATCAGGCAGCGATCTGAAGTGAATTGATCACGCTAGACAGAGAACACAAGACCTCTCCAACAGGTAGTCACAGCCACAAAAAAAGGTGCCTTAAGGGCCTCATGTCATTTGACACTGAACAAGTTTATATTCTATGTATTGTCGAAGGTTTTCACAGCCGGATTCAACTGGTTGTGGTGGGTTTTCCGGGCTGTGTGGCCGTGGTCTGGTGGATCTCCAGATCCACCAGACCATAGCCACACAGCCCGGAAAACCCACCACAAGAAGAAGAAGAGTTTGGATTTATATCCCCCCTTTCTCTCCTGCAGGAGACTCAAAGGGGCTTACAATCTCCTTGCCCTTCCCCACTCACAACAAACACCCTGTGAGGTAGGTGGGGCTGAGAGAGCTCCGAGAAGCTGTGACTAGCCCAAGGTCACCCAGCTGGCGTTTGTTGGAGTGCACAGGCTAATCTGAATTCCCCAGATAAGCCTCCACAGCTCAGGCGGCAACATGGGAATCAAACCCGGTTCCTCCAGATTAGATACACGAGCTCTTAACCTCCTACGCCAACAAGTTTATATTCTATTTTTTCAAGCTTGGTATTTTTTTATATAGGTGGCCTCCCTTTCCCCTTCCCTTCCCTCTTCCCTTTTTTTCAATGTACCTTATGGATGTTTTGATTTTATGGGGGATTAGAGTAGAGCTGTGCATTCGGGTAACCCAAATGGAAAATATACTCCAAAAAAAGCCATTCTGGCTCTTCTCGGGTTTAATTTTAGCTGGGAAAAAAAGCAACAATTTAACTGAACCAAATAAGCAGATCTCAAAAAATGCTGATTGGTTTAGCGTTTGGGTGGCCTGCTTCAGCCTGATGCCCTTCCCCCCTGCCCTTACCTTGCAGATCCAGTGGGGAGAGCAGAATAGAGGCAGGGACAGCATTCAGCTCTCTCCTCACTCCCCACCGCTTCTGAAGTCCATGTGGTCTTGGGAAGCAGTGGCAGGGAGAACTGAATGCTGGGTGGGGCCATGCCAAAATGAGAATTCAATCCCCCCTACCCCCGTCACTGCTTCCAAAGTCAACATGGATTTGGGAAGCAGTGCTGGGGAGAACTGAAATTGGGGGCTCAGATTTTTTTTAAAACCCCAAGATTTTTTTTTGGGGGGGGGAATTCAGATTTTTCCACAATGTTTGGTTTTTTTAAACCCAAACCTGAAAAATAATGGAAAAAAATGGTCACTCTCCTAGATTAGAGTTTAAATGTTCAGTTGTGTTTTATTCTCTTTGGTTGAGGTTAACGGTGCCAGGGCACAGATGAGAATACTTTATCCATTGATTTTATTGTTTTATCTAATCGATGGTTGTAAGCCTCCTTGCACCTGTATGGGAAAGAGCAACCTGTAAGGTGAATTAAATAAACAAATACACTGATATGTATCTCTATATTCTATTATATTCTATTTTTAATAGACAGATCAACAGATAAATAAACAGACAGGCGTATACACACACAAACACACACACACATATATACCAGGAAAGAAGCTGCATTTTCATGGCTATTTCACACATTAGCTGAATCTGCAATTGAGGCCAATTTTTCCCCACTCATCCTGTTCTTGCTTCTCTTCCTCCCCATGTCCCACCTGCAAGAGCACCCCAAGGCCACAGTTTGAGCACCACAGCCTTAGTACAAAAATAGACCTTCATCATCTCGCCAAAATTCTACCTAGAGCAGCATCCTGTTTCCTACAGTGGCCAACCAGATGGGCAAACATATTTAGGACATGAGGGCATTAGGTCTACCTCCTTAACATTGCCCTAACCTTGATGGCCCAGGCTAGCCTGATCTCATCAGATTTCAAAAGCTGAGTAGGGTTGGTCCTGGATGGGAGACCACCAAGGAAGTATACAGCAGTAAGCAAAGGGAAAACCACTTCGGTTCATCTCTTGCCTTGAAAATCCTGCAGGGTCATCGTAAGTCAGCTGGGACTTGACAGCGCTTTCCACCACTAATGTTACCATCTAACAACTGGCATTTGGAGATATGCTGTCTCTGAGCACGGAGAGTCTATTTAACCATTATGTTTAACAGCTGCTCAGCGGCCAATCATTCCACAGTTCTAAAGCTTATTTTGCAAGCTGTCTAAGACAAGGGTGGGGCTTGCCAAATGCTGTTTTCCCAAACTGGATACGACTCTCCAAGTTCCTAGGCAGAGATCCCTCCCAGCATTTTAAAGCCTTTAATAATCAATAATTTACTCTACCATAATGTGCATAAAAATGTTTCAAACCATGCGCGCCGTGATCAGCAACCAATGCCCAAGTTGTGATTGGAGGGATGCAAGGCTAGATATTTTAGTCGTGGTTTCACAGCTGCCATTACAAGAAGAGTGAAGAAGAAGAGGAGGAGGAGGAGGAGGAAGAGGAGGAAGAGGAGGAGGAGTTGGAGGAGGAGGAAGAGGAGGAGGAGGAGCAGGAGCAGGAGCAGGAGGAGTTGGAGGAGGAGGAGGAGGAGTTGGAGGAGGAGGAGGAGGAAGAGGAGCAGGAGCAGGAGCAGGAGGAGTTGGAGGAGGAGGAGGAGGAGTTGGAGGAGGAGGAAGAGGAGGAAGAGGAGCAGGAGCAGGAGGAGTTGGAGGAGGAGGAGCAGGAGTTGGAGGAGGAGGAAGAGGAGGAAGAGGAGGAGCAGGAGCAGGAGGAGGAGGAGGAGGAGGAGGAGTTGGATTTATACCCCCCCCTTTCTCTCCTGCAAGGAGACTCAAAGGGGCTTACAAACTCCTTTCCC
The DNA here is from genome assembly GCF_021028975.2 of Sphaerodactylus townsendi. Classification (NCBI taxonomy): domain Eukaryota; kingdom Metazoa; phylum Chordata; class Lepidosauria; order Squamata; family Sphaerodactylidae; genus Sphaerodactylus; species Sphaerodactylus townsendi. The sequence goes on from NC_059430.1 coordinate 112,227,146, forward strand.
TTCCCCCTCCCGCAACAAACACCCTGTGAGGTAGGTGGGGTTGAGAGAGCTCCAAAGAACTGTGACTAGCCCAGTCAGCAGGTAGGAGTGCAGAAATGCATCTGGTTCACCAGATAAGCCTCTGGCACTCAGGTGGAGGAGTGGGGAATCAAACCTGGTTCTCCAAATTAGAATCAATCTGCTCTTAACCACTACACCATGTTGTCCTTGCTGGTCAAAAGAAACCCCATTTGCAACTTTTCTGACCAGCTTTTAAACATCTGGAGCAAAAATCTGTTCTGCACAGTCTCAGACACTGCATAGAGAAACATATTGTGGAGCGTACTGTCTCCGTCCAAGCAGCAGAGTCTGAAACATTTTCAGAGTCTGAAAAATTGTATCAGCAGTGGGTTGACTTGAGCTCCGGCAACTTCTTTTTTCAGCAGAATCCCTGTGGCTTGCTGATATGATTTAAATTTACAAAGCACAAATACAAACGTGGTGGATGTAGGCAGGGGTTGAATGCACACAACTGTGAAAAGTCTGAAAACAGCCACTAGCACTGTTTGTTTGTGCACGAATTAATGCTGCGATGTGACAGGCAACGCCTTACACTGCTTCTTAAGCTGAAATGCAACCTCATGTGCAAACAAGAAGTACAGATTTGGATTCGGGTGGCTCCCGCTCAGCAGTGGTGCTCCACAAAGCTCTCCTTGCTGCTGCGAGTACAAGGCCTTCACGGTACCTCTCTCCCACGAAACCACCAGAGGGCTTTTTCGGGCTTTTAAAATCTGCAACTGACATAACTTTTCAGCTCACAATTGGCAACTGGCATACTGCTGTAGACTATACTCCGTCCCACAGAAAGATGATAGCTCGGTCAGTTGAGGTGCAGCGATCGAGAAAATTATATTCTTCTGCACTAGAACATGGTCCCAACCGAATATGATAATTATCATTCATTTTTACGTGCTGCCTTTGTCAAAACCATTATTTTGTGCATTATTGAAGAAGAACAAGAAGAACAAGAAGAACAAGAAGAACAAGAAGAACAAGAAGAGTTTGGATTTATATCCCCCCCTTTCTCTCCTGCAGGAGACTCAAAGGGGCTGACAATCTCCTTGCCCTTCCCCTCTCACAACAAACACCCTGTGAGGTAGGTGGGGCTGAGAGAACTCTGAGAAGCTGTGATTAGCCCAAGGTCACCCAGCTGGCATGTGTGGGAGTGTACAGGCTAATCTGAATTCCCCAGATAAGCCTCCACAGCTCAGGTGACAGAGCTGGGAATAAACTTGGTTCCTCCAGATCAGAGTGCACCTGCTCTTAGCCACTACACCAGTGCTGCTCATGGTGAACATGGTGCTTCGATACAAGACCATTTATGCCACATTTTTACTTTTGAATAGGTGGAGGGAGTAGGGCTAGGTAGGCACTGGGACCCAGGCAGAGCATTCTACAACAGCAAACATCTGACATGTTTTGTTCTGGGGTGGTGGGATATACAACCCTACTAGCATCTTTTTGTGGCACAGAGTATAACCATAGCAATATGCCCACTGCCCCGGGGGAGGGGGGGCGGAATGGCAGCTGGAGGTTTCTAAAAATTCACACCTGCCCAGTCTTTCCCTCAGCCTACCTTGCAGCATTGTTGAAATTATAAAATGTAGGTAGGAAGAAACATGTATGATCACCCAGAGCTCCTTGGAGGAAGGGCAAGATAAATATGTGACCTGCAGATATCTGATTTTGTTATTTACAGGTTACCCTGTTGTTTAGCAAACAGCAAAATGTTACCCAACCAGACAGGCATGTGGTACTTTCCACTGCTTAATAATAATTTGCTTGGATACCATGAAAGCTCTGCGGAGCCAGGCTGCCTCCTGGGAATCACAACTTAAAATAACATGTAACGGTAAGTGCAGTTTGAAGTGGCAGGGGTAAGCCAGCCTGCTGACCTAGGCACCATCAATGACACAGAAAGGGTGTCTGGGTTGGAGGGTGCCCACATATAAGCTCTGAGGAAGAAATGCTCACTCTGAGGGCACTCAAGACAAAGTGAGACAAACAGGCTATCATATTCATGCTATAAAAGTTTAAGCATGGACTGCAACCAGCATGGGGTAGTGATCAGACTGCTGCGTTTGGATTTATATCCTGCTTTTCTCAGCCATCAGGAGACTCAAAGCGGTTTTACAAACTCCTTTCCCTTCCTCTCCCCACAACAGACACCTTGTGAGGAAGGTGGGGCTGAGAGAGTTCTGAATGAACTGTGACTCGCCCAAAGTTACCCTGCAGGCTTCATGAGGAGGAGCAGGAAAACAAATCCAGTTCACCAGATAAAATTCTGCCACTCATGTGGAGGAGTGGGGAATCAAGCCTGGGTCTCCAGATGAGAGTTCACAGGTCTTCACCACCACACCACACCACACCTAAGTTCAAATGCTTATGCTGCTGTGGAAGCTCGCTGACCCTGAGCCAGTAATAACCTTGTCTACATTGATGGGTTGCTGCAAAGATAACATATGTGCTGTCAAAACAACAACTGACTTATGGCCACCCAAGCTAGGGGCTTTCAAAGCAAGTGAGAAGCAGAGGTGGTTTGCCATTGCCTTCCTCTGCAGAGTCTTCCTTGGTGTCTCCCTTTCAAGTACTGACCCTGCTTAGCTTCTGAGATCTGATGAGATCAGGGGTCTGCAACCTGCGGCTCTCCAGATGTTCATGGACTACAAATCCCATCAGGGGTCTGCAACCTGCAAATCCCAGGGGTCTGCAACCTGTGGCTCTCCAGATGTTAATGGACTACAAATCCCATCAGCCCCTGCCAGCATGGCCAATTGGCCGTGCTGGCAGGGGCTGATGGGAATTGTAGTCCATTAACATCTGGAGAGCCACAGGTTGCAGACTCCTGGGCTATCCCATACTGTTCCACATATAAAATAGGGAATGGAAAACCCTGAGCTCCTCAGAACCACCCCAGTCAGCAGCAGCCAACCTGCTACTTGTATTCAAGTGACAGGAAGTCACAATGAAGGAAGAGGAGGAGTCCTAAAAAGAATTTTCTCTGCACAGAGTGGCCTCCCCCTCTTGCTGCTTCTCTCAGAGTTTGTCTAAAGTATGGTAGAGAATGGGGAACTCTCGGTCTGTACACAAGCACATGACCAGGGAGTCCTTCCAAACAGCAGTAACAAAAAAAATGGTGACTGTCTATTGCACAGGTGTCAAACTCGCGGTTCTCCAGATGTAATGGACTACAGTTCCCATCATCCCCTGTCAGCATTAAGCTGGCAGGGGATGATGGAATCTGTAGTCCATTACATCTGGAGGGCCGTGAGTTTGACACCTATGGTCTATTGGGTTACAACACAGCAGGTGGAGGTTCTCAGCCAAACCCACGGGCAGATGACCATGGACCCAAAGAAATGGTCTGCTCTCCATGGTGATTATCTGTCTAATTCAGGACTTTTCAGAGAGATATATACTCACATCCTGAGCCAGAACCTGAGTAGATTTCATCGGGTTCCTCAATTTCTTCATCCTCAAAGGAGTCGTCGTCTCCAGAGCCTTCCAGGTCAATGGGCCGTTCATAGTCTTCCTTGTGCCAGCGCTGAGCCTGAGATCAGAAAGAAACATATTCATCTGTATGGATGTAAGGCTTAGAGTCACATAGGCACCAAATGAAGGTTACTGAAAAGGGTACTGCATGGCTGGACAGCTACCACAAAGAGGAGACAGCCATGGTGACTGCCCATCTCAACTTTGAAGGTGATCTGATCTCAGCAGAAGGTTACATATCAGTCAAAACTAGAACTTTGTGCTATACTCAGAAACAGACTGACAGCAATGCAGACCTTGAAACTCAGACTACTGGGTCATACAGTTCTAGGAGGACTACATTTTGGGCTCTTTGATGTCTGAAGCAATCCTGTTTCATCCTAACTTAAGTTCTTCTTCTAGCCCACCAGCCAAACTTTTAATACCAGTCAAACATTTTTGCCTCACCTAGCCCATACAGCAGAAAAGAACTTTAGATTTATACCCCACTTTTCTCAACCACAAGATGTCTTGAAGCACCTTACAAATTCCTTCTCTTCCTCTCCCCACAACGGACATCTTGTGAGGTGTGAGAACTGAGGCCCCTTCCGCAAATGCAGAATAATTCACTTCAGTGGTGGGATCCAAAAATTTTAGTAACAGGTTCCCATGGTGGTGGTATTCAAACAGTGGCGTAGCGCCAATGGGGCTGGGCGGGCCACGATGGGGGCGTGGCCGGGCATTCCAGGGGCGGGGCATTGCTGGGTGGGGCTGTGGCAAGGATGCAGCTGCTGCACCGGTCCTTGGGTGGGAAACGAATGTACGCAGGCTGCCACGTACGCCGGTGCACTTCCTGCTAGACTGCTTCAAGTTCTGCGCGCTACTGCTGAGGAGCGGAGGAGGGCCATAACTAAGGCAAAAATCATGTGGCAAAATCACCAATTAGTAACCCCCTCTCGGCACACACAAATAATTAGTAACCTACTCTCGGGAACCTGTGAGAACCTGCTGGATCCCACCTCTGATGCACTTTCAATCCCCTTTCAATGCACTTCAATGCACTTTCAATGCACTTCAATGCACTTGCTGTGCAAAACAGCAAAACCCACTTGCAAACAATTGTGTGAGTGGATTGAAAGTGCATTATTCTGCATGTGCAGAAGGGGCCTGAGAGAATTCTTAGAGAACCATGACTGGCCAAAGGTCAACCAGAAGGCTTCATGTGGAGGAGTGGGGAAACAAACCCGATTCACCGGATCAGAGTCTGCCACTCATGTGAAGGAGTGAGGAATCAAACCAGGTTCTCCAGATGAGAGGATGCCACTCCTAACCACTAGACTACATTTGATCTGTCCCAATGTACTTGCCATTCCACCAATGCAGACCACATTTCCTTTTCTCAAGCTCTCACTTTTACTGTAACATGAAAAACACACCATGGGCCATCCCCAGCAGTATCATATCTTCTGTATACCCAAAGGCAATCAAGACAACATTCCCTCCCTCCTAAGCCCTTTGAGACTGCCAGAGGACATGGGGGAAAGGAGGAGGTTGCTGGCAACACACACAAGGACAGTCATGGGGGCGGGGGGAGCACGATTACTGGCAGAAACTGAGTTGCATCTCGGCAGGCTTCGGTTTCTCCTCTGCCTGCAGATAGTCAAGCTGGAGCGTGATCAGAAGCCCTTGGTTCAGAGGGGCCCTTGGCTCAGAGCTTGGGATCTACAGCAGGCCAACCTCAAAAGGAGCGCCTGCCCACCACGTCTGTCTGCCTTCCCTCTTTCTTTCTGTCCTTCTTTCTGTATTCCTTCCTCCTTCAACTTCTATCCCGTCCTTTCCTGGCTCAAACTGGGCTCAGGGCAGCTAACAACAACACAAAATGTGCAATTTATCAACGTTAAAAGCGTGCAGCACAAACACATCACTATTCATATAAATCTACACCTTACAAGCCAACCACTTTAAAAAGCACTAAAATACAGCATGGGCCAGGTCAGTCCCAAGGAAAACAAAAAGCATTGTTTGTTCAGTCTGATTTGTCATGGACATTTCGGTAAACCACTTGGGGGTTTCCTTTGGGGGAAAGAAGCAGCACAGAAAAGCTCTCACAAATAAATAAATACAAATTAGTATCTCGGATCGCTGTCAATTCCTTTTCTCAAGAAAGCACCACTGGAGTTCTGGTGTCAACGGCCATCATTTGGCCAGAATGCAAAGCAAAACCCTTGAGCTGCTAAATAGGATGAAATTACCTTGAGTGTGAACTTTGTCAAACCAAGGCTGTTCCCTTTCTTGATTAAATTTCTGTGTCTTTAAAGAAGATCTAACTCAGGAGTGCAACACCTGGACAGTTTCATCCTACAGCTAGAAGCAAACCAAAGTCAAGAGGCTATTGGGACAGAGCAGCTACATACAGCATGGCTTACTGGCTATTCTCTTTCCTACCGATGACTCTTTCTCCCACCACCCTCAGAAACTGGTAATGGGGGGGGGGGTGACTGCAGAAGGGTGAAGGAACCCTCCAAGATTGGGCCAAGCAAAAATCAAACCATATGGGAAAGGGTCAGGGAAGAAACGGGTGAGGAGCCATCTTGGTTGGACCAGTAGTCCACATACCTCAGAAAATGTAGAAGAGTCAGTATGATGTAGTTTGTCAGACTACAATCAAATCCCCATTTGGCCATGGAAGTTCATTGGATGACTAGGGGCACATTCTCAACCTAATCTCCTCTTCCTCCTCCTTATTATCATTATTACATCTTGTTTAATATTACAGATGCCAGTTCTTTAGCTGGTTCTTGGCCTTTCATTGCAACTCGAGCCTCGCCCAAAGGCCTAGGATGCATCGGCATAATATCTGTGCGGATCCCAGCGGGGCTGCCTTCTGAATCTGACAGATGTTGATTTTGTCAATTTGAAGATGTTTCAAGTGCTGTCCTAATGTTCTTGGAATGGCGCCCAGCGATTACCACTGGGACGACCTCAGATAGTTTGTGCCATAGTCACTGAATCATCATCGTCTCGTCATCGTCGTTGTTCAACTTTTATGCCGCCCCTCCCCTCACTTTATAGGGTTGTTGTGGGAGAGGAGAGGAAAAGGTTTATAAGCCCCTTCAGTCCCCCATGGTGGAGAAAGGTGGGTTGAACAAATAAATATAAGAAGCAGAGGTGTAATTCACATCCATGGAAGTTCTACGCCCACAGATGTTTTGGAGAAAGTCTGAGGATCTGGGCAAGGAGGAGATGAGGGAAGAGGCACAGGCTCCAGATCAAGCTAAACATAGTTTTGTCCTTGCCAAGGACAAGTATAGCTGAAGATGGGGGTGGAACAGCCACTAAAGGAAAAACAGCAGGAACTGTTGTAGAAAACAGTTGGATAGCGAGTGAACAAACAGGACATTTCTTAACAAGAAATGGCAGAGCCATGACTCAAGAAGAAGAAGAAGAAGAAGAAGAAGAAGAAGAAGAAGAAGAAGAAGAAGAAGAAGAAGAAGAAGAAGAAGAAGAAGAAGAAGAAGAAGAAGAAGAAGAAGAAGAAGAAGAAGAAGAAGAAGAAGAAGAAGAAGAAGAAGAAGAAGAAGAAGAAGAAGAAGAAGAAGAAGAAGAGGAGGAGGAGGAGCAGGAGGAGCAGGAGGAGCAGGAGGAGCAGGAGGAGTTGGATTTATATCCCCACTTTCTCTCCTGTAGGTGACTCAAAGGGGCTTACAAACTCCTTCCCCTTCCCCCCTCACAACAAACACCCTGTGAGGCAGGTGGGGCTGAGGGAGCTCAGAAGAACTGTGACTAGCCCAAGGTCACCCAGCTGACATGTGTTGGAGTGCACAGGCTAAACTGAATTCCCCAGATAAGCCTCCACAGCTCAAGCGGCAGAGCAGGGAATCAAATGCGGTTCCTCCAGGTTAGAGTACACCTGCTCTTAACCACTACACCACTGCTGCTCCTTATACAGCATTTGTTCTGTATATAGGACAGGGGTAGGGAACCTGCGGCTCTCCAGATGTTCAAGAACTACAATTCCCATCAGCCCCTAGCAGCATGGCCAATTGGCCATGCTGACAGAGGCTGATGGGAATTGTAGTTCTTGAACATCTGGAGAGCCGCAGGTTCCCTACCCCTGATATAGGAGGTCCAACATCTCCCCAGTTAAACAGTCCCAGTTGGACATGATATGAAAGCCTTCCATCTGAGACACTAGAGAGCTACTAATATTCATGGCAGACAATACTGACTACAGTTGGCCAATGGTCTGATTCAGAACCAGGCGGATTCAAGTATATTCTTGCTTCAGCAGATAAGCATGATATGAAATTATTCATATCTCTGAAGTTATTGGGAGATCTGATCCCAGAGTATCTGAGAAGCATACAAAGGCAACAGTCCACATTTGATTAGTAAAACCAAAAGCTCAGCATACGCCATGGGGAGACGGGAACCACAGCTTCATTCCAATTATATTTACACCTTGGCAGTGGGCCACTAGTCAATTACAGCTCTGTAAAACGCAATGCATGCCAAAAAGATGACATGACCTCATAGGTGTTTTTCTCCTGCTTAGCATGAGATGTGGTATAATGGACAAACACTCCCTTTTTTTCCATTTTTCCAGAGTTCCCTTGAAAGTGAATACCGGAGACCCAAGTTCTACCTCACACTTTGGGGTGTCATGGAAGATTCCTCCCTGGATCACTCTGATAAGGACTCTTTATGTGTGCATCCTCAAAAGGTCATTAATAGGGCAACCCTAGAATCATAGAATTGGAAGGGACCATGCAGACCATCTAGTTCAATGCAGGATCAGCCTAGAACAGGGGTAGGGAACCTGCGGCTCTCCAGATGTTCAGGAACTACAATTCCCATCAGCCTCTGTCAGCATGGCCAATTGGCCATGCTGGTAGGGGCTGATGGGAATTGTAGTTCCTGAACATCTGGAGAGCCGCAGGTTCCCTACCCCTGGCCTAGAACATCCCAGACAAGCGTTTGGTCCATCCACTGCTTAAAGACTGCCAGTGAGGGAACTCACCATCCCCCTAGTCGATTCCACTGTTGTACAACTTTTACTGTAAACATTTTTTCTAATACTTAGTTGGAACTCCTCATAATTCATATCCATTATTGCGAGTCCTATTTCCTGCTGCCAATTGGAACACAAGAGGGTGTGTGTGTGTAGTGCTGTCAAGTTGCAGCCTGGATAAACAATGCCCTGACCTGGATAACCCAGGCTGCCCCAATCTCATCAGACCTTGGAAGCTAAGTAAGGTTAGCCTTGGTTAGTAGTTGGATGGATGACCAGTAAAGAAGTCCAAGGTTGCTATACAGAAGCAGGTAATGGCAAACCACCTGTAAATATCTCTTGTCTTGAAAACCCTACAAGTCAGTTGTGACTTAACAGGACTTTCCAGCAGACGAAAAAATTTGATTACGATGATTTATGTGGTTTTATGTTGTATACCACCCAGAGCCCTTCGGGGATGGGGCGGTATATTAAATTAAATTAAATAAATAAATAAATAAATAAATAAATTTAAAAATATACGTTTTGATTTTAACCAAAAAACAGTAGTGTTGGTTTTTTATGCCCCACTTCTAGGAGCAGCAGTGGCGTAGGAGGTTAAGAGCTCGTGTATCTAATCTGGAGGAACCGGGTTTGATTCCCAGCTCTGCCTCCTGAGCTGTGGAGGCTTATCTGGGGAATTCAGATTAGCCTGTACACTCCCACACACGCCAGCTGGGTGACCTTGGGCTAGTCACAGCTTCTCGGAGCTCTCTCAGCCCCACCTACCTCACAGGGTGTTTATTGTGAGGGGGGAAGGGCAAGGAGATTGTAAGCCCCTTTGAGTCTCCTGCAGGAGAGAAAGGGGGGATATAAATCCAAACTCTTCTTCTTCTACCTTTAAGGGGTCTCAAAGCGCCTTCCCCTCCCCACAACAGATGCCTTGTGAGGTAGGTGGGGCTGAGAGAGTTCTGAGAGAACTGTGACTAGCCCAACGTAGCAGAAAACTATCTAGCACGTCACCAACTTGAATAGTTAAGCCCATCCCTGTGATGGTGGACACACACACACCCCATCCATGAAAGCAGCTTTACTTTGAGTCAGACCTTTGGTCTATGAAGATCAATACTGTCCACCCCAGTACTGTCTACTCAGCAGTTCTCCAGGGTCTTTCACAGTGCCTATCATCTGATTCTTTTAGCTGGAGATTCTGAGGGTTAAACCTGACCCAAGGTCTTGTGCCCCTGAGCCAAAGTCCTCTCCCCAACTTCCATTATACACTTTGTGAATAGATAATAGTCTATCTTCTCTGCATCCAGCTGTAATCAATTGCCTTGGAAGAAAACACGTATACAGTGTATAAGTTCTTAGGAGACATATCATTACACGCTCAAAATAGACTTTCCAAAGCATGTGTCTTTGACACCTCCCACAATGACCATCACCTCCCACAATTAGCAAGCACAGGATGTGATGTTGTCGTGTTGCAGGTTGTCCCCCCATAAACATGCACCTTCACTGGATTTTGCTCAAAGGGGTGTGGAAACTAGCTCTGCGATGCCACTTTTTCTAAGAGTAGGTTTCACATCGAGAGAGGGAGAGGTGGAAGAGATCGAGGGCAGCAACCATGCACGCTCTGTAATTTTGTGGTTTCTGCCTCGGCACTCAGAGATTACTGTTCCAAAAAGGTCAATGGCACCTGACGTCACAAAGCAAGCCTGAATACTCATATTTGACAGAGTCAGCGAGGCTCTGTGAAGCAAAGCAACTGAGCCAGAAAAGATGACATGATGCCAGTTCAACTCTTGCTTCTGCCATTAACCCACTGAATAGCTACAAGCAAGTGAGAATCGACATGCTTCAGGCCTTATAAAATGGGAATAACAATTGGCCGATTGGTTGTTGTGGCTTCTCTCTGTGATACACCTCTAAAGATGCCAGCCACAGATGCAGGCGAAACGTTAGGAACAAGATCCACCAGACCACGGCCACGCAGCCCGGAATACCCACAACAACCAGTTGAATCCGGACGTGAAAGCCTTCGACAATAAATTGGCCTACTATTTATATATTTTGTTTATTTCAATTTATTTGGCTTCTGCACTGCCTGTCCCCATATGGACTCAGGGTGGCTTAGGACCGTCCTCGTAATAAACATTAAAGCCAACCACAATAGATTGATCAGCTTCCCAAAGCCAATCAGATTAACCCGAGGGGGATGGAACATTCTCAAGGAACCATCTATAAAACCAAGACATCAATTTATGATACAGAAAAATACAGAGAGGGGAGAAGTGAAAGAAAAGAAAAAGGGGGAAGGGGAAATAAAAGCGGAGGGGGGAGGGGCAGTGGGAAAGAGAGGCTAGCTATGCTCTGTTACCCAGAAAGATAATAGTAGAGTTGTGTATTCCTCTGCCAAAGAACAAAGCAGGCTGGACCTTCTTTGTTATAGAATGCTCTGCCTGGGACCGAGTGCCTCCCTAGCCCTGCTCCCCCCATCTGTTAATCGTCTGATGAACTATAAACTCTCTTGTATCAAAGTACCATGTTCAATAATGCACAAAATAATGGTTTTGACAAAGGCAGTGTGTAAAAATAAGTGATAATTCCCATATTCATTTGGGATTCAATTCTAATGCAGAAACATACTATTTTCTTAATAGCTGCACCTCAACTGGCTGCACCATTATCTTTCTATGGAACAGAGTATAAATGGATACTGTTACAGTCCTCAATCATACCATACAGGACTCCTGTTGTGTATAACTGCAAGCTTATGTACATAAAGTTTTTTCCGCACTAGAAAGAAGAAGAAGTTTGGATTTATACCCCACCTTTCTCTCCTGCAAATAGACTCAAGATGGCTTACAGACTCCCTTCCCTTCCTCTCCCCATAACAGACACCTTGTCAGGCAGTTGGGGCTGAGAGAGTTCTGAGAGAACTGTGACTAGCCCACGGTCACCCAGCAGGAATGTAGGAGTGAGGAAACACATCTGGTTCACCAGATAAGCCTCTGCCACTCAGGTGGAGGAGTGGGGAATCAAACCTGGTTCGCCAGATTAGAATCCACCTGCTTTTAACCATTACACCACGCTGGAAATGCTGAGGAGTAGTAAAATGACACTCACTCCATCCATGTAAAATGTGGAAGAGGGTTAGCTCCTCTAGCGCTACTAGCCCCTTAGCAGCCAGCAAAGACTCTCGAAAACCTATACTGGACTCAAATCTAGCTCTTCTATCACCACAGCTATTCAACACAGCTATTCTCTGAAACCAGATTTGAGGAGCAGAATGTTTAATTGGGGCTTGGCTGGTGCTCAGAGGTTAACCTAAACTTGCTCCCCTGGGCTGGATAACCAGCTTTCCTAGGATGCAAACAAACTGCCCGTTGCAAAAAAAAAATGGGCAGCTGGTGCATTCAGTTTCATATATTCTGATTTTTCTGGTGCAGAGCTTCAGCAGTAGGTACCATCTGAGGGTCAGTCAACATATCTGCTTTCTACAGCTGTTCTCTTTTGCGAGACTCACACTCCATCCGCCCCCACTGATTGTGTGGACTCAGCAGGGGAGGCTTTTAGCTGCCCGGAACCGACTCCCATTTATGCAATTACATCTTACCGCGCTCACATCTCCTCCTGGGGAACTTTTGTTAACTAGCTTAGTGCTGCCTCCATTAGTGACTTGGCTTCATTCGAAGGGCCAGTGCTGGATTGCAAATGGCATTTTGGAAAGTTGAACCCCTAGGGTGCAAGCCAAGCCCTGTTCCTGGGGGTGCAAAATCAGCCGCTCTCGTACATTTGAGTTATTCTCATCTTCCCAAGGTCACTTTTCAGTCCCTTCCATACAGTGGTGGGATCCAAAATTTTTAGTAATAGGTTCCCATGGTGGTGGGATTCAAACTGTGGCGTAGCGCCAATGGGGCTGGGCGGGGCATGATGGGGGCGTGGCCAGGCATTCTGGGGCGGGGCATTCCTGGGCAGGGCTGTGGCAAGGATGCAGCCACTGCGCCGGTTCTTGGGCGGGAAACAAATGCACGCAGGCACAGGCTGCCATGCACGCCGGTGCACCTCCTGCTAGACTGCTTCAAGTTCTGTGTGCTACTGCTGAGAGGAGGGGCGTAACTAAGGCAAAAATCACGGGGCAAAATCACCAATTAGTAACCCCCTCTCGGCACACACAAATAATTAGTAACCTACTCTCGGGGACCTGCGAGAACCTGCTGGATCCCACCTCTGCTTCCATACAAAGCCACAATTAGCTAATCAGGCGAGGCAATATATCCTTATTTATTTATTTATTTATTTATGATGAGATTTATAAGCCGCCTCACCCCCAAAGGGCTCGAGGCGGCTCACAGAATGGCTGCACATTCAACGACAATCAACAGAACATATCAATTACAAGAGTGCAGCTTAATTCATTAAAACTTAACTTAAAACTTTAAAACTTAAAACAGTTTCAATTACCTATCAGTTAAAACATCAAATATCAAAGATCAAAGCGCCCGATCTACAGGCCAGGAGGGAGGGGATAGGTCGGGCCCAAGATGGAAACCAGGGCCCGGCCAGATAGAAAACAGCAGATTCAGTGGGGGGTAATAAAACCGCGGCCAGCCCCCCCAAAGGCCCGGTGGAATAGCTCAGTCTTACAGGCCCTGCGGAACTCACCAAGGTCCCGCAGGGCCCGGACAGCTGGAGGTAGAGCATTCCACCAGGCAGGGGCCAGGGCCGTGAAGGCCCTGGCCCGGGTCGAGGCCAGCCGCACCGTCGCAGGGCCAGGGATCTCCAGCAGCTCTGCCGCCGCCCAATGCAGCGGCCTATTTGGGACGTAAGGGGTGATGCGGTCCCGCAGGTATGAGGGCCCCATGCCGCGTAAGGCCTTAAAGGTCTTTCACCCCTGCCTCGTTAGGCTAAGCCGAAAGGTACTTCGCCAAGGTTGATCCAATGATCGATCAGGTCTTAGATCTTCCCCTGGACCATATATGGGGGAATTTAGCAAGATTTGGAAAATGCATGGAACACCCCCCTCACTCTAATCAAGGTTTAAGGCAACTTGAGGATTCCAAGGGAGCAGAGCAGAGGTTGGGCTAAGGACTTTCTGTCTTCTGATGCGAACTCCTAAGTATGTACCTCTTGCCCTGAGGTCGCTTCCACACAGGGATATTTTTCCCCAACAGAACGCAGGAAGCTTTCCATTTAAATGGGAGTGGCCACACAATACGGATCTCCCACGACTTTCCCCTTTAAACCAGATCATGAAGATGCTCCGCCTGTAGCCAATATGGAAAAACAGGATGGATCAATGGACTACCTTCAAAATGGCAGACTCTATAGTTTCCCCCCATCGTTTGGTGGGACTTTAAAGACCCCCTCCCTTTTCCCACCTGAGCCACTCTAGCTTTTACAATGCAACTCAGCTGGAAAAGAGAGGGAAACACGCATTGGGGTTGTCGGTCTCTAAACTGGATCACAGTCACTGCAGTAGCCTGTAACATCCATTTTTCAATGGCCCGACGCAAGGAATGAGCCACCAAATACGTCTCCCAGGGCTGCCTTCAGTTCAATTTGAAAACAGTGATAGACCAATAGAAAAAAAAATTACTAATGAACAATAAAATTATGATGCAACATTGGAGCACTTTCATTTCAAGACATCCAACAACTGCAATTAAAAGAGTATTAAAATTTAGATTAGATACACAAGAAATAGACTACTGTGTCCTTCACACAACACATCTGAAGCTTCAGTATTCCTCTGAAAATTGCAATGTAAAAGCTTGGTAAAGCACAAAACTTTTTTGCAGATTGCTGTGAAATCAGAGTTCTCATCAGAAAGAGACAATCAAGCCTGGCCTTTTCAGACTGGTTTCAGTTTTCGGGAGCCCTCAAAATAGGGTTCTTTCTTGGACTCATAAGACGTCCTTCCTCTTTTCCATGCAGAACACCATGGCAAGTGGAGGGGTTCCAACTCTGGATTGGAAAATCCCTGGAGATTTGGGGGTGTAGCCTGTAGAAGGCGGAGTTTGGGGGAAGGGAGGGACCTTAACCGAGTACAACCGAGTATAGAGTCATCCCTCCAGCAGCCATTTTCTCCCAGGGGGACTGATCTCCATAGTCTGGAGATCAGTTATAATTCCAGGAGACCTCCAGCTGGGGGTTGGCAACCCTAGACAAGTGACAAGTCTGCTAAAATGAGGCAAACAGCAGCTCACCCGTCCATCCAAACCAGCGGCTCAACAAGTGAGTGGCAATGCCAGCTGGGAAACACGGGCCAGAACCGCAGCTGCCACCGCCTACTGCAGGGATCTGCAGCCCCTGGCTCTCCAGATGTTCATGGACTACAATTCCCATCAGCCCCTGCCAGCATGGCCAATTGGGGGGCTGATGGGAATTGTAGTCCATGAACATCTGGAGAGCCATAGGTTGCAGACCCCTGACCTACTGGGAGAGGGAAGGTAAAGAAGCAGTGGACATTGCTCCTGGCTGCCATCACCATTAGGTTCCTTATCCAGCCACCTGGGCAAACAAGCGACTAGGGATGGCAGAGACCCCAATCTGCCACCTCCCCTGTCTGCCCAATGGCGTTCATGGTGACACCACCACAGGGCAGATTAATTATTGCCACGGGGAGAGTAGGCCTGACCTGGTTTCTTGCTATAAAGCAGCATGCCAGGGGTCAACAGTGCCCCCTCGTGGTGTATGGAGGCTTTGGGTTGCTGGAAGTTGCCAACTCCAGACAGGTCAATGATCAATTACGAAAATTTTAAACAAATAAATGCATTCATTAAGGGAAGAGCATAGGCCTAGAAGGACTTGAAAGCCACAACTGACTTCTACAGTGATATTGACCAACACCCAAACCAGAAAAGGGCTCTGCTGATTCTGATGCTCTGATATCTATTCCTGGAAATAACTGGAAGGATGACCCATTTTGACATGAGCACTTGTCCGTTCCCCAGAATTCCTCTCTGTTCTGGCAAGAAAAAAAGATATATTTCTACACGAGTCTCTCGGCAAAGAAACAACACAACCTGCGCAGGGACACCAGCGTGCAAAGTGCACATAAAAACCTCATCGGGGGATATCAATCAATCGCAGACTTTAAACCCGGAGAACTGGAGAGAGATATCCTGCTTGGATACTCTCCTAATAGCCACTGACATGACAACAGTAACCATGGAAACCCGCTTCCTTCATCCTCATGGTGGCGGCTCTGATCTCCTCTTCAGGTTCAGAGAAAAAGCAAAGGGAGAATTGCACATTGTGTTTGAAGTCAAGAGATATTTCTGGACACTTTGATGTCTGGCTTCACTTGCGCATGCCGGCAAGATGACCTTGCCTTTCCCCTTGAGTACTTTTCAGGTACCCAGTTCCAGCTGAGTTGGTTCGGATGGTTTGTAGACCAAATTATGCGGATTGTAATTTAATATGAAACAGCAGAGCTCCTCAAAAAGTCAGAAAAGAACAATGCGGAGTCAAGCTAGGTGGCCCACATAGCCTAGCTGTTAGTTCTTCTGTGATCAGATCCAGAGATGCCGGGATCGTTTTAACAGCATTAGACACTCACAAGCGGAGCGTCCTATTCGCTGTCATTCATTCTGTTACTGATCAAAATCTGATGTCATCCACTGCTTCTCAAGAATTAACCGGTGCCCTATATAAGAGCATGCAATGCTCAGATTTTTGAGCATTATCTTCCCTTTTAGGGAATAGTGGTGTGGGAAGGTGCTGACCTGGATGACCTAGGCTAGCCTCAGACGCTAAGCAGGATCAGCCCTAGTTAGTACTTGGATGGGAGACCACTAGGGAAGTACAGAATCACAAGCAAACAAAATACTGGTGGACCACTATGTATTGGTGCCTCCCTGAAACCATGACTGATTAATTTGGAACTCCACAATCTGAAAAGAAATTCCAATGGGGGTAACTTTTTAAGCATAACTTTGGATATAATTGTTTTAAAAAAAGAGAAGCTCGTGCTGAATTTTCCCACTGGATAATGACACAGTGGCTTGGATCCAGATGTACAACCCCAGGGATTGAGGAGCACTTAAATTTTCTAAAAGGGTTAGTAGCATCTAGGGATATAACCAAGCCAAATACATATACCCCCCCCTTTAAAAAAAACCCACCTTATTGGTGTTTTTCAGGCATAATTGGGTCTCTCAAATGTATCTGGGCTTTTTGGGGAGATCAAAAAATGGGTCCTGAAAAATCCTGGAAATACTGGGGATTAACTGGGGCTGTTGGGGGCCAGCATTTGCAGATACCCAGTACTCCCCCACCCACTTCTTCCCATGGTTCTGTGTTTCCTGGGACTTCGTATCAGCTTGCCAGGCTGCTTGGGTAAGATTCTGTCAACTCTTCCCTGCAGAATTCACATCTTTCTGCCTTCATACCCTTACAGTCAAGAGATATGCAATGTAGTATGTGCAAATGGGTTTAATCACTCCCCCCCCCCCCGCAAAAAAGTCCTGTAGTTGTGCAATTCAGGGGTGGTTCAAGGTGTATTGATGTCAGACCTGCCAAAGCTGAAAGATAACTCCTCTCCTTTTCTCTATGCTGGCTCTGCTCTCTTTAAAATATCATGGAAAACTATGCACACTGTATAGGTTGTTCTGAACTCTCACAAATCGCTCCTTCATTTGAGAATTCGGTTCCCCTGGTGGCCGAACTCTCGTCAAACAACAAAATCAGGCAGAGTGTTCAGAAACTGGCCTGCCTAGCTTGCTGCAACACTTTCAAAGAAAGCCAGGAGGGGGAAGAAGTAACACAGATTATCTTCTCTGGTTCCCAGGTCAGGAAGGCAGATGGTCGGCAGCTGGCTTCCAAGCAGGGAGCAGGACATTGCCAGTGTCCAAGTACAGCCGGCCATGAGGCAATCAAACTGGGATTCCTACTGACAATTCAATCACTGCCCACATGCTCTTGGACTCATCAGAAGCTTGAAAGGGGAGGAAAGGCATCAGCCAAAATGTTATGCAAACGTGTGCCATGTCCAAACATTAAACTTTTTTTGAATTCCCCCAAGTGAAGGCAGACCAAGCGAAACGTTTATACAGCAGAGAACTGACTGAGATGCAGCAGAATGGAGCATAGGGCAGGGGCAATCAACTCCTCCTGAAACCGCTCATGTTTGGAAGCTACAGTACCTCAGCCTTGAAGTTTCACCATCGTAATATGGGTAGTTGTAAAATACTAGTCAGAAATAGCACTCGCTTGCAGCCCCAGCAGGGAATTGCAAAACTATGTCTCTTGGTAGTTGAGACTGAAAATAACTGACTTTTGGGCTGTGAAACTATGTCTCTTGGTAGTTGAGACTGAACATAACTGACTTTTGGACAGTGTTCGTCTTGGTTCTGCCACAAGTTGGATCCGAACAGAAAATGTCACAATACAACTATGTGAAGGGATGAAGGCAGTTGAGTGCCATTTCACTCCAGCACTGTATTATCTCAGATTAGCAGCACCAAATGTTGGGGTTTTATTCTGCCAGTGTTTTCCTTTTCTTCATTGAGGCCAAGTCCATGAGAAAGACACCATTTTCTATAACCACTGCCACGTGTGGGTTCAACTTGGCATATACTTGCAGCCAAAAAACAGCATTGTGAGTGGTAAGGATTGCTGAACACAACACTAGGTGGCTATAAACTAAACAAACAGTTGGTAGCATTGTCAGGTACAGGTCATGTGTATCTCGGCTCGCAGAAAACATAATCACATGGTAACAATGAATCTGATTTTTAAAAAACTTTTAAAATCTTTGTATATTGCTTTGAAAACTCAGTAAAGGAGCTTGTTAACTCAATATATAGATTAGCTTTTATTAGATGTATTAAAATCTACTTATATTGTTTATTTCAATCCAATCCAATCCCAAAACCTTTATTAGGCATAAAATATATTTATTTATTGATGTAAATACCCAATTTTTCTCCCCAGTAAGGAATTCACAACCTTTCTGAGCCTGCAGGCACCTTTGGACTTCTGACACAACGTGGTGGGCACAGCCACAAAATGGCTGCCACAAGAGGTGGAGCCAGCCACAAAATGGCCACTACAGCTTACCTTCAGTTACAATGAAGTTCCGTATGCAGTGGTGACAGCTACTGACATAGCAACATTTTTTTAAAAATCTGTACAGCCAATGAAATCTTCAGTGGACAACAGGAAGTTTCCCTGGGTAAAAGCCCCATCTGACCACGCCTAGTTTATGAAAACAATTGGCAGACACCAGGAAAGGTGTTGGTGGTGTACATATGGGTGCTCTCTTGGGGACCCCTGAATCTACCGCCTTCCTGAAGATACTGAAGACAGAACTTGGGACTTTCTGCATACAAAGAAAATTCTCCTCTACGGAGCCACTGCCCCTATCTTCTGCTTAAGCCAGGACTGCTAGGAAGAGAAAACTGAGGCTGAGACATTGATACTACCGTTGGGGTCCTGACAGGAAGCGCTGGATAAAAATTTAGATAGATGGGATTTTTACATAGCAGGAGAGACACAGAGAGAGAGAGAGAGATTATAAAAATGCCAGTCGCATGCTGTTAACTCCACATCATTTCCAAACTTCGCTCTGCTCCATCTCCAGGGAAGGGATGTGAAGAAGCCAACCTCTGTCTCCCCGGCCTTAAAGCTCAGTGAGGAATGACAAATGAGGAAGCCTGAAGGTTAGCAACAAATTGCATCAGACCAGCCTGAGATTTCTCCTCAGCTCTGACACCACAATGCAAGATTGCCTCAAGCAATTCATTTCCCTAAGGATCTAGGTGTTTTTTGTTTTTTAAAAAATAAGCCCCCACCCTTCCTCCCCAAAAGGCCACAGCTTACAAATATGAGATATTTTTCTCCCTTGCTGTGGCTGATTTGTATGGAATGCTGGACTAGCACGGGGTATTTTGAATAAATAAGAAGCGCTGGAATAGCTTTGAACGTAATGAAGTGCAAAGTAAGATGTTTTTCTGCACTGACAGACTCACCAGTATTTCTAGACAAAGAACAACCGGGGTGTCAATCATCTAATTCACAAGCACATATTATCAACTGGCTGTCTATTGCTTAAAAACATCTGACCGCAGCCAAGTGTGGATTTTATACATTTCCCCCCTGCCTTTTGTCCAAGAACCTCAGGCGAGGGCTACCTGGTTCTCCGTTCTACATTTTATTCTCAAATCTCATAAAGTAGTTTGGGCTCAAGAAGAGTGACTGGCATAAGCTTTGATGGCAGAGTGGGGATTTGAACCTGGTTCTCCAGGATTCTAGTCCAACACTCTAACCGCTACACTACATTGACTTGTGTATATTTAATGGTATCTGAAACTGGTTCTCCATTTCCAATTACATCTTCAAAGCAACCCTATGAAATGGTGCAGACAGAGGGAGGGAGGGAGGGAGGGAATGGGGGGAAGAGTGCCAGAGTCACTCAGATGAGCATCATGCCCAGTGGGGATCTGAACCTAGATATTACAGCTCCCAGTTCAACATCCTAACCACTACACCACATTGGCCTGTATATACTCATATTCCAGATTTCAGAGACCTTTAATAGGCATTTAAAAAAAACAACCACCAAAAACTACTCATATTCCATAAAAATAAGAATGGGTTGGATCCAGCCAGCTTCTTCACTTGGTTTTGCTCAATGCCCTGTCCACGATCCAACCCGATGTGTAGGTGTCACTTTGGTGTCTCCTGATAGCAAGATCAGGTTGGTCCCAGAACTAACAGACGCATGACCCATCTTTTATGCAGAAGTCAGCCCCAGTGGCATTTCTATCGGTTCAAATTAAAGCACAAAGTGGACCCCCAGACACTCCATTTTTGATTGATGCAAAACTTCCTGACAACGACAACAGCAGTGCAGCGCTGGTCCCCGCATTTCTGTCCGCTTTGAGGCAGACAGATCAGGCATTGAGGTTGTGTGTCGACAATTAGCCGATGTCGTGACTGTGAGCAAATTGCGAGGGCAAACACTGAACTGAGTGGGCATTGATCTCTGGGAAGATGTTTGTGCTCCTGGCAAGCAATAAGAGGCCCTCGGCAGAGTCCGTTTGGCCTTGCACAATTGAATCCCTTGTCCAGCGCAAGAGGCCGCTTCCGCCACCGTACGCTACTGATGTTGTATACAGACACCGCCTGTGAACTGAGGGGACAGTGCGCCATGACTTTCACCCCATTTCAATTAAATTAAATCAAGGGTTCCAGACAAAGAAATACTGAGATTTGCTTCTTAATGTAAGTATGAGTAATACTGAGCCTGTCGGAATGACTTGTCTCTTCCAAGCGGAGATTAAAAAATTACTTTCCCTTATTATGCTGCCAAAACTACGGTCACATTATTTATCGTTCAAGTTGATAAAATATTTATGCTTGACAAATATAAACTGGGCTTACTAGTATATTATATACATAAAGACGTTCCAGTCTTACTCATCCACTTATTCTTATTTATTTTGTACTTTTCGTAGGAGCTTTCGAACAGGGAGATAAACACCTTACAAAATGGAAGGATGTATTGCTAGTTAGTGTTATTGCTCTTTCTATTTCTCGTGTAGAACGACTGGCAGTTAATACTGGTTGGAAAATCACACCGTGCCAGTTCCTCTGGAACATGGCAGACCTCGAGACATTATTACCTCATGTGGGTACTGAAATTGCCAGGATTCGCCTCTATAATTTACCCTTCAAATTTGGCATGCCATAAGCCACACAGAAAACTAGAAAATTTTCCAAATCAAACATCTCTATAGCTTTCCTACAAAATGGGAGAGGGACTCTCAACAAGTTACCTCAAAATTAGGGGGGGGAAGTCTTTGTGAGGAAGCGAAATAAAATTTGACACAGAAGTAGCCCAAGCCTTCCTCACTGCTAGAAACGTTATTTGAACGGCAGATATTTGTAAATCTCTCCTCAGAAAGAAGAAAGATGTATTTATTTGGATTTAATATGCCACCCCTCCCCTTTTCGAGCTAGAGGCAGTTTACAACATTCATGACACAATTTAAAACATTTAAAATGTGACAAAATAATTTACATCTACCTGCTACATTCATGACTATCTCCAAGATGGTGAAAAATGATAACAGATTCTTTGAGAGATTAATGATGGACTTGAGGGAAAATGCTCTATAATGCAGTACGTTCCTCCAGGCCTCTTAGAAAGTCAAACCTAGATATACATGCAGCCTCACACATTCCTGACTGATAGAAAAATCTGAAAAGGGAACATTTTTATACCTTAATTGTCAAAACTTGGAACATGCAGTTTAGTTTATCTCAAAGACCAGTACAGACCAAGCAACCCAGACCACAAAAAATGATGGCAGTTCTGTGTTCTCTGCCAAATTTTTATACATACCAGAAGGTAAGCCCAATCGGTTCTGGCTAGTACTTGGACAGGAAACCTCCAAGGAAATTCAGAGTTTCTGCTTAGAGGCAAGCAGTGGCAAACCACCTGTTGCCTTGAAAAGCCTATGGGGTCACCACAAGTTGTCTGTAACTTAGAATCATAGAATCATAGAGTTGGAAGAGACCTCAGGGACCATCAAGTCCAACCCACTGCCATGCAGGAACACACAATCAAAGCACTCCTGACAGCTGGCCATCCACCCTCTCTTTGAAAACCTCCAAAGTAGAAGACTCTACCACACTCCAAGGTACTGCATTCCATTGTCGAATAGCCCTTACTGTCAGAAGTTCTTCCTGATGTTTACGTGGAATCTCTTTTCCTGCACCTTGAACCCATTACTCCTGGTCCTAGTCTCAGGAGCAGCAGAAAACAACATGCTCCCTCACCAACATGACATCCCTTCAAATATCTAAATATAGCTATCATGTCACCTCTTAACCTTCTCTTCACCAAACTAAACATACTCAGCTCCCTAAGTCTCTACTCGTAGGGCATGGATCCCAGACCTTTTACCATTTTGGTTGTCCTCCTCTGGACCTGTTCCAGCTTGTCAATACCCTTCTTGAATTGCAGTGGCCAGAACTGTACACAATATTCCAGGTGAGGTCTAACCAATGCAGAATAGAGAGGTGCAATTACGTCCCTCGATCTTGACACTATACCTCCTATTGACTTGAGGGCACACAATTAATATATGGCTCTAATCTGGAAAGCTCGTGCTAGTCCACTCTTGTCAGCTCTCAGAAGCCAAGCAGGTTTGGCTCTGGTTAGTACTAGGATGGGAGACCACTAAGAAACTCCAGGGTTTCTATTGAGTGGTAGGCAATGGCAAACCACCTCTATCTCTTGCCTTGAAACCCCATGGGGGCCAGGCAAAAATTGGTTGTGACTTGACAGCATTTAATTATTATGCCTATACGTGCACATATACAGACATACACACACCCTGCTTTTCTCCCACTAAGGAGACTCAAAAAAACCTTACAAAATATAATTTAAATAAAAGACAGACTGGCCCATGTGTACCACTGAAGCAAGTGATAAGTCATCGGTTGCCCTGAAAACCCTACAGGGGGGTCATAAATTGGCTGTACCTCGACAGCAAAAAAAAAGCTTCCTCAACAGGGAACCGGAGCAGAGTACAACATTCTTCTCCTCTCCTTCATTTTATCCTCACGACCACCCTGTGATGTAGGATATACTGAGAGAGAGAGTGACTAGCCAAAGTCACCAAAAAAGCTTCCATTACAGAGTGGGGATTCAAACCCGGGTCTCCTAGATCAGTGTCGATGCTCTAACCACTAACGAGATGTTCTCAATTTAATACCACTAACCAAAATCAGAGAGGGAAATAAAATATTCTTCCTCTGACACACACACCTCAAAGTAAAAAGGCAACAATAAAAGGAAGTGTAATTAGCCAGAAGGAACTTCCCACCCGCAGAACTGAAGAAGGGTTAGCCTGCCAAGGGAGACAGAGAGAGAGAAAGAGCAAGTGGGTTAAATTGGAACATTTTCCATTCGACAACAAAGTTGTCTTTCTTTTAAAACACGCAGTTCCCTTCAAAGGGTGAAGCTGAGAGAAAGTACATTAGCATTCTCCCATGGCAAACGCAACCTTTTGCAATGGGGGAAAAGCACAGCCAGGAGAAAATCTAAAGCTTTTTTTTTTTTAAGATTCGGGGGGGGGGGGCCTCAGCGAACAAAAAGCTCCTTCAAAAACAATGAAAAGAGGTTCTGGGGTCGGGCTAGCTCACTCCGCCGAATTGGTTTCTGGGGTGGAGTATCTGCGGCACCACAAAACCCCATTTCCATGCAAGCGTTCCTACAGCAGCTGGCCCTCCTCGAAATTTCAGTCAACACAAGCCGAATGCAGGCCAAGGGACACGGGACTGAATCCCTAATGTATAATTCAGCCTCACAAGTGGCCACAGAGGAAAGGCGGCGTGTGGATTAGGGCTGTGATGCTCAAGAAGAGAGTGGAGTTTAACTCTTTCCCCCATGCTCCAGCCCGGTCCTTGTTCAATGCTGGTCTTCTACCCACCTTCAACATGTCATTTCCTCAACCTTAAACAATTCAGGGCAGGGGGTGGGTGAAGAATAAGGCAACATGTGCATGGTCCTGCCACAGTCTTGGAGGGTATCCACTTAATCTTTCTTTTGCTACCAGCATGATATCTCTGAAGGCCATTGGATCAAATGAGTAGTTTCATTTCAGGTCCCTTCCGTGAATAATGCACTTTCAATCCACTTTCACAATCGTTTGAAAGTGGATTTTGCTATTCTGCACAGTAAAATCCAGTTGCAAAGTGCATTGAAAGTGGATTGAAAGTGGATTGAAAGTGCATTATTCTGCCTGTGCGGAAGGGGCCTAAGTATATAATCTTTCCTACTCTTACCTTGCATAGGTGCCATCAGGGATAGAGTTTTTAAATGAATTTATACCCCACTTTTCTCCCCAATGGGGCCCTAAAGCAGCTTTTCTTTCTTTCTTTCTTAAAATTTGTATACCACCCTTTCAGGTTTTGGCAGTTTCCGATTCTGATCAAACATGAGGAAACATCATAAATAAATTCCAAGACATAACATTTTGTAAACAACAGAGAACTTGTGCCCTATAATAGCAGAAAACTAGTGCAGGCCATCAGTCAAATGTCCCTATGCATTTGTCCCTCATTCTATACAACACTTCTGATCTCAAACTTAAATGGGACTTCAGCAGGTGGATCAAAAAGCAATATAGTAAATAGAGTTGGGGGGAAAGGAACAAGAAGGAAGGAAGGAAGGAAGGAAGGAAGGAAGGAAGGAAGGAAGGAAGGAAGGAAGGAAGGAAGGAAGGAAGGAAGGAAGGAAGGAAGGAAGGAAGGAAGGAAGGAAGGAAGGAAGGAAGGGAGGGAGGGAGGGAGGGAGGGAGGGAGGCCGTTGATGTACACCCATAGCTGCCTCAACATAGCTGGTGGAACAGCTCTGTCTTATAGATCCTGCTGAATTGCATTAAATCATTCTCCACTTCATTTTGTTCTCACAACAACCCTGTGAGTAGTGGGGCCAACCTCCAGGTGGCGGCTGGAGATAACCTGGGATTACAAATTATCTCCAGGCAACAAAGGTCAGTTTACCTGGAGAAAATGGCTGCTTTGGAAGGTGGATTCTGCACCATTATACTCTACTGAAGTCCGTATTCTCCCCAAATCCCACCCTCTTCAGGCTCCACCCGAAACTCTACAGGTATTTCCCAACCCTGAGCTGGCAACCCAACCTGTGAGGCAAGCTGAGTAGGTCTCACTGGTCCGAAGTCACCCAGCGAGCTTCCACAGTACAGTGAAGATCTGAACCTGGCTCTCCCAGATCTAAGTCCCACACTCTAACCACTGCACCACGCTGTCTCTCTGACGTCTGCATCAGTCTGACTGCCCTGCAGGCCTCTGGCAGCACCCCAATGAAACACAGTCTACACTGACACCATGCTGGGGGAGGGGGAGAGATCAGAGCTTGGCGCAACATAAGGCTTCCTTCCAGAAAGAAATCTAAATTACTCAATGACAGGCAACCTTCCAATTGGCACAGGGCCTAAGCCCTTGAATCTGCACAGCCACAATGCTTCTCAAACATTTCCCCTCCAAGCCCATAATGTTAAGATAAAGCCATGAAATGAGAGCAGAAATTGCCAGAGCCGTTGCCACCCATCAAGAGTGGAGATCTGTCCTCACTCTGTTGGGATGTGTGGAACTGTTAAATGTGAAAACCCACACACACATACACAAACACACACACACACCTACACATACAGACTCCCGGTGATTTATTTGCAACCCAAACATTAGTGACACTGTGCTCCAGCGAGGGACACTAAGCAATCCATTACTATCCCGTGTGCCCTAGTTCCTTCTTTTTAAAGATACCAACAAAAGCCATTGGCATCAGACCAGGCCTGACTTCAAGGCAGTCAAGATCAATGAGTTCGAAGTCCAAGAAATGAATATAATTCAAACATTCAGTCAGGATGCTAGCCAGCTGGGGAGCTTTTTGTTGAGAGAGTGGATGGAGGGCGGGGGGCGGGCAGAGAGATTCATATGTGCCTCTGCATAAAAATGTCCTGTTAGAACGTCCGGACGAGTATCGACAGGTCACAGCGTTTGCTCTGAAGTTGCAAAGTAAAACAACCTTACTGAAAATAAGCATGCCTGGATCCAGTTATGGAAAATCGCTTAAAAACTCATAAATGAGAGGATGCCCACCAGACTGTGTGGGTGTAGGTATTTAGAGTAGAGGTCCCCTACCTTGTTGAAACCTGTAGGCACTTTTGGAATTTTGACAACAGGCAAGGGGCGCCAATCACAAAATGGCTGCCATAAGGGCTGGATCCATTCACAAAACAAAGTGGGCTCTCAAGCCAAGCCTGCTCCCATGTACCAAAGCAGATATTAGCAACTGGGTAATTCCCAACAGACACAATAATGATGCCTGCCGTACACCTCCTACTTCACTGAAATAGCCACAATTGGCTTTTTATTTGGGGGGATGGATGCCAGACAACACATCAGTGGCCATTATATTGAAGAACGCTGGGTTACATGGTTTCCCAAACAGCCACAGCAAATGCTGGGAGATTTAGAGGGCATTGCCTTGGGAGGGTGGAATTTGGGCAGGATGTGACATCACTCTAGGAGTTTTCTGTAATCTCTATGGTAAAGATCACAGAGACATGAGGAAATTCCTACAGCGTCACTAAAGAGGCCATTTTCTAGTCATTTTCCCCCACTTCTCAGCTTCTTGAGGGCAGGATAATTAGGGCTGACGGCAGGGGCTTACCCACAGTGGGTGGGCAATGGCAAACCTGCTATGCTAGAGCACTGGACTAGGAAGGCCAAGGTTCGAATCTCTTCCCTCAGTTCACTGAGTGACCTTGGGCCTGTCACCTTCTTTCAGTCTAACCTAACAGGATTATTGTAAGGCTAAAAGGGAGGAGGGAAGGATCACATATACTGCCCTTAGTTTCTTGGAAGAAGGATGGAATAAAAATGGATGGCCAGAAGAACAGTGGAATAAATAAAAGAACAGTGGAATTTTTAAAAATCCAATAAACCAAATGGATCTAATTAGACTGGTATATCTCAGACAATGAAGTGGCTCAGAGATGCTTTGATTCATCTCTCCCTTCCCACACATCTTTTTCATCTCCACACTGAGTGGCCTTTCTCATATGTCAAAACAAGGAGGCTTTTCAAAAAAAAAGCTTGGCTATCAAATGTGGTGAGTTTTCAGGTCGCAGGGACCGCTTCGGAGGGGCCGTCCCTGATTAAAAGTGTACAGAACCAAGGGGAAAGGAACGAACAGAAGGGATGTGTGGGTGTGTGTAATACCATGAACACAAAATTTGGTAAAAGATACAGAACAAAAAAAACCAAAATATAAAACATGCAAATGTTTTAAAGAGCTATCAACTTGCAAGAGATTGAATGGGATAAATAGAAATGAGTTGAGAGGAGACAGCACCAGTCTTGATGAATGCTGGCCCTCTTATTTCCTCTTGGAGAAAATACCCTGGATGCAGGTCAGCAAGACCTCCTGCTGTGCTTTTCTTCCATCACAGAGTCTCTGTGGGGGCTTAATTTTCTCGTGGAGAAACTGGACTTCTGTTGGTCGCCCCTCCCAGATCTGGAATGAGCATTCACCTCCTCCGCCTCCTCAGTGGTGACAGAGACCCCCACATCCACCAAACCCGCCCACTGGGCACTTCATTCCCTACCCCACTCCACACACACAAAAGACCCTTTCTTTGCGTCTCTGTTTTAACGGAGCGGGTTTGTGCCAACTTCCGGTCTCCAGGCCAGATTGTGAAGGGCAGATTTCCTACTCTCTCGAGATTTGCTGGAAAAGGTATTTTGAGAAGGGCCATCACCGAAGTCGATGTCTCGACTCCACTCTCAGAATGATTTTGCAAGGAAGGAAACCTCCTTGCTCTTACTCAGCTTGAAGCTAAACAGAGATCACATTTATTAGGTGTGGGCAACATTACCAGTCAACGTGATGTTTGGCCTTGAAGCAGTCACGTTAGGCTTTGCCTCAGCTTAGGGCAGCTGTACTCACTCTGCAGCTCATGGGGAGCCACAATGACCACCCAAAAAGCCACATTAACTTCCATCCTGGGCACAAACCCTGTCCCTTGGGGAGAGTTCCACCTCACCGAGTCTTCTGACAGCGGCTATTTCAAGATGGGACCACCTGCTAACACATGTCCCAACAAGCAAAGGGTCTCACCCACGCTCCTGAAACATGGCACACAATGTTATGGGGTAGCAGTTAGAATGTTAGATTAGGATCTGGCAGGGCCAGGTTCAAATTCCCATCTCACGGAAACTTGCCGGATGACTTTGTGCCAGTCAAATGTTTTCAAGCCTAACCCACCTCACGGGGTTGTTTGAGGAGACAAAGAAAGAAACAAGGAAAATGTAACTTTGGGTCCCCACTGGGGAGCAAGATGGGGTATAAATGAAGTAGATAAATATTTTTCTGTGGAAATTTTTCCCTCCCACATATATAAATCCATACATTTATAGTTAGTTTGAGCAGCAATCTGAATGTGAAGCAAGGATAAACCCCAGTGCTTGTTCACGGTCCAGGCTTACACCTGGCCTATTTGTCTTCTTTTGTTATCGTTATTTAAATATTGTGTGAGCATTATCTGATTATTGACTTTGAATCAGAATCAAAAAAATTTCCTGGAAAATCCAATTCACTGATGGGGGTGGGTACGTTGCTCAGAAGAACCACGTCTTCTTTCTGAGGTTGGTCTACCCGAGAGCACTTTACTTAAATATTCCAGTTACTTAACAGGAATATATATGCATAAGAGCGGGGCTTGTGGGGCAATTGTCCTCTTCCCACCCCCACCATCCCTGACACCAGCTATTGTGCTCTTCTCATTACTCAACACTGTCCACCTTTTTTCCCCCTTCATTCTGGTCACCTCCAATGTTCTGGTTACCACAGCATCCTGGTCACCTACAATTCAGGTTACCACAGCAACCCAAACTGCTGCCTTAGCTCCAACAGCTTTAACTCCAACACCTGTACCTTATGCTATTCCATTGTGAGTCTACTTCAGTCCCAAAATGGGGATGGGGGTGCTGAGTAAGATTTTCCCCTGGATGTCTAGAACCATAAACGACAGGAATCGAAGTTGATGCTCCATAGATGGTTTGCTCAAAGACGGGCCCTTGGCTATTAGATTTAGTGTTACCTGTGTTTTGATATCACAGTAAGCAGTGATCTGCTGTAATTTAAAGGAAGAGTTCACAGCACAAAGACAGATCACTTTCTTGGCATGCAGATGATTCCATGTTCGCTTGCCAGCATTTCCAGTTAAAAAGGGGATCAGGAAATAATTGATATGAAAGATCTCTGCCTGAGAACCTGGTGAGCAGCTGCCAGTCAGAACTGGAAATTAAGACCTTGACAGAACACTGTCAGAAGTAGTTGATTCGCACAAGACAAATCCATGTATTCAAAAGGCACAAATGTGGCTTGCTTCTTCTCCTAGGACACCCCCTCCACCCACTTATTTCACAGATCTCAGCTAAGGGATCCTTAGAACTCCTGTTCTATGCAACAGATGAACACAAGTGAACTGTAGTATGTCTGTTCCCCGTAAACCGAAATTCAAAACCACAGTTTAATTCCTGTTTAGAACCCTGGTTTGTGAAGTATAAACAAACTCCCATTCACCCAAGTCCCCCAACATTCATATATCACCAGGTAATTTAGTAAGATTCTAACTGGGAATCTTCAGTCTCACACCTCAGAAGCATTGTGGCTTCAGAAGTGAACACCGTGGTGTTAAATGGGGCTGACGGCAATAATCCAATTAAGACAATGCAGTGTAATGAAATCATTGTAATTAAAGGATGACTGATGCTCCTTATTGGTTGACTCAATGACTTCCACATCAATATAATGGCCAGGATCCAACAAGCCACTTTCAGGAAGCTTAAGAGCTTGGAGATGCCCACTGGGATCTTTGACTGCTTTTCCCCCCCACAGCCATATCATAAACTCCTTTTGAAATTATACTAAATTTCCAAAACAAACACATGTGGCAGCCTTCTACTGAGTCACACCATAAATCTATCAAAGTCAGAATTGCCTGCTCTGACTGACAGCTGCTCTCTTGGGTCTCAGGAAGATGTCCCTCAGATCTCCTACTACCTAATTTTTTGGATTGCTGGAGACTGAACCTAGGACCATGAGCAGATGCTCTACCTTTGAGCCCTGCCCCCTCTCTTTAACAAAGACCACATGAAGCTGCCTTACATTGAGCCAGACATTTGGTCAATTGACGAGAACCGGTGTGGTGTAGTGGTTAAAGTGTTGAACTAGGATCTGGGAAACCCAGGTTCAAATCCCCATTCTGCCATGAAACTTTGCTGGGTGACCTTGGGCCAGTCACACATTCCCCATCTTGACAATGGCAGCCATTTGGTGGGAGTCCTCCAAATAATTGAAAAACATGGATCCTCATGGATTCACCTGGTTTTTGCACTAGGTCACCCCAAAATCACTACCACATCACACTTCAACCCCTTTGCCACATGTCTGAACACAGCAATCGCTCCTCCCATGCTCTCTGGTGCCGCAGTGGCTCAAAAACTTGCTTGAAAAACATGGATCCTCATGGATCTGCCTGCTTTTTGCCCTAAGTCAACCCAAAATCACCACAACATCACACCTCAGCCCCTTTGCCATGTGTCTGAACACAGTAATCGCTTCTCCCATGCTCCGTGGCGCCACAGTGGCCCAAAAACCTGCTTGAAAAACATGGATCCTCATGGATCCACCTGGTTTTTTCGCTTGGTCACCCCAAAATCACCACCACACCACACCTCAAACCCGTTGCCACGGGTCTGAACACAGCAATCGCTCCTGTTCAGACAGATAGGCAACAGCAACAATCTTTACTTGGGAGTAAGCCTCATTGAACTCAGCGAGGCTTACATCTGAGTAAATATACTTAAGGCTTGCACCAAGAAAATAACACAGGGGAGAAAGAACAGGCTGAAGTTAATTGTAACGAGAGAGAAGGGACGAGACAGAAGGGACGGCGACAAAGAAGGAAAGGGAGATCAAGGAGCAGACAAGAGAAGCACTAGGAAAAATCAGAGAGAGCCATTTCAGACTGGGATGGAGGAGGGTAAAGAAAGTTAAAAGTCCAGAAACTGAGATGGGCAGGGTAGTGAAAAAGAACGGGGTGGAAGCAAGAACAGGAGAAAGTGGGAGAGGAAAAACAGAGCGGGGGCGATTAGAAGGGGTGAGCCGGGGCCATTCTCAAGAAGGCGCTGAGGCAGGAAAGGGAGGGAAAGTATACGCAAAAGAAAGAGAGGAGAGAGAAGGAACAGGGTGGGGGAGAAAAGCACAGGAGAGGCTTGACCCCTTCATGCCCGCTCAGAGGTACCTTGCCCGGGGGAGGTGGATCCTCGCCGCTCCCGCCTCTCCCCTTGCCTGCATACTAACGCCTTGTGTTCCCCAGGGTTGGCTGGGTGGCTTCTGGCTCTGGCAGAGGCGAGCTGAGCTGAGCTGCTGGCCCTGATCCGCAGCTCAATGCTGTCTTGGCCCGGCTCTCTGGCAGCCAGCAACAGGCTTTTCTTCCCCCACCTCACTCCCTCCACCTGTCTTGACGACAGGAGCCTGGGTGACCCCTGTGAAAGGGTCGTTCAACCCCCTGAGGGGTCACGACCCCCAGATTGAGAACCACTGCCTTACAGAGTCCCCATAAGTCAGCTGTGACTTGACAGCAAAAAAAGGTCTATTGAGGTCAATATTGTCTACTCTGACTGGCAGCAATGCTTCAGAATCTCGCATTGAAGTCTTTCATCTCCTGACCTACCTGACCCTTTTAACAAGAGATTCCAGGGACTGCACCTGGGACACTTTACGCACAAAGCAGGTCTTCTGCCACTAAGCCACAGGTCCTGTCCCCATGGCTTATCATTTGGAATGGGGAAATTGCTATTCCAGAAACACCAGCCAACAGTTGCATTGGGGCATACAGAATCAGCGGAGTTATTCCCTTTATCCCAGCTAATCTTCACAGGTCTACCAACAGCAAATGCCATTACTGCTCCCAAATGCATTACTTATTTAGAAAACTTCTGAACTGCTTCTCCAGAGACATTAGTATTCTCTCCCCAAGAACCCCAAAGAAATAAACTAAGTCATTATATCTTTATCACTAAAGTTGGAGATTCGGATGGACCGAATCCGGGTTTGGACCAAATCTGTGCTGATTCCAATGAATTCAGATAAGTAGGGTCCGAATCTGAGCTGTCTCAATCCCATCCAATCCGAATCCATGGGATTCAGATCAGCAGCCAAATCGTGGGGGTTTTTTGGTGTTTTTTTACATTTCGGCCTGCAGGGAAAGCATTTTTAGACGTATCGGCATCAAAATTTCAGAGTATCATCAGGAGACTGTCCTGACAGTACCCTCCAAGTTTGGTGCAGTTCTGTTCAGGGGGGGTCAAAGTTATGGATCTTCAAAGGGGGTGCCCCATCCCCCATTGTTTCCAATGAACCTTTGAGGGTTCATAACACTGGCCCCCCCTGAACCAAACTGCACCAGACCTGGTGGGTATATCAGAACAGTCTCCTGATGATACCATGAAATGTTAGTGTCACTAGCCTTACAAATGCGCCCTTGACAGGCACCCCCAAAAATATGCCCAAGATTCTTCGTTTTGCAGTGACTTTACTCCATTGCTGCCAATGGGGAATTTCTGGTGGAGGGCTGTGAGGTGCACATTTCTGAAAGTACATTCAAAAAACTTTCAGGGTATCTTCAGGAAAGTCTCTTGATGACACCATCCAGGTTTGGGGAACTTTGCTTCATGGGGCAGTGGGAGATGGGCCCTACCTTTTGGGGGGCCCATAGCATTGAGCGCCCTGAAACAAAGTTCCCCAAACCTGGTCCCCCTGAACCAAACTGCACCAAACTTGGAGGGTGTCATCAGGACAGTCTCCCGATGATACCCTGAAATGTTGGTGTCACTAGCTTAACAATTGCACCCCTGACAGGCACCCCCCAAATTTGCCCAAGATTCTTTGTTCTGCATTGAGTTTGCTGCATTGCTGTCAATGGGGAATTTCTGGGGCTGTCTGTGGGGTGCACATTTCTGAAGACACAGTCACAAAACTTTCAGGGTATCTTCAGAACAGTCTCTTGATGACACCGTCCAGGTTTGGGGAACTTTGCTTCAGGGGCAGTGGGAGATGGGCCCTACCCTTTTGGGGGCCCACAGCATTGAACCCCCTGAAGTAAAGTTCCTTAAACCTGGATGGTGTCATCCAGAGACTCTCCTGAAGATACCCTGAAAGTTTTGTGACTGCACCCCACAGCCTTCCACCAGAAATTCACAATATTTCAGTTTCTTTCCAAAGCATATAGGTCAGCAGCCATGAGTGCTTCAAGCAAATTCTTTTCAAAGTGTAATAAAATTACCACCACAATAATCAGTCTAGCATATTTTTAAAAGAGAGAGAAAGAGATTTCCTTCATTGTAGTCACTTCAGGTTTTCATCAAAAAGAGATATCATCATTGCTGGGGGAAGGCAGATAATTTGTTATGGATATTTATTCCGACATCAAGTATCAAACTGATCCCCACTACAGGAGAATCAATTTCTATCGATTCTCGTATGATGTTTCAAGTGTTTCTCGTAAGAAAAGAATTTTGCATCAATACCTATAATTTGTATGCTGGAAGGAGTAAAAATAATCTAGAATTTTTTTAAAAAAATAGTTACAGAACTGAAAATGCAATCAGAAGCAACGATAAAAAGAGAGCCTGTTAAATGGACCTTAAAACTCAGCAACAACCACATTCTCTCTGATCTTAAAACTCTTCTACAATGGTTCTGCAACACCACAACATATACAGTATTCACCTGAAAAACCAGCTGCTGGTAAAGGGCAAAAAGTCAGGGAGACTTTCATCACCATGCCCTGCTTCTCAGCTCTCCCCAGGATGCTGCATACAGAAGGAAATGTTGGATTAGATCAGATGTTCTCAACATGATACCTATGGCTACCATGGCACCCAACAACACCATTTCTGGCACCAGTGTTTCTAGGAAGTGAGTGGGACCAGTAAGATTCTTGCCCTGCAAGACTGCTGACTGGCTGTGCAGATTTTTTAAAAAACATTGCTCTGCTACTACAGCACAAGGATCTGCACTGTCACTGAGGTTAAGCTGTGGCAGCCATTTTGTGGCAGCCATTTTGTTGCTGCGCCCACCTTGCCATGTGAGCATTCCAAATGTGACGATAAGCTCAGAAATGTTGGGGACCCCACCAATCTGATACAGTAAAGTAGCTCTTATGGAGTGGCTGGCAATGCGCTGGCCTGATCGCATCAGATCTCAGAAGCTAAGCAGGGTCGGTCCTGGTTAGTACTTGGATGGGAGAAGAAACTCCAGAGTTGCTACATCGAGGCAGGCAATGACAAACCACTTTCCTTCATCCTTTGCCCTGAACACCCTATACCCGTGGTGGCGAACCTTTGGCACTCCAGATGTTATGGACTAAAATTCCCATCAGCCCCAGGGTTGATGGGAATTGTAGTCCATAACATCTGGAGTGCCAAAGGTTCACCACTACTGCCTTATACCAGGGATGACCAAACTGTGGCATGTGAGCTGCATGCGGCTCTTTGCCACATAATGTGTGGCTCTCAGGCAGGGAGTCTGGTCGGTGGTCTCTCCAGGTCTGTCTCCCACTTTGCATGTCCTTGCCCTTGGCTGTGTTTTGTTATAGAATGGCAGGCTGGAAGGGGTCTGAGGCAGAAGGGCCTATCTCGCAGAAATTAACCCTCTGAGTTGACAGCAATTTATAAAATTGACTCTTTAGTCATGCAGTTACTTGAGCTGGATCTGATCTGTGGGGATGGTGGTTTTTCTAGGGCCATTTCAGGCCAGCAAAACAGTGTTCAGGGGTGAGGCTTAACTCTCCTTCCCCCACCCCCATGTGCCAGGATCTCAATGCAAATTGGGCTTCCATATATCCCCAAAGTTTTATAAAAAATGCTGGGAGGGTGGAACAAAATTTCTGAGCATGTCTGGTTTGGTTCTCAGACTGCAACTCAAAGCCCCCTTCCGCACATACAGAATAATGCACTTTCAATCCACTTACAGTGCACTTTGAAGCTGGATTTTACTGTGCAGAATAGCAAAATCCACTTTCAAACAATTGTGAAAGTGGATCGAATGTGCATTACTATGCACGTGCGGAAGGGGCCAAATGACTTTATACTCAGTGAGTTTTTGACTTTTTAAAAATAGAACTGCAGACTGTTGAGTTTTAAAAGTAGTTTACCACGTGAAGCAGGCATAGGTAGACAGATTGCTGTTTGGAAAGCACAAGCCCCAAGTTGTTGATGGACCCACAGAAGGAATTCTAGCAACCAGCTTCTCTTTAAAATTCAGCCAGTTCTACAGCACATTGCCAAATTAAAATTGTAAGCCCCTTTGAGACTCCTCTGTATACCAATATAGCCTCTCTGTATACCAATGACTGCATCTCAAACGATCCATCTGTTAAAATACTGAAATTTGCAGATGATACAACAGTGATTGGTCTCATTCGAGACAACGATGAAACCGCATACAGACGGGAGGTTGAACAACTAGCCTCGTGGTGCCACTGGAACAATCTAGAACTGAACACACTTAAAACTGTAGAAATGGTGGTAGATTTCAGGAGAAACCCTCCCATCCTACCTCCTCTCACAATACTAGACAACACAGTATCAATAGTAGAGACCTTTAAATTTCTAGGCTCCATCATATCTCATGACCTAAAATGGTCACCTAATATCAAAAATGTCATCAAAAAAGCACAACAAAGAATGTTCTTTCTGCGCCAACTCAGGAAGCTCAAACTGCCCAAGGAGCTGCTGATACAGTTCTACAGAGGAATCATTGAGTCTGTCATCTGCACCTCCATAACTGTGTGGTTTGGTTCTGCAACCCAACAAGATCGACACAGACTTCAGAGAATAATCAGAACTGCAGAAAAAACAATTGCTGCTAACCTGCCTTCCATTGAGGACCTGTATACTGCACGGGTCAAAAAGGGCTGTGAAAATATTTACTGACCCCTGCATCCTGGACATAAACTGTTTCAACTCTTACCCTCTAAACGTCGCTACAGAGCACTGCACACCAAGACAACTAGACATAAGAACAGTTTTTTCCCGAATGCCATCACTCTGTTAAACAAATAATTCCCTCGATAATGTTAAACTATTTATTATATACTTATTATATAATTACTGCACTACTTTTTTCATCATTCCTATTACCCATCTCCTCCCACTTATGACTGTATGACTATAGCCTGTGCTGACATTTTATTTTACATTTTATTTTATTTTATTTTATGATTTTACATTTTATGTTTTCATTACTACTGATTGTTTCCTGATTGCTTACTAGACCTATATGACAATCATTAAGTGCTGTACCTTATGATTCTTGACAAATGTATTTTTCTTTTATGTACACTGAGAGCATATGCACCGGAGACAAATTCCTTGTGTGTCCAATCACACTTGGCCAATAAAGATTCTATTCTATTCTATTCTATTCCTTGGGCTAGTCACAGCTCTTCGGAGCTCTCTCAGCCCCACCCACCCGACAGGGTGTTTGTTGTGGGGGGGGAGGGAAAGGAGATTGTAAACCTTTTTGAGTCTCCTTACAGGAGAGAAAGGGGGCAGATAAATCCAAACTCCTCCTCCTCCATCTCTTCTTCTTCTTAAGATAGAGAAAAGTGGAGTATAAAACCAACACCACTACTTCAAATTGAATTGAAATCTACACCTTCATGGGTTTGCAGCATTTCTAAACCAAATGGGAGTTACCATCAATCTAGTTGATACTTTACTGCTTATCCAGACTCTTCCTTAACTCCAGTCTGTTTTGTATCCTTACCAAGGCCTATCTGGGGCAAACAAACAAGTAATCTACCTGCATCTTAGGCCAGGTTAGCTCCTTCCAACGCAGACTTACGATTTCCAGTAATGTCCCTAGCTCTCCGTGACAAAGAGCTGCACAGGGGAATTGCATGAAATCAAAAGCCAACTATTGACACGATTATTCAGAGCACAGCTGGCACACCTGCTCTGGCCTCCTCATTGTTTTTTCAGCCATTAAAAATGGCAGAGAATGAGATCACCAAACCACCTGCCCCACGAGCTCAGTATTCAACTGAACCCGCTGCACAAAGTCTTGTCTAGCTTTTGAAAGACTGCGAGGTAAAACCAGGCGAGCCAGTTGATCAGTGCTTGCAAAGCTTTGCATGCAACCTTGAAAAGGTGCAGTCCTAATTCTGGTAGGTGGCCAGCGAGCCTAGGCAGACTAAGCGTATTTCCACTGGGCTTCCAATCCCGTCCTGTGTTTATCTCAATGAGCTGGTTCACAAGAAGAAGAAGAAGAAGAAGAAGAAGAAGAAGAAGAAGAAGAAGAAGAAGAAGAAGAAGAAGAAGAAGAAGAAGAAGAAGAAGAAGAAGAAGAAGAAGAAGAAGAAGAAGAAGAAGAAGAAGAAGAAGAAGAAGAAGAAGAAGGGGAGGAGGAGGAGGAGATTGATTTATGAATCCCTTTTCTCTCCTGTAGTGGAGACTCCAAAGGCTTACAATCTCCTTGCCCTTCCCCCCTCACAACAAACACCCTGTGAGGTAGGTGGGGCTGAGAGAGCTCCGAGAAGCTGTGACTAGCCCAAGGTCACCCAGCTGGTGTGTGTGGGAGTGTACAGGCTAATCTGAATTCCCCAGATAAGCCTCCACAGCTCAGGTGGCAGAGCTGGGAATCAAACCCGGTTCCTCCAGATTAGATACACAAGCTCTTAACCTCCTACGCCACTGCTGCTCCTGGGACCAGGGAGAGGGCCTGCGGTATCAGACCAGTGTTCTATTTTGCTCAGCATCCTGTTTCACCCAGAAGCCAACCAGTTGGATCGGAGGGCCAATAAACAGGGAGTAGAGGCCAAGGCCTTCCCCTGATTACGCCTCCTGGCACTGGGTTTCAGTGCTTTACTATCTCAGGGTAGAGGGGGTTCCCTTGGATCACTGCAGTGAGTAGCTTTTGACAGACCTTCCCATCATAAATCCCTTTCTAAACCCAGCGGCACTCATCCACGTCACTACATCCCCTAGCAGTCAATTCCACAATTTGATCTCTGTACCTCTTTTTCTCCACTCTGAATCTATAACCCATCAACGCCAATGAGAGTCCCTGTAGTTCTACTATTAACAGAGAAGGAGAAAAGGCTTTCTGTCCGCTTTCTCCACTCCAGGAATAATTTTATAGACCTCTGTCATGTTGCCTCCTTCATCGTTTATTTTAAACTAAAAAGCCCCAGACTCTTGCGTTTTTCTTCACAGGGAAGGAGCTCCGACCTCTTAATCCTGTTAGCTGCCCTCTTCTGTCTTTTTCCCAGCTCTGCCATAGCCTTGCTGAGATGCAGCAACCAGACCTGCAAACAGTATTCCAAATGAGGCCCTACAAAGCCCTTGTTACCACCAAAGCGCTTCAGGATCAAATACCTACATTTCTAAAAGGCTGCTTCTCTCCAGGTGCCCAAATACTCAGATGGGTCTCCTCAGCAGTGCAGGCATGTCGGCAAAGGCCATCTTCACTTTAGAGAGCCGCTCCAGTTCTATGGAACGTGTTGTCAGAGCAGATACAGAAGTGCCTTCACTGGTGGCATTTCACAGGGCTTAGAACAATTTTTATTTTCTCAGGGCCTTTCTTTTGTCTGATTTTAGCAATGGGCGATCGCTCATCCTCAAAATCCCCTGCCCTTGAAAATTTAAGAAGCAGGAGAAGAAAAGGTAAGAACATAAGAACTAGCCTGCTGGATCAGACCAGAGTCCATCTAGTCCAGCACTCTGCTACTCGCAGTGGCCCACCAGGTGCCTTTGGGAGATCACATGCAGGATGTGAAAGCAATGGCCTTCTGCTGCTGCTAATGTTGCCGAGCACCTGGTCTGCTAAGGCATTTGCAATCTCAGATCAAGGAGGATCAAGATTGGTAGCCATTGATCGACTTCTCCTCCATAAATCTGTCCAAGCCCTTTTTAAAGCTAATTAGGGGAATTATGGCAGCGCTGGTGATCTAGGAATTCCTTCCAGCATCTATGGTCTTTACCACAAAGGTCAGTTGGGACTTTCTAGAGTCACTCAGAAGAGTCACTGGTTTTTCCTGAAACTCCACCTTTTCCAGGAATCACCCACCAGAATTTCCCAACATTTGCCAGCTGGGAACCCTAAATGCCAGGGGAAGCTGGATTCATTAAAAACTCTTGTTAAAAATCCTTTTATCCCTTTCTGGAGTACACAATCTGCCTCAAATCTTGGACAACACAGAGTGTGACTGTTTAGCAAATACATTTGTAAAAGGAAAGAGAGAGTACTAGCGTGCCCTGTGTACAGTTGCCAAAGCAACACATCAGAACAGGGCAATTACGCAAACCTGGCATGTGTGGATCTCAACCAGCAAGCATGTGCATGCGACACATGCGACAGATGCAGGGTAATACTTTGGTACACACTGAAGGGCAATTGCTCATCCGCTCGAAGCTGGCGGCAAAAGAAAGGTCAGATGAACGAGCACCGGGACATTCCCAGCACTGCCTGTCAGTTATTACAAACATGGAACCAATTGCTCTGGCCCCATGAAAAAGCAGGCATCCACAATGATGGCCCCTTTGCTATCAATCTGGATTTACACTGTCATTAGGGACCAAAAGGTTTCAGCACTCTTCTGAGTGCTGCCACTATAGTCTCTTCCTCGGTGGTCCGCAATCCAAGTACTAACCAGGGCCAACCCTGCTCAGTTTCCAAGCTCTGGCGAGCTCACAGTTATTCAGGCTGCTGCTAAGCCCAAGGTCCAGCCAATTAATTGTGCGGCTTCCTTCTGGCTGTAGGATCAATGGGAGCTAATGCTAGAAGAAGAGGGACTCTTCACTGGTGCTGGACCTCAGCACAACTGAGGGGTGCCTTAGGGGCTTTCCGCACTGACAGAGTTGTACTGTTTTCTATCTAGGTTCACCTCAGTGTATCCGCACTGCAACTGAGCTCAACGTTGTTTCATCTCAGTTCCCCCCTCCCCCCTCAGAACTGCGACATCCCTGTCGCAGTTATGAACTGCACCATTCTGCTGGAACAAGGTCGATACCGCTTCGAAGCTTCGAAGTGCGCGGACGCATCGAAATGACACCTCATCCGTTCAACGAATCAGGAGCCGCTTTTGTGGCATGCGCAGAACGGGAGAGTCATGGCGGGTATGTAACTGTAAACTGTAAAAAAAAAGAACGCTCCCGTTTCCCATGGTAACACAAGCTCCAATTACGATCGAGGAGTGAAACAGGCACCAAGATGATCCCGCCCACTTAGCCCAGTTCCAGGGGGCCAAGTAAGTTGCTGTGCAGACAGCCTGGAATTGCCCCCCACTGAAGGGAACTGAGTCAACCTTAGCTCCCTTCTGTAGTGCAGTCAAACCTGCTGCCCTTAGCAGAACCCAAACCACAGCAGATCAAATGAACTCTTAGGATGGGTCTGCTCATCTGTGTTTAGCCTGCGGTCTCAAGGGCCAAGGAAGGGCTCTAATAGGCTAAGTTAGTCAAGATAGATAGGGCGGCCGAGCAACTAAGCGAGGGAGGGAAGGCAAAGCTTCAGCACAAATAAATGAGGTTAAGTTTTTCCAAAGAATTAACCTACCCACAGGGAAGAATTTCAAAGGCTTCAAGTGCCTGTGTGGGAAGGAGATTCATCAAAACCGAGCGGCCTAATCCATCACAAGCAAACAGACGTTGCATAGTACGCTACATTTCAGAGAAGTCATATGAGAAAACGGGCAATTGCAGGATCATCCATCCCCAGAATTTCCCCTAAGCGCACACACAGTACTTTTGGAGTCATCTAATAAATAGCCATGGCTTCTTTAAGGAAGAGGAAAGGCAGATGAAGATGGATTTGACGGCACACTTATATTCTCTTTCCTTTTATAAATGTGTGTTCTAGCACACAAGAATATGTATAATCTCATTTTGGCCACATGCAGAAAGCTAAACCGAAACCTGACAAACTAATCTTCAAGATTCAGGGAGTCATTCCATTTTAACACTTTTTAAGTGTGAAAACTGCACATGCCGGGGGTTCACCAACCAGGCACAGATCCACCTGACATGCTTAGCCACCTAACAGGGAGAATGTGCGTCCAACTCTAGTACCCTGTTTCCCCAAATATAAGACATCCCCTGAAAATAAGACATAGTAGAGATTTTGCTGAAGTGCAAAATATAAGGCATACCCCGAAAGTAAGTTGTAGCAAAGTTTTTGTTTGGAAGCATACCCGACGAACAGAACACAGAAAAGTAAGACATCCCCTGAAAATAAGTCACAGCACATCTTTGGGAGCAAAAATTAATATAAGACACTGTCTTATTTTCGGGGAAACACGGTACATACAAACTGAGCAAGGGATTTTGGAGGGTTCGCATGCACGTGTACCAAGGCAACCTGCGCAAGGTAAACATGTGCACTGCACTACCCCTGTTCACACAACAGGGTGACAACACATATTTGGAGGATTATGGGTATTGCACATTCCTTATTTCCTCTTGGTAGTCTAACAGTGCATGCAGTTGCAAAGGGCTACAGAAGACTATTCAAACATCCAGTGATTCTTCTCTGGAAAAAGAAACACACACACACACACACACACACACACACAGCAAACCAAATACTAGCAGTACAAAGGGGAAAGTAACTTGAAATACGTTTGCAAGCATTTGTAGGAGATTCATCAGAGAAACATTTTTAAAAGGTTACCTGCCCTCTGAAGTCCATTCCACCAAGTGGGCTGGGGGCAGGGAAAGGCAGCCATTTCATTTTGCTATGATCAGATCACAATACATGCATTCTATATTAGAAGCCCAATATAGCAAACCAATGGAGGCCCCTCCAGCAGATGCGATCGGAGTCTGAACTCCCTTCACCATCTGTATTATTCATCGGCAAGTATAACATTAAAACCATTTAAACGCTTTTTCAAAAACCACTGAAATTCATAATGAAGCTGTTTTTGGCCTCCCAGTTGGTAGAGCGGCATTAACTCTGTGGGGAAACATCTGGCTCCGACAGAAATACAGGTCTCGACTGCCAACCACGCAAGCTGTTCGTCCATGGGATACAACTTACAGTAAACACAAGCATTATTAAAGTGTTGGTTTTAAAAGTATACATTTTTCCCCCTTCTATTTTCCCCCACGGACAAATTTTTATAGATAACAGTCAATATTTTTAGCTAAAAATCCATACACTTTCAAGATTCTGGGATTTTTTGAGGCACAGAGTAGTAGGGTGAAATGCTACAAAAGCAAAATGTATACTATCAAGTGATGTGTGATAACAGTGCAATTCTAGTCTAAGACCAGTGAAATGAATGAGCTAAGGCTGGTTTAAGTCTGCACAGGACTGCATTGCAAATCCCAGAGTATATGGAGACTTTCCCCAAGAAATTTATGAATACTAAAGTAGCAAAAAAACTGCCACCACTATTGCTATTCTTTCTTCCTCTTCTCCTCTCGTTTCTAAATGTTTTCTTAACCTAATGCTTGAAACAGTTCCTAAAAGTAATAAACATGTTGGTAAAATAGACAGTCAAGCGGGAGTTGTGTGAGGTGAACCTGAACGGGTTTTTTTTTTAATTTTTAAGTACCCTGTTTCCCCAAATATAAGACATCCCCTGAAAATAAGACGTAGTAGAGGTTTTACTGAAGTGCAAAATATAAGGCATCCCCCGAAAGTAAGACGTAGCAAAGTTTTTGTTTGGAAGCATGCCCGACGAACAGAACACAGAAAAATAAGACATCCCCTGAAAATAAGACATAACGCATCTTTGGGAGCAAAAATTAATATAAGACGCTGTCTTATTTTCGGGGAAACACGGTATAAGGTACATGGGACCTCCCCCTGCCCCCCACCTGGTCAGATTGTGACCGACTGTTTTTCCCAGTCTGAAATGAACCTGCAGAGCTCTGGTTCGCCCTACTGGGAGTTACATACAGAGGCTTTAAGAGCTTTGGCGAGTCTGAGCTCGTCAGAGCTTGGAAGCGACATAGGGTCAGCCATGGTTAGTAGTCTGGTGGGAGACCACTAAGGAAGTCCAGGGTTGTTACGGAGAGGAAGGCACTGGCAAGCCACCTTGCTCATCTCATGGCCATTCCATGGTATCGGGATTTTTTGAGTCAGCTGCAAGTCGATAACAATTTATTATAAGTCTTCTTACAACTTACTTATTGCAACTCACTCTATGCAGAGGTGCCCTTGCGTCTTCTCTGGAGGTTCCAGTTGGTGCACAATGCCGCAGCACCGGTACTTACAAGAACCCCATGGAAGGCACCAGCTCAATTGCTGCTTCGCCAGCTGCTTCGGCTCCAGGTGAAGGACCACATCAGGTTCAAGGTCCTGCTACTTACCTTCAAAACGATCTGGGGCCAATGTACCCTCAGGACCACCTCTCCCGATACATCCCCCGAAGAGGGTTACGCTCTGCATATGAAAACCTACTGGCGATCCCTGGCCCGAAAGATGTCTGGCTAGCCTCAACCAGGGCCAAGACATTTTCGCTCTGACCCCAACCTGGTGGAATGCTCCATCCAGTGAGACTAGGGCACTGCAGGACTTGAGCTGTTCCACCAGGTGTAAGATAGAGGTGACCACAATTTTCCAGCAGTTTGGTCTCCCCTCCCTGATACCGATACTGAGCCCTTCGGGGGTAGGGCAGTCTATTAAATGTAATAAATAAATAATAAATAATACTATTTTCCCAGTGCCATAAAGTTAGAAGGTTTCAATATTTTAAAATGTTTTAAATGGTGTTAATGCTTTTAAATGAATTATATTGGTTATGTTTTAAACGATTTTGGTCATGTATTATGAAACTAGCAGGCCTGGGTGTTGGGGAAGGGTGGGGCATAAGGGCATCATTCAATGAATAAATTAAGTGGCTCCTCTGCTGAGCCTCATGACTTACTTGGCAAACCAGCAGGTCTGCAGGGTTTTTCAAGGGAGACATTTCACCGCTTTTCCTGCCTGCAGTGTCTCACCTCCAAACAGCTTTTTCCCCACTCCACATTCGTGAAAGGTTTCAAATTGCACATTCCCTTTTCATGGCTGCTTGCACAATCCACATCAGAAAATAAAACTGTATCGACCT
Source organism: Sphaerodactylus townsendi (assembly GCF_021028975.2). NCBI lineage: Eukaryota > Metazoa > Chordata > Lepidosauria > Squamata > Sphaerodactylidae > Sphaerodactylus > Sphaerodactylus townsendi. The sequence goes on from NC_059430.1 coordinate 112,271,324, forward strand.
AGTATTTCCCACCCAGGGTTGCCAGCAGGAGTCTCAAAGGAATGGAGACAGGTGGGAATGGTGTCATGATGCAACACCACAAACTCATTTCCAGACAGAGAGCCGGAAATGATGTCACTATGCTGCACAACGCTCTGGGAATTCTCCGAATCTCTATGGTAAAAACAATCAAGATTGGGCAGGTGATCCCTGGAGCGTTGTGAGATGCAGCATCACACAATACTGTTTCTCCTCTCTCTCTTCCCACTGTTCATTAGAGGCTGAGGCTGGAACACAAAAGACAGGAGGTCACCTGCCAAAGTTGACACCCGGCAGCTCCAGTCCAGCCCACCAGTTGAGATCAAGGATTGTCCTTTGTACCCCTGTCTGAAGAGGCAAGGTTTATGACAATCAGAGACAAGGTTCTCCAGTGATGATGCCATTCCACTGAACTACTCTCCTCTTGGAACTGACTTGGAGGCTATCTTACTAAATGGAAACATTTCTCTTTACCCAGGCTTTTAACTGAGGAGTCCCATCTTTTCTTTTTTTCAAGCTGTCTTCGGGTCAGCTGCTAGCCTGCAGTCTCTTTTCTCTATGGCATTTTCAACTGCATTGAGTTAAGCACTTTTAGACCATGATCGCTTTTATTGATAATGCTTTTATCGATCCTGCTCACAGTTGTTCTTAATTATATCTTTTTGCTTATTTATTTATTGTTACTGTTTCTAGTGTGAACAGCCTCAAGGATGTCTGGGAAAGTGGCATACAAATCCTCTAAATGAATCAACTAACACAGGCACCATAAAAATAAATCATCCAACTAAGATTTCTATTTTCTGATCTCCTCCAACCAAGACTATGCATTAAAGACAAGCATTTTGGGAGGAGGCAGGCATCGCACAGAGCCATCCTCCAGGCTACCGAACAACACAAAGATAAGCGAGAATGCTAAAAATGTGTGTGTCAAAAGCTTGGGAGGGGAGCCCATCCCACTAGACACACACCGTCTTTTCACCAACCACTACTATATTTAACAACCACCGCCACACAAAAAAAACACCCTTTATCCAATTAGCAGCAGCAAGTCCTAGCATTTCTATCCTAATCTTGTCACTGTTGAAATTGTGCAGGGCATAAAACCCATTAAAACCTCTCGGCTTTAGCCCCTTCAGTGTCTTTCACACCATTACGTCTACCTTTTTAAAAAATAGAGGGAAAACACGACAACAAGAAAGGAAAAGCTCTGTGGACGTCTGTTTTGGTGCTCTTCCAATCTGGCTGCCGTGGCTTTTAGCCAAAAAGCAGGACAGACTTAGAGTAGATCAGGGCAAAAATGGCACAGTTGGGACGGAACGGCTGAAGGATAGCTTGGCTGGCAAGTCTGAGACCCGGGTTCTCATGCAACCCTCTCTTTGTGCACACAATGCCTTTCTTGATTTTTTTTTTCCTGTCAAGTCACAGCTGACTTATGACATTCTCACGGGGCTTTCAAGGCAAAAGACATTTCAGCCATTGCCTGCCTTCTGTGTAGTAACCCTGGAATCCCGGGGTGACCTCCCGTCCAAATACTAACCAGGGCCGACCCTGCTGAGCTCTGACAAGATTGGGCTGCTAGTCGTTCTGCGCTATTATGTCAGCGTAGTGGTTGCAATGCCAGACCAGGGTTCAAATCCTCATTCTGCCATGGGAGCTTGCTGGGTGATCTTGGGCCAGTCACATCTTTTCAGCCTTACCACGAACTCCACCTCCTCAGCACCTCGCCCCTGCCTCTCTTCCTCCTTACCCCTCTGCTCTCACATTACAATACACACCTGCATGGGTCCTTTACCATTCCGAGACAGGAGACCGAGTTGCAGGTCTACCTGTGGCTGCTAGCTATGGTGATTAAAGGGAGCTCCCAAAGGCACCTGGTGGGGCACTGCAAGTAGCAGAGTGCTGGACTAGATGGACTCTGGTCTGATCCAGCAGGCTAGTTCTTATGTTCTTATGTTCTTAACTGCCATACACAGTTCCTCTGGATCCCGGTGCCAGGAGGACCTGGTGCCAGCACATCCAAGGAAGACCTTGTGCTCTATGCCCTGTTTGTTGGCCATTGTGTGAGACAGGATGCTGGACTAGATGGCCGACTGGACTGATCCAGCAGGGCTCTTCCAATGTTCTTACATCACAAAAATGCAGAGATGGTAGAACAAACTCTGGCACTTCAGAGACCAAAGGTGAGAGGATCACATTTGGGAAAGCGCCCCTATAAGAGACGCTCCTTGTGTGCAGATAACCATCACAGCAACAAAGGGAAGCACTTACATTTTCTTCCCATTCTACTCTGCTTGCCAGCTGTGCGCAGCTGTTTCTGTGACAGAACATTCCAAGACAGAAATGGGTCACCTGCAGCCCAAAGTGGACACTCCATTCTACCAGCTTGGCTTTCCACTGCCTCGTTCTTCGGCATGAGTGCACCTGGCCCTAGCCGGCCTGATCCGTAGGGAAGAGCCCCCTCCCCCCATGACCTCACACCAACCCCTGGCTTTCACGGCCCATTTCAAAGATCCCCGTTTCGTGTGGATGCTTGCGTCAACGAAGCATCGCCCCGTTACCAAGACAACGGTTCCTATAGCAACCTGACTATTGCATACTAGAAAGCAGGAGCAGAAAGAAACAGAAGTGGATGAGGTTTTTTTTAAAGACACTGCATTGGCATCAAATGTGTGACTACGATGAAAACCTGCAAAAGGTCAAGGAGGGAAAGACCAGAGTGACCTTCGCCCAGTGCCGGCACTGCAGGTAATACTTCAGGAGTAGTCATCACCCATCCCTGCATCCGCTGGGTTGACCTCACTTCCCACCCTACAATTAAAAGTTACATATCATAGCATCTCCACTGACTTTCCTTCCCCTTATTTTCCTCCCACTGCTGCATTGTTCAAGATTGGGTGATGGGGGTCAGAGGTGGGAGCACGGTTGCCAGACCTCCCTTGGCCACCAGAGGAAAATTGGGAGGGTTAGGGTTTCCAGATCTGGGTTGGGAAACTACAGGAAATTTGGGGGTGGAGCCTGGGGAGGAGAGGGAGCTCAGTGGGGTACAATGTCATAGGGTCCACCCTCCAATGTTGTCATTTCTCCAGGGGAACTGATCTCTGTACTCTGTAGATGAGCTGTTATTTTGGAGGATCCCCAAGTCCCACTTGGAGGCTGCTGTCCCTTGGCAGAGGTTTGCTTGCCACAGGTGGGAAAAATTGCCTAATTTGGGAACTGCTTCAAGGTGCTTCTCCACTAACACGCAAATAAGGTTGATGCTTGGGAGATTCCCTTTTGGCAGCTGGATTTTGGGGTTCTCAGACACAGAACTCAGCAGCCAATGGATTATATGAGCTGTCTCCCTCCTAAAGCTACCTGATTTGTAAGACAGAGGACTTAAAACATCAAGTTCTGATAGCATGACAGCTTGATAGTGCCTGATCCAGGTCTGATTTCCAACTCCTCCACCTGAGTGGAAGAGGCTTATCTGGTGAACCTGCTGAGGGGCCTTAGGCTAGTCACATTTCTTCAGAACTCTCTCAGCCCCACCAACCTCACATGGGGGCTTTCCCCACTGACAGAGTTGAACTGGTTTCTACCTAGGTTCGCCTCAGTGAATCCCCACTGCCACCGAGCTCAACATTGTTTTGTCTCAGTTCCCACCCCCCACCCCCAGAACTGCGACATCCTTGTCGCAGTTATGAACTACACTTTTCTGTCGGAACAAGGTCGATACCGCTTCGAAGCTTCGAAGTGAGGATGCATCGAAATGACACCTCATCCATTCAACCAATCACAAGCTGCTTTTGTGGCATGCGCAGAACGGGAGAGTCGTGGCAGGCAGAAAGCGCATGTAACTGTAAACTGTAAAAACTGTAAAAAAAAAAAGAACGTTCCTGTTTCCCGCCGTAACACAAGCTCCAATCACGATTGAGGAGCGAGACAGGCACCAAGATGATCCTGCCCACTTAGCTCGGTTCCACGGGGCCAACTCAGTTTCTGTGAGGACAGCCTGGAATCGCCCTCCACTGAAGGGAACCGCGTCGACCTTAGCTCCCTTCTGTAGTGCGGAAAGCCCCATGGTGTCTGTTGTGGGGAGAGGAAGGGGAGGAGTTTGTAAGCCATTCTGAGACTCCTTCTAGGAGAGAAAGGTGAGATATAAATCCAAACAACAGCAACAACTCCGCTTCTTCTTTTTCGAACACATTTTAAATAACTTGCCCCAAAGTTCAGCTCATATGGCGTAATGCAGAGATGTCCATCTCTGGCCCTCCAAATGTTCATGGACTACAATTCCCATCAGCCGCTGCCAGCGGTCCATGAACATCTGGGGGGACACAGATGGACATCCTGGTGTAATGACTACAGTGTTGGGCTATGACCTGGAGTCAAATCCCTACTCTGCCCTGAACTTTGCTTATACTAGACCAGGGGTAGGGAACCTGCGTCTCTCCAGATGTTCAGGAACTACAATTCCCATCAGCTTCTGTCAGCATGGCCAATTGGCCATGCTGGTAGGGGCTGATGGGAATTGTAGTTCCTGAACATCTGGAGAGACGCAGGTTCCCTACCCCTGTACTAGACACTTTTTCACAAACTTAAAGGGTTAGTTTTGAAGAGAAAAATAAGGAAGGGAGAGCTATGTCGATATCCTTAGAGGAAGGGGGGGTGGGAATAAAAAATGTGCCAGAGAAATAACATAAGACAGAAGCGACCCACATTCTGGCTAAGCACTTCTTCAGTCCGCGCACCAGGTATTATGAAAATTAAACAAAGCAGCAACAACTCTGGTTTTATTTGGGGAGTAACCTAAAACAAGGCAGAACACAGAGCCCCCCCCCCCTGCTTTTTCCAAATACAACCTTCATATGCACAGGAAACAGAGAAGATAATGAAGGGAACATGAACTCACTGCTAAACTTTGTGGCATTAACTGGATTTTCATGATTGGGTTTTCAAGATTTTGTTACCATTAAAAAAGGGGAGACTTCAATTGGACCAGGCTGCAGTGCTGCAGGTGGGGCCATTTAACCTCCCCCCCCCCGAAAAAAAACCTATTTCCCTGCTTGAAACTGCCTCCAGATGTTCCCATTGGTGACTGGAAGTGGGGAAAAGATATCTAGACATATGCATACTGTGCTTGCCTTTATTCCCTCCACTATGGCTAATAGCAGCTCTGGAGAGGGGGAGATTTCTATTGGGGGAATGGTATGAGGAGAGTCAACCTCTCGTGGCCTCAGTCCAAATGGAACCAGTCGCTGATTTCTCAGGCAGTGGGCTACTGGTCCCTAAGGCATTTATTTTATCTACTTATTTCCTATATACATATTTCCTGTCCAACACCAACGTCCCTGGGTGGGGTGCAGTCATAAAACCATCTTTAAAATTTCCTTATAAGCCATCCCCTACCCTAACTCACCCTCCTTAAAATACATAGTCATGCACCCCGCATAAAGCCCACCCCAGAAAATTTCAAAAATTTGGTCGGGGCTGAAACCAGAAGAGAGCCAAGAGCAGGTGCCAAAGAAGGGGGTATAGAAGTGGAGGCACTGCCCATAAGGGATCACCCATATGCCCGGTTACAGAGCGTGGTCTTGGCCAGGCACGAAAACTCTTGCAGAGTCGGCACCCGGCAGACTTCTGGGGGAAGAGCGTTCCAGAGTGCTGGGGCCATCGCAGAGAAGGCATATTGGTGCCCTCACCCCTAATCTCAGAAGGCGAAGGAGCTGCCAGGAAGGCAACTTCAACTGACCTCAGGATGCAACATTTAGGATTCCCCGAGCACAGGCAGAATGACATTGCTGCTAACAGGCATGCTATGTTAAGGAAGGCTGGGGGTGGAAATAGCTGGCACGCAGCCAGACTAATAGGAGATGAAGCCAGCCAGCCAGCAAGACTGATAATCACTACATCTCCAGCCTCCGCGCAGCCTCGCCCAGCCTCCTAATTGCTGCTTAGCAAGCAACTGAATTACCACTTTGAACCCAAAACAATTATCTTCAGATAAATGGAAAGCAGGAGCGCCGTTCGATTCTCTAGCAAAAACAAAAACACCTAATTAAAACGTTGTGTGTGGGGGGGGGGAACATTAATGCAGCCCGCTATTGAGAATGCACAAAGAGTCCGGGAGGTTTCCTTGGGCACAAATTCCGCTGGAAGCGAACAAAAGCGACCTTTCCAATTCCCTGAAAAACAAAGCTCCAAAAGAGCCTCGCATGCGCTACCAATGGTCAACCACACCTGCTCTGGCCAGTGCAGTCAACAACACAGCTCCAGTTTTCACAGCCAATTAGAAACGGCGAAGAGAACCCACCACCAAAAGCAAATTCCGCTAGGTCTTTGGCCACTGTCTGGTTTGGCTCCTCCATTGAATGAGCAGAGAAGGTAGAGTCAGAGAAGGTAGATTAGCACTAAGCAAAAGAAACAAGTGCTTAGGGCCTCAAGTAAAGAGAGTCCTGTGGAGGGTTTTTCCCCTCCTTATCTCTGCTAAGCATTAAAGCAGACTGGTTACATATGATTAATTTTGAGGATATGTTCAAAGACTTTGCAATTAAAAATTGTAGGAGAAAAGTAGTGTCAATAAAGTTATAAATAAGCTACAGCAAACATCATTTTGGATCTCTGGCCCCTTCCGCACACGCAAAATAATGCGTTTTCAAACCACTTTCACAACTGTTTGCAAGTGGATTTTGCTATTCCGCACAGCTTCAAAGAGCACTGAAAGCAGTTTGAAAGTGCATTATTCTGCATGTGCGAAATGAGCCTCTGATTCATGTAAGTTAAAATGCTGTGTATCTTCAAGGCAAGAAAGCAATGCAATAATAGGTGTTTTGTTTCATACAAATAATGACATTTATTCATTAGAAGATGGATGGATGGATGGATGGATGGATGGATGGATGGATGGATGGATGGATGGATGGATGGATGGATGGATGGATGGATGGATGGATGGATGGATGGATGGATGGATGGATGGATGGATGGATGGATGGTGGTTTACTATTGTTTTTAGTTTGAACTGCATATACAGTATATGGGGTACCATAATCTTTTCAGTGCTTGGGGCCTCTAAAGGTACAGTTGACCCCCAGTGATTATTAGCACTATTCTCTTTAAAAAGTGGGTGATTTGTGCCAATTATCACAGCAGCAAAACTAGACCTCCCAATACACACAAACAAAAAGCAGGAACTTCTATATACTCTGAGGATAGATCAGGTGTGCAGAAAAAGTGACCTGGTAAATGAATTAAATCAACCCCTCCCCCCCCCAAAAAAAAACAAACCCCAGACTGGTTTGGGGAGAGGCACAGCATGTGTTTCGCATGCAAAAGATCCCAGGTTCAATCTCTAGCATCTCCCATTAAAAGGATATGGTAGTAATCATGTGGCTCTTTGGAGGATAGGAACGACAAATGTGGCTCTCAACAACCTGTGGAATGAATACTTCTAGTTTAGACGTTGCCATTATATGAACAAGCTGGGAGGCCCTGAACCTCACATGCTCTCTCCTCCCTTCGTACATGACCAATGAATTCAGAGATTTCCAGGTTCACAACACACCCATCATTGATCATTATATGTGAAACAGAAATCAAGATTAAACCAAAGTTTGATAAAATGGTTGTCGGGGACATTTGCATGCATGCATGAAGCTGTCTTATACTAAATCAGGCAATCCAATGGCCATACTCTCCTACTGGCAACAATAAATAGCACACAATTAAAGTGCTGATTTTTATAAAGTGTCCAGAATTATACGGTGAACATTTGCACAATAATATACAAATTACAAATCATATCCAAAAGGGAAGTAACGCCCTATATACAAAGCAATGAACATAAAAACATGTAAAATTCAGACATTATGTGTCCAACTGCATTCTCCAGGACTAATACACAATTCTTATCAGTACAGTCATAGTCCACACAGGTATCAAAAAGGCACTCTTTGGGACAAAGATATAAATGCAGTCCTTAAATCTTCAAATGAATCAAAGACAGGGTCTCTGGGAATCTCCCGTTTTGGGGCAGCTTGTCCACTTCATCAGTGACACATAATTGTTGCTTGCCCATGGTTGGGAGTATCCAATTCCAGCATATTCTTTTTTGGAGCTAGTATATTTTCCCGTTGCATCTCAGGGTCACTAGGCTAAACCTCAATATTCATCATGCTGGTTGCTAAATCAGAACATTGGTCCATCCAGTTCAGTATCATCTACTCAGACTGGCAGTAGCTCCAGGGCACCTTCCACATCACCTACTGCCTGGTCCTTTTAACAGGAGATGTCAGGGACTGAACCGGCGACCTTCTGCATGCCAAGTGAAGGCTCTTCCATTGAGCCATAGCCCCTCCCCATGTCTAACCCTAGTTTTAAAGTTCACATGACTGAAAGGGGAAATATCGAATTAGAAATATTTAAAATACAAAAAAGAAGGAGAAAGGGAAAGCAAGCATGCAAGTGTTTCACTCACCCAGTTGCAAACAACTTGTTCTAATTTTACCCAGGGATTCACAGATTCCCAAAGGCATAAATGATGAGCGCTAGGATCTAACATAGAGGGTGCCAAAGCAGAATACTTTGTCCAAGGGCACAGAAACCGGAAGGGCAAAAGAACCCTGCAGGACAGAACTGAACCATCTCCTATGTCTTTTTAAAAAAATAATAGATTTAACACTTTCATGACAACCATTCTATTAATACAAATTAAAGGCAAAAAATACAAACGGGAACACAAACAAAAGGGGAATAAACCCCAAACCTAAATCTTACAATAACTAAATGCAACCTATTACAACGAACCAAACTACACACCATATAACCGTATAATGACTTCCCGTTATCTCATTGCTGAATTCTAATCCATTCTAGTTTCGTGCATCTATTTAAAGGAAAACAATTTATCAATTACACACTGTGTCATTACCAATATTCTAATTCATTCTGCTGTTTTCTTTTAGATCTCAAATCCTGCAATTATTTCTCTTCCACCATATTTTTTCAATAGATAATCCGCAAAAGATTTCCAGTTTTCTACAAACTTCTCTGTATTACTGTCCCTTAATAAAGCTGTATCTCCTGTGACTTGACATTCAAAGAAGAAAAGAAATGGGACGGTGCAACACTCTAAGTTCTGGTTTCCAACTTCATCTCTATATTGAAGCCACAGTAGATAACCTGAAGATGCAAATACCTGTTCATGCTTGATAAGACAAAGGTTTGCGCAATTTTTTTTTTAAACACAGAAAGGAAGGAAAATGGGCAAACTGCAAACCAACTAGAATCGTTAAGATTAGAGAAGTATCCCTCCCACATGCAAGGGATTTTTTCCTCCAATTTTACCAATAGGAAAATGGTAAATTTGGAAGCATCTGCAAAAAAGGACTTCCAGGAAATATTTTTCTATTTTGGAATGGGTGAAATGGTTATTCCGACCAGGTTTTACTTGTTCATAATGAATACAGCAAGATAATTTTTACAAAAGGAAACTGAGATAAATGGAATAATAATGTCTAGATACACTTTAGATATCAAGAATTTTTTCCAAGGATAACCATTTAAATTTTGGCAATAATTGATATGCTATATGTTTATAAGATACTGTATGCTGAAAACCCTGTTCTGAACTGCATGAGGACATTTCTGGCCATACAATATGCTTTCTTTTATGTATATTACAAAATGTTTTCTAATTTCTACTTACTTTTCCTATCTCTGAGATGGCAAAAAAATAAGGTATCTGTGCTAACAAGGCATATGGCGAAGCAGTTTGCAGTTCTCTCAAGAACTGGGTATATTTGCAATTTTGCTTGCAGACAATAAACACTTTAAAATCCCCCACATATGCTAAACTACACAATTTTATATGGTAAAGAAATGTGATGATTCAATTTATATGGTTAAAGCAGTAAAATAAGTTTAAGTTTTATAGGCAAGTAAGTATTGCATATATTTCAATATTTTCCAAAAATTTCCACTTTTTTCCCTGGGGGGAAAAGGGGAGGAGAAAACAGGTTTTCCCTCAGCTTGAAAATTTCTGCCAATTTTAGGTCTCTCAATTCCCAAGGGTGAAATCTAGAAACATGGTAGTTCTATGCAGCCTGCCCTGAAAGGAACGAAGCCATCAAGAAACACATCTAGGGCGTCTGCCACTAGAAGCCGCAAGTCACCAGTAATTGGGCTTCTACCATGGTTGGGAAGTGCCACGAACAGTTAGCCGTAATCCGTTTGACGGATTCTCCAGGGAGTTGGCTGCAGATGCTCTACTAACCCAATTTCTGTAATTCTAATACAACGGCAAGAGAATGCACCCTTCTCTCCTAGCCAGCACAAGTCCCAATCTCTTCTGCTTCAACGGTTGCCATCGGCAGAACGGAGAAGGCCCAAAATACTGCAGAATGCTTCCTGCTGATGTAAGGCCAAGAAGAGTACTGGATAAAAATAAACCATGGATTGATTCCAAAAAGCTGAGGGATCTGTCACCTGTATTAGCTGTTGCAGACTAGGTGATCTCAGCACATGCATGTTCTTTTCTCTCTTCCGAATCCCACGCACACAAAAATAGAAAAGGTAGAAAAACTTGGCTAGGGCATCATTAAAATAATTCTGGGTCAAGTATTCTGCAAAGGATTAGTAAACAGACTGGATATCCCCAACAGGGTGAATGAACTCCCTGGAGCCTTCATAAGTCACTTGGGCACCCAAGCCATCTGTTTTTTTCATGGGCTAAGAAGAGGACTAAGTCCCCTGTTGCCATCGTAGACCATCCCTTTTGAAGATCAAGGCATTTCTCCCTAGGAAGGTATTTCCTTTCATGGGCAACAAAGTAAGCTGCATTGAAATGAAGGTGCTTCTCCATTTGAGTTGGGATCTTGCCTAGGTTCTCCATTTGAGTTGGGATTTTGAACTAGTATTTACTTTACCTTTACTTGACTTTATTTTCAGTTTATATCCCACCCTACCCCAGCTGAAGGCCGGGCCGTGGCGGCTCAAATAGGGTATATAATATAATGAAATTCAGCCCAACATCTAAAACCCAACTCTTCACAGAGAATTTGAAAAACTTTGGCACCAAGAAGTTTCTAGCAAGGGAGATAGCAAAGAGAAATGTAGAAGGGAACCTACCAAACTAGAAAACCAAGCCGCCCCCCGTAAGACTGGTTCTATTAAGTAAAAGAGGAAGGGGGAGGGAAGAAAGGGAGGGGGAAGAAAGGGAGGCCAGTCAAGATGGTAGAACTGTAGCTGCCTCAACCATACGTCTGGCAGAACATTTCCATCTTACGGGCCCTGTGGGACTGTACCACATTCTGCAGGACCCTGGTTTCAGATAGAAGAGAGTTTCACCAGGCTGGATATACTTTGGTTTGTGGACTTCCAAGAGGTTACTTCCAGAAGAGGGGGTGGCACTGGGAGGGGGTGGCTCTCTAGGGGTGGCACCGGGAGATGTGGACCAGTGGGTATGAGGGCCCCAGACTGCTCAGGGCTTTAAAGGTTAACACCCAAATGTTGAACTTGATCTGGAATTCAACTGGTAACCAGGAGAAACGTGTGATGTAACAGGTGTCCCCTTAAGGATCCTTGCCACTGCATTCTGGACCAACTGCAGTTTCTGGAGCAACCTCAAGGAAAGCCCAGTGTAGAGAGAATTACAGTCATCCAGTCTGGATCACTGTTGCTACGTCAGAACAGGACAAGTAGTGAGCCAGCTGCCTCACCTGGTGAAGACGGCAGAAAGCCAATATGGCTGTCCATGTGACTTGGGCCTCCATCAATAGGGAGGCATTCAAGATCACACCCAGGCTACGGACCGCAGGTGAAGGTACCAATGTCACCCTGTCCAATTCTGGCAGTTGACAACCCCCAACCCTGTCACAAGACCTCCATCTTCTACAGATTTAGTTTCAGCCTCCTCTGAGTCAACCACTTCACGACAGCCTGCAAACATTCGGCCAGATTTTCTGGGGCAGCGTCCATTCGGTCCCCCATCAACAGATAAAGCTGGGTGTCATCAGTGTACTGATGGCACCCCAGCCTCAAACTCCAGACCTGTTGAGTAAAGGGTCGCGTGTAGATGCTAAATAACATTTGGCAAAGGATAGCTCCCTGTGGCACCCTGCAATCGAGGTACCCAGAGAGCAATTCCCCTCGACCCCAAGTGCCACTCTTTGTCCCTGATCCTGGAAAAATGAGGTCAGCCACTGCAAGGTTTTCCCCAGGATCCCAGAAACAGCAAGGTGGTGGGTCAAAAGGTTGTGATCAACCATATCGAATGCTGCCATTAGCTCTATCAACAACAGAAGCCGATCCACCTCTATATAGCTGGCACCAGAGCTTGTCTGTGAGAGTGACCAGCACAGTCTACATCCCCTGGCTGGGTCTGAAGTCAGACTTAAATGGATCAATACCATTTAAATACCCAATTCAACCATTTATCTAAATACCCCGATTTAGATTTTAATATAGCTAATTCTCAATGTGGCCCCATCTGCAGATACTTAAATCTGGAGATTAGAACCATGGACAGACAAGGCATATCTTTCGATAGACCTTAGTAAAGGTTCATGTTTGCAGAAAAAAACCTGAAATCTTAAAAATATATATACGTTGTGGAAATAACCCCCCCCACCCCCCGCGAAATAATGAAATGGATGCCTGTAGCTTAAGAAATGGATACCTTCAGTGGTCACTGCTAGACAATGGTATTGCAAGGCGGACATGCAGGAGAAGGGGGGAGGGCCCTTTCTAGTGCTATTTTAGCCTGTGAAGGAGGACTCATTGAAGTCAGGGCCAACAGCAAACCACTGGATTACTTGCTACTATGTGACTTGCATGACACAAGCAGGCCTGTCGGCTGGCTACTCCTCAACAGCACTCCTCAACATCACAGAAGAGAGTGTGGTGTAGCAGAATTTCAGACTAGGATTTGAGAGACCCAGTTCTGAATTCCCACCACCACCCCGCACTGCTGGGGAAGCGCTCTGGGTGACTTCAGGCCAGTTGTACCACCTCAAGCTTCTTGAGAAGATAAAATGGAGGTGAGGAGAATGCAATCTGCTTTGGGTTCCCATTGCACAGAAAGGCGATGTGCTTGGAGCGTGGTAACGAGAGAAGAAACCAGGGAAAGGGAGAAGATATCATATGGGGAACGGGATACCGGGACATGGGGAGAAGCAACCCCTGATCCCACTTACGTCCTTGTGAGTTCCTCATCATGTAGCTGGGACCAGTCTACAGAACTTGGTTGTAATTTATCCAGGAAGAGGCTGCCAGGGGAAGGAAGGAGGGAAAACTGAAGACCCGGGGGGGGGGGGTTAAAGGTAGGGGTACTGGTGGGGTGGGAAGAGAGAAAGAGGTATGAAAAGGAGATGGGGCCTTTCAAGTGGTGAAAGAGGAAATAACAGGGGAGGGAAAATTAGATGCCCTTTGGAAGTCCTTGCGGGTCTCCACTTATCTTAACATAATTCCTGTCTAAAGAAGGGCAAGCAATTCATAAGGAATCGATCTAATGACAAAGGCTTGTAGTAGCAAAGTCATACACCTTATTCTGTTTTTATAATCTGCTTTCAGTCTCAGTGAGAAAGATAGACTATAAGTACATTAAGCAATGACCAATAAGCAGATAAATTCTGCTACTGAATACCAAGGGAACAGCTATTGCCTTCCAGTCTGCATGGGGGCATGAAGGTCAAACATAGTTAGATCCACCACAAGACAGATGTTGGACTAGAATTCAGTGATGTATAGAATCATAGAGTTGGAAGGAGTCATACAAGCCATCTAGTCCTAATATTCAGCTGGTACCTTTCCACCCGTAATTCATCCCCGTTATTGCGAGTCCTGTACTCTGTTGCCAACAGAAACAGCTTTCTAACCTCCTCTGACAACCTTGAAAATACTTAAAGAGAGCAAGCATGTGCCCCCACACTCCTCTTCTTCAGACTGAACACTGCCAAGTCTCTCAGCCTTTCCTTGTAGGGCATGGTCACCATGCCTTGATTATCCTCTTGCAGTGGCGTAGTAGTTAAGAGCAGGTGTACTCTAATCCAGAGAAACCGGGTTTGATTTCCCGTTCTGCCGCTTGAGCTGTGGAGGCTTATCTGGGGAATTCAGATTAGTTTCTGCACTCCAACACACGCCAGCTGGGTGACCTTGGACTAGTCCCAGTTCTGAGCTCTCTCAGCCCCACCTACCTCTCAGGGTGTTTGTTGTGAAGGGGGTGGGGAAGGAGTTTGTTCGCCCCTTTGAGTCTCCTTGAAGGAGAGAAAGGGGGGATATAAATCCAACTCTTCTTCTTCTTCTCTTTTGCACCTACTCCATTTTGTCCACATCCTTTTTGAAGTGAGGCCTCCAGAACTGCACACAATACTCCAGGTGCGGCCGGACCAATGCAGTGTACAGCGAGACTATGACCTCTTCGGATTTGGATGCTATGCCTCTGTTGACAATCCACCAACCCATGATGTTACCTGGCTCCATTCTGACCAACTGTTTACTTAGATGTTTACACACTGTATCCTCGCCCCCACCCAAAGCAGCTTACAATCTTGTACCCCTACTTCTCCATTTGAATTTCACCAGGGGCAGAGCAAGGGGGAACTGTGTGGGGGGATGTGTGTGCCCTTGCCACACCTCTGCCACACCTCAAAACGCCTCCCACCCCCACACTGGCGTGCACCCGGGGAGTAGCATGCCCCCCCTGCCCTGTTGGCGCTACGCCACTGAATCACACAACCATCCTGCCAAGCAGGTTAGGCTGACAAAGTGGGGCAGTCAGTCATATCTGGTCTCCCAGATCCTCACTGGCACCCTAACAACAGCATTACTACGCTGGCTCTCTCCTTTGTTTATTTGTTTATTCATGCAATTTATAGGCTGCCCTTACCCATCAATAAGCTCAAGGCGGCTCGCAACATTGTAAATTATAACAAATAAAAGCTACCATATCACAATACAATACATTCCCATACTTTGCGCCATAGGTGGGAATCATTTGGGGAGGAGTGTTACATCCAGTTGAAATCAGAACCTTCAAAATCCAAGTGCAGACTCCAAGATGCAACTTTCAAATAATCTGAAGAGCTGCAAAGACAAATCTCTCTCAGTAGTCTGTCCAGCAGAAGCTGAGAGCTCCATCTGCCCTTTACTTATACAAATTAGAGAGCATCATTCATATTACATCACCCCATATTTTGACACTCGTCAGCCCACCTTCTGCCCACCAACGCAAACGCCTACAGAGTCCTGAAATTTATCACATGACTCAAAGGAGATGATAATGACGAAATGAAGGTGACCAGAGTTTACGTTCAACTACATCACAACATTTAATACTGGACAATTCTGAGTAGGGACATCATCTGATCTAAGCATTTCAGCCAGACTCTTCTATGCACTGTGCTATGTTGATGTTTACTGTATACAGTGAAGTTTGGCTGTCTTATCAAGAGACGGAGCCGTGTGTATTGTCTACACTAAATTCAATAAGCAGAACACCTCCAAAGCCTTTGAGGCCTCTATCCCTGTTTACCACACTTCCAAGAGACAGATTTCAAGTCACAGCTATTTCACAGCAGTAATACATTTCAGATAGTTGCATTTAATACAGACAGTGTAAGACATTTTTAAGTGAACTTAAACTCTTTATAATATAATCTTTTCTACTCTTAACCATTCTAATCTCATATTCTACGTTAGCTTATCCTAACTTAACTGCTTATGGCTTATATCATATTCTAACATTATAATATACTAGCGGGACCCGGCCACGCGTTGCTGTGGCATTTGTCCTTCTCATCACAGTCCGCAACCCACCCAGATGTCCATGCAGGTCCAATGATCCCCAGCATAGCCTTTTCGGGTGGTCAAATGGAATCCCTCTTTCCCTTTTCAATTCACATTGTTATATGGTGGTGCCTTGTGTTTTTAGTATAAGGTAACCCTTTCCATTCCACAACAGAACTGTCCAGAATGCGAATCCCACTGTCCATGAGGCTGGTTGACACGCAGTCCTGGCTTAGGTAAGACAGAACTGGGGCAAGGAGGCTATCCCAGTCAGGCAGCAGAGGCAGGGTAGTGAGGCACTCAGATCAAGGCCAGCTCCCTGGGTTCTTAAAGGGCCATGTGCAAAAGAAGCAGAGCCAGTAGTGTTGGTTCGCCCTCACCCCGCGGATTTTCTTAGAAGAAAAAGGCAAACTCCAGCTCGCTTTTAATAAAAGAGAGCTGTGGCGAATATGAGTGAGGAAGTGGGTAAGTGGTGGTTGGATGTGAGGGAGCACAGAGTGAGGTGTGTGAGGATGAGCTGGATGTGTATGAGAGTATGTGTGTTGTGTGGTAGAAGTGGGTGAGGCACAGAGAGTGAAAGTTATCTGTGTGTGAGGGGGGGAACCCCACCTGACGTCTCACACGGCAAAGTGTTTCACTTCCACTCGTATTACCTAACAGTATTACCTATTTACTGTTTCCAATGCTCATCTCTTGAGCAAACATTCTAAGGGCATACCAACTCCTCAGGCCACAGACATGCTGCACGAACATTCTAAGGGTGACAGTTAAACACAGGCAGCTTCATGGCCTGGTGCGCCAGGAAAAAGACGTTTTACCTGGCTCAGGTATGGACTTTCGGCGATTTGAAGGTCCAATTACCTGCCTGCAACAGGGAGGAAAGTCATGTGAAAATTTGGGGGCGATCCATCCAGCCGTTTCGGTGTTAGGGTGTGACCAACAAAGTCACTGTTACCTTTTTATATATATAGATTCTTATCTTAACACTCTTATCACAGTACCTAAGCATATGCATATATATAAGTGTGTGTGTGTGTGTGTGTATGCATATGCTTAGGTATTGTGACAAAAGTGTGTATGTGTGTGCATACACATACACATATATATGCAGCAGTGGCGTAGTGCATTCTAATCTGGAGGAACCAGGTTTGATTCCACGCTCTGCCACTTGAGCTGTCGAGGCTTATCTGGGGAATTCAGATTAGCCTGTGCACTCCAACACACGCCAGCTGGGTGACCTTGGGCTAGTCACAGCTTTTCGGAGCTCTCTCAGCCCCACCCACCTCACAGCATGTTTGTTGTGAGGGGGGAAGGGCAAGGAGATTGTAAGCCCCTTTGAGTCTCCTACAGGAGAGAAAGGGGGATATAAATCCAAACTCTTCTTCTTCTTCTATACACACACACACACACACACACACACACACACCTCTGGTGCTGTATCAGGAGTGCAACCAAGAACATAAGAGAGAAAACAGAGAGAAAATAGGGACAGGGAAGAGGAGGCCAGTCCAGTTGGAAACCTGTTGCTGCTCTCGACCATATGTCTGGAGGAATGGCTGTCTTATAGGTCCTGAAGGCTGAAGCAAATCCCACAGGGTCAGGGTCTCCTTTAAAAGAACATTCTACCAGGCTGGAGCCAGAACTGAAAAGGCTCTGGCTCTCATTAAGGACAGCCAGACATTTTTTCATGCCAAGCACCACCACTAAGTAGTAGTAGTTGTTGTTCACAGATTCCAAAGTTCTACATGGAATGTATTGGGAGAGGTGGTCCCATGGATACAAAGGCTCCAGAGACCATTTAGGGCCTTGGACATGATCCTGTATTCCAGTGCTGCTGACGGAGCAATGGTTAAATGTAATCCCTCCACAGTCTCCCCATAAGGACCCATGCAGCAACATTTTGGACAAGTAGCAACTTTCAGGGCAGTCTCAAAGGGAAGCCCTGTGTAGAGCAAGTTGCAGCAGTCAGTTCTGGAGGTGATCATTGCATGGATCACTGTGGCAAAGTCAGCATGGAACCGATCGTGTGCCAAGAGCCTTGCCTGGCATAGACAGAAGAAGGCCGGTTTGGCTACGTTTGCAACCTGTGCCTCCACAGAGAAGGAGGCATCCAGAATCACACCAAGACTTTTAATGGTCAGCGGAGCTGCTAGTGCCACGCTGTCTAGAGTCAGGACTGGCAACCCATCCCCAAATCTCCTCAGCCCAGCTACATGACCTCCATCTTGGACTGATTTAATTGCAGCTGACGCCATTATCAGCTATTTCATTGTGGCCTCTAAACAAGTAGCCAATGCATCTGGGGTGGCATCCAGCCCATCAACAGAAACAGCTGGGTGTCATCAGCATACTGGTGACAACCCAGCCCCGAAGCTCCAGACCAGCTGGGCATGTCATGTTAAATAACATCAGAGAGAGAATCACTCCCTGTAGGACTCCACACACCAAATGGTGACGCGGTGATGACCTCTCCCCAATGTTACCCTCTGTCTCCAACCTTGAAGAAATGACACCAGACACTGTAAGGCTGTCCCACAGATCACAGTGGTGGTAAGCCATAAGACTGTCATAAACTGTGTCAAAATGCTGCTGTCAAATCAAGAAATAGCAGCAGCACTGACCCACCTCAATCCAGCTGCATCTGGAGATTGTCCATGAGGGTGACCAGAGACATCTCCAGCCCATGGCCAGGATGGAAGCCAGACTGAAATGGGTCCAGAACTGACGTGTTCTTCAGAAACTCCTGAAGCTGTTTTACAGTCGCTTTCTCAACTACCTTATCCAAAAACAGAAGATGTGACACTGGGTGGCAGTTGGACTGATCAAGTGGATTAATTGATGGTTTTTCAAGAGTGGCCTTACCACTACCCCTTTCAACCCTGCTGGAAAAATCCCCAAATCCAAGGACAGATTAATAATGTCCATCAGAGGAGCCTAAACTCTGTCACCACTGGCTTTCACCAGCCTTAATGGGCAGGGGTCTAAGGGGCAGGTGGCGGGCTTCACACCCCTCAGGATCTGTCAACACCAACCTAGGACGAGCAGTTGAATTTGTCTGAAATAGGATGTGAAGACAGCCAAGGGGGCTGTAGTTCACTAATTGCTTCAATATTGATATTGGTAAACCAGCAAGATTTTGCTCGCACAAATGCCTCACAGCCAATTGCCACATCCGTAATAACTGAAGAGCCCTCAGTAAGGGCTGTCAAGTGACCTAATTACCATAAACAATTGTGTTGGGTGAGAACTAGCACATGAGATAGAGGTCATGAAATATCCCTTTTCATAAGATTTCATCTCATAAGATTTCATAAGCATCCTATAAGATGTTCTGCCACTTCGTCATGAGTTCTCCACCAAACTTGCTCTGGTTGTCTAAACTCTCCATAGCTCCAAGGTATACCATGGGGTTAGTTTGACATGGGGAAGAAGAGTACGTTGAGGAGCAATCTCATTGACAGCTTCAGAGAGACAGCCATGCCTGTCTGCTACCAGCTCATCTAATGTCACTGGGAGGCATCAAAACCTGCAGAACATTCTGAAAACCAGCCGAATCCATAAGTCTCCACAGTCGGACATAAATAATGCAAAGTTTATACAAGTTTATAATGCAAAGTTTATACACTCATTTGAGCCTTCACAGCAAAATGTTCCAATTGTGGCACTCAGTCAATAAAGATTGGGTCAATATTCATCCCTGAACCAACGATCAATTCCAGTGTGTGGCCTGCTTGGTGTGTAGAACCCAATAAAAACTGGGAGAGTTCCAGTGCCACCATGGAAGACACCAAGTCTGTAGCGTGTATGGAAGCAGCCGTGTCATAAGCAGTAGAGAATGTTCACCATGTTCAGTTCATTCATTTCACAATAACATAACAGCAACCATGCCAGATCAGACTAACATTCTGTCAAGTCCAACATCCTGTTTCCTAGAGTGGCCCACCAAAATGCTACTGGCAGGTCTACACAAGCAAGACATGGAGGCCACTATTCTTCTCCTTTGCTCTGTTCTGAATCTAGTGCTCATTAACTTCATTGGTCACCTGGGAATTTTAATATTGTGGAAGAGAAAGAAGGAGTCATCTGCACATCCAGCCACTTTTCTGTTTGCCCCTGATGCCAGATCACACAGAAAGAAATAAAATAGCACTGGTCCCAATACAAATACTTAAGGAACCCCATAACTCATGTCTTTCCTTCGCAAGGTCTACCCACTTACTCCCCTTCTCTGCTTCCTGCCATTGAATTAGTTCTTAAATCTATGAGAGGACACATCCACTTTCCCCCATGACCATTAAATTTACTCAGGACTTTGGACAGAGGGACTTTGTCAAAAGCATTTTGGAAGTCTAGGTACATCTGTAGTCCCCAACATGGCGCTCGTCAACACGTCCCCTTTGTTGAAATAGGGTTTGTCACAGAGGTCATGGGTATAAGGCATACTGAAGGGTTTTTAATGTGTTAAGTATATATACACTCTTGTACTCTCATACAGTTTGTGTGAACGCCTTAATGTATGTTTGTTCCAATCCTTGGAGATCAGCAATCCAAAAAACCCTGGATCACAACTGCATATATGCAATCAATTAATGAATGCAGCTGTGAGAACAACTATTAGTGTATGCATACATTATATTCATTTATGGTGTACATGCTGTCAGTATGTGTTCACCATTACACTGGGCTCAAAATAACTTATGTAAAATCCCTCACTCATGGCATCAATATGCCATTTTGTTACACAGGCAGCCCAATTCAGAGGCCCCCATGACAGGGGACGATTCGCCACAGCCAGAGGGCTTCCAGGTGGGACAGGGAGGCAGCAAAGATCTGAAAAAATCCAGCTGCTTGAAAGCCATCCATAGCCCAAAATGGTAAATTCATCACGGAAGCAGATTTACACACACAAACTTATGGAAACAGATTTACACACAAACACAAACCAAAAAACACAAACCAAAAAAAATCCCAATTCTAAAAATGAGGATTTTTAAAAAAAAAATGAAATTGTAGCTTCCTGTGTGGCAATTAACTTTGCCTCAATCTATAGTCAAGAAATGCCTCAATCTATAGCCAAGTTAGAAATCATTGTTGCTGTTTTCAATTGGTTTTATCTGAATGGTTTTATATGTATTATATATTTTATGATATACTTATGATATATATAATTTATGTTGTACGCCGCTGTGAGCCCTTCTGGGATGGAGGCTTAAATTTTTTTTAAAGCAAATGGTAGGTAGGTAGGCAGGTAGGCAGGCAGGTAGGTAGGTAGGCAGGCAGGCAGGCAGGCAGGCAGGCAGGTAGGTAGGTAGGCAGGTAGGTAGGCAGGTAGGCAGGTAGGCAGGCAGGTAGGTAGGTAGGTAGGCAGGCAGGTGGGTGAGTGGGTGGGTGGGTGGGTGGGTGACAGACAGACAGACAGACAGACAGACAGACAGTCAGTCAGACAGATAGAACGCACATTTTAACCTTCTTGATTCAAACAGCCCAGAGAGACCTGGTACATTCAGATAATCACAGTGTAAGATAAACACGAGGGTAGCTGCCATATGGTTAGGTTGGCATGATACTACATGAAAAATATGGAGCGAGTTCAGATAGCGGGGGGTTACATAATGTAATTTTCACAGCGTTTCGGCTTAACGAAAGCAGAAGCAGAGATTTCACTTGAACAAAGAGGTAAATTGGTTTTGGAGGTAGACAGGGCTGTCCTAAACAGAATTATGGCGCCCTAAGTAAATAGGTCTAGAGGGGTACACGATGGCACAGTGTGGTCTTTTTGTGCACACTGGACAAGAAAATTCCCTTCTGCTCATCGGGTGTTGACTTTTGAGCTGGTTATTAATAGAGTTGGTTCACTCTGCCCTGAAGTTCAAGCTCAATCTGACAGGACCAGTCATGTTCAGGTACATTATTTGTCTGGCCTGTTCATAGTGGCATCTGTTGTACAAACAAGTTCCCTCTCTTCCTCAGCTTGTCCCTGGATGCTGCAAATGCAAAAAAAAATGCATGACATTATGGGCTGTGGGGAAAAGAGGGGGGGAGGGTACTGCTTCCCTGCTTCTTTGGATGTCCCGTAGTACCCCTAATAAGAACTAGAATGTATTATTGTAATGTGTTGTACGTGGGGCTGCCTTCGAAGACGATCCAGAAGTTCAAGCTAGTGCAGAATACAGGAGCTGATCAGCTGACTGGTGCTTCATACTGGGGTCACATCACCCCCATTCAGAGGAGTCTGCACTGGTGTCTGATGCACTACCAGGCCCAATTCAAAGTGCTGGTATTAACCTATAAAGCCCTAAACAGCTTTGGTTCTGGGTATCTGACAAAGCGCATCTGCCCATATATTCCTGCCCAAACACTGAGGTGGGAGAGGGAGGCTCGTCTGGTTGCCCCACCCCCCTTTAGAAGTGAGGGGGTAAGGGCAGCCTGGAGGATCCTCTCAGCAGTGGCCCCTGTACTGTGGGATACCTACCACTAGAGGTCCACCAGGCGCCTACTCTTCTGGAGTTTAGGCTCCTGCCTCTTCAACTGGATGTTCGGTTTATTCCCCCTACTGGGATGTGGGTGACCTCAAGATGTCCTGCATACTCCACCCACCTTTGGGGGAGGCTGGGTTG
This sequence comes from Sphaerodactylus townsendi, assembly GCF_021028975.2. Taxonomy (NCBI): domain Eukaryota; kingdom Metazoa; phylum Chordata; class Lepidosauria; order Squamata; family Sphaerodactylidae; genus Sphaerodactylus; species Sphaerodactylus townsendi. The sequence continues at coordinate 112,293,721 of NC_059430.1, forward strand.
GGAGTTTTGGAACTTGAAATGTTACATGGTTTCAGGATTGTTTTTACACTGATACTGAATGGGATTAAATTATGCTTTTATTGTAACCCACCCTGAGACTACTGTAAGGCAGGGACGTAGGTAAGGGGCGGGTTCTTGGGTTTAAACCCACCCACCCCCATTGCATGTCCAGCAGGGGCGGGTACAAGCTAGCCAGAGCCCGGGCAAGAAAGGAGGAGGTGGCGGCAGCGGCGGGGGGGGGAGTGATCCGGAGGGGAGGGGGCGCCCTGGCTCTTCCCTGCCCCCACCTGCAAGCAAGGAAACGCCAGATAGAGCAGTCGCCTGCTTTTTGGGTTTCCTTGCTTGCAAGTCCAGCAGGGGCACGCAAGGAAACCCCAGAGCAGGCGAGGGTTGGGGCTGATGTGGGGGGGGGGAAGCGATCTGGCGGGGGAGGGGGCACCCTCTTCCCTGCCTACGCCTCTGCTCCAGAGCCAGCCAGAGCACAGGAAAGAAAGTCTCGCCTCTCATGAAGCTTTCCCAAGCTCCTGCTGGCTTGCTGGGTGGAGAAAGGGTTTGGGGAGGCAGGGCCACATCCCCAGGGGGCGGTGGGGGTGTGGGCCCGCCCCCTGAGCCCCGCCCCCAAACCCACTCCATTAAAAATGTATACCTACGTCCCTGCTGTAAGGGGTGCCGAATAAATCAAAATAACAACAATGATAACACTAACTAGCATGGTGAGTGGTTAGACTAAAGTCAGACTAGGATCTCGGACAGTCAGGTTTGAAATCTCTCTCTGCTAAGGAAGTTTGCTCAGTGACCTCTGGCCAGCTGAAAACTCTCACCCAACTTGAGTGGGACCAAAGAAGCTTGGAGAAGAGGCACGAGGCCTCAAGAAAAAGCAGCAGGAAAATTTCACTTCCAAGCCAGTGCAGTATCATGCAGGGGCCCCAAACGTGGTGCCCAGGGGGCCAGGTATGGCTTCTGCTCAGCAAGACTCCTGATGGGCTGTGCAGATCTTTTGTAAATGTTGCTTTGGCAGCAACTGCCAGTGTAACCCCCATGCTCAGAATGGGTTGACACAGAAAGGGGTGGAGACTCGAAGCAGAAGAAGGCTGCAGAGCTCATAGTTTGGAGGAGACAAGGCTACCATACTCGGACCTTGATTTGTATAAGCCCTTAACACCTTGTTAAGGTAACTGCAATGTTGTTGGGAACTAGTGGGAAGGGAGTTTATTTTTTGCTATATTGTAAATGTTAGAATTTATTGTTTCAGGGTTTTTTATGTTTGTAATGGGTGAGAGTTCTCCTGGAAACCTTCATCATGTTGAATCCTGTTCATCAAGCCCTTGGAGTCTTCAGGAGCCAACCCACTTGCAAAGAAGAATTGGACTTGGAAGCATCAGTAGACTGTAAATATAAGGACTTGAAAATGCAACCCGAACAGGACCTTGAAGTGTGATGTTAAATGTTGATGTTATATGTTAAGAAAGTAAACCATTTTGTTTTTTTTAAATTTGTTGTTGCAAACTCATTCCAAGTTCTGCCCCACAGAACCCACAGATAGAGGTTACACCAGCACAGCACAAGCTGTGGCAATCATTTTGTGGCTGGCTAAGCCTGCTACAGCAGCTACTTTGTGACCGTCATTTTGTTGGGGTGCCTCCCATCCCATGTCAGAATTCCAAATGTGCCCGCAGGCTCAAAAAGTTTGGTAACCCCTGGTGTAGTGAGTGGTCAGATACTAGGGTCTGGGAGACCCAGATTCAAATCCTCCCCTCTGCCACGGAAGCTTGCCAGATGACGGTGAGCCAATCAACCCCTCGTAGCCTAGTCTACCTCACAGGATCGCCATTATGAGGATCAAAATGGAGGCGGGATTAATGTTGTTGCAAGCCACTTTGGGCCCCGCTGGGAAGAACACCAGGGTACAAATGTCTACATAAATAACGCTGCATTTCTCTTCCAAATCTGTTCTATCGACTCACCAGCAGGAGACTTTGAGAACAGGCCCGACCTAAGCTTTCGGTATCGGCTTCTTCACTCTACCGCCTACAGCATTATTATTTAATGTGTTTTTATTTACGGAACACGTTTCAGCTCTCTAACCAGACGGGATGCCAGAACGAAACAGAAGCCTTGGCCACAGAAGATTTTCCTCCCCATGCAAGTGATAGAGTGTAAAGTACAAAGAGATCCAAATCTTTGCCCCCCCCGAACCCACCCACTCTCTCCCCTCCCTCTCCAGGAACAGTGAGTGATTATCATTAATTTGACTATTCACTACACACCTCTGAAATGTCACATTGAATAGCAAAGCAGTACATATTTTCAGATGGAAACATCAGGAAAATAAAATTCCATAAAAAGGCTCCGAAGACTCACTCTGGCGTACTTCCAGATGGTAGCCATTTTGATCTGCAACAGGACCACTAGATTTCGAGTGCAGGATTCGAGAGCAACAGGATTTGGGGGAGGGCAGGTTTGGGCAGCCCAATCCAGAAGGGAGGGAGTTGCAAGTTTTGGGTAGCTCAATCCAGATGTGTTTGGTCAGCCCAATCCAGTTTTGGTCAGCCCAATCCAGATGTGCTCTGTGGCAGCTGGGATGGCACAGTGAAGGCACAGCTGCACCACCACCAAGGAGATTTCAGGAGGTGCAGGAAGGAGGGAAATTCAGAAAACCCTCCAGCTGCCCAAAGAGCCCCAAAGAGGTCCAGTTCGATTTCGAATACCTTTAACGGCATATAAATAGTTTAACATTAACATCGCAAGATAATAACAGCCTGTGCAACTTCTGACGAGTTAAAATAACACCATTAAAAAATTTAGCCACCGCTTCCAACAGCTCGTAGTTGTGGCTGTTTAAAAGATATATAACCTTCTGTTTATCTGTAATGCCTTCACTTCCATGCAGGAAGGGGATTATGTGCTTCTTCCTACCTATCTCATAAAAAGGACAATCCAACAGCATATAAGATATTGTTTTCCAGTGGCGTAACTAGGCAAACTGGAGCCCTGGGCAAAACCTGAGTTTGATGCCCCCCCAGGTGCGTGCCCAATGCAATGCGCACCCCCCCCTTATAGCTATGCCCAGTAGCGTATCTAGGCAAACTGGAGTTTGGCGCCCCCCATGGGCAGCCACCCTCCAATGATTTTTTTACACCAGGTTGTTTCAAAGTCACCATCACATTATAGAACATGCCCCGACTCACAAATCTGAACACAGCAATGGGCTATGTCACACAGCAGAAATAATTTTTTAAAACATTTTCAAAATGCTTTCAAAATGATTTATTACTGCTATGAAAACATTTTATGGTGTTGTATCCAGTACCCCAAATTGGGGGAAACAGCATCACTTTCAATGTTTCAAAGGAGAATCTGGGCTCCCTAGTTTAAACAAGTGATGCTGGAATCCACCCCCAAACAGCAACATTTTCAATGGTGTTTAAACTAGGGAGCCCAGATTCTCATTTTAAATCCACCTTAAAGGGAGAATCTGGGGTTCCCAGTTTAAACAACATTGGAAGTGATGCTATTTTGGGGTTGATTCTCCCCCACCCTGAAACAGCATCACTTGCAATGTTTAAACTGGGGACCTCAGATTCTCCCTTTAAATCCATGTCAAAGGCGGGAAAATCTGGGGAAATTTGGGGGGTGCCTGCTGTGAGGGGTGCAATTGTTAAGCTAGCAGCACCAAACTTTCAGGGTATCTTTAGGAGACTTCCCTAATGATACCACCCAGGTTTGGTGAAGTTTGGTTCAGGGGGTCCAAAGTTATGTACCCTCAAAGGTGTAGCCCCCATCTTCTGTTAGCTCCCATTGGAAACAATGAATGTAGGGCTATGTGGCTGTGCGTTCTTCTGGGTTTGGGTGCCACGGAACTGTATGGCACCCATCCGCCAGTGTCTTTGCTCTCTTCACCAGCGTAGGTGCCACTTACAGCAGCTGGGTAGGTAAACATGCTGCCATGGGCCCGCACAGCTTTCAGGATTCGACCCTGCCCCACATCTGGATTGGGTTGTAAGAGTGCAAAACACTTTCATCAGATATCACTGTGATACAGTGAGCAGAGTACTTTGATTTGATGTGTTTACATTGTTTATAGTCCACCATTTCTCACTGAGACCCAAGGCAGATTAAGCACCGTAGGGCTACACGACATCCAATAAACAATGCAATAGGACTTGGATTGCAGAAGTCTGGAAACAGACATCTGAAACGCTGCTGTCATAGTGCTGAAATTAAGCATAAGAATTTACATTTTACAAGCATAACTACCACACTAGAATCTAGAGGAACTGGAATCAAAGCACCACAGAAGCTTGCTGGGTAACGTTCAGCCAGATATGCCAATGAGCTGCTCTCTCAGGCTATCCTACCTCACAGGGTTTTGGTGAGGATAAAATTGGATGAAGGGAAATCAATGTCTGCTGCCTTGAGGTTCTAGGAGACAGGGTGGGATTTCAAGATATGGGCTAAACAGAACAGAAATCCAGAGAAAGATCCCAGTATTTAAAGAACAACAAAACAGAATCAGCAGGGGGGAGGGATTCATTCGTCCTTATTAGTCTTTGGATTGGCAAGCCTATCAAAAGATTCCAAAATAATTTATTTGTACTTAGAGCTCTATGAACACTAAATCCCCATTTTAAAAAAAAAAGATTTGCAAAGAGTTCATTCATTTTGCCTGGCAGAAGCTCCCTCATACTCTCTGGCCAACATGCCAGGGCTACATATGATATTCATTACTTTTAATTGTTTCTTGCTCTGGTTATGAGCAGGCCTTTGAAATCCTACACTGGGAGAATGAATCACGGTTGCCAAAATCGCCGGCTCTTCTCTCCTCCCCCACCCCTCAGCCGCCCGCTTCATTCGGTTTGTGGAGATTAATCTTTATTGAATGGAACTGGAACAGGTTTCCTGTTGAGATCTCATTATGGTTTCTGGACAGACACCCCTGGCAGAACCATTAAGGAGACGACGGGGCGGGAAAGTTCCTTCAATTACCTGCACACTGTCAAGAGCTTATTGACAAAGTCGAAACGGCGTCACTTTCTTTCCAAGCATTGCTTTAAAGGAGGGGTAAAATGGGAATGCTATTGCTGAGGTGGTCAGATAAAGGGAAAGGGGCTGTACTTGAAAATCTCCTGCTGGAACAGACCAGAAATGTATCTAGAACAGTTGTTCTCAACCGGTGGTATGCAGAACACTGAAGGAACACAGAGTAGGCTAGGAGGAATGCAGAGTTTTCATAACAGCCACTAAGAATTCTCTGAGACATAGTTGTGTGAAGCTGTCCTGGCAAAATAAAGCAAAAGTCCAGAGGCTAACATTTATTTCTATAGTTTTTGGGTGGGTATTCATGTTCGTTCACAGGAGAAGAGCAAGATTCAAGCGTCATAGTGCCTCAAAGACCAACACAATTCCCAGGGTATAAGCTTTCGAAAGTCAATACTCCCTTCTAGCATGGTGTAGCGGTTAAGAGAAGGTGGATTCTAATCTGGAGAACTGGGTTTGATTCCCCCCTCCTCCACCTGAGTGGCGGAGGCTTATCTGGAGAACCAGATGTGTTTCCGCACTCCTACATTCCTGCTGGGTGACCTTGGGCTAGTCACAGTTCTTCAGAACTCTCTCAGCCCTACATATCTCACAAGATGCCTGTTGTGGGGAGAGGAAGGGAAAGGAGCTTGTAAGCCACCTTGAGTCTCCTTAAAGGAGAGAAATGTGGGGTATACATCCAAACTCTTCTTCTTCCCAATGAAGGTATCTGATGGTACCTGACTATCAAAAGCTTATACCCTGGAAATCTTGATCTTTTAAGGTGTCACTAGACTCAAATCTTGATAATTTATTTCCCTATGAGCTTTCATGAGTTGCCAGCATGGTAAAGTGGTTAGAGTGTCAGACTGAGAGCTGGGAGACACAGGTTCAAGTCCACACTCAGTCCTGAAATCTTGCTGAATGACCTTGGGCCAATCCTAACCTAACTCCCAAGGTGTCATGAGGACAACAGGTGGCTTAAAGCGCTGTTCTCTGCTATGTTTTTCCAACCACCCCGTTGCTTCCTGAGGCAGGATAAAGGCTTGTGTCCACACAGTGAGGATTCACCATTCCCTTGAAACTGTAGTAATGAATGCAGAGGGGTTTGTATTGGCAACAAATCAGGTCACATGGGAATTCCGTGAGCACTTCTTTCCATTAGCTGCCATTTCCCCTGCCGTGCCGTTGGATAACTTTTTGAGGTTTCCCTCTCCCCACCCCAATCACTAGTTCCACTATAAAACCATAATTACCTATTGGCGTGGTCTACTAGTTCTGCTGAATCCTCAAAGCAGAGGTTTCAGAGCGGACCAGGAGACCATGCCAAAACAGTCACATTATTATTTCATTATCGCAAAATATCAATTGCAAACGTTTTTAAAAGTCTGCTAGAAAGCCTTCCAGCAGCACCTCGGGGGGGGGGGGGGGATGGCAGCTGCCAGGGACTTACGGAAGGGAAATGGTATGATTGTGGGTTGGATTTTCAAAACTAGAAAGTTTACCATCCGGGGGCTTGCTAAAATGCTTGGACCACATTTGTGGAGTTTGCGTCGATTTTGGAGACCTTTGAGAGAACTGAATGGTGTTTTTTTTTACTTACCAATCAACAGCTTCCTGGATTCCCGATTCTCATCACAGCCGTGGTTGTATGGTGGAGTTTAACCTTTCCCCCCTACCCGCCCACCCCCCACAAACACATACCGAGTGCTTTGATCAGGCCAAGAAAGGGCAAAAGTAAAAGAATGTGACTTTTCTCCACTTCCTGGGCTTCCACTACATAGGAGGCAGTCTCAGTTTTAATTGGAAATCTTGAATGGGAGATGTTGTATGCCCTCTCCTCTCACAGCACCAGGGCTTACAGTTGCCAACATCCAGGTGGGACCTGGGGATCCCCTGGAATTACAGCTCATCTCCGGACTACAGAGATCAGCTCCCTTGGAGAAAATGGATGTTTTAGAGCAGGGGTGTCCAACTCTGGCGCTTCAGATGTTCATGGACTACAATTCCCATCAGACCTTGGGAATTGTAGTCCATGCGCATCTGAAGCACCAGAGTTGGATCTCTCTAAGAACATACGAAAGAGCCTGCTGGATCAAACCAGAGTCCATCTAGTCCAGCACTGCGCTACTCGCAGTGGCCCACCAGGTGCCTTTGGGAGCTCTGCTTTAGAGGGTGGGCTCAATGGAATGGTGCTGCACTGGGGTCCCATTTCTCCCCAGACTCCGTCACCAAATCCCCAGGAGCTTCCCAACCTGGAGTTGGCAACCCTACCCATCCCACCCCGGTTGCCAGGGAGAGCCTGGCAAACCTACCTTGGCTCCAATCCAAAGCAGGGCCCTGGACAGCTACCTTTACAAACATTTTGGGAAATCTTTTCAGGACTTTCCGAGCATCTGGCCTCCCTTGTTCCCTACATCCCATAACAGTAGAGAGGCTGCTTTCTGTAGAAAGTCATGCAAGGTTTCCTCCCTCCCAGCCCCCCCTTTCCTGCTTAAACCTTCTTCTTTTTTTAACATCAATGTAGGATAAAATGTTTAAATCCAGATTAAAATGCTAAAGTCCTCAGTGGAGGAGGGGGATGGAAATCCTGTGTACATTTAAAAGAATCCAAGGACTGGGGGGGAAAAACCCTAAATTACTCTTAATCCACATTGCAAACAGATGCTGAGATGGGAGGTTGTTTATACAAATGGACTCTGTTCAGAAGGGGCCTGTGCATTCCAAAAGGCTTGGCCGGATCTCTTCAGGAATCTTCCTTGAATCTGTAAAATGGAAATAGAGTCTTTGCTTCTAGCAGACAGCCTCATGGTTCAGAACTGAACTGACAAGAAGCAACCTCTACCCATCTCTCTCATTTTTATCCCTCCTCCGCACTCCAAGAAGTTTGAGGCAACGAAGTCCCTCCCCTCTTCCATGTTATTCCTTACAACAAATTGTGAGATTAGGCTAGGCTGAGAGAGAGTAGCACAACACCCAGCAAACTTTGCGGCTGAACAGGGATTCGAACCCAGGCCTTGCCCCAAACCTAGTCAGACCCTCTAGCCCAGTGATGGCGAACCTTTTCGAGACCGAGTGCCCAAATTGCAACCCAAACCCCACTTATTTATCGCAAAGTGCCAACACGGCAATTTACCTGAATACTGAGGTTTCAGTTTAGAAAAAACAGCTGGCTCCAAGGCGCATGTTACTTGGGAGTAAGCTTGGTGAAGCAATCGTGCAACGCTTCGAATGGGTGAATCACTACCCTAGGAGGGTTTACTCAGAAGCAAGCCCCATTGCCAGCAACCAAGCTTACTCCCAGGTCAAGGATCATGCCCAGGCCAGCCAAGGTGTATGTGTGGGGTGATTTTCTGCCGCTCCCCCCCCCCCCATGATGAACTCTGTGCACGCGTGCCCACAGAAAGGGCTCTGAGTGCCACCTCTGGCACCCGTGCCATAGGTTTGCCACCACTGCTCTAGCCACTACACTATACAAGAAAGGCACTGTCAATCCCTTCTCAGGCACAAGCTCGCTGGGTGACCTTGGGCCAGTCACATACTCTCAGCCTAACCTACATCACAGGACTGTTGTGAAGATAAAATGAAGAATAGGAGAATAAGGTAAGCTGCTTTGGATCCCGACAGGAAGGGGGGAGGGGGACATAAATAAAGCATGTGAATAAACAAATATAGATAAATGAAACTCAAAACTGTTTCAGCAAAGCAACGGAAACAGAGTCAAGAGGAACATTAAGGCTCTGATAGGAAACTGAATAGGCTTCCAACCCCAGTATCGTACATTCTCCGAAACAGTAATTAGTAACCACAGGAACAAATTGTTGCTATTAAAGTGCGGTCGGCTCACTCAGTGCTGGCTGCCTCTGACACAGAGAAGTAACTAATTTGCTGCTAGCTCAGTCAAAAAGCTAGACCAGGGGTTCCCAACCATTTTGAGCCTGCAGGCACATTTGTAATTCCGACACAGCACAGAGCAGCAGCAACAAAATGGCTGCTGTAGGAGGCGGAGCCAGCCACGCAAGGATTGCCACAGATTAACTTCAGTAATGCAGGGCAAATCTTTGAACTATGCTGGCAGCTGCTGCTATAGCAATGTGTTTTTAAAAATCCGCACAGTAAATCAAAGTTCCATTACTTAATCAAGAGCCTACCTGGTCCCACCCATTTCCTAAAAATACTTGGCAGCTACCAGAAAAGGTGTCAGAAGGGATCAGGATGCCCATAAACACCACGCTGAGCTAGACTATGCCACTACCAACCCACCTAGGACCCAATTCAATCTCGGCCTGTTTTGACACAAGACACGTACATTACTTTTCAATGAGTGAACTGAATATCAATCAACAACACGTTTTTACATTAAGAACCGAGACATTCCTTTTTATTTCACAGATTTATTCTGGGGCCTCATGTGCCAATTTTTGGACAAAGGATGATCGAGGCAGGGTACAAATAAAACACGGTCTTATAAAAATCACCACAGAAATTACAGCCGCCAAAAAATAAAAACCCAGGAAAAAGCAGACACTGATGAACCAGCAGTGCCTAAAACTACTAAGTACTACTAAAATCCATGGATAATCCCACAAGTTTTAGAAAAAGGCTGCCCAGAATAAATAAATTGTCAGTCATTTTTGCAAAGTCTGCAACAAGGGAGGCTAAGCACATTTTTAACGGCCATGTAGGCCTTCTTCGCATGGGTCCCTACTCAACAATGTTGAGATAGTGAGAATTCCTGCAACAGAACCACATTAGCTGATCTCAAAGCACAGGGAGGAACATATGAGCAGTTACAACTCTTCAGATATTTTAAACCACAGGTGTCAAACTCGCGCCCCTCCAGATGTTATGGACTACAGTTCCCATCATCCCCTGCCAGCATGATGGAGGGGTCCTGATTCACCAACCTTCTTAAGCTTGAAGGCAATTTACAACATGACGATTTGAAGCTTAGTCCAAGACATATTAGGACTATTTACAAGCTTTAAAATATTGGGCTTGTATTGGGTAATCCCATTAAGGACAAGCATTGATAAGTCACCAACAAAGCAATCTAGTCACCGCAAAACAGGAGAATACTGCAAACCCCATCTTTAATGTTTTTGAAGAACCTAGAACTTACCCGTTTTGATTTGAACAAGGAATTGGGACTTTTATTTGTCATTTACTTAATACTATCTATATCTGTTCTGGAGAGTGTGACACATACATTGATAAGTCACCAACAAAGCAATCTAGCCACCGCAAAACAGGAGAATACTGCAAACCCCATCTTTAATGTTTTTGAAGAACCTAGAACTTACCCGTTTTGATTTTAACAAGGAATTAGAACTTTTATTTGTCATTTACTTAATACTATCTATATCTGTTCTGGAGAGTGTGACACATGTTTATTTGTATGCTCCGTTGTATTAGATGCGTATTGTTCTAATCATAAGTGATTTGTTCATTGTTGCTTATATGTTGCACATTTTCACTTTATTTACATTTAATTAAAATATCAGCTTTAGTGATGGTGCTATGGGGCAGGGCCAATCCTCAAATGGCTGCCCATGAAAGGAAGAATTCAGAAGGCGGGGACAAACCATAGCGCTCTGGCTGAATTCTAGAGCATCACCCCAGTGTGATGGCGCCACTTCTGGTTTTGTGCAGGAAGTGACATTCCTCATTTCCTCCTGCCTGCCTCTGTGTGGCACCCTTGGACTCCCTTGGTGGTCCCCCATCCAAGTGCCAATCAGGGCCGACCTTCCTTAGCTTCTGAAACTTGCCAAAATTGGGCTAGCTGGGCTGTCTAGGTCAGAGCAGAACCGCATCTTACAAATGTATAAAAGCTGCCTTATGCCAAGGCGGGAATCAAAATGCAAATCCTAAAAGAATTTAATCTCAAAGAACTGCCAAACTCTGCATCAAGGAAACCAATACTGCAAATGTGGAAAACGCACAATATATCATCCAAGAATCTAGCCAGCAAAACCTAGCTAGAAGCGGTGTAACACAAAGGCATCAATATATAACAGCAGAACAAATAAGCCAGTCAATATTTCTGGAAGTAGGTCTACTACTTAAAACCTCTGTTCTCCCATGCTGGGCTAAGCTTAGCACAGCATGAAAGAACAGAGGTTTTAAGTAGTGGTTAACATAGTTTCAGTATAATTGAGGGCAAGCAACTCGTCACAAAAGGCTGAAGAAGTGAACCGGCTTCCATGAAACAGGAGAAATATTGACCAGTTTATTTGTTCTGCTGTTATGTATTTTGTTTGGACTTCTATTGGTGCTGTTGTGCTATGCCGCTTCTGTACCTTGTCTCACAGAAAGATAGAGCCCCAGTGCTAAATTAATCTGCAGCCATTTCCTGGACCTTCTTTGTATTGAAAGAGGGTGGAAGCCACCTTAGGAGACCAGGAAAAAATGATGAAATTGGAAGGATTGAGTTCTGAAAAACTGATGGGTGGAGAAGAATCCCTTGGAGACCCCAAGTAGAATGCAGTTAAAACAGCTGTGATAGCCCAAGGGATTCCAGAAAGACACATGGTTTTATCCCTGGCGGCCATTTTAATATTGGGACTTTTTTTTCTACAGCGGAAGCACACTGTTTTCACTTCATACGAACAACGCCAAGCTGCATTTTTATTTTTTGGTGGGATAGGATATGACTGGGTTTCAGGGGTTAGATTCTCGAATGGTATGTTGTGCTCTTGTGGTATTGGTGCTCTTGATGCAGAGTTTGGTTGTTTGGGATTAAATTCACTCAGCGTTTATATTCTGATTCATGTCCTAAGTTTGCTTGGTGGTCTTGTATACTTATACCAGGGCAGACCATTAATTCAAGAAGCCATCCATTAGTGGCTACACTATCCATTAATGATTCCCCCGGGCTTCAAGCTGAGAAAAGTCTTTTCTACAAGATCCTGTGACCAGAGTGCAGAAGCTAGGACCTTCTACGGGCAAAGCACATTCACTGCTATCACTGAATCCTCCTGGTGTCTCATGAGACAGCCCTTGATTGCAGTGTCCAGGGTGCTTCACCGGAGCATCCCTGGGAAGTCTTCCAGGCTTCAGACAGAGATCACTCAACAATTACCCTCCGAGGTTGTCTGGGTACAGAAAGTACCAAAACTCTAAATGCATGAAGCTGCCTTGTACTGGATCATGTCCTTCACTCAAGATTAATACCGTCTACTCAGGCAGGGAGTGGCCATCCAAAGTGTCAGCTAGAGGTCTTTCACAACACGCCCACCTGATCCCATTCAAGTGGAGATGCCAGGAACTGAACCCACGACCTTCTACATTATTATTATTATTATTATTATTTTTTAAGCTTTTATACCGCCCCATCCCCGGAGGGCTCTGGGCGGTGTACAGCAGAGGGAAAACAATGTAAATAATTAAATTAAAACATTTAAAAGCAGCGACAACCATAAAACATTCCTAATAATATGTTAAACTACTGTAAAATAGATGGCGTTCACTAATCTACTATAGTAATTTCGTCACCTCCCCCAAAAGGGAGGTGTTCTCTGAGCCACAACCCTTCCTCTTTACAAGAACACATGGAGGAGCAATATAACATAGGCTCCTATTCTACTTAGCTGTGTATTGTCTATGAGGACTAGCAGCCTGCCTGCTCTAGCATCTCAGACAGGAGTCTTTCATATCACCATTGTCGGATCCTTTCAACAGGAGATGCCAGGGACTCTCTGAATGCCGAGCAGCCGCTCTGCCTCTGAGTCACAGTCCCTGCTCTTGAAGGATCAATTTCTGACAATGCTGTCCAACAAAAAGGCTGGCAGGCTCTCCTTGCGCCGTCAGGACAAACACGGAAGCTGGCTTTGATATACATCCATCTCACTGTCTGTTCTCTACCCGCATAGTAGCCGCCTTTGTTAGCTACTGCATTAAGCCTGCTGCCGGGTGGGCAATGCAACTAATTTTTTTAAAAAAATTCAGAACAGACTTTCTGCTTAATGAGAGAACATGTGTTCTCCGCATCTGGCGCAAGATCACCCAGAAGCATTGTGGGGAGAAGTCCAGGCGCTGCTTTGTGCTGGAGAGAGAGAGAGACGTCCTCCTCTCTGCAAACCGTTTCAGACACCCGCCCAGCCTGCGCTCGGCCCCTGGAAGAAAATCTGCTCACACGCAGGCAGTCAGAATTGCATATGGCAGGACTTCATACTAGCCCTCGTTTGGCCTGCCTCCAAGACGAGCTGTAACGACTGCAATTGAGAAGTGACGGGAAACCTCTTGTCTGGTTCCTTTATTCCGCAACTGTCGAGGCATCATGCCAAAGAGTCTGTCTCCTCCACTCGCTGGTGTCTCATCTTTCTGCATGGGAGGGCGCCCTTGTTTTATTGATAAAACAAGGGGAAACTGACCCAGGTTCCTTTTCCTTGGGGGTGGTGTAGGGCAGGGCCCCCCAAGTGATTTTACAACATGGGTGCAGCCAGGTAGGGCTTTTAGTTAGCAGGGCTTCTGACTGGCTATGTCAATCAAAACACATCCTGCTAAATTTTGAACAGTTACTTCAGCGTTATGTATAACCTGACTTTTTGTGGTTGGCTACACCACCTGCAGCAGCCATTTTGTGGTTGTGCCCATCACCCTGTATCAGAATTCCCAAGGTGCCAACAGACTCAAAAAGGTTGGGGACCCTTGGTGAATTCGACAGATTGCCAGAGTCAAATTTGACAAGCTCAGGGTCACCCCGCTGTAGAAGCTGACGGGGCGACCTTGGGCCTGTCACACACATTCAGCCTATCCTACCTCGCAGGGGGTCACTGTGAAGATAAAATGGAGGCGATAGTGATGCTATGAGCAGCTTTGGATACCCCAGCAGGGTATAAATGTGTTGGAGTCAAAATATATCTGCAACCACCTCTTCTGCTTGGCTAGTGCAGACAGGAATGAGCCTAAGTCGCTGTCTATAGCTGACTTCTGCAGTACAGGCATCCATATTGTTTTTAACTCAGGGCAGGGAAGTCAACCAACAATTCCACTGCCTCTGCACCTGGATGTTGTCATTTCCAACACACACGCATGCCCACCCCAAGCAAAAGAGCTTTCAGTTTGCCACAAGCTGGGAGAGCGCTACAAACGCCCTCTGTTCATTCAGCTACCCTCCCCTAGTTGGCAGACTACAAAAACGTGGTTCTTCTCCAATTGTTCAGCAGGGTGCAAACATATGCTTAACCACCAATCGTTTACGCGGGGCGCAAACAAAATGCAGCACACACAAGGCAGTCGGGGAAACAAATGCATTCAGAAGAGAATTTAACAAAACGCGCAGAAATTGCGTGAAGACCACATAGGGTCTTCTTCCGATCAAAAGATGGGCTGGATTAGAATGAATCCGCATCAGTCTAATTCAGACTGAGCAGAGATATTAATAGCAGAGGGTTCTGGTGGAACCAAGAGCAGCTTTTGTGGAGCTGTGCGTGCTGTGGTTCCACACAGTGCTCCCGGCTTGAGACAAGTCGCTTTTCTGAAATGAACATGCACTGCTGACTGTTTCTAGAGGAGTAAGGGCTCACCCAGACGGCATGTAGCCCATCTGGAGATGCTCCGCGTGGCCTTGTTTACCAGGGAGGAAATGAAACAGAAATCCCATTCTAGAGATACACGCTTGTATGACAAGAAAGGGTACATCTATCAATGTGGGCTTTAAGACAGACTCGGCTGAGAAATAAATCATAGCAGAGAATTCATCACAGGCACACAATATTTCATCTCTGGGCCTTGCCCGTGGCAACTGCATCTCTCATGGAACAGGCCATATAGATGCTTGATCATTCCCAGCAGCCCAAAGGGCATATCTTGCAGAAAGGTTATAGGTCATCCATCAATAGTTGGAAGTACCCAATTAATCCTTATGCCAGTCCAGAACAGAGCGGCTAGGCTTGGGCCCAGAAGAAAGGAGAATCCATCAAGGGATTTCTAAACAGAGTGGCCGCTGTTCGTGGCATAGTGGTTAAAAGCAGTGCACTCCAATCTGGAGAACCAGGTTTGTTTTCCGTGTTCTTCCACAAGAAGTCTATTGTGTGATCTTCTCTCAGAACTGTCTCAGCCCCACCTACTTCACAAAGTACCTGTTATGGGGAGGGAAAAGGGAAGGCAATCGTAAGCAGCTTTGAGACTCCTTACAGGAGGGCATTAAGCCATTTTGAGACTCCTTACAGAGGAGGAAACCATGGTACAAAAAGTGACTCTTCTTCTTCATTTCCATCCCATCATTTCCCACATTATGGACCCAAAAGGGGACAAGCAGCAAAGGTCTCAAACCTTGATCACAAGTCACATTCCAAGATGCTATGCCCTGAGACAAAACATCCCACAAGCAATGTGACACATTCTAGCATAGGGGTGGCCAACCTATGGTGCTCCAGATGTTCATGGACTACAATTCCCATCAGCCCCTGCCAGCATGGTCAATTGGCCATGTTGGCAGGGGCTGATGGAAATTGTAGTCTATGAACATCTAGAGCACCAGTACTACCAAGCGACATTCAAAATTCTGCAAATGCAAGATGACAAGATGGGAACATTGAAAAAGCACCCTGCTGTACCAAACCAGAGGTTCCTCTAGTCCTGTTTCTCATGACGGTTAACCAAATGCCCACTGAAAAGCTTACATGTAGGAGCACAGAGGCCAAAAACTCCCCTTGATAGCTATTGATAGACCATGAATTTGACCAGGGCCCTTTCTAAAGACATCCAAAGCAGTGACGGACAGGTGTAATGGGTATGAAGCAGAAATGTAAAAATGTTCTAAACATTACTGTGATCCAGAATTTCCTGCCCCAGGGATGGAGAGCCAACCACATTTCTCACTGCTAGATCCCTGCCCTCCTCCCTCCCTCCTTTTCTCCTTTTCTGGGATTGTTTTCTATCTGTGTGGACACAAGGAGCATTCGAAGCCCACGCCGTTGCACAAAACAGCATTCTGGATTTCATGGGCCAATGGGATCTGATCCCTGCATAGCTCTTCTTACGTTCTTTTGAGGGGAACCTTCAGAGCGGGGGAACTTAGGTGGAATGCTGTCCTCAATACCACCTTGCACCTCAGAGATGCATAGAAAATAGCAAAAAACAAACGCTGCACTGCTTTACAGTATCTTCAAAGCCAGCTCATGCCGTGAGCATACCAAAAAGCATGACACCCCCCCCCCCCTTGATGCCTGTGAAGACAGTGGAAAGCAGTAACGTTTCTCACTATTCTCCAAGCATTTCTAAAGTCAGCATGTGGTGTCAGGGAGAGTCCCGGTTCTACTTCTGAGCCAAGAAGAGAAACCAGCGCTCTGTTTTTCCCTTTGCTGACTCACAGTGTTATCCTGAGCAGAGTTACTCCCCTCTAAATCCATTGAAATCAATGAGCTTGGGAGTGCACAACCCCATTCAGGATTACTCTGTCACTTGGAAAGTACCAAAGATGCTGTTTCTCAAGCGGGCAAAGAATAAGGAACGTCTTCATTAGAGGGGAGGGGAAACTATCCCCCAAAATACTGTTCTTACCAAACCAAAATAATCTCTGGAGCCTTGTGGCTAATCTCCAAGTTTATTGCATTTATTTACTTTACTAACAGTAAAGCTTGTTGCTCAAACAAATACAACGGGCTCTAGAAAACTGCTGGTGGGTTAATGGTGCCCACCAAGGGGGCCAACCTCCCCGTCTTTCCTCCCCCCTTAGCCTTGCGTCACCAGCTCCCTCCTTATCCTCATTCTCTTCCTGGACACCTGAATCAGCACAAAAGGTTAATGGTGCCCACCAAGGGGGGTGACCAGAGGTGGAATCCAGCAGGTTCTCACAGGTTCCCGAGAGTAGGTTACTAATTATTTGTGTGTGCCGAGAGGGGGTTACTAATTGGTGATTTTGCCACGTGATTTTTGCCTTAGTTACGCCCCTCCTCCGTTCCTCAGCAGTAGCGCGCAGAACTTGAAGCAGTCTAGCAGGAGGTGCACCGGCGTGCGTGGCAGCCTGCGCCTGCGTGCATTCGTTTCCCGCCCAAGGACCGGCGCAGCGGCTGCGTCCTTGCCACAGCCCCACCCAGGAATGCCCCGCCCCCGGAATGCCCGGCCACGTCCCCATTGTGCCCCGCCCAGCCCCATTGGCGCTACGCCACTGTTTGAATCCCACCACCATGGGAACTGTTACTAAAATTTTTGGATCCCACCACTGGGGGTGACCTCTTCTGCCTTTCCTCCCCCCTCAGCCCCGTGTCACCAGCTCCCTCCTCCTCCTGTTCTCGGGTGCCTGCTCCTCTTCTCAGATGCCTGCGTCGCCATGACACATTTAACAGCGTAGTTGAGGCCAGCAGTCGCGACCCTCTCATGGGGAGCGCCTGATACCTGTGCCTGCTCCTTCTCAGGCAGCTACAGATGGTACAGGGACTGTAATTATTCAGCAGTGGCGGAGAAGGGCAAGTGCTCAAGAGAGGGAGTAACCACCATATTCTGCTGTTTTGTGTAAGCCAGGTGTATGCATGGCAATTGGCTGGAAGTGAGTCGCCATCACCATGGTTTAGGATTAAATTTATATTTGGCCCTTTTCTGGCTTCCAGTAGTGCACAATGCCAATATAAGATAAAATTTGAGTAAAAACATACAAAATTCAGTGTTAATGCGTGATAAATGTCCTATAAATGTAACTACAATTAAGAAGAAGAAGAGTTTGGATTTATATCCCCCCTTTCTCACCTGTAGGAGACTCAAAGGGGCTTACAATCTCCTTGCCCTTTCCCCCTCACAACAAACACCCTGTGATGTAGGTAGGTGAGGCTGAGAGAGCTCTGAAGAGCTGTGACTAGGCCAAGGTCACCCAGCTGGCGTGTGTGGGAGTGCACAGGCTAATCTGAATTCCCCAGATAAGCCTCCACAGCTCAGGCAGCAGAGCTGGGAATCAAACCTGGGTCCTCCAGATTAGAATGCACCTGCTCTTAACCACTACGCCACTGCTGCTCCCTAAGATCTTGATGCCTTGGGGGTTCTGTGCACATTACATCCCAAGCAAGGAAAAAGGCAGGATGTATATTATTTTGCCCTTCTTCTGAGGAGCTTGAAAGATAGGTTTGCCTCAAACAACTCTTTGAAAGTTCTTAGGCCAAAGGACTGTGACTAACCCAAGGTCATCCAGTGAGAACAGCAAAGATTTGAAGCCAGCTCTCCTTTGTCCGCAATGTCTGCAACTTCTAGTTGAAGGGAGGTATCACACTTCCCACACCTCAGCAGCTATAAAGCTGGTGAACAGAGGGCTGAAACCATTTGGTATTTACTTCTCTGCTGATCAGGATAAATTTTTCTTCCCCCTTCCGAGAACAGGCATATCTTTGAGGAAGGCATACTTGACACACTCCTACTTGGTCAACCAGGCACAATGAACTGTTTGAGAAAGCCGACAAAATCTCCAGGATTGCGGTTTCTCGCTGAACTCCAACCACATTTCTGTCGTGCTCCCTCTCTGTCTGGGCAAGAGAGGAAGTTTACAGTGAGGTAAAAACGACCGAGGAAAGCAAGATCCACAGCAGAGGAGTTTCAGCAGGTAGCAAGAGGCACTTGAGGACACGTGTCACTTCCAATTCAGCAGCTCACCAGAGCCTTCTGTCTCCTCATCACTAATTCAAAGCACTTTCTACTTGAGAATGAGAGGACTCTTGGGAAACTCCAGTCACCTCAAGTCTGAAGAAAAGGGGCCATTTTCATGATATACAATGCTCTGTTATGAGGGAGGAGGGGGCATGAGAGAATTGGTTCTCAAGAAGAAGAAGAAGAAGAAGAAGAAGAAGAAGAAGAAGAAGAAGAAGAAGAAGAAGAAGAAGAAGAAGAAGAAGAAGAAGAAGAAGAAGAAGAAGAAGAAGAAGAAGAAGAAGAAGAAGAAGAAGAAGAAGAAGAAGAAGAAGAAGAAGAAGAAGCAGAAGCAGAAGCAGAAGCAGAAGCAGAAGCAGAAGCAGAAGCAGAAGCAGAAGCAGAAGCAGAAGCAGAAGAGGAGGAGGAGAAGGAGGAGGAGGAGTTTGGATTTATATCCCCCCTTTCTCTCCTGCAGGAGACTCAAAGGGGCTTACAATCTCCTTGCCCTTGAAGTCTTGTCAAGGTCCATGACCGAAGTAGATACAACCAAAAGCTCAGTTCAGATGCGACACCAAACCATGGTTTGGCATGAATGGGCCTTTGGGCCTTTAAAGAGACACTTAGCGTGCAAGTTCAAGCTGAAGGGATCAAAACATCAACATTAGCATCCTGCTGCATCAGAACAGTGGTCTATCCAGTCCGCTTTCTCATGTTGACTAATCAAACATCTCTGAAAAGGTTGTACATAGAAGCTCACAGACGAAAGACTCTTCTTGTCGGTGACCTGCCACAACTGAAATTTTCAGCTATGCTGTCCCTGAACACAAAGGTTCCATTTGAACTATTAGTAGATAATCAATAATCAATTTTCCTAACACCCCTCTAAAGACATAAGAACAAGCCAGCTGGATCAGACCAGACTCCATCTAGTCCAGCTCTCTGCTACTTGCAGTGGCCCACCAGGTGCCTTTGGGAGCTCACGTGCAGGATGTGAAAGCAATGGCCTTCTGCGGCTGTTGCTCCCGATCACCTGGTCTGTTAAGGCATTTGCAATCTCAGATCAAAGAGGATCAAGATTGGTAGCCATAAATTGACTTCTCCTCCATAAATCTGTCCAAGCCCCTTTTAAAGCTATCCAGATTAGTGGCCATCCTTTTTGAGATGTGGCGACCAGAACTGGACACAGTACTCCAAGTGCGGTCACACCACGGCTTTATATAAGGGCATGACAATCTTTGCAGTTTTACTATCAACTCCTTTCCTAATTATCCCCAGAATAGAGTTTGCCTTTTTCACAGCTGCCATGCATTGAGTTGACATTCCCACTGAACTGTCAACTAAGACGCCCAAAACCCTTTCCTGGTCTGTGACCGATAGCACTGATCCCCGTAGCATGTATGTGAAGTTTGGATTTGTATGTGATTGGTTTGGACATCTAAAGTAGGGACTATTAGGAGCTCTTCTAAAAAGACTGAAACTCACCAAAGACTTCCCATTTGCTCTGCCTTGCTCCACTGGCACACCAGAAGATAGTAAGTCATTTCTGTAAAGCTAACAAAATCAGAGTTTCCTGTAATGTCCAAGCTGTGGATTGAGCTAACTTTACAAACCAGGATTGCAAACAGAAGTTCATCCCCAGAATTTTAGGGCTAGCATGGCTCACCAGTTCAGATGGAGCAACACATTACTGTCTGCTGGAAAGTCAAAATTGCCTAACTTGTTCAAAAAGGGAGGAGGGCATCAAACTAGTGAGCCCCTGAAATACACATTATGTTACAATCTAGCCAACACAAGTAGTTGGATTTTGGCTTGTGTTTAAGAGAATGGCATTTGCTTCCTATATCTATGGGACCTTGGGGAGTGTTTCAGGTGGGCAGTCATATTGGTCTGCAGCAAACTAACAAGATTCAAGTTCAGTAGCACCTTAAAGACTAACAAAATTTCCAGTTTTGAGCAGTTATTTCGTCAAAATACGAAAGGGAACATGGGTTCAGGGTGCTTTGCTTCCAATGTTTATGTTCTGTGCCTAGGTGTCGCTATAACAATGACTGATCCTCCAGGACTTTCTGAATGTAATTAAGGCTTTAAACAGCACTGTAGCAGCAGTAAGTAGCAAACTGAGGGGGGAAAGGATGTACTGTCCAGCTCTGTTCTTAAATAATAAAAGCACTGGTCTAAAATCCACTTAAATTTAGGATTAATAAATTTAGGATCATATGCAAAACCCTTACTGCATTATAGCTTTCACCATATTCAGGTTGAACATCCTCAAAACAAGGGATTATTAACAGTTCCTTATTAACAGAACCACTTCTGCTTGGGCTTTCTCAGTGACTGTTACAACCGCATAGAATGGGCTTCCCCAAGGATATGAGGAAAACCCCAACTGTACAGAGATTTGGGAGGCTCTGTAGAGTCCAATGTTGTTTCAGTGGTTGGTGAGCAGAGGTCAGTTATCATGATAAAGGTCAATGGTGTGTCCTCATCTTAGTTGTAGGTTGTGTGAAATGGCTTTAGCTGGCTTTAGCTGGTTTTAATAACACAAGCAATTCCGAGCCCCACTGATCAACACAAAAGCAGGATATAAATATTTTAAATGCACACAAACTTAAATAAATTTAGTGGATTGTATCTTTGGGAATTTCCCAAGATGCTTCATTCCTCATTATATAAGATCGTTATAAGGAGCAGAGGTCAGCCAAAATGGCCAACTTAGCTGTGGTAATGCAGAGCTGAGCACCTTTTTTGTTCACCTTAATAGGATATACAGCAAAATAACATGTTGTGGGTTTGATGGAAGTGTTGACTTAAAACAAGAGAAGCAGAGAGGGCAAACAAACTCAAGATCATGGAAAAAAAACTAAGCTAGCCGCGCAGTGGTGGCGAACCTATGGCACTCCAGATGTTCATGAACTACAATTCCCATCGGCCATGCTGGCAGGGGCTGATGGGAATTGTAGTCCATGAACATCTGGAGTGCCATAGGTTTGTCACCACAGAAATACAGGGTTCAAACACTCAGAAACTAGTTATCTTTTATGCCTGTACCGGAGGAGGGGGAGCTTAGCGAGGGTAGTTTGCCTAAGATCAGTTGGCAGGTTTACAGTAGAAGTGACAGTCATACTAGGGCAGTGGTGGCGAACCTTTGGCACTCCAGATGTTATGGACCACAATTCCCATCAGCCCCTTCCAGCATGGCCAATTGGCCATGCTGGAAGGGGCTGATGGGAATTGTAGTCCATAACATCTGGAGTGCCAAAGGTTCGCCACCACGGTACTAGGGACTTCCCAATTCACAGTTCAGGGCTGTGATCTACTTAAAGTTTACTCTAACAAAAGGGCAGGGGATTGTTGCCTGTTCCTTTCACAGACCTCTTTGCTTTGTGTTTTTCCTGGGGGGGTTCTTTGAAGACCATTCGTGGGAAGCATTTCGGGCTACAGTAGGGATCAGAAGGCAAGTAAGTCCCTCTCCTCAGATGGGAATCCCTCTTATCAGCAGGGATGTTCCATGGGATCCATGCATATTACCAGGGATCTAGCAGTCAAAAGGACATGTGTCCCCCCCCCTTCCAATCAATTTTTTTCCACATGAGATAGTGCCTTTTGCAGAAATGATGACCTAATCTATTCTGTAGCCACATGTCTCATGTCTTTAAAAAAAATCCTTGATGGCTATTAAAATTAATTTACAGAGCCTGTCGTGAGTTTTCAGCTGACGAAAGGTTATACTCTTTGAACAGGAAAAGAAGTAAAATGAGATCAATGAAATCACACTTCCAGTAATGGAAGAGAACTTCCCTGCCTTCCCTTTCCTGCAGCTGTGCACTGATCTTCCTGCAAGGCTGTTCTGCGGGGGGGGGGGAGGGGGGGAGAATTCCCAGGAACACAATGAGGGTCCACAGAGGGAAGGTGGAACTGGCAGAAAATGCCTCAATAAAATGGCAAGGACACCTCTGAGCATACACTGCCTCTGTGCATGCACACCACATCTACAAGTTTCTCATGTGCAAAACTGTCATGTGCAACAGATGCCACTCACACTTTCTTATCTTCCTCAGGGAGAGGCCCACTCACTGACTTGACTTATCAGTTTTTTCCCCACCTTTTCCCCTTCAAGGACTGAGGTGCTTCAGAAAATGGCAGTGTTTGGTTGACAGTACTTCCCCTCAGCCCTGTAACACACCCAGAGGGTGAAGGATGCCCATTGACTTTATTCCTTTCCAGGCACACCTTTCACTAAGCTACTCTAAAAGAAATACTTGAGGCAGATTTAAAGATTAACAGACAGAGGAGATGGTAAAGGAGAAATAATAACTTGGAGATAGATTTTGATGAGGCAAATAAGGCAGAAGGTAGAATAGATATATACACACTATATACAAAAGGTTGCCACAGAGGTTTTGTTTCTCCGCACAGCACTTAACAAGATTGATCAGTTTTAGTTCAGCTTAGATGCTATAATTTCTTTGATGTTTCACAGATTGTACAGTGCCTTTAACTTTACAGATGGTACTGGCTATTGGCCTCTTCACATAAAGGGTTCTAACACTGGCTTGGTACTTAAACACAATATGCTCACAGAGCGCACACAACTAGGAAAACCCCTCAAAATAAAACATAAACTCTCTACTTAGGTAAACTAAAGGAAATCTCAATACTCCAGACCCACTGGTATACAGGAATCCTTCT
This sequence comes from Sphaerodactylus townsendi, assembly GCF_021028975.2. NCBI lineage: Eukaryota > Metazoa > Chordata > Lepidosauria > Squamata > Sphaerodactylidae > Sphaerodactylus > Sphaerodactylus townsendi. The sequence continues at coordinate 112,316,980 of NC_059430.1, forward strand.
CTCACTAGCAGATATTCCTGTCCTGATTTATTATGGCCATACAGCTTGGCCCTCCAATAAACCCTTCCACCAGTATACTTTCTTTGTGTATAATTTGCTTTCCACCTAGCACTCAGGCTGACATCAGTAGCAATCCTACACTTTGACTCCTTCACTCAGAGATGTTTAGTTTTTCACACACAGACAGCACTTAACAGCATGAATGCTCAAGACCAAAAATTCTAACAGATTCTTCATTGAGTTAATCTCCTCCCCTCCTATGCATCATACAGTCACTTGGCCAATCAGAGTGCAGGAGACCACAGTCAATCAGGTGTCTTCCCCGTTCCTAGGCCTTTCTGCTCCAGGGGAGTTGTCATTTTGGGGTGGGCTTTGGAACAGAAACAGCAGAAGACCCTCTTGAGATCTCTATGTATGACCCTTCTTTGTGGGTTTGGTCAATGCTCAGAGAAGGGGAATGGGGATTAGCCTGCTGCCCCTTCCACCGCCACAAGATCACTGGTTAGTAAGCATGGGGCTTACATGCAGAAGAAACATATGAGCATATTTTCCCTTCCACTTGATGCTCACAACCCCAGTCATAGGGACAGAGTGCATGCATGCCCCATTTACTGCTCATACATTGGTGGTGCACATGGGACATGCTTGCCCTTGCCCCATTTCCATGTGCTAACTGAACATACATGGGATTGCCTATAGAGGGGTTTTCTGACTCCCTCTTCCCTAGTGCCAGGGATAAAGCAAGACATTTTTCACGTCCCATGATGAGCCTTCACAGGTTCTTCTGAAGCTGGCTGAAATCATAGAGATTTAGAAGATCTCCGCAAAAAGGCTGGGACTCGGGAGTTAAAAGCATGTTATCGGAGCCCTTGTGGAATGGGAAGAGGGGTTTCATAACATTGTCTTGAAAGACTCTGGCCAAGCATGGTGTAGTGGTTAAGAAATTTGTGAAGTGGTTTCCCCACCAACTCTACCCTTTGAAGACTGGTGCGCCCCCTCCCAGTTTGCCCAGGAGGCACTGGGAGTGGAGCTGCAGATCTGCATTTCGCTCAGGGCTGGGCCTTTGCCGAAGGCAGATGAAACAAGAGCCCCTTTCATTGTTCCTGCCTTCTACAAAAGCCTAATGTGAATGTAAACAGGATTCTCTCATTTGAGTTTTTCAAGTGATCTGGGCTGGCAGGGGTGGGGAGAGGAGGGGGCAGCTTTCTCAACAGGACATCTGGGGGTAAGGGGCTTGTGGTACCCCCATTCAAAGCCCAAAGGAAAAAATAACTCTCATGCATAGCTAGAATCGAGTTCAGTAACACCTTAATGACAACAAGATTTCCAGAGTTTTCAAGAGGCCAAGATCCCTTCATCGGATACAAGTAGGAAAGGAGTTTTGACTCTCAAAAACTTATACCCTGGAAATCTTGTTGGGTCTCAGCAGTGCTACTGGATTCGAATCTAGATCTTCTACAGCGAACCAATGTGGTTACCCTCCGGAAACTATCTCATGCACAGAAATTGCTCCTGCTACAGTGTTCGAATATCCTGTTCCCTTAATCAGGGAAACTATAACAAGGAAATTAGGAAACTGCATGGTTTAATTAAATGCCCCATATATCTGAAGGAGTGTCTCCTTCCATATAGACCTGCCCAGGCACTGAGGTCAGCAGGGTGGGGGCATTCCTCGCTGCTTTATCCCTTTCCAAGATTCGGGAGTGCAGGCGGCCCAGAGGGTCTTCTCTGAGGTTGCCCCAGTGCTTTGGAACACTAACCTGGATAGCTTTAAAGGGGGCCTGGACAGATTTATGGAGGAGAAGTCGACCTATGGCTACCAATCTTGATCCTCCTTGATCTGAGATTGCAGATGCCCTAGCAGACCAGGTGCTCGGGAGCAGCAGTAGCAGGCCATTGCCTTCACATCCTGCATGTGTGCTCCCAAAGGCATCTGGTGGGCCACTGCGAGTAGCAGAGTGCTGGACTAGATGGACTCTGGTCTGATCCAGCAGGCTCTTTCTTATGTTCTCCCCAGGAGATCCGCCAGGCAGGAGTTTAGGAGCCTGTCCAAGACCACCCTCTGTATCCAGGCATGGGTGGTGCCTCCCCCCCTCCTCCCTTTTATTTGGTACCTGCTCTCACCTATATCAGCTCTCTCTTGGTTCAGCACCAGCCCAAATTCTAAAATTTATTGGGATGGGCTTTATATGGGTTGGATGACTGTGTATTTTTAGGAGGGTGGTTTAAGGTGGTGGATGGTTTATAAAGGAGTTTTTAGGATGGTTTTATGACTGTATTTTTATGATGTCTTATGAATGCACCTTGTCCAGGGACTTTGGTGATGGACAGGAAATAAGTGTACAGGAAATAAACAAGATAGCTGTGCCATTTTCAAAGCTCAAAAGTTTAAAGGCCGGAAACACCTTTACAGACTCTGCATCATCTCTGAACCAGAGAGATGCTGCCAAATTTCACAGTCTAACCATTTCAACTCTGGAATTCCCAATTTTTTGTTTTCCATGTCTGAATCAAACCTGCAATTCTTTTTCTGCACTATTTTTTGGATACTTGTGCTGAATTTTCCCTCCTGAATGTGCACATTTCTCACCTATTCATGTTTTGCTTATATATACAGGACACATTGTTTTATGCTATCTAAGGCCCCTTCCGCACACGCAAAATAATGCGTTTTCAAACCACTTTCACAACTGAGATCCTCTGAAGATGCCAGCCACAGATGCAGGCGAAATGTCAGGAGAGAATGCTGCTAGAACACGGCCATACAGCCCAGAAACCACACAGCACCCAAGTGATTCCGGCAGTGAAAGCCTTCGACAATACACTTTCACAACTGTTTGCAAGTGGATTTTGCCATTCTGCACAGCTTCAAAGAGCACTGAAAGCAGTTTGAAAGTGCATTATTCTGCATGTGCGGAATGAGCCAAAGCAAATGAACTGAAAGCGCCATCAACAAAAATGAACACCACAAAAGAAAGTCTCATAACTGTGTACAAAAACAGAAAAGAGTCTATTCATACCCCCCTGGCAGAAAGTCCTTCGACATAACAAGTGAACCCCCACAAGTACAAAACCAGTTTCAGCAATAATCACTAGCAGAGTCATGATTTGATTAAACTGCGGTTGGCGTGACTGTCTGAATGCAGGTCAATCTGCAGTGCTAACTGTGGTTAGTTAGGGTCACTCAAACCAGGACACAAACCAGATTTAGTATTAACTGTGGTTTCACGTGATGTCTAAATGCAGGCACCCTGGCTTATTGCTTGGCAATACTCACCAGGCAATGTAGAGAAGGAACTAAAATCAGCATTTCTGAAGACCAATCAGGATTTTGCATGCAATGGACTAGAATCTGGAATCTGGACTCGAATCTGGAAAGCCCAAGTTCTAATCCCTATCTTGCCATGAAAGCTGAGTGGGCGACCTTGGGCCGGTCACTCACTCTCTGTGTGACCTACCTCACAGGGTTGTCCTTATGAGGATAAAATACAGGAAGGAAGAACACCATTGTAAACAGCTTTGGTTCCTCACTGGGGAGAAAAGCAGGAAGTAAGTATCTAAATAAATAAATGGTCTCTGAGCTGAATAAACGATCTCTGAGCTGAACCCTGGCTTCGCAAATTAAGCATAGCTAAAATAAACCATGGTTTTGTGTCAGAATTGAGACAGTACTTATTTTTGCACACAAAATTCTAGGCAAAAAAAGTTTAAAGAACATTTTCTGGAGTCAAGAATGAAATGCCAGTTTGACTGATTCACTTTCTCATATTTTGCTTTACTGTTCAAAATACAACATTAGGACTGATTTGAGGGCTGTATTACCAACAGGATTTATGCTCCTTTCGGATAAGTTAAAAATGGCTAAGCTTCTAAATAATTCTAATGTTGAAATCTCGGAAGCTGTTGCTAAATTTTTACTCTGTGTACTACTAGATGTGCAATAATGACCTTATTGTATTTGGAATTCTTGACCGGTTTTATGCCTAATAAAGGTCTTGGATTTATGCCTAATAAAGGTCTTGGATTGGAAATGCCAGTTTGAAAAGGAGGAAGGGAAGAAAACCCAGTTAACATTTGCAAATTTTAAGGGTGCATCCCATTCTTTACAATTAAACCGCTGTAAAATAAAAGTGTACAATAAAGCTCTGAACAAAATAATGTTAAATGACTAAGAGCAACAAGGAAAGGATATCTGGAGCAAGCTTTGAAAGTGTTAGTGGCTGACGGCGGGTCTGCAATTCGGATCCTGCATCGACGCCACCAGAAACTCAGCTGAGCTAAGGTTGTTTGCGGCGAACTCTAATTTGATGGGTTTAATTAAATTTTCTCCTAGAGCTATTAAAGAGATAACCAGTCACTGGGAATATGCCCCAAGGGGACAAGCTGGTGGCTGCGCCCACCAGGGGCAGCTGGGTTGCAAATCGGTGACCTTTCCGGTTAAATTTACTAAAGGCCCTTCTGACAGCAAGCATTAAACTCCATAATGGGCAATCTGTGAATTTAAAAGGCTGCACAAACTGTGCCTCCTGGGCAAAGATCTGAGAAATGACAACACACACCTCCCGCTGAGCGCAATGAATAGAGTACCCTCCAGCCCAACCTAGCGTAAAGGATGTTGCTTATCGAGCAGGGTTATCACTGGCAGTGTGTACCGCTTAGTGTCATGACTCTGCAGGATCTTGCCAATATCTGTCTACATTTTCTTAAACACACACACACACACACAATCCCAACATTACAACACAATCCCTCAAGACAAAAGAGCTGGGGTGGAGCTATGCAAATAACGAGGAGGGGCTAGGGAGACAGAGGTTACACGGGTCCAAATGGCTCTTTGAGTGTTAAAGGTTCCCTACCCCTGTTATAACCCAATGGCTTACAGTTAATTCTAAAGCACTAGGAATATACAGGCTGGAACTATGTTGTGGTATAGGGCAAAACATGTTTATTTTATTGTTTATTTGTCTTAGCATTATACCCCTCCCCTCCCCTGGGTGAAAGGGCTCGAGGCAGTTCACAACATTCAATAAACAATCAATAGAGATAAGACACAGCTACAAAATCTTAAAAGTACATTCTGTAAAACAGTATTTTACCTCAGGTATCAGAATAAAACATGATCATTGCTGACATTTGGTAGCTGGGGCATCAATGGGACATGTATCCAATGAGCAACAATGTCCCTCTTCCCCAGTGGTGTAGCACCCGTGGGGTAGGGGGCACGACAGCCCAGGGCAGGGGTGGGCGATGCTGTGGCAGGGGCGCAGGGTGTGCGCCCCGGGCGCAGTTTCCCCTCCCTCTACCCCTGTTCTTCCCTATAACCTTGCCCTGTAGGTGCTAAAGGTAACAAGGACCAAGTATGCTCCAGGAGCACTGAATAGTGAAAGCAGATGAGAATATGGGGTGGGGGAGAGAGAATTTAGCTCAAGAGGATGCTTGAGGGGGGGAAGAACTTGTAAGATGATTTCCAGACGGTCCTCCCCTTTCTGCATGCCCTCATCTTGTTGACTTTTCTATTTGTCCATAACCTAAAACAAACCTAAATGTAAAGTCACAACCGACTCATGGGAGATGCTGTGAAGCACCACCTCAAGGGATTCTCAAGGCAAGAGACGAAAGAGGTGGCTTGCCACTGGCTTCCTCTCCACAGCCGTCCCAGTCTTTCTTGGCGGTCTCCCATCCAAGTATCAACCCTGCTTAGCTTCCAAGCTCTCACAAGATCAGGCTAGCCTGGGCTCCGAAGACTGCTATTCACGTAATTTAGCAGCCACCTATCCCAACCTACCAAAAATCCCTGGCCCTGCTCAGCATTTTTGATGTCCCAGGTAGGACTCTGCCAGGGCCAAATTTTGACCAGGTGGGTTATAAGTTGTGCAGGCCTCTTCTCTGAGGATACTTATCAACAGAGCCCTTTGGGGGTGGGCAGTTCCTAAATCCAATAAATAATAATACTTAAGAAATAGGAGGAGCAGTGGCATACTGGTTAACAGCAGGTGCACTCTGATCTGGAGAGCCGGGTTTGATTCCCACACTTGAGCTGTGGAGGCTTATCTGGGGAACTAGATTAGCTGTGCACTCCAACACACGCCAGATGGGTGACCTTGGGCTAGTCACAGTTCTTCAAAGCTCTCTCAGCCTTACCTACCTCACAGGGTGTTTGTTGGGATGGGGAAAGGGAAAGGAGATTGTAAGCCTCTTTGAATCTCTTTATAGGAGAGAAAGGGAGAGGGGTATAAATTCAAACTCTTCTCTTCTTCTTCATATAGGGAGGAACGGTTGTTTTCCCCCAGTTCCCTCTGAAGTTCAGTGGATCATTTTAATTCCAATAACCATTTAAGGAGAAAAGGTCAGGAGAGGGGGAAAAAACCACTTAGAAAAAGTAATGTGTTTGGAAATTGCCAAGAACACTCAGTTTGTTGGCTGGCAATGAGAAAAGGTTGTTAAAAACAATCCCAATCCGATCATACCAGGACAGAAACAGCCTCATCTACTATAAAGCATGTTTGGTCTATGCCCGTGGGGGCGAACCTTTGGCACGCCAGATGTTATGGACTACAATTTCCATCAGCCCCTGCCAGCGTGGCCAATTGGCATGCTGGCAGGGGTGATGGGAATTGTAGTCCATAACATCTGGAGTGCCAAAGGTTCACCACCACTGGTATGCACTTCTGGGCTACTGCCATCTGAATTCTCAAAGCCCTTCTTAAGACATTTGGCAGTTTCATACCAGAACTGTCTTCTGATAAAACATACAAGGTGCATCCACAGGGAGAAAGAAGAGGAGATAGCTGTTCCTCCAAATTTTAAGGAAAGGAAAGCCAATGTTCCATTATAGAGCATGCACAGAAAATCTCAGTTAAAAGATCTCAGATAGGAAAGACTTTGGCCCAGAATGCAGAATAATCCACTTTCACAATCGTTTGCAAGTGGATTTTGCTATTTTGCACAGTAAAATCCAGCTGCAAAGTGCATTGAAAGTGGACTGGAAGTGAAGTATTCTGCATGTGAACCTTGCAGAACTGCTCCTAGCCAGTCCAGCGCCAGATGGACCAATAAGCTTCATTTCATAAGGAGCAGGTTCATGTAAAACAAGACCTACGCCATGGTAGTAAAACGCCCCAAGTTCAGTCGCCAGCACGGGCCATGCTAAGCCTCTTTGGATCATTCCAATTTTAGTAAGTGTGCTGCCAAAGTGAGCACAATCCCCAGCATTTCAGTCAAAAGATCTTCAATTAGCATATGTATGGGAAATATGTTTTTAATTTAAAAAATTACTTTATTTGGGTCAGAGGGAGGGAGAAACAGTGTTAACACATGAAGAGGAGAACCTCTAGATTCTTCACAAAGGGCTACACTAGGTAGGGCAGTGTCCATGGGAACAACCACCACTATTTTAAAGCTATAAAATGCCATGAGGGTCCAATCCTGATAGTATCCACAGCACAGTAGGCTAAGGTGTTCTCACCACCGTCATATTCTTTCAAGTCCAAGAACGGCCATGCACACGGACATATCACGGCTGTTTTGGCACTTGAAAAGGAAAATGGAGGAGAAACAAACTCCTCAGTCCGCATCTAAAGTTTGGAGTAAAAACCACCAACCCACGGACATCTAGTCTGGAAAAGCCTGTAGATTCTGGCCCTGGAAGCCTTTGAGAATACACAGACAGAAGTGGTTCCGAGTTCTAATCCTCACCCTGCTATTAAACTCACCACTGGATGACCGTGAGTTGGTTTTACCCACTCAGCCTAACCTATTTCACAGGAGGGTTGTGAGAATTTAAAACGAAGGCATGGACAATCCTGGATATTGCTGTAAAGTTCCGGAAGGAAAATGAACAAGATAGCAGCTCTTGCGTAGCATGCCGCAAACTTGTGAGACCAATTCAGTCTTTTGTGTTATCAGCAGCAGGCTGGCAGTAGGAAGAAATAGAAGCCTTCTGAAATTTCTTCTGAAATGTCAATTACACCAATGCCTTCACAACTATAACAAAATCAAAACTTTGGCCAGGAATATGAGCCAGGAGACACTTTCACTATAAAAGGAACCAATTAAAAAAAAACTGCCAGGGAAGGGAGAGAACGCGGAAGAGCAGCTAAGGATTGGTTTTCTTTTCCCCCTGGAACTGAAAGCCTCGAGATTCAAGATATGGGTTTTGAGGAGGGGGGATCCAGGGACCCAGCTTGAACAGAGAGCCTCTGCTCCTACAAACACCTCGAAAGCAGGAACACACAATGCGGTGATGCTCTTGCACCTGTCTGAACAAAGAAAAAGACAGCAGGGTTCTGAAGGCCGAAAAGCATTCGCTAAATACTAGACCTGCTGGATCCAAAAGCACTTCACAAGCCCTTAATCGTCACTCAATTCCCAGATAGGTACATAAAGCATACCTTTGGCAGGAAGCGCTCCAGCAAGAGCAGAACCACACAAAGGATTCAGTCTCTGTGAGCATCGCTATGGTGAATGGTGAGGTTAAGTGGCACTTGGAAATGTTTGACACAAAAAAAGCATTCCATCCAAAAGCATCGATTCAGCCAATTTGGCTTCCCCCTTGGTTTCCCTTTATTTGCTTTTCCTCACCACACTACCAGTCAGCAGCGGCTTTGAAACACTGGGGGAGTAAATAAATGGCATTATCCTCTCCTGCCCATTGGAGGAAGAAGAGTTTGGATTTACACCCAACTTCTCTCAACTCTTAGAAGTCTCAAAGCAACTTACAGCACCTTCCTTTCTTCTCCCCACAACAGACACCTTGTGAGGTAGGTTGGGCTGAAAGAGTGCTAAGAGAACTGTGGCTAGGTCATCCAACAGGCTTCATGTGTAGGAACAGGTAAGCGTTTGCTGCTCTTGTGGAGGAGTGTGGATTCAAAGCAGGAGCTCCAGATGTAGAGTCCACCACTCTTAACCACTACACCAGGGGTCCCCAAACTACGGCCCGGGGGCCAAATGTGGCCCCCTGAAGGCATTTATCCGGCCCGCCAGACATGGTGGCGATGGCTCCATTCATGTGCAGTGGGGGCTCGAGGGAGAGGAGGAACCGGCCCCAATGGCCGTTGATTGCAGTTACATGATGGCACCCCCAAATCTCCATGAATTTTCTGACCCAGAGTTGGAAACCTTACATGTGGCAATGCCTGCTCCGCCCTTCCCTCTCGACTACTCCATGTGTTGCTCTCAGGCTTTCTGTTCTGCCTCACTCCCATTGGCATCAGCCAGGCTGGCGAATCGCTCGCTGGCTGCTAGGGAGGAAAGAACCCAGGAAGAAACCTGATCCTGGGTTAGATGGAATGCTTCATTGGGAAATTTCTGCTTTTTTTTTTTTTACAGGGGAAGGTATTCCACAGCCTCCCCAACAATATTTGGAGCCCACTCTGTACTTGACATACTTTGGTCACTGTTCTAAAAATAGGCCATGACAGAAAGGCTGAAAGGTGAAATCAAACATTTTACAATCATTTGTGCATAGGAATTTGTTTATAGTTTTTTTTAGTCCGGCCCTCCAACAGTCTGAGGGACAGTGAACTGGCCCCCTGTTTAAAAAGTTTGGGGACCCCTGCACTACACCATGCTGGCTTAGGAAGATAGGTTTCCCATGGGAGACTACAGCTCAGTGGCAGAGCAAGTAAAGAAGGCTTAGGTTCTAAACACACTGCCACCTTCAGTTAAAAGGAACTTGTGTAGTAAGGTTAAGAAATCAATCCCTGCCCAAGAATCTTGAAGCTGCCAGTCAACGGCAGGACAGAGAACCCGGTTCCCTAAAAGATGCATGTGAACCCAACTCTCTGCATAAGTGCCTGACATGTGGATAAAGTTCATGTGATTCTCTATGCACCATTTGAGAAATCACAAGTGGAGGGGAACCATGTCCACTGGGTGCCCCCGTGCCAATTTTCCTACTGGATTGCAAGACAGGCTGAGGACATTTCATATCAGGGAAATGGCAAATAGCACAATAACCAATTGTATTTTCTGAATATGTATATTGTTAGCGGTTTGTATTTTTTGTAACTTTTTGTATTTATGTCTGTTCATGGGTGGTTTGGACAATAGTGCACTTATTTTCACTTTAAAATTCGCTTAGTAAATTAATAGTAAGTGTTGAAGTTTGTGCGTTTGTGTTCTTAAGCAACGGGACTGGCGGTGCTTTTTGTTTATTATTAATTGCTATTTAGTACGCTTAAATCCTGTTTTTAGCATGCCGCATTAACCACCCAGGCTTGAATCCTAAGCGAACATGAGTCCAGAGGCAGAACAGCTGCCCCTTCAGAAGAATGGCAAGTTGAGGATCCAACCACTAGCATTCCAACCTTAAAATACCCCCCTCCCCAAAGTCTGCTGTAGCAACATAAAGCTAAGGTCCCAGAGGCTATGGGTGGACTTCACACTGGTTTCCACTACAAGCTCGTGTCTTGGGAGAACCACTTGTACAAATGGCTCTCCTTTGCTCAGCAGGAGCCCATTCTAGGGGGTCATTCATTCTCCTCACACAGATAATGGTCACCAGTGGTTAGCTCACACTGCCCAAATGGCAACAGTGCCAAATCAGCAGGACCCAAAATTGACCCCCAAAAGGGAAAGCAGGTCTAGGGGGAAATGATGCAGAGAGGTTATCAACATGAGGAGGAAGTCACTCGGGTCCTTCATGGAACTGGAAACACAGGGGGTGGTTATAAATGTTTCTCAAAGTAGTTCGTGCAGAACAGGGGATTATATGTCTTGCTTTGACCTTGTGCATTTATGGCGCAACACAGTTGTTTGCTTTAGTTATATCCGCCATTCTCTTCAATGGAGACCCAAAGCAGCTTACACTGTTTTCCTCTCCTCCATTTTATCCTCACAACAACCCTGTGAGGTAGGTTAGGCTGAGGGTGTGACTGATCCATGGTCACTCAGCAAGCTTCCGAGGCCGAGTGGAGATTTGAACTTGGGTTTCGCAGATCCTAGCTTAGCCACTAAACCACACTAGAAGGATGCTGGGAACTGGAGGGAGGGCAGGGTTGCTGTCAGGGGGATTGTATCTAGTGATTGAGATGCATTCCCAATGTAACTGCTACAAGATATATGTAACCAGCCTGCTACATGTTATTGCTGCTATTCTGGGACACTCTTTCCTTGATCTTGCTTTATGGCTTCACATGCCATGTAGATAGCGAGGCTTTCTCCTGACACTCTAGTCCCATGGGAAACAGGGTTGTTTCCACTGTCCTGTGTGGGTAGGATGCCAGGTGGCTTTATCTCTATCTATCACTGATGTTGGGGTGCCTCTGCTCCAAACTAACTCTTTCTCACATTCCTTGGGGGAAAGGGAGGGGGGATCTACATTGTAATAAAATGGGTAGCAAAAGCCATGTTTTGCCAAGCTGGGTGCTTTGATGCCGTCTGTTTATTGCTTCAAAGTTTGAGACCTGACAGTTGCCAACCTCCAAGTGAAACCTGAAGATCTCCCAGAAGGACACCTGCTCTCCAGACTATAGAGACCAATTTAAAGGCTGCCTTGAAAAAGTGGATTCTGTGGCATCATACCCCACCGAGATCCCTCTCCTGCTCAAATGCCACTCTCCCCCAGGCCCCATCCTCAAATTTCCAGAATTGTCCAAGTTGAAACTGAAAATGTTAACTGTAGGCAGTAGATCATACATAGAAAAGTCTTTGGGGGGGATAAGAGTTAAGGGACAGAACATAGTAGCAAAGGCAGAGGACAGTGTCCAAGGGGAGTTCCAGCCACCTAAGACATTTTTTCCAACTTTTCCACCACAGAGTTCAGAGCAGAGTATGAAGTTATCTCTTCTCCACAACTTCATGAGATAAAGCCCAGCTCAACCAGCAGGCTTCACAATAGAGCAGTGGAGATCAGAACTGGGATCTACCAGACCCTAATCCAGGGGTCTTCAAACTATGGCCCCCCAGATGTTCATGAACTACAATTCCCATCAGCCCTGCCACTTGGCCATGCTGGCAGGGGCTGATGGGAATTGTAGTCCATGAACATCTGGAGGGCCATAGTTTGAAGACCCCTGCCCTAATCCAACACAGAGAATGTCTTTTTGCTTCTTTACCCCCAGGGACACCCAAAGGATCCTAGTGGTATAGTGGTTAAGAGCAGGTGGACTCTCCTCTGGAGAGCCAGTTTGACTCCCCACTCTTCCATATAAGCGGTGGGCTCTAATCTGGTGAACTGGATTTGTTTCCTCACCCCTCCATCCCTGCTTGGTAACCTTGGGTCGGTCACAGTTCTCTCAGAACTCTCTCAGCCCCACCTATCTCACAAGTGTCTGTTGTGGGGAGAGGAAGGAAAAGGAATTTGTACACTGCCTTGACCCTCCTTATTGGAGAGAAGGGAGGGGGGTATAAATCCAAACCACCTCCTCCTTCTAAGAACAAGCTACCAAGTTCCCCGTTGGCACAGCTGTACCCCCAAGCAGAGAAGCCTTGTTTGGTGCACTCTCTACAAATGACACTCAATTATATCCCAACCCTCAGCTGTAACAACATTTGTTTAATTGAGGAGCTGCAACAGATGTCCTTCCCGCCTGGATCAATTAGCACCCGAGATGGTTTACAAAATCCCCCAGCAACAAAACAAGATCCCCAAACCTACTGCGGAAACTAACCAGAGGCAAAGTCTGCATTAAAATATGCAGAGCGACGGCGGGTGTTTAAAACAAACCATCCGTCAGGGCAGAGGCCTGTAACAACTCCCTCGCTGTGGAATGTTTTTTCTCCAAAATAAGAGCTCCTTACATTAGAGATAGGAAGGTGGGGAGCGAAGGGACCAAACGCCGGCAGGAGTCTGCGAAAAACTGCCCGTGAAAGAGCAGAGGATAAACTTTCTCCAAGGGAAAATGTGGTTTCACAGGCAGTTGTTTACTGGCAAACATGCCTCCCAAATGTCTCCCTGCAGCTTCCCACATTCTTGAAAACATGACAGGTTCTCGTAGTATTTGAAAGCAGGGTTCAAACACCCCATCTGCATGCTATTTAATAGGAAACATGGTGACCCATTGGGGCCATCCCTAGACGAAGTTCTGGCATGCCCCAGGTATGCCAAACAATCTCTTTGTAAATTGTAACATGACAGAAGAGCTGCTTTTGGGCTGCTCACTGAGGAGAAAGAGGGAGTATACATGAAGTAAAGGAAAATAAAAACCCTAAACAGCCCAGCAAAATCTGAGCATGCCCAGTGACCTCTGCAAGGGAGGGAATATTGAGGGCAGTCAAGAGGCTGCTGGGGAAAAACTTCTGGAGCATGCCCAGTGACCTCTGTGAGGAAGGGAATGTTGAGGGCAGTCGAGAGGATGTTGAGGGCACCCTAGGCAAAGAGGGGAATGTTGAGGGCACCCTAACCCTGGGAAAGACTGCTGGAGATGGGAGGTAATCAACCCACCACCCCCACAAAAAATGCAGAGAGAACAGAACCTAGGATACTTACCGTGAGGGCTCCTTGTGCTCTGAAGTAAGGAGGAAATCTTGGCGTTGGGCGATTTCCAGAGGCTGCTCATGGAGGCAGGACTAAAATAGTCACTTCCTGCCTCCCAGGCAGGAACCTCCTAAGCCCAGTTTAGGTACTTTCTAGGCAAAGAAAAACAACACGAAGGAATCTAATAAACATAAGGCATTGACAAGAACAGCTGAAAAATGCTACCATGGTACAAAGCGTGTAAGCAACAAGTGTACGCCGACGAAATCCGAGGCAATCCGATGAAAACCGAGACAAATTTTTCACGGAAAAAATCAACAAAAAACGAAACCGGTGAAAACTGAAGTCAATGAAAACCGAGGTTCTACTGTATAGGAATGTTGCTGGCCTTGTAGACCTGTACATCTGTAGAGTGGAAGCCTTAAACTGCTGCTTGACCCCATTTTGCAAAAAGGATAATATGTAACACAGACATGGGTTTAAAGTGTCAACTTGTTTGTGATGGCACCACCTCGCAAAGGCTTTTCATATGTTTGGTGGATGTTTTCCTAGAAACCACAATGGTTTCCACACCTCCTGGAGAATACACTAGGTACAGCAACCTGTTCCTTTCAACAGCCACGTGTTCTGTCAAAGTCAACCTGGATACCATGTCTGACTCTGATGTAGCATGTATTGAGTCACCAGAATGTGCAAGGGCATTTGTATGGATGGTTCCACTAAAGATGGGAGCCAGGGTCTGGAAGGCCACTGTAGAGCCATAAAGATGACTAACACCCGCTCCTGGTATATCTTCCTCATTGCCTTTGGTATCACTGGAAGCAGCAAGAAGGCATATAGTACTCCTTTGGGACAAGGTGAGGTTAGACAATCCACTTGTTCTGCCTGTGGATGGTGGTATCTGGAGAAGAACTGCTGTACTTGATGGTTGGAAGCCAAGACAAAGAGGTCTACCCTTGGGAGACCAAATTTGTACACAATTTGTTGGAACATCTTCTCCTTGAAAGACCACTCATTCTCTGCTATCATCTGCCTGCTTAACCAGTTGGCCGACATGTCAAGTGACTCCTGAACGTGTTCAGCAGATATCGATTGCAAGTGTGTCTCTGCCCATGAAAGGATGCTCTGCACTTCTCGATGCAAGGTGGACGATCTGGACCCTCCCTGTTTGTTGATATGAGCCTTGGCAGAGTTGATGTCCATCCTGATGGGGACATGTGGTTCCCTTCCTTTTGACTGAAATTCTCAAAGCACCTTCTTGATGGCTCTGAGTTCCAGGACATGGATATTCAATCTCTTCTCTTCCTGTGTCTAGGAACCCTGGACTGGATGCCCTTGTAGAGAGGTGCCCCAACCGGACAGATGGACATCTACAAAGATTTGCACAAGAGACTTCTAGATATAAGATCCTTGCCTCAGATTATTGACTTTGGTCTACCAGATCATGCTCTGTCTCAGTGGTAGGAATAAAGTCACTTCCTTGATCTCCATCTGGTAAAGGTAGAGATGGAGGAATATGGAGTGTATAGTGTACATGAGCCCATGGAACCAAGTCTAATCTGAGCCTATCAGAAATCCCTGTAGAAAGTCAGAGACATCCACTGAGTGGACTTGGCTTTGGCTGTGGTCTTCACCATATTTGAAATCTTGCTGATGTTGTCACCTGGCAGATAGAGGTAGCATATTCTTTTCAGTGTCTACTATGACTCTCAAGTGCTGTTGATTGCTGTTGATAAGATTACTTTTCTCTCTGTTCAAGAGGCAGCCATAAGCTTCCAGGATCTGTACAGTTCTGCTTGTAACTTTGAAGACCTGTTCCCTGGACAGCAAACAAATCAGGATGTCATTCAGGCAGGGCTGGATTTGTATTCCCTATCTCTGAGCCAACACCACTAGAGTCAACATTACCTTGGGGTGGGGGGGGACTCAAGGAGCCAAGACTAGTCCAAAAGGAAGTGCTCTGAATTTGAAGTGCAGGTCCTGATAAGAGAATCCGAGCAACCTCTGATGTCTTGCATCAATGGAACTATGAAGGAAGTGTTGGTGAGGTTGACTGAGGTCATGAAGGTCCCAAGATTCAGAGCGTAAGAGACTAAGCGTAGAATCTCCATGCAAAAGTGTTTTTGTGCCACAAATCTGTTGGCGCATTTGAGGTCGCAAAAGGCTCACCAGTCGCCATTTTTCTTGGGAACTGCAAAGAAGGTGGAATAGACTTCTGAGTGAGGAAAAGACTCTATCACTCTATTTTCAGCAGATGTTCTATGGCAGCCAAGATCCTGGTGTGTGCCCCCCCCCCCGCAAGAGATAGAGGAGTGGTGAAAGTGGCCAGAGAGAAGGCTGGTAAACTCTATGGCATAACCAAATTGTATGAGTTGTTGTGCCCAGTGATCTGGCTGCAATTGTAGCCAACTGCTGTAGCTGTTCCCCCACTGGCAAAGACCTGGCATCACTGTCTTCCTTGTTGGTTCGGTACTGTCTTATCAGTAGGATTGGAACTGAGATGACCTCCTGAAATGCGAGACTCTATGAAAAAATCTCTACTGCTTGACCTCCTTTGGTCAGGTCTGGTTCATGATAATGTGTCATGAGATCAAAAGAAGTTTGGTTAAAAGGTTCTCATGTCATCCCTCCGTGGGTTTCTAGGCATGGCTTTCTTTCAGTCATTGGTCTCCACCAGGATCATATCCAGCTCACTTCCAAACGGCTGGTGGCCTTGGGAAGGGTCGGTCACAGCAATTGACTAGGAGTGAAGACCAGCTTGCCAGGCAGGTCAACCACAGAGCAGATCCGGTTGTAGCAGCCACAGCCATTGAGCAAGTGGTAAAAGACATGATGCTGAGGGATGTGTCTGCTAAGAAGATGACAACCTTGAGGACGTGGTTGGCACCCTTGGTTGCCCTTTTATCGACACTGGGAATTAGATGGTTCCGTTTTCGAGCCCAAACAATTGTAGTCCTGGAAATGAGGGCTGCAGCAACCACTGCTCTAATGGCTAGTGTCGAGGTCTCATGGGGCTTCCGTGAAGCATAACCAGCTTTTCTATCTGGGGCGTCCTCAATGGATCCCATTCCCTTTTCCAATGACAGGACTGAGTGCCACAATAGGGGCAACCACTAGTGCAGTGGTTCTCAACCTTCCTAATGCTGCGACCCTTTAATACAGCTCCTCATGTTGTGGTGACCCCCAACCCCAACATTTATCCATTTTACAGATGGACAACACTGATGCAGAGAGTCTTAGGCGACCCCTGGGAAAGGGTCGTTCGACCCCCAAAGGGGTCCCGACCCCCAGGTTGAGAACCACCGCGCGAGTGGAACCTACAGCATTTTCACTGCATGCAGGCTAAAGTCAAGATGCCCCCCCCCCTTCACCTCAGAGCAAGAATGAAGCTCTTTGTTCATTTCCCCCTCCCTCCAAGCTTATCCATTTAGGAAACCGATCTCTTACCTTTCTGTTTACATACAACCATTTCGCTTATTCCAAATTAAGGGACAAAAAGAAGAAAAAGAACGACAACTGAGCACTGTCAAGTTGCAAATGACTCGTGGCCATCCCAAGATCATGATGCTTTCAAGACAAGAGATGAACGAAGGTGGTTGGTCATTGCCTTCCTCTGTATATCCACCTTGGTGGCTCTTGTAAGGGCAGAAAGGCAAGGGCACAAAGATTGTAAATACAATAAATAGCAAGCCTGGTCTTCCTTGGTGGTCTCCAATCCAAATGCCAACCGTGGCCCACTCTGCTCAACTTCTAAGCTCTGATGAGATCGGGTTGGTCAGGGATATTCAGGCTGATGCCTTGCAAAACTGGAAGAGGTGTGGCTTAAAAGCAAGATTGGCCCCTCAATGATGCGGCTGGCCTCCACCCAGGCCAGAGCCTTTACAGCTCTGGCCCCCGCCTGGTGGAACGCTCTACCTCCAGCTACGCGGGCCCTGTGGGATCTTAATGATTTCCGCAGGGCCTGCAAGACAGAGCTGTTCTGCCGGGCCTTTGGGGAGTCCGGCCGCTGATGGTTCCCCCACCCTTTTCTATGACATCTGTGGACCCTGCCGCCCCTTTTCCTCTCCTCCTTTTCTTAGGGGATTAGTAGTTGGACGCCATCGATATATCTGATGTAGAACGCTGCTTTTTAATGGGGTTGGTTTTAATAATATAGAGCCATCATTTAATGTTTATTTAAATTTCGATATTATTGATTTTATTGTGCTCTATCTATTGTCTGTTCACCGCCCTGAGCCCTTCGGGGGAGGGCGGTTTATAAATATAAATATAAATATAATAATAATAATAATAATAATAATAATAATAATAATAATAATAATAATAATAATAATAATAATAATAATAATAATAATTGTCCTTCAAATACTATTCCAGCCACATATAGGTTAAAATAAGAGCCTTTTTTAAAAAAAGAGGAGGTGCCTGGCGGTCATTCACAACAGATCAAAAAAACCTGCACTGAAAAACCTACTAAGCTAGGAGAGTAAAGATAAATACGGTAGTTAAAAACCGACTCTATAGGGCACAGGTGTCAAACTCACGGCCCTCCAGATGTTATGGACTACAGTTCCCATCATGATGCTAGCAGGGGATGATGGGGACTGTAGTCCCTAACATCTGGATGGCTGCGAGTTTGACACCTGTGCTATAGGGATATGAAATGGATGGAAGAATAAAAACACTGCTGCCTGGGACATTACACCAGGCAGACATGATGCCAGGCAGGCTTTGGTAGAGCGCGAACTGCACAGTAGAGGTGCCTCCACCGGCAAAATCCCATGTCTGCTTTAGGCCCACTTGTCTTCAATAGGTAGAGCACACAGATACCTTCAATGGGCCAGCATGTACATGCTTAGGTATGAACTCAGGATACATACAGCAATCAATCAAATCAGGCAGAACATCATTGTAAAAAAAAATCAATAAACATTAAAACTTCAAGGTACCTTTGGGAATTTGCAAGGGTTTCCCAGAACAGATGTGTTTTCAAATTACCCAGAACGTGCACCAAGATGACACCAATCATACCACACCCTGTGGGAGGAAGCTTTATGGGGAAACCCTTGAACGAGCAGCCCCAATTTCAGCCGACACAGGTGCCTGGAGCTACACCCCACCACTGGCAAGCTCAGTAACATCTGGACCCAAGAAAGACACTTCTCTGATTCTCTCTAGAAAATGAGACACCTCCTGAGGTGGGACCCTTTTTGGATTCATTTAGAACAGGGGTAGGGAACCTGCGGCTCTCCAGATGTTCAGGAACTACAATTCCCATCAGCCCCTACCAGCATGGCCAATTGGCCATCTGGAGAACATCTGGAGAGCCGCAGGTTCCCTACCCCTGATTTAGAAGAAGAAGAAGAAGAAGAAGAGTTTGGATTTATATCCTCCCTTTCTCTCCTGTAAGGAGACTCAAAGGGACTTACAATCTCCTTTCTCTTTCTTCCCTCCCCACAACAAACACCCTGTGAGGTGGGTGGGGCTGAGAGAGCTCCAAAGAACTGTGATTAACCCAAGGTCATCCAGCTCGCATGGGTTGGAATGCACAGGCTAATCTGCTTCACCAGAAAAGCCTCCACAGCTCAAGTGACAGAGCAGGGAATTTAACCCTGTTCTCCAGATTAGAGTGCTCTTAACCACAGCATTACTATATTGTTTCATTAGAAACTCTGGGCATTCATCAGCAACATGTCATCTCAGCTTGACCCTTGACTCAAAAGGGAGCAGCAACCACCAAACAAGCCGGCCTGTATCCCAAGCTGACAGGCACTTCTTCCAGAATAGATTATATGTTTCTCATTGATCTGGGTCTGCAACTTGCGGCTCTCCAGATGTTCATGGACTACAAATCCCATCAGCTCCTGCCAGCATGGCCAATTGGGCAGGAGTTGATGGGGATTGTAGTCCATGAACATCTGGAGAGCTGCAGGTTGCAGACTCCTGATCTGGAAGATCCACAGCAGCAGGCGGGACCATTCCACCATTCCATGAACACACGAAGCTGTCTTATACTGCCTTATGACCATCATTCCAAAAAGGTCCGTATTGTCTATTCAGATTGGCAGCTCCTCTCTAGAGTTTCTAGAGCAATGGTAGCGAACCTTTGGCACTCCAGATGTTATGGACTACAATTCCCATCAGCCCCTGCCAGCATGAGCAATTGGCCATGTAGTCCATAACATCTGGAGTTGTAGTCCATAACATCTGGAGCGGCAAAGGTTCACCACCACTGTTCTAGAGTCTCTAGAGAGTCTTTCTTGTCACCTACTACATTGAGCCTTTTAACTGGAGGTGCCAAGGATTGAACGTGAAACCTTCTGCTGTACTTTATACTGAGTCACGCCTCAGGTCCATCAAGGCTGGGGGATTCTGTAAATCATCTCAGGTGCTGATTGATCCAGGTGGGAAGGGCATCTGTTCCCACTCCTCGATTCAACAAATATTGTCAGAGCGAGGGCCCAGATATCGTTGAGAAATCAGGTTGAGATATTGCTGGAACTGGGGCTCGTTTGAAATGGCCCCAGCACAAAATTGTAGAGCGGTGGTCCCTGGAAAGGGATCCTCAGGTAGGTCACAGAACACACACACACTGCTATATCACAAGCCCCTCCTTTGCAGAGAGTGAAACAAATCAAGATTTTCTGCTCATAGATACAACTTGGTGGCTTGTTCTTAGAAGAAAAAGAGTTCAGATTTATACCCCGTTTCTATCCTGTATGGAGACTCAAGGTGGCTTATAAGCTCCTTTCCCTTCCTTTCCCAACAACAGACAC
The DNA here is from genome assembly GCF_021028975.2 of Sphaerodactylus townsendi. Lineage (NCBI taxonomy): Eukaryota > Metazoa > Chordata > Lepidosauria > Squamata > Sphaerodactylidae > Sphaerodactylus > Sphaerodactylus townsendi. The sequence continues at coordinate 112,337,173 of NC_059430.1, forward strand.
CTTTGCCAGGTAGGTGGGGCTGAGAGAGTTCCAAAGAACCATGACTAGCCCACGGTCACCCAAGAGTGAAGGAGTGCGGAAACACATCTGGTTCACCAGACAAGCCTCTGCCACTCGGGTGAAGGAGTGGGGAATCAAATCCGGTTCTCCAGATTAGAGTTTAGCTGCTCTTAACCATTCCACCCTGTGTGAGTGAGGCCTAGGATCCTTTGGGTGTCCCGGGGGGGGGGGGGGGCAAAGCATCAGAAGCAAAAAAAAAAGGCATGCCGTTTGTTGGATGAGGATCTGGGAGATCCCAGTTCAGATCTCCACCGTATCATAGTGAAGCCTGTGGGGTGACCTGTTCAGATCGAGAGCCCCTCTCTAGAGAGGTCTCTCCTGTCACCAACCATCTTGAGCCTTTCAACTGGAGATGCAGGGGACCGAACATGGCACCTTCTGCATGAAAAGCAAACATTCTCCCACTGAGCCACTGCCCCTACTCAACACTTGAAGCTGCCCGATACTGAGCCACGCCATCGGTCCATCAAGGCCAATACCGTCTACTCAGCCTGGCAGAGGATTTCCAAGTTTTCAGGCAAAGTCCTTTCTTGTCACCTTCTACCAGATCTTCTCCAACGGAGATTCCAGGGATCGAACCTGGTATCTTCCAGATGCCTACTGGGTGCTCTACCCCCGAGCCACGCCCCACTGAAGGGCCCACAAAACCAGTTGACAAGTAAAGCAGTCAAGGAGACCTTGCTAGGAATGACATTTGCAGAAGATTTAGCAGAGTGACATTTACAGCTCTCCCGTTAATTTCAAAGAGCTCGGCCCGGCGCTGACTCGACCCAGGATCACACAAGTTACCTCCCAGACCCCAAAGGTGTGTGCAGGGAATCTCAACAAGGCACCCATGCTCCTCCCCTGTTTCCCGGGCCACCTCCCGTCTCCAACACTGGCTGCAAGAACAACTAAGGGTCTCTCCGGACAGGGGGTCCGTCTGGTCATCCTCAGAAAAGGAACCAGACCAGAGGCATTCATATGCTGCCCACGGGGCCAGCCCTCCCCCTCCCCCTCCCCAGGCAGAAAGCGGGAAAGGGCTTAGCGGAAAAGCCATGGACTCTCCAGCTCCCAGAGAATCCACACCCCTGGCCTCGGCCACCGCACCAGTTCTCTGCAGCTCCCACCCTCCAAGAAACCGGATAGCATAGCATAGCATCTACGTGCATACATACATATGTGCGCGCACACCCCTCCCCGCCTGCATGGAAATCCCCAGAGGATAGGATTGGGGGAGAAGCCCTTTCCTCAGCCGACCTTCAAATGACATCCACAAGCGACGGTTCTCCCCCCACCCACTCAAATGCACAACACCCCCACCCCCCAGAAGAGCACAGATCGGGCCTACAGGAGGCTGAACAATGCCCGGAAGGCTGCAAGCGCTGCAGAGATTAATGGGGGGGGGGGTTTCCCGTGCATACCCCCACACTCTCGCCCCGGACTTCTGCATGGGCAGATCCTGCAGGCGTTTGTCCGGGAGCAACCCCAAAGGACACGCGGCAGGATGTCCGGACGAGGAGATATATATGCTTCAGACTAGGCAAACAAGTTACGGGGGGGGGGGGGGGGTTAACTTGGATCGACGCCCCCCCCCCCCAACGGAGAGCGCCCGGCCTCTCCGGGCAAGCAAGCGGGCTCCAACTCAAGCCTGAGAGCCAAGCCCCCACAGCGGGGTGCCGTCCAAGCCTTGCCTGCCCAGAGGGAAGATCTGCACCCTCGCAGGCCAGGCAACGCCCCGCCAGGGCTCCTCCCGAGTAAACCTGCAGGTCAGCGGCCCCCTCCTGCCCACCCCGCCCCCTCCGAGAAGACGCCACCCGCAGCAGCAGCGCTGAAGCGAAGGGACTGGGGATGGGGGGGGGGGGAAGGGGGCGTGGAGGGAGGCGCCCGCGAGCATCCCCAAGCAGAGGCCCGAGCGGGCGCGCCATCCGCGGGCTGAGCTGGAAGCCGTCGGGGGGTCCGTTGGAAGGGAGGGGGGCGCTTACCAGGGCGGCGTGGCCGACCAGCAGGAGGAGCAGCAGCGCCCACAGCCCTGCCCGGCCGCGGGGCACCGGCCGAGCCATCTCCAGGAGGCACAGCGGGGCGGTCCTCGCGGGGCGTCCAACGGGCTGGGGCGGGGGCGGCCTGGCCTTTGTCCGCGCGGCGAGCAGCAACCCCGCGCCGCCGCCGCCGCCGCCCGAGAGCGGGGAAGGAGCGGCCGCCGGAGGAGGAGGAGGCGGAGGGGGCGCGCAGCCGTCTGCGGCAGCAGCTGCCGATTGTTCTGCACGGCCGAAGGAGCGGGCGAAGGCGAGGGCGGGCCAGGGCTGCGGGGGCTCGCCGGTCCTGCCTCCCTTCCGCCCCCTCTCTCCCGGGCCAGGCCTGCCTGCCGGCGTCGGGCTGCCGCGCTCAGCACCGTCTCGCCCGCCTGCGCTCCGCAGCCGCTGCTGCCATTCGGTCAATGGCCGCGGCGGCGGGGGAAAGGGAGGCGGGCGGGCGGGCGGGGGGAGCTGCGGCGCCCTCTAGCGTCCCTTTCGGGAGTTCGCATGGGAGGACTCAGCAGTAGCCTCCTGGGCTCCCGGCGGGTTACAGGTGGAGGTCGCACCGGTCGACGCCGGCGCGTACGTAGGGGTGCGCAGGTGTAGACACGGCAGAGGTAGGGTTCAGGGGGTTCCGAAGGTTCTGTAGAACCTGTTGTTAAAATTTAAAATATCACTTTTTATGCTTAAAATATTTTTATTAAGTATTAATATTTTTATTTGAATCCCACCACCATTGGAACCTGTTGTTAAAATGTTTGAATCCCACATACATACATCCACATTGTGTGCGTGATGTCCGCATCCACAGGAGATATCACGGCACTCCCAACTGATGGTGGGGGTGGGGGGACATGATGATGATGAAGAAGAAGAAGAAGAAGAAGAAGAAGAAGAAGAAGAAGAAGAAGAAGAAGAAGAAGAAACGACTCCAAGTGGCTTACAAGCTCCTTTCCCCTCTTCTCCCCCACTACACCTTGTGAGGTAGGTGGGGCTGAGAGAGTTCCAAAGACTAACCCAAGGTGACCCAGCAGGAACGTAGGAGTGCAGAAACCCATCCGGTTCACCAGATAAGCTTCTACCACTCAGATAGAGGAGTGGGGAATCAAAGCTCTTGTCGAAGGCTTTCATGGTGGGATTCAACTGGTTGTTGTGGGTTCAGACATCTATTACAGAGAGAAGTCTGTTATACACTGTGTCTGTTATACACTGTGTCCTGGACACAGTGTGTAACAGACTTCCCTCTGTGATACACCTCTGAAGATGCCAGCCACAGATGAAGGCGAAATGTTAGGAACAAGATCCACCAGACCACAGCCACACAGCATAGCAAACCCACGACAACAAGGCTGTATGTTTCAAACCCCACTCCCATTTTTAGGAATGGCCAAGGCAACGCAACCCCTAGTCAGCTCCTTTTTTCTCATGGAACTGAGGCTGAAAAAGTTTGCCCACTACCTCACACCTGCTTTTTGGCACCCTGCTGTGTAATACATATTGCATCTGACTGAGCCGAACCATTCTTTTCACTTTGGTTTATATGCTTTGTGGATGAACTCACATCTAGAAGATAAGCTAGAGGCTTTTTTCAACTAAAAAGCTTTATGGCACCTTCACTGATAGATTTATTGTGGTATAAGGTTTCATGGACTGGAGCCCTCGTTGTCTGAGGCACAAAGAGTTTGCTTCAACAGGCAGCCTAAATATATCCCCCCCCCGCCCCCCGGGGGTGCGAGTGGGGCTTATAAACCGTGGGACAAAAGACTTCAAAGTGAAGGAAATCACGTCTGTGGCATTTCCATGCCAAGATCTGCAGAGAGGGATTCGTTCAGGTGAGACAAGAGCAAGTTCTTAGCGCAAAATGCATAACCAACTTGTGGAACTCACAGCCACTATATGCAGCAATAATTACTGACTTAGATGGGTTTAGATAAATACATGGAGGATAAGACTGTCAATCAGTACTGACCATGATAGCTAAAGCCTCCACGTTCAGATGCAGTGTACCTCTGATACTGAGTACTGTACTTCTTGGAAGCTCCAGCAGGAACAGCTGTTGCCTTCATGTCTTTTTGGGCCCCAGCCAAAGGCATCCAATTGGCTACCGTGGGAAACAGAAAGCAGGAGTAAATGCAGCTTCCGTCTAAGTCTGCGGGGGTCTTGTGTTCTTCAACTTTGCAGAGCAATGTCCGATAGTAAATTTTCGTTTCTCGGCCTTTGGGCCCCTACTGTTTTCCTTTTCTCTTTCTCTCTCCAAAGCCCATGTGTTTGAGAGAGAACAGTTTGTCCATCTGGCAAAGTGAGTTCGGTTCATGGAAAGCCCAAATAATAGCACTGAAACCCCACAATGCTTTTTACTGGGAGAGACAACTTGGAGCCTTGAGAAAGAGAGTGCGTACCCCCCTCATGTGGCCGTAGCTGGTATCTTAGATTCCAGAACTCTGCTCAATAAAGTGATCTTCCAGAGGGAGAAAGAGGAAATTGAAGGTGTGTTGAATACAGTTTTTATCTGATTGAACCATTTCAAAGACCACTAGGTATGCCTCTGAAACATCCCATAGAACTGGCCAGGAGAGCATTTTTAGAAAATGAATAGGATTCCAACTTGAATGTCCAAGTTGGAACCTTGGCTCTGCAGAAGAGCCTCTGCTTTATTTGAGGAACGTCCCGTGTTCAGTTCCCTCCATCTCCGGTTAAATGGGACCAGTCAGCAGGTGACGTGAAAGACTGCTACTTGAGACCCTGGGAAACCACTGCAGTCTGAATAAACAATACTGATGGACCAAAGGTCCAATTCAGTTTGACGTAGCTTTATGTGCATCTGTGAAAACGGTGCGCAAATTTTTATTTTATTTTTGCAATCTCTCTGTGTGTGTTATGCTGTTTTGATTCACTTATCTCACTTATTCCCTACTTCTCTCCCCGGCGAGACCCAAATCAGCTTCCATCGTTCTCTCCCCCTCCATTTGATCCTCACAGCAACCCTGAGAGGTAGGTTGGACTGAGAGTGGTTGACTGGCACAAGGTCACCCTGCCGACTTCCAAGGCAGAGGGAAGATTCAAACCCACAATTTCCCTAATCCTAGTCCCGCACTCTAAGGCTCATTCTGCACAGCATCTTTATACCGAGTTGCAATCATTATAAATGAACTTGTTTTCCCATTTTATAAGTGGAGCATGACTTTACTTATAACGATTGCAACTCATTACAAGTATGCTGTGCGGAATGAGCCTACGGGCTACACCACACTGATTTTAGATTTCGTTGTTTCCTGATTGGGTTTTTTGTGTGTGTGCATTGTTTGTTTGATGTATTTGCTTTGTTTTCTAATTCTGGAGTGTGTCTCGAGTTTCACACAGAACACTTGGGCCCCTTCCGTACATGCAGAATAATGAAGAGGAAGAAGAAGAGTTTGGATTTATATCCCCCCTTTCTCTCCTGCAGGAGACTCAAAGGGGCTTACAATCTCCTTTTCCTTCCCCCCTCACAACAAACACCCTGTGAGGTAGGTGGGGCTGAGAGAGCTCCGGAAAGCTGTGACTAGCCCAAGGTCACGCAGCTGGCGTGTGTGGGTGTGCACAGGCTAATCTGAATTCCCCAGATAAGCCTCCACAGCTCAGGGGGCAGAGCTGGGAATCAAACCCAGTTCCTCCAGATCAGAGTGCTCTTAGCCACTGCTGTTAGCCACTACGCCACTAATGCACTTTCAATCCACTTTGCTGCTGGGTTTTACTGTGCGGAATAGAATAATCCGCTTGCAAACAGTTGTGAAAGTGGATTGAAAGTGGATTATTCTGTATGTGGGGAAGGGGCCTTACTGTAAAAGAATTCTGGGGGGAGGGGGTTATCCTGCCCCCATTTCCTCATAGGCCTGCTCCTCCAGACAGAGCTATAACAAGCTAATTTTGCACCAAGGCAAAAATATAAAATTGCACACACACACCCATCCCCATACTTTCATAGCAGTTGTTTTGGTAAAATGCAAAATACGTAAATAACAAGGAACAAGAATAATAAAACATTTGTTTTAGTCATTAGATCTGCACACCATCAAATAGTGCATAAATAAACGAGTGCTTAACTTCTTATTTAAAAATACAAAATCAAGTACATGAGGGATGACCCATTTTTTTTACCGTTGTACTTTTCCGTGCATTCAATGAGGTAAATTCATGAATTGTTACATCAAAATTAATACTGGTTGTGGTGGGTTTTCCAGACTGTGTGGCCGTGGTCTGGTGGATTTTGTTCCTAATGTTTCGCCTGCATCTGTGGCTGGCATCTTCAGAGGTGTATCACAGAGGGAAGTCTGTTACACACTGTTACACACAGAGACTTCCCTCTGTGATACACCTCTGAAGATGCCAGCCACAGATGCAGGCGAAACGTTAGGAACAAGATCCACCAGACCACGGCCACACAGCCCGGAAAACCCACCACAACCAGTTGAATCCAGCCGTGAAAGCCTTCGACAAAATCAATACTATTTGCTACTTTGTGTTTTGCTGACAAGGCAGAAGTGTTTAGTAAACCCTACTGAACCATGGATGCTTGAAGGTAGTTTTTAATTACTTTTAACTTACTTTTAGAGGGTAGCCATATTCGTCTGCAATAGAACAGCTATATTTGAGTCCAGTAGAACTTAAAAGCCAATGAGATTTTCTGGGCATAAGCTTTCAAGAGTCTTACAGCCCCATCTAATGGGATGGGCATCCGGTCATGGCACCACGGCCATGCCAGCCTGCCACCCCTAAGGAGGCTTCTTGGCCATGGGGAGGCTTAAAATGGTGAAAATCCACTGTCAGGAAGCTCTCATTGGACTTAATGGACTTATGCCACCTTTTTGGTAGCATAAATCTGAAACCCCGGCCACCAAATGATGAGCCAATGGCCAGGAAGTAGAAGAGTTTGGATTTTTACCCACCTTTCTCTCCTGTAAGGAGACCACACGCTCCTTTCCTTCCTCTCCTCACAACAGACACCTTGTGCTGTAGGTGGGACTTAGAGAATTCTGAGAGAACTGTGATTGGCCCAAGGTCACCCAGCTGGAATGTAGGAGTGCGGAAACACATCTGGTTCACCAGATAAGCCTCTCTGCCACTCAGGTGGGGGAGTGAGGAATCAAACTAAAGTCAGCTCCTCTCCCAGCCATGGCCCCAGACTGCCTCCGCTACACAGGTGGGGGGGACGCAGGGATGCTGGCACAGCACCCAGCACCTCCAGGGAGACCCACAGTGGCCACCCAGAGATAGATTCACCGCTCCGCCAGGTCAAGTGCTCCCACCAGTGGATTCCTTCCCCACTTTGGATGGGGCTAAAAATTCCCTTCATCAGAGAATGATGAAGTATCAGATGAAGGGAGCTTTTGAAAGCTTACCATATATCCTGAAAATCTTGTTGGTCCAGGTACAACAGGGGTCAAATCTAGATATTTTTTTAAAAAAAGCTTACTGAAGCTTCTTTCGGAAGAAGCCACACTTACTGGCAAGCAGAGAAATAGTCAAAGAACACTGAATTTGGATAACCCTCAGCCAGATTATATTCATGAATGAACTGGAGAAGGTCCAAACTAATAGCAGATGAAATATCCAGAAACAACGCTAAGGCCTGATGCTTAAAACTCGGGATTTCTGGCAAAACTTGTGATACGTTCAAACCGCTGATATATCCACGGCTGCTTTTAAAAGGTTAATAGTACCCGTTTAAACAAATGAACTGCCCAAAAGAAAATCAAAATCGGAGATCTCATTTAAAGCTTCATATCACGTTTAATTCTATGCTGTCAAATACTGCTTTTCTTCCTATTTTGAATGACAGTCCAGCTGACGAGTTACACATTTATCTTATGACTCATAAATTGGTTGTCTTTTTAGAAAGGTAAAGTTTCTCCCTCAGTCGTGTTCGACCCTGGGGTACCACAGCAAGCAGTGATTTCATAGGCAAGCCGTTTTTGTGCAGTAATTTGCCATTGCTTTCCCCGGCTATTCTTTACCCCCTAGCTACCGACCAAGAAATGGATGGATGGCTGAGTTGACCATGAGCCAGCTGCCAGGATATCTGACCAACAGGGGGCTCGAACTCCTGACCATGTGAGTGGCAGCGCAAGCACTTAACCACTAAGCCATGCAGCTCGGTTGTCTTTTAGATTTTCACTTTCTGGATTCTCTAAATTCTGCTGGTGCTTCTGTACTTCCAATTATTTTTTCGCAACCCGTAAAAATATTTACCTTAGCACTATCATTTGCGTGCATCTCTTGCAAAGTATTCTGCAATCCGTAGATCATCTTAGAAACCTGCTGAATAATAATGCCTTTTGTCCATGGGGCTTAATTCACTTTGGCAACCCGAGTTAGGATATTATGCCATATGAATAACATGTACAAAAACTCATAATCAGTTTTCTTACTCAAACAGTTTCTGGGTATCTTTATGCAGTAGTGACACTAAGGCATTGGTCATTTCTGTAATCTGCACATTTAAGGCTGCCATTGAATTTTATTTTGATGACCGCCTAGTCTCAATGTAACCTTGTAGTGATATTTTTAATAATCCAATATCCTAGCAAGAGGTAGAGCTAGGAAAAAATGTGTGCATCTTTTGTACAGTGCCAAAGAATGAAATCATAGAATGATTTCATGACAGAAACGGCAGGTGCTCTTAACTGAGATTATGAGCTGAACATGCTACAAAATGTGTGTTTATTGTGCAAAAAGATACCCTTGTCACCTTCGGGCTTGCTCCGTTAGCATACCCCGACCCCTTGCGTTTAGAGATCAACGGCATCCTATTCAAACTTACTTTAGCCAATCCACTTCCCGCTATTTTCTTTGGTTTCAATGTCTATGAAATTCTATAGACATTATTCCATAGAGACAATGACATTGTCCATTTTCACTTACTGCGCAATCTGGAACATTTGCTCACAATGATATGTCTAGTGCACAATCCACAAACATCGAATAATGTTTAGCTTTTTTTACTTTGGATATGATCTCTTTACAGACTTCATTTCCTGGTAGCCCAATAAATTCATTTTTTATTGCTGGTGAAAAAACAGCTCACTGAGCCTTTTTTAAAAAAATTATGATATGCCATTTTAGCTCAATGTTACAGTTCATAAATGTTTGTTCTGAAAACCTGTTAAAAAACTCCAAAATGTTTTTTAGGCAAAATATTTCCAAAAAAATGTTTTATATGTGGTTGTGGAATGTACTTGAATGATCTTATTTCCAATGTGTATCTAAAATTATACATAAAACATAAATGTCCATTTTGTGCAAATTTAATAACAAGCCAAATAAAAATAATCCAATATGAGAAAAGGGAACCTTATGAAGTAATTACCTTTCTAAGCTTGAAAAAAACAAATCATGTATAGCAACAGCAATATATCTTAAGTGTTGGAAGTGAATGACTTTGTTGTCTCTTGACTTCAGAGGGGGACTTGACTAAAAGGGTTAGGGCACTGGGCATCCTTTCTCTACCGCTCTGACACTATCTCTTTGATGTGTAGATTGCTCCTTTCAGGGAAACATCTTTCCTTCCACCTGAGAGCCAGTGTGGTATAGTGGTTAAGAGCAGGTGAATTAATCTGGAGAACTGGGTTCAATTCCCCACTCCTCCTGAGTGGTGGAGGTTCATCTAGTGAACCAGATGTGTTTCTGTACTCCTGCATTCCTGCTGGGTGACCCTGGGCTAGTCACAGTTCTTTGGACCTCTCTCAGCCCCACCTACCTCACAAAATGTCTGTTGTGGGGCAAGGAAAGAAAAGGAGCTTGTAAGCCACTTTGAGTCTCCTTACAGGAGAGAAAAGTGGGGTACGAATCCAAATTCTTCTTTTTGCACCTCCACTTGGATGTATGCATTCTTCTCCATCTTGCAACCATGAGGGGCAGGTGGTAGGTCCTGTATCTTTCTCCATTCCTAGTGTACCCTTCTCTACCAAAAGTAGTAGAATGGTAACCTTATCTGCCTCAGGCTAGATTTTGTTTTATTATCATTTATTTATTTATTTATTCATTCAATTTAATAGACCGCCCTACCCCCCGAAGGGCTCAGGGCGGTTCACAAAACAATCAAACACTTAAATGCATCAAATAATTTCAATTAAAACAATAAATAAATTAAACATTAAAATACTAGCAACAGTAATCTTCCACCATTAAAATAAGTAGATGATGCCCGGCATTGACTGCTCTATTTGGGTCCTAGTGCCTACCTAAGAGAAGTAGGCAGGCACTAGGACCCAAGTGGAGCATTCTAAAACAAAGTCCATCCAGCATGTGGTGGATGAAGTCACCATTCTACTTAGTTCTTTTGGAGGAAAAGGGTATAGTTAGACCAGATTAGGAAAACTATATTTACTGTATTGAGAGCCAGTGTGGCGTAGTGGTTAAGAGCAGTAGGCTCAAATCTGAAAAACTGAGCAATAAGGGCCTGATGTTGCAGGAGAAGAGTTGAATTTATATCCCTTTTTCTCCTATAGGAGACTCAAAAGGGGCTTGCAAACGCCTTACCCTTCCCCCTTCCCACAACAAGTAGGTGGGACTGAGAGAGCTCAGAAGAACTGTGACTAGCCCAAGGTCACCCAGCTGGCTTGTGTTGGGAGTGCACAGGCTAATCTGAATTCCCCAGGAAAGCCTACACAGCTCAGGCGGCAGAGCGGGGAATCAAACCTGGTTCCTCCAGATTCGAGTACACCTGCTCTTAACCACTACGCCACTGCTGTTTCATATCAGATCGGAAGAGCACTGCATGTAAGAACTGTAAGCCAGAAAGAAAGACAAACAAGCAACGGAAGTATTTTGTCCTGGTGCACTATATTGGGAAAAAAAATTTCAAATAAAGCACAAACCCAGATTCCAAAGTTCTGTATTTTTTTCAAAATAAAGATCACACATTGTTTAGAGACAATCTACACAAGAGTTACAAAAAATAGTTGCCCAGGCATAAGCATACACAGGTTTGTTAATTATACACATATGGTTACAAGTGTGCTTGCAAAAGGGTCATTGGAAATATACACAAGGCTCCGTAAATGTACACCGTGTAGTGTTACAATTCTATATTCAAACAAGGGAAATTGACAGTATGTTACATTCACTTACAAGTAGACAAAATGCAAAATACAGTTTTATCTTCTGTACAAAAAGGCAAAGAGATTGACACTTTACAAGGCGGAAGGGGGAACTCTGATTGTAAAGGAATACTAAGGGGGGGAGGAGGGGCCTGTACTTTTCTTCACTTTTTCTTTTACTGCCACGAAAGAAATAAAACATTACTTTTTAAAGAGAGAGTCGAATAAACACTATTTTTGTTTTAAATCCCCAAACTGAATCGTTTGTGTATAACATTTAGAAAGGATCGCTACTCTCTGACTAGGTGACAAATAAAACCAAGCAATTTATTTTTAAACATTAACCAGGCTGTATAAAGAGAACATTTCCTTCAAAAGAAAAAAAATTTACTTCTGGTTGAAATTACAATTTACAATATACAACACTATATGCTACGACCATAAAAAGGGGGTGAATATACACTGAAATGCACAGGGTTTGCTAATTTATTTCCTTACCAAAAAATGGGTTTTATGTTGATTCAAACTTCTCCACATTTACATTACAGAGGTTTACAAATGTACAATTGTACAATCAAAAGTATGTTCCACTACTAGGGTACATTATAGATACAGATTAGACATCAAAACAAGAAAATACTACAAATTTTTATATATGCAAAGTCTACACCAAGTATACACTATATATTTATAGAAGCAAGACCAAAGTTGAGTTGGATTTTTTTTTCTACATGCTAAATAATGATAAAAAATTGCCTCCGTGTGAACAGAAGAAACTGGAGTAGGCAGTACGCACACATCCTTCACCTACTTTTAAAAACTTTCTCGGTGTGCACAGTCTCTCTTCTGATATTAACTGCTAAGCTTTTTTTTTTAGCACGTTATACTAAGAAAAAGGAATTTTAAAAGTTTCAGAAACTTAAAAACTTATTTTCAAATCGCAGCTTTAGCAAACGGATTTCTCTTTTCAATTTATAAACAGGAGTTAAATGCACATTGGTGCCATTTAACTAAAATTTCATCTCTCTCTTTTCGATTAAAAGAGAACAAAACCAGGGGTTTTGGAAAGGAAAAGAAAGGTCTCTGATAAAGTAGATGAGTTAAAAATCAGGTGTGTTTTCGTTCAACTAATTTTGAATGAGCCACCCTGAAAAGTTTCCGTATTTGAAATATAGTTACATCAGTGAACCTGAAAAAAGTGTGGCTTCCCATGTACATCTGTTGCCTATGTACAAGAATTCTATACACCACTGAAACAGCAGGGCAACGGAGTATTTAAAAAAATAATTAGTACATGTTATGCAGAATAAAATTAAAAGGAATTTACAAAGGGTATTTTTGCCTTTTGTGTGTCTGTGTGTGAGTGTTTTGTTCTCTTGTTTACATTTAGCAACCAAAAATTATTTTCAAACTGTATATTGGAATAGGATTGGTTGCGGGCTGTAAAAATTTCCAGATGGTCACTGACGCTTTCCGCGGTTCCGTCATCTCAGATGATACCGTTTGGGGGCCCGCAAATCGGCCCCAGGTCAACCCCGTTCTTCATGTAATACTTCTCCAGCTTGGCCAAGATGTGTTTTCCATAGGTGTATTTGCGAAGAGTGGCAATGTGTGGCCGGATCTACAAAATGAAAAAACAGAGAAGGGAATGAGCCATCTACGAGCATTCATGTTTGCTAAGTGCTGGATGCCAAGAGGGAATTCCTCTGCTGTCCCCAGAGCCACCGATCACCTACGTTACTCTGAAATGACCCCTTTCATTCTACTATATTTCTGCTTTTCCCTGAAGTGGGTTCAAGATGGCAATTGATTAAAAACAACAACAACAAATGAATGATGAAACTAATGGAGATGATCTACCCAGCAACTCCAATAACATCTTTAAGAACATCGCTGAAAAGTCTCTGTGAAGAAAATAGCCTGGTGCTTCTTTCTAAGCATCTGCAGAATAGTAACCTTCTAAGCACCCTTTCAGTGCAGCCTTGCACAAGATGAGAACAACCACAACAATATGCCGGTTCTAGTGGAGAAAGAACTACTGGGGAGAAGAAGAAGAGTTGGCTTTACATCCCCCCTTTCTCTCTTATAGGAGACTCAAGGGGCTTACAACCTCCTTTCCCTTCCCACCTCACAACGAACACCCTGTGAGGTAGGTGGGGCTGAGAGAACTCAGAAGAACTGTGACTAGCCCAAGGTCACCCAGCTGGTGTGTGTTGGAGTGCACAGGCTAATCTGAATTCCCCAGAGAAGCCTCCACAGCTCAAGCCGTAGAGCGGGGAATCAAACCCGGTTCCTCCAAATTCGAGTACACCTGCTCTTAACCACTACGCCACTGCTGCTCCTTGATAGAGCTTCTTGATAGAGTAGCTCCTTTGCACACAGAATGTGCCTGGGTCAATACTTGGCATTTCCAGTTAACAGGATTTCAGGCAGCAGGTCCTAGAAAAGCCCTTTCTCTCCCTAAGACCCTAGAGAACTACTGCTGCTCAGAGGAGACAATACTAAGCAATGTGGAACCCACAGTTCTACGTAAGGCAGCTTCACTGGGCAGAGGAAGGGTGGGAAGAGACCAATCAACCTTTAATTCAGTGTGATAGTTGAATGACCAATCGATATGTATTTGATCCCCGCATCCCAAGCAGGGGTGGAGCAGGTTAACACAGTACCATTTGCTCTACCCTTTTCCTGGCCAGTCTGAATATTATAACCAATGACTTAAATGTGGAATGCTGTGTGATTTCTCTGCTCAGTATATAGCTGGTCCTCTGGGAGCGTGCCCAATCATGGTGGAATAAACTGGTGGAGGCAATCTGTTAGATATGCTGGGTTGCTTAAGGCAAGTTTGCTCCTTTATGGGCCACACAAACTGGTATCTTGAGACAAATATCACAGGCAACAGTGAGCCAACACAGCCCCTAGGGGGCAATGTTTTAAATGGGATCTCAATGGCCCATCTCCATCTGCAGCATTTAGCACTGGAGACCCTGATGTGTCACGACCAAGGACAGCCCTACATAAAGCACACTGCAGTAGCCAAGCACTGGAAGTCACCGTGAGTGTATGATGGTCATACAGAGCAGCAGTGGCATAGTGGTTAAGAGCAGGTGCACTCTAATCTGGGGAACCGGGTTTGGTTCCCTGCTCTGTTACTTGAGCTATAGAGGCCTATCTGGGGAACTAAGTTTAGCCTGTGCACTCCAACACACACCAGCTGGCTGACCTTGGGCTAGTCACAGCTTTTCGGAGCTCTCTCAGTTCAACATACCTCACAGAGTGTTTGTTGGTGGTGGGCAGGAGGAGATGGTAAGCCCCTTTGAGTCTCCTATAAGAGAGAAAGGGGGGATATAAATCCAAACTCTTCCTCCTCCTCCTCTTCTTCTTCATCATCATCTAAGGACAGAACCCAGCCTGCTGGCCGAGCAGAGCAGAGCTGGCAAAAAGGCACTGCAGGCTATCAATTTCGACTGGGTATCCAGGACTGTAGCACTGTCAAAGCAGGCTGCTTCAGTTTCAAGGAAAAGGTAATAATTTCCTTCTGGTGCAGGCACACAGATGATGTAAAAGAAACAGTGGGAGAGGACAAAGGTGTGCAGAATCAGCCAGAGTCAAGTCAGGACCTTTGCTCAGTTCCAGGAATCAGCCACTTAGCCCAAAAGAGAATTCACTCATTTGAACGGGATGGAAATGCTACAGGTCACACTGGGAATACCAAAATACGTAAGAAAGCCTGGCGACCACTCAATAGATAGATTGCCAATACAATAATGGTCATCAAGACAAATGGCAAAAGTCCCCAAAGGCTGATTGTTGTGGGCTTTCCGGGCTGTGTAGTCGTGGTCTGGTAAATCTTGTTTCTAATGTTTTGCCTGCATCTGTGGCTGGCATCTTCAGAGGTGTGTTAACACTTCCCTCTGTGATGCAGCTCTGAAGATGCCAGCCACAGATGCAGGTGATATGTTAGGAACAAGGTCTACCAGACCACGGCCACACAGCCCGGAAAGCCCACCACAACCAGTTGAGTCCAGCCGTGAAAGCCCCCAAAGGCCTTTAAAAATCAAATGGGAGCTGGTTTTTCCCTCCAAGGATGGATCATCCCAAAGGCCATTATTTGTTGAAGGGGGTGCGTGGAGAACAGCATGGTATTGTGATCAGCGTGTCCAGCCAGGGTGTGGGAGATGGCGTTGAAGATCTCCAAGGAGATCTCTGGGAGAGCTTGGGCAAAGCCACATAGAGGAAGAATTTGGATTTACAATCTGCTTTTCTCGACAGCAAGGAGTCTCCAAGCGGCTTACAAACTGCTTTCCCTTCCTCTCCCCACAACAGACACCTTGTGAGCTAGGTGGGGCTGAGAGTTCAGAGAGAACTGTGATGAGCCCAAGGTCGCCCAGCAGGCTTCATGTAGAGGAGCAAGGAAACAAATCCAGTCCACCAGATCATTGCCCGCCGCTCCTGGGGAGGAGCAGGGAATCAAATCTGGGTCTCCAGATTAGAGTCCACTAATCCCCTACACTATGCTGGTCTCAGAAGCTTTCCATTGGTGGAGGGAGGGAATGTTTGAGCAAGGCCTCAATTTGCCAAGAACTTGGTGCCCTGCACTGCTTTCTGAACCAGCAGGATTAGACAACCCTTGAAAATGGGGACACGGTTACAAAGATAGCTGTGGAACAGTTGCAAAGGTTTCTCGACTTCCCTAGCGAACGACTGCGCAGAAGAGGAAGATCTCTCCGCTTCTTGGCTTTTTGTAACGAACAACGCTCCTGTAAGCAAACCAAGGCTGGACGCCTACCTTGTGCATGACTATCTTCCGTTGGGCTGGCTCCGCCACATCGATCATTTTCTGTACCACGTAGTTGGCGTACTGATCTTTCATCATGGTATATAAGGCACTGTGAGGGCCATCGTTCATAGTACACACCTCGTCAATCAGCATGGCACGCTCGGTGCGGGAGGCGTGTGTGACGCATTTCTCCACCACGTTGCTGCAGCAAATATTTTTTTAAAAAAAATTGAAAACAGGTTATCCCCCCAAACAGCCACAAAGCCAACATATGCAGATTACCCCCCACAGAGATGACTTTCCATAAAGTGGGGGTGGGGGGGAAGGGGGAGGATGAACCTATAACACTCCATCGTCCAAAGAGAACATGAACGTATCTCCCACGTTGAAGGTACACACGGGCTGACTATGCAAGGTGAGGATCCCGCGGCTTTAAAAAGAATTGGCTGCGGAGTCTTTGTTTTGGGGGCATGTTTGGCATTATTACACACCGCCCTGTTTACAGCCGGGCAGGTATTATTGACTGGCTTTTTGCTCGTCTCAGGGGCGGGGGCGGGGATATTTTGCAGGTTGTCTGTTGTGCATGCATCCCTGAACTTTTAATGCTTCAATTCTCTTACCAATATAAAAAAGGTTAACTGTTAAAGAAAATACAGCATGTGCACACTTTTCCTGAGCACTGAATGTCTTTTATGGTGGGGAGTGAGGGGAGAGGAGTAATGGCCAGGTGCAAACCACAAAAGGACATGAACCGCCATTTGATACGCTCTCCAGGTTCATGATCGTCCATCCCCCGATGCGCTGTGAACCCAAGAGTCAAGACTGATCGTTTTTTCCTGGCGTGGTCTGAAATCACTGACTGCTTGTGTCAGGCTGCAGACGTCCCAGTTTGATGATCAAATAAACGGGCAAATCGGGTGTTTGGACTGATTGACGAATCTTATTATTTTTTACCTTTTTTAGTCTAATTATTGATTTATCAATCTATTGACATGGTTATTAAATTTTTTAAAACTCTAAAGATAGGCAGGAGTGGGGAGGCCACAGGCAATAGAAATGTTATGGCAGGAGAGGAAGTGAGAAGGAGTCGGCAACAGGGAGGAGGGTGAAGGGGGAAAGTGCAAAGCAGCCCAAGGGAGTGAGGGGGTGAGATTGGGTGGGTTGGCTGTGGGCAGAGGGAAGGGGTCCGGGGCAAAGCTGTGTCGATTGGCAAATCTGCCCTGCTCTGGCGGGGAAGCAAATTCAGTTCGTACTACAAATGGCTTTGCTTGCCATGGAGAGGGTGGAAAGTGAAAGCAGGGTTAGAGGAAATACGTCCATACAAGAAATCTTGCTACAATGGACATTCGCCTCCACCACATGGCAAACACCTTGTGCATAATCAGCCACAATGGGGAAACTGTTACATATGGCCAGGACTGACATTAACAGTTATATCACCAAACTGGCAGCCATCATCAGCTTGGTTCTGAGAATGGCAGCCAGGGGGGCTGGCGGGATAGCTATGGTACACCTCCCAAATATGTCTGTGTTAGATGGCTGCACCCTGGAGCACAGGAGGGACCAATTTGCCACCAGAGAATACAGCGATAACCACAGGTAAAGACAGCTTTAAAAGGGGAGTAGACAGATTTATGGAGGACAGGTCTAGCCACGGTGATTAAAGGGAACTTCCATATTCTGACATAGCCTCCAAATCCCAGTGCGAAGAGGACTAGATCAGGGGTAGGGAACCTGCAGCTCTCCAGATGTTCAGGAACTACAATTCCCATCAGCCTCTGTCAGCATGGCCAATTGGCCATGCTGGTAGGGGCTGATGGGAATTGTAGTTCCTGAACATCTGGAGAGCCGCAGGTTCCCTACCCCTGGACTAGATGGACTACTGGTCTGACCTAGCAGTGCTCTCCTTATGATCTTGATCTTCCTCCAAGAAGTTGAAAGTAGATCTCACCCCCCCCCTCCACGCTTTTCTATCCTCACCTTTTAAAGCCACTGTAGCAGCTTCTGTCCCCACTCTCTTTTATGTGAACAAGGCGTACATACGCCCCTCTGCACAGAATGGGAAAATGACAACAACTCTTTCCCACCTGCCTCTCCTTCACGCACACGTACTTTTGCGCTGGATGGGACAGGAGTGTACCACTGAGTCGCTCCTCCCGTGGGTCAAAATTACTATTTGCCTTGGTCAAAGATAACATAGGGAAAGGTACAAATTTTCCCTAGAAGGGCAAGTTACAATTTGAAAGGGTGATGATTTGAATTGAAAAAACAGAAGTGTTTCCACATCCAAGTACTGCAGACCAGCTGTGAAGTGCTGTAGTTTTTGTTCCAACCACTGTTTTGTGAATGGCTTCTCCCACTGAGTCACCATTTTGGTACTGGGAACTTTCAAGACTCGTGGGGGGAACAAATTAGCAGTGAACGCCTTGCCCTATGTGCCGTAATTCAAACTGGGACCATAACTGGGAATCAAGTTCTGAGCCTAGAACCCCTAGGGCCAATTGGCCATGCTGGCAGGAGCTGATGGGAATTGTAGTCCATAACATCTGGAGTGCCAAAGGTTCGCCACCACTGCCCTAGGGCTTTTGTAACATATGTTTAGGCCTTTGTGGCAGAGTGCACGCTTTGCATATTGAAGGTCCCAAGCCCGACCCCTGGCATCTTGTTAGAAATAATAATAATTTTCAAATATTTTTTTTTAAAAAAAGATCTCAAGTGCTGGATTTTCCTGCTGGAAATCCTGAAACAGACAAGACTCAGAGGCATAACACGGGTGGGGCAAGTCAGGGTTCATGCCTCGTGACCCCTCAGTAGACTGGAAGAGCATCTGCGCCTGTGCAACCCCGCCCCCCCGGAAGTCCAAAGACATATAATGGCTGCTTTTACTTTTCTTTTTTATTTAGTTCAGGTCGTGCCTGCAACCTGGGGTTAAACAGATAAATTAAGGATTGCACATTTCCCATCAGCCCCTGCCACCATGGCCAATTTGGCCATGGTGGCAGGAGCTGATGGGAAATGTAGTCCATGAACATCTGGAGAACCGCAGGTTGCAGACCCCTGCTCTAGTGTGAGGAAAGCAACCAAAAAAAGACTGGGGTCGGGGGCAAGGCCAGAAAAGGGGTGCCCTCCCAGGTCTTGTTCCCACTTCCAGTCTCTGCCCGGTTACTTGCCTTTGCCTTGTTTGCCTCATACTAAAGTAAAGGAAATTAAAGCCACTTTCAGGCAGCGGTGATGGGGGATGTGGTCCACGCTCCACCCTACCCTGTCGATACTGCCTGCAGCCTGCTTTAATTTTCTTTATTTTAGCGTGAGGCGAGCGGCTGGCAAGAGACTGGGGGTGGCGGGGGACAAGGCCTGGAAGGGGCTGCCCACTCTTGCCTTGCCCCGCCCCCAGCCTCGCCGGCTGCTCGCCTTGCACTAAATTAAAAGGACATTAAGGGCTGTGTTAACTCTCCTGCCCCTCCTCCCCCAGCCTGGTCTTCACTAGAAGGATTCAGCTTGGCTCCTGGAATCCTCAGGAGCCAAGCCGAGTCCTTTCAGTTAACTCCCCCGTGCCTGGACTCCGATGCCCCAAGAAGGGCTGAGGTGGCTGCACTGGGGCAGTGGAGTCTGGTGGTTGGAGGACACACAATTTCAGTGCTTGCTGTTCCAGGTGCTGTTTTAGGTAGGTACACTCCCGACAAGACCAAGCCGGACAAACCAAGAGTCTAATCCGATATGCAAGAGCATTGCACGTTCAGAATATTATCCCCACCCCTGCGCGGTTCCCTGAAGAGCAGGCTGGGGCATTCTTCAAACTGCCTGCCAAACGCAGCAGTTTCCCTTATCTTGTGACAGGCTCAGTTTCCCCCAGAGTAGCAGCCAGTGTTGTGCACTGGCGGTCAAAGGATACAAGCCAAGTGCTGATTACATTTCCATGATAGGAGAAAAGAACACACACAGCTGACAAGAGCAAGATTCCAGAAATGATACACTGATAATCTGCCTGCCAAGAAGAAGAGATCACCAGGCTATTACCAATTATCCTACGGCTTCCTTACCCCTTTCTGCATGGTGATCCCATATATAACAGCCAAAAGAATGTATTAACAAAAAAACAGAGGTCTTCATCCAACCTGGAGCTGACCCAGAAGTTGGCTTTGAATTACAAGGGAACAATTAAAAAGCTGCTATTTATTTTTGTTGCTTTTGACTTTAAGGGTTTGGGGATTTTTCAGGGGTGTCAAATTGTTCCAGGATTTTTTTTATAAAGACCTTTCCCCCCCCAAAATGCACATGCTTTCATTTTGCATGGTGAGCACGTTTCTGGTGGGGCAGAGTTCAGAGAATCAATGAAGCCAAAATGAAAAGTACAACTGCCTTTTACTTTATTTTGTTCAGTAGCACATCTGAATAGGCATGACTGAAAGTGCATTTACCTGGAAGCAAGTCCTGTTGAATCTTGGGGGAAGGAATTCAGAGGTCTAGTCTACACAATATAGTCTCTGCAGGGAGTTTTCTGTTTCCCCTGATATAATTGCGCATTTAAAAAGGGATCCATGTGAAGGATGATCCCATATGATCTTTTTGGCCTATGACAACTACAATACTTACATGATCCCTCCGAGAAAGAAAAATGTACCATGTAGTGGTCACTGAGTTCTGAGAGTAGACAGACTATCCAACAGGCTGTGTTTTTATGCCCTCCTTCAAAGCACAATTTCCAAGCAGATACTTTCAAGAGTCAGTAATGATTCAATGGTCCTGGCAAATTCAGAACCCTGGATTTGGGGGAAGGGGGATTATGTGGAATAAGTGGCAGAATACGGGGTGTGTGTCTGTGTCACATCAGGCTACAATGATGTGGATGGCAGCGTAAAAGAATCCTCCCAGCCTTACTCAATCCTGCAATGCCTCATGTTGAATGCCCCATAAGAATGATGTATGATTAAGAACAGCATCCAAATTCAGAGGCAGCAGGCCATGGTGCTGATGCAGCACCGCCTCCAAAAGGGCTCCTTGGCAGGACAGGGAGCAGGGAAAAGCCCTGGACCTCTCCACCGCCATAAAGCCCCACGGAATGGATGTCTGCCGCCAAAAGGCATGTTTAAGTCCAAGGGCTGGTGCAAGAACGCCCCGCACCATGCTGGCGTCCAAGGATGACACCAGCACAGCAGCCCCACTGTGATCCAAACTTCCGGGTTTTGTGGTGGCAGGGCTGTGGAATGCACAGCCACAGGTGCATCTGCCCCTTCAACCAGGGTTAAGTGCCATGAGGAAGGCAAATGCCCCCTCACAAGGCCATGTCACTCCCTAAGGCCCTTTGGATGAGGCTGTAAAAGTCACAAATCTTCCAGAGTCAAGAGATTAATGATGGTTGGTCTCTCAGTTCCGTCTAGTGCAGGGGTCTGCAACCTGCGCTCTCTCTCCTGATGTTCATGAAACAATTGGCCATGCTGACAGGGGCTGATGGGAATTGTAGTTCATGAACATCTGGAGAGCCGCAGGCTGCAGCCCCCTGGTCTAGTGACTCTGTGCAGTACACCTGATACAAAAGATTCCCTGTCCCAGTTTCATTGGGCAGACCTATTTGGGTAGTACAATTCTTGATAATGAAATGGCATTTATACTGCTTCTCTCTCTCTCTTTCTCTCTGACACTTTCCCCAACCTAAATCCAATGCCAGCTCCTTTTTAAGAATTAGGAAAATACAGAACAAGCAAAGTCACATACCTGGCAAACTTATGCTGGCTCAGCACAAGGACGTTGCCTCGAATCTCTGCCACAATCTTACTTTTATCTTCAGGTCGCCCATGTTCAAGTACATGCTGGATAACATAGTTGCCATATTGATCCTACAGGGGACACAGTGAGAACACCAGCTCTGTATCAGCGCTCCATCTTAGAAATACTTTGACTGCTGTAGCTTAAACTCGCCCTCAAAACAACTTAACTGCTCCTCTAAAGTGGGAAATAGAGCCAAGATTTTTTTAAAAAAACCAAAATTTGAGGAAGCTGAAATATAATCTGATGTCTCAGAATCGCGGACAGGTAAGACACCCATTGTATTGTCGAAGGCTTTCACGGCCGGAATCACTTGGGTGCTGTGTGGTTTCCGGGCTGTATGGCCGTGTTCTAGGAGCATTCTCTCCTGACGTTTCGCCTTCATCTGTGGCTGGCATCTTCAGAGGATCATCACAGATGCAAGCGAAACGTCAGGAGAGAATGCTGCTAGAACACGGCCATACAGCCCGGAAACCACACAGCACCCAAGACACCCATTATTTTTCAGTTGTTGTTTTAAAGTTGAAGCCTCTTTCTGTCCTCAGCAGGGAGAAAAGGAGGATATATAAAGAAAGGTTATCTGACGTTTAGCCCTTCCCCTTGCTCCTTGGATTTTTTAATCTGTGCTTTCTTTTATGCTACCATTTTCAGGTTGGTTGGCTTCATCTGGGGTGCTGGAAAGTGATGTCAAGTTGCAGCTGAATTACCGGTTGGGTTTGTAAGGCAAGAGACAATCGGGCTTTTTTGCCACTATCTGCCTCTACATATTATCTCTGGTGTTCCTCAACGGTCTCCCATCCAAATACTAACCAGGGGCAACCCTGCTTAGCTTCCGAGATCCAACAAGACCAACCTAGCCAGAACCATCCACTATCTCATCTGTAGCGATGTTTTAATTGCTGCAATTCTAGTTTTTATCATTTCTGTTATCAGTTCTGAATGCCTGGTTGACAGAAGAGGGCGGACGTTCACACACAAAAATAATCAACAATGTTCTATCAGGTGTCCTTTGTCTTATTCTCCGTGGGAGGGAGGGATATCACCGGGGAAAATTCCACCTTCGCAAAACCTCTGAGCCCCCTCTGAGTCGAGGCC
This sequence comes from Sphaerodactylus townsendi, assembly GCF_021028975.2. Classification (NCBI taxonomy): domain Eukaryota; kingdom Metazoa; phylum Chordata; class Lepidosauria; order Squamata; family Sphaerodactylidae; genus Sphaerodactylus; species Sphaerodactylus townsendi. The sequence continues at coordinate 112,359,939 of NC_059430.1, forward strand.
AGGCAGCTTCCTTCACACCACACCACCAGCCAGCTAAGTGTTACCTGCACAAGCTGTTCTGTATGTTGGTGCAACTCCTCCAGGATGGGAAGGGTCTGCTCAGGTAGACAGTGCTCCAGGATCCTCTGAATGACACGGCAGCCATAAGGGTGGGTGGACAACGCAAACACCTGAGAGCAAGACAAGGAGGAGGGGGAAGAATCTCACTCAGGACAGTTTGAACTGCATACCAAACAACTGAAATGTTCTGTGCAGAGCATGAAATGTCCAGCTCATGACGTCACACCCTAAGCAGCTTCATCTTGGCAGATGGAAAACATACAAGGTCAACCACATGGGTCCCAAAGAACAACCGGAGTCAAATGGGACTGCAATACTAGAGCTCTTCAAAAGACGGTTCTGGTTGGGCCATTACAGAAAATTCAGCTTTGGTTTGGTTAAACAACGCTGGAGAGAGGACAGTCCCTTGCAGTACACCACAAACAGGTGGGTGCGCTGGGATGTTCCCCTGCCCATGTGTCACCTGCTGTCCTTGGTCCTGGAAAAACGAGGCCAACCATTTTAAGGCTGCACCACGAATTCCAGCATCAGCAAGGCAGTGGGCTAAAAGATTGCGACCAACCATGTAAAATGCTGTTGTAAGATCGGATAACACCAGTAGCGCTGACCCGCCTCAGTCTAGTTGAATCTGGAGATCATCTGTGATGGCGACCAGCAAGGTCTTCATTTCATAGCCAGGATGGAATCCAGAACCAATGTGTCCTCCAGAAATGCTTGCAGCTGTTCTGCCACCACCCTCTTAACTACCTTGCCCAGAAACGAAACATTTGAGACCAGGCGATAGTTGGCCAGATCCACAGGCTCTAATGATGGCTTCTTCAAGAGCGGGCATACCACTGCCTCTTTCAGCTGACAATTTCCAACATGGGGCCCTGCAGCGGCTCACGGGTGGCCTTCACCAGCCATGAAGGGCATGGGTCCAGGGAGCAACCAGTAGATCTTATGGCTGCAAACACGGTCAATATCGGATGGGGAGAGCAGAACAAATTGGTCTAACATAGGACCAGAAAACGGCCAAGGGAGCTCCAGTTCCCTTACCACTTCAATCGTTGAAGGGTGGTTGTGGCCGAGCGATAAGACTTTACTTGCAAAGAAGCCTGCAAAAGCCTCACAGCTGGGTGCCAAATCATTAATTTTAGATCCCGTTGGCAAGGATATCAAAGATCAAACCACATTAAACAGACAGTTGCCAAAAAGCCACATTAGCCGCTTCAAGAGCGCTGCTGGAAAAACTCTTTGAAAGTTTGCGTGTCCAAGATCAAACAACTGTAGGCAGAAGCCCAAGGTGGAAAAAACTATAGATATCCCTTTTGGGTTGCCTTCTAAGAGGCTGCCTTCTAAATGGGGCGGGAAAAGGATAGACAGCATGGCTCAGACGTTAGGCAAAACCACGTTTTATTTTTAACCATGGTTAGTTTATGAAACTAGGATTCAGCTTATGCAAGTCTTGGTTAACTCTGACAAACACTCCAGTGCAGAGTACACTGGTGGCAGTGACAAGAAGGATCAAACTGGGTTAAGTCAGATAGGCTAAATTCATACAGCAGAAGAAACCATTTTTAAGACGAACTGTGGCAGATTTCTTGTTTGCTTTAAAAACAAAACAAAACACAGGCTGTGGTGATTGAATCAACTTCCAACCATGGTCTGAGATCCTAACCTGATGCACCTTTAAATAACCGTAGTTAGCAGAGAAGCACACTAACCGTAGTTAAACAATTCAACTTAAGCTAGATTTCAGACACTGTATTGCGAATTTCACAAGGCTGGGAATTCTGACACGAGGCTGACTGTTTCATTTCCTTTGTTTCCAGATGGAGCAATTGCCAGTGATGGTGAGAATACAGTTCTCTCTTTTGTCAGTAATGGTTTGGAAGGTCTTGGGCACAAGATCTGTCGCTTTAGGATATCCTTTACCAATCTATTCCACCAGCACCTGACCCTTCTTATACGTATACCCTAAATAAGCTGAATGAGGCCATTTAATAATCACAAAACAAAATAACCTTTCAACAAACACTGTTTTCCAATCGAACAATCAGACAGGTGCAGCATGGAACACTTGACTAGGGCCGAACGGGTCTAAAAAACCAGGACAATTTTTTAAAATTTTCATTTCAAGTCATTTTTTTAAAAAAATCAGCCACTGCATATTTTACTTTTTAAAATGCAGCTAAGGAAACGAAATCTTACATTTAATATAACGGGTTTAAAGCAAAGCCTAGAATGAATCTCTTAAAATTGATCCATGACCATCCATCAAAAGTACTGACTTAAAGGGCACTTTCTTGTAGGAAGACACTGCCGCAGAATCAATACCTACTTTCCGAGGTCAATTACCACCCAATGACTTATAAATGCATCATGCAGTGGGTGATGTGGCTGCAATTAGGAATTCGTTATAGGGTTTGAGATGCAGCCTTTGGCTCCAGAAGATGAAGGATAACCCAGGGGAACACCTGGCCAGACTAGAGCGCCTACATTACATCCTCTATGAAAAGTCCACCATTTGCACAGTTCCTTACCCTTAAATTACATGCACATTTCTCACTACTGGGGCAAGGAAAGCAAAGAGCACCATTCCTTGCTAATTTACCACTTTCCTTCTCAAGAATATCTGGGCATAACGTTGGCGAAACAAAAAACAAAACCCCAGCCTATGCTCAGCAGTTTTTCAACCAACGCTTAGGTAACCTCCTGGTTGGGATACTGTGACACATTCAGTGTGGGGCTGCCCTTGAAGATTATCCAGAAACTGATAAGGGTTCAGAATGTGGCAACCTGGGTGACACCTCTCACCTATTCTAAAGCAGATACATCAGTGCTTGTATGTTTCAAAGTTCAGTTCAAGGATCTGGGTATAACCTTAATAAATACCCAAAGAGAAAACAGAAAACTTAAGAAGAAGAGTTTGGATTTATATCTCAACTTTCTCTCCTGTAAGGAGACTTACAAGCTCCTTTCTCTTCCTCTTCCCACAACAGACACCTTGTGAGGTAGATGGGGCTGAGAGAGTTCCAAAGAACTGTGACTAGCCCACAGGTGGGACTCTCTCAGCCCCACCTACCTCACAAGGTGTCTGTTGTGGGGAAAGGAAGGGAAAGGAGCTTGTAAGTCTCCTTACAGGAGAGAAAGTTGAGATATAAATCCAAACACTTCTTCTTTTTCATAACAACCATGCTGATTCTTAGCAAACAGCTTCCCATGTAGGAAGAAGAAGAGTTGGATTTATATCTCCCCTTTCTCTCCTATAGGAGACACAAAGGGGCTTACAATCTCCTTTCCTTTCCCCACTGCCCTGCAACAAACACCCTGTGAGGTGGGTGGGACTGAGAGAGCTCAGAAAAACTGTGACTAGCCCAAGGTCACCCAGCTGGCATGTGTTGGCGTGCACAGGCTAATCTGGTCCCCCAGAGAAGCCTCCACAGCTCAAGTGGCAGAGCGGGGAATCAAACCTGGTTCTCCAGATTAGAGTACACCTGCTCTTGACCACTACGCCGCTGCTGCCAAAGTAGCCAAAGGTCATATTCTGGCAGTATATTCTTTCTGGTCATTGAACATTTAAGCCATCAGATCTGATAAGCAATCTGTCAAACCAGATTTGGGAAGGCAGAAGAACCAGCATTTTATCCCTTCCTCCCCACATGCCCCGCCCGCACTCACCTGCCCCTTAAATGCATCAATGATGAACTGCAGGGACTGGGGCTGCACACACTCGATACACTTCTGTACCACATGATTGCCATTCTGGTCTTTCACGCACTTCAAGACGTGGCCATCCAGTTCTCGGACCATCTCGTTCTATGGAAAGAGGCATAAAAAAGACACCGAGAAAGCACCAACGGAACCACAACTGACAAGCGCCAAGAGGAGTCACAGACTATGCCCTTCTCTCCCCGACTCTGCTGGCTCTCTGTGTCACGCCTTGCTTGGCACCCTTTCGATCTGTGGAGCAACCGCAAAGGCGACAGCTCTTGGCCACAGTCCTGCGCTGTCCAACACCACCTTGACCCAAGAAAAATCAGGAAGAGCAAATACATGTCATTAATTAGTGTGTCAGTTCTGGATAGTTTGTGCATGGAACCTGCTGCTTCTACAAGATAATGGCTGCGAGCTTTAATACAGCGGATCAGTCAGATTCATGGAGGATGGGCCAATCAATGGCGACAAGCCAGGAACACTAAATGGAACCTCTTCGGAGGAGAACCTATTAGAGGTCCCTGGCCCGAAACACATTCGGCTGGCCTCCACTAGGGCCAGGGCTTTTATGCCCCTGCCCCCTCTCTGATGGAACAGGCTCCCTAGAGCAGGGGTAGGGAACCTGCGGCTCTCCAGATGTTCAGGAACTACAATTCCCATCAGCCTCTGTCAGCATGGCCAATTGGCCATGCTGGTAGGGGCTGATGGGAATTGTAGTTCCTGAACATCTAGAGAGCCACAGGTTCCCTACCCCTGCCCTAGAGAGACCAGGGCCCTGCGGGGACTTACAGAGTTTCTGCAGGGCCTGTAAAACGGACCTGTTCTGCCAGGCATTTGGCCAGCCGTGATCCCATTGCATCTGGCCTCTGGTGGGCTCAGTTGGGGAGGGAGGCGGTTGGGTTTTTATTGGCATCTGTCCTAGGTTTTAAATGGTTCCTGATAGTTTTATTGGGTAGTAGACTACGGGTTTTTAAATGGTTTTAAATAATTGTGTTATGTTATTTTATCTTTGTTGTTCACCGCCCTGAACCCTGCAGGGGAGGGCGGCCCATAAATTTAAAATATAAATAAACATCTAAATAAATAAACATCTAAATAAACATCTAAATAAATAAACAAACAAACATCTAAATAAATAAATAAACAAACATCTAAATAAATAAATAAACATCTAAATATATATATATATATTTAGATGTTTATTTAGATGTTTATTTATTTATTTAGATGTTTATTTATTTTATTTATTTAGATGTTTATTTATTTATTTAGATGATATATATATTTTCAGAAGCAGTGCGTCTCTGAACACAGCATCTCCCAATTTCACCCCTGGAGGGCTTTAGGCTCTTCGGAAGTAATCTTCTGGAAGTCCCCAGCCCAAAGAATATCTGGCTGGCCTCAACCAGTGCTAGGGCTTTTGTAGCCCTCACAGAACACATTGCCAGCGGAAATCAGGGCCCTGCGGGATGTAGTACAGTTCTGTGGGGCCTGCAAGACTGAGCTATTCTGCCAGGCCTTCAGCTGAGGAAGCGACAGTGACCCTACCATCTGTCTGGTCTCCCCCTCCTCCCCTCCCCTTTCTCTTCTTATCACAAGTAGATCTTGAGACTGGTTTCCTTGTTGGTACATTGAATAGCACCATTATTTTAATGTAAAGTGAATTTAAATTTTTTATCACATTTTATATGTATTGAAATGGTCTGTGTTGTTTTTATGTTGCTGTGAGCTGCCCTGAGCCCAACCTGTGGCTGGGATAGGGCAGGACAGAAATAAAAAATAAAGTAAAAAAAAGAAACTAGTGTGAAAAACCCTTTAAGGTGCTACAACCCTTGTCCACCCCTCTACAAACAGAACTGCTAGACCTACCCCCCTCCCCGTGGGCTGCATACACATTTTATACACTTACACATACTGCAGAACAGATGCACCATAAATTAAAAGAAAAGGAGGAGAGAAAACAAAAGCCGCAAGAGACAAAACCACCACAATTCACTGGTCGACAAAACCACCACATCCAACATCAAGAAGTAAAGTTAAAATGGAAACTTACAATTACCTGCTGGTCTGGAGGGATAAACTCGAGCGCCTTCTGGATAACTCGACAGCCGTACATCTGCAAAGCCAAGGACAGCACGTGCCCACGGATGCGCTCAGCCAGGGCAAGTTTTTGCTCCAGGCTGCCAAACTAGAGGAGACAACAGTCATGACATAGAACAGGATTCCAGAGGAAGTGTTTCACCCACCCTTGCTTCCCGGATACCAGAAGCAGAAATACTCTGCGCAGCAGACGAGACTCACCTCAAAGAACTTTTGGATTACATAGTTTCCAAAGACATCGACCATCAGCTGATAAGCGGCCTGCAGGATTTCATTGAACACAAGCTGCCGCTCCGCTGGGGTAGCACGTTCCAGTTTAAGCTGGATAAACCTGCAGACGATGCAAATTAAAAACATTTTGTGTGTGTGTGTGTGTACGTGTGAGCGGGGAGAACAAATGCTTTAACCAAATAGTTGCCCCAAGCTGTTTTCCAAGGAAGCCTCGGCTAGTTGCGGGGAGGAGTCAGGCTTTCCCCCTGCAACTAATAAAGGAGGTTCGTGATGCAGAGTTCAAAACTCTGCTCATGACTTGAGCTCAATCCCAACAGAAGTCAGTTTCAGGCTGACTCAGCCTTTCATCCTTCTGAGATCAGTAAAATGAGTACCCAGCTTGCTGGGGGTAAAGTATAGGGAAGACAATGACAATGGCAAACCACCCTGTAAAGAAAGTCTGCCCAGTAAACAGCATGATGCTACGTCACCCTATGGGTCAGTAATGACCTGGTGCTTGCACAGGGAGTACCTTTACTTTTCACCTTTGTGCTTACCAGGAGAGTACCTGTTGAAAGCCAAAACCCTTCCTTGAATATGGCTTGCCTCATTTTACTTCCATACCAAGAAGCCCCACTATGCTATTCCAAAGAGCCCAGGGTCATATAGATCCCCTCACCCCCAGGCATGCATGCACACACCCTGTAGTTCTACAACAAACCCAGACTTGCACAATAGGTGAGTCATCTCTTAGCCCAATGTCATGCAGCGAAGTTCATAGTGGAGAGACCTGATCCTAATCGTCACAGTGCAATAGCACACTGGTCCTGTTAGGAGTACTCTAGTGGAGCAATATTTTGCCACCGGGGGAAATAAACTGGGGGTCCACAAATAGTCTGAGTGGTGAAAAAGTTAAATGGTTGGGAAATTTTCTCCTGATTCAGTGTACTATAAGGTCTCTACAACAGGATGTAGTGGTTAAGAGAAGGTGCATTCTAATCTGAACTGGGTTTGATTCCCCGCTCTGCCACCTGAGCTATGGAGGTTTATCTGGGGAATTCAGATTAGCCTGTACACTCCCACACATGCCAGCTGGGTGACCTTGGGCTAGTCACAGCTTTTTGGAGCTCTCTCAGCCCCACCCACCTCACAGGGTGTTTGTTGTGAGGGGGGAAGGGCAAGGAGATGGTAAGCCCCTTTGAGTCTCCTACAGGAGAAAAAGGGGGATATAAATCCAAACTCTTCTCTTCTTGTTCGTTCTGGTGGGTTTTCCGGGGTGTGTGGCCGGGTTTGGTGGATTTTGTTCCTAACGTTTCGCCTGCATCTGTGGCTGGCATCTTCAGAGGTGTGTCACAGAGAAAAGTCTGTTTCACACTGTGTCTTCTCTTCTTCTTCTTCTGCGGTTTGACTGGGCTGATCTCTCTATTCCTCTTTTGTTTCCTACTGCTGCCTGCATTCCATGCCTCCTTAAGCTTGATCATTTCTTATCAGGCCTCAGAGAAAAATTCCTTTTTAAAATGTATAAGGAAATGCGTTTTCTGCATATCTGGGGAGTCTCCCAAGTACGAAGAAATCTCATGGGCTACTAAGTCCGTTGGAAAGAAGGATGCTGAGGATATCACAGTCTGTAGAAAACATCCCTAAATACAGCTATACGGCACAAAAATCCAAGATAGTTCTGGAGAACACATTTCACACCACCAGTTATATCCTCCCACTCGATCTGACAGATAACAGTGAAACAGCGAAGCCAAAATTTAGACTTCGAAACTGTTTCTCTAAATTGCCAGGCACAGGGAGGGGTGGCTCATGAACAAGGCAAGCAAACCCCTTCAGAAACAATCTCTTTTGCTACATTACAGGGATATTAAATTTTAATAAGATCCCCCCTTTTGAACATTTTTCAAAGTCGGAGGAGGAACATGATTCACCTTACTTTGAAAATGTCTTTGAGAAAAGAAGGTAACCATCAACAGAATGGGGGCAGTCACAGATGTAGCTAGAATATTCTATTAGCCTAGGACAGGGGTAGGGAACCTGCGGCTCTCCAGATGTTCAGGAACTACAATTCCCATCAGCCTCTGTCAGCATGGCCAATTGGTTCCTCAATGAGTTCCGCAGGGCCTGTAAAACGGAGTTGTTCCGCCGGGCCTTTGGAGAGACCAGCCGCTGAAATGGTGCCCCCCCCCCCCCCATTGGCCTTTCATCTTGGCCATTATCAAATGTGACTCATCACCCTCCTCCCCCTTTTTTGGGGAGAATTTTAAAAATGGGGTTAGTCGGACGCCTCTATTATTACTTTTACTGCTATTGTTATCGCTGTTTTAAAGATTTTATAATTCGTCTATTTATATTTTTTGTTGTACACCACCCAGAGCCCTCCGGGGATGGGGCGGTATAGAAGCTGTAACAATAAATAAAATAAATAAAAATAAAATAAAACCTCAAAAGGAAATGTCACAGTGGAAGAAGCAACATTTTAAACTGGTTGTTGTGGGCTTTCCAGGCTGTGTGGCTGTGGTCTGGTAGATCTTGTTCCTAATGTTTCGCCTGCATGTGGCTGGCATCTTCAGAGGTGTATCACAGAGGGAAGTCTGCGTGAGAAGGAATGTCCAGTGAGAAGAGAATGAGAAGGAAACAGTCCCTTCTCACTGGACACAGTGTGTAACACACTTCCCGCTGTGATACACCTCTGAAGATGCCAGCCACAGATGCAGGTGAAATGTTGGGAACAAGATCTACCAGACCATGGCCACACAACAACCAGTTGAATCTGGCCATGAAAGCCTTCGACAATACATTCAACATTTTAAAATTATATATATATAATCCAATTCCTTAATCACTCTTTTAAGAATTAACTCCAGTGAATTTATACAAGTGGCCCAAGCATGTTCTATGGGGGGCAGGGGGGAGTTAAGCTTGAAGGAAAACAAATGTGGAGAGCTGAAAACAGGATGGCTTTCCCCAGGGTGAATAGCGTTAAGACTACTAATGCACGTGTGAAAGGTGTTAACTAGAATAAGCCACAGGCACTATGCAGAACCGATTTATTTTATCATGTGGTTTTTTTTAATGACTACTAATTATTACTGTGCTACAGTATTTTAAGTTGCTGCTGCTTGCTTTTCAGTTTGTAACCATTAGTCTGGTGCGTGGTTTTTATTTTCATTTTGGTTTTCGGAGATACCAAACTGCCTCGTGGACTATTTAGAAAACAAACATGGAGCATACGTCTTTCCAATCAATCAGTCAGTCCCATTTTTTAAGGTCAGCTGGGCTGGTTTCTGGGGCTATTTCAAAGCAGAAGCCAGAACCAACACTGCCTGGGTATAAAATACTTCATGGACTGCCTTCTTTCACATGGAAGTAACTATTCCACTAAGCTCTTGCTGGGTGCGGGATTGTTGTCTGCTCTGTCCATTGAGAAATGTGTTCTATTGCACAATCTGATTCCATATTTGACTTCTGACCTCTGGGTCGGATCTAGACTACATCAGCAATTTTGACCAATTCCCTCATTCCTGAAGCAGAACCCTGGCATTTTGTCCCTTGGGGCTCCCTATCCCACTGATAACTGCATTTTTGTAGAGTTCCACTGACTGCAGGGGCCAGGGAGGTTCTGTTCTACCAAGAGAAAATTTAATCTTGACCCAACCACTGATCCCAAAGGGATCTCTATATTAGGAGTTTTTAAAACGTATTTGATGAATCTGGTGTCTTACCTGGATCCATGCTGATCCTGAGAGAACTCCATGATATGTCCAGCAATCTCCCTAAGCTGCAGGTTCGGGTACCGGTTATTGCGGAAGTCTTCCAGGAGCCTGCTGCGCCCGGAGGGCATGACGTCGGACATCCCATAGCGCAAGCGGGAGGAAGGGAACAGAGCACTGCTGGGGCTGAAAAGGCTGGAGGCGCTGCTGGCGCTGCGGTACTTGGCTTCGGCCCCTGGGGCGGCAGAGATGTAGCGGCCACTTCCGTTTGTGAGCCCTCCTGCAAGGAGGAGGAGGTCAATTGGGGAGAGATCAACATTAAGGTAAGCAGGCCAACTGTTACGGGTTAAAGTGGCAACCAGGCCAGAAGTATCCCCGTTCCCGTCCAGGAAGGCTGGTGTGGGGTAGCACCTAGTGCGTCGGACTTGGACCTGGGATGACCAGGTTTCGAATCCACCGCTCAATCATGGATGTCTGCCAGGCCACCTTGGCCCCGTCACAATCTCTCAGTCTAACCTACCCTCACAATTGTTGCTGGTGTGCAGATTAAGTGGAGGAGGGGGGAGCAATTTGAAAAGCCGCCTTGGGTCCTAATCAGGAAGAAAAGATGGGTTTCTTTTTGTTTGATTTAAACAGGCTACAGCCAGAGATGATGAATATGAAATCTGCGACAGTACTTACTAGGGTTTTTTTCAGGCATACGATTAAAAAAAGAAGAGAGGATCATTTTAAATTCACATACAAATTACAGTTATGTTCAATAATAAACTTCTTTGGTATATCATTTGAAGGTCGTAACTTTGTGGTGTAACAGTTTTTTTTGGGGTGGGGGGGTGGGCATCTTACATGCAAGGTAATCTTCCCTCCAAGCAAATACAACATTTAAGAATTCTGTTCCCATAAAAATGCATGATTATGTAAAATTAACCTGGGAAGACAACAGAAGGGACAGGAGACCGAACAACTAGGGACAGTTGAGCTCTTAACCGCCTACGCCACTGATGCTCCCTTTGGCCCCTTCCACTTATCTGGAACACTTCTCCAAGGATCTCACCAGGTGAAAGGAAAGGAGAAGAATTTGGATATATATATCCTGCTTTTCTAAATCATAAGGAGTCTTAAAGAGGTTTACAAATTCCTTCCCTTCCTCTCCATGCAATATGCATCTTGTGAGGAAGGTGGGGCTGAGAGAGTTGGAGAAAACTGTGACTAGCCCAAGTTCACCCATCAGGCTTCATGTGGAAGATGGGGAAACAAACCCAGTTCACCAGATAAGAGTTCACTACACCACTATGGTTCATCTTACTCGCAGAGATTCAGGGTGGATTCCATGTTAAACCAATGCAATCAACTTACATCTGTCCGGTCCAAATTAAAGGAACTCTTCCTTCAAGTCAAGAGACAACACACAGAGGTGAAGGACTTTTGATAGGATTGCCCTAAAAAATGGACAGCACCCGAGGCTTTGCCTTCCTGCCATCTTTTACTGCCTGGCTCTGGAAGCACCAGCAATCCATGGTAACGAGAGGGAATTCTTCCCCCGTCTTTATAATGTCAGAAAGTGGAGAGCAGTCCATTGATTTCTCCATGCTTTGCCCTATCACTCGTAAGTACTTCATGCAAGTCTTCAGCAGGCACTCTTTCATTTGTCCATAATATTTCCATCCCATCCGTCTCAAGGTTTAAAGGGCAGCTGAGAACAAATCATAGAATCATAGAGTTGGAAGAGACCCCAAGGGCCAGCAAGTCCAGCCCCCTGCCATGCAGGAACACACAATCAAAGCACTCCTGACAGATGGCCATCGAGCCTTTCTTTAAAAACCTCCAAAGAAGAGGACTCCACCACACTCCGAGGTAGCGCATTCCACAGTCGAACAGCCCTTACTGTCAGGAAGTTTTTCCTGATGTTTAGGTGGAACCTCTTTTCCTTCACCTTGAACCCATTACACCTGGTCCTAGTCTCTAGAGCAGCATAAAACAAGCTTGCTCCCTCACCAACATGACATCCCTTCAAACAGGGCTATCATTTCCCCCCTTAACCTTCTCTTCACCAAACTTCACTAATGATACATTAAAATCAATATAATCCCCTAAATATTTATATTGTTCCCATTTTCCTCTCTTCTACAGTAGCAGCGCAGAAGACGATTGGTTTCTGCACACACTGTGAAGGTAGCACAGAGAGGTTTTTTTAAAAAAGCACTCTAATAGTTCAGTTGCTCAGGAAAAAGTACCAATCCCAGAACGTCCCCAGGAATTTTAAGTGAAATGCTTTGCTGCGTTGACACCCAGCATGGTGCAGTGATTAAGACAGTTTGGTGCAGTGGTTAGGACTCTGACTGGTGAACCAGGTTTGTTCTGCCTCTGCTCCTTCACATGAAGTCTGCTGGGAGACTTTGGGCCATTCAGACCTTTCTCAGCCCCATCTACCTCACAAGGTGTCTGTTGTGGGGAGAAGAAGGAAAGGTGTTCGTACGCCACTTTGAGAAATAGTTGAGAAAAGGGGTTATAGATCCAAAATTTTATAATCTTCTTCCATCTCCAGTTTAAAACCAGGGGGAACAAACGCCATTATTACCTGATTAGCTCCAAGATGGTGCCGTGAGTAAAAAAATGCCAGCTTCCCGATTTTCAGGGAAGAAGAGGGACTTTTTACCCATTCACAACATGTGCGGGAAAACCCGCACCGAAAGTTGAGGAGCAAGCAGCTGCTTTGCCCAAACATCGGGTTAACACACTCGCACAGCACACGTGTCTCATTCCACAGCAACGGCACAGTAACAGACGTGCCCCCTTACCAAGGTTTAGGCTCGAAGAGGATCCGTGAGAAGATAAGGAGGGTGGTGGAGTTTGAGAATGGCCAGGTCCTTGGCTGGGCAAAGGCATACCGACAGGGCCCGGAGAAGAGGAAAAGCCAAGGCCATTGTAAAAGCTGTGCCCGATGGGAGTCAAATTGCTAGAGGTCCTCTTGTACAGCTCGCTGCTGCCTGTGAGTGAATCTCGGCGGGAGCCGCTGCCTGTGTTTGAATTTGCAACTGAAATGCAAAAAGAGGAAGGGGGTGAGCGTAAGGTTCTGGTAGAACAGTCAATAATTCAGACTCTAGATCAGGGGTGCCCAACTCTGGTGCTTCAGATGTTCTTGGACTACAATTCCAATTGGCCATGCCAGCAGGGGCTGATGGGAATTGTAGTCCAGGAACATCTGAAGTGCCAGAGTTGGACACCTCTGCTAGATGAACTCAGTAGCCTTTATTGTGCTGTCACAATGACCATTACTGCAGAAAGCCAGGTTTCTGCAGACACATTTATTCCACGCATTTTCCCGCTCGATCTCCCCACCCCGTCCAATCTTTCCACAGGTTAACAGAACAACAGAACGAGGTGACAAAAGCTTTGTTATGTGTTGTTCCCAATTTGTGTAAGTCTTTCTGACTATGCCAATAAAGGCTTATGTATGTACGTAAGTTATGTGTTCGAAGTGTCTTAAGGACATGTAATAGTCTTCCCTCCACCCACCCCCCATCTGCCACTTCCGAGGCCTAGGGCGAGGAGGCCTGCTTCACCATGCTGCAAAGTGCAGCAATTAGAACAGAACGGCCCATTAACGTAAGGCTGATAACAGCAGGCCCAGGCTTGACCTTGGCTGTGACCAGCCGATGCCAGGCAAGGCAGGAGCCGTGACAGCGAGTGAGGCGCTCCAAGGTTGGGGAACAGAAGGTTGGGAATGGAGACTGCGTAGACCTAACATGTCTTTCTAAGGACAGGAGAACTCCAGGTTAATCAGAGCAAGTTGCCAAAAAAACCCCCAGTGTTGTGGTGTTGTAACTGTTCATCAAGTGGTCTTCTATGCAAGCACTCATGGGGGGCTGCACGGTCACAGGCCTGCCACAGAGTTCTGACCAGCCAGCTTCTTAAGAGAAAGATCTGCTCACAGGAGTGCCCCTGCCCACCGCACTGTTTGAGTCACAGCCGGATTCTCCCACCTAAACGGCCACGTGACAGGCGAGGGGGGACTGTGACAGGCGAGGGGGGACAGCACTGCTTCCTTCGTTCTCTCTTCAGGTAGAAGGTATCATAAATGCTTTCATCTGTTCAGGGTCTAACTCTGCATATCTAATAAACGCCAGCTGCTTGTACTGAAAGCAAGTGTGGTGTAGTGGCTAGGGAAAGGATTTGAGGATTCAAATTTTACCTCTGTTTGCTGGGTGGCTGTTCTCTTTCAGCCCCGCCCCAAACATGGGGATAATAACCTTAGAAACCTGTTGATGTAATGGGAATAGGATAACCAGTGTGAAGCACTTGGTTTATCAGGTTCCTACGGAAATGTGAAGCACGATACTTTTTAGGTTGGTGGACATAAAAGCAAGAGGTGAGCTGGCAAATGGAACCACCAGTCCAGGTGATGTACCCCCTCTCCAAAAATGCTGACTTTTGGGGGCACACGATGAAATCCATGGACAGACAAAAGTAAACACTTCTTAATGAATAATTAAATTGTGGAATTTGCTATGAATGGACTGAGTCACAGCCACAAACATGGATTGCTTTAAATTGAGGTTAGACAGATGCATGGAGGACATAATCTATCAATGGTTCCTAGCCACGGTGACTAAAATGAAACTCCATGCTCAGTGGCAATAAACTTCAAGAACCTAGGATCAAGGGGCATCAGCAGCACAGGTTCTTGGCACCTGTGCCCTGAGTGTGGGCCCCTGTAAGGCTACTGGTTGGCCACTGTGCAAAATGGGCTGTTGGGACTAGATCAGGGGTCTGCAACCTGCGGCTCTCCAGATGTTCATGGACTCCAGATGTTCATCAGCCCAATTGGCCATGCAGGTAGGTTGCAGACCCCTGGACTACATGGACCCTGGTCTGATCTGGCAGGCCTCTTATGTTCTTATGTGGGCTTTATAGTTACTTTTTTGCTCGCTATAATGGACACACAACAGCGAGTTCCATTCAAAACCACCCTATTAGATAATTCTCTTATCCTTCCCCTCCCATTTCCCATCCAACAGACGCACCGCCTCCCACCCCCACAAAAAAACTGGCCCCACTACCTGCTGTCCCGAAGCCTCCCAGTGCAGATCCCAGCGTAGCACCAAGTGAACTGCTGCTCCCGAAGCCGAGGGAAGTGTTGGCTGGCTGGGCAGAGCCCTGAGAGAAGAGCGAACTGCTCTGGGAATTGCTAGTGAGGGAGTTGTTGCCATAGAAGGAACTGGAGGCCAGGTTGCTGGTGGGCTGCTGCTGCGGCTGGGGCTGCTGAGTCCCAAGGGGGCGAAAGGGGCCGTTGGTTGTTCCTGCGAGGCCACCGGCAGCACCGTTTGCAGAAGCAGCGGCAGCTGCAACGGCTGCAAAACAAAAATTAAAACCAGAAAACACAAGGGCAAGTTAAATGACATGCAACAAATGTGGTCTGGAGTTCCTGTACTCTATTTACTTGATGAATGCCCTTCATCTCACCAAGATGGCACACGGCCAGAGACAATTCCTATGAGACACCTAGACTGATGTGCCTTAATTTACTGAACTCCTGGAGTGTTACAAAAAAAAATGCATCAGCGGAACTTTCCCCTCGGTAGCCCGGAGCACCAATTCTCAAGAGGCTGCCTTGATCATGAGTATTTACCCTTGCTCCCCTTTTTATAATCAAGCCCTAAGGATGAAGGTCGATCTGCTACACTGCTGGAATCTCTCCCAAGGCAGAGTGATGCAGCAGAAACAATCCTTGTTCATGAGGATGCCCGCTGCATCTCTGCAAGAGTCTGAGTTGGGAGACATGGCTGATCCAAGGGCAAGCAACTCATATTACTGAATATGTCTTATGGAGAGATGTTGGGTATTTGAAGGAGTCGAAGAAGGATTCAGCTTGGTCACTTGAGAAGGGTCTGAAGAGCTAGTAATCTCCCTTCCTAGGGGAGAGTGTTGTCCTTAGGGGAATGGACTACTTCCAATTTGATGGTAATCATCTCACCAGATTTCTGACCTGCCCATGTCATTACTATTCTCCTTTGGTACCAGGCAGCCTAAACTGGCTAATTTCAGCTACATATATTCACTTATTTTTTCTTATCCTGATTTACTTAAAAGAAGCCTTCTATCAGCAGCCCTAAATCTGCCCAGGAGTCAAGTGAAGCCTGGTGGACAAGTGAGGCTGATGGCCAGGTTCCTCTTATTCCTCAAAGACACTTACCAATTATTTTTAAAAATTATATAGTAACGAAGTCATTGAGATCAAAGAGATTAGGGAAAACTCAGGTAAAAGTCCATGGAAAAGTCTCCCGCCAGAAAGGCAAAAAGATCTCAACCAAAAAAATAACACTGCAAGAAATGAAAGAAGCGATCCAAAGTTTGAAGTCTAATAAGGCCCCTGGACCTGACGGATTTACTGCAGTTTACTATAAATGAGGCACAATTAATGGAAGAAGAAGAAGAAGAAGAAGAAGAGGAAGAAGAAGAAGAAGAAGAAGAAGAAGAAGAAGAAGAAGAAGAAGAAGAAGAAGAAGAAGAAGAAGAAGAAGAAGAAGAAGAAGAAGAAGAAGAAGAAGAAGAAGAAGAAGAAGAAGAAGAAGAAGAAGAAGAAGAAGAAGAAGAAATAGAAGAAGAAGAAGAAGAAGAAGAAGAAGAAGAAGAAGAAGAAGAAGAAGAAGAAGAAGAAGAAGAAGAAGAGTTTGGATTTATATCCCCCCCTTTCTCTCCTGCAGGAGACTCAAAGGGGCTTCCAATCTTCTTGCCTTTCCCCCCTCACAACAAACACCCTGTGAGGCAGGTGGGGCTGAGAGAGCTCCAAGAAGCTGTGACTAGCCCAAGGTCACCCAGCTGGCGTGTGTGGGAGTGCACAGGCTAATCTGAATTTCCCAGATAAGCCTCCACAGCTCAGGCGGCAGAGCTGGGAATCAAACCCGGTTCCTCCAGATTAGATACATGAGCTCTTAACCTCCTACGCCACTGCTGCTCCTTTAGTAAATGGAATTAGTAAATGGAATATTAGAAGGTAAACCAATTCCACAATCCTGGGAGGAAGCTTCCAAAGTATTAATACCAAAAAATAAACAGGATGTCCCAAAAACTGATAAATTTAGGCCAGGTTCCTCTTATTCCTCAAAGCTCCTGAAACTGAAAACTCTAACCCCTTTCTGTCATACATATATTGGTTTGGATCTACCTGAGAAGTTTTTGAACAGTGGAGAGATGGGGAAAATGTCACCAATCCTGCTCTCTTTTGTCAGACCTTTGTGTCAGGGGAGCAGGGCTGCTTCATACCACTGGAGAAGCCTTACAGGGAGCATTTTTGGCTACAACAGGAAGGTGAGGCAGGGGAATGTGAGCTCCAGGTGGAAATACCTTCCGCCCTCAGAAACTTACTGGTGGAGCCAAGCCCTTGAGAGTCTGCAGCTCCGCTTGTCCAGTTAATCCCAACCGGGCCCGAAAATATTACCCAGCATGCACAGAAACATAATTGCCCAGAAAAAAAACTTGCCTGCTTGTGCTGCTGAGGAACTGATGATAACAGGAGCTGGGGCTACCAGTCGGACCGGGCCTCCCAGGCCATTCCTAGCCCCTGTATTCACCACAAGAGCACCTGTTTGGTCATAGTAAGCGGCAGGAGCCAGCACCGGATAGCCTACAAAGACAGGCAAAGCATAGAGAACGGTACCAAAATGCATAAAATCTCCCTTCTACCATACTCTGCACTATGAACCCATTTTTCCCTCCCCCCAATATACCCAACCCAGAGAAATGCAAACACTATTGGGCTTCACAATGTTAAGGAATTGCTGGAATCCCAATGATTTGCCCCCAATTGTATGAGGCAGAACAGAAACCTGAAACAAAAACCCAACCGCAGCAGTAAAAGCACTTTATGCTGCCAGGGGAATGGAAGACACGATTAATATTTGCTTATTTCTGGCCCGATGTCACTAACAATCAAACACATTTTCGTCGCATGTTGCAGTTTCTCAGGGGAAAGAGTCTCCCGTCTTGAAGAGTAAGAGAGTTTTCATTCTTCCACTTGGCCAAAATGAGACAGCATTCCGGCCAAGTTGACAGATGCTGCAAAGTAACGCCCAAGGTTACAACGCTGGCATTTGCAGCCAAGGAAGCCAGAATTCGGAATGTGTAAAGGGAGGAAGGTTGCTCTGGAATCAAGGCATCAAATCTATTTACTAGCTTGGAAAATTTCAATACTGCCTCTTATAATATAAGAAACGGAGGGCGGGGTGGAGTGGGTGTCAAATGTGGCAAGGGGGCCACTAGGCCCTTTGAGAAGGTTTATTAGGCCCATGAGCAGGCTGAAGCAACCCCACCTTGCTCTCAATCTGGAACAAGCGGGAATTGCCTCTGCTGACCCGCGGGCCAGATAAGTTATCTCAAGAGTTCTGATACGGGCTGGTGAGCCTGCTGTGAGGTCACTAGCTGAGGCAGCCATCACCACCCCCACCCCCACCCCCAATCTGGGCTGGCGACCCTGCTGGGGGCTCATCAGACAAGGCAGCTACTTCTCCCTCCAGGCCCAGCCTGACCAAATCACATTTATGTCATGGAACAAAGGAATTTGACACACTTGTATTAAACCATAACCTACCAGAAGAAGTTGATAATGATTAATAAGTTCTAAAAATGCAGCATTAAAACCCAGCCAGAGCACAAAAATTGAGCAGCTTAAAATGAGTATCATAAAAACAGGAAGAATACTTTTTAAAAAATCAACCTCTTAATTAAAGCCTGGGCAAAAATGAAGCATAAGAGCCCTCCTCGTGACCCAAGTTCGATCCCAAAGGAAGTCGGTTTCAGGGAGCTGGCTCAAGGTAAAGTATAGAGGACTGGGGAAAGCAATGGCAAAGCACCCTGTAAACAAAGTTTGCCTAGTAAATGTTGTGATGTGACACCACACCATGAGCCACCAATAACCCAGTGCTTGCACAGCGGGACTACCTTTACCTTTAAAATGAAGAAATATGGCCTGCAATATATTGTCAAAGGCTTTCACGGCCGGAATCACTGGGGTGCTGTGTGGTTTCCGGGCTGTATGGCCGTGTTCTAGCAGCATTCTCTCCTGACGTTTCGCCTGCATCTGTGGCTGGCATCTTCAGAGGATCATTCAGAGGATGATCCTCTGAAGATGCCAGCCACAGATGCAGGCGAAACGTCAGGAGAGAATGCTGCTAGAACACGGCCATACAGCCCGGAAACCACACAGCACCCCATCTGGCAATAGTTTTAGTAGGTGCCTCTATAAAACAAGGAGCAAAGAACTACCCCTACTGATGCTTGGTGCTGTGCCTCTTAAGGGCACAGTTTCAGCTTCCCTTACTGTCCTTATAAGAGTATGTATGAAATGGTAGCAGCAAACCCAGTTGCGTATGGACTAGGAAGCCAAACATAGGAATATTGGTACCAAACAGCTTCTAGGCATCTGTGTCTTGATCACCCCTGCCACAAAGAATCCTAAATGGTAAACAATACAATGTCTGGCTTCATTTTTCAAATGGGCATGATTTCTGTACCAATAAATGCTGGCTTGTGGAAGGAAAAGGTGGTTTCTAAGCCAGCAACGTTGCAAGTCACTTTACTGTCTGATTCTAAGTATGAAGCCACCTTCACACAACCAGGTGTCACCTCAGATCATAGACTCATCCCTAACATAATTCGATTGCTGGGATAGCTATGTCCTATAGAGTGCAGTGGAAGATGTTCAATCTGCAAATCAGGAGAGAGTCAAACCCTGCAACAGGCACGGCCGGCTCCCTTCAAATTACCGATGTAAAGATGCTTTTCTCACCTGACCAAACAAATCTGTGCTGGCATTTATAATATTTATTTAGAACGTTTTTAGGCCGCCTCTCCAGGAACCTGCCCAGGGCAACTGGCTTAGAAAATAAAAGGAATAAAAGCAACCATTGAAAGATATTAATTGAAATCCAGCTTTTTAAATAGCTTCAGCCCTGCGTGAAAACATTGATCATAAAAACAGATTGCTGGACAGAAAAGGAAAACAGACTAAAATGGGGGGGGGGGGAATCAACTGTGTGTGAACAGGTCTCTTCTGCAAGGACCAGCAAAGTCTCAAGTCGACGTGTCCAAGGATAGTAGAAACAAGGTTAAATGGATAACCAACTACAGTAGGACAAAGAAAGTGTACCCCACACGGCAACTGCCAGAGAATGGGAACTCCTACCTGGCATCCCTGCTGCTAGCCCTTGCCCAAAAGCAAGGGCAGAGTTCACAGCTGCCGCAGCCACTAATGGATCAGTCTGCTGGCCCTGCTGGTTCTGATTTGGTGTCAAGGGGCGTTGGCTGGCACCTCCGCGAAGAACCTTGGACACAGGAAACAAATGGCATTATCACATATACCATATGCTTGGCTTAGCCAAGGGTGGGCGGGGATCCGCAACCACAATTGCAAATCACAAACTTAATTCTTAGGAGAAGCAGCAGCAGCCTTTATCACAGAAGGCCTAAGTTCTCAGGAAGTTCTTGCGGTAAGAGAAGGAAACATATACCACTTTCTTCATTCACCTCTTGGGCAAGCAAGGGTTGGAGAAGGCATGCCGCCCCTCCCTCACCACTCCTTTCCTACAAAAATCCACCCAAACGTACACTAAGGGACACACTTTAGAAAGCAGAAATCAGAGGTTTCCCAGTTACCAGAAACAATCACGGGTTACCACAAGCAGCTACAATCCTTGGAAAACCAATTACGAAAATTACATGTAGCAGCCTGCATTTCTATAAACTTCAGAAACAATCAAATCTTACTGTGAATGTTAATCTTGCTGTATTTTTAATGAACGTGTCATCAGCTCTGTAAAATTGAGGAGATCTTGGGTGGTTAGGGTTTTTTTTGCATTTAAAAGCTGAGACAGATGCGGCCTTATTAATATTATTATTAATCAGCCTCTTTCAGTTAATACCAGAATGCTGTTAACAGTTACAAGTGTTGGACTTGTTCTGGAAGACTCGAATACGAATCCCCGCTTGCTGGGTGACCTTGGGCTAGTCCCGCACTCACAGCCTAACTTATTTCACAGGGTTTCTTTCTATATACATTCTACCATCTGCCTGTCTTCTACCTTCTGTCTGCCTGCCTGCCCTCCTGTCTTTCTATCATTGGGGATACAATGCAGGAGAAGAGAATAAATACAAGTTGTTTAGGGTCCCCAGTGAGGAGAAAGATGGGGTATAAGTGAAATAAATGATACAATACAGTCACAATTACAATATTTGTACATATTTAATTGGCAGAATTTTTCAGCGGTCAAGATCTAGCCTCAGTGACTACACATCTTTCATTAACGTGTGTACACATTTTCCCCAGCAAGGGAAACTGTAATTTTCTGCTGAGCAGCCTGGCTTCATAGGCAAAGGTGGAGCAACTGCATACAGTGACCTTGCAATAGCTATTGAACTGATGCCCTTAAAAATATAGAGTGATATATTGCCAAAACACCACTCTATTACCTTATACATATCACACTGTGGAGTACACATATGCTTGAGGCCCTGGATGAAATTCCCTATTGCTAGCATCTTGGCAGTCATCAAAAAACAAAGAAAGAAAAAGGTCTAGCTCAGCACATCTGAGTACATAGCAGAAGTCTCATTACTGAACAGTGTTCTCAGTGAGGGCAAGAGTGTCATCACTGCTAGACCTGGGAGGACAACGGAGACAACCTGAGAAAAGGACTAAACTGTTTCACAGTGTATCATTTACCATTCTGATGCAATTCGCGATAATTTAGAACATTAATATCCTGCCTTCAATAGCGCGGCAAGAGCCAAGGACGCATCAACTCAAGCCCCTCAACGAGACAGAACTTGTGCAGACGCAAGAATAAAAACAACACATTTAAAACCAATACGAATGGAAAAGGAGCGCCCGCTCAGCCTAATGCCTCCTGCAGCTAAACAACCTTGCAGACATTCCCTGAAGGTAATCAATAAGGGACCCTTTCTCTGACAGATAATTCCAAAGCACCGGAGCGACCACTGAGAAAGCCCATGTCATAGCCGTTGCCTTATGGACAATAAGAGAAATTCTACAACTTTGAAAGATGGCTGCTGGGGGGGGGGGGGGGGGTCAAAGTCGGGGGCTGACCCCCCCCCTCCAACCGTTCCTGTATGCTGGTGAGCCCACTGACACCCTGGACCCTCTCCCTCCAGCCTTTCACCTGCCAACCTGCTGCATCAGCGCTGCTTGGCCCTTCATGGCTCCACAGTACCTGGTTCAGCTACCTGTTCAGTAGGACCTAAGCTGGGCTGTTCCCTCTGCCCGTCCCAGAGCTCCCTCTGGAACAGGCGAGTGCAGGAGTGGGGATGCTACCCCTGGACACCTGTACAGGTAAAGGTAGAAAGCTGCCATATTTTAAGTTAGGTTAAAATGCATCCAGCTCAGTTCTGACTAATCTGACCAGCAGCGGCTCTCCAGGCCTCAGACCTTCCCCACTCCCTGAAACACTTTTAAAGTGAGATCCTGTGGTCTGAACCTGGGGCCTTCTGCACACGAAGCCACTGCTTTACCATCGAACCATGAAATGCCCGACTTTCAATATCTGCCCCAGACATTTGCCGCTCACCTGCTGCTGTCCTTGCTGACTCTGCTGAGTGGTCTGCTGATTGGATGAGTTTGAGGCAGCAGCCGCCGCGGCTGCTTGCTGCTGGAAAAGACTGGCGGGGTAGACTCCCCAGGGAGCGACTCCATAATATTGATGAGGGACAACAGCAGGTCCTAAAAATGCCAACAGACAACTGCAATTAAAAGGTTGCCTAATGCTGCAGGATGATCTCCCTCCAAAACACGCAGCCCGGTCACGCCTCGGACCAAAGGACAGGGCCATGTTTTCTTTTTGCCATCAAGCTGCAACCAACCCATGTTGATCTGGCGTGGGGTTTTCAAGCCAAGAGGTTGGTTGCTATTGCCTGCCTCTGTACAGCAATCCTACACTCCCTTGGTAGTCTCCAATCCAAGTGGTAACCAGGACCAACCCTGCTTAGCTTCTGAGAGCTGACCAGATCGGGCTAGCCTGGGCCCTCCAGGTTAGGAGCTGCTCTCCTCCATGTTGCTACTTATACACAAGGGAAAGCTGGGACACACGGGAATGTGTTTCTTCCATTCCGCAAAGCTTGTGGTTTTAGACAAAAAGCACACGAAAGACTTTAAAACGTCATCCGTTGTCACCCACACAAACCCAAATAGAACTGTAATCCCTGCAAGACAGAAAGCTGGAAGTTTGCACGAAACGCTGAATTACGATTCTTTGTCATATCAGGCAATTAGGTTTTGTTTAATAAGGAAGTCCAAATGGACAGTGCGATTTTCAATCGGCGCTCTTCGCCAAGCACTCCAACCCACATTTGAAAAGCACCTTGGTTTTAAGTGAGACGCAATAACTTGTAGCTAGGTAAACAAAGATTGACTGTCCGTTTCTGTCAGAACACGTGCAAAATTTGATCTGAGTTTTCGCCGTCTAAACGGAGCAAAGAGTGTTTCACCAGTTGAGCAGAATGAAGAGTCAATGTTTCCTTAACGAAGTGGAAACGTGTGTTTCCAATCAAGTAACAAGTTCAATAGTTTCTAAAGGGAACACAGATAATTAGGTATGAGGCTGGCAGCAATATTGGGGGGGGGGGAGGGGGAGAGTTCCAGAAAGGTACCCTCTGTACGCAGATGATCAAAGGGCATTCTTGATCTCACCACTCACAGCAGTCCCTGAACTAACCTGCCGAGAGCCAAGAGGAAAGGTGGAGTCTAAACATTCTAATAAATGCTTTAATAAAATATTTCATTAATAAATAACACCTAGATAAAGTTTGCTGTTGAATTCATGACAACTCCAGGAGATTCTTCCTCATGAGGGTGTTTTCAAGGAACCAGATGAACAAAGGTGATTTTGCCGTGGCTTTCCTCTGCACGGCAGTCCCAGTCCTTCTCGGTCGTCTCCCATCTAACACCAACCCTGCTTAACTTCCGAGCTCCGACAAGACTGGGCTAGGCCGGAAAACGAGGGGTGATGCATTTTAATAAATACATAAACAATAACTCAGGGCGTCTCCAAGCTGAATAGGGGTTTTAACCTTGGCCCTGACACAACCAAATCTTACTATTATATCCCACTGATGCTTTGAAGAGGGCAACACAAATACTTGAAAGAAAGAAAGAAAGAAAGAAAGAAAGAAAGAAAGAAAGAAAGAAAGAAAGAAAGAAAGAAAGAAAGGAAGGAAGGAAGGAAGGAAGGAAGGAAGGAAGGAAGGAAGGAAGGGTGCTTTAGCAACATTTATTTAGTGCTTCTCTATGCCTGCCCTTCAGAGACTTGGTTGAGCCAACTAACGATGAAAATCAAATTTGGTAACAACCAGCAAATGCAATCGCCGCAACAAAAACTTTAACGTTCTGGGCACTGACATCTGAATTTTAGCAATTAGAAATAATAAAAGCCACGTAAAAGTAGCATAAAGCAGATCTGAAAAGCAGTAGACCAAAAGGCTAAAAACATCAATTAAGAACCTAGGTAAACAGAACAGGTGTTGGCAGAGTCACACAGGGGAGCACATTTCAGAGATGGGAGCACCACCACCAAGAAAGCCCTGCTTCTAGTTATCTTTTCAGAACAGCTCTCAAATTGGAGGGCCAAGTCACATAACCACCCAGGCTGCTATCACAAGACAACTCCCCTGCAGCTGTGCCCACAATGCCTTGCCAGGTTCAACAGAAATGACCAGGGAGGAGCCGTTCTCGTGCTACCAGAACAGCCTGGTTGCCGCTGCCCCACAGCTCCGGCGGCATTTGCACACAAGGAACACCAGCAGGAGGGAAGAAGGAAAAGGGATCCTGCTGGTCAGCTCCTTGAGACACCTACGCAAGGAGGACTCCAGGATATTAAAAATGCCTTTCTTAAAACAATCTGTTTAAAACAAAAAGAAGCCCCACCCACTTGTGTCCGGCTCAGAGCAGATGAGTACTCACAAAATTCTCATTATGGAACTAGGTTCTCAGTGAGGGCAAGTGCAACATCACTGCCAGACATGGGTGGTTTAAGAAGCTAAAGTCCAGGCAGAGTGAGATGAGCAAAGGCCATGCCCCCCCCCCTCCATCCACCCCCAAACACACAGTTTGGTATCAGTGGCCCAGGGATGGACATAATCAGACTGTTGGGCTCTCCCATGTGATTTCAAGCAACCAAAATTGACTACAGCATCACAGGAGAGATGAGCCAGGGTGCCGTACTGGTTAAGAGCGTCAGCTTAAGATCTGGGAAACCCAGGTTCAGATCCGCACTCTGCCATCAGATCTTGCTGGGTAGCCAGTCACACCAGGCCTAATCTACCTCACAGGGCTGTTGTGAAGATAAAAGGGAGAACAGCTGAACAAGGCGAGTTGCTCCGGGTTTCCACTGTGGGGACTGGTGGGGTATCAATGAAGTAAATAAACCACCTGGATTGGAATGGATGTAACACAAGGGCTGCCTTGCTAGTGGTTAAAACCCTCCAGCAAACTCAGGGGAGGGGATGAACACTCCTCCTCCTCCTCCTCCTCCCGTCACCTGTCTGTGCATAACAATTACATCAGCACAGATAATAGTTAATAGCAGTTAGTGGTTATCTGGTGGGGGGGGGGAGGTTAGTCTTAACTGCAATTAACCCTGGAGTTAACAGGAGCACAGGATCACGGATAAAACCTGGAGGGACAATCTACATCAGAGACATGAGGGAACCTAGAATTCTGTTGCCCCACAAGCAATGTCTTAGCTGCAGTTCAACAGCCAGAGATGACATAGTGCAGGCTCTTTGATGACTGATTCCCTGTACCTGGGCTATAACTTGCGCTGAAGTCTCCCAGGCCAATTCTGCAAAAAGAATATTCACTGGGAAATGTATACTGCTATAGCCTCTCTTTAATCAAAACTGCATATCCGTCAATGCCCTTGCAATCCATCTAAGATTTCACTTTGAAAGAAGATACTTCCTTCCGGGGAAATGGGACAGTCCAGCATGAACCGGGGGGGGGGGGGGGGCAGCTGCCAAAGTCCTGCGTTTCCATCTGCTGCAGGCGTGCCAAACATGCACCCCTGATGGACTGTATCGAACAGTTAAATTTTAGCTGCTGACGTTGTGAGTCTTAAATAACATATGGGACTCCCTCCACAGGTATGTGCTGCGGGTCTGATTTGCAGTCTACTTCATAGGGTCACTTTGGACAGCAGCTGCTGAACAGGTTTCTTTGATTCCACCCCCACCCCCAAAAATATTTCATGGAACAAGAGCTTGCCATCACAACCAAACTGGGCCGACCAGGGTTACTGCTAATCACAGCCAGTTTTGAAAACCAGAGAACCATTACCAAACGTTTGGTTTCCTGTTCCCAAGTGGAGTCAAGCCAGGATGAACTGGTAAGGTAAAGAAGGTAAAGACAGGAAGGTAAAGACAGCAACAGGTGGCAACTGGGCATAGGGGGGTGGAGAGATGGCAGAGGGCAAAATGCAGCAGCGTGCAAACCTTCCACTGGATTTGACCGCTAAGTGTTAACAGCCCTCGAAACAACACAGCGGCTTTCCTTTCCGATGTCGTGACACCCTCCCGTCACCATCATCCAAGGCTATTTCAAACCTGGCGCCTCCAGCCGAGCGTCTCACCTAATGTTGCAGCCGCAGCGAGCCCCGCCGCGTAGGGATCCGTTCCGGGTGGAGCAGCGCTGATGATGTATGGGTTGGGCACAAAGGCGGCAGGAGCTAAACCTGCTGAAAACATACCTGTCAGTAAAAACAAACTTGACTAGAACCGCAGCCCCTATCGAAACGCTTCTATCGCTCGGCAGCCGAGCAGACTCTCTGCAACAGACCGGGGTAGGGAGGTTCAAAGGGGTGGGACTTGAGAGTGGGCTACACTGTGAAAACAAAAAATTGTACACTCTCACATAATCAAAGGCTTTGTTCAGATGCAACTGCAAACCGTCACTTGTGGACGTGTGAATGAGCCTGGAGGGTCTCCTCGATGGTTGCATTTCCAAAGTCCTGCATTTCCATCTACTGCAGGCGTGTCAAACATGCACCCCTGATGGACTATATCAGTGGTGGTGAACCTATGGCACGGGATCCTTTACCTGGGAGTAAGCTCAGTTGCTGGCAATGGGGCTTGCTTCTGAGTAAACCCTCCTAGAGTCGTGATTCACCCATTCGAAGTGTTGCATGGTTGCTTCACCAAGCTTACTCCCAAGAAACACGAGCCTCGGAGCCAACTGTTTTTTCTAAACTAAAATCTCAGTATTCAGGTTAAATTGCTGTGTTGGCACTTTGCGATAAATAAGTGGGTTTTCAGTTGCAATTTGGGCACTCGGTCTCGAAAAGGTTCGCCATCACTGGACTATATCAAGCAGTTACATTTCAGCTGCTTACACTGTGAGTCTTAAATAACATATGGGACCCACCGTTACACACCAACCATCGTAAAGTATGGGGTAGGTTTGCTCAAGGGGTACAACAAAAGAAAGGCACCTAATGGTTAATGGTAAAGAAATCAGCAGTCTCTTCACAAACTTAAATAAAGTTTCATTCAAAAGAGCTGCTGCTTCGATTTCTTGTTTTTGTATAAGTAAGACAACTCAAAATATACAATTCACAAGAGCTTACACTTAAGTCTCTTGTTTTTTTATAAATAGTGCAAATCAATCATTCCACACCAGGGAGTGACAGCCCGTTTATTATTATATATTGAGTCGACATACCTTACTTATATAGTTGGAAAAACATACAGACTTTGTAGTGAGCCTTTTTGGGAGACAAGGCATATTGTGTCATTTGATTTGCATTATTTATACAAAACAAAGGACTTGCGCGTAAGCTCCTGTGAATTATATATTTGGAGTTGTATTATTCAAAAACAAGGGATTGAAACAGCAGGTCTTTTGAATGAATTTATTGAAGAGACTGCTGATTTCATTACCATTCACCATTAGGTGCTTTTGTTGTACCAACACTTACGCACGGCAAGCTAACTAGGGATTTACTCTTTTTGCAGAAAGCTGTGGTTTGCTCTTCTAGCCCAACCAGCATTCTTAAGATTGGTGCTTGCCCTGCAAACCAGAATCAAATCTGTTTCCAATCCTGACTTGCAGGAAAAGCACAACATTTTAGTTTACCAGTTTGGACACTAACCGCAAATGACGGTTTATCACAGTCTCAGAACTATCAAGTGAATTGGCCAGGCTGAAGAGGGGGAGGGAGGCAGAGACAGACAGGAGTGCATGAAAGCCCAAGAGTTGCCCAGACTTGTTCACACAGAAACAAACTCATGTACCTTTACTTCTGCTATGGTATGTTTACGTTAATCCTAGGGTACCATAAAAATATCACAAAGGGTTAAAACAAATCTCGCAAGGTCAACTGAAAATCAGCTATGGAAAGCAAAGGGGGGGGGGCATGGAAACTATCACTTCTATGATGCACAGATTTTCCTTTGTAGTTCTGAGCCTTTCCTTGGAGCAATTCAGAAACACCCTAAGGCTAGATCAGTCATAACAGCAGATGGTGTGGCTAAGAAACAAGGGAAAGGGGGTGAGGGTGGACCACAACATACACTGCTGGAGTTGTGCAAGTTGCACTTCAAAAACAAAAGCTGCCATCTGCAAGGAAGCTTGTCTCTTTTGCATGAAATCTGAAGGCAAAGCTCAGGCACAGGTTTTTTTTGGCCTTCACAGCTCCCTTTTTTTGGACCTCAGCTTATGATCGAAAGGAACATTCAAGTGGCAAAACACACAAAAGGATGTCCTGACAACGCCACAATGACCTTGAGGGATGAAGGTTAAATAGCGTCCGAGCACATGCGAAGCGGTCTTGTACTTGAACCAAGCCATCGGCCCATCAAGGTCTGGGCTGCCTACACTGACGGGCAGTGTTTCCCCACCGTCTCAGGCAGAGAGGTCTGGTGTCATCCACTTCCTGGCTTTTTCAACCAGAGATGCTAAGGACTGATCTCGGGACCTTCAAGGGCATCGGTCCCTTGCCCTCCCTCTAAAACAGGGGTCTGCAACCTGTGGCTCTCCAGATGTTCATGGACTACAATTCCCAATGTGCCATGCTGGTAGGGGCTGATGGGATTTGTAGTCCATGAACAGCTGGAGAGCCGCAGGTTGCAGACCCCTGCTCTAACAAAGCTCAAAACCATGTAAAAGTCCTCTTGCTTACCATTTCAAGAGAATGTTCAGTTCTGGAGATAAGCCGCAAACTCTTTACATTCAACAAACTGGTTGAAAGCAATACACGTTTACATAATGCCTCTATCTGTTTTAACAGTCAAAGCTGCATTCTTGGTGTTTTTGTACCTTTCTTTTTTTTACCAAACTCCCTTAACCAATTGAGGTGCTATGTCCCCACCCCTTTAGCACCTTGATGCTACTGGGGAAACAGAATTGTTTTGGCCACCTGAGGTGGGAGCGGCAAGAGAAGAAGAACATAAGCATCAGACACTCCTATACAAGAAGGGCTTCAAGGAAAAAGGTATGGATCGTGTCCAGAGACCTGTTCCACAAAGGACAGTGTGTTTCCTCCTGTGCATGGAGGAGGCAAAAGACTCATGGACTGGAGGAAGGTGCTACCAATACAGGACCATATCCGAAGGATCTAACCCTACACTTTCCTTTGAATCAAAACCCTAACAGAAACCACATGGGTGGTGCTAATTTGCATGTGTGCTTTTTGTATGTTTGTTTTCCATAAGAGGCAGAATTGCAGTGAGGAAAGGGGTCAGTCTGGATAAGCAAAGCCAGACTGGGAAGAATGGAAACCCTCTTCTCCCCGCAGTCCCACAACCTGCTGAGAAGATCCTCCTGTGACTTCTATGAATAACATTGGGGGGCGGGGGGGAAGGTTTTCCCATCATGTGTGTCATCGTCCCCGCCTTG
Organism: Sphaerodactylus townsendi; assembly: GCF_021028975.2. Classification (NCBI taxonomy): domain Eukaryota; kingdom Metazoa; phylum Chordata; class Lepidosauria; order Squamata; family Sphaerodactylidae; genus Sphaerodactylus; species Sphaerodactylus townsendi. The sequence continues at coordinate 112,389,615 of NC_059430.1, forward strand.
TCTATTTTGTCCTTTAAGCCAAGACTTGCTCTCAAAAATGGCAAGCTGCTCAAATCATGTCTGGCTCAGAAGAGTTGTACACAAAAAAAGCTCTCATTACAGAACCACGTTCTCAGTGAGGGCAAGTGTATCATCATTGCCTGACATGCGGGGGCAGGGGGCGGAGCTACAGCTATCTGCCCTAAGGGATGAAGAAGGCAATGAGAGATCCAACAAGGCTTTGGACACTGCACGCACAACTCACCTATGTGTGGCTGGTGAGCAGCTGCCAACGCGTACTGCTGCTGCTGCGCGGCGGTCAGTTGCTGAACAGCAAGCGCGTTCGGTCTTTGGAACAACTGCAAAAGGAAAGAAAGAGCTCAGGCGGGAGCGCTTTGAGTCGTGCTCGTGGTTTTGACAGGACAGCTGTCAGTGAGATGACGAAAAGCCGGGAAATACTTCTGTGGGTTCAAAGGTGGGGCGCCCATTCATAAGTTACTGGAACAGAGTTAAGCCAAAAGAAATGATTCCAACAGCAATTTTGAGATGCACCTGAAAGCTGTTAGGAATGTTTCGATATTTTGGTAGTATAATAAGTGCAGAAAGACGGCGTTCTCTTGTTCTTCTTCACATTTCTCAGAGTCGGGTATAGATATTTATGATCGCTATAGAATAATCAGAGTGTTCATTCACTCAGGACTTGTAAACTTTGACATTTCTAATGAAAGAACAAAACTGTGCTAATTTTACCATGTCGGGGTAACTTGGCAGGTCACAACAGAGCAGCTGGGCTGAACTGAATGAATGGTCTGCGTAGTCCAGCACCTTGTTTTTACATAAAGGCCAACCAAATTTTCCATCCCTCTGGAAGGCACAGAAGCCAAACACGGATGGCAGAGCACTCCCTCCTGCACCTGCAATCAAAGGTGCACTGTCCCTAAACATGGAGGCTTCATCTCATCTTGGTAGCCACCGAAGGACTTCTCCACTAATCCGCCTTTAGGACCAGCTAAATTAGCAGCCCGCTGCCACCGCTCTGATACCGCTTTAACCCTGCCAGTCAATCACTTCTGAACAAAAGCATCACTGACTGATGTCACACTACGGAAGCCTCTTCGTAAAAGATTCTGAGAGAAAAAAAAGGTTCTTTTTAGAAAGCAATTCTGACAGGGGAGGAAGTGGGGAAAAGATTGCCAGGTGGCTAGCAGCAGCAGAGTACACCTGGCTGACTTTGTTTCGTCGTCTTCTCACAGGCACTCTGGGCCTGTGAATGTCAAGAGATTCTTACCCTACAGATGTGAAGATCTGCCTAGGAGAGAGAAAAAGTCCTCCTGTGTACTGGGGAGCCCCCTCCCCATTTTTTCTGGTTTCCATCAACTGCATTTGCCTTTCATGCTATCAGTGGCTTTGGGTTCCCACTGGGATAATAAATCAATACGGGTCCTATCGACATCCGACCCCATTTTCATTTCAAAGCTGTTCGTGTTATGAAAGTGACGACTTCTGCCCAGAAAGGGTTACCACTGTCTGCTTTTGCAGCAGTGGCATGGTGGTTCAGGTGCACTCTAATCTGGAGAACCGGGTTTGATTCCCCGCTCTGCCACTTGAGCTGCGGAGGCTTATCTGGTGAATTCAGATTAGCCTGTGCACCAACACATGCTAGCTGGGTGACCTTGGGTTAGTCACAATTCTTCAGAGCTCTCTCAGCCCCACCCATGTCACAGGGGGTTTGTTGGGGGGGAGGGAGGAAAAGGTGATTGTCAGCCCCTTTGAGTCTCCTTACAGGAGAGAGAGGGGGGATATAAATCTAAATTCTCCTTCCTTCCTTGAGCTGCAGGCTTTCAACACATCATAGCACGTGACACTCCCCCAGAAGGGCTTCATGAACTCTTGCCAGATTAAGAGCACCGAAGTCCCTACTGAGCATGTGCCACTTGCAATGCTGGGCTTAAAAATGCCAGGGACACAGGAAGAGTCTGGAGTGGAGGAAAAGGTGACTTCCTCAGGCAACACCCCTTGCTGAGTTACTACTGGACAAAAGTCAGGCAATTTTTCTGAGGAAATTAACCCAAATGGCTTTCGCTACATAGACATTCCGTCTGCTTTGGCCAGACAAACACAAAAGGACACAAAAGGATGAGCAGGCAAAAACTCCCAGCCTGCATCTTACTAAAGGACTTGAGAGCCAGCCTGGCATAGTGTGTAAGAAAAGGTGGACTCTAATCTGGAGAACCGGGTTTGATTCCCCACTGCTCCACATGAGCAGTGGACTCTTATCTGGTGAGCTGGATTTTTTCCCCACTCCTACATTCCTGCTGGGTGACCTTGGGCTAGTCACAGTTCACTCAGAACTCTCTCAGCCCCACCTGCCTCACAAGGTGCCTGTTGTGAGGAGGAGAAGGGAAAATGAGTTTATAAGCCCCTTTGAGTCGCCTTATGGGATGAAAAATGGGGTATAAATCCAAACTCCTCTTCTTCCTGAGTGCACTTCTCTAAACTGTTGTCTTAGGAGCCTACATTATGTGAACCCAGAATCAGACGTTTACACGCAGATAAGAAACCCACACTGCAGCAGGCCTTTCAAAAGCAAAAGAACACTGTAGAGGTGGGTAGGGATCAGGTCCTGTGAGGGAAAGTGGAGAAAGATCAATAAATGTGAGACCCACCTGTTGCTGAGAATTGTAGTCAAACAACCCCACAGTTGCTGCAGCTGAATCCACAGGAACCTGAGTGCCGGAGTAATCAAACTGAAGGGGTTCCATACCAACGTGTTCCATGGGGTCCAGGGGAACACTCTGAGACTCCATGTTGGAGAAATCCTCTACAGGCTTGGCACCGTTAGTATTAGCTAGCTGGGCTAAGCCCTCGGATCCGTTCTGGTTTGGCCCTAAAAGATCCACGTCGCTGGCAGAATTCTGGCAATTCCCAGGAGTCCGGCTGAACAGAAAGAAGAACAATAAGAGACACAAAACTACACAGCAGAGGAGTATCTTTGACCTCTTGGAAGCAATTTTGAAACTTAATCCTTTTACTGCCTCTGATCTTTTCTTTTTCCCCCTGGCCCTGGGTGGCCAATGTGGCAGTCTCTGACCATTGTGCCAAGACAGTCTGAAGTCTGTCCCAGCTGTTGCTCTGCAGAAGCACTTATGAAGGCCAGCTCAACACAGACCTTTCAAACTTCAGCCAAGAGGGTGGTGGAGGCCATGACTCCATGTGCAGAAACTGAGCAAGACATCCAAGAACGCCATGCCCCACCTGGCACGTCGGCCAAGGAACAGGGCGGTAAAGACCATAAGGTCTGGCTTCTGGAGAGTGACCCACTTTTCTGACCTTCCTGGAGGAAGGGTGGGATAAAAACATAGTAATTATTGAATGTGGCGATAAATTGAGATCATTCGCAGATTGTGACGACTTCCTGGCAAATGAGGACCACTGCAGCCCTTCCACAGGACTTCCCCTTGAAGCCCGGAACTGGCAGCTCAGGGGCACATCAGCAGGCTTGTGGCAACAAAAATTATCATGCAACGCAACGTACCTAAAATCCTTTGTGTCAGCATCAATTCCGTTTTGTACAGGCAAGCCATTCGCCTTATCCATGACATCCACCTCTTCCTTCAGGTCACCTAATTTGTCGCCATCGAACGTGCCCTTGTTCTTCTTGTCGCCTTTATCATTGTCGTCATTCTCCGCATCCCTTGGCCCCTTGATTCAAAAAGCAACAAGTTCTTAAGGCTGACTTAAGGCTGACTCCTTGACAATTTGGGAGGACACAGGGGGACTCTAGTCCCGCACATGCAGAATAATGCACTTTCAATTCACTTTGCAGCTATGCGGAATACCAAAATCCACTTTCAAACAATTGTTAAAGTGGACTGAAAGTTAATTATTCTGCATGTGCGGAAGGGGCCTTAGTCTGTGTGGAGAGAGAGTATTTTCCAGTGCTTAAACAGGAATATAAATATTTATGTTATTGATTCTGGCATGAGCACCAGGGGCGGGGGGCGGGCTGCTTATTAATTAAAACATGCCAATCTTAATCAGGGATCTGTACCCTATTTTTGTTTTAAAGTTCTGTGCCCATGCCATTCAAGCTCTGCACCAAGAAAATGGCAGTTCGCAATCTATATACGGTCTCACTCAGCTATGCTGGCCTTTCATGGGCGACTAACCTCATGCAAAATACATATTCTAGAAGCTAAACGTGGTGATTCCCCTCTTTACGTATCTCACATCCCACCAATTACCCGATGAAAAAAAGCCTACGAGCAAGTCCTAAGGTCACAAAAGGATGATCTCCAACAGGTAAGGCTGGCCGGCAGGAGACAGCACATCATCTTGCAGGTGAACATGGTGACTGAAGAAGAGTGAATTCTTAGCAACTGATATGAAAACCCTGAATCCCACCTCTACAACTTGAGAACCACCAGAGTAAGCAATAGAGTGCGTGTACAAGCCAACCCACCGCTCTGGTAAATATATATATTTAATGTATGTTATTTATAGTCCACCTTTCTCACTGGGACTCAAGGTGGATAATGCAGAAATAAGCTTCCCTATACTGGAATCTGCTCGGTGGTGTTCTAAACTTTGATAGCCTACTTCGGTGCTTAAAATATAGCAATGATACCTTTGGACAGGAAACACGGTGATTTCTGAAATGACGATGGCAGATATCAGAGGTACTTACAAATCCTCCTTTTCTGAGACAGGAATCCCCAGGGGATGAGCTCAACACGTACTCCACCATGCTCACGCCAAGCCCGCCGCTTTCTGATCGTGGGGACAGCACCGAGTTCACCTCGTTATTTACGTGAAAACCCTGACCAGGTCTTCTCTGAACCATGATTGGCTGGGAAACAGAATGATCTGCAACAACAACAAAAACCACACACACACACACACACACACACACACACACACACACACACACACACTTGTGCTTAACAGGGTACATTGCTGTCATCTGACAAGAGAAACATGTCAAGAATAAAGCTGAGGGGTATTTTCCTGCAACATCCGATTAATTTTATTCTGCTTGCTAACCTGGAGTGACTTTCTGCTGGAAAGGGGAACTTGGCCTGGTCTACCGCTCTCAAATGTTTGCACTCGGGCAGAAGGAAGTGTGTTCTGGTGGTGGAGAAATTGTGTTCTGATGGTCAGTCCTTGCTGTCCCTATTCAGAAAAGCTTCAAAATTAGCACAGTAACTACTGGCTTCTGGCACCAAAGGGCTGCTCCACTGAGCACGCTCCACTGAAGGTGGCATTTCCCCCTTCAACCTACATGAAGATCGTTGCGCCAGGGACAAGCAACCCTTGCTGAGCCCTATCATAAGTAGAAAGGACCCACAAGATCCAATCCAACAGAATCCCAATAAAATGTGGTAAGTGTTGGACAATGGAGGCCACTTGGAGCAGCCTTATAAACAGTGGCCAATGGGTATCCCACACAGTCTAATTCAGGGATCTGCAACCTGTGGCTCTCCAGATGTTCATGGACTACAAATCCATCAGCCCCTGCCAGCATGGCCAATTGTAGTCCATGAACATCTGGAGAGCCGCAGGTTGCAGACCCCTGGTCTAATTGCTCATGCTTCTCTCTCACCACCAACATTGCTGCTATCTGGTGGATCAAGAGTCCAGGGGAAGCTGTGGTACAGAGAAATGCCCCCACCTCACTGGCCACCATGATTGTTTTGTGCATGGATCTGTTGTGCCAATAAGGCACGCAGGACAATATGGCCACAGCCAGCCTAGATCATGCGTGCTCTCTCTCTTTATGGTATTCAAGTCACAGCTGATTTATGGAGGCCCTGTAGAGTTTTCAAGGCAGGAGACATTTGGAGATGGTTGCCATTGTTTGCCTCCATATCATGAGCCTGGTTTTCTGTGAAGGATGCCCATCTAAATACCAGCCAGGGCCAAATCAGTTTAGTTTCTAAGGTGTGAAGAGATCTAATTACCCCCAGGCAAGAAAGGCCTATTCAACAAGGCTCTTTCATCCTTAACTACAGAATTTGGGGGGCATATCCTTCACCTCTTCTGCACAATGTTCCTGATGCAATGCACAAGAAAACAGGCAGGAGCGGTGAAGAAGAGTGAGATCCAGATATGGAAGGACAGAACGCAAAATACCTGATGGTCCCCAAGCGCTGTCTCTCCACTGATCGCCCAGAAATATTCCTTTTGGTCCATCTTTGCTGGTATCATCAGACTCCCAAAATTTTTTGCCTGGCAAAAGCTGCTGTAAAGTAAAATAAAATATAAGTAAATAAGCATTGGAATGCAAGAGGTTAACCGTTATTATAACATCTGGCTCACAGGTGCTCTTCTGCAACATGGTGAATAAAAGTAAACAAAACAAAATAAGCGCCATGTAAAAAAATCGAGGCAATGGGATGGATCCAGCACAGTTGTTCTGCTGCAGCAAGACGGGATTTTGGGGGGTGCGAGGGTTGGAGCGATGGACTGGTACCTGGGAGACCTAGGTTCGAATCCCCACTCCACTGTGGAAGCTTACCAGATGGTCTTGGCCCAGTCTCTCTCTCTCTCTCAGCCTAACTCACCACACAGACACATGTACTGAGCAAAATGTTAAGCTATGTTGGAGGCAGAAGAAGAGGCAGAGGAGGAAGCAGATGAAGCAGGAGTTTGGATTTATACCACTTTTCTTGACCATAAGAAGTCTCAACTTGGCTGGCAAACTCCTTCCTTTCCTCTCCTCACAACAGTGACCTTGTGAGGAAGGTGGTGCTGAGAGAGTTCTGAGAGAACTGTGACCAGCCCAAGGTCACCCAGCAGGCTTCATATGAAGGAGAGGGGGAATCAAACCTGGTTCTCCGGATTAGAGTCCACTTGCTCCGAACCATTACGCCATGCTGGTTCCTTGCACTGGCCTGCATTCTGCACTGGATGCCAAATCAGTGACAGATAACTGAAGCTGCAGCCAAATTTTTATTGTGTGTTCTGGATTAGGCCTCCCTGGCTCTTGGTTATACTATTTACACTGTTTACTATTGGATTCCCCTTTCTTTTTTCATTCTGATGCTTTAAATGCCTAATAAAGGTCACTGAAACTGAAAACAGTAACATGCTTGAGGGATTTGGGGGGGGGGGGGGAACCAAACAGCAAATCCACCTGCCCCTTTCCAACCCTTCCAGGCCAGCTAAAAGATCTCCCCAGCCTGCATGTGTTCCCAAGTCCAATCTGAGGCTGACAAGGACACTAAAGAGGTGTCCCTTGTGCGGGACTGGCCACCTCAGGGGCAAGTAGTCCTTGCTGAGCATCACACCCTTGGCACAGCTGGCAAGGATGTCTCGCACTGCATTTAAAACTACTTATCCAGGGATCGCACAGCAACGGCCCGACATCTTTGGCATCTAATGATCAGTCATCACAACACAAGCTTGAACGTGTGAAGTCAGCTCAACAATCAAAACCAGTTTCCAAATATTTTTGGCATGTGGGGATTCTCAATTTATTAAGAACGGATTCATTTATACCCAGATGGTTTTGCATCACTGGGTTATGTTATATGCATACTTGAAAAGGGAGCCCACTCATTAGGAAAAAAACTGTACAGATTTCTTTGGTTGCTCAGCAGCCAGAGCTGCTGAGATACAGCTATCGAAAAGCTAAGATCCAAATCCCAGCTCTTTTAATTTAGTGGCAAAGAAGGACTCTAGCTCTAGAACAGAGGTGTCCAACTTTGGAGCTTCAGATATTCATGGACTACAATTCCCATCAGACCCAACTGGCCATGCCAGCAGGGGCTGATGGGAATTGTAGTCCATGAACACCTGAAGCGCCAGAGTTGGACGCCCCTGCTCTAGAAGGTACAGAATCTAGTGGGGTACCCGGAGAGATGCCACAGAAGAAGAATTAAAAAGCAAATAGATCCATATGATGACCTGGGCTCTTTGGATCCCACAGAGTTACATTTAACAAATGGTGTAAGACTCACAGCCTATCTACAAAACTTTAAGTGTCTGCCCCTAAAGTTTTGCTGGTGGAGGAAACTCTGTCACATATACAAATCCCTCTGGGAGAGCCAGGGTGGTATCGTGGTTAAGAGCAGTGGACTTCTTATCTGGTGAATTGGATTTGTTTCCCTGCTTCTACACACTAAGCCTGCTGGGTGACCTTGGGCTAGTCACAGTTCTCTCAGAACTCTCTCAGCCCCACCTACCTCACAAGGTGTCTGTTATGGGGAAAGGAAATGAATTTGTAAGCTGCTTTCAGACTCCTTACAGGAGAGAAAACCATGGTATAAATCCAAACTACTCCTCTTCTTCTCCTCAAAGCCACCAATGTTAATGGCCCATCTTTTTTTAGCTGGCACTGAAGGCCTTCAAATCATGACCTTTCAAAAATTAAGACTCGAATGATGGAGACCCTGTGCAGTACTTTTCCATTCCTCTGCTATTTTGATATTCCAAAAGTCGGCCTCCCACGCACCAGTATTCAAAAGGGTTGCCTTTATTCTTATTGTTTAGGACTTCCTAAAGGGCAGAAAGGGATGCGGCCAGGACTTACTGCAGGTGCACCTCCAATGGTTCGCGTAACATGCCCTGAAAATGAACCTTGGGATCTGCCCCCTCTCCTGGATTTCTGATTTACAAAAATGTGTTTTTTGAAACCAGAGACCAGCAAGAAGAGGGCCAAGTCTGTGTTGGAGAACACTTTAGCCTCCTCTCAAATCATCTACATCCCTTAGAAAACCTGTTCTTTAGAACAATTCTTGGGGGGAAGCCATCTCTGCTTTCAGCCCTGTTATTTTTTAAGGTTATTTTTCAGCTGTTCCATTTCTTTATCCCTAGTGTTTCCTTCTGTTGGTTCATATAGGACAGGGGTCTGCAACCTGCGGCTCTCCAGATGTTCATGGACTACAATTCCCATCAGCGCCTGCCAGCATGGCCAATTGTAGTCCATGAACATCTGGAGAGCCGCAGGTTGCAGACCCCTGATATAGGACTACCTGACTTACAAGGTGACTATTAACACCAGATTTGATGACCTCTCCAGCAGGTTATAAGACCTCGAGGTTCTTTTTAAATTATGAAAATAGTATTTTGGTGTGTTTTTTTAAAATTAAAATTTAGTCCTCTATGGCCCGGCAAGCGAGCTTCAACTCCCAATTCACTTTTAACATCCACATGGTCCCACTGTGCGATGGGACCAATTTAACAAGGTTACAAGTGGCCAAAAAGCCAGCTGTGGAGCAGGAAGGATAGCAGTTTTTAAAAAATACTGCCTTCTGCTGACGCTTCATTTTGTTCATATCCTTAGCACAGTTCGCGGCCTACTTGAGAACTTATCCTGTTTTATTTCTAAGCTGCTTTCGTTTAGAAGATGTGACCTGACAGGCTTCAAAGATGCATGTCTGTTGCAACCAAAATATTCCTCCCGACAAAAGATTTTGTTAAAAGCGCCGCCATTAGATAGAGGAAAGACGTGGGCTTGTACCTGGCCCTCCAGAAGGGAAGAAACCAATCAGCCCAGCAGGTAAGGTCCTTGGAGACAAGAAGTTGTTAGAGGGTAAGGAGCAGAGAATCTGTATTGTCAGAGGCTTTCAAGGCCAGAACGAACTGGCTGTTGTGGGTTTTCTGGGTTGCGTGGCTGTTGTCTGGTTGTTTTTGAGCAAAAACTACCAGACCACAGCTTAGAAAACCAGCAACAGCCAGCAGAGGATTTCTTCACCCTACTGTCTGATGGGATCCAATTAAAAGCTTTAGATGCCACGGCGTATTTGCCTAGGGGACTTGGGGTACCCCATGTCCCTGGGTGTCCCCTAGTCAAGGGTGCAAAATTTTTAGGTTCGTTTGTGTGGGTTTTGTATATTTTAGTGTTTTTTTCAGTTTTTGGCCTGCAGGGAGCGCAGTTTTTAGGCTAGGAGCATCATAATTTCAGGGATTTTTCAGGAGACTCTCCTGATGATACCACCCAAGTTAGGTGAGGTTTGGTTCAGGGGGTACAAGGTTATGGCCTCCCAAAAGGTGCCCCATCCCCCATTGTTTCCAATGGGAGATAACAGGAGATGGGGGCTACACCTTTGAGGGTTCATAACTTTGGACCCCCTGAACCAAACTTCACCAGACCTGGGTGGTATCATCAGGAGAGTCTCCTAAAGATACCCTGAAGTTTTGGTGCTGCTAGCTTAACAATTGCACCCGATAGCAGGCACACTCCAAATTTCCTCAGATTTAAATCCACCCCCTTCGGCATGGACTTAAAAGGATAATGTGAGGTCCCAAGTTTAAACATTGAAAGTGATGCTGTTTCAGGGTGGGGGAGAATCCACCCCAAAACAGCATCACTTTCAATGTTGTTTCAACTGCGGACCACAGATTCTCCCTTTAAGGTGGATTTAAAAGAAGAAACTGGACTTCCTAGTTTAAACACCACTGAAAGTGATGCTGTTTGGAGGTGGATTCCACTGGAGGTGTTTTGTGAGAGATGATGCTGACATTTGTTTGGTAAATGTTTTGCTGGGGGTGATTTGTGAGAGATTTACACACTTAATACCCACTTGCACGGGCTTGAAGCTGTTTCTCAGGCTAACAACCTACCTCATGGGGTTGGTGTGAGGACAAAATTAGGAAAGAGAGTTGGTGGGGAGAGAGCCATGTATGTTTTGCTGGGGGTGGGAGGTGTTTTGTGGACTGGTGCAAAAAATAATTGTTTGGTCGTGGTGGTGGGGGTGGGGGTGGCTGCCCATACCAGGGGGGGGGGCAAACTCAGGTTTTCCCCCGGGCTCCAGTTTGCCTAGATACACCTCTGTTAGATGCCCCGGTTGTGTTCCTCATGGGAAAAAAATCACTGCTGCCTCCTTTGACCTTTTGACAAATTTTCCCACAATCCTCTAGGGGTGGCTCACAGTTTGTGAATGCCAGCTGATCACCATTTGTTTGGCCTGCTGAGATGAGGTGTGGTGCTGGGATCCAAGTGAGGAGAAACTCTCTCTTGGCAGGTTAGATCTCACCTAGCTGAAGGCTAGAGTCTGGGCAGGTGTACCTCAGAGGGAGGTCCAGTGTGGGTGTTGTCCAGGAGAAGGAATTCTGGTGCCCAGCTTCTCTGTGCGAGTTGCTACAAAAGAGGACAGCCTTGCTGACATAAAGGATGGTAAAGCCCAGACTGCTCTATTCTAGAGGCACAGCCTCAAACAAACATCCACACCCAGTCCTCAAAGCGGCATTGACTGAATATGCAGTGTTCTAGGCTCAAAGAGAGAAAAATATCACCACCCATTCAAATTTAGAGTTAACAGGGAGAGAGAAATGGGAATGAAAGCCCGTGTTGTATAATAGTGGTCAAGCCAGCATGGTGTAGCAGTTAAAAGTGACAGACTCTGATCTGGAGAACCAAGTTGTATTCCCCGCTCTGCCACAGGAAGTCTGCTGGATGGCTTTGGGCCAATCAGGGTTCTCTCAAAACTCTCTCAGCCTCAGATACCTCACAAGGTGCCTGTTGTGAGGGGTGAAAGCCGCTTTGAGACTCTTTTTGATAGAGAAAAGCGGGATATAGAAACCAAACTCTTCTTCTTCAGGAGTCTGAGCAGGATCTGGGAGACCCAGGTTGGAATTCCCACACTGCCATGGAAGCTTGCTGGGTGATCATGTACTAGTCACGCTCTCCCGCAGCCTGAACTGCCTCATAGGGAGGAGAGGACAATGAGGAAAACCCCATTGGGTTACCACTTGAGGAGAATGAAGGAAATAAACCGATCTGTTAAGTAATCCACCCCAGGCAATGTGGATAAAGTTAATGAAGGTTTTTTTTCCCCTACATTTCAGTGGAGGAGGAGGAGTAGTTTGGATTTATATCCCATCTTTCTCTCCTGTAAGGAGACTCAAGGTGGCTTACAAGCTCCTTTCCCTTCCTCTTCCACAACAAGACACCTTGTGAGGTAGGTGGGGCTGAGAGAGTTCCGAAGAACTGCAACTAGCCCAAGGTCACCCAGCAGGAATGTAGGAGTGCGGAAACACATCTGGTTCACCAGATAAGCCTCTGCCCCTCAGGTGGAGGAATGGGGAATCAAACCCGGTTCTCCAGATTAGAATCCAACTGCTCTTGACCATTACACCATGCTGGAGAAAATGGATTGAAGTTATTATGCAGATATTATACTCTTGAAAGCTTGACTCTTTGCTGGAAGTACCCTCTGGCATCTTTCTCATATTTAGTGGGAATGCCAAGAGATGAAAAAAATATTGGTCTAATATATTAAATTAAGACACCAATGACCCTATTAAGGCCTTAATTGGTTCTATGCCACTTCAGTAGAAGGCAAACACACATACACACAAAAACAAACACATCCTGATAAAGAATTCACTGCCTGCAGCAAGCAGATTATCAACACAATTTTGGAAGCAGAAAAGACAGGTGGTTGCCAAGGGAAAGGTGCAAACAAACAAACAAACTCACTGTACATAAATAACATCTGGGAGAAAAAATAGCAACATGCAGGAAATGCTGATTCAGTGATTGAAGACTTACATGCAACTACTGGAATAAGTGGAATCCAGCATAAATTGACCAGCAAAAAATACTACAACACATTGAAGGCAGTTCAGTTAGCAGCTATCCTTTTTTTTTATATTTAGTTCAGCAATCCATAGTTTCTGGTTATGGTGTGCAGGAGTTTCTTCCCCTGGTGAAAAGTAGTTCGGACAGAAGGTGCAATCCGATTACAGTGCCGCTGGAAATCAAACCCAGTGGATGACGGTGGCCTCTCTGAGTTCACTGAGGAACCCCAGGTAAACCTCTAAGGAATGCCAGGATTCCCCAGAACACCATAATCTGCTGCGCAAGGAAAAAGTACCTTTCACAACCCAGTAACAGTGAAACAGAAAAAATGGGCTGGGCTCCTGATAACACACCAACATTTGCCCCCAAATCTTTGCAGACCCTGAGTCGGCTCTAAACCAAAAATGCTACTAACAAGGCTTTTATAGTTTTAAATATATCCAAGTCGCATAAAAACATTTTTTTCAGCAGCAAAAGCTGTCTTAGCTGGACCCAGACCATCAAAAAAGGGTTCTGTTTCCTAGCCAACAGAATGGTCCAAGAGCACCAACTATGTCTCTCCATCTCCAAATGAAGGCAAGGGCCATTCCAATCCCCTGGCTGCAAAGTTTGCCTGGCAACAGCACTGGATTCACATGACAACTATAGCTTATAAATCAGTCACTCACTTACCTCTCCCATAGCCCTTCCTTCCAGAGCAAGCGCTTGAAAATCATGATTTAATTCATCCATAGATCGAACCTGTTAAAATATTTCAAAAAGAGGCCAAGGAAGCTTTATTAACCAGGCAACAGATCAGCTGGAAACAACATTATTAGCAATTACAGTTGGAACATGGAAAATTAAACTAATAGAATGTGACGAAGATTGTAAAGGGAGGGAACACTCTGAAAAAGAAAGCAACAACAAACTTTACCCTCATTGATGTGTAAGAAGAAAACCAAGGAGGATATTATCGCGCCAGTTAGGAAGACAGGAGGTGGTTTAAACCAAGGGTGTCTAACTTTGACGCTTCAGATGTTCATGGACTACAATTCCCATCAGACCCTGCTGGCAAGGCCAATTGGCTGATGGGATTCCAGGGGCTGGTGTCTATGAACATCTGAAGTACCAGAGTTGGACACCCCTGGTTTAAACAAAACACAGAGGAAATTAAATTGGCATTTGGGACCGTATCCTTACTTGGGAGGATATATATCTCTTTTTAAATAATTTACAGATCTCAAAAAACTTCCTTGGAAGAGAATGAGAAACTGAACTCTCCGATTATGCTTCAGGGGGTAGCATTTACATTAAGCCAGGGCTCACCAATGTGTGCCCATGGGCACTGTGGTGCCCAGCTACACTTCCCTTGGCGTTTGCCAAACTTTTCAGAAAGTGGCAGAGTCACTGCAAGGCAAGGCTTGTTAGTGACTCCCCTCACTGAAGCGAAAAGACTTCCCGTGGCTGTGGTCAGTACAGCAAGAAGTACAGCAAGAAGGAGATCCAGAACAAGAAAGCATAAACGAGGCATCCTAGCCGTGTGCTTCTCCCCTTGAGGCTGGAAAAGGATTGAAAAAAGGGGCGTTCCTGTGCAAACAGGAAGAGGAAGTTTGAAGTCATTTCCGGCCTCCCCAATTGGAGTGTGGGAAACGCCCACAAGAAATCTTCCTGGTCAGGGGAGAAGAGGTTCCATATCTGGTTCCATCAGCTGGGGCAGCTGTTTTGGGGCAGGGCTAACCACTCCCTCTCAAAATTCTACTTGTGTCCTGCAGGGTCAAAAATGGTGGGGACCTGCTGCCTTAAAACATACCAAAAAATGTTGTCTGATGCTGCTATGTTTTAAGAAATGTGTAAATTGTTTTAATTTACCTAATGTATTTTATGGTGTGTTGTGAGTAATGGCCTATTGTGAGTAATATTGTTTTGGCCTTCTGTACACCGCCCAGAGCCCTTCGGGGGTGGGTGGTTTAAAATCCAATCAATCAATCAATCAATCAATCAATCAATCAATCAATAAAAATTTAAAAAGGGGGTGGGAGAACCCAACCTGACAAACGAACCAGGAATTCACTAGAACCCCCCTCCCGCAAAAAGGGACAAATTACATGAGTAACATTTATTGCACAATGCTCGCAATCTTTGCATTAAGCACAATCTATATAGTCATTAAAAACAAATGAAACAACAATTACATAAACGGCAACACGTAGCACTAACACAAGGACCTAACGTGTTTCAACCCATATAGGACTTCTTCAGAGTTCAAACTCTTACACCCACAAACAAAGCAAGCTGCCTGCTGATGTCAGGGCCCTGCAGGAATTATGTCAATTCTGCAGGGCCTGCAAGACGTGGCTGTTTTAACAGGCCTTTCCCAGCTAGCCAGCCGGATTGATTGAGCATAGTACCCTGATTGATTGAGCAAAACATCTTCGGTCTCCGGGGGAGGAAGGAAGGGTGGAAGGTGGGAATGATGAACTTACCGAATTATCATCTCAGTGTTTTTTTACATAGTTACATTGTTAGGATTTATATTTTAGTGTTTAATGTTTGTGGAATGTTTTTAAATGATGTTGTAACCCACCCAGAGCCCTTCGGGGATAGGGCAAGATATGAATCCAAAAAACTAAATAAATAAAATCCTGTCAAGATCCTGTCAAGAAATCTCTTATCCCAGCCAGGAAGGATGTATATGAATACTGTGGCTAGAATGAAAATATGAAGAAAGTTAAAAGCCAACGGATATATCCAAAATAGAATTTATGCTTACAGTAAGAATGGAGATCTGAATGGAGACTTAATGACGCATATTAAAGTTCTCAATAAAAGGCTTAAATTGTTTTATCTACACTGATGGTGTTTTACAGAAAGGTGGTTTGGCGATACCACTCTAGATGGATGTGGGCTCATCATACAATTTTATTTCTTTCCATCCAGCCAACTGGATTGAATAATCCTTCGGCTTCCGGGGAGGAAGGTGGAAAGGTTTATTTATGCCATCCATTTTTAATGTATAAATATGAGCGCTTAGTATTGTATTAGATTGATTTTAACTGCTTTTAGGAATGTTGTATTTTTACAATTATATTGACCATTAGGTTTTATGTTGTAACCCGCCCTGAGGGACAGTAAAACAAAAAGAAATAATAAATGTTTATATTTTATAAACAACCTTGCCATTCAAACTGTGTTTATTTAATTAAATTTGATACCCTGCCTTTTTTTGGTATTTTCTTTGGTAGGGATTCGGCCTGGACCTTCTCGTGGAAAGAACATGCCTTACCACTGATCCACCGTCCTCCCAGAAGCAGCTACACTTACTTAGGGGGCTGGATCCAATCAGCTTCTTCACTCAACCTTGCCCAATTCCCTTCCATTACTACAACCCTCATCCCACTTGGGTTTTTTGTGTGAATTTAGATCTCTTGATACCCAGCATCAGGACCCCCGTTCTTTTTTCATCAATAGCAAAATTGCATGCACAGGTATCAACTACTACTGCTGCATAATGGATTTTTCATCAATAAAACTGTGCCGCACAATTCCCTTAGGCAAGGGTCTCCAAAGTACTGCAGGTCACATCCTGCCCGCCAAATGATTTAATCCAGGCGGCCACTTGCCCTGCTCCCCTCCTATCTCTGCCACGTTGCAATCAGTGGCAGACAGAAGACTGTTCAATGCTGGACCTGGCCAAGCCAGGTCCAGCTTTAAACTACAGGCTCTGTCTCTGAAGCCCATAGTTTAAAGCTGGACCGGACCAGGTTCAGCCCAACACTGAACTGCAGGCTTGGCCTGGCCAGGCTGAGCTTTAAACTACAGGCTCTGCCTCCAAAGTCCACCTGAAAAAAAAAAGCTGGATAGGGCCAGGCTGAGCCCATGCTCTGCCCTCAGCTATTTTGTAAAATATTTGATGTGGTTTCCTACTAAAAAGTTTGGAGACTCCATCCCTAGTGAATAATTATTTCGGCAGAAGACCTTCCTGCCTCTAGAACACCACCTTGAGAAACCCTAAGAAGTAGTCTACAAAAATCACCAGAGCCACTGTGATGCAGTAGTTAAGAGTGTGAAAATAAGATCTGGGAAACTCAAGATGGAATCTCCACTCTGCCATGAAACTTTCCAGATGACCGTGGACCAATCACACTCTCAGCCTTACCAAACTCAAAGGGTAGTTGTGAGGATAAAAATGGAGGAAAGGGTCAGTAATGTAAGCAGCTCTGGACCCCCATTGGGAAGAAAGGTGAGATTTAAATGAAGCTAATACACAAACTTCAGCCTTTTTAATAAATGAGAAGAATATTCCGTGTTATGGAATCACTAAATTCATGAGGAAGATACGTGGTTCAAAGAACAAAGAACATTTCTTCCAGAATGAAATATTAAAATTAGATCGTGGTGCGAAGCTTAATACATGAGGCTCTGCTGGCAATTGTGCTACCGACCAAAACTACAGCCTTGACCTAGGCAAACCATGGCTTGAAGCATCAGAACTGGGCAGAACATCTTGGGAGAACATCTACTTTCTTCTCTGGTCCCTGACTGCACTTTTCATTTGCAGTTTGGCAGTCGCATTTGCCAAGTCTAAAGTCACAGCAAATCTTCATTAGCACTAACATGAAGTAAAGCTGGGCCCAAGGAGGAAGCCACCTGAAGCTGGCTCCTCAGCCTCTGCACCAAGGTTTCCAAAATCATCTGAACCTGCCAAGCCAAGAAGGCCAATTCAACCATGAATCCCCCATTCCACAGGCTTGGGCGAGAGAGTTACAGAGGCGGTTTGCCACTGCCTGCCTCAGCATAGCTATCCTGGACTTCCTTGGAAATCTCCCATCCAAATATTTACCAGGGCTGACCCTGTTAGCTTCCAAGATCTGTTACAAGGAGCTAGCATTATGAAATAACACCAACATGATTAAGATTCCTGTACTGGACTTCAGATGCTGAGAAGGCATCTGATAGGGTGGACTGGTCCTGAGAGCTGAATGTTATAGAAATTCTTAAAAAAAAATTCCGCTTGCGATATGCCATGCTTATGAACAAGTCAGGAAGGAAGGCAGCATGATGTAGCCTGATCTCATCAGATCTTGGAAGCTAAGCAGGGTTGGTATTTGGATGGGAGACCTCCAAGGAAGACTGTGCAAAGGAAGGCAACGGCAAACCACCTCTGCTTTTCCCCCTGCCTTGAAAACCCTTTGCTGGGGTCGCCGTAAGTCAGTCGTGACTTGACAACACTTACACACATAATAGCAAAGGTCTTGCTTAACGCTGAGCTACCAAAATCTTTTGTGTTAATCAACATAATAATGCAAAGATATCCTTCGTACACTTATTATTCCTCCAGCTACCGACTTTTCTTGCATAATGCAAACAGACAAGATGTTTCCTTGACCACAGCTTAGGTTCTCTTTGTTGCCCTGATTCACTGCTCAGAATTATATACTCCATCTCAAGACATAAATCAAAAACAAATATGCATTACCTGCAAATTCATATTCCCGAGGGGACAAAATGTACAAATCACTGTACAATTCGGCCTTAACTGGGCTTTACAAAATCCCAAACAGTTATTTCTCCAAGACTTACTCAAGACTTCTTGATTACTTAGAACTGTGTGTGGTTTTGCAATTCAGAAGGTCAAAGGGGATCTTTAAATACGGAACAAGTTGCAATTGCTTTGTTTTGCCAACAACGCACAATTTAGACAACAACTCTAAAATTAGGCCTGGCCCTTTAACATTGGATTACCAATGTTAAAGGGAAAAAGTTATGAGGGGAAAAAGGTTGGGTGAAATCAACTTCAATACAAAAACCTAAATAAGATTTTATACTGGAGCTGCTTCCACCCTAAGAAGAGCAAGCTGTGTGTGCGTACACACAGACACAGTTCACCGCCACAAACATCAGAGTGTGTTACGAAAGCACTAAAAATTTCTAGTTAACACACTGGATGGTAGAGGACAAACCAAATACACACTACAAACCAGAAAAACAGCTCCAATCCTTTTAAATGTTCTTCTGTAGGGAAAAAAATACAACAGAGTCACTGATTAATTAAAAATCAATACCAACAAAAGGTTCTGCTATCATGGGATAAGTTCAAGAGTAAATTAAGCTCTGGAATCTCTCTCTGAGCTTCAACAAAGAGGCCATAAATTTCAGCCTGGAAGACAGGGAGAATCTCCCAGCCTAGCCCTGAAAGCCTAATGTTCGTAAATTGAGGGATCTGGCAACAAACAGAATATTCTGTAGGCGCATTGAGTTCCACTAGAAACGATGGACATCATCCAGCTTCCTTTACTCCCAGGTAACACATTCTACCATACAAGAAACTGGGCAAGGACAACAATTGGGCAAGGCTGCTCCATTTGCAAACAACAGAAAGGAAAGGCACGCCTTTGTTCCAAAGATGTTCACAGGATGATGCAGTGTTGCATTAGCACCGATGAGACTGAGGCTCAAATTCTCACTTAGCCATGAAACTCCTAGGGCGCACTTGAGAAATTCACTCATTCTCATCCTAACCTGCCTCACAGTGCTGTTGCCACACTACAGTGTGTGTAGTATGTGTGTGTGTGGGGGGGGGGGGGAAATCAAGCATGCTGCCCCTGTGCACTTTGGAAGAAGAGTGGACACAAAAGCCAAGGAGAAAGACGAATGGGTAGAGGTGGGTAGGGAAAAGGACGGCTGGGACCCACTAGCCAGCCCTCAGCAGCCATCTTAATGCTTACTGGGACTCTTGCAAAGGACACGGCACTCTTTCACTCCACAAGAACGACGAACCCTCAGGATCACAGATCAGATGGGTTGGTTTTACACACACACACAACACACACACACAACACACACACACACACAACACACACAAGTTTGTACCTAAGAGAAGAACATCAATAAAATAAAAACCAACATATGAGACGGAAGGCAGCACACCTCTAAGTTAAAGTTCTAGGTTGAGTCTTGTCAGGTATAAAACCTGTGACTCAATTAAACCAGATACAACTTTTTCCTATAAGCTATGGTAGCTGTTTTTCATATTCAAGGGCCTGTGAACATAGCAAAGCCAGTGCAATTGGGCCACTGCTAACAAATAGAAGCCTCAGGATTGCCTCCCCGTTAACACAACAATTAAGAATTTAAGATGCTCTCCCTAAAAGGTGAATGGCTTGCACAAATGCTGATGTCACAGAACCAACTTACCATGAAGGGTCCTTCTCTTCTCACTCTAGCAGGACATCTTGTGGGTGATTCACACTGTCCAATCAGGGAGGCAGGAAAGGATCCTTTTCTCCTTCCTTATTGTGGTGAGACTGCCCCTTGGTTCCAATTTGACTGCTGTGAATAGCAGTTTGTAGTACTAATAGTAATACTAACTGTTAACTGAATCCATCCATAACGTTAAGCTACCAGCAAAAACAACACTAACAATGGAAGGAAAATTTATAGAAAAGTAAAATATGAGGTTGCCTGTAACTTTCAACTATGACCTGGGAAGGGCAAGATGTCCTCCGAGTCTCAGAGGAGAACCCTTCACAGTAAGTTTCCAATGGTCTTTCTCTGAGTAGAAGACATCTTGTGAAACCTTCCAGAGCAGAAGAAGAAGTTGAATTTATATCCCCCCTTTCTCTCCTGTAAGAGACTCAAAGGGGCTTACAAACTCCTTTCCCTTCCCCCCCTCACAACAAACACCCTGTGAGGTAGGTGGGGCTGAGAGAGCTCAGAAGAACTGTGACTAGCCCAAGGTCACCCAGCTGGCGTGTGTGGGAGTGCACAGGCTAATCTGAATTCCCCAGATAAGCCTCCACAGCTCAAGCAGCAGAGCGGGGAATCAAACCTGGTTCCTCCAGATTAGAGTACACCTGCTCTTAAACAATACGCCACTGCTGCTCCTAACTAGCAGTGTCCCTAGTATGGGCGGGTCATTGATGTGAAAAATCTTGTACACGTTCCACAACTCTTCAGTCAAAAGATCAATCTACAAAGCTGAAGGTGTTAATTTTATAATGTCTAATCAAGGTTGATATTGATGACCAGGTGGCAGCTTTACAAATCTTTCTGACCAAAGCGTTCTTGTTCAGGGCGGTATTAATAGATGTGCTGAGTATGGAGTGTGCTATAATGCCAATAGGTTCTAAAGCCGATAGGTCTCAATGATGTATGACTTAAGACACCAGCTGATGATGTTGCTGGAAATTCATTGGCCCAGATTAGGTGGAGAGACTGCAATGAACATCCATTCAGTTTTTGTCATAGTCTGCATTTTGAGAATATAGATTTTGAGGGCTCTCCCAATGTCAAGGGTCTGCCATATCACCTCCTTGGGATGCCTTGGTCTAGGGCAAAAGGAAGGCAGACATATCTCTTGCTGATGATGAAACCTGGAGTCAACCGTTGGTCAAAACAATGGAAATGTTTGAAGAACGGCCTTGTCCTTATGGAATGTATATAGGTTTGGGTGAAAGGTAGTGTGCTGAGTTCTGAAACTTATTGGGCCAAGGTTACTTGCCACTGAAAAGATTGTTTTTAAACTCAAGAGTGTCACTGGGACCGTGTTGAGTGGTTCAAACGGTGGAGAGACAGAAAATGCATGTGCCAGGAAGGGCAAAGGGGACAGGACTCGAAATTCAATAAATCTAGGAGCTTTTTTCATAGTAACATAAATTTAAATCAGGTGAATTATAACAACATAAATTCTGAGGGACAAGCAAGGAATGTCCATTATGGGATGTAGATTAGAATTGAGGAACCTCGCAGCTCTCAGCTGTTCAGGGAATACAATTCCCTTTATCAGTTCCTACCAGCATGTAATAATTGGCCAGCGAAGCTAACAGAGGCTGATGGGAATTGTAGTTCCTGAACATCTGGAGAGCCGCAGGTTCCCTACCCCTGGGATAGACCAAAGAGAAGTAGTTCCAGCAATCACATTAAGATTGAGTTAATTAAATGTTTGACAAAATATAGCAGGCTAATTTTTAAGTTGATAATTTTGTATGGCCCGCAAATGATGTTATAAATATCCAAATGGCCCATGGCAGAAAAAAAGTTCCCCGCCCCTGTTCTTAAGGCTAGGATGGTGAAAGTGATTGCCTCTTCAGTCAGACTACCTAGTATCAAGGCTCACCTTTCAGCTTCCACGTGGTTAAATTCAATCTGTCCAGATATGAATGAATAAGACCCTGCTATAGCATATCCCTGCTCAACAGGAGTTGCAGAGACAGCTGCGCCGATATGTGGAGAAGGGTAGAAAACCACAAATGTCGTGGCCAAGAGGAATCTATTGCTATCACCTCTGCCTGAAGTTCCCAGATTGGATATAGCACCTTTGGTAGCACCAGAATAGGAGGGAAAGAATACAGAAGTTCCCAAGGCCAAGGAGACGCTAGGGCAGGGGTCTGCAACCTGCGGCTCTCCAGATGTTCATGGACTAAAATTCCCATCAGCCCCTGCCAGCATGGCCAATTGGCCTGCGCTAGGGCATCTGTGGCCATCGCAGGTGGATGGAAATAACCAGTTACAAACCACTGGGTTTGAGTGTTGGAAGGAGAAGAGATTAGGCCAACAGAGGGAGACCCTATCCTTTGATCCACTCACCTGGAAAGATCTCTCGAGTTCCCATTCGCCTTCCTGAATGTCCTGGCAGTTGAGCCAGTCTGCTTGGGTGTTGCAAATGCACATGTTCTGTTCACACCAAAGGTTGGTTCTTCTCTGCCCAGAACTCTGAAGGCTTCCCTATGTAGTACAGGTGACCTCAATCCCCCTTGATTGTTTATGTGGGATTTGGCCGCAATGTTGTCAGTGCTTTCATTTCCAGAGATGAATTTCTGTCTGTATTGCCCCCATCTGAACTGTCGTCTGTTATTATGCCAACTGTCCCTATGATGGCCCTGCTTGAACCTCTGTAAGGTATGGTTGCCACTTTGCTACGAGGTACAGCAGCTGCTAGGGATGTGAGAGCAGGGTCTGTGAATGGCTCGGCAGTCAAAGGAGGTTCCATGTCCTTATCAGAAAAGAAATCAGCCTTTTCTGATCTCTGCATGGCCAGATGCATCGTTTTGGCCCTATTTGGTGCTGGAATAGAGATGAACAGGGAGTCTGATGTCCTTATTGAGAATGTGCATTTAATGTATATCCTTAGGGTCCTGCGTAAATCTAGGGTGTGCCAGGATTTTTCCTTAAGATGTTCTGGTTTGGAGCAAAAAGAGGGAATGTGGATTTCTTGTTCCCTGGGGAATCTGGAGTTGACCTTTGTCATGAAGACTGTCTGGTTTTAGGACTACTTTATCCTTGTGAAAAACACACAGTCCCTGTCTGGCTGAAAGGGCTCCCAGCTCCGTTACCCTCCTGGTGAGGTGACCACTGTCAGAAATAGGACCTTCACCCTTAGCCATTTCAGAGGAATGTGCCTTAAGGGCTCGAATGGAACTTTTGTTAGTGCTGACAGGACCACAGGATGAGAACCTGTGAACTGTGGGCGGTGTGATCTGTGCTATGCCTTTTAGGAAGGTCAGGAAGTAAGGATGTTTTGACATGGGTGTTCCAGCTATCTTTGGTAAACCTGTGGCAATTACTGCCACCTGTCTGCATAGAGCAGAAGACCTGCGATTATGCCTGACTCCTCCCTGGAGAAACCCTAGTATCTGACCCAACCTTAGATTAAGTTGGTTAATCTTTTTGCAGTTACACCTCCTAGGGAAGGCTTTCCAATAAATGTTATGTATGCATCGAGTAGATGCCATGATGGTGTCTATGATCTCCTTTTCACAGCCTAGTTCTAGGAGACTCTGCCTCTCAAGAACCATGTGGTAAGACTGAACCATTCCTGCCATGGTTGAGTGGCTGGGCCCTATTGGAGAAGGCTGGGGACTCGTGGTAGTCTCCACAGTTCCTGAGTGGATAATTCTACTAATGTAGGAAACCATGGTCTCCAGGGCCATTCTGGAGCTATGGAGATGACATTTGCCTTTCCCCTTTTCAGAACCTTGGGGAAGAAGGTGTAAAGAAGTTCCTGAGGCCATGGAGTTCTCAGAGCACTATCTGCTCTGCCTTGAAGTGTTGGAACCTTGTGAAGAAACAAGGTACTTCCAGGTCTGAGAGAATGCCAGAAGACCCAGAGCTCTAAGATGTTGATACTTAAAAATTTGCTCCTGTGGTGACCATTACCCCTGTACTGGCCTGAGTTGGAGGAGGCTCCCCACCCTAGGAGACTGGAATCAGTAAATATTTTTATTACTTACTGTTGGATGTATGGGAGACCCTGAGGAGGTGTTTTGCCTTGGTCCACCAGACCATAATGCTCCTGACTGAATGACTGAGGATGATGTTGTGTTGAAAAGGGCACAGGAACCATTGTAGTGGCCTGGCATGGAGGTGTGCCCATGGGACAGAATTTATGTAGGCGATCATCAAGCCCTGAAGGCACGTGAGCGCCATTAGGCTTTCTGCTCTGGCTTTCTGCCCCTTTCTGGTCATCTCTGCTATCTTCGCTACTTTTTCCCTCTGGCAGGAAGATGGCGTTGGGAATCTATAATTACTCCTGGGTGCTTTATTTTCTGGGCTGGAGTGAGATTGCTCTTGGCCTGGCTGACTTTGAATCCATAGTCCTTTAGTAATTGTGTGAATATCACTATGTGTCTTCTTGCTGTCTCTCTGGAGGGAGCACATATGAGAATGTCGTTGAGGTATGGGTGCACCTGATTAGCACTCTACTGTGCTATGGCTATAAGTGTGATTAGAACTTTAGTGAAGACTCTGGGTGCAGACCTCAGCCCAAAGGGTAGGGCCTTGAATTAGTAAGTGAAATAAAGATATTGTCTGTGTCCCAAGAGGATGGGGATGTGTAGGAATGCCTCTTGAAGGTCTGTTGATGTCATGAAGGCACCTGGGGGCAGGGCTTCCTTTATAAATCTGAGTGTTTCCATTCGGAACTTTTTCTGGATGATCAATCCGGTTACTGTTTCGTATCCAGAATGGCCCAACAGTCTCCAGTCCTCTTGGACACTGTAAGAAAAATGGAGTATATACTCCTTTGCCTTTTTGTATGGAACTGGTTCTATGGCCAGTATGAGTAGGAGGTAGCTTATGGCCAAGGAAGCTCTCAGGTTGTTTTCTTTTTTTTACTGATCTTGGGAACATATGAAATCTGTCTGGGGTTAGACCGGCAAATTTTATGGCATCCCCTCTAATAATTATTTGTGAGACCCAGGTGCTTGGTTTTGAGCTTAGCCAAGCATCTTGGAACTGTCTCAGTCTCCCCCCACCTCTGGTTTGATTTTGAGGTCATTGTTTTGACTTTTCAGGTCTGTGCTGTTTGCCTGCTTGGTAGAGCTGGTAGTGAGAGGATCTATGGAATCTGCTATGCTCTGTCCCACCAAAAAATAAAAAGTGAACGTAGTGTGCTTCTGCTGTAGAAAAAAAAGTCCCAATATTAAAATGGTTGCTGTGGATAAAACCACCTGTATTTCTGGAATCCCTTGGGTGGATTGAACTGACTACTAAGGACAGTTGCAGTAACTCTATAGCCTGGCTTTCCAGGTTGTACAATTTCTTGGCTAAAGTGGGAAATTGCTTGTTGGACGTAGGCTTCTGTTACTCAGCTTTAATAAGCCTCTCACAGTATTCTGAAAGAGGGGGCAACTTCTCTACTGAAAAGCTCTAGGGGAAAATTCCTCGTCCCCCTTAGGTTAGACACGTCACCTTTATTCCCCTCTGAACTGCCTGGCTCCTCTGTTAGGACGAGGACAGCTGTAGCTTTTGCTAATAGGGATTGGAAAGCCTCCCCACTGAAAAGGCTGGTGGGCTGTTTAATCGATGGTTCTTCTTCCTTCCCTAAGGAAAATTCTCCCTCCTCCTTTTCTTCTTCTGAGAGAGAAGAGAGATGGAGTGAGATGTCCCTGTCAGCCCTTGTTAATCTCCTGATGAGGATGCCTTTTTGGCTGCTTTGATGGGCCAACATGTAAATACCTTTTATGGGTGGGGAAAAAAATCTTCTGAGCCTGATATTTCTGATGGTATATGCGAGAGAGAGCTATGGCCACCTGGGATGAGGTTGAATGGAATATGGCTGGCCTGGAGGCACAGCATTTCCTCCTTCACTGCCCTCTGTATTAGCTGGGAAAGATACCAAGGACAAGATGGCTGCCCCTCCACCACACAAGATGGTCGCCCGACTTCTAAGACCTTTAATTTGGGAGGGGGTGCAAGTATTTTACCCACAGGAGGTGATCGGGTGCTCCCCGTCAAGGATGAGGCTTTCCGGGGATATGGTAGACCATCGTCGACCCTTGCACCCCCTCCCAAATCAATTGGCCATGCCAGCAGGGGCTGATGGGAATTGTACTCCATGAACATCTGAAGCACCAGAGTTGGACACCCCTGAGCTAGAGGATGAAAATAATCTTCACTAAGCTGCATTCCCTATGCAAGGCTGGAAACTGAACTGGTAGCAACAGCCCAACAGGGGGATAAAAAGCAGAAGATTGGCCCTACCTCCTTGAGTGATGGATGGGAATAACCCCCCTTTGAAGATGCCCTCCACATCAGAGCGAGAACAAACTGATTTTCAGAACTTGTTCATAGCAGCAACAGGCCTAGAGAAAATAAATTTCCTGCCCCTTTAATTAAAGGCTTAACTTATGGAAATGGTCAGCCAAAGCTTTTCATGCCATAGGTAAACCACCACCTCGGTTGGTAAATAACATCTCATTAAGCCTGTGCCAAAAAGACGGGACTTTTTTTCCCTCCAAGACTGTTGTCGATCCTAAGCACCAAAAACAAAACAAAATTGGCTGGGCCATGGAAAGCTGCGGAGGAGCCTTGAACAGGACAGTTACTGGAGACGGCAGAAACTGGCAAACTGGTAAACAAAAACACACTGAAGGAGTGGACTTTGTTTTTTAGGGGAGAAGGAGAAGGAAAGGAGAAGATCAGATAAATACATAATGACGGATTGGGAAGGAATGCTTTTCTGTATTCCATAAAACAAAGCTTATGTAATGCTTGTTGAGAAAAAACCCTTCAATATTAATTAGGTTTGTCTAAAAGCAGAAGTTCTGTTTTAAGAAAAAGCAGCTGCTGAACTATAGAAAAGATAAATTCACACTTTTAAAACGGGACAGAAGACAACACTTTTGACGGTTTCTGCTAAAAATTATATTGGAGCTCAAACACAAGGAGGTAATCTATGTTTTTAATATCAGAGAAGGTAGCTGGGTTAGTCTGATGCAGAAGAAGAAGTCAGCCGGCCGCCAGCATCCTAGCTAAGTTTATTCCAACCTAAGCTGTGGTGAGCCAATCCTCACTTCTTCAGATGCATGAAGTGAAACGTCTTTTATACAGATTTCTACATGGAACATCACACTGTATCTGCTACAGCCCTTCTACAAATTGTTTAGCTAAGAAATATGCAACTGTGTTTAGAAAGTACAGTTAATGTTAAGTTTTGTGAAGAGGGGGTGGGGAAAAATGAACAATGTAATGGGCTGTGTTCCTCAGATAAAACTGAGTCTCTGAAATTGTAATTGTAATTCGTACATCTCCTTCCCTGTTCTTCCTTCTCCTCCTGACAGCTCCCGTATCCTTTCCCGTTTCCTTGCCTCCTTCCTTCCCACTCCCCAACCAACATTTCTTTTATCAGCCTCCAGTCCTGATTTATTTACTTCCTTTATAACTCACTAGTAGCACTAAAGTCCATTTTCAATTAAAATAAAATGGGCTCAAGAAGGAGGGAGGGGGGACCCCCCCCTCCAGGAGAGCAGCCCATATTGTTTGGGGTGGGGGAAGCTCCTTGGTTGGGGGAAGGTGGCAGGGACAGATGGAATGTTGGGAGTCCTGTACACCCACCCATCGGCTGGGGATTTGTCGTCAAGACATTCCATCCCTTAGCCAATTGTGCATAAGGATTTTTCTCCTCAATGTGGGCCAAGAGCAGTTCACATCATTCTCCCCTCCTCACAACAGTGCTGCCTTTAACTATGAAGGTTCCCTTTACACACCATGGGTGCCAGCCGTTGATGGACCTCTCGTCCATGAATCTGTCTAACTCCTCTTTAAAACCCTCAATGCTCCTGGCCCTCACTACCTCCACTGGCTGCGAATCCCACAATTGAACTGTTTGCTGAATAAAGTAGCATTTCCCTTTGTCCTTTCTGTATTTATTGTCCATCAACTACATTGGGTCCCCCCAAATTCTAATATTATGGTACAGGGATAAAAAAAAAAACACCCTTCCTTTGTCCATGTTCTTCATCACACACATCGTTTCACAATTCTCTTTCATCTCCCCTCAAAACCTTCTTTTTTTCCTAAACTGAAAAGTCCCAATTTCTTCATCTCAGGAACAGTGCTCTATCCCTTAAATCAACTTGGTTGCCCCTTCTTTTCTTCAGCTCTGCAATATCCTTTTTGAGATACAGCGACCACAGGCATGGTATCTTTATCTTCTTTAAGCTTGGGTCAGATATTTGGCGGGGGGGGGGGTTCTTTCAGGACCCTCGTTGGCTCTCTGTCTTGGGATATTTGGAGGCTGTTCTGCTCGCTAAGTGAAGAGGTGGAAATCGACCTCTCTCTCCACCAGCACTTCTGCTAGCACCAGCACTTCTGCTTGTGTGGCTTTTGGTCTATGCAGGCGCCACGACCTCCATCATCAGCTCTTGGAAGATCTCAGGGCTGCTGGGTAAAGGCTGGACAGTTCTACTGTTGATGTGCAGAACATCCATGTAAAACACAGGTGTCAAACTTGCGGCCCTCCACATGTTATGGACTACAGTTCCCATCATCCCCGGGATGATGGGAACTATAGTCCATAACATCTGGAGGGCCGCGAGTTTGACACCTATGATGTAAAACATTCAATCACAGGGCTGGGTTTCTTGATCTATGGTAGATAGCTTGGAAGGGGCTGTGATATTGCAGTAGTCTGTTTTGCATGCAGAAAGTCCCATGTTCAATCCCTGACTTCTCGCGTTAAAAGGACCAGGCAGAAGAGAATAGGGAAGACCTCAGCCTCCGATCCTGGAGAGCTGCTGCCAGCCAGAGCAGGCAACACTGACCTTGATAGATCAGTAGTCTGATTCAGCACAAGGCAGCTTCACGTGTACAGCAGGTTTCCAACTGAAGTTCTAGTACAGTAATTCCACGAGTGACACAGAAATCACATTAATTTAATATCTCCCCACAGCAACAAACACACCTGCATTTCAAGTACTCTCAACCACTGCAATTTCCTGTTTCTGCTGCTCCCCCACACCTCAAATTCTCAACATAATTTCTTTTAAGAGAGGAGAGGCCATACCCCCAGGTTAGCATCCAGATGGGTGGCTTCCAAATAATAGTTCGTAAGAGACTGAAACTGTGTACTGTTTGGTTAAACACGAGCGTAAAACCTTCCTTCCTTTGGAATAGTAGAAAGGGACCGGAAGGAGAATAAACAGAGACACAATAGCTCGGTGACTCTCGCTCAGTGGCTTCCGGAGAGCTGCATTCACAAGAGACACATTTACTTCCCTCCCTACAAATGGGGCCTGAACTTCAAGTAGGCCTGAAGCATACCAGTTTAGAGGCGGTTGTTTCAAGGTGGGAACCACATCCCAAGCACAAACCCCACCAGGTAAAGATCTTACCCACTTCCTGAAAAGTAGGGCAGTGGGGGATACTGCTCAGAACAGCCACAGGTGGAATATCTAAAAGCCTCTGAGTGAGTACCCCAAAACCACATCCCCCCTCCCCCAGGGAAACAAGGATCTATCAGAAGATGGCATACTGAATACTAGTGTGAGCCAAAGAGGCTGGGCTGGAAGGGAGGAGAGAGGTGACCCAAAACAATGGGAGGAATGTGAGGCAAAGGGACTGTGCTGAAGATGGAGGAGAGAAGATGCTCTCTGAAGCTAACAGTTGGCTTAAGTCATCCAGGCTGAAGAAATCTTCCCCAATGAACCTGGCACAGGCTTCAAGACCAGCAAGAGACATCATGCCATGCTGGGTGAAGAGAAGAGAGAGGGGAAAACCACACTAGATTTCTGCATTACTACATTAATCAGAGGGCAGGGGGATATGTTAAGAAGTGTATGGAGGAAAGTGTAAGCCTGATAATTTTTTTAAAAACAGCTCTTGGGTGGTTCCTTACAAGAAGGGGCCACTAACCAGCCTGGTTTTAGCTGCGGCCATCAGGTGCCCCCAACCTTGCTGGCCTGCTGAGGAAGGGTAGCGGGTGCCACCACAACACGTCTGCTCAAGGGACAAGAGAAGCCAATCCCAAAATGTGATTCGCAGGGTCCCTAAAAGGACCGGAGGTCCCAAGCCTGCCATCTTCCTACAATCAAGGCTGCTGTTGTCAAATGGGTTTTTTCCCCTGGAGGTAAAGGTGATGCCTCAGGAGCTCTTCCAAATTTCTAGAGAAAAGAGACTGGTTTCAGTACCCAAAGGAAACGGTGTTGTTTGCTTCCAGGAAGAGTCACCAAGACTACAGTCATCAGAGGAAGAAGAGGAGGAAGAATAATAATTTGGATTTATATCCCACCTTTCTCTCCTGCAAGGAGACAAAGTGGCTTACAACTGCTTTTCTCCTCCCCACAACAGACACCTTGTGAGGTAGGTGGGGCTGAGAGAGTTCCGAGAGAACTGGGACTGGCCCAAGGTCACCCAGCAGGCTTCATGTGTAGGAGAAGGAAACAGATACAGTTCACCGGATAAGAGTCCGCTGCCCATGTGGAAGAGTGGGGGATCAAACCCGGTTCTCCAGATTGGAGACCACCTTTTCTTAACCACTACACCATGCTGGGCAGTTATGCTGTGCCTGCCCAGAATAAGTTCAGGGATCCTTCAGCCCCCAAGCTAGTAGGGAGTGACTTGGAATCCCCTGGTTCAACAAAATTGGATTTCATGACCAAATTGAAGGCAGTGATAGGCCCCAAGCAGCATACATGGGCACCACTTTTGCACTGCGGCACTGTTGTCCCAAAGATGTCCACGGGCAGCGGAGGCTTCCTTCCAAAAGTGGGCCCAGCCACAGCCAATCCTGCTCCCGTTAACTGTGAGCAGCAACGCATCTTCCTGAGGATGGTCAGGGA
Organism: Sphaerodactylus townsendi; assembly: GCF_021028975.2. Classification (NCBI taxonomy): domain Eukaryota; kingdom Metazoa; phylum Chordata; class Lepidosauria; order Squamata; family Sphaerodactylidae; genus Sphaerodactylus; species Sphaerodactylus townsendi. The sequence continues at coordinate 112,420,158 of NC_059430.1, forward strand.
CTATTTTAAGTTGCACAGTCAGGCATGTCGTTTGTTACATTTCCCGTAACACAGAACCTCGGAGACTCCGTTTCAAGGCATCCTTTGCAGAGGCCCTTCGGGGCAATCAACCAACAAGATGTCTTTTTAAAAAAATGTTATGCCAGTTTCATTTACCAGAATGCCTGAATACTCAGAAATAATCAGACCACTCTGCACCTACAAGCCAAAGGATGAAAACATGCTGCAAATGCAAAACTTCTTTTTACTCACTGGTGTACAGCGTAAAATATCAGGCATGCACAGATGCCCTCACAATAACTGAATATTTACAGGAAAAATATGTATTAAGCCAACTGCCTTTACAAAGAAAATATACAATAAGCAATAACACCTTGGGATTCGTTGTTAATTCGCCCAGGCTTTATCAAGCCTACTCCTATAAATAATAGATACAAATAAAAAAAATCTGGTGCGCAAACATACATCAGCCTGATGCCCTCAAATAACTTATGACTCATGCTTACTTTTCCTAGGGTGTAAGTCAATATTTTTAAACCCCTAGGACAACATACGTGTGTCATCTTCCCTATAAGAATACTGAAAATTATACAAAATGCCATCCAGCAAAGCCTACACTTGTACATTTTCTTTGTAAAGACAGTTGGCCTGATACATATTTTTCCTGTACATATTCAATTATTGTGAAGGCAACTGTGTATGCCTGATATTTTACACTGTATAACAGTGAGTAAAAAAGAAGTTTTGAATTTGCAGGGTGTTTTTATCCTTTAGGTTTTAGGTGCAGAGTGGTGTGATTGTTACCTAACCATCCCCTTAATTGTGATGGTTAAGTACTCAGAAACGGCAGCTCCTCCAAGAGTTAGAGAGATAGTACCCAACCCTCGAGACTGTGCCAGCAAAAACCGGTTTCTCCAACATGGGATGTTGTTCATACAGCACATTATTAGTGTTACAACCTGATCTGTAATACCAAACTGAGGCCTTTCAATCAAAGCATACAAACAACAATGCCAAACACTGCCCTTGTAAGACAATTGCAGAGCTAGGCCAGACAGCTTTTCCTTGCTCTCTGAAGTCATTCACGTTTTAAAAACAACAACATTGTGCATGTAAACAATGTAGCACTTGGGGGAGGGGGGGGAGAAGCTGCTGGTTCATTAATGCAATTCCTTATATATTGCTAAGGTGAACCACGCCACACAAATGTCTCACATCCCCAGCAGCTTAGGTGAACGTGAAGATTACTTTGGGCAGCTGAGACACACCGTCTTCTTAAAAAGAGTCACAGTTCGTCACCATCTCTTGTACCGTTGTTCTTGCCTTAGAAGAACCTTGCAAGCAACAAAAGGGGTGCACTGTACTTAGGACACGACTTGAAATTTGGTTTACTTGTGATACATTGAGGTTCGCAAACATTTTAACAATTGCTATAGTAGACAAGCCATCTTAAGAGTATGGAATAAAGTCAAACCTAGGCTTTTCCAAAAAAAATACTAGGGCGGCTACCAGCACAAGAAGCACTACGAAGGCGTGAAATTATTTCTGAAAAGAAATAGATCCTCTATGCCAGGGGTGTCAAACTCATTCGTTCCAAGGGTCGGATGTGACATGAATGTGACTGGGGGGAGGGATAGCTGCCTTGGCTGGTAAGGCCCCAGTAGGCTTACCAGCCCAGATCAGCACTTATGGGGTGGGGGGGGGGGGCCTACCTCAGCTAGTGACCTCGGAGCAGGCTAGTCACCCAGATCAAAACCCCTTGAGAGGGCGTATCAGGCCCATGAGTCTGTTGAGAAAACCTCCTCACGCCCCGCTCCCAATCTGGAGCAAGGGGGGGGGGGGGTTGCGTCAGCAGGGTCATGGGCCTGATAAGCCTCTCCAAGAGCCAGAACTGGCCCCCAGGCCACAGGTTTGATGCCCCTGCTCCATACTGACATTCTAGATTGCTCACAAGGAGACTGCCCAAAGAAAATTAGAGAACAATTACAAGCAGAAGGTATTAATTGTGACTGGTTTACCTATGCGGTTACGGGGGAGATTTAAACTAAACAAAAAAATTGTACAGCTTTGGGGATACCAAGGTGGAATCTGAAATGGAACGACGCATAAATGATGAACATGTTATTGCAAAAATAAACTTTTGTTGAGACTGGAAACAAAAGGAGAACAGGTGAAAGAACATATGAAAAAATGAGCTAATAACTTTGGGCATAATATCCAACTTGAACAATGGGAGAATATGTGGTCAAAGGGGCTTAAGTATACATTAAGTTCTAATCTGAAATAGAACTTTTATAAAGTGATATATTGTTTTTAATGACACCAGAAAAAACTGGCAGATATGTAAAAATGTTTCAAATAAGTGTTGGGAATGTGAACATCAAGAAGGGATTTTTTATCACTTATGATGAATCTGTGGGAAAGTGAAGAAATTCTGGAGGTCAATACATACAACAATTCAAATGTTTTTAAAGACTAATATACAGATGAAACCCAAGGTGAACATGTTGGGAGTTATAGATCTTTGGAAAGAAAACATGGAATTTTGTTTTAATATATGATAGTAGCGGCAAGAATACTAAAACTCCAGCCATACCTACAATTGAAGAATGGTGGATGAAGGTATTAGAGTTGGCAGAGACAGCCAAGTTAACTTCACAAGTTAACTACACAAAGAAAAGAACTTCATTAAGTTTATGGACTGCTGGAAACCCTTGTTAGCATATTTAGACAAAACAGGAACAAAATAAATTGATGACTAGTGGTTTTAAAGGTTAAGGACTGTTAAAATAAGAACCAGTAGAGAAAAGTAAAACTTTTTAATAGTAACGATGCTAAAAGATATAATTTTATCTAACAGCTTAAAGGCCAAGTGCTAAAAAAAAAGTGTTTTAAAGGGTTAATATTTGGTGCAGAGAAGTACTTTGTAACTTGCTGAATTTTTGCTGTTGCGCCTGTTGGGGGGATTTTGAAGTACAAATAAAAATTTAATGCCAGTGTAAAAGTAGTGCGCCGTTTCATCAGCACACACATCACGGCTTCATTTCTCTTTATCAGTCTGAAAAACATCAGAACACACACACAGAAGGCAAACTCTGCTTTGCCGGCGGAGCCCCACACTTCTCAAGCACGGGCTGCAAAGCAAAGCTGCTGCTGACACCCAGTCTGACGATTTGTCTCAGAAGCGCGGTCTCGCTTGACTCAGAATGTCCATTTTACAAGTCAGCAGTGTGAGGTTTTGCAGTGACAGCTGACGCCCCACATGAGGTGGGAGGGTTAAGAACTCCCAGCTCCCCCCCAAGCGCAATATTATGAAACGTGTAAGGCATTCCAGGTGGACCACCCACCCCAGCCTGCCAAGAAAGAAAAGCAGCTTAAGATCACCGGAGTAATTTACCGGCATTTATCAAGCTTAAGTGGACCTGACAGTAAGAGGCAATGGTTGGAGGGTCAGACTAGGATCTGGGACACCCAGATTCACACCCCCAGTTCTATCATGGAAGCTCACTGGGTAACCTTTGGCCCTCTCAGCCTAATCTGAAGTTGAATCCAGTAAAGACAGAAGCCCTGTGGCTGGGTCATGGACACTTGGGGGGAATGGCCACCTACCAACTCTTGATGGGGCGCAATTAACATCCTCACTGACCACCTCATCCATGGAGGCTCAAGTCACACAGGTGGGCAAGTGGCATTTTTCCATCTCTACCAGGCCCGGTTGCTGGACCCCTACTTATCATGCTCTGACCTAGCTACAGTGATCCGTGCAATGGTCATCTTCAGATTAGACTACTGTAATTCACTCTATGCTGGGCCACCCTTGAGACTGACCCAGAAACTCCAACTGGCACAAAATGCAGAAGCATGGCTCCCCACAGAAACACCATGGAGTAAGCATGTGCATCCAAAGCTCTGCCAGCTGCATTGGCTTCCAGTGGAGTACAGAGTCAAGTTCAAGGTTTTGGTTTTAAAGCCCTAAGCGGTCAGGGGCCATTGTATCTGAGGGACCCTCAAAAGAGTGCTCCGTGAATAACTACTTACTGGTGGTCCCTGGCCAGAAAAGTGCCCAGCTGTCCTCAACCAGGGCCAGACCATTTTCAGCTCTGGCCCCTATCTGGTGGAACGTTCTGTCAAATGAGGGCAGGGCACTGTGGGACTTGCTTTGGCGTAGTGGTTAAGAGCAGGTGCATTCTAATCTGGAGGAACCGGGTTCAATTCCCTGCTCTGCTGTTTGAGCTGTGGAAGCTTATCTGGGGAATTCAGGTTAGCCTGTGCACTCCCACACACGCCAGTTGGGTGACCTTGGGCTAGTCACAGCTCTTCAGAGCTCTCTCAGCCCCACTTACCTCACTGGGTGTTTGTTGTGAGGGGGGAAGGACAAGGAGTTTGTAAGCCCCTTTGAGGAGAGAAAGGAGGAATATAAATCCAAACTCTTCTTCTATAATTCGCAGGGCCTTTAAGACACAGCCGTTCCCCCAGGCCTATGGTTGAGGATCACAATGGTAATTTTCCAACAGAGCCAGCCTCCTTACTCCCTTCCTCTTGCCCCTATTAGTTCCCTTGGTCTTTCCCTTCCTCACCCCTAATTATAGTCATGATTTGTGCCTAGATCACAAGTCTACACTGGATGTATTGTAATCTCTGTACTCCGTAAGCCCCCTTGAGACCGCAAGGGGAAGGGCAGCCTAAAAATTCAACAACAAGTATATATATAAGCATATAAATAAATAATTAACCTCGTATGGTGGTTGTGAAGACAAAAGGAAGGAGGGAGCTATGCAGGCTGCTCCGAAAGTGCACAGGGGATAAAGGGAGGTTATATATGAGATCAATGAATCAATAAATAATGAAAATGCCAGCTTCGGCCCTTTGTATTGCAGGGATGACAAGATGTTTGAAGCGCTAAAGGAAACTAAGTGGGGAGAAAAAGCTTACCTTTGCACTGGCCGTTAATCCTTTAACACAAAATGGTGCACATAAAATAAATATCCCCAAAACAGAAATGCAAAAGCAGACTCATGTGCAGCCAGCTCCCAGGTTTCCCCATTCATACAAACTGAGGAACTGATACCAGCTGCTCCTCTCGTGTCTGTTCTCCTCGACCAGAGGTGGCCAACCTATGGTGCTCCAGATGCTCATGGACTACAATTCCCATCAGCCTCTGCCAGCATGGCCAGTTGGCCATGCTGGCAGGGGCTGATGGGAACTGTAGGCCATGAACATCTGGAGTGCCTTAAGTTGCCCACCCCTGTTAAGACCCTATAACTAGGTCACCCAGAATTATTCCATTTTTCTATTTTTCCTTCCTTTGCAAATCCCCCCATACACCATGCAGTGGGGACTCTAAGAGAATGAGGACAGCCTAAGGCCTTTCTTTGAGATGTCGAATAGTTAAGAAAAAAAGCTCACCTTATAGCCTCACCACAAAGTTTTCTGCTTGCTGAGCAGAAAATTTTGCTCGGCAAGTGGTTTAAGAGCCAAAAACCAACATCCATATTTTGGGCCAGCTCAACTCCCAAACAACTTTAGTCTATTTTGGAAGTATCGGCACTCAGCTAGGAAGAATGGATTAACTGCCGGATAATCTACTAACAGGGGACTGTGCTGTTGGGAACTTACTCACAGCATAAGGTGAAACGTCCCAACTTGGCTTTATCTCACATGACACTTCATGCATCACCTTAAATTTATCTCCAACATTCTTAATGGCTATCAAAGAATGTCTTTATTTGCTCCCTATTAAGGGATCTCACTATCTGCCAGAGTTATTAAAGGAAAATGGCAAGCTCTTACAATTTCAATTTTTTTCCTACATCTAAAGCACCAATCTATATCTACTAGCCCTGGCATTTAGCACAGAAATGCCACGAGAGAAGTCCTTTAAAATCAAGGAGGAATATGTTTTTTCTTTCCGGCCTCCGTTTTTATTTTGTAACATCTAGCCTGAGGAAGAGCTCTAGCGAACTTGAAAGCCTGCGCACAAATTTGGGTTGTTGCAGCTTGTCCCAATAAAGGTATTGCGGTTTGGACTTCATTTAAGAGAGGCTCTTTCACAGCGGCAGAAGGAAAGGTTTGTTCTTGTTTTTTGCCCTCGAGTCACAGGTGACTACTGGAGACCCCATAGGGCAGTGATGGTGAACCTTTTCGAGACAGAGTGCCCAAACTGCAACCCAAAACCCAATTATTTATCGCAAAGTGCCAACACGGCACTTTAACCTGAATACTGAGGTTTTAGTTTAGAAAAAACGTTTGGCTCCAAGGAGCATATTACTCAGGAGTAAGCTTGGTGGTAGTTGGTGGCTTTGCTTTGAAGCAACCATACAACACTTCCAACAGGTGAATCATAACCCTAGGAGGGTTTACTCAGAAGCAAGCCCCATTGCCAGCAACCGAGCTCACTCCCAGGTAAAGGATCGCACTTTAGTTCTTCGCATGAATATCAGTGGGGTTTAACAGCACTTAACAGGGTTACCTACACTGCTTCCCCAAAACTCGGTCTTAGGTTTAATGCTAATAATCAAGCCCAGCGGCCCAGGCCAACCTAGATGTGGGGGGGGGCACTCTGTTTGCGTGTGCCCACAGAGAGGGCTCTGAGTGCCACCTCTGGCACCCGTGCCATAGGTTCGCCACCACTGCCATAGGGGATTCAAGGCAAGAGACTTTGGGAGGTGGTTTGCCATGGCCTGCCTCCTCGTGGGCTGGGAGAGAGTTCTGAAAAAACTGTGACCGGCCCAAGGCTTCATGTGGATGGGAATTGAACCCAATTCTCCAGATTAGAGTCCACTGTTCTTAACCACTATGCAACACTGGCTCTCGACGGAAGGATATTTTAAAGAATTTCTAATGGAAAAGAATCAGAACTGGGGGGTGGGGGGCAAAGGCAAGAAAGGTATGGATCCTCACCAACCCATACCCATTAGGACACCCTGAAGACCTTCAAGAATTTCCATACATCTTGTAACTGGAAGATTATCAGCAGTGGCAAGGGCAAACAGAAAGAACTGCTGATACAGAAGCCTAAGAAAACTGGGTTACATAGATGGGAGTCCCCTTGAGCTGCTGTTCTGTGGGGGAGTATTTCAGTTTGAGGGCAGAGGATCATAGGCCCTTTCCACACAACAAATTCTGAGCAGGTTACAGCCAAGATTAATGAACCTGGCATAACCCAGGCCCTTTGCATGGCTGGCTGTCCTATAGACAACCACTCACCGGCCAGGGCACGCGTCTTCTGGAGGCATTTTTGGGGGGGTAACTTTTCTCAGAAACTTACCTCTGTCCGATGCAGCTACGCAGGCAGGCACACAGGCTCCCCAAGAGCATTGCTGGAGCCATTAGTGTCTGCGTGGCTTCACAGTTGGTAGCTGGGAGAAGGGGGGGGGGAATGCAGCCACATAACCCGCTTTGCAACCACGGCCATTCGTTCAGCCCTGGCTGCAAGGCAAGTTAAAACAAAAGAATTGCACATAGTGCAATTGTTGTAAAATCTGGGCTGGGGAAACACAGAGTGGATCCACGTTAGGATCAGGATCCTTGCGAAGTTCTCCCCAAACCCGGGTTTTTTACCAGTATTATCCCGGTTTAATTGGTCCGTGCGGAACGGGCTACAGCATTGTGCAACAGGCTGCCCACATGGATGTGCTTCACTCTCATTTGTCTGGTTCTGAAAGATTTAACCACTCACCTGGTGCTCGGCGTGAATGTTGTCTCCGGTCGGCCACCGATGCTTGCTGTTGTTATAGCTGCTGCCACCACTGCCGCCTCCCCCGAGCTGCTCGCCGTGCTGCCTCTGGAAGAAGTAATCCACCATCGCGTCGTCCTGGGAGCGGCCGGCAACCCCTATAGATCCGGGAACAGGACTGGAGTGTGTCCCCGCTGCAAGGGCTTGGTTTGCAGCTGGCTGTTGCGGAGCCTGGGACCCTGTTCCAGATGTCAAAACAACAGGCATGTTGGGATTAGCCGTCTCGTGGCCGTGCTGTTTCAGGTGGGGGCTGAAGGAGTCCTGCCAGAGCACTGCTTTTCTCTTCAACACACAAGCAACGCTCATTCCACCAACACCTGAGGAGACACAGGTTCAAAAGGCTTAATGGGGCTCTCCTCGCTGCTCCCCCCCACCCCACCCGCGTGCCACACTACACGTGCGTCAGAATGAGGCCTGGCCTTCCTGAAATCAAATCTCACTCCTGTCGCCGGGGAAATTTACAGCAAAAGTTCTTAAAACTGTGCAGAAAGCTTCCTGACAGACACATCTTGCCCTCCTCGCCAATATCTGAACACTCACCTATGCTTAAACCAAGACATGCTAGCCCAGGGGTCGGCAACCTGCGGCTCTCCAGATGTTCATGGACTACAATTCCCATCAGCCCCTGCCACCATGGCCAATTGATGAGTATTCCAACGGAGCCTGGGTTCAAGCCAACCAGCGGGGTGGGGTAAGCAAAAATACTCATATGGATAAGAAGAACTTGCTGGATCCAAAGATTCCTCACGTCCAGTACCTTGTTCAGCTGCAGGTAAGAACGGCCAGTGTGGCATAATGCAGGTTCAAACTGTCCCTCTGCCTTGGAAGCACACTGAGGGACCTTGGGCCAAATACACACACTCAGCCTAGCCTACCTCACAATACTGTTACAACTGGAGAACGGCATAACTCACTTTGGATCCTGGATAACAGAAAGGAAGGGGGGTATAAAGGAGGTAAATAAATATGCCTTGGAAAAATCATAAGTATGAAGGCAGCATACACACACTGCCACCACCCACCAAGTGGCAGTCCGAATAAATTATCTTTAAACACAGATTCTCTTTAATTATCACAGCCAACAGCTGTGGAGAGACACGTCCACCACAAATTTGTCTAGTCCTATTTAGAGGCCATCTAAGCCAGGAACAGAAATGCTATTAAAATTGAGCAAAGAAATTCTATGTGATACACCCTCAGTCTACAGAACACCAACTACACTAGATGATTCTGTTATATGGGAGGGAGAAAGCTTCCTAAACATCTATCAGATCCCTGAATTGTATTTTGCTTTCTAATTAGCAAATAGATTTGGTTAGTTGAGAAGCGTCTTCCAACACCCTGGATGCCATCATGACGTACCACGGGTGGCATCGCAAGACTGGGCCCTTTAGATAACAGCACCTAACTCCCTAAACTCTTTTCAAGGAGCCTGAACTCTGCCTGTCAATCATTTTTACACTTCAGGTTATGACTATGCAGTTTCACAAAGCACTTGGGATGAGGGCTGTTTTCACCTATGCTGCTTCTTGACTGCAGCTGACTTTTATGATCTGTACTATTTCTCTGTTTGGCTTATTATAGACACAAATCCACTTCGTGGATCTTGCAGGATAGACAGACAGGATACTAATAAGCTTAAATAAGCACCAACTTTACCAATGAGGGTCACCCAGTTACTGGCCAGAAGGCAGCCCAGCATTCCGCCTCCCGCTCTGAACAATCTGCACAGAAAACCCGGACCGAAAAGAACCCGCTGCTCATTTAAGAGGCCGGCAGAAAGGAAGGTTCTGATCATGACGGAAGAACGCGTTTCCTATTTTTCAAAATGAAATCATAAATGTGCCTCGTGATTTTGAAAGGCGGCTCCAGCCTATTTTGTAAGCCAATAAATATATACACACTTCACATCCTTGCCTAATCCAGTCTTAGCCAAAGCTCGGGGGTGGGGGGGGGGGAGAGGAGGACGAGTGAAACACAAAGGTGGACATTTTGATGTGATGCTCGCAGCAACAGCAGCAAAGGACCTTTACAGGAATTCAGCCCTGCCAGGCAAGTCAGCTGGAGATCCCCTTAAAAAACGGGAAAGAGCAGAATTGTTGCAAAGCTCAACTAAAAAACTATTTTTTCTTTGCAGCAGAGTCTTCTAAACTAAGAAAAAGTGCGCTCCGGCTAAGTCACAACCAACTCACGGCAACCCCATCTGCTAAACAACATCACAATCCTTAGCTCAGTGTTAAGGACCGAGGAAGTGGTTGTTCAGCATGCTGCCAGTGAACGGGGTTTCCTGGAGTCAAACTGCACTTTATACAGATGATCCCAAACAAAAACCTCTCCATGTTTTGGTTTTATTCAGGAAGCCCCGAAGTTGGCTGCGCTGGGAGAAAGGTTAGCCCTTTCCCTCTGTACCAGAGGTGTCCAACTCTGGCCCCCAGTTGTTCATGGACTATGATTCCCATCAGCCCCTGTCAGCATGGCCAAATTAGCCAAGCTGGCAGGGGCTGATGGGAATCGTAGTCCATGAACGTCTGGGACATCAGAGTTGGACACCCCTGCTCTTTAAAAAACAAACTCTTTACGTTAAGGTACCCTGGATGGCAGTGGTTCTCAACCTGTGGGTAGGGACCCCTTTCGGGGTCGAACGACCCTTTCACAGGGGTCGCATAATACTCTCTGCATCAGTGTTCTCCATCTGAAAATGGATAAATGTTACGGTTGGGGGTCACCACAACATGAGGAACTGTATTAAAGGGAAGGTTGTATTAGGAAGGTTGAGAACCACTGGGCTGGAAGGAAATGCCAGAACGACCAAAATGCAAAAGAAAAGGCAGGCAGAGGCCCTGACAGGACTAAAAAGCTTCTTAGAGATCGCTTTCCAAAAAGGGAAATCACGGAGGCAAATGGTTGACAGGAATCCAAGTGTAAACCATAAGAAGATTTATTGCCGTGTGCTAAAACAATCGCGCAGGGAAGGTGCTCTGGCATATATTTGCGGCTTAGCAAGGTTTCTTTGTGTGTGCTACTTCCCAATGAAGGATTCACCACCACCAATATTTGGATGGAAAGCCTTCATGGGTTAGTACACATATCAGTCATCGGTAACATCTGAAGTTATCAGTTTTGCAAATAGGCTTTCTTTTATTAGACCTCTGTCAATCTTTTGCCCTTAATTATGATGTGGTTTGACCCCTTAAATGTATATGCAAAAAGGTACTGTAAATCAGAGGAACTTTAATTCAGCAAACACGTCTATGAAAAGTACAGGCATAGGTCCCCTCTGAACAGAACCAGTAATGCAGGGTGGAAGTTTTTGCATGAGAAATTTCCAATGCTATATTTCTCTGGGAAAATTTTTTTCATCCCACTATATAAATACAGTCTATCAATAGTTGTTCAGGCTGTTGTGCTGCAAATCAATCCTATTAGACAGGCTCAATGTCACAGAGGAAGCAGGGACAAACCCCAGCGCTTCTGCATAGTCTAGGCTTGTGGATGGTGTATTAGACTTTTCTGGCTTATATCATTTAGAGATTCCAGTTATTTAAATTTGAATCAAAAAATCTTTCCGGAAAACCGACATCACTCTAGAGCACAGGTGTCAAACTCACAGCCCTCCAGATGTTACGGACTACAGTTCCCATCATCCCCTGCCAGCATGATGCTGGTAGAGGATGATGGGAACTGTAGTCCACAACATCTGGAGGGCCGTGAGTTTGACACCTATGCTCTAGAGCCGTGGTGGCAAACCTTTGGCACTCCAGGTGTTATGGACTACAATTCCCATCAGCCCCTGCCAGCATGGCCAATTGGTTCAGGATTATACAAGCAAGTCTTGAGTAAAGTCTCTCATCTCCCGCTCTAATGGCAAAACCCATGGCTTACAACTAAATTTGAACCACCAGGAAGCCATCGTTTATACCTGGCCCTTCGACCGGACCTGGAAATGGCCCTCCACCTGGCTCAAGAGGATGAGTGCACATCAGTTTGCGGCTGCAGATGCTACAGCAAACTACAACCCTTGCCATAGAGCAGGAAGATAGAAAAGGAATGAAGTATATACACTTCATTCTGGCCTCAACTTGTACGTAGCTCCATGTAAGAAATGGCGGAGTTGAGATACTAGTCCAGGGGTCTGCAACCTGCGGCTCTCCAGATGTTCATGGACTACAATTCCCATCAGCCCCTACCACCATGGCCAATTGGCCATGGTGGCAGGGCTTGATGAGAATTGTAGTCCATGAGCATCTGGAGAGCCGCAGGTTGCAGACTCCTGGGCTAGTCCCACCAGCCCTGTACAGGGTACTCTGACTGGCAGTTGCTCTTCAGTGTGGTTGGTTGGAGACTCTTCCCAATCTCCTAAGATTCCCTTTGAGTGACAGGTGTAATAATGAAGTATATTCATAGCCTCCTATTGAAAACCAGAAGGATACCCTGTGTTGAAGCGAACTGCATTTAGCTTAGTTGGGGGGCAGTTTCTGATGCTTTTCTCTACAAGTGCCCTGAAAATGGCGACGTGTGTGGCTTAGGATTGGATGAACGTGCCTTGGGCTTGTGCGACTCCTCGCTGTACACTGCAAACGCTCCTCCAGCTTTGCTTATTCAGCATTTGATGACTTGCAACTGAATGTGCAAAATGGTTTCCCCTGGATACCTCCCTTTGTTCATACCTACAAGTCACTACTTGTATTGCAACTAATACAGTACGCATGTATAAGCCGGTTCCTAGTGAAAGCTCACAAGATCTGAAACTCTGCTTCTGTGCATCTTTACTTCTATGCCTGATGAAGGTTGTTGTTATTTAAAGTAGTTTCTTGATCTCCATCCAGCCAAAATCCAATAGGGGTGCCCAGCTGTGCAGCCAAAACTAGCCTGCACTCTACCAGCTGAATTTTTTTCTGGTTGCAGATTGCTTAGCCATGTAGGGCAAAAACACCTTGTTCTGCATAATTCTATAATAAAAATAAGAACACAGGAGACAGTTATTTAAAGACAATCACTTCTGCTGTCTTCCAGTTCCACAATTAAGCACGGTGAAACATTGTTTTCTCTTTTGTTAAGTCTGTAAGAAAAAGAGGGACCATCAATGGGCTTTTCTTGTCTGCTCCAAGTAAGAATACATTTGCAGAAAATTAGAAGGAAAAAACAACACTAGAAATGTTGCCTGCCCTCTTTCCGTTAACAAAGCAAAACAAGTTTTACCACACTTTTGTTTGAAAGAAACACGCTACTTCTAAAACCACGGCTAATACACAGAAACACGTCCAGAAAGGAGCTTGCACCATCTGCTTTCAAGAAAATAAAACAAAGAAAACAGGACTGCCCAAGGGGGTCATGAGCCACTCGGGCGCTTGGCTTTATTTTTATACCTGTAGAACAAAAGTCCTCTAGTAAATCCACACCACCAAACTGTCCTAGGTTTCAGAACCCGAAAACTTTCCATTTTTCAAATTCTTACAGTGGAGGGTCATTTTATAACAAGAAACCTCTAGAAGTTTGTTATTTGGGATTTCAAAAAGGGGAGGGGGCAAAAACAAATTACAAGAATACCCAATTTATCGTACAAGTAGCAGTAGAACGCCCTGGTTTGGGGAGCGAGACACACAGACTTCAACTTCATTAACAAATGTGGACCCTCTCTGATTAAAGTAAATCCACGCAGGCCAATCAGCTTGCTGACTGACTAATCGATTGGTTTATTAATCTATCAATTTACATAGATTTTTTTTTGGTAAAAAATCCTTATAATGGACATTCTACAGCTGGCAGGTGTATATTGATTTTGTTCCCTTCTGTCTTATCTTTCTCCCCCAAGAGGGACTGAAATCAGCTTACCAACAGCTGAAGTCCTCCATTTTATCTTCACAACAATGCTCTGAGGTAGGTTAGGTTGAGAGCGTTTGACTGGCCAAGGTCACCCATCAAACTTCCACAGCACTGTAGGGATTCCAAGGCGGGCCTCTCGGATCCTAGTCTGACACTCTAGAAACTATTTTTAATCCGGCCCCCCTTCAAGGAGTTCAGGGTGGTGGTCACATGAATCTCTCTGCCCCCTTTTTACCTGCATGAAAGTTTTGTTAGGTTGGCTAGGCCAGGAAAAGTAAAACCAAACACAGAACTGGCTTACAGTCACGCAGTCTCACATCTGGTGAGGGATCAAAACCTGAATCTTCTGTGTTCTAGATCCCGCCCATAGACTCTTCCCCAATCCCTTTAAAGTTTCCTGTACTTTAATTCCATCTGCAATGCAAATATAGGAGATGCTGAAACTGACTGAGGTTATGAGGTTACACAGTACCAAGAAATCCCTTTAATCCAGGCCCACCTTAGAGGACTACCCTCAAGGAGTTGTTCCCACTGCTCCAAGACAACAACCTCCTTGGCCTACTTCATGTGTGTCTCAGCACCAAAACATGTGCATGCCGCAAAGTTACCATATTTCCCTGTCAAACACACCTGCAGGATGCATGAGAACACCTATCCCCCATGTACATGTTATCATGGTAGGACTTAAGTGGCCCTCAGTGTACAAGAACCAACGATCCATCCTTGAACCCAGAGGGTGGGAACTCGCAGTCGTCAAAAACAAATCTGGTTCTGGTACAAAACCAAATAGGGTTCATTTTAAAAACAAAAATGGAATCTTTTAAGTTAAGGGATCCTGGATGGGTAGGTGGGAAGATAGAATAACTGACATAAGAAGAGAAGGGCAGCCAATTAGTTTTACTGAACTTAGGGATGTGTCACAAAAAGAAAAATGATAGAGGTAGACAATTGGCTTAATTCATGCAGGACCAGAGCATAGATTTAAGCCTCTAAACTAAAACAATTCCACACAGTGCTCCTGTGCATATTTATTCCTTAGTGCAAGACCTCGCTGATGACACTTCCTAAGAAAGAATTAGAACCAATTACTGTGTTTGGGCAGTAAAAACTTTGCGGAAAATTAATCTACTGCATCAGTTACCGGAAAAGTTGATGCTGTTTGGTTTCAGTTTTCAGTTGGGCTTTTTTATTCTGATGTTTTGACAATTCCTTGCTCTGAATTTTGACACCTTTTGGCCCTTTCACTGTAACAGCTCGCAGGACCGCAAAGTTCTTCTCAATAATATGACCCGTTTAAGCCAGGCGGATCCCCCCACACACACAGTGGCCATCACCTGGGTGTGACACATTTGTCCGTCTGTTCAGAATCCCCCCTCCCCCCAAAAAAGCTCTCCAGTTGGTTTTAGTTATTTTCAAGCTTGGCTTCTTCTCGGTGAAACGTCTGCAAGTCTTCGCGGTTTGGCATCCCTCCTCACCACCACCAGCCTACACTTTCACACAAGACGTTAACATAGGAGTATCCAACTCTGGCGCTTCAGATGTTCATGGTCTCCAATTCCCATCAGCCTCTGTGTTAACAGCTATACCGGAAAGCCCACTTGACACCTCTTCTCGGAGTCATGTTGCTCTACTAATTGGGGCTCCAGGTGTGCTTTTACAGCCAATTGTGCATCCAGCCACAGTTGGAAGCTCTTCCCATTCCTCATTCTTCAAGCCCTCTTAGAAGAATATGACGGTAACCAAATCATTGAGGCTCAAGAAGCCTGCCCCTCTTTATTATACACCCCAGTCACATCTTCCAAGCCAAGAAACAAGCAAAGGGCTCTTTGTGCCCATAGAGGCTTTGGCCACAAACCTTCAGTTTGAGAGGACCAAATGGTAAGACAATTGGGAGTGAGAAGGTAATTATGTATTTATTTAATTATTTATTTATCAAATTTATATCCCGCCCTATCCCCGCAGGGAACAAGTCAAAGGGCACATCCAATGCTGTCGGCTCTTCAATCCTCATGTAGTTGAGAACATGGCGCTCTACAAATAATTGCCGACAAATAATGGCCTCTGCGAGTACCTCCCATCGACTCGAACGGTTACTGTTACGGATGAAAGAAGTCAAATTGCTGAACGCGTCTGCAAAGCATCTTTGTAGTCCCTTTCCTACAGCTCAGGATCCATATCAATAATCAGTGGCTTATCAGAAGCGGGGAGAGTTGTCCTCAGGTGAGCAGTTAGAGAAGTTTTAATTAAGAGGAAGAGAACAACCCCTGCATGGGTCATAAATGACTCATATGTAAGCGGAGGCTACTAAAAATGGTTATGGGTTTAGATGCAAGGCCCGTTTTTAGAAGCTTCAAGGCTGATTTGTAATGCTTTCAGTTGTGAACATATCCCCAACACAATGGATTGACTGAAAGCACCCAGTAACTACAACAACCAAACGAAGTGTCAGTATAGTATAGTGTCAAACTAAGGCCAGAGACTTGGGTTCAAATCCCCATGCCATGAACACTATTAGGTGACCGTAAACCAGTCACACACACTCAGCCTCACAAGGCTGCTGGGAGGATATAGGGCAAGGGTCTCAGTCAGTAGTAACCAACTGAAGGAGATACATGCCAATCCCACACCTCTGCTTACATTTTTCAGTGTTTCAGTTATATGTAATGAAAACAGAACATCAGGTCTTATCAGTCAGCAACTGAATGGTGCAAGATGGCTTCTGCACAAGTGGAGAGAAGAAACTTCCCACCCACTCGCTAAAATTGCTCATTAAGTAAGCAGAGAAGGCCAGACTCACTTTGTTACTTAAAGAAAGGAGTTTAGTAATTTTTTGGACAACTAGAAACCGCTGATGGATTATTTGGGAAAAACAGAAAAAAGCAAAATGATGATTAGTGGTTTTGAAGATTAGTGGATTGTTATTGTCAGGCTTAATAGAAGAAAATATTTTAATTATCAGTAGTGGTTATTAGCTTGGAACTTTAAGCATGTGGTCAAAGAGCAAGCGATATCAATGTTTACTGCTCACACTCAACGTAAATCAAATTGGGAGTCCTTACGTTAAATTTACTTTTTTAATAGTTTCTAATCTTTTTTTTTGGTTTTTGGAAGCATTTTAAGTACTAATAAAATTTGTCATAAAAAGAAACAAATTAAAATAGGTTATAGCACAAATGACCAAAGTGATGCTGGAATATTCCAGGCCACCCAATCATGCACTTCCCAAAAATGTGATGTTGTCATCCAGGAATCTGAGGCCTATTCTAGCAGTACAACTTTAAAAATGGTGTGTAACATGCTAGGTCCAGATTATAGACCGGGAAAGGATCCATGCGTGTCCCAACAGATCCCCTCTGCCCAGCTCACTCACTTTGAAGTAGAAGTTTATAGTACCAGTTTTGTTGACGTATGGACAAGGCCTTCAAGAACAGGGTTTCACAGTAGATTCATCATCGTTTCTGAAGAAGGTAATCATCAGCTGCACTTGTTATACACCCTTGGGGAACAGCCACTTCCTGCTCAGAACACCAGAAAGCGTAAGGTGATTTTGTGCGGTCACCTTTCCAGAAACAGTATGACTGAAGCCAGCGCAACCATCTGTGAGCTACTGCCTAGCACACAGACGATTTAATCTTGATAAAAACTGAAGGCGGAAGAGGGACCACCACTACAGGAAGCTTAAAAAATTGTAAAGTATTTTTACAAAAATCTCATGCAAACAGATGACTTCTGCGCCAGGGGTTCCTAAGTAATTTTTTTTTTACACTAGATTCATCTTTTCAGGCACACCTGAGGCCTGAAACTGACACACTCGGGCCTGATCCTTCCCTTCAGTAACTTTACCACAGCCTGGCTATAACTAAAGCATGGCTAACGGAGACCATGTAGCGCCACGGAAAGTCATGTGGAAAAACGTTAATACACTCCCAGGGTTAAAACTAGATTTGCACATGCGCGCACACACATATAGCCCCACAAGTCTATATCATGATGTCCCCCAAGTGGAAGACAGGAGAAAACAAACTGCAGGTCAGACTCTACAGCAGTGGGGTGACTGAACCCCTGAAGTACCTCTTGAAAAACCATGCTCAACAGAGCATCTTTCCATGTCCAGGTCGCATCTACTGCTGGACGGGGCATGCTGAGCCATCTGTACTTTTAATCTTCCTAATTTTCCTACAACCCGCCTCCCGCCAGTCATTGTGAAAGAATGATCCATAAACAAACTTTCATCCACCTTCAGGAGGAAAAAAAGACAGCCATCAAAGTGAACAGAAGCGAAGCACCTCGTTGGAGCTATTGTTATCCCTGATCTGTAAAAGGAAGTCCTGTATATGTGGCAAGTGACTTTATATACATTCAAAAACGGGCTTTCATGAGCCGATGAGATCGATTTAACAACAAGGATATAATGCAAAATAAGAAAAAGGTTTTCACAAGGCTCAAACATGAGGAAACAATTCAGTGTTTCACTGCTATGGGGAAATGACCACCCTTTCCCCCCATTTTCACTTTTTAAGCCAGCAGAAATGGTCTTTCCCATTGTTTGCCAAGCCTGCGGCCTGCAAACACGAAGGCCACAGAGGAAGCTGAGGCTTGCTGGCCTTAAGGGGCGCACGGTTCGCCAGGATTGTGGCCTAGGATCACCATGAAGGCTCCGAAAAGTCTCACTGTAAACAAATGCCAAAGCTCAAGCCAAAGAGTCAGATTTTGGTTTAGACATCACCTGTCACAGGCAGAAAAGAAACAGTTTCTGTCAAACTTTCCCCCAAAATGTACATGTTCAACAAAAGGCCTAGCAACCTTCTTCTCAGGAGCGATTCGCCCGAAACTCGGCAACCAGAATGGCACGGTAGGCCCCGAGAAGACAATACTGCTCTCTTCCAGATCAAAATTTTTCTAAACAGGTAACACGGGAAAGCAGGGAAGGCCACCTTTTCGAATCCCCTCAGTCTAGAAAATAAAATAAGCCTTCTTTCCTCTCCCATCTCCAGTTTTTTCAAAGGCTCCAAAAATTAGGGGTGGGCACCAAACAAAACAAAAACACAACTCAACAACACAGGGAAATTAACTCGTTGCCAACCAGACAAGAGAATCCGACTCACAACACATTTCCCCCCAAGCTTGATTTAGCCCCCACCTCCGCCTCTTCTGTGCAAAGTTCAAGGCACGTACATGATTCTCTACAGGGTCTCCCCCTCCCCTAACCTTCAATCCTACTGATCCTTCTCCCCCCACCTCCAATCCTATCGATCCCTCCCCACTCCGTTTCCATGACTTTCTTTCCACACTTCCCCCATTCCCTCTCAATGTATTCAGGATGCTCAAGTTGGCACCATTAATTCAGCACCCCCCCCCCCTTTCCAGAAGCCAGCCCTATATCTCAGCCTGTTTTGCAAAGGGGCTGTTTCCACCCCCAAGTGGATCCCTCTTTCCCCGCCCCTCCCTTCTCCCCAGGGGAAATCAACCCACGGGATCCGTTCAGTGGGGAAGAAAAGCCTTCCTTGGGGAGGCTGATGTGGAGTTTCCACGAGAGGGGCGGGTGGGGGGAGAAGGAGCCCTTCCGTCGCCGCCGCCCCCCGCCCCAAACCTCCTTCCCGCAACAACAATAGAGGCCTCTTCGCAAACATTGTACCAGGAACCCAAGCGCGAGGAAGACGCCTCGGCGACAGAGCCCGCCCAAGGGCCGCCTTCGGAGGGGCCTCGCCGCTGCGGCCTCGGCCCTCACCCCAATACGGCTTGACCATCGGGTCCCCAGGGGTGCCGAGCGCCGTTTGGGTCCAGTTCGGTCCGGATACTCACGGGCGGAACGGTAGGATGAAGATGGATCTCGGCGCCCCCCCTCCCCCCCGGCCGCTCGCTCTGCCTGCCGCTCCCCCTGCCTTTCACTCCGACAACATGGCGGCCCACTGGGGACTGAGGCGCCGCGCTGCATCCTGGGAAGGGTAGGCTAGGCCGGCCTGGCTGGCTGGCTGGCTGACTAGGAGTGAACTCGGAGGCGCCAAAGCCTGCAATGCTCTCGCTCGCCTCTGGGGGCGCGCAAAATGTACACAACCAGACTGGGCAGCAAAATCCTACCCACAGAGTCCACAAAAACGCTTGGAGCCATCCAAACGGACTCAAAACACACTTGCGCAGCCTCCCCGCAAAAAGCTGGCACAGTGTACATTATGTGGCCCTGTCAGGAATGGTTCCACTAACTGAATGAATTGTGCTGCCAGGTACTAAATGCACTGCAGCAAAAGTGACAATTGCAACCAGCTGGAAATCTGATAAAGATCTTACAGTAAAATGTTGGGAAGACAAATCCAAGGACATGCTGTTACGACCAAACTAACCAATCTTGTAAATCGATGCTCAAAACATGTTTTCGATGAGGAACGGGGTCTTTATTTTCTACACAAAACTGAATTGACCACGTAAAAACAAAATAATCTGAGGTTTTGAACATTGTTAATGATTAAGATATAATAATCTAACTAGTAAGAATGTTTTGGAGTTGGTGAATAAATGACAGAGATTTTAAGACCTCATAATGGTTTCTCTGATAATATAAGAATGTTATATTGGAATCCATTATGTAATGAGTATTCAATATAATCCTGGATAGATAGTTTCTTTGTTTTACTCTTATCTATTATTTAGTATTTTTCTAATTCTATTCTATTCAATATACTCTGAAAACTAATAAAAATTATCCTTTTTTTTAAAAAAGAAATGATTTCACGAAACCACTGTGGTGTAGTAGTGTCCAACTGGAAGAGCCGGCTTCAAAACACTGCTCTGTCATTGAAGCTCAGGGAGTCACCATGGGCCAGTCACCAACTCCGGGCCTAACCTACCACTTAGTGTGGTTATGGGAATAAAGAAAGGAAAGGAAAATGATGTATAGGTGCTTTGGGTCACCATTTGGGGGAAAAGTTGGGATATAAATAATAGATAGCATTCATAAATTACTCTCTTTCTTTACTGCGGTCTATTGACCCGGTTTGTAACAATACACAAAACTGTAATATACAAATTAAAATGTATTAAACAAAGGTGAAAGTAAATTAAACAAATAAAAATGTATTAAAGCAATATAAAACAGCAATTATAGAGTCAGGAGGAAAAGAACATTCAACTCTCATTAGGGACAAAAGGCAGATGCCAAGACCTTACCACCGTTGGGAGGAATTTTGCCACTGAGATGATAAAATAAAAAAAAACTGAAGACCAGGCTCCTGGCCATTTGGTCAGAATTCTTCTAGAAGACAGAAATGCTAAGGTTACCGATAGCATTTGCATTTGCAAGGCATAAAAAGCACAGTTTTAAACACGCCAAATAAAAGTGCATTTTGCGCATTGCGAATTAAGGCAGTGCAGAGGATAATAAGACTGACCTATAAGCAACCAAAGCACACAGCCAACTATCCAAACCAAGGCTTGGCTATTTGGTTTGTTTGTCTTAACATTCCTGGCTGTGTAATAGGTCAAGCAAGGTGTGGTTCAGGGAGGAAAAGTTTCACCTTGTTTTTGACAGGAAGCAGTTAGTAAAACACAAAAGCCCTGCCAGACATCAGAGTTGGCAACCCCTCAAGCCCTAAAATCCTTAAAGCCATGTCAGCCCAGAAGAAAATGTTGGCAGCGCTATCCTGCCTCCTCAAAAAGCTGTAAAGTATTCTTGGGAGAACTACTAAGGGGGAAAAAACTGGCAACACTGCCCAGCAAGCCTTAAAACACTTCAAGACACAGGAGCCTGTCTAAAGAATAAAGATGGCAACCCTGCTTCCCTAACACCAGGAGTCTCGAAAGCCATAAAAAAAAACACTGCAAATTTTATACACACACACACCCCAACCCAACAATCCTAAACGTTGGAGACATCGGAGCTCAGCCACAAGAAAAAGTTGGCATCCTCTTGGGTCTAATTTTTCATGGAACTAGTAGCTGGCTACCTGAAGTCTGGAGAATTTAGCAACTTGGCTGGGTTGCCCTTCCCCATAATTGAACTCACACCCAGGGACCTACCCCGGAACGCTACGGCCGCTCTCCTGCCTCCAGCATGCCCCATTTGCACTTTCTTCCGACACGTGTCTCCCTTCTCCGGAAGCCGCGTGCAGACGAGGCTTCTCCTAAACGTCCCGAAGAGCTGCCGCTGTTGCCACATCCTAAACCGGCTCGACCTGTTCCTTCCCCCGCATCCCTCGGAGAGGTGTCCAATTGCCATGCTGAGCGACTGGCAACCTACGGGACTCACAGTCACGAGTGGGTGGCGTTCACACGCACACACCCCTTCTGGAGCAGAGGCGAAACGCGCTTCTTATTGCACCCCACGCCCCATCTCTGGCTTTTTAAGGGCGCGGCGGGCACTTACTTGGGAGTAAACCCAAGGGACTGGATGGGATCCCCCTTTGGCTGAAGTTGGACAGATTCAGGCTGAACACCGACCGGATGTTTTTCTTCCGGCTGGATCCTCAGAAGAGTTACCTGGTCTCCGCCCACTGCCCCGGTTGAGAATTGGGGCTTTCCGAAGTGGGGAAGGGAATTAATAATGACCAGCTCTAAATTATTTCCCTGATTAGGCTTACCAAAATCGTAGAGAAAAAGAGTCCTGCTCCTTTGAAAGAGACTTAATGGGAGGTTACTTGCTTCCAAGCTAGAAAAGCTCAAGTGTTCATTTTCCACTCTATTAAAAACCAGGACTCTTGTCTCCAGACTTGTTGGCAACCCCTTTTCTCCCCCACGACAGCCCAACCGGCCACTCCCATCAGATGTCTGGCAAGCAACAATGGCTAAATTAAAAGTGATCTGCCCCGACGCAGAGAAATCGCATCGACGTTTAGGTGGCCCAGCACCCACCTCGCACGTGGTTTTTGGCAAAGTCGCCCATCGCAAATATGCGCTTTGCATTTATTTAATTCAAATCTGCAGGTGCTACAAACGGACCCGCACCCCGGCAAGATCTGCATCGGGGACCAGACAAATAAACACGGCAGACTGCAACTCCCAGCATGCGTGGGTTTGCCCCCGGATCCAGAATATGGTACGATTGCATTCCCCTTGTGGATTCTGGGTATTGTAGTTCCTGCGTCAACTAGATCGCTTTTAAAGGAACAGGCAACTTGAAATGTGAATCTCAGTATGAAAAGGTTATCAGCCCACTCCTGGGCATAGCGCAGAGATTGGGGGGTGGTAAATGTTGTTGTGAATTCCCTGTGTTGGGCAAAGGGTTGGACAAGATGTCCCATGAGATCCCGTCCAGCTCCATGTTTCTATGTTATAAAAAGAAGGGCCACACCCCTCCCCGCTCCCCCCAAATAAAACAATTGCAAGTAATTTTCTCTACCAATCTGATTTTCTCTGATTTAAAAAAAAATATTTTTAGAAATTACTTTTTCCTCTTGAAAGAAAGACCGAACGCACAATTCTTAGAATTCCCCAGCAGAGCTGTGTTTCTGCATGGCCGAGGAGGGGCTGGGTTTTATTCTATTTTCCTTCTGCGTCCTTTTTAATTTTGTGCACATTTTAATGGGGCATCATCTGTGCATTTTTCAAATCTTGTTAATTGGACGGCTGTCTTTGGTGTCCTCAAAAAGCAGTGTTGTTAGCTGCCTTGAGCCTGAAGAGACGAGTTTCGTTATAATGTTTTAAATGAATAAATATTAATAAATCTACTACTGGGAGTTGGATTTTTTTTTACTCACTTGAGTAACTATTATTATTATTGGGTAACTATTATTAACTATTTAACTATCCAGAAGTCTCCACTTGTCCCCAGTGCTCAGTAGCATACTTTGCAAATGCATCTGAAGAACTGAACTCTTGGGTGCTGTGTGGTTTCCGGGCTGTATGGCCGTGTTCTAGCAGCATTCTCTCCTGACGTTTCGCCTGCATCTGTGGCTGGCATCTTCAGAGGATCTGATAGTAGGAAAGGAAAGCAAGTGGAGTATATATACCTGTGAGTAACAATTAAGATAGCAAGGTCAATAGGTGAGGGCTGTATGACCGTGTTCTAGTAGCATTTTCTCCTGATGTTTCGCCTGCATCTGTGGCTGGCATCTTCAGAGGATCCTGTGAAGGTGATTCTCTGAAGATGCCAGCCACAGATGCAGGCGAAACATCAGGAGAGAATGCTGCTAGAACACAGCCATACAGCCCGGAAACCACACAGGACCCCAGTGATTCCGGCCGTGAAAGCCTTCGACAATACAGCTTACTCATGAAAATTTATGTGGTAATATATATTTTTTTAGTCACTGGGGTCTTGTTTTATTTTGTCGCTACAAACAAAGCTATCTATCTGGAATTCTCTCTCAATCACCCTCTCCCTGTTGGGAAGTAGATCCAAGACCCAGTGTTTGTGATGCTCTGTCAGTATCAGTTTTTAATTCACTATTGATTTGACATTGCTATTTTAAATTACATTCATTTGCTGTTTTTCCATGAAGGAGTCACTGCTTTGGAGCGCTGAGTGTTGGGGTGGTTTTTTTTTAATGGTTGAAAGAAAGAAATTAAATTCTTCTTATTGCGCTTGATATTCCTCTCTTGAAAGATTTTAATTATCAGGGCAGTTGAACTGTTCCGAATCTTTCCATTGGGATTCAAGCATCTCAAGAAAGCATCCAGCTAATGCTGGATGAGCCCTTCGGGGATAGGCGGCCTATAAGTTTAATAAAATAATAATAAATAATAATAATAATGGCTGCAGCCGTCGAAGCATGGGAGTAAACTGTAATGCTCCCCAGATCTTTTTGATAATTGGCTTTTGCAAAACGTTTCTAGTGATTCCAAGGTGTTTATGCACCCTTGCAAATGTCAGGATGAAAATCATTCCCATTCACTTTAGAAAGGGCTGTTACTTTCAAAAGACAATGAAAGAGAGTGATTCCTCAGGACATCAAACATCAAAGCCAATCTATCCTTCACTCAACTTCACCTTTGACATGAAATTTAACTATATATATGTACACAGTTGTCCCGCCCACACCATGGATGTATTTAACTATATTCCCTTTCTCTGCTGTAACTCCCCTAAATCTTTCATTCTGTTTTATTTTATGGCTTCATACCATGAAGTATAACTACAAACTTACAACAGTAACTTCCCACAGAGCACAAACATCAGTGAGCAGCAACATAGGTTGTGGGGTCAAGCAAGCTCTGAATTGTCCAGGTTTGCAGTGGGGCACTGGATTTTGTGGGTCCTGGACTTACCAATCAAAGTGGATAACACACTGGGCTAAAAATACCCTTGTGCAGTGCAAGGCTGGAGAGTGAGTGTGGTGCAGTGGTTAGCGCTGAGACATGGATTCAAAGTCTTGCCCCCCTGTGAGGTAACGGACCTAAGCTGACCTAGCAATCTTCCATGGTAGAGTAGGGGATTCAAACCTGGGTCTCACTCTAACCACTATATCACACCATAACAGTGGTGGAAGAGAACAGCATGGTCAATGACCTACAAAATTCAGGAAGCAAAGGGTGAAATACTATTGGGTCAAATTGTTTATGTTCACAAAGCTGACAGCTGTATATAAATGAACTAGATAAGATTGGGGAATCTGAATTATTAAAATTTGTCTGAATTATAAATGTAGTTGTATTGCAAAAGACTGGGGGGGGGAAACAAAGCTTGTGTGTTCACAAGTATTAATAGCCTTAGGTGTACAGTGGATTGGCTAACTACATTCAGGACACCCACTGCAAATTAGATAATATGATGGACTCACGTGGAGGCTGGCAACCATATAACCACATACTGCTGCTTGCTGTCCTGGACAGAGAGGCCAAATTATCAGAAGATTTGCCTCAGGTGGGCATCAGGTTGCCTGCCTCCAAATGAGGCCTTGCGATCAGTTTCTCTGGAGAAAATGGCTACTTTGGAAGCTGAAGTCTATGGCATTAAATCTTGCTGAGGCCCCTCCATGGGTTCCACCCCAAACATTTCCAGGGATTTCCCACCTCAGAATTGACAACCCTGTGACTGAGGAGGAGACAAAAGATCAACCTTGCATAACATTAAAGAGTTATTCATCATCCTCGTAAGCTAGGATGCCTGGTTTCTTTTTGCAAATTAAAAGATGTCCCTTTCAGTAAAAGAGTATAGCTGCTATGAATGGACACCTCATGCTCTTGATGGAGTGAGCTCTGACTTACAAAAGCTAATACCACAATAAATCATGTTGGTCTTTAAGATGCTTCCAGACTCCTGCTGTATTTTGCAGCAATAAGGTTATCTCTGGTATTATTTTGCAAATGAAGGTTCCAAACTTCTTTTTCAAGGAGGTGAAGAAGGGTGGGAAAAGAGGGAGGAACCCCAGATGCTTTGGATTTCTTCACAAGGAAGCAACAAAAGAGCAGGGGGGGGGGGGTCACCCAACATGCTGGCACAGAGTTGCCAACTCCCAGGTGGGATCCAATAGAAATTACACTGAAGAAGGCTCGCAGCAATTGTTGTCTTCTTTCAGATGAAGTCTTATTATAAGTATGATATGTGTCCACTTCCAAACGGCACTTGGCAGGTGCCAAAAAAGGTATCGGCAGGCACCACACAGCGCTCATGGATACCACAATGGGGACCTTTGAGCTAAGGTATAGTGGAGAGGTAGGCAGAATCTTAGAGTGACCTGTGTATGAAGGGCAAAGATTGTTATGGGACTAAAGGGTTTCTGAGACACTTTGCAAAAACAGAGAGATAAACAGATGCCTGTCATCCAACTGTGAACTATGTGCACCTTTATACCACTGCGCTACGATCGCATGAATTGCCTTTGCATATAGTTCTGACACATTGTGAAATTTCACATGCACCAGTTCTGAATAAAGGACTCGTAACAATCAGTGTTTGGGAGCAGACACTTCACGGATTATTAATCCACACATCAATTATCAGTAATGTTCAAACTACTGGAACACGGCCATACAGCCTGGAAACTCCACAACACCCCAGTGATTTTGGCTGCGAAAGCCTTCAACAAACCAAAGTTTGTTTGTGCCATCTGAATTAATCTCTGAAGATCTGCCTCATTTAATATTTGGGAATTGTCCCAGAACGTCAGTGATTCTTTAAAGCCATCACTTTTTGTATCTGATAACACAAGGTCTCCCAACGCAGTGCCCAGAAGCACCATGACATGATGAATAACTGAATAATTTCTACTACGCAAGTGGGCTTTCTTGTACTGGCCCTCTGTCAATCTCTTGCTCTGAATTTTCCCATAGTTTGGTTCTTCGATGACAAACGCTTGCAGATCCCAGTGGTAATTTAGTGGAAATGTTGCCTCACTGTCATGGTGACCTATCTTCTTGGAGAAATTGGCCAATAAGGAGAGGAAAAACCTACTCCCTTCCCTCCCTTGCATGCCACCCCTCACTCACGCCCTCCCCTCCCTCCCTCTCCGCTAGGGTGGGTAGGCCATGTCCAGATGCTGGGCCCCTTCCCCTCCCTTGTATGCCACCACTCACTCACTCACTCACTCACTCACTCACTCACTCACTCACTCACTCACTCCCCTCCCCCTCCCTCCCTTGCATGCCACCACTTTGCTGCCAGTCAGTGTGGGGTACTTCCACTGTCGGTACTTCCACTGTCTCAATGGACACAGCCAGTTCCATGCGGTATTTTTTGTAGTGTGATTTTTTTTTCCAGTTGCAAAAATATTCACATTCATATGTGTATTTTACCTGGCCTGGGGCCCTGTATAACATTTTCCCCAACTGTTTGCAATTAGCAAGCAACTTACATGTGGAAATTCACCTGCACACATACTTGTTTGGACCATGGTGCACTTCTCTTCAAAAGTGTAAGAAATGATTTGATGTGTAATGTTTGAAGAAGTCTTACATTAAATGAGGCCAATGTTTCATCCAATTTAGCATCACCTAGTCCAGTGGTTCTCAACCTGGGGGTCGCAACCTCTTTGGGGGTGGAACGACCCTTTCGCAGGGGTCGCCTAAGACTCTCTGCATCAGTGTTCTCCATCTGTAAAATGGATAAATGTTAGGGTTGGGGGTCACCACAACATGAGGAACTGTATTAAAGGGTCGCGACATTAGGAAGGCTGAGAACCACTGACCTAGTTGGATTGGGCCCTGACCTAGGCCATTTCTGCATGGCACAATTGTACCAGATTACAATCAGTATTTTACAATCTGGGTCTATTTTCTCCCTTTGCATGGTTGCTCATTTCTGTGACGGAATCAAGTGAAGACTGGGAGGAAATACTCCAGTTTGTTTTGCATGAGCCTGGGTCGTTTGAATTTACCCCGCAAGCACACCAGCGCATGCAAAAACATCCCTGGTATCCTGTGTTCTGATTGGCTGTTGTTTTTGGACGGTAGCTTAAGTGAATGTTCTGGGCAAGGCCCGGCACAGGCCTCAACATGGCAAGTGGAAGCAAAAAACAATGGGGCACAACATTGCAACACATCACATCCCCACTCACGTGCTCATATTTCTGTGGAAAGCAAGACTCCCCCCTCCCCTGTGATATGCCCACTAACATTCGGGCACATCTCCCTGGCTATGCGCTCTGAGAAACCAGTACACGTACAGAAAACTGGGACATTTTGGGACTCCACTCTTGATTAACCCAGGCGAAATGGCATTCGGTCGATATCATGAGCCGAAAACGTGCTTGGGGCAACGTTTTGGGAAGAGTGGGCTGCAACGGTCAGCGGCTCAGCAGAGGCAAGTTTTCCCCATCTCTTGCTACCTGAGTTTTTTTTAAACTGGAGACACCCGGACAAAATCTGAGATCTCCTACAGGCAAAACAAATGCTTTACCACTGTTTCTCTGGCTGATTCCGCATGGGCCAAAAACAGTGGTGTGAAAACAGTGTGAAAATGGTGTAAACCCTTTTACACCATTTTCACAGCGTTTTCACACTGCTGTTTCTGGCCCATGTGGAATCCGTCTCTGTGTCAAGTGCCGTCAAGATGCTTCCAATTCATGGCCACCCAAGGAATCAACATCCTCCAAAATATCCTATCATTAACAGCCTTGCTCAGGACTTGCAAACTGAGGGCTAAGGCTTCCTTTAGAGTCCACCAGCCTAATGTTGAGTCTTCCTCTTTTCCTGATGCCTTCAACTTTTCCTAGCATTTTCAGTGATGCTTGCCGTTTTATGTGACCAAAATACAACATCTGCAGTTTAGTCATTTTAGCTTCTAGGGACACTTCAGCCTTGATTTGATCTAGGCTGTTTTTGTTTTTGTTGTTGTTTTTTGGGTGGTCCATGGTATCCATAACACTCTTTTCCAACACCACATTTCAAAAGAATCAACTTTCTTTCTGTCAGCTTTCTTCATCTCCAGCATTCACACCTTTAGAGAGTCATAGGGAATGCTATGGCATGAATTAACTCGATCTTAGTTGCCCGTGATCACTGTCTCTAGCGTCACGCCACCCTAACCTCTCTGTACATTTCATGAAGAAAAAGTTACAGGTTGATCTTAACATCTTCAGCTCAGTCAAGAGAGAAAGGTCTTGAGGGAAAGAAGTGTAAATTTAAAAAATCCACCCATTTTAATAAATTCAACTGCACAAAATTCTAAAGTACATCAAAACCCGAACAGCCAATATTAGATGAAACATGTTTGACTTTCAGAGTTACAGAACAAAAAAGATCTTGACATTACAAATACAATTTTAGTTTATTGATTTAAAAAAAAAGGAAGGGAAAGAAAAGATTTTCAAGCACCAGTTCTGGACAGCCCAGTCCTAAGCAACGTTACACCCTTCAAATGGACACAAAAAGGTGTAACTCTGTTTAGAATTGCACTGTAAACCTGCTAATTGTTTAAAGGGTAGGGAAGTCCATGTGCGAGGATTCATTTTCTACCAAATCACAGCAATTCTGAGGCCACCTTTCAATAAACATACATGCACATACACACTTTCTGTAAAACCACGGAAGATTTGGAGCACTGATTTTTTAAAAAAATACTCTTGATTGATCTGTACTTCGTGCTTTGGGATTTAAACTGGGATTTAAAACCAATGTTTTTTTGTTTCAGATTACAATTCAAATGATCCTTATCCAGGATCAAGCTCCATTGAAATAAAGACTTAATTTCTGAGGTAACAGGCAAAAGACACGGGGGAGGGCAAGGAAGTTGTTCGGGTGTATCCCGGAAAGCCGTACTTTTAAAAGCTTCCGTTTGTATCTGTTCTTGGGTGCTAGATAGCAGCCTTTTGCGTACCAAGTCTTTCTGCCTCAAATTAATTTTTTAAAAAGTAGGATTACCTATTGTAGGGCTCCCCAATGTTGAACAGAAGAAAAATTTGGATTTATACCTTGCCTTTCTCTCCAGTAACAAGTCTTTAGGCAGCTGACAAACTCCTTTTCCCTTCCTCTCGCCACAGCAAACACCTTGTGAGGCAGGTGGGGCTGAGAGAGTTCTGAGAGAACTTGGACTGGTTCAAGGCCACCCATCAGACTTCACGTGCAAGAGCGGAAAAAACAAGTCCAGTTCATCAGACAAGAGTCAGCTGCTCATGTGGAGGAGTGGGGAATCAAACCCAGTTCTCCAGATTACAGTCCACTAGTCTTAACCACTACACCACACTGACTCTGCGGTGGCTGTGAGTGCCATGGCACCCACCAAGTGTTTTTAGAAAGTAGGCAGGGCCAGATGGAGCATTTCTCCAGCAAGGCTTCTGACTGACAATGTAAAATTTTTAAAATGTTGCTTTGGTAGCAGCTGCCACCACAGCACAAGATCAGCTGCAGAAGTCATTCTGTAACCGGGTCCACTTCCTGTCACATTTTGTGGCAGCCACTTTGTGGGAGTGCCCAGCACATCATGTTAGCATCTCAAACATGCCTTGTAAGCTCAAAAAGTTCAGGGTCCCCTGGCCCGCTGAAGTATCATATGGGGAGCAAATCATCCAATTGCAGGCTGTTTTCAAGCAAATTTTGAAAGTACGTGAATGAAACCAAAAGCAAATGGGCGACTCCTCTAGAATTAAGGTTGCCAGGTCAGGAACTTTCCGGAGATTTAGGTGTGAAGCCTGAGGAGGGCAGGGTATTAATACCTCAGCAGGGTATTAATGCCCTGAAGCCCATCCTCCAAAGCAGCCATTTTCTCCAGGGGAATCGATTTCTTTAGTCTGGAGATCCATTGTAATTCAGATTCCACACTCTGGCCTACCTTGAAGAGTCATTGTGAGGATCAAAGGGAGGAATAGGCAAATGCATGGTCCTCAGCTCCTTAAAGAGGGGATTTAAAAAAATATGTCAGTTGAGTCAGGGGTCTTCAACTTTTATTGAGGACAGACACCAATGGAATGGGGGGGAGGGGGGGGAGCACCACCCCAAAATGGCTGCCACTGGAGTTGGAGCCAAATACTAAATGGCTACAAGAGACAAAGCCAAACACAATACCTCCCTTCCTACGCTGTGACTATACGAAGCCCGTTCATTTGAATGAGAGGAGCCTATAGCAATTCATGCCTTAAAATGACTCTGCCCTGTTCCTGCAAAGGTTGGCAGTTGCCAGGGGAATTATTGGTGGGTTTAGCTCAAATTGAACATGAGACGCGGGCATCATGTCGGGAAACACTGCAGTGGAGAAAATGGGTCAGGAGAGGCTGTCTGGAGCTTTGCTCCCAGCAAGATCACAACCCTGGGAGACAAACAAATTCTCTTCCACTGGGTAGTGCACTCCTAAACGCAGGCCTTTTGTGCGTTTATTTCCTGCAGTGCAGCTTTTGCTTTGCAGCATGGGTTTCCCATGGTTTTCTGTTTGTAGGGGAAGGGTCTTGCTGCGAAACGTCCCCAGCCATGCTGATCCAATTCACCATTTTGCCTGCCTGCTGTTTCCTTTTCATTTCCCGCCTTTTTTCTCCCTTGGTGCCAGGCCAAGCTTGGATCTGTCAATAATACAACAAACCATGTCAGTTTCATGAGCCTATTGCTTCATCGATAAGACCTGCAGCACGAACATTTAAAAAACAACAACACCTCTTTTGATCCTGGCAAGGAGAGCTGTTGTGTGGCTGGGGGAAGGCGGGGAGCAGCTGGAAAAATGAAGGTAGCGTAACACATCTTAACCCCCTTTGCAAGGAAGGAAAAGTGGGACTTCACCCAATTTTGAAAACCGCGGAGCTTCTCTGATCTGAAAGCACAGTGATTTTCAAAGAGACCAAAACGAGTGCATAATCTAGAATCCACCCCAAAGGGAACGTGCACTTAATGTGAAGAATACTACAAATTAATAAAAGGCAAATTGTCATACCCTTCTAAAACAGTTAATCCCAATGGGTGACTCTGCTCAGGGTTGCACTTTCCAGATGTTTCAGTAGCTGACAGATTCACATTGATTACAGAGGGGGAGTTCAGCCCCCAGAGGTAAACTTTGTACTGTGCGAAATCAAAGCAAACGCAAACTCTGGCCTCTTCCACACATGCAGAACAATGCACTTCCAATGCACTTTACAGCTGGATTTTACTGTGCAGAAAAGCAAAACCCACTTGCAAACAATTGTGAACGTGGCTTGAAAGTGCATTATTTTGCAAGAGCGGAAGAGGCCTCTGTGACTTCATCCAGGACATCTATAAACAGTGGCTGGACAAATCTTAATCCCATGAAGGGGGAAACTACTTTTTCCTCCTCCTTCCTTATCACTCTACAGAGGTGGTCAAAACAGGCCTGAGTACTTTTGAACCACGGCAACAAAGGCTTTGGAGCAATCTGGAAATGAGCTCCCAACATGGCTGTAAAGCAAATACCATTCTGCAGCACAAAACCAAGAAACTGGCCTGCTTCCCTCTTCCCCCAGCTTCCTCTTCTCTTGTTTAATGGCTGATTTAACCCAGAACAGGCAATATGACAAATAAACGTTCCAGTAAATTCATTGCTGCTTCAGGATCTTTACGCAGCTTCCCAAGTGCTTGAAAAGAAATGACCCACACCAGAATTCTGCCTGCCTGCTCTAGTTTTCCATAGAAGAGAGACCGGGCCACCCAAAAGGAGGAAAGATGGTGGGGATCCCATCACTGGAACAACTCTATGGACTTTGCTTCCCAAAGCAGCCTCTTCTTTGTTACTCAAGATCACACTGATGGGTCTCTCGCCACTGCCCTCTGATCAAATCAGATCTTCCTAATCTTGTGGGAGCTGCTTATCAGCAAGGGACTCTGGCAACACCCATGCATCATTGAATCTTGAACTATTGCAGTACTAGATTTGGCTCAACTGGTTTCCAGGCAGCCTTCATATTCCTGATTAGACTTTTCCAGATGTTCTAAAAGAGTGGAATAAAGTGTATGTGGGCAGAGCAAGGGGATTGACCATATCACATTCCGTAGAACATACGATGGTGCCTACAGAAGTACAGATGTCTATGCGTGTAGGACTCTTTCTCTGAAACACTGGGGTCCCCGGTCACATGGAGAGAAACATCCATGAGAATATGTATATCAAGCACATGACAATGGACAATCGATGGTCAGAGGCATTATAACAGTGCATACTAGTTGATGGGACAGGGAATGTTTAATGAACATCCATTTCAAGTCACACTTGCTGTGATGTAGAGAGGTCAGGGGCAACCTTGTTGTTTCATCCCCTCCCCCCCACGTTTGTTCAATCTCTTTAGTACATTTAGAAAAGGCTGATGTCGGCTGATTCTGCACAGGCAACTGAAACGGGTTACATGAACCCATGCTGACTGTGCCACTATTTGCATGGTGGGTTCAGGGGCCCGCCGGGATTGGTGGGATCCTGGTGGCAGGAGGCAGTACAGTTCACTTAGGAAACTCAGTGTTTCTGTGCGAATCGCACAGTCAAGAATCCCCCATCCTTCCAGCACAACATGGCGACTGTCTATTAGAGAACCCACTCTAATGGCCACCGCCTGGGGAATCCACCATAATGGTGGACGGAATGGGGCTGGTATTGAATGCTTCCTGCTTGCCGTAATTCAAACAGCCAAGCAGGAAGCGTTAGAAACACAGGTTAAAGGGGGAAAGTTGCTAATTTAGTGACTTTCATTTAACCCGGTTTCAGGCAAATATAGTGGGTTAACAGTGTTTGGGGGGTAAGTTCTGTGGTAACTTCTCCCACAAAATGCTTTTGAAAAGGGTCTGACTCCATTATATTTTGCCTGTGCAGAATTATCCGTTGTCACTCTGTAAAAGCAAAGCAGGACCTGATCAGAGCTCAGACAGGGAAACATTTCCTTTGTCAGGACTACTTCAAAATGAATAACTAGCTTAGCTATGCCCCCCTGAAGGAATGAAAAGCTTGATAACCCACCGGGCATTTGTAGTTAGCTGTTGGTCGGGTCAGGGCCTAATTTCAGAGGGTAGCCAGATTGGCCTGCAGTAGATTCAAGTCCAGTAGCACCTTAGAAACCAACAAAATTTTCGGGTTCCAGAGTTAAAGCTCCCTTCCTTCTTGTATCTGACCAAGGGAGCTTTGATTCTCTAAAAGCCTATACACCTAAAATCTTCTTGGTCTCTATACTACTGTACCTGATTCTAAAAGGCCAGGTGGTGTTTGCATGACTAGTTATTACCTTCCCTTTCTCAATGGTTTAAAGCACAGGTCTCCAACAGGTAGCATGTAAGCTAGGGGTAGCTTGCTGGCTGCCACAGAGTAGTGTCTGCATTCCCAAGAAGACCCAAGCAAAAAGACTGTGAAAAGACCTGCTCTAGACTCTTTTAGAACTTTTACTATTATGTTTTCCCCCCCTCAGTGTTGCTTTCTCATAGATTAGGAAGAGCACCTGACATGAAGCTGTTTTTAGTTTCCAGTTGTGCTGGAAGGATGGGGGATCCTTGGGTAGGGGGGATTCTTGGCTGTGCAGTTCGCACAGAAAAAGAAATCTTGGTTCCATGAAGGCAGACTAAGGTGGACATTTTTCATACTCAGAAATAGCTCTTAGAAAATAAAAGGCTGGTAATACCTGTCTTAAATGTTGATGTTAAAAAAATAGATGGGAACTGGCCAGAACTAAGGGAAATGAAGAATTTCTCCAAAGGAATGGTGTTAGGCTAGGACAGGTTGCACACGACAAACCCAATCGGTCAATCTGGCACATCCGAGGTTTCTTTTCAAATGCTGACTACCAAGGATAGAACACATGAAGTACTGATAGAATGCCCAGAACATGTGCAGAGCGCCTTTCTCTTGCCACCGAATTAATAACTTCAACCAGCCAATACATTGAGAATAGGAAGCTCAGATTCCAGGACACACAGAGTATAGCTCCAGAAATGCTTAAATTCCCAGCCCTCTTTTCATTTCACATGCACAGTGGCTGGTCAGTGAAGACTTCCTCTACTGAAAAAAAATAGCAACAGAAAATAAGAGACTGTGCTTTGCTTTAGCCACAAGAGGGCATATTTAGGCTGCATACAAATAAGAAACTATTTCCAGCCGCACTAGAAAGATGCTCTGCATGCCCCAGCCACACAAAGCATCTCTTCGCCTTGAGTCCAGCTCAGGGCAAAGCAGTTCTGTAAGCCTGCAGTGAAAGTCAGTTGTGGCACAGCATTGATTGGCTAGCTCCTATCCTGTCATGAATTCACTTCCTTTCTTTCGAGCAGTTTGCAAATATTTTAATGGATGCGTGGGACCGGATTTAATTATTTTATTTAAAAGGTTTTGTTTTTATTGTAAGAGCTATGTTTACACCGACCGTTGTGCCAATAATGGGTGGAATCCAATTAGTGCCTCTTTTTTTGGTTGGGGATAAAGAAAAAAGGGGTCCCTGACTGCCCACAAAGTTCATGATGAGGTCTAGGAAATCCACAAGTACAAAAACTATGTGGGAGGGAAGAAACGGAAGGGGAGGAGCTGGATGAGATTCAGTGAAAAAAGCAGCCCAGAGGCAGTCCAAGATGTTATGTTCTATGTCAGGGGTGGCCAACCTATGGCACCCCAGATATTCATGGACTACATTGTAGTCCATGAATATTTGATGGGAACTGTAGTACATGAACATCTGGAGTGCCATAGGTTGGCCACCCCTGTTCTATGCTATCCCTCTTGGTTTCCCCCTTTTCTTAACTGTATTTTTTTCTTGGGTTTGTCTCCCTCCTCCCCAATATGTTGTATTTCGTTTGTCAGTATGGGACAAAATCAGTATGTTTATTTAATTATACTTTTTAAAAAAAATGGAAATGACAACGATGAAGGTACATGTAGCACCTGAAAACATACCAAGAGGACTGTACCTCTGAACAGGAAAGGGGCGAGAGAGAACGTTTGCATGGGAATCTCTGCATTTCTCCCCTTTGCATGGTGAGACCTGTACAGAATTTGGTATCGCATTGAACCAGGATTGGAAAGACTCAGGATACAAACCTTCCCCCGCTCTGCCATAAAGCTTCGCTGCAGCTGCACTTTCCTGAAGAGAAGCCCCACAGAAAAAAATGGGATTTACTTCTTGAGTAGACCTGCCTCAAGTAACTTTGTGCCAGTCATTCTCTCTCAATGTAGCCTACCTCTCCAAGTTATAATGCAATAATTATGGGTTGGAGCCCAAGCCAGATTTTTGCATATGCAAGTGTTCTTATAGAAACTAAATTTACTCCGCACTATCGGTTTGTGCTAAGTGAACTGTATCTCAACTATATTTTCCACATGCTGAAGACACAGCACAGTACAGTGGAACCTCGGTTTTCATTGCCTTCCGTTTTCATCAGTTTCGGTTTTCATCGATTTTTTCAGTGAAAAATTTGTCTTGGTTTTCATTGATTTGCAGTAAGATACAGGGGGGTTGTGGAGAAAAATCACTGGAGACAAAGCTGTTGCAGGCCACGTCTGCAACTTGTTTAATGACAATGTCTTGCCCCATTTCAGACAGATCTTAAAGAGGCATCAGAAACAGACCTCTTTGGACAGCTTTCTGGTGTGACATTGGTCCACTGGCTCTGAAGCTGGTCCTGGTGTTATTATTTGTTACTGTTTTCAGCCTTAAACACTATGTTTATTCACCAAAAATGTGCTTTTGGTATGTTTTTTGGAGTGCCTAGAACAGATTAATTGGATTTACATTGATTCCTATGGAAAAGTTTGCCTCAGTTTCTAAGGCAGGAGCCAGTGTGGTGCTGTGGTTAAGAGCGGTGGACTCTAATCTGGGGTTCGATTCCCCACTTCTCCACATAAGCAGCCGACACTTATCAGATGAACTGGATTTGTTTCCCTGCTTCTTCACATGAAGCCTGCTGGGTGACCTTGTCACGATTCTCTCAGCCCCACCTGCCTTACAAGGTGTATGCAGGGAGAGGAAGGGAAAGGAGTTTGTAAGCCACTTTGAGTCTCTTGACAAAAGAGAAAGGCGGGGTATAAATCCAAACTCCTCCTCTTCTTTTTCTTCTTCTTTGGAGGTGGTTTGCTATTGCCTGCCTTCCTATAGCAACCTTGGATTTCCTTGGTGGTCTTCCCATTCGACTACTCACCTGGGCCATCCCTGCTTAGCTACTGAGATTTGACAAGTTCAGGCTAGCCAGGGATTTCTAGGTCAGGACTACTGTAATTCTATACTTTTGTCTGGAGTGTTTGGGAAGTAAAATTATTTTCTTTCTAGAAATTCCAGAAAGAGCATGATGCACTATCCAATGGTACATGGATCCAATCTGAGACATTTCGGCTAAAGCTGTCTCATGGATCCATCTATCATGCTAACTGCTTATCCAATGGGCTGGATCGATAGGATGTGGAGATTT
The DNA here is from genome assembly GCF_021028975.2 of Sphaerodactylus townsendi. Taxonomy (NCBI): domain Eukaryota; kingdom Metazoa; phylum Chordata; class Lepidosauria; order Squamata; family Sphaerodactylidae; genus Sphaerodactylus; species Sphaerodactylus townsendi. The sequence continues at coordinate 112,457,377 of NC_059430.1, forward strand.
TTTTTTAATTTCCTGGCTTCTGCCAAATTATTAATAGCTAGACGGGATTCAGAAAGATATAACCAGAGTTGGAGGCTTAGCTATCTAATGTTTTGGAAGTGCTGATGCATTAAATATTTTCTCTGCCTTGTTTAGAGCAGGATAAAAGTTTTTGATTTTCAGATATATTGGGTGTGTCCCATGGCCGTAGAAATATTCAACAAAGTGTCTGATACATTCTAATGGATTAACAAAACTCTCCTTTTTCTGGTCTAAACGGATATGCCCTTATTGACTTGCATTTATTTCTTTTTAAGTAGGTGAAAAATACAAACTTTTTTTTAAAAAAAGATTTTTTTAAAGAGATAAAGGCATGAATATGTTACCCAGTCACAGAGTCTTGTAAATTCGCAGCAACTTAGAAAAGGCAGACCTACAATTCTAAAGAATAAGGATATTTACCACAAATTTACAAAAAAAAACCCAGCAGTGATTCCAAGGCCCTCTGACCATATTTGTCATATGACTGGGAACAGGCAGGGGAGAGAAAGACAGCTTTCAAGAGTTTCTGGGAAGTATTTAATAATATGCAGTTGGGTATTGTGGCCTTCCGAAAATATCCCGCCTTAGAGTACTGGTCCATCTAACTCTGTGTGGTCTACTCTGATTGGCCGTGGTTCTCAGGCAGAGAAAGGTCATTCCTTAACCCCTGAAGCCCTGGAGAAATTACAGACTGAACCTGAGACCTTCCGCATGCAAAATGGGTGCTTCCCCACGGACCCTCAGATGTTGCCCAAACATGCCTGTATTTAGATCTGTCTTGATGATCAAAAAGAAAACCTGGCCTTCTTGTGATACAAAAACAAACAAATAAAAGGAGATGCTTACTTAAATAGTCAAACTGGTAGAAAACCCTTAGGGAGAAGAGGAAAGCAATAAACAGATTCCAGAACCTATTCAAACCTTCTCTTTCCAGATTTACCAAATTCCACACTCTACAGTAATGTCTCTTGCAGCTAAACCACACTGCAAAGCCATCGCTCGGCAGCAAACCAGACATTTGTAATGGATCCAGAACAAGGTGTGGTTCTTCTTTTCTCCTTGTGTGTTTTTTTTCCCCACTGAAAAAGATCCTCCTTAGAAACGGCTTTTGCTCGCCCTTTCCTGAAAATAATATTGCCCTAAGCTTGATGTTCTTTGCTAGATGCAGTTCTCAGGAGCACACAAAACACTGGCCAGCAGGTAGACAGATGTGCCTCTTCTGGGTTCCTGAGCAGAACAGCTGTGAGCATGCGAACGAGAAACGCCTCTTGCTGCTGTCTCAGCTTAGCGCATGGATGCTCTCGTGGCTTTGCAGAAGAGTTCAAGAAACAATCAATCAAGAGAGCAAGATGTAGTCCATGCGCTGTCTCCTGGCAGTCCTCTGGCCACACAAAATCTCTGGCAGGGATATCCGCCATTTCCCTTCAAATGAATACATCAGATTTGGCATCCTGCTTGCTTTTCGCTGTTACCTGGCTCCCAGAGGCCCGTTCACAGGTGAAATTCACTGTTATCCAGAGCTGAAAGGTCAAAAGAAAGCAAAGGTGTCATAGTTCAGAAAAGCAGCTAATATTTCAGTGCTATTAAAGTGTCTTTGCAGAATTCAGAATGTTTTATTGTGGCACCAGGCCATTAAAAAGAACATGTAACCTAAAATACATGCTTGCAAAGCATATATACCGACAGTATAAACTCATAAATTAAAACCGTACAAAAAATATTGTAACCCATTTTACAGATTGTAAGAACACCTTACCGAGATTAACTAAAAATGAGCCTGAAGCTTCTCTAATTATCTTTCATACTGGTCAGCTTTATACACTGAGGTGCAAACCTTTGCAACTCATCTAAAGTCTTTGCAGAATCCAAAGCCGATTCCTTAAGAGCATGTACACAAACACTCACACATAAACATCTCAAAGGATGATGCAATCTTTTGAAGAATTATTTCAGACTGTAGCCATTGATTCTAGGCTAAACCCACTGGTTTCCAGGGGCTTAGACTGGAATAACGCTGCACAGAATTGCACCAAAAAAACATTAAACGCACATAAAAGGGCAAGCAAGATGATTAAGTTGTTAGAAGACTTTCTTAAGTGCCGTCAAGTCACTTCCGACTTAGGGCGACCTTATTAATTAATGACCTTCAAAATGTCATATAATTGATAGCCTTGCTCACGTCTTGCAAAATAAAGGCTGTGACTTCCTCTATTGAGACAATTCACGTTATGTCGGGTCTTCCTCTTTTCCTGCTACCTTCAACTTTCTCATGAGGAAAAGTATTTAAAGAATGGCTAATTCTGCACAGGCAACATGGGTTCATGGAACCCGTTTCAGTTGCCTGTGTCACTGTTTGCACGGCGGCTGCAGGGGTCAATCAGGATTGCTAGGATCCCGGCAGCAGGAAGCAGGATGGTTCACACAGGAAATGCAGCCCAGAATTCCCCCACTCAAGAATTCCCCCACCTACCTGCATGGCGGCCGCCTATTGGAGAATCCACTCGAATGGCAGCTGTGTGGGGAATTCACCATAATGGTGGACAGAATGGGGTGGGAATTGAACGCTTTCTGCTTGCCGTAGTTCACATAGGCAAGCAGGAAGCATTTGAAACCCGGATTAAAGGGGGAAAGTCGCTAATTTAGCTACTTCTGTTAAACCTGGGTTCCTGGCAAATAGAACGGGTTAGAAGAGTTTGGGGGGCAAGTTCTGTGGGAACTCCCTCCCCCAAGCTTTTAAAAAAGGGCCTCGACTCATTATATTTGGCCCATGCAGAACCAGCCTATGTGAGGGGAAACATGAGAGTTATAAAATTATGCATGGGGCAAAGAACATGGAAAGAGTGCGCTCCCACCTGGGGGCAGCAAATGAAGTTGACAGGCAATAGACTTGGGGTGGCCAAGGGCGGGGTGTGTGTGTGTCTTTACTCATTGAGTAATTAGGCAATAGAATTCTCTGCTGATGAACCAAGTGATTGCTGTAAACATGGATGGTTTTAAAAGAAGATTAGACTGGTTAATTACTAGCGAGGGTGGAACCTCTATTTCCAGTGCCAGTCAACCTCTGAATCCCAGCATTAGAAGGAAACATCAAGAGAAGGCCTTGGCCTCTATTCCGTGTGACTGGCTGACTGTGTTAAACAGGATGCTGGAGTAGATGGACCCAGTGGCCCAATCCAGCAGGAATCTTATGTTCTTCTACAACTAAAGAGACGGAACTGAGGTCCAACTTAGAAAATATGGCTTTAACGGGGCTAAGGCTGCAAGGAGGGGGTTGGGACTACAGTACTGGGAGAGAAAGTTTTGATTAATGCCAGTGGGAGTTATCGCCAGAATGGTATATTTTGTTAACAGTATTTACAGATGGTTTTCATGGATTGCAGCTAATTTTGATAAGTGGCCTTCGGTCCCCTCTTGCAGGAGAAGGTTGGATAAAACGATTTCACTATATAAAATAAAATGCATCATTATCCCCATCTAAATCAGAAGGAATCAATCTTCAGATCTCCTGTATTCTTGTTTTAAAGCTGACAGCTGCTTGGGAGGAAAGGAAGTCAACCTGCAACGCTAGGGAAGGGAGAATCCTTAGACATCATTGACTAAGGTTTAGTATGTGGTGATGACTCTCTTCTAACCAAACTCCGTGCAGGTCACAATTCCAGTCAGGCTGTTTGTGTCCTGTGCGGCAATTGCCCGCTGCCCTGTGACAATCCCAATGTGGGGCCGTTAGCCCCCACTGATCCCCTCTCCCACAGTCTATGCCTTGGAAGGAGCTGGGAGAGGGAGTGGAGCCCTCGGGCGGAAGTGGCGGGCCAGCAGCAAGCAGTAGCAATGATAATGCGGGAGTTCCTGCCAATTTTCTCCCCTCACATTGCCCCTTGCCTTGTTGTGCACCAAAAACATCTCCCACAGCCAGCCCATCTGTCGGTAGGAGCTAAGTTGGGGAGGGGAGACCTCGGGCGGAAGCGGTGGCTGCGATCAAGAAAGCCGGGCCTGCAGAGCAGTGACAGTTTGCCATCTACTGCCCTGAAAGCCGGGCCCAAAGTGCCCTTTTCCACCTTCCCTCTGCCCCAAACCTCCTCCTTCCACCCTCCACCACCCAAGCTTTCCCATTCTACCCTCCCTGCCAGGCCTGGCACCCAATTCCCCTGGTCACCCTCCTCGCACCCTAAAAAACCAACCCCCATTCCCTTCCTCCACCACTGGGGGTAGCAGTTTACTTCCTGCTGGCTGAAAGAACTGGAAGACAGCAAAAAGGCAAGTTGTTTTTTCTGGGGGATGGCAGGTGGGGGTGGGTGGCAAGGGAGAAGGATAGCAGGCAAGCAAGTGGTGGGTGGGGCAGAGGGGGCAGATAAACCACAAGTAAAGCCCACTGCTGGGGAAAATGCTTCCTCATCCCCTCACCTGCCCCCCCCCTTTTCTAGAGCCCACTGCATTTCCCCTCGCAACAGGCTTTACTGCTAGTCTAAATATAAACCTCGCCGCACACAGACCCAAACTTGCTATTTTCTGTACAAGGAAAGACATAAAAGTACCATAAGAGTGTGCTTACTTTAATGATGCAGCTCTATTGGCCTAGAGATCATGAGCTACATCACAATAGAATCCCCTGAGATAAAATTAATCAGTTTCTATCTACCATTGCCCTGGAAAGGAATTTTGCAGCTGATAAGGTTACACTGGGCTCTGACCCAACAGGCAAAACTTACAATTTGTCACCTATAGGCAAATCAGCACCTCTTTACAAATAGGAAGAAATAAATTTCTTCTGTATGTGCGTGAATAAGCTACATTCTAAAAGACAGTGTCTATCTGGCCCAATGTGCAAAAGCAGGGCCTATCATAGTAAGGCCTAACTGTAAAAGTGTACATATTTAGAGTACCCCTTCCAAGTGGGCCCTGGTCATTCCCCACATCCACTTTCAATTTTGAAAAAAAAAATGGAAATCCAGTTAGTTTCTTGGTCATCTACTTAATATCTCCTCCCCCACTCCCACACACCCCAGGCACATCTTCAATCCCCGATTCCCACATGCACAAGTTGCTTACGTATACAAAGGCTGTAGCTGTAAGTGTGACATCTTTTGTGGAGCCTGGTAGCCGTAGGAGTCGAATCCTCCAATGAAATCAACTGTAGGACACAAAGGGGAGAGGAGAGGAACTGAGTAAGAAGGAGCTTCAGGTCCACGGACAAAAGAAATTGTACGTCTGCTCTGAGAAGTTTCAGGATGCTTCAACCCCTTGCTTCCTACTTCCATTCTTGGGTCAGTGAGATACTTCCCCAAGATTAGAGACAATGCAAGTACAACTTTCTGTGCCAACACAAAAGCACTGGTGCCATTTCAAACACAGCAGCCTGTCCCCTGTTGCTTGTTTAAGCAAAGTTTGAAGCCTTCTTCTCATCTTCCCTGTTAAGTAGCTCTTTTTCCAACCGCAGGCTCTGTAGGCTGGAGGAACATCTGCCAGGAAACGGCAGGATATCACCCAACGTTTATAACTTCTGATTGCCTCCTGCCCTTCTTCCAAGGAACTTGGGAAGATATGGTAAGTCCAACTGTATAAAGTTGCAGTCTGATTCACTTACCTAGGAATAACAGTAATAAACCCAACAGGGCTTACTTCCCAGGAAGTACAGCTAGAAATTGGCTATAAGGCCACACTGCTTAAAAGGTCATGAGATTTGTTTACCTGATTTCTCTCTGAGAGGTAAACAAGCAAGCTGTATACCATCAGAGCAGGAGATGCTCCGAAGTACCTAGCAGGGAACATGCTATGCCAGTCATTCTAAGAAAAGGACAAACGGGACATACAAACTATAAAGTTGTTTGCACGAAAGAATAGAAAGGCTGTGGCTCAATGAATGAGTCGTTGCTTTGCGTGCAGAAGGTCCCAGGTTCAATCCCCAGCAATTGCCAGTTCAAAGGATCAGGCGGTAGGTGACGTGAAAACCCAAGAACCTGGAGAATAGCTGCCAATTTGAGTAGACCTTTGACGGATTGAGGGTCTAATTCAGCACGAAGCAGCTTCATGAGTTTCTCAATTTTCCTTTTAATTAAGAGTGGTCCTTTTTTTTGGCCGGATAGCAACAGGTCTCATTTGATCAATACCATTAATTGTGCTAATAAGCTGCAGATTTTTAAAACAAAATCAGAGAGCGGCAAACGATTCCATCCGGCATCTTCTTTGCTCGGTCCGCAGTCAAAAAAGCCCATCCTCCCAGCTTATATGTCCTTTCCGGTGCTTTCTCCCCACACTATACTGCATTGTGTCAAAGATGCTTTTAATACACTTTTAATATTAGTTTTGCCAGCGCTGGGCTTCAATCTCATCTTTTTAATGGAGTATCTTATTAGGTTTGGAAATGAATGAATGTTGTCAAAAATCGGAGCTGCCTGAATGTTAAGTTAGAAAAGACAAAGGGAGCCGGGCATGAGGAATGGGAGGGATTGGTTTCGAGCTGCATTCCAAGCTCAGGGACGCTGGGTATGATAATTCTTGTAATTTGCTGCTCTGTAAATGGGTTCTTTTCATGCGGAAAGTTTATTAATTCTTTTTTTTTTGTCACATACAATACAAATCGTAGGAAGTCAGGAGGAAATCAGCCCATGCCGGCACCCAAGACACATAAGCAACTTATTACAATAGGCTGTGCCCTATTTCACGCAAAGAGCTTTTTAATTTTCCAATATATCCGTTTCATAACCTTGTCAAAATGAAAGCTCCAGGGCCCCAGCTGGATTTTATTCAGAGAAATGTCTAAAGCTACTTGCTGGGATGTGTTTACTTAATTTACTTCCCGTGCTGGTGTTCATCTTTCCTCCAAGGAGACTTGGAAACAGGATTCCCTACCAGGACGCCATCCAAACTATGGAAAGATCTAGGTCAGTGGTGGCGAACCTATGGCACTCCAGATGTTCATGGACTACAATTCCAATCAGCCCCTGCCAGCATGGCCAATAGGTTCGCCACCATGGATCTAAGCAAACCTATGGCACTCCAGATGTTCATGGGCTACAATTCCCATCAGCCCCTGCCAGCATGGCCAATAGGTTCGCCACCACAGATCTAGGTGAACCTATGGCACTCCAGATGTTCATGGGCTACAATTCCCATCAGCCCCTGCCAGCATGGCCAATAGGTTCGCCACCACAGATCTAAGCAAACTTATGGCACTCCAGATGTTCATGGGCTACAATTCCAATCAGCCCCAGCCAGCATGGCCAATAGGTTCACCACCACAGATATAGGCGAACCAATGGCACCCCAGATGTTCACAGACTACAATTCCCATCAGCCCCGGCCAGCATGGCAGGGGTGATTGGAATTGTAGTTCATGAACATCTGGAGTGCCATAGGTTCGCCATCACGGATAGATCAATGCCAAGGTCACTGAACCACAGTGCCTTTGCGATGAGCAGAAAGAACCCCTTCTTCATGCAACACATACTGGACAGATGGAACTCACTGCCACATGATGTTCTGATGACCACTAGATGAAGAGGAACAACGGGCTGACAGGGCGGGACAGGCAGGATGGATGGGCCTTTGAATTTCGCAAGATATTAAGGGAGAAAACTTCCTGATAGCAGTCTTCCCTCACAGAGGAGTTCATGAGGGAAGAAGTGATGGCGTATGTCCTCTCTTTCTCCTCAGCTTTGCTATTGCCATTCACGCCTGTGCCAACCCTCACGTCACAAGCATCTATGTTCATTCGGCATTGTCACCAGCGTGACTCACAGCCAGGATACTTACAGCTGTCTTCTTCTTCCATAAATACTTTGCTGACATAGCAGGCGTAGACAAATCCAAAGAGCTTCAAAAGACACAGAGAAAGCTAATTATTTAAATATAGGGAAACAAATGCAGTTGATGAATATCCAAAAAACAGTTGTGACGAAGCTGCATGGTCTAGAAGGCGGTCTAGGAATCAAGAAGTTACATTTTGCCTGAACTGTGAATCATCTGTGTGACCTTCAAGCAAGCCATATTTCTATAGTCCCCCTCGCTTTCATCAGCAATACGGGATCTTGCTTTCTCATCCCCTGGCCTCCTGGTGAAAGTTGGCGTCTCAATGAGTGGGAACAGAACATGTTGGCCTCTGACATCATCACTGGAGGCCCCTACTCTGCACCCTGAGCTGCCTGCCACTAGGGATTAAGCAGATGGTGATGGGGGACATGGCCTTTTCTGTGGCGGCACCTCAGCCTCCCACAACAGCTCATCTGATGGCCCGTTTTTGTCTTTAACTACTGTATTTTTATACCATCAAAGGTCTTGGCTATTTCATTTTTGTGTACATTTTTAGAATTACTATGGCTAGTTGGGATACTGAACAATTAATTTTATTCAACATATGCAATTAATATAGTTACTATGCTAAATAATTAACAGAGTAATGTGACAAACAAATAAGATATTTTTAAATGGCGTTTTTTATAATGGAAACTTTATATTGTTTTCTTTTAGATTCTACATTGCCCACCAGACTTCCAGGAATGAAGAGATGAGATTCAGATCTCAGAAAGGAACAATTCATTAAGGGTACCTTTTTAAAGGATAAACTGTACACAACTTGAATACAGGATTCCGTAATTACTGTTAATGCCTCTAGATTAATGTTCCCAACAACAAATTGCTTTGATGACTTATTTTACACTCATTGTGCATTAAACAGTTCATGTAATTCAGCGGTTAGACTGTTAAAACAAGAGAACATTGGTTCAATTCAACAAACAAACAACAAACAAACAAACAGAGGCAGCCAATTCCTCTCAGAGCCAGTCAATTCCTCTCAGAGTTTTTCTGAGGGTAAAATCTGGGAAGGAGAAACCTGGGTGTACCGCCCTTGAGCTCTTTCAGAGGTAAGACAGGAATCAAAACACAGTAAATGGGGAGATACTAATAGGAACGCCAGAGAGTTGTGAATAGGTCTCTTATGTAAATATTGAATGTTAAATATTCCAGGTATTCAGGGATAAGCTATGGCTCAGTGGTACAGCATCTGCTGTGAACACAGAAGGCCCCAGGTTCAATCTCTGGCACCTCCAGTTAGAACAGTGGTTCTCAACCTGGGGGTCGGGAACCCTTTGGGGGTCGAACGACCCTTTCACAGGGGTCACTGATGAAGAAGAAGAAGAAGAAGAAGAAGAAGAAGAAGAAGAAGAAGAAGAAGAAGAAGAAGAAGAAGAAGAAGAAGAAGAAGAAGAAGAAGAAGAAGAAGAAGAAGAGAGAAGGAGGAGGGAGGGAGGAGGAGGAGGGAGGAGGGAGGGAGGAGGAGGGAGGAGGAGGAGGAGGGAGGAAGGGAGGAGGAGGGAGGAGGAGGAGGAGGGAGGGAGGAAGGAGGGAGGGAAGAAGAGAGAGGGAGGAGGAGAAGGAGGAGGAGGAGGAGGAGAAGGAGGAGGAGAAGAGGGAGGAGGAGGAGAAGGAGGAGGAGGAGGAGGAGGAGGAGAAGGAGAAGGAGAAGGAGAAGGAGAAGGAGAAGGAGGAGCAGGAGGAGGAGGAGGAGAAGGAGGAGGAGGAGGAGGAGGGGCAGGAGGAGGAAGAGGAAAGAGAAGGAGTTTGGATTTATATCCCCCCCCTTTCTCTCCTGTAAGGGAGACTCAAAGGGGCTTACAATCTCCTTGCCCTTCCCCCCTCACCAACTCTCAGGCACCCACTACTGTTGACAGAGGTAGGTGGGAGCTGAGAGAGCTCCGAGAAGCTGTGACTAGCCCAAGGTCACCCAGCTGGCGTGTGTGGGAGTGCACAGGCTAATCTGAATTCCCCAGATAAGCCTCCACAGCTCAAGTGGCAGAGCGGGAAATCAAACCCGGTTCCTCCAGATTAGAATGCACCTGCTCTTAACTACTACGCCACTGCTGCTCCTCTCTCTGCATCAGTGTTCTCCAACTGTAAAATGGATAAATGTTAGGGTTGGGGGTCACCACAACATGAGGAACTGTATTAAAGGGTCGCGGCATTAGGAAGGTTGAGAACCACTGAGTTAGAACGACCTGGTAGCAGGTGTTACGAAAGATCTTGACCTGAAACCTTGGCGCGCTGCTGCCAGTCAAAGTTGACAATACTGAGTTTGGTAGACCAAGGATCTGACTCAATAGAAGGGAGCTTCATGCATCCTTAATAAGGAGAAGGGGCATGGATCAGTGATGGAGCATCAGCATGCAGGAAGTCCCAGGTTCAACCCCTGGCATCTCAAGTTAAAAGAATCAGGTAGTAGGTGATGTGAAAGACCACCTGAGCCTCTGGAGAACCGCACATGCAGAATAATGCACTTTCAATGCACTTTGCAACTGTGCAGAATTAGCAAGGGGCGGGGCTTGTGGAGGCATGGCTGTGCCCCGGGGCGGGCGGGGGTGTGCCCCCCCCAACCCACCCCCATAAAAAATCTATACCTACGTCCCTGTCTCTAGTTTAAACACCATTGAAAGTGATGCTGTTTGGGGGTGGATTCCTTGCAAACAAAAGTGGATTGAAAGTGCATTATTCTGCATGTGTGGAAGGGACCTCAGAGCAGACAATACTGACCTTGATGGTCTCAAAAAAGTCTTGGTTTATTCAGAAGAGCCCTCCCGTTTCTGAATCAAAAATAAAACCCATTTTGTAAACCTGGCATACATTGATACGGGTTGTTACAGGAGAGCAAAAGCGCGGCCAGCTTCTCTACTGCTGCAGGAGTGGGGATGGTGGGAGAGAGATGCAGGCATCACCTACCGCCAGGAATATCTGCATCGCGCTGCTCACCACCTCGATATATTGGTAGTCCAGGAAGCACCCAGTGACCGTGATGACATGATGGTCCTCGATAGCCAGATCAGAGTTTATGATGGGTGTCACCAGGCAACCGGGCCCATTCTCCATCCACCAAGAACGATGCAGCGATGTATTAAAGGTCATGATGAAGTCTCGGTCCTAAGGGTGTGGGGGAAAATAGGAAACGTATTGAGGCAAGCTCGATACATGGCAATTGACGGCGCTCATGCGCACAACCGTCACTGTCATGACAATAAGCTGAAAAGCTGGCTAGAGCCAATGAAAGTCACACCACAGCTTCTCTACAGCTACCCAGTAAGTTCCAAGGTCAAAATGTCTAAATAGCGAGAACAGCAATTTACTAGCATGATCACTGGTAGAATATCTGCACTACATGTAGAAAGGTAGAGGTCATTCAGAAGAGACAACAATGACCCTGGTATACCAAGCCTTTGAAGTGATCTGAGAACGTCATACCAAGAAAGCAACAGTTCCCAAAACTGCCTGGGCAAATACTGGGAAATTTGGGGGCGGTGCCTACGAAGTGTGGAGTCTGCAGAGGATGTGATGTTATTTCTGCGGAGGATGTGATGTTATTTTTGGGTTGCTCCCTAGTCTCTATGGCCTCCACCACCGAGACTTAGGGGCAATTCCTAAAGCGTTACTAGGGGGAGAATATGTTTTTCCTATTAGTTCCTTAAGGGTGGGAAATTGGGATTGGAGGCTAGGAATTCCCCAACCGAGGTAAATATGAGGCCTAACAGAGAGCAACAATGGCAAACAATAGTAGCCACTTATATATTGACTTTGAAGCTCCCTCTGCCCTGCTCTCCTCACAGTAACTGTGGTTTGGAGCATTAGGAAAAGAAAACCCTGTTTCCCAGATCAGTTGCCCTGAAGCAGATTTAAGAAAAATAAATAAAGCACTCCAGAGATAAAAATTTGCAGCTTCCTCCATTTCTCAATCAGCTTGTTGCTCAACATTTGCTGAAATCCCTTGATGTGTCAGAGGCAGTATTATTCAGTGGTTAGAGTGTCAAACTGGGATCTGGGAGACACAAGTTCAAATCCATGGAGGCTCACTGGGTGACCTGGGGTGCCCCACCCTCAGCCTAGCCTACCTTGAAGGTTAGTGTTTGTGGGGATAAAACAGAGGAAGACAGAATGATGCCGTCATATGTTTTACATCCCTATTGAGGAAAACAAACTGGGGAATTCGTTTCTAAATAAAATGCGTGTGGGAAAAGTGCCGTCAAGTCATAGCTGACTTATGACAACCCCAGCAAGGGGCCTTCAAGGCAAATGAGAAGCAGGAAGCGGTTTGCCCTCTGCAGGCTCTTCCTTCCAAGTAACAACCCTGCTTAGCTTTCAAGTTCTGACAAGATGTTGCGCGGTTAAAGCCCTTTGCCACCTATACTCTTCCCATCTAAGAACGCATAGGTGTCAAACTCGTGGCCCTCCAGATGTTATGGACTACAGTTCCCATGATCCCCTGCCAGCATCATGCTGGCAGTGGATGATGGGAACTGTAGTCCATCTGGTGGAGCTGCGAGTTATGACACCTAATGATCTAGAAGAAATCAACAACCGCGCTTCTGAAAAGCTTAGCAAGTGCGGATGATACGTATTATGGATGGGGAGTGCAGCATTGGAGAAGTAGGGTTTAACTCACCCTTCTCCTTGGTATCACTTCCCCTACCCAAATGCTCTGGGTGATTCCTTTAAGCCCAGATTTTTTAAAAGATCCTTATTGTCCCTGTCTCTGGCCCCTTCCGCGCATGCAGAATAATGCACTTTCAATCCACTTTCAATGCACTTTGCAGCTGGATTTTACTGTGCGGAATAGCAAAATCCACTTGCAAACAACCGTGAACGTGGATTGAAAGTGCGTTATTCAGCCTGTGCAGAAGGGGGCTCTGTCCCCAGTGGAATTTAAAGCAACCCATGGGGACCAACCGCAATTGAGAAAACAGCGCATGGAGATTATGTGATGTAAGAGCAAAGATGGTCTAGGCCAGGGGTGTCCAACTCTGGCACTTCAGAGGTTCGTGGACTACAATTCCCAACAGTCCATGCTGAGATGGTCAATTGGCCATGGGGCTGATGGGAATTGTAGTCCATGAACCTCTGAAATGCCAGAGTTGGACTCCCCTGGTCCAGGCCTACACTATTTGCTGTGTAATCCTAACCAGATGTTCTGTCCTGAGCCACAGCCCTTCTAGCTATATCTATAACCTGCACAGGCAATATGCCTTTTTCTCCCCTTCGGCATGGCTTCTGGGGTCTCCGGCTTGCCTAATTTTCCTAGCCCACCGGTCACCTCCTCCCACCACCAGATGCACACAGCACTAATTTGTCACATCACAGAAGCTGCTGGCCAGTGTTCCACTTCCTTCCAGGAGTGAGCAGCCATAATCAATATGTCTGGCCATACTGAAAATGGATTCGGTGAAGGGATTTAAGCCCCGCTTGAAACTGCCACTCTCGTCTCAGATGCAGTGACTGACATGTCCAAAGTCTCTTCACCCTGGAGAATTCAGCAACAGCTAAATCAGAAGCATGCAATAGGGCTCCCTAGAACAAGCCCTTTTCAGTTCCTAGTTCCAAATTCGTGGCTGTTTTAAAATCGAATACACAGAAATGGTCTAGTCAAGAGCTACTGGAAAAGGAGTTTGGCCAGCAATCCATAACCTGTGCTCACTTCGTATTGTCCGAGGCTTTCGTGGTAGTTTTTGCTCCTAACATTTCACCGGCATCTATAGCTGGCATCTTCAGTGGGACATCATGGAAACACACCTTGCTGTGACATTGTCAGGGTGTGCTCCTCCTGACATCAATGAAGGGGGTTTAGGTGCAGGAACTCACACCTGGTTCTGGGGAGGGGGAAGGAACTGTCTTCACCTTCTGATATGTTAATGGATCTTTCCCTGCTCTTTCGTTTTCCTTTGATGCTTGTAACTGTAGCTGAACTAGAAGCGACCCTGGAACCTTCCCAGCAGGGGAGGCGGCAGGTGGCTACATACTATCACTGCGCTGGCCTTGAGATGCTCAGCTCCCAGACATCCCTCTTTCCGCTGTGTTGTTCTCACATTCCATGAGAAACAGGGAGGGGGTTTTATGGCGGGAACTCTGAGGGGATAAAGGCAACTATTTTTCCATATATTGTCGAAGGCTTTCACGGCTGGATTCAACTGGTTGTGGTGGGTTTTCCAGGCTGTGTGGCCGTGGTCTGGTAGATCTTGTTCCTAACGTTTTTCCACAGTCTGGCAGAACTGGCTTTTGGAAAGCCAGGTACGAGCTATGATCAACAAAGACTTCTGATCAAGTATCCAGAGTCGGCTTATTGCCTTCAAATTCTCAGACCTGACAGACATGCCTCTGAAGATGCCAGTCATAGATGCAGGCAAAACGTTTGGAGCAAAAACAACCAGACCATGGCCACAATGCCCAGAACAACCCACAACACCCTGTGTTAACTTCTTTTTTCCTGTTTCATATATTTCCACAATTATCCTGTTTATTTCTCTGTGTATATAGACTTGTTAATGGCGTACTGAACACTGTTTACAAATGTATGGTTGACTCATTTTTTTCATATGGTAGGTTCAAATGTGGTTACAACATCCACCCCACCCCTGCCCCTTCCATTTGTTTATACCTTCTTGTTCTTGCATATTTGTGCTGACCTGAGTATGGGTCTTAATCAGATCTCAGAAGTTAATCAGGATCGGCCCTGGTTAGTATTTAGATGTGAGACCACCAAGGAAGTCCAGGGTTGGTACACAGAGGCAGGCAAGGGCAAACCACCTCTGTTAATCTCTTGCCTTGAAAACCTACAGGGTTGCCATATGTCAGCTGTGATCTGACGGCACTTCCTACCACACTCACATACTTTATTTTTGTATTCCTTGTTTTCTCTGTCGCAGACTATAGAGATCTGAACCAGGACTCTAATTTGCACCCTAATCTGAACTCAAACCTAGTTCGGCACTCTAACTGTTGAACTACACTGGTTCTCAAATACTTCTCTCTTTTTTTGACAGCACATCTAGAGGTCATCAGAAACAGCAGGTGATTAGTCTACAAGTAGGGGCTTGCAAAGGAAACTTAAAAGTCTGATTCACTGGACCTCCAGATTCCTAAAGCCTGTAGCCAAATGGTAGACCACCTGCTTGGCATGCAGAAAACCCCTTGTTCACATGAACAGCCTTATACTGTGATAGACCCTTCATCTATATACCAAGATCAGTGTTCATGATGACCAGCTGAGACTCTTCAGGGTCTCAGGCTGAGGATTTTCACAACTATTTTAACTCTCCTGCCTGGAGATCAGAGCCTGGGGAAGGCAGAAGATGGCCTGCAGGGAGGCCGGGAGGCTGGGGTGCCATGGCAGGCCGCCCAGGTGGGTGCTGCAGTGCAGGCTGACCCAGGCCGCTTCCGCACATGCAAAATAATGCGTTTTCAAACCACTTTCACAACTGTTTGCAAGTGGATTTTGCTATTCCGCACAGCTTCAAAGAGCACTGAAAGCAGTTTGAAAGTGCATTATTCTGCATGTGCGGAATGAGCCCCAGTATCCCAGGAGCCAGCCTTCCGCTGTGGGGCCCGTCTGAGCCGCCCCCGAGCCCTGCCCTCCCTACTGGCTCCCATAAGTCAGGTGCAAGAGGGAGCAGGGAGCCGGACAGGAGGGGGCACGAGGAAGCGGTCATACCCCTGGGCACCATCAGGCCCAGTACATCACTGCTAGTAGGAGAAGAAACTTCTGAGAATCTCAGCCCAATAACCATCAGAAGCCAACTCCACATCTCACTTATTTCCACATACAAGCCTGG
The DNA here is from genome assembly GCF_021028975.2 of Sphaerodactylus townsendi. Lineage (NCBI taxonomy): Eukaryota > Metazoa > Chordata > Lepidosauria > Squamata > Sphaerodactylidae > Sphaerodactylus > Sphaerodactylus townsendi. Next base: position 112,472,976 of record NC_059430.1, read on the forward strand.
GGATCAGTCGCTCAGTGTTGCATGCACTCTTCTAGCTTCCTGAAAACGTCTGACAAAACCTGGAATCTGATCCAGCAGCACCTTAAGACAGAAACACCCTAAATACACTGCCTAAAAGTAGCTGCCACTGAAAGCCGCCTTCTTTAACACGATGCGTCTCAAGGCTCAATCCTCTGCATCTTTACCTGGGAGTAAATCCACAGCAACTAATCCAAGGAAGTGTGCATCGGATTCAGTTAAACAATGGAGCTGCTAAATAGACGTCTCCTCCAATGCTGTCATTCACTTTTTCACATTAATGCAAATTAATTCCAGTTCTCTTACATCTAGTTGTGATATGTAGCAATATCACACATTCCATTCCTTTTGCTGTTTTGCTTTTTATCTCCCCGCTTGTCCTACGCAGGGCGATTACAAAAATGATCACAATCTCAAATTCAGCATATATCTACATAGATAGATATAGATAGTCTGCTGTGAATTTTTGGGTTATCACACTGAATAGCAACCCTATACGGCAGGCCAATGCTTTTATCTCTATACTGTACCTGGGGGCTGCAGTAGGGTAGCTTGCTTACCTGCTCACCCCTCAACAGTTTCGTATCTCAAGGGAGGGACTGAAGAATCCCTGATTGTTAATATGTAAACGTCTTCATAGACTTTACATGGCACTCTCCTGATTTTTTTTAAATGGAAAGAAGCCTGAGGGAGGCTGCACATTATTTATTTTTATTTGACTGGTGGTGGAGGTGAAGAAGAAGAAGAAGAGTTTGGATTTATATCCCCCCTTTCTCTCCTGTAGGAGACTCAAAGAGGTTTACAATCTCCTTGCCCTTCCCCAAAACAAACACCCTGTGAGGTGGGTGGGGCTGAGAGAGCTCAGAAGAACTGTGACTAGCCCAAGGCCACCCAGCTGGCGTGTGTTGGACTGCACAGGCTAATCTGAATTCCCCAGATAAGCTTCCACAGCTCAAGCGGCAGAGCGGGGAATCAAACCTGGTTCCTCCAGATTAGAATGCACCTGCTTTTAACCACTATGCCATGGCTGCTTACCTTTCCCCAGCCTCTCAAATTGTGCCATTCCAAGCCATCCTACTAATCCAAAACCAATAAGTAGTCTTGCTTCCTTCCTTCCTGCTCACCAATATCTCTCTAGGTTGCAGAATCAAATGGAACGTCAGGAGTGTGATCCATTTATGTTTCCTTAGTAAACAGGCATAGCAATTTCAGACAGGGATCCCCCCCGCCTCCCAATTCCTCCCCAAAAGGAAGCTTCCCATTAAAGAGGCGTGTCACTTTTGGTTGAAAGGCACACGTTTTTCGAAAAGATAACGGAACAGTCACCCCCTCAATCTGCAGAGAAGCACACAGTTTCAGATCTCTGCCGGCATCCTTTCCATCAGCCCGGATACGCCAATTCTGCATGGCACCACCAGTGCGCAGGAAGGAAGAAAGACATCTTCAAACAGCCGTGGCATCTTTATGACACAGAGTCCCCCCCTGAACTCTAATCTCTATTTGACGGCAGCCATCGCAGCACAAAGATGATGGATGGGAAGCCTTGGGTTGTCAGGTGGCTCAGTAGTTCGAGAAGGGCATGCACTCGGCGTGATTACTGAGGTAATTACCTGTGAAAGGTGTCCTACTTCCAGGTAAAAACAGATAATGAATGCATTCCATCCAACCCACAGCACGAGCCATACTGCATACTGGAAAGGGAGAGAGAGAGAAAGAGGCAGTGTGACAGTCAAGAATGGTGTACAGAGCAGACTGCTAACCACAGATGAGACAGAATGCCTCGAGGCATTGCCTTGACCTCAATCATTCAGTGTTAAGAAGAAAGTCAGCAACAGAAGGAACTGGTAGATTCCCCAGGATTAGGGGTCTGCCTCACAGTATATCCAACTGTGCACTTTCTGTTTCAAAAGTTCACAATCTTGTTGAGTTCAGTGCTCCCTTTCGGTATTTTGAGAAAGGCTAGTGGGCACCACACAAAATGGCTGCCATGGGAGACGGGACCAGTCACAAAATGGCTCCCCTGAGGGCAGCACAAAATACCATAGTCAGTCTCAGAAAAAGATATTAGTAGGATTGTACAGTTCTCTGCCACAGAACTCAACATGTCGGATCTTCTTTCTTGTAGAATGTTCTGCTTGGGTGCTGGTTCCTACCTAGCCCAGCTACAATGCTCTTGTATCAAAATACCATGTTCAACAATGTACAAAATAATAGTTTTGACAGGCAGTGGGTAAAAAGGAATAATAGTTCTCATTCATTCAGCACTATATTCTAATGCAGAAGCACACAATTTTCTCGACCGCTGAACCTCAACTGACCTTACTAACATCTTTTTCTGAGACAGAGTATAGGAAGTTCCAAGCCAGGTATTGTCCTATGAGTGGATCAGGTATTTCCAGATAGGTACTCCCTGAAGACCCAAAGGTGATACCTTCTTCTGAAGTACCTCCTATACCAGGGGTGTCCAACTCTGGTGATTCAGATGTTCATGGACTACAGTTCCCATCAGCCCCTGCTGCCATGCCCCTGCTGATGGAAATTGTAGTCCATGAAGCCATCTATGTCCACAAAACTGGGGAAGTCCTCTTCTACTCCACTCACACGCAGAGTGAATAAAATAAATAAAAATAAAATGGGTAATTTTTTTAAAAAAATGTTAGATCTAAAATCAATGCCTTCGTGCATTATAAGAAACTGCACTTTATTTTCTTGCTGAACCATGATTCTATATCACAGTTCAGTTCAAATTTAGAGCTCTGGTTAACCAGTAAGAAAATAAACCTACCCCATGCAGTCTTTTCATGTAACAAACGTTTTTTTTCCTTTACAAACCAGAGTGTTTTCAATTCTCAATCTTGACTGGGCACTGAAGTAAAGGAGAAGGCACATGCAAGCCCAAGAACCTCCAAGCATATTCCCTTTATGAACAAACCATAGTTTGTTTGTGCCTTCTGAATTCATCTCTGAAGTTCTGCCTCATTTAATATTCGGGAATTGTCCCAAAACATCAGTGATTCTTTAATACCATTACCGTTTGTATCTGATAGCACAGGGTCTCCAACGCAGTGCCCGTGAGCACCATGACATCCACCAACTACCTTCTTGGGCACCCACCAAATTTTTTCAGAAGGTGGGCAGGGCTAGATGGGGCTTTTGCTCGGCAGGACACCTGATTGGTAACTAGATATCTGATTGACACTGCAGGTTTGTTTTGTTAGATTGCTTTAGCAGCAGCTGTCAGCTCAGCACAAGGATCTTCACTGCATGCCGTGTGCATGAACATACTTTAAAACAACATGCTCATGTTAAAAGGCACCCGGTTACACAGAGCATGTTGAACAGTTAACATCAGAGTTATGCCTAACCTCACTTCCTGACTTTTGCAGTTACCTCCTCCCCTTGTGGCAGCCATTTTGTGGCTGCCCCTCCCCCATCCCCGTGATAACATTCTGAAGGTCCCCACAGGCTCAAACAGGCTAGTGACTCTGAGCTATCATGTCTGAGGGAACACAAATGTGCAAGCAATAAACGCCCTGTTCTCCCTTATCCTCTTCATGCAGATGTGAATTCCTGCAGGGGCAATCTGAGCCATGGTCTCTTCTCATCGCTGCGGTTGAGCTGGAGGCTTTGACTAGCCCAGTTTTTAAACTGCTTCATTTACATGCCCCCAACCCCCAGCAAAGAAAACAGAGCAGCTATGAGACTGAGCTGCCCTGTTTAGTTGGTACCTACCAGGATGAGGTATTTGGATCGGTACTGGACAGTGCCAAAGATCCCTAAGATGACCGCCATAATGTGTAAAAAATTAGCCAGGATGGGCACCCACTGATAACCCAGAAAGTCAAATATCTGCCTCTCCAGGGCGGCTATCTGCAAGAGAACAAAAAGGGGACAGAGCAGAGAATTACTCACTTTGCAGCATCCCAAAGAACATTTTTAAGGGAAAGAAAAGAAGTCCAAAGTATATCACATAATTAATGAGAAACCCCGTGGACTATTAGTTACAATAGACAGAGAGGTTGGCATGATTCATTGGATAGTGTCAAACAAATAGATCATGGTGCAAGAGGATTCATTAGCAAATATTGGAAGCTGAGGAAGGGGGGACTGGCGAGACGGAGAAGGCCCAAGACCCCTGCAGGATTAGGGCTGGCAATTTAACAGGCAGGAGTCAAAGGCAAAGCTTTCCCAGCAGTACCAAGAGCTCCACCTGGTGAATTGCTGACTGTTGTGTCAATGTTAAAGGTACAGAGATTTTCTGGAAAAAAAGATTGAACCCTGTAAAACCTATTCAAATTCTATTAAAAAAGAACTCAAGAAACCAATTCCCTGGTAATCCTGTCCTGCCCTGGCCCAGAGAATCAAGTCGAACCAAAAATGAACACAACATGACTCTGATAATTAACTGTAAATAATCATATAGTTTATGACGGCACTGTGTGATCTCCATACCATAAAATAAAACAAACTGTGCAAGTAAAAAGGTAAACAAAGGAATTTTTAAAAAAACCCTCAAGGATTTGCATCAAAACTGAAACTGGCTCTGCACAGCCCGGACAGGCTGGTGCCGGTATCCTCACAAACCCCCTTTCCGGGAGCAGTTTCCAAATCTTCAAAAAGCACGCGAGTGTTTCCAAATCTTCAAAAATCACATGAGGCACTGAACAGATATTAAGCCAGTTAGAGAATACACACACACACACACACACACACACACACACACACACACACACACACACACACACACACACACACACACACACACACACACACACACACAAACTGAGTAAACAACTAGTCCGAAGCACAGGCAGAGAAATATGTCAAATGTGATTTGCTGACAAGAACATCTGCCGAAAGCATCGTAAAGGGAGACAGGTGGATTCGCTCAGCAGGAGGCAGGGGAAAAAACTTTGTGCTACGTTGTTCTCTCAAGCTACATCTGTATGCATCTACCTGGTGGTAGACAGTGCTGTCAAGTTGCAGCAAATTTAAGATGACTCTGAAGGGCTTTCAAGGCGCGAGCCTTCCCGGCTGCTTTGCCGTTGTCCGCCTCTGCAAAGAAAGCCTTTGATTTCCTTGGTGGTCGCCCATCCTAGTGCAAACCAGGGTCAACCCTGCTTAGCTTCCAAGGTCAGGGCATGCATATGCCAAAGGCCATGGGAAGATTTTCAAACCACCAGCTTCTTCTTCCCTTTATCCAGTAGAGGGCAGCAATGTGTGACAATACACAACGGCACCGAGATGGGCATCCCTCAAAAAGAGGGCGGATACCCAAGCAGATAAGACAGGCACCAATCTTGGATCTAACAGTCCCTGTCCTGTTGACCATCAGGATGAACCTTGAGACATGTTGCAACTTTGGCCCTATCGTCTGTTTTTTGTCAAACAAACCAACAAAGAACCTTTATTGGCATAACAATATTATATTTACAAGTCCACAACCAAATAGAGGGAAACTAAAACAAATGTACAGGAAAAGAGGCTGATGTTCAGGATTTGCTCCTAGAGCACTGTTTCATATACAAATCCAAAAATTTGGCGATTGCATCGTTTGCGTCACTACTGGGGCTGTCCAACAGAAAGATAATCTTTTGCAAGTCAGATGCATACTCTTTTTTGAGTAGCAGGGATGACAAGTATTTGACTCTGGGTACAGCGTAAAGTGGACAATAAAGTAAAATATGATCCATAGAGTTTACACAGTTCCCGTTGCATATGCATAGCCTTTGGTGGTAAGGGGTTTTAGTTTGTTGTCTTCTTATTTAATGAGTTCTGCCTGGTCATGTGCACAATTTACAACAGAAGGCTGCAAACCCTTCTTCACGTAGAAAAGGGTGCTTGTTGCTTTCCAGCTTTCCAACACTGGGAAAGTCTGTGGTCCTGCCCTCCCCCCTCTTCTTATTTATTTAATTTATTTGTTTTACTTAGCTTAAATCCCACCCTTTCCCCTGCAAGGCTCGGGGTGGGTTACAATATAAAAATTTAACAATCAGTTAAAACTTTTAAAATACAAAATTCCCATAAAACCAATTTAAACCAATTAAATACAATATTAGTGTCCACATTAATCAATTAAAATCGATGGCACTAAATGAACCTTTCCACCTTCCCCCCTGGAGGCCGAAAGAGATGGTCCATAATATTCAATCTGGCTGGCTAGATGGAAAGGCCTGGTGGAACAGCCACATCTTGCAGGCCCTGCGGAATTGCCACAACTCCTGCAAGGCACTAACGTTGTTGGTAGCTTGTTCCACCAGGCCAGAGCCAGGGCCGTAAAAGTCCTGGCTCTTGTCGAAGCCAGCAGGATATCTCTCATTCCGGGCATCCCCTCCGACGAATGGAGGGGCCTTGTAGGGCAATATGGGGAGGTCCCTTCCCCAAATTTCTGTTTTCAGGGCAAGAGAGTAGGTGGAAAGATAAGGGGGCAGAGGCTGCACAGCTTTTCCAGAAACACCCAGAGTTAAAGAGAAAGCCAGCGTGGTATAGTGGTTACACTGTTTGACTAGGACCTGGGAGACTCAGATTCAAATAGGGCATGCTAATCAAATTTGCAGATGATCCCAAATTAGGAGGGGTAGCGAATATCCCAGAGGACAGGGTCAGAATTCAAAATGACCTGGACGGATTGGAGAGCTGGGCCAAAACTAACCAAATTTCAGGAGAGATAAATGTGAAAGGTTACACTTAGGCAGAAAAAAAAATGAAATTCACAGATATGGAACGGAGGACACTTGGCTTGGCAGCAGCATACGTTAAAGGGATCTGGGAGTCTTGGTAGCCCACAAACTGAACACAAGTCAGCAGCTTGATTCATGTACTGTAATGTGAACGAACAAACATCATGGAAGAACCCTATCTGATCAACATCACATAAAATAAGAATGCACAACTCCTTTAAAACCATTCATGGGGATGTCTGCACAAAACTGCCCCTGACAGTCGCACTAGGAATAAATTCTTTTGCTTACAAAATGGGCAGCCCAATCCGGAGGAGGAGGAGGAGGAGGAGGAGGAGTTTGGATTTATATCCCCCTTTCTCTCCTGCAGGAGACTCAAAGGGGCTTACAATCTCCTTGCCCTTCCCCCCTCACAACAAACACCCTGTGAGGTAGGTGGGGCTGAGAGAGCTCCGAGAAGCTGTGACTAGCCCAAGGTCACCCAGCTGGCATGTGTGGGAGTGTACAGGCTAATCTGAATTCCCCAGATAAGCCTCCACAGCTCAGGCGGCAGAGCTGGGAATCAAACCCGGTTCCTCCAGATTAGATACACGAGCTCTTAACCTCCTACGCCACTGGACTCACTTTAGGAGCTGGTGTGTGTGTGTGTGGGGGGGGTGTCTGCCAGCACAAGGGTCACATGTGCTGGCAGAGCGGGGACATACACAGGTGGACAGTGTGGCACCCAACCCCAGAAGCAACCGCCATTTCCCCAGTCCCACCACCCCAGTCCCACCAGCACAGCTGGGGGCATTCCAGGGGGTGGAGTCAACCACAGTCAGCATTCACTGCCCTACCAGCCCCCGTGCACCAATGGAACCACCCTCAGATATACACAGTAAAGGTGTGCCTCCATTATTGCTTATTTAGCCAGGTGGTGCTTTCCTTTCAGGGAGGCTTCACCGCCAGAGAAGGCTGGATTGGTCTGTAATAAAAACAGGTCTTTGAGGCAACTCGTCACTTGCTTTGCTGGCTAACTCACTGCGCTTTCTTCAACTGGTTTGTGTTGAACTGTTTTGTGGTTTCAGGGTAATGTAATTTTAAAATGTATACATGCATCTGTATGTACGTATTGCTAGAACAAAAAGGTGGGACACAACTACTTTAAATTAGGAAGTAAGTATTAGAGAAGGGACGGTCCCTTCAAGCACCCAGCTATAAAGAGCTCTGTAATTCTAACACTGCTCTTGGGCAGCAGAGTTCTTATCAGAGTCAGGATCTTCCAAAATCTCAGCATCAGGCCTTAGGCCCCTTCCGCACATGCAGAATAATGCACTTTCAATCCACTTTCAATGCACTTCGCAGCTGGATTGTACTGTGCAGAACAGCAAAATCCACTTGCAAACACTTGTGAAAGTGGATTGAAGGTGCATTATTCTGCATGAGCAGAAGGGGCCTTGGCTTGATCAACCAGTTCCTGGGGCTATGGTGGCCAACTCTGTATTGTGAAATTCCTAGAGATCTGGGAGTAGAGACTCAGGAGGGCAGAGTTTAGGGAGAAGGGGGACTTCAGTGGGGCATAATGGCACAAGAGTCCACCCTCCAAAGCAACCATTTTCTCCAGGAGAACTGATCTCTACTGTCTGGAGATCCCCTGTAATTCTGGGAGATCTCCAGACCTCACCTGTAAGTTGGCAACCCTAGCTGGGGCCCTATAGCTCTAGGAGAGCCAACCACTAGTCCAGAGAAGGCATGTGTGTGTGTGTTAAAGACACATACACTAAAGAATCATCTGTTTTCTCTTTTGTTCAAAAAACCCACCCCCCAACCCTGTACACTCAAACAGGACAGCTAACCAAAAGGCTAATTTTGAAGGCAAACTCTGATCTTCCACAGTCACTGACTATAAATACAAGATCTATCGCAGGGGTTTTTTTTTTTACTCCTTAGCCTGCAGGCAACGCTAACAGCAACAGCAGTAGCTTAATCCCTGACGAAGTTGCAGACATTTACAGAAAAGGCTTAGCATCAGAAGCTATTTACGGAAAGAAGTCACTCCTGCAATAAAGAATCGTTACTGCGAGTGCAACAGACTCAACCACTGGCATATCTGAAGCATCCAAACTCTTAGGCCCCTTCCACACGGGCCAAGAAATGCGGGTTTCCTCAGCCGCGTTTCCCATTTTTTAAAGGTCCCCGCCTTGCAGCTGCGTAGCCACGCGGGGTCACAGGGCAATCTCACAGCATTGCGAGATGTCAGCATGGCTGTAAGGGTCCATGCCAGCCTGCCTGCGTAGCTATGCAGTGAGGGGGGTAAAGAACAAAAAAACCCAACCCATGCCTCCGTGCGAAGGTGCAACAGCAACCCGCATTGCTTCTGTGGGCTTCAGTCGCGGCCTGCATGGAGGCATGCGAATAGGAAAACAGGAGAGCGGGTTACTTTGGCCCGACTGCAACCCGCCCTACCTGTGCTATGCAGAAGGGGCCTTTGTGTTATGGAGACAGGGCTGTAGTTCAGTGGTAGAGCAACTGCTTCGCATGCAGAAGGTCCCAGGTTCAATCCCCAACGTCTCCAGTTCAAAGGGTCAAGTAGGAAGTAATATGAAACCCCTCTGCCTGAGACCCCGGAGAGCTTCTGCCAGTCTGTGTAGACAGCAGCGACCTTAGCAGGCCAGGGGTTTGACTCAGGACTTTGCTTGTTCATTTGTTATGGTGAACACACATACACGTGCGTGCGTAAATATATTTGGAAGAAAGTTAACACAGAGACACTTACCAAATGAAACCAGGGACTAGTACCTGGCTGTGTGGAGTTTAAATCACCCATTCCATTGTACAGGTGCTGTTGGGTGCAACGTAAGAATTACTCAACGCACATAGAAAGAAAAAATCAAGCGTATACTGTACCCGGATTGTGTGAGCATTCGCTGTACCTTGTGAAAAGGGCTCAGATTAAAAAAAGTTTCGTGTGCTCTGTTTCCAAAGTGGTTTGTGTTTTTTTGAGGAGGGGGCCACAGCTCACTGGTGGATCATCTGATTTGCATACTTCATTATGACAGGATAGAAAACAGGAAGATGGAAATCAAGCCATGGTGTGTACGCATAAAGTGCAGCCAAGTCACAGTGGACTCGAGGTGACCCCAGCCACAGTGGACTCAAGGTGACTTCTTAAGGCAAGTGAGAAGCAGAGACAGTTTGTCATCACCTTTCTCTGCACAGTCTTCCCCGGTGGTCTCCCTTCCAAATATCAACCCTCCTTTAGCTACCAAGATCTGATTATATTGGGCTACCCCGTGTTGTTTTCCCTCCCCTATCAAGCCATTACCAACGAACGATCAATTTATTGCATTTTCTCATGGCAACTGAGAACCAAAAAATAAAACAAACTTTTGTTTGCTTTGGTGTTTTTCACTAACTTAACAAGCTGACAAAACAAGACACAAGAAGGATCGCAGACATGAAATAAATAAAGGGGTTAGAAGCAAAATTAGGGGCAGCAACAATAGGACATACAGTGGACTTAATGAAAGAAATTCAACAGCAAAGCTATGAAATGGGAAGCTGGGTAGAAAGAATGATAGTGCAAGTGTGGGAAAGAATCAAATTGTGAATCTGGGTTTTAACAGTATCAACCGTCAAAAACAGATTCTAGAAATATTGTATTATATTAGACTATAAATATTATATTCAAGTATCATAAAAGGGTATGTGCAAAAAAAATGAGCAAACATCACCAAAATTCAAGGATGAAAGAGGTTGTAGTTGAGTGGAATAACTAGAAATTCTATTGTAGACACATGAAGCGTCGAACGATGATTAGACTACAATGTGGAAACAGAAGAAAAGGCATCAGAAGTGTATGAAAGTACAGCAGGGGTATTTTCTGGAAGAAACTGAAAGATATAACAGGATAATCATCAGCATAAAAATAACACTGAAAAAAGAATGTCAAAGGGATGGAAGAATCCCAAGGAAATAGTACAGAAAAGAGGACCAAGATCTGCTCCCTGGGGGCACCAATAGAGAACGAACAGAACAAAGTAAAGTAAAAACATAAAAAGAGCAGCCGTTGAGACAGGAACGGACCCAAGAAATAACAATCCCCCCCAAAAAAACTCAAATTGGCAACAGATTGAATAACAAAATAGAAGACTGGCAGCTTCCAAAGTAGTCTTGAGCAAATTAAGACCTTATTTTTCCTGGGATTTCTTTCAATGCTCTGCAACGATCGAATCTAAAAACATACTTCGGGACAATAAATAAATGCAGTGGGGATCCGGGCCAGTTTACATCCTGGGTGGAAAGTCTGGAATCTGGCCACTGTGATGTTGCAGTTTAGAATGTCACACAAGGATGTCAGAAACCTGTGTTCGAATTCACCAGGAAGCCTTCAGGGTGACCTGGACCCAGCTACCAGGTAGACTTAGGCTCGTTCCGCACATGCAGAATAATGCACTTTCAAACTGCTTTCAGTGCTCTTTAAAGCTGTGGGGAATAGCAAAATCCACTTGCAAACAGTTGTGAAAGTGGTTTGAAAACACATTATTTTGCGTGTACGGAAGGGGCCTTAGATACATCACAAACTATTGATTATTTTAACTACAGTCTCTAAAACCAGGATTCAGCTTGTTATACCGTGATCAAAGCTGATTTCATTGCTTAGGGACACTGCTACTGAGAGTTGTTGAAAGGCAAGAGTGTTTTCAATTTTAAGCCACTCCAGTCAGTTATCTCTGTAGAATGCAAAGCTGCACTGTGGAACAAGCAAGGATTAAGCCAATGTGCCTCCATTTATCCCTAAATAAGTAGGGGCTCATGAAACTCAGGGGTGGGGATGCCATCTCTTCCACATTGAGGGGGACTGCCATCTCCCCCTTGCAAGGGTGGGGGGGAACCCCGGCTGGGCCCAACTTTCTGCTGTGGGGATGGTCATCTGTAGCCCAAGGCATCTGTCACAGGGGTGCAGCCCGAGACCCACTCCCACTATTTGCCACCACCATGGCCTGCCTGGTGGCCAACCTTGGTTCATGGCAGCTACCACAGCCACCGCCATTTTGAAAAAGGGTTGTCTCCGCATACAATGCTCTTTCAAAAACTGGGGGAAATTTAAACCCCTGGAGGGTTTTCCCCTAAATTTCAGATTTTTTCTGCAATCTAGGTGTCCCCTAAATTTGAAAAGGTGAGTGTGCCCCCTATCGATTTAAATAGCCACAGGCAGGGACCCCATTTCAGAATCAGATATTTAGACTAAAACTGCAGTTAGGACTAACGTTGTTAATTCATCAGTTTTAGAATCCGGCTGGATGATACTGACTAGCATTATTGGTTCTGTTGGTTTTTCCGTGCTGTGTGGCCGTGGTCTGGTGGATCTTGTTCCTAATGTTTCGCCTGCATCCGTGGCTGGCATCTTCAGAGGTGTATCACAGAGGGAAGTCTGTGATACACCTCTGAAGATGCCCGCCACAGTTGCAAGCAAAACGTTAGGAACAAGATCCACCAGACCACGGCCACACAAGCCCGGAAAACCCACCAGAACCAATTGAATCCGGCCATGAAAGCCTTCGACAATACAATAAAAGTATTGTTCGAAAATAAGATGAACCCTGCTTAATCAGACCTATGATCCATGTAGTCCAACAGCCTATTTCATGCACTCGCTACACTGAAAGATCCAAAAACAGGGCACAGAAACCTGACGGTTGAGGTGTTGACTCACAGCTATGGTATTCAGAGGTATACTGCCTCTGGGCATGGAGTTTCTTTTTATTCACCATGACCAGTGGTCAGTGATGGGTCTATTCCCCATGAATTTATTCCATACTCTTCTAAAGTAATCCATGCTTGTGGCCATCCCAACATCCACAGGCAGGGAATTATACCATTTAGTTACTGGTTGATTAAAGAAGGATGGATTTCTTTTTGTCTTCCCTAAACATACTGTCCTTCAACTTAATTGGGTGACCAGCCCAAAATTCCAGTACCAGCATCAGAAACCTTTAATGGCATTAAAAAGAGCAAAAGTAGGTCCAATTGGATCTCACTGCCTACAAAAGGCAATATCAAAATATAAAAAATAAATCTTTACGTAATGATAGCTACTCCAAATATAACATTGCTCAAAGGGGCTAATCTTCAATTTGTTACTTCTCTTTTTGGGTCACAGTATTCTATCAGAGTCCTCTTGATCAGTGCTGTAGCCAGAAAGAGTGCTACCGAGGCTCTTATTGTCATATCCCGATTGGCTGGAAGAGTTCAGATAAGTAGTCTGTCTGAGTTTAACTTTCCTTTAATAGTTAAGGGCCCAATTAGGTGAGAACAAATCTCTTTATGTAGTGGGACATTTAAGATGATATGTGCTATTGTATCCGGTATGCCACTGCTGGAAGGGCATCATCGCTCATGAAAAGGAATGTGGCAAAATATGCCTGTTGTTCCTGACAAAAGGAAGGCATTTAGCCTTGCTAATGAAAATGCTCTTTGCTGTAAATGTGTGGCTATTGAAGTCAGGTAGTTTGCTCGCAAGCCCTACTGTATTGGGATGCCTAAACATCCCTGGTGAACATAGAGTTCTGTCTATCCACTGTCTCTAGAATCATAGAATCATAGAGTTGGAAGAGACCAGAAGGGCCATCAAGTCCAACCCCTGCAATGCAGGAACACACAATCAAAGCACTCCTAACCTATGCTGATCCAGTCTTTGTTTAAAAACCTCCAAAGAAGGATAATTCTATAAATAGGGCTGCCAGCTCTGGGTTGGGAAACACCTGAAGATTTGGGGGTTGGAGCCTGGGGAGGGTGGGGTTTGGGGAGGGGAGGGACATCAACAGGGTATAATACCACAGAGTCCACTTTCCAAAGCAGCCATTTTTCTCCAGAAGTCAGGAGACTATACCCTTTCTCATGAAAAGATGTCAGGATGTGGATCAAACAGCCACATCTTCCTGTCCCCCCACCCCCCTTCCCCTGGAGATCCTCTTTTAAGATTAATGAGTCTCACTTATACGCCAGCTTCATCAAAGCCATTACTGTCTATGTGCTATGCTTACTGGCACAAACAATGATTGTTTTGACAAAGCCAGCATATAAGTAAGACCCTTTACCTCAAAAGAGAAACTGTGATCCTTTACAATGTGGTTGTGCGCTGCTGCAACGACCGACGCAGCATGCACAACCACACTGTCATCTTTTCATGAGAAAGGGTACAGCTGTAATTCTAGGAGCTACCACCTGGAAGTTGGCAGCCCTATTTTATAAGTCACTATCATGTTATAGTCCCCTCCCCAGTGAGGAGAGAGAAACAGTGCTCGCCATCTTGAGCCACTTGGAGGAACAGTGAAATAAATATGTAATACTGACAATATGGCAGAGATATATTCCCATTATTTCAAGGCAGATACCCTGTCAGGGGATTAGATCTAGATCCTGCTTTGATGTAATTGCTACAAGATATATGTAACTGGCCTTCTAGGAGTTATCAATGCTGTTCTGGGACATTCTTTCCTTGATCTTTTGCTTTATGGCTTCACACGCTGAGCAGGTAACTAGGTTTACTCCTGACACTTATGGCCTCATGGGAAAAGGGATTGTTTCCTTTGTCCTGTGGGGGCAGGATGCCAGGTGGTTCTATCTCTATCTATTGCCGACCTTGGGGCACCTCAGCTCCTAACTAACTCTTTCTCACAATCCTTGGGAAAATGGGATGGGGGACTAACATCAGGATTAAAAGGGTAGCAAAAGGTCAGGTTCACCAGAACTGGTTTTGACAAGCTGGGTGCTTCGATGCCATCAATAAATGCTGCTGATCTACACTACAGAGTCCGTTTATTGTTTTAAGGTTTGAGACCTAATATATCCTACCAGATATTATGGACAAGCTATCTACTCCCAGATTCCAAAAATGGGGAGGGGGGGGGGGGCAAACCTGAAAGAAAAATACACCGGAGCATATTCTGAAGTTCAGAATGATTTGGGGGCATATGGAGTGGAGATCTGTGTTCAACAGGGCCATTAAGAAGCTAATTAGCCTAATCTAGAAGGTGAAGCCGCCGGTGCCGGTGATTTATAGCCTCCTGTCAGGCTGTTCCCGTGAGGAAGATTGGCTTAGATAAGGCGAAGGAAGGAAGAGAAATGTCCGTATGGGTTCCTTGTCATCAAGGTGGTTTATTTCAGTGGGCTGTGATGAATAGATGACAGAGACCAACCAATCCTGCCCCTTTCCATTTACAAGCCGTAATGAAAGTTCTGGCAGAGCTTGTAAAAGCCAGACTATCGAGATGCCGGCCTCGTCCTCAGCCCTTTCAAAAACCCAGGCCGTCACTTAGGGGGTGGCATCTTTTCAGTCCTTTTTTTATTATTATTATGCGCACGCTGTCGCTTACCTCGAGGTTGATTTATTTCCCCGCCCCCATCCCCTGAGAATCTACCGCTTTCTTGACATACAGACCTCTGCCAATTTATTTATTTTAAATGACTTACATCCTGCTTAACACCCGAAGCGTCCATAGCAGCCTGCCAATAAAACTCAACTAGAGCCCACTGGGCAAAAATATAAAACACAGAAAGGTGTGTGTAAAACCAAAGTATAATGGGTTAGATCCAAAAGTTCTTGACCTGCCCTGGGCTGAATGGGATGGACTCTCTTCAGGAATGGAGAATATCCACTGTCTGTGACCGGGCATGTTAAGACCATCAGGCAAAAGCCAAGCCTACCTCAGGAACAGACTTTATCTACTGAATCACTTGACTGAACAAGTCCCATTTACACAACCTTCATAATTCCCAGTTAAAGAAGGATGATGTTCCTATGACCTAAAGACATGGCAGTTCATGTCTCCCCAGCTGCCAGAATGGTGCAGTTGTTAAGAGCAATGGACTATAATCTGCAGAACCAGGTTTAGGAGCAGTGGTTAAGAGCAGTGGACTCTAATCTGCAGAACCAGGTTTAGGAGCAGTGGTTAAGAGCAGTGGACTCTAATCTGCAGAACCAGGTTTAGGAGCAGTGGTTAAGAGCAGTGGACTCTAATCTGCAGAACCAGGTTTAGGAGCAATGGTTAAGAGCACTGGACTCTAATCTGCAGAACCAGGTTTAGGAGCAATGGTTAAGAGCAGTGGACTCTAATCTGCAGAACTAGGTTTAGGAGCAATGGTTAAGAGCACTGGACACTAATCTGCAGAACCAGGTTTAGGAGCAATGGTTAAGAGCAGTGGACTCTAATCTGCAGAACCAGGTTTAGGAGCAGTGGTTAAGAGCAGTGGACTCTAATCTGCAGAACCAGGTTTAGGAGCAATGGTTAAGAGCACTGGACTCTAATCTGCAGAACCAGGTTTAGGAGCAGTGGTTAAGAGCAGTGGACTCTAATCTGCAGAACCAGGTTTAAGAGCAATGGTTAAGAGCAATGGACTCTAATATGCAGAACCAGGTTTAGGAGCAGTGGTTAAGAGCAGTGGACTCTAAACTGCAGAACCAGATTTAAGAGCAATGGTTAAGAGCAATGGACTCTAATCTGCAGAACCAGGTTTAGGAGCAGTGGTTAAGAGCAGTGGACTCTAAACTGCAGAACCAGGTTTAAGAGCAATGGTTAAGAGCAATGGACTCTAATCTGCAGAACCAGGTTTAATTCCCCTTCCTCCACATGAGTGATGGGCTAGATTCATTTCCACACTCCTACATTCCTGCTGGGTGACCTTGGGCTAGTCACAGTTTTCTCAAAACTCTCTCAGCCCCACCAACCTAACAAGGTGTCTGTTGTGGGGAAGAGGTAGAGAAAGGAGTTTGACACTCCTTACAGGAGAGAAAGGCAGGGTATAAATCCAAACTCTTCTGTATGCTATCCACCAAAAGCTTACATCACATACTTAATCTATCACAATGAAAACATTGCTAATAATTTCATCCTGGAAGGATAACTTTTCTTTGTTCAACACATCTGGAAATAGATTACTTGACTTTTCAGGAGCGTGGCTCTTTCCGGACTGTATTTAGCAGACAGGTTCCTATTGCCCCATGCCAATTCTGCCATTTCCACTGTTCGGAATTCACTTTACGCTATCCTTTATTAACATTTCCACTTTACGAAGGGAGCAAAATGAGAACTTGGGCTACATGGCCCCAGTTTTAATGCCCACCCAGCACCTGCAAAGAAAAGTGCCCTATTTTACATGTTAAACTACAGCTAGAAATGTTAACCAATGACCATACTCTTGCTAGGAGTCCAACCTGCCTCCTGTTCCACACAGCAGTGGCTGCTTGCAATGCATCCTGATAGAGAAGAAAAAGGGAATTGCTCCTCACTAACTCATGCCATGTCTCTTATCGATTCTATTTTTCAGCCAGCAATGACATTTCACAACAATTCAAGCGAAACAACAACCACTATCCATCACAAAGACACAAAAATAGGGTATTAAGAATCTTCAGACATCTATATGAGCTTTGGCTCCTGAAAGATGATAATGTGGTCCAGATTCCAGTCACTTCCCTTTTACACCAGTGTTGCATAATGGTTGGAGTGCTGAACTAAGATCTGGAAGACCTGAGTTTGAACTCCCGTTCAGCAATGAGGCTGATTGAAGCCTGGCCTACTCTAAGGGGTTCTGGCAAGGACAAACTGAGGAACTCAGAACCATGCAAGTTGTTTGGAGGAAAAGCGGGGTCACCAAAATGGGCTAGATACAGTAGAACCTCGGGTTTTGTTGGTAATACGTCCAAAAAGGATCTATGAAAACCAAAACCGGTGAAAACCGAGGCAAACTTTTCCATAGGAATCAATGTAAATCCAATTAATCCATTCTAGGCACTCCAAAAAACTTACCAAAACCACATTTTTTTGGTGAATAAACATAGCATTTAATGCTGAAAACAGTAATAAATAATAACACTAGGACCAGCTTCAGAGCCAGTGGACCAATGTTGCGCCAGAAAGCTGTCCAAAGAGGTCTGTTTCTGATGCCTCTTTCAGATTTGTCTGAAATGTGGCAAGACATTGTCATTAAACAAGTTGCAGACACAGCCTGCAACAGCTTTGTCCGGGTGATTTTTCTCCACAAACCCCCTGCACCTTACTGCAAATCGATAAAAACCGAGACACACTTTTCACTGAAAACCGAAACCGATGAAAACTGAAGGCAATGAAAACTGAGGTTCCACTGTATAAAGATTGGTGAGTTCAAGGCTTCAATGACCACAAAGGTCCACTTTAGCTTTTCCTTCCACTGATTCTTTGAGGAAAGCCAGGCTACAGATTTCCACGCCTTGGGCTGTCACCTTCCTCCATCTGCCTCTCTGAATTACATCCCATCTTGATCCACATTAGAGATAATTAAGCGCAGCTCCCAATTTAAATAGATCAGGCTGCCTATGATTTGTGATGACCACTGGCGACGGTCTCCCATTAAAACACACAGAAGGGCCAAGTTGATTTTAAACCATGAGGATGTGCACGGTTTGGTTTTACTGTGCAGCATGTCTCAGCATGCTTTGAGACCCTTTGAAATACGGAGCCATAAACACTCAAAGCAGAAAGAAAGAACGCATAACTCTCTGAGAACAGATGCTCTCAAAATCTTTTTTTCAAAAATGTACCCCTGATACTACAAAATAGCTACCCCGCCCCCCCAAAAAACTGGCACAAACTTCAATCCTGAACTGCACGTTACATGGAAGATTTGTGGGAGGAAGATATATAAACTGGGCCACAGGAGTACCCCTTCCCCTACATCATATCTTACCCTAAGCAGTTATATCTTTCTAAGCCGATTGAAGTTAATGGGCTTAGAAGGGTATAATTCTACTTAGGATGTGGCTGTTATTTTCTCAACAGAAATCCCCGATACATGCATACAGATGCTGCCATTAGCTCCACTGGAGAGGGTTTTTAATTGACTGCGACAACCAGCGGCTCGGGGTTGATTGGCACATAAGTTCTGTTCACCCCATTTCAAAAAGAGTGTTGAAGAGTTGGGAAAACAGCCGAAAATGGCAATGTGTGGAGAGAGATGAATACACAAGTCTCTGCTACAGGGATCCCAAATCTTTTTGGGGGTACTGATGGAATTGTGAGAGGGAGTGGCAAGAGCCACCCCAGAATGGCTGCCACAGGAGTTGGAACCAAAATCCAAAATGGCTGCCGCAGGAAACAGAACTTCCCTCCCCATTTTGCCACCTTGGAAAGCCTTTCATTTGGATGTGGGAAGCCAAGAACAAGAAGTCTTTCCAATGGCTCTGCCCACTTTCTGGAACGCTTGGCAGGCACCAAGTGAAGTACTGGTGGGCACCATGGGGCCTGCAGGCCCCACATAGAACCCTGCTCCACCACCGACCAACCTGTGAAGTCCCTCCAGGTTAGTGGTCTCAAGTTTCAAACCTACTTTCACTGACTTGCTCGAGAGCTAACCTGCCACCATGGTTTATAGCAAGACTGCAATGTTTAATCAGTAGGAGGAGTAAAACATTCTTTTTTCTCTTGCTTCCTTCACAAAAGCAACCACCATTAAGGAGGAAACAGATTTTTGGGGGGTTAATTACTTTGAACAACCTTGCAAAAACGGTGAGGTGTCCTCTTAGACGAGGCATTTTTCCCTCTCTTGTTCATATTCTTCCTCCTCTTGCACCCCTGATCCGAAAGTCGAAGGAATAGGGTTTTTTCTTCCTTTGGAAAATTTTAATTTTGTTCATGCAGAGGCACATGCACGCAGATTTAATTCACCGCATTAATTGGCTGATATTTATCAACTAAAGTTGCCTTGAATAGGGCGACATCCCTAATTTGGAAGCAGCCCTCCCGCTGAGCTCTCCTTCTGCACTAAGACATGATGGGAGACAAACCTCTCGAGCTAAATCCTTCTACTGAAAAAAAAAATTCCTGAGTTTTGCCCTGCCTCATTAAACCTGGGAGAGGGTGTTTATAACTCTGTGGAAGAGGAGAGAGATCAATATGACTAGCAGCAAAACAAAAACAAAAACCTAAAAGTTTGGTGGTGATTTGTGTTCAGGAATCGCTCTGCTGCAAAACTTCAGACATCCCTGTTTGTGTGGCTGCAAGGTTTTCAAGGCAGGAGATGTTTGGAGGTGGTTTGCCGTTATCTACCTCTGCACGTGCTAAGAGAGTTCTGAGAGAACTGTGACTGGCCCAGGGTCACCTAGCAGTCTTAATGTGGAAGAGTGGGGAATTAAACACAGTTCTCCGGAATCGAGTCTGCCTCTCTTAACCACTACACTATGCTGGCTCTCCACACATTTCTGGACCCGCTTAAATCTGGCTTCAGATCAAGTTTCAGGACAGAGATTTTGGTGGATTCTGCATGGGCCAAATACGACAGGTGTAGGATGTTATATAAACCATTTGGGGGGGAGGAGGACTTCGCACAGGTCCCGTTCCCAAAACAAATTTAGCCTGTTTTATTCTCCTCAACTCGGGATTTTCAAAAATCACTAAACCAGCAATCCTTTTCCACAATCCCGGGTTGGAAATGCCCCCATGTGAATGCAACAGGAAGGAAATGCTTCATTTCTCACCCTTAAGAACATAAGAACAAGCCAGCTGGATCAGACCAAAGTCCATCTAGTCCAGCTCTCTGCTACTCGCAGTGGCCCACCAGGTGCCTTTGGGAGCTCACATGCAGGATGTGAACGCAATGGTCTTCTGCAGCTGTTGCTCCCGAGCACCTGGTCTGTTAAGGCATTTGCAATCTCAGATCAAAGAGGATCAAGATTGGTAGCCATAAATCGACTTCTCCTCCATAAATCTGTCCAAGCCCCTTTTAAAGCTATCCAGGTTAGTGGCCACCACCACCTCCTGTGGCAGCATATTCCAAACACCAATCACACGTTGCGTGAAGAAGTGTTTCCTTTTATTAGTCCTAATTCTTCCCCCCAGCATTTTCAATGAATGCCCCCTGGTTCTAGTATTGTGAGAAAGAGAGAAAAATTTCTCTCTGTCAACATTTTCTACCCCATGCATAATTTTGTAGACTTCAATCATATCCCCCCTCAGCCGCCTCCTCTCCAAACTAAAGAGTCCCAAACGCTGCAGCCTCTCCTCATAGGGAAGGTGCTCCAGTCCCTCAATCATCCTTGCTGCCCTTCTCTGCACTTTTTCTATCTCCTCAATATCCTTTTTGAGATGCGGCGACCAGAACTGGACACAGTACTCCAAGTGCGGTCGCACCACTGCTTTATATAAGGGCATGACAATATAAGGGCATGACAATATAAGGGCATGACAATGTTTTATTCTCCTCAACTCGGGATTTTCAAAAATCACTAAACCAGCAATCCTTTTCCACAATCCTGGGTTGGAAATGCTCCCATGTGAATGCAACAGGAAGGAAATGCTTCATTTCTCACCCTTCCACCTGTCCGCTTTAGGTGCCATCCACTGTCAGGAAGAATTTGCCCACCTGCCACTCTGTGCACCTTGTGGGCAGATTCTCTGAGTACCCAACAGGGTACAAAATCCCCCAAGCACATTTTTCTTTCCGTGGCAGCGAGTATGACTGATCGACAGCAACACATTCATTATTGCCCGGCCGTTGCAGGGAGGTCCCTTTTCTGTGTGTGTGTATGCGTGTGTATGCGTGTTGCATATGCACAGGTATGCAAGTGCAGTCAATCTTCTCTCTCTCTCTCTCTCTCTCTCTCTCTCTCTCTCTCTCTCTCGCTCTCGCTCTCTATCTCTCTATCTCTCTATTTATTTATTTAACTTGCTATACCGCCCTATCCCCGGAGGGCTTGGGCGGTGAACAACACAAAATCATACAGAAAACATAAAAATCTTAAAACAAGTACATTCTAAAATAGGGGCCCACGAGGCCCATATACCACCCTCTTCCAATATTGTGGGATGATCGGCATGGCTGCAAGGGTTCATTTCCGTATGCCTGGGCAGCTACACATATGTTGCAGGAAATAAAAAAGAGAAGTGTCATCGTGCAAAGGCATGAAAGCAACCCGGATTGTTTCCATGGGCTCTAATTGATGCCTGAACGAGCGAAGGGCACACATGTGAATAGGAAAAAGGAAAATGGACTCCTTTATAATGACTGCAACTCGTTATACATATGCTGTGCGGAATGCACCTTTGTCAGCAGATGACCTTTGTGGGGCAACAGAAAGAAGGCGTGCATCTCTGTCAGTGTTTGTGGACAATGCTGCCTCAGTGTTTGTGGACAACACTGATTGTTTGGATCAACTGTGTTTTATTTTGGAACATCTGGCAAGGAGGGTATGGGAGTACTGTATTTCAGTAGCTTCAGTGATTGCTGAAAGATAGGTTTTAGTTAGGCTCTTTCCCCAACTCTTCTATGAGACCCTACTGCTCCACCCCACTTGCGGTCGAACTGTGAAGTGCCAACAGGTTCCATTTTGTTTGCTATGCTATCACACACTGACATGAGACTAATGTGAAGGGGTTGTCTGGAGACCAGGACCACATAGTCTTTAATCTGCTGAGGATGCTGAACTCAATCTTGCCTTTCCCTCTTACACCGAGAAGGGGGTGGAATCTGGGAAATGATGTCTTGCTGCTGGAGACAAGTCACCCAACTTTAATCCAGACAATGTGGAGGCACTGTGGCTCAGGGTTAAAGTGGATTAAACAGTGTACAACCAGTTCCAGACAGACTTGCACAAATTCGCAGGCCAGGAGGTAACCAGAAATTCTCCTTTACTACATTGGTTTGATAGCAGTGTGGAACTGACTTGGCGACAGTTAACCATGAAATGCAGTTATTACAGCCATATGCCAACTGATCTGTTATACGAACCCTCATATGAATTGAGTTATACGAACCCTCATTTTCACAGGTTTATTTGGTTCATGCATAGAACCATAAAAACACAGAGTGGGAAAAGACTACAAGGGCTACTGGGTTCAACTCCCTGTCATGCAGGAACACACAATCAAAGCACTCCCAACAGGTAGCCGTCCAGGCTTTGTTTAAAAACCTCCAAAGAAGGAGACTCCAGAATACTCTGAGGCAGTATATTCCACCGTTGAACAGTTCTTACTGTCACAAAGTTCTTCCTAATGATTAGGTGGAATCTCTTTTCCTGCATCTTGAATCCATTCCTCCTTGTCCTAGTCTCTGGAGCAGGAGAAAACAAGTTCCCTCTTCGACATGACATCCCTTCAAATATTTCAACATGGCTACCATGTCACCCTTAACCTTCTCTTCGGCAGACTAAGTGTACCCAGCTCCCTAAGTCTCTCCTCATAGGGATTCCAGACTTTTACCATTTTGGATACCATCCTTTGGACCTGTTCCAGATTGTCAATATCCTTCTTGAATTGTGGTGCCCAGGACTGGACTCAGTAAAGTGGTACTATGAGAGTTATGCAGTACACTGTTGAAGTGGTACCATGAGAGTTAAGCATAACTTCTCTCCCAGACATTTGTTTTCTGGCTCTGACATTTTGCGGTAGGCTTTACCTTCTATAGCAGCTCTTTTTTGGTTGGTTCCACCTCTTGTGGCAGCCATTTTGTAACTGGATCCATCACCCTGTGTCAGAATTCCAAAGGTACCCACAGGCACCAAAAGGTTAGGGTCATTTTACCTAGTGAGTAGGGCTTCTTGATGAAGTCAGATAGAATGCAGTTTCTTATGTGGTGGAGAAGACAGACACCAGGATCATGCAACGCTCACATATGCCTTCTTCTGTCAGACTCTGCCTTGATCCAACTTCCAATTCCTGACCATATTTCTGAGACAAGATTTTGGCAGCTGTACCCAAGAAACGTTCTTATCAGTTGCTGTGGATCTTGGCGGTGGTTCTACTTGATGTGGCTAGTCAAGAGCAAAATATTATGGCAAAATATTGAGATGAGCACAAATGTCATTAAGATTTTTGTCTCCATTGACTAAGAGTAAGACTTTCAGTCAGAGAAGGATTGCACAACAACCGGGAAAATACCTCTGGTCCCAATACTGACAAAGAACTTTAAATATCCCATAACATGAAATATCAAGGCTCAAATGGGAAATGAAGAACAAAAAATGAAAACTGAGGAGAGTGGTAACACTGACAAGAACCAGAGGAGAATCACATATGGAATAGTGCTTCCATGAGTACTACCATCCTTAGGTGAAGGCCAAGGGAACATAGAAAGTAGTCTCACAGATAGGAATTCTCCACTGGCACTATCCTTGATGCAGTTTCATTGAGTGCATTATGAACATTCAAGCACTTCATCCAAAACTCTAGGCCCCACAGAGATGCCCATCTATATTCTACGCCCATGCCTTTGTTACTGCTCAGCTCTAGAGCAAGCTTGAGATTAATTGCACCCTGAAGGACTATTATCCTTGAGCTGTGCTATTTCATTTGCCATATGCCTTGAGCTCAGTGGGGATTTCATTTAATTAAGCTCCAATGGAATTGACATTTCTAAAGTCATGAACCTTCTGGAACCACTACGGAGGTAACCAGGAGCATTGTTGGATGCCTGTCTCAGCTCAACAGCAGAGTTAACTTATGCACCTCCAGGGACTCAGGGAGACTCTATTTGGTCCACAGTTCATCTCACTTTGGGAGATTTCCTTACTGACTCCCAACTGTCTTGAATGGGGGACTCTTTGTATGATCTAAACTGTACCCCATCCTTTAATTTTTTTAAAAAAATTATCAACTAAATAAGTACAGAAAAAAGAGAAAAAGTTAAAAGTTGAAAACAAGAAACCCACCAGTCATATCAATCTTCACAATTGAAAAAAGTAACTATAATGAATCTTATACAATCAGAAACAAACAAAATCTATATCAAAACTTATCTAATGGATCTGCATTTGTAATCTTTAATTAAAAAAACAAAACTACCACTGACTGGTATACTGGATATAAATAACTTTAATAATTTAAGCAGCCTAACTAATTTTAACTGTGATTTTAGTGTGTGTGTGTGTGTGTGTGTCTGTATTTTTAAAAATTAATAAACAAGTAGAAATAGTTATATATCACAAACTACTATATAACACATAATATATAACAAATTATTACAATGGGTCAAGAAGTCTTTATTCCAATCTGGTCATTAAAAGGTTACATATACTTGACAACTATCAGCTAATGTATGTATGTAAAGTGATATTAAATATTACTGAGAGAATGAATGATAACATCCTAAATTAACAAGTAGGTGCATTAGTAAACCTTTCCATCATATAATATGTGGAATACAGTTCCCATTTCTCTTTAAATTCATGTTCTGATCCTCTATTTACTAGACTGGTAAGTTTGGCTATGTTTTATACTTATTATCAACAGCCAGAGTTTCAAATGTAGCCAAATGGAAAATGGAGAGATTTCCTAATCAAGGAAACTGAGAAGATAGAATAAACTGTGCCCCATCGTGATCCACTGCATTTATGTAGCGTATAGGGATACATTTAAGTTTGTATCAAACATGCTCAATGTTAGAATTTACAGCCTTCAACTGCAACAAGCAGCCATAAGCCATTCATTAACTATGTTTGGTTTGGCAACAGAAAACTCAAAAGTCAGTCAAATAGGTTTGCACTGGGGGTTTTCAGATCTGTGCATGTGCAAAAATGCTGCCAAATGCTGGTTCAGCTGCCGTTAATGTTAAGAACAACATAGACAAAAACTGGAGGATGAGATTTTTTTAAACACAGTGTTTGTTTAGTAAAAGTAAGGTTCCCCTTCAGTCGTGTTTGATCCTGGGGTACCACAGCAAGCAGTGATTTCATAGGCAAGCCGTTTTTGTGGGGTAGCTTGCCATTGCTTTCCCCGGCTATTCTTTACCCCTTGGCTATGTGCTAGGTACTCATTTACTGACCAAGGAATGGATGGATGGCTGAGTTGACCATGAGCCAGCTGCCACGATATCTGACCCATAGGGGGTTTGAACTCCTGACTTTGTGAGTGGCAGTGAAAGCACTTAACCACTATGCCACGTGACTTCTAGTGTTTGTTTACGATTAGCTTATATGATTTGTGACTGATTTAACTGTCCATTAAAAAACTGCCAGATAAACAAAGCAGTAGCATATTACAAATGGAGGAAGCACAGAGTAAAACTCAATCTGAATCTGGATCTAGATGCCCAAAAAGCTGGTGAAGTATATTGCATTTGCAGGGAAGGAAAAGGGTGAATCAAAGCTGTCAAGCAGGGGAGGAGCTGTGGCTCAATGACAAAAGCATTTGCTCAGCACGCAGAAGGTTCCTGGTTCAATTCCTGGCATCTCCAGTTTAACAGATCGGGTGACAGGTAATATGGAAGACCTCTGCCTGAAACTTTGGAGAGCCTCTGTTAGTCTGAATGGACAGTGCTGGCTTTGATGGACCAATGGTCTGATTCAGTATCAGGTGGTTTTCATAGTTCACATGTTTGAACAGCCACAAACAAATCAATTAACAGTTCACTGAAAAATCAGCTCTCTTTGCAACAGGCAAACAGGAAGCAAGACAAACTGGCACAATTTTCAAGCATCCTTAGCAGACTGAACTCATACAAAGTGCATACAAAGGACATCCAAAAGTTTCAGCTGATCAGGATTATGATGGTCAGATTAAATCCCAGGGTTTACCATGCTGATCAGATTTCAGAAGTGCTGAAACATTTCCATTGGGTGTCATTTTGAGTGCTGGGCCTGAGTGTGTGGTGAAGGTGGTGTGGGGGGGTGTGTGGGTGTTTTAGAGTGTGGCTGCCTACAACCACCCAATCACTAGATTCCGGTTCCATCTCGAAGAAGAAGAAGAAGAAGAAGAAGAAGAAGAAGAAGAAGAAGAAGAAGAAGAAGAAGAAGAAGAGGGGGAGGAGGGGGAGGAGGGGGAGGAGGGGGAAGAGGAGGGGGAAGAGGAGGAGGAGGGGGAAGGGGAGGAGGGGGAGGAGGAGGGGGAAGAGGAGGAGGGGGAAGGGGAAGGGGAAGAGGAGGGGGAAGAGGAAGAGGAAGAGGGGGAAGGGGAAGGGGAGGAAGAAGAGGAGGAAGACAAAGGGGAAGAGGAAGAGGGGGAAGGGGAAGGGGAGGAAGAAGAGGAGGAAGACAAAGGGGAAGAGGAAGAGGGGAGGAAGAAGAGGAGGAAGACAAAGGGGAAGAGGAAGAGGGGAGGAAGAAGGGGAGGAAGAAGAGGAGGAAGACAAAGGGGAAGAGGAAGAGGGGGAAGGGGAAGGGGAAGGGGAGGAAGAAGAGGAGGAAGACAAAGGGGAAGAGGAAGAGGGGGAAGAGAAAGGGGAGGAGGAGGAGTTTGGATTTATATCCCCTTTTTCTCTCCTGTAAGGAGACTCAAAGGGACTTACAATCTCCTTTCTCTTCTCCCACCCCCCAAAACAAACACCCTGTGAGATGGGTGGGGCTAAGAGAGCCTCAAGAACCGTGATTCAGCCTGCTAGGTCACCCAGCCGGGCGGCTGCATTGGAGCGCAATTAAAGCTAATCTAGTTTTACTCCACTTGGCAATCCATCTCTAGTCCACTTTTACCGGTCTCGAGGGTGGATCTTATAGGCATGATGCTCAGCTGAGGATCCCACCCCCTCTCCAAATTCCACCTTTACCAGACTCCACCCCCAAATCGCCAGGAATTTCCCAATCCAGATTCGGCAGCCTTTCTTCCAGGGTAGTTTCAGAAGCTGTTAAAACCAATGCACATTATACCAATAGAATTTTACCATTATGTTCATGGCACATTGCGCATAAAATAACAGCCCAACTGGATTTAAAAAATTAAAGTTGCTCATTCAGGAACTAAGGTGAGTGAGAAAAAAAAGTATGGGAGAGGAGAACCTGTATGGATACAACAAAAGCAAACATATCAACTTGGGTGAAGACCAATATTCAGAGGGCCTGAAGGTCCATAACCTCAGGGTCAGGCACATGCCTGTGGGAAGGAAATTTCTCCAGCATAAACCTACTAGAACCCTGAGAACATCCAGCAAGTAGATGATCACATACATCTACTTCCAGGCAGCTCTGGTAGTGTTAGCCATTTTCACGGCAGCAATAGACTTTTTTGGTGGTGGGTACCCAAGAGTTCAGAACCAGCACCTTTTCCTATAATGCATGCCATATATGATAGTCTCCTCTACCCAGCCTGCTCCACTGTTTGTCAACGGACAAGGTGAGCCCAGAGTAGAAAGGCGCGAGGAGGCATTCTTCCATAATAATTACGGTAATTCGGGGACCTGGTAATGAAGTGTGACAGGCAACAGGCATTGGTGGCCGTGATAAAAGGAAATATTTCCTGTCCTTGATACGTCATTAAATCTGTGGTGATTCAATTTCGCTGTGACGGCCTTTAGGCGTTTAAGCACTTCTATTCTCCATGGGGGTTAAGCACTTCCATTCTATGGCTCAAAAGGGGGGGTTACACCCTTAAAAGGGGCTACACTCATTTCGCGTACGGCGACTCTGGCCTGAACTGCCAATAATCGCAAACCACCGCCTTCTTCCTGTGGATCCTTTTCTAATGGAACGTTCCACCTCAGGTACCCAAAGTACTGCCTTCGAACACCTTCCGATACTCTCGGAGCATTTTAAAATCTTTAGAGTCAGCCGTCCGTATTGAAAACTATTGGCTCCTGCACCGTGTTACACAGCACTTTGATGCCATAGCATTTAGATATCCCGGGCGCAAACTTTACAAGCGCGTAAAGTCTTCGTAGTATTGTAGGCGCTCGAGCTATATATACTGTAATAGGCACTGAGCTGCTCGAGCTGTTCTATCAAAGTGCTATATTTCCCAGTACAAATAATAATAGTTTCAACAGAAGCGACTCTTAAGATTTTAAAATGCTCCCAGAGAATCGGGGTACTTTAGAAATAACATTGGTCTTACCTGTGAAGGAGACTTCTCCATTGAGCAATGGATGACATCTGGGTTATTGTCAGCTACCATCCAGGAAGGCAGGGTTAAATAAAACTCTCCTGCAGGTTCTTCCTTTCCTCAGCTGCGTCTTCCGCTTCCGCTTCCTGTGTTCCAGTTCTGGCTTCTCCATTGTAAAGCAGTATTCACTCTCTCAAAAGATTCTCATCGCGCAAAAAAACTTGACCTTTATAATGTTCCAACTCGCTTCCAATGTGCAAATAAGAAAAAACCATGGAAGTCATTAACAAAGGCCTTATGGACTCTAAATAACAAGGGGCTCTGAATCCAATAAGCTCTAAGATCGAGGAAACCTTCCCGTCATTAATCAAAACAGAAACCACTTATTAACTGTATAACAACTAACTAATCTTTGAGCAGGATGATGACCATTGGTCAGAGGGCAGGATAAAGCCTTCATCCATTGCTCAATGGAGAAGTCTCTTCATTGCGGTAAGCATCTCAATGTTATTTCTCCATTGAGCAGGATGATTATTCGGGTGAACTCCTAGCAGTATCGTGATAGATTTATACAGGGTGGTCAAAATCCTTCTCCACGACATGTTGCAGGACCTTCCTACATCCATAATCGAAGCACCGGCAGCGCCGGAAAAAACATTTTCAGCCTATAGTGCTCTTAACTAAGCGTGGATGTAAGTGAGGACCAGGTTGGTTGCCTCCCGCATACTTCCTCCACTGGTACGTTATTGTTAAAGGTCGCGATTGGCGTGGTATTACTGCATGGACGGAGGTGCCATGATCCCTACTTCGGAACCGACAGCTTTGTTCCCTTTTGTAAGGTTCCGGCTGGGATGCATCTCGCTCAATTTTACCGGATGGAAGGGGCTGATAATTTCTGACTTCTGTTGTGATTGGAAGGATATGAACATGGAATTCGATCTCCTGAATTCCTGAGTTCTGATTTCAGTTGCTTTTAAGGTTCGGCTTCTCACATCTAATGTGTGCCAAATACACCTCCTTAGGGTGTTTTGGGTTGGGGACAAAAGGTGGCAGTGGAAAAACTCTGCTTCCATGAAAGGCGGAGCTGACCTTGAATGGCGCAGGGTCAATAATGAAAGCACCACCTTTTGTCCTTAAGCGAAAGACACATAATGGGGTTTCAAGTGGAAAGGGCAGTTAGCTCTGAAACCCTTTCTAGCTGAAGGGGCGAATAAGGCTACAGCTGTTCGTTCTTCGATGGCTGCGCTTAAGGGAAATCTCCATGATGTAATTCAAATGGTTTCTTGGTCAGGCTTCGTAATACTATATGCAGCCCCATGTGGGAAAATCGATATTGACCGGTTTATCTCTCAGTGTAGCACCCCTGGCGAATCTATCTCCATGTGCGGGTGTGAAGTGGGGAGTATGCCCTCCAGTCTGCAATGGCGCAGACGCGAGGGCCGCTATCATTTGCCTTCCACGTGAAAGCATTAGTCTAAGGCAATTGATTCCATGCCGCCCTGGTAGAAAAAAACTTAAAATGTCCCTGATCCTAGGTTCTGTGAGGAGTCACTCTTCCTCCAGGCACCACTCCAACCCAAATGCTCTTTCCAGGTAGTGTTGTAAATTTCTTTGCGTAAGATTCTGAGGCCATTATGGTGTCGCAGGACGGCTTCTCTTTGTATATCCCCTGGAGTCCTCTAGCTGTCACTCTTCAATCTCCTGTAGCTGGTCAGGTTGGAGACGCTCTGGTTCTGTGGTGGAAAAATGGGTCCCTGTTGCAGGAGGCAGGTCCCTGTGCAGAGGGGAGTCTCAAGGGTTTGTGTGCGGACATCTGTAAATATGTTGAGAACTACGGTCGCCTGGGCCACCACGGTGCTACTAATACATTATCTGCCCCTCTTCCCTGATCTTCTGAGGAGTCTGGGGATCATGGGGGAAGGGAGGAAGGCGTGACAGGATTCCTTTGAGGCCAACTGGAGGATAAGGTAATCTCTCAGATTCTCCGGGCCTCGGGTGATGGAATCGTAGACATTACGAACTCTGGGGAGCTGTTTGTTCAGATTGAGGCTTAAGAGGTCCGCGATTGGAGCTCCAGGGCATGAGCTATCATTAGGAAAATTTCCCTTCTTTAGTCTCCACTCTTCTGGATGAATGCTCTGTCTGCTCAGGCCAATCTGCTTGAACATTTAGATTCTCCCCCTGAATATGTTCGCCAGCTGGATTTGATGGAAAGCACATACGAGTTCCCGCCCACTGAAAGATCAGGAGGGCTTCCTTCTGCAGCGCTCTGCAGATCTGACTTCTGTTCATGGTTCAGGTAAGACTGCTGTCGCCAGGCAAGTTCGTCTGTCCCGATCAGCAATGCAGACCCCTCAGGAGGTGTTGAAAAGGGCTCAAAGTCAACCGGATCGCTCTTAAAGGTTCCAGCAACATTGATGTAAAGGGCTGGATTCCTGGGCTGACCAAGTCCCTTTTGAATGGGAATTCCTCTCAGAGCAGCCCCCAGCCTAGTAGGCTGCTTGGCGCCTGGAGAATACCTGTTTGGTGGTTGCAATCCAAAACACCCTGTGACCAGATTCAGGTTGATGGTTTCATCCACCATAGTAGACTGACCTTTGACTGGAATCTTTGGGATCACTACTTCTCTGTGGCTTTGTGAGCGACGCGAGATCCTGGAAGGGCCTTAAGGAACCTCTTAGACTCCGATCTGAACCTTTCCCACTGAATCGTTCTGATAATGCCACCATGAGTACCCATCGCTTTGCTAGAGAAAGCAGCTTGTTAATTTGTGTTTGTGCAGAACTTGCTTGGATTTTGGCTTTCATAATCAGTTGTTTCTTTGGAGGGACCAGAATCTAGCAGGTGGAGGTGCTCAGCGATGGAATCCCAGGTGTTCCAGTCTCCGCGGGAGGGATTTAAGGAACTCTTGGCCCGGATTGACGGTGAAAACTGCATGGATTTTGCAGTCCGGGATGGTTTTCCGGGAGTGTAGTTGTTCTGCTTTGGGTCGAGGAGTCCTAATCGAATCAGAATATCGCCGGTTAGGGTGAATCCTGGATGCCTCTTTCCCGAGAAGTACTTTATCAGGAAGTTGATGAGGAGCTTTGAAAAAAACTCTCGGGAGGCAAGTGCATAGTCCAAATGGAAGCTGCTCTGACTGGAAGTGTTCTTTCCCACTCCAAACTCCTTGTGAATCTGCGCGCATGGATCTCTAAGATGTAGAATGTGGAGATATGCCTCTGGACAAATCTAAGCAGTATGCGGAGTAAATTCGCCTGGTTGGAAGCTTAGTCTGCGATGGACCTCTGAGTTTCCATTCTGAAAATGTTTCAGCCCTTTACGGGTTGTTGACATACTTCAGGTCTAGGATTGGTCGCCACTTCCCAGTTTTCTTGGGAACCGCGGAACAGTATGGAGTATACTCCTCATCCCTCTTGTTCTTAGTGGCATCGGGCTCCAACTACACCTCATATTTCTAGCAGATGTGTGGATGGCTTCTAGTTTTCTTGGCTCTTTTTTTCTGGAATTCTGGACAGCGAGACATTACGATAAACGGCTTTGGGTAGAGATATGAATTCCCATTACGCATCCCTGAAGAGACTATTTCCAGGGACCAGGCTGCCATGCTGAGAGGCCTGCCAAGTTTGGTGAAACTTTTCGTTCGCCTGCCCCACTGAATTCATTGGTTGCTGGCATCATGCCCTGGGTTGTCGATTGTCCTGCTGGCATCGGCTCAGGAACGGTCTTCTTTGAAGCAAAACCTTTTGAATTATTGTTGTTCCCCTTGGTTCCTGTGCATAATGCATTTTAAAACTGCCCCTTTTAAATTGACTGGTGCTCTGCTGGGGTCGTAAAAAAAAGGACTGGAGAAGATGGCTTGGTCAAGGCGCTTTTCACCTAAGCCTGCTCTTTTGGGAGATACGGTTTAGGTTTCTCCTTAGGGATCACTCACAGGAACTCAATGCTGAGTTCTCTCCAAAAGCTTTGTGTCCGCGGAAGGCACATCTGAAACCACGGTTTTGTGAACGCCAAATGGTTCGCCATGCTCTCAGAATCAGAGTAGCTCTAATACGTGCCTACCTGAAGAGGCCAAAGCTTAAACCGTAATATAGCTGCGACTGTACCTACAGGTGCATCGGCCGCAAAGCCATTGGCTTTGAGCATCTCTGTTCACCCTTCTATGGCTTTGATCTCAGTAGGGATATCAGGAATTCCAGAACCTTCTTGCCCGATGCTGCCTAAGGAGGCTCTGGAGATACCGGAGGCTGTAGTCGGCGTTCTAATGAATATATCGGTCGCTTCGCCAGGTGTTCTTTGCAGAATTGATCAGATCTTCTATCCTGCATGTCCTTGATCTGGCCTTCTGCCATCCTTGGACAATTCAGGCCTGAGAACTGTGGTGCTGCCACTGGACCATCTATAATGGGAACTTCTTAGGCGATGTTGTTGAAGTGACAAGCAGGCAAATCCGCATAGCTTACTTAATAATTGGGGCCCCTTTGTTATTGCCAGCGGGTTTGGTCCCATTGATTAGGCGGACCTGAGTTTTTTTTTTATTCTAGGAATCGGAAACCCTTTGGAATCAGGGGTGAGTGTGGAAGAATTCGCTCGCCACACCCTTGTGCAGAGAAGTGGGATTTTACGCTTTAGGAAGACTTTCACTGCTTTTGGCTTCTCCAAGGTGCAAGGCAGCACACAGATTTTGAGAGCAAATAATGGTAGTCTTCTTGATCTCCAATAGGGCGGGAGGATTGCTCAGTGATCTGCATCTCCTCTAAATCCCTCCTGGATCAGAGAGTAATCTTCCTTACCCCAACCTTGGTCCCAGAATCTGGAGGAGTCCACAGTAGGTACAGGGATTAATTTTGGCTTTTGGGGAGCAGCCTCTTTGATTTGCCGTTAGGTAGAGCCAGCCCTTTTATTTTCTCTAATGGAGTCCTTAGAGGGCTGAGATGGAATCAAGAGAGGGACTTAGGGGACAGGAAATCCATCTGTGATTTATAGAGGGCTAACATCTCTCTCTCATTACTGCCTTTTCCTTGAGCTGAAAGGCTTCTTAATGGGGCTGCAAAATTTCAGTTCTAAATCTTCTAAGGAAATCTTTACCATAATCTTCTTCAGGATTTGAAGCCTTCTCCTGTTCTATTTGAGCCATTAAGCAGTTCTGACCTGCATTACTCCAGTGAGTGTATTGGACTGCTGCAGGAGCGGCCAAATCACCGCCCACCATTTTGCGCTACTTTTCATTTTGCTGCCATACTCCTCTGAGGACTGGTTGCTCTGCCCAGATTCTCCTGGGACTTTTTTGGCTGCCTTCTGTCCCTCCTCAGAGGACAGAAGCTTTTCTCCCCGAGGCATGAAGAGGAGAGGAGGAGGGATCGGTATCAATTGCTTCACCAAGCCTGCTCGCTGAAAACTGTCGGGTCAGCAATGGGTGATGCGATGAAGGTTCAAATGCCTTTGAGAGTAGCCAGGCTTAATAAACTCCCGCTGTGAAATTTAGAATCAAACAGTTGATATAACGCCCCGGCGTATGAAAAAAAATGGTGGCTCTTAGTGTCACTACGCCTGCCTTCCTACAGCAGGGAACAAACTGGAGCAATGGGTGAGACGCGGGCGAGCCAAGAGTTAAATAAGAGAGGAGCCTGGGAAGTTTTAGATAACCCTTGCCTTCCTGAATGGTGTAATGACATCAAACCAGATGTCATCCCGCTCCAATGGAGAATGATGCGTACACTGCTCTGACTTCTGCCTGGCCGCACTCAGTTCTTTCTTTGGAACAGAGTGTAGACAGATTCTTTGAGAAGAGATCGATCAACAGCTACTAACCATGGCAAGTCAGAGAAGCATCCATATCTAGACACAGTCAACCTATGAGTTACAAAGTTAATTCATGCCACAGTATTTCCCATTACTATGCATGAGTGTGAAAGTTGAACATTGAAGAAAGCTGACAGGGAGAAAGTAGATTCCTTTGACATGAGGAGTTGGAGGAGAGCTTTGTGATGCCATGGACTGCCAAAAATCAGTGGGTTCTAGATCAAATCAAGCTTGAACTGTCCCTAGAAGCTAAAATGTCTCTATTGGAGCCGTACTTTAGTTACTGGAAAACTCATTGGGAAAGACAATAATGCAAGGAAATGTTGAAGGCGGTAGGAAAAGAGGAAGACTCACCACGAGTTAGATTTGCTGTATAAAGGAAGTCACGGTTCTCAGTTTGTAAGACTCCAGCAAGAAGAAGAAGAGTATGGATTCATATCCCTTTCCTGCAGGAGACTCAAAGGCTTACAATTTCTACCCTTCCTCACAAACACCCTCTGTGAGGTGGGTGGGCTGAGAGAGCTCCTCGAGAAGCTGTGACTATCTGTCATCTGAAGCTGGTGTGTGTGGGAGTGTACAGGCTAATCTGAATTCCCCAGATAAGCCTCCACAGCTCAGGCAGCAGAGCTGGGAATCAAACCCGGTTCCTCCAGATTAGATACACGAGCTCTTAACCTCCTACACCACTGCTGCTCCCTGTTAACAACTAAATGTTGTTAACAGGCTGTTAACAACTAAATGTTTGGGAGGACACTGATACGGTCAACTTGACAACACTTAATACACACACAGAGAAGGCCACGTCAAAGGAAGGCCTTGGCCTCCGAGCTCTATCCACTGGCCATCCAGAGCAACTGAATGACCACTGTGTGAAATAGGAAAACCCAGAGTGCGCACCAGGTGCAGTATGGCCCAGCTACGCCTCTGTCACACGACCTCAGCCTAACCTACTTCACAGGGTTGTTGTGAAGATAAAATAGAGGAAAAGAGAATGATGTAAGCTGCCGTGAGTCCCCACTGGGGAGAAAAGCAGGATACAAATGAAGTAAACAAATAAACATTTGTGTTACTGGCAGTTCTTTGACAGTGACAATCGTCGTTATGCAGCACTTCTAAAAATCTGGGGGCTGCCTCTGCACGTAAACAAAAGGGAGAATAAGTGACGAGCATGCATTTTGCCCTTCCCAATGTGCTGGTGCAGGCTGTAAACAAGTTTATCAAAGCAGGAGGACATTAGGATTGCCTAGGATGATTTATTTTTAATAAATGCACTGTTGTCTGACTACAATAATCATTCTGTTCCTCTGGGGTGACTGCAAGCTAATTGTTTTATTATTTGCTCTATTATTTTTGCAGTTAGAGGTCGTGCAGTCAACCATCTTTATTACCATACTTCTAAAATACTCTCCATGCCTAGCAGTTCAAAAAATCCAGCATGTGTAGTTTAGTGCAGGCCGAACGGGCAACATTTGGCAAGAAAACACCAGCATTTTCAGTGCACACCAGAAACCAGTACGTGTAATTTTAAATTAAAAGGTAGTGCACCAACAGAAGAATTTTTTAACATGGGAAAGTCTTCGGATTGGGCGCCTCCCACTCACACGCTGGCACTGCCACAGCAAGGCACGTTAGGAAGACAAGCTGATTGCTTAATTTGATTTAAATTAAGACGTCTATATTTCCTGATTATCGCTTTCTTTAGCAACTGCGTTTAAACTGCTGACAATTAGGCTTCACTTAAGTCACAGGCAAAGTCTTTCTGGTGTGAATATTAATACACTCAGGAACTCATGGGCTGAATGTCGTTCCAGAAATGAAAAACAAACCACAGCTAGGCATAAAGCTGAAGCGCACCCTCCTTGTTTTGCAATCTGGGGACCGAGATGGGATGGCAAGAGTGTGTAGAGGGAAGGGTGACCAAGGGGCAGGGGCATGGGGGATGTTGTCTATGGGAGCATGACATCACTTCCGGGGAAAAACTGGAAGTGATATCATACATCTCTAGGAATCATCAGAGACTTCTATAGTAAAATCACAGAGTTTCTGGTGATTCCTAGACGTGACTGATGACCCTTCTAGATTTTTTTTCCAAACAGATGTCATATTATTACCCAGTAGCAAATGTTAGACTACTTTTCTCCCACCAGCCATGATGGCAAGGGAATGACAGCTCTAGCAAAGAGGCATTTTCAGTTGCTCCCCCAAAGTGGTAGAATACACCTTTCCAGGAAGCACAACATTATTTAATTAAAATGGGTTGCAACTGGTGTACAATTTCCACCTGGGCTAGAGCTGTTCCATATGGAGAAGTTAAAGAAAAAGACTGTGGTAGATGTTTGTGCTAGGTATAACACTGTATCCCCACTTGTGAAACCAACTTCTGGACAATTTCTATAATATACAGGGAGTTCGTTTTGGTTTGGGGGAGGTTTTATACCCCACTTTCCTCTACCAAAAGTAGTCTAAAAGCAGTGTAAAGTTGGCTTCCTTCCCCCCTCAACAACATGCACCTTGTGAGGTAGGTGGAGCTGAGAGTTATAACAGAACTGTCCAAGGTTACCGAGAAGACTTCATGTGAAGGAGTGAGGAAACAAACCCAATTCACCTGTATAGAGTCTGTCATTCATTTGAAGGAGTGGGGGATCAAACCCGGTTCTCCAGATTAAAGTCCACCCCAGCTCTTAACCACTACACCATACTGGTTGTCTACAAGGAGAAGCAAGATAGATGTTCTTCAAAATCTTGTACAAGGGAACATTTATGTTTCTGCTTGTACTTTCTGGATCCAAGCCAATGGCCGGTACCATACATCTCTTGAGAACTGCTTGTGGAGCTTGACTTTCCTGCCTCCTGCTCCACTGAAGCCCACTAACCCCTCACTAAATTTCTGCTGCTGGAAGTCAGGTTACCTTCCTGGATAGCACACCAGGAGAAGGGAGGATCTACAGCAAGGGTCTTAACATGGTGCCTGGGTACACCATGGTTCCCATCTTTCCTGGTTCCAATCAAGTGTTTTTAGAAGGTAGGTGGGATCAGGTGATGCTTTTGCTCAGCAAGACTTTTGACTGGCCGCTGGAGATTTGATTGGCAGTGCAGATTTTTAAGAACATTGTTTTGCGCAGCTGCGTTACCATATACAAGGATCTTCACTCGTGTGGACTGAATGCCGCAAGCTGCTGCAGGTACAGCAACCATTCGGTATTGGCTCCACCTCCTGAGGCAGCCATTTTGTGGCAGCCATTTTGTGGTTGCACCCACCATGCTTTGTCAGAATTTCAAAGGGGACCCCCCCCCCCCCGTCTGCTATAAGATGGGGGATATTAGTGAAATCATTTTCCACATCCACCACCACCAGCAGATGCAGCGTTCTTTTGTCAGAAACTGATGGGGGGTGGGGGATGAATGCAGATTTGTCCCGAGTTATATTCAACAAAGGGCCCAAGTCTTTGTAAATAGAAGGTTTGAACACAATGAAGCAATGCCGCAGGCACAAAGCATGAATTTCTCAGCTCATATTCTCCCCCTCACATAACAGCCCCCTATGCCCCCATAAATCCTATTCTTGGGAGGGGCCCACTCCACTGTAGTAGCGCAAGAGCAAGGTGCCAAGGAAATTGTACTCCAGGGGCAGAAATCCTTGCAGCTTTGGAAATGCTGCACTGGATCCAACCAAGGGAGGGCTAATCAGCCTTCTACAACATTTATGCAAGAGATGAATAAGCAAAAGAAATAATAAATGCTACAAAAGAAAAAAAGGAAAACAACAGAACATAAAAGCAACCAACGGAGTCAGCGTGGCAGCATAAAAACAACATTATAAACATCCCAATTAAAACATACAAAAGTGCAACGAAGATCTAAGCCACAAAATCCACACAGTGATCCACAACATTAGAAATAGGCAACAAGAAAAGATGAACCAACAGTAAAGTTACTTGAGAAACTGGATTTAAGCAATCCAGTATTTAGTGTAGCTCTCTTCAACGGCCCTCCACAATACTGGTGAGGTAACTAGGAGGCTGTGAAACTGCCACGCCTAAAGTCTTGGCTGCTGACTCCATGAGAAATTAGGAGGCAGAGCACCGATGTTTGGGAGCCATTCACAAACATTCCTGCACATTTAGCATGTGGAATGCAGAACTTTCCAACAGAGCCAACAAACAGCCTTCTTGAACGAATCTGCAAAGTCAGGACCATCTTCTATGGGTACCAGTTT
Organism: Sphaerodactylus townsendi; assembly: GCF_021028975.2. NCBI lineage: Eukaryota > Metazoa > Chordata > Lepidosauria > Squamata > Sphaerodactylidae > Sphaerodactylus > Sphaerodactylus townsendi. The sequence goes on from NC_059430.1 coordinate 112,511,447, forward strand.
TAGCGTGTCCTGTTAATTTTGATCAGGTACTGAATTTCTAGTACCACAAGACCAGAAAAACCCACAAATTTATGTTAAAAAGACCACCTTCTCAAACTAGGCTGGCTAGGTTCAGTTTTTACGCCCTTCCAGACAAAACCCCCTGTTCGATACCATCAAGATTATCCTCCTATGGAGGAGTCCGATTACTCCCCAGGGGAGGGTTTTAAAGGAAAGGATTCTCCGGGTGCCTTTATTATGAAATTACCGCTGTTTTAATGAAATTCAGTATGTTTTTATGTCGGAGTTTTATGGGCTGTTGTTGTTTTATTTTATCTGTATTTATCTGTATTAATTGTTGTACACCGCCCGGAGCCCCTCGGGGACAGGGCGGTATAAAAATCGAAATAATAAATAAATAAATAAATAAATAAATAAATAAATACTCTGTTTTAGGACTTGCTAGATATTACTCTCACGCTTAAGGAGCAGGCAATGTATGTTTTACAGCTGCATATTATCTACTCTACACTTATCTACTCTGAGGCTTCTCGGGATGAGGATTACCAGCAAAACACACAGACCTGGTTATGGTCTGCAGACAAAAGCCCTGATGTCACCAAAGAAGTGGGGCACGGGCTCCCTCGTTCCATGTATAATTCATTGAAGACTCTGGGGGTTTTGCTTCCCCCCTCAACTATAATTAGTGTCGCCCTCAGTTTTGTCTGCTACATACTCACTGATCTAGAGCCCCCTCCCCCGCCCCGACCTTTTGAGCCTCCGCGGTCTTTTGTTCAAGACTCTGCATTAAAAATAATCAGCCACTGCAGCCTGTGGAGGTTATTCAGTTTGCATAAATACAGGAAAACTCTTACCGATCCAGCCCCACCACCACAAAAATGAGGTTTTGGTATTTTTTTAAAAAAAAGAAATACTACACCAGTCATATAGCTCAAAGAATCTCTGAGTAAGCAGAGAAATAGTATCTGTACCTCACCTTTGTTATGAAGGGATGGGAAGACCAACAAAGCCTTGCTATGTCTCTTCCAATTAGAGACCCATTTTTTCCACAGCTCATTGGGGTTCTATGGAGGCCTGCATTAGTTAAAAGCTGGTGTTTATCTCTGTTCACAGCTGTCCTGGTATCTGTTTTGGAGGCCGGTAAAAGAGAAAACTGTTGCCCTCAGTTAAGGATGCACATTATTCGGTCTCGTCTGAATGTACACATGCTGGTAACATTTCTGCAGGGGTCATGGCTACCCAGACTAGGTTATTAGGACTAGTGATGTGGAAAAACCCTGCAGGAGGAATTCCAATTTTCAGTTCCATTTTCTCAGCCCCAAGCAGAGGGATTTCCACAGAAAATCCATCTGTCTGTTTGAATTTCCCCCAGTTTTGTTTGTGCTGCCAATCCTTCAAAATTGTCGGTTGCTTGCTTCAATTAAAGGCTCGGGGTGGCTAAGGGTTTTTCTTTTCTTTTTTCTCCACAATCAGGAAGGGACAGCTGAACTTTAGGATATTAAAATGACAGTGCAATTCCTAAACATGCATGCTGAGAAGTTCCATTAAGTTCAATGATGTTTACTCCAATGGACAGGGGTCACCAACTTTTTATAATTAAATAGCCAAACTAAATCAAAATGTGGTTTGTTTTCTATCTGAATAACCTGGTGGACTTTCTGATTAATCCCAAATTGCATCCTCCCAAGTTAGCAAATCAGCACATCTCTGTACTATTGTACGCAGCTGATGCAGTTCTACTATCTAGAACACCGGTTGGTCTGAGGAGAGTCTTTAATAAGTTGGCCCATTTCTGTAATCAGGAACAATCGGAAATTAACAATCGAAAGACCAAGATTTTGGCATTTGGGAATTGGTCCAAGACAAGAGGGCAACTACAGGGAAACAAGATCAAACAAGTCCGTTGTTTTAGATACCTGGGAGTAGTTTTACAGGCCTTGGGTGCTAAAGCTGTACATCACATTGCCATGGCCGCTACTGAGGAAAAGGTCTGCACACAAATATCCTGAAATTTTCCAAAACGTGATCAGGTTCCTTTGTTCCAGCAGCCCTCAAACTTCTTAAAGCTAAATCAGCTTTACAGTTAATATACAGGGTTTTTTGGGGACCTCCATCTCCTTCATTTAGACCTCTGGAAAGGGTGCTGTCCAAATTTCTTCAGTCCCCACTGCAGGGGCCTAAGAACATTTCCAACATGTGGAGTAGATTGGAAACAGGGATGCCTACGGTGGAGGCCCAAATTCGTAAAAAATTCAATCCATAAATGGCTTACTGGCTACCTTTAACCCTCAAGGCTCCTACTGCTGCTTTTTCAAGATAGTTTTTAATCTTGCTGGCAAAGAGCTGTGTTAAGTATGCTTCAAAATATAGAGCTTTCGATCCAAGCCAGCAAGATCTGGGCCTAGAACAAGCAAGAACACTAGCTAAACAGAGAGTCCTGGATATAGAGAGACAAACAGAACTACATCACTCCAGAATACCTCTCTCCGGATAACTTAAGATACAAAATTGTCCCAGCAGTATACCTGAACTTCTTGGAAGTGGGTGAGGTGAGCAGAGTGTTCACACAAGCAACAAGTAACTTCCTGCCCCACTTTGGTCCCGGAAGGAAGATACAAGAAAACCCCTTATGACCAGAGGATATGTACCTGCCCACTGAAGGAAACAGATACAACTGAGCATATGTTTCTCAGATGTCAACAACGCCCTTTATTGGCATACAAAAACAACAAAATTACAAAACAGATATGTGTAATAAAAAGAAATTACAAGTGAGAAAAAACACGATTAGAAATTACTAATCTCACTGAATGTTTCTCAGATGTCCCTTTTATGACAAGATTCGTAATGAAAGTATAGGCCCTTTGCTAGCTAGATTGCCTAAAAGGAATAACAGCTATAAATTGGGATGTCTGCTCCTATGTAGGGAACACTGTATTTCAAGGCACTGTAGCTCGGTTTTACCGCCTTCTAGATAGAGGAAAAATTGGGAGGCAGACGGGTCATAGGGAAGTCCCCCCCACAATCACATAGCCCTCTAAGTGATGACTACTTAAACATGGGGAAAGACATACTTATGGTCTGGACTGAAAATCTACATCTGTATTTGTATGGTTAAGGTTGCTTAGTATGTGGCTAAATCAGGGTAGGATATGTAAATTGTATCAGTTCTGATATTGTAGTATTTTGGTATTTAAGTCAATGGTTGGTTTTATACTGGTGATCTTGTTTTGTATACTATGCTGGTTGTCAACTTTTAAAATAAATTCATTCATTCATCAAAACTCAGAGTGAGGAATCAAAGAGGCAGTATAAGAAAGCCCATCTGCACAACTGAAAAGATTCAACATTACTGACCTGTGGATTCATAATCCCTAAAGGTTTTGCAGTTCTTTGTTAGGAAGCATCATACATGAGGTCTCACAATAATGAATAAACAAGCAAAAAAGAACACTGTGTGATTGTTTTAATGTACTGACATAAAACCTGAATCCCATTTGGATTCCTTGTACCTGTTCATCATTCATATTTCTCTTTCTGCAAACCAATTCTCAAAAGCAGGGTTGCCAGATACTCTCTTGCAATCAGTAGAGGTTGGGGTGGAGACTTACTGGCATGAAAGATAGGCCTAGGCTGGCATCACTAGTAATGCGATAATGGTGCGCTCCGGAAGTGATGTCATCACGGCCTAGCAGTGGAGGGACCCACTGGCATTATGGCAAAAATTCGATGATGGAAGTCATTTTACCATAGAATTTTTGTCCGAATACCAGAGCACCCTCACATTGTCAGCACTGTGATGACATTACTTCTGGTGTGTGCCAAAACTGACGTCGTCCGACCAAAACTGACCACGTAGGCCTCCACTTGCTGGCGGTAAATTCTCCCCCGAACCACTGATGAGTTGATCAGTGGCAGAGGGAGGGACCCCAAGGTGGAGACTTGGCAACCCTACCCAGAAATCCTTTAGTTCACAAAAATCTTTGCCTGTTCTTCCCTACACAGTTTGATAATCCTATCACCCCACATTTCCCTCCATCATACCTTAACTTAAAGACTTAACTTTCTGTTTTCAAAAATCACGCTTGGTTCCAAACCGAGCGACATCTGTGTTGAGAGCCATGGGTTTAGACCTCTGTGCTAGTAAGTATGCTTTCAATCATAACCGATGTTCACAAAGAACGTGTTTGGGGGGAATCTCTCCCAAGCACCCCATGTTCTCACAATTTGAAACAAGCAGCATCTCGATTTCACAACTAAAGTAGCTGGTAGTCTTCAGTAAGGCAGCCGACCAAAGGTCCACTGTTTCCAAATGCTCCTAGTTAGCTTGCATTCTCAGATTACATATCTTTAGTCATCTTGCCCAAGTCATGTGTCACTTCAAAATAGGCACATTTCACTTGAAGGAGCACCTTTACAGCACCCACGGTCAGTGGCATGAATGAGCCAAGAACATTTGCCATGTTGCTGCATGCTTGGAACTCAATCAAACCTACTGCACAGTTCTTGCAATTTGTGATCCAGTTTGGACCATTCAAGGAACCTGTTTCACTTTGTGAGTCAGGCAGAAGAAAATGGAAAGGGCAGAATACGGAGGGACACAAGCCACACAGCTCCTCCACCCCACCCCCAACATCAACAGTAGGATCTAGATAACCAAGAAAACGACTATCTCACACACTATTATTTGTTTTCTGTCAGGTGGGCTGGGCAAATAACAGACAAAAAAGGGATCAGGGCAGATGCAGGAAAGCATTCAAAATCATATCGCGCATGTTTTCTGCATCTTCTCCCACTGCTTCGTAATTGTGAATCTACTAAATTATTGGTGCCTGGGAAATTTCAAAAGTAGTTTGAATTGTGACAGAAGAAGAGTTTGGATTTACATCCCAGTTTTCTCAATCATAAGACTCTCAAAGTGGCTTACCTCTCTTTCCTCTCCACACGACTTGTGCGGAAGGTGGGGCTGAGAGAGTTCTGAGAAACTGTGACTAGGCGAAGGTCACCTAGCAGGCTTCATATGTAGAAGTGGGGAAACAAACCTAGTTCACCAGATTAGAGTCTGCTGCTCATATGGAGGAGATGGGAATCAAACCTGGTTCTCCAGATTAAAATCCACCTGCTCTTAACCACTACACCACGCTGGCGCAGGTCCTGATGTTGAAAGTACAAAAACTGCGACTGTGTATGCCCATGTACCCTTGTTTTTGAAAAGTAACTTGTTAGGTAAACAAATCTCACATACATGTATAATAAATTACTATCCTATATCTTCAGAGACAGGCTTCTACAGAATTTGATAATAAATACAACCTGCTCTCTCTTTAAACTACCTTTAATCACAGATATCCCTGTTTCAGTGGTAAAGCAGACCTGGGCATTATACGGCCCGCGGGCCACATCCGGCCCGCCGGATGACCCTGACTGGGCCCCCTGCCGTGCTGGGGAGTGAGGCGCCTTTGAAAGCCCCGCACAAGCCGGTTGCTTTGGCTGCCGGCTTCTGCGGGGCTTTCAAAAGCACCTCGCCCCCCTGCCTTTTGGCTCGGCCCTCCACAATATTTTCTGTTTCTTATGCGGCCCCATGGGAAAAATAATTGCCCACCCCTGTTGTAAAGGGTCGAAACAAGAAACTGATGTTTCAGATTAAAGACAGGAAAACTGTGAAAACAGAAAGCAGATTTTTTTTTAATAAACTGAGTTATCTGTATTTTGGAAAGATGACATGCTGGAAATAGAAATACTTGCAGCCGGGGAGAAAAGAACTGGATGGTTTTAAACTACACACAACAGGGCACAAAATGAAAGTTGCAAAACGAAGAATGTTTCAACCTGGAAGTATGGCAGATAGATTAGGGCCAAGCTAGATGTGATGGCATTTGTGTTCACCCCACCACCACCCTGTGTCTTATCAAGTTCTAAAATGGCTGGGTTTCCCCCTAAAGGAGAATCACATATAAATTATTAAATTTAAAACGCAGGGAAACAATATGAACAACGGCTTCCTTGCCATTATAGATACATTATAGATGACGATGCTTACTTTGAAATATATATTTCGGTAAATCAAAGGCAGAACTATTTTAAATGCAGTTCTGAAGCATTTTACTGATTGCAACTAAAAATAAATTGGCCTTTTTTCCTTAAAGGCAGATGCGGCGTGCGAGGCTGGAGATATCTATGGGAGAAGTGTCTTTTATTACTTGGTTTGCCAATTTCACCATTTGTTTCATCACATATTTCTCTCTGAGAAAGCGCAATCGCATCCTTATAAAAATCACCAATTCTAATTAGATTGTATCTTTCCCGTAACCCAAAGCCTTCTAAAGCCACCATCTCAATTAAAATGAATGTTTATGCTTCATTTTAATTGTGATAATGGTTTTGAAGGCTTTGGGTTATGGGAAAGAGACAATCTAATTAGAATTGGTGATTTTTTTAAATATAAAGATGTGATTATGCTTTCTCCAGAGATATGCGACAAAATGAATCAGAACACTTAATTCTTTCGAAGTTCTGCACGTCAGACATTTTTATTGTAGCTGGATAGAACTTCAGATGTTACAAGGACGAAATTTTAAATAGGAAAGACTTATGGTCAACCAAGAGGTCTTGTAAGGATTTTATATTTCCTTTTATTAGAAGGGTCACATCAAAACCAAGCTTCAATCTACCTTACAAGAAGGCGGAAGTAAGATACTAGTAACAGGTTGTCAGAGAATTGAAGGATATGCACTTATAACATAAGATCCTTTGTATATAATCATCTGAAACTTGATATTATTATTTTTTACAAATCATTCCTGAAAAGTTAAGCTCTATGAGAACAATTAATATCAAATGTTGGAAAAGTCCATTATTGCCTTTAAATTGTTTTCACCACTGGTGATAACTGGTGGATAACTTTGAAGGTACCCCAAACCATAATGTAGATTTTGGAATGTGTTTTATATGAACTAAGTGACAGTCCACTACAGTATCTAAAGCAGGCTGTTCAGTTTTTCCAAAGCTAGGTGACACTGAGCTGCAAGCATATGACATTAGATTCCCATGACAAAGGGGGGGGGGAGTTAGAGTTATGACCTCATTGGTGCCTTTACATGGCCACTGGTAGCTCAGGATGGGGACTGGAAACACAGCTGAGTGCCAGGATGTATGCCATAGTATGAAACATGCCAAAAGCCAGAGTTGCGGAGGAATCTCTTCCACAACTAAATGACCTAATTGTTAATAAAACAAGTTAAAGCAGTTGCAAAAAAACCAACAACCCAGGGCTTTTTCCAGTTCAGCCTAGCCTGAAAAATGGCCTCTTAACTTAATATGGCTGATCTGGAACCCCAGATCTACGCCAGGGGCATCCCTGCGCTGCTTCTTCTTAGCACCGTTCTTTTTTAAAGGGGCAACCCCTCCTGAAACGACTGACTCCTGGGTAGGGATTGCTGGCTGAGACCCTTTTGACCCTTTTCGGGTTGCTGCTCTGGTCCCCTCTGCTAAAGACCTGCTAAAGGTCTCTTGTGGAGGGGAAAAGGACCGAGACCCCATTTGCTGACCTCAGATTTCAGGTGGGCAAAACAAAATGCCTGTTTTCCTTTTCCCTTCTTACAGCCCAACAAGCCCTACAGACAGAACTAACTATGAGAATATCCACTGACAAAAACAGACAAAAAACACTAAAAAGAAGAGAAAACCTATACTGGCTATGAGGCTCAGTAGAATCACTGCTCTCCCTGTTTGAGGCAGGAAACATAATGGAGCATGAGATGGACACCCAAGCCTTCCACAGAAAGTAGCAAGTTTTATTTCCTGCCTTCCTGAGAAAGGGTTGGGAAATCACCCCATCCAAGATGCCCTCAGTCGCCTCCAGGAGAACATCGAGACTAGACTATTGTAATGAACTATACATTGGTCTTCCCCCCCAAATCAATTAAAAAACTCCAATTGGTCAGGAAAAAGTGGTTCCCTAGAGGTGACAAGGTTATTCCATTCCCTCCCCATTTTATATTTAGACTGGGATGTTTTGAGGGGTGTTGACCAAATATTAGAAGTTGTTAGAAGCCTGTTGACCAAATATTAGGAGTTGTGTGTTGAGGTAGTGGTGAGCAGAGGCCTATGCCCAAACAGTGGAAGTTTAGTTGATTTCAGAATCCTGCAACCCTGCTTTAGAGAAAAAGAAATGGAGAAGGGAATATTTCTCTTTTCCAAAATTTCTTTGGTTGTCTCTGTGCAACTGTACATGGGTGGGGTGGGGGATAAAGTTGATTCTCCAAATATGGAAACCAGTCCATTGGACACTTACCGTGAAGGGCCCTTCTCCTGGTGGGCTAGGAGTCCATCTCCGCTGGGTGTTTCTCAACCTTCTGTTAGGGAGGCAGGCCTAAACTTTCAATTTCCTGTCCCTGGCTCCTCCTCCTCTTAGTCTCCAGTACAACTGTCAAAGCAGTATTTAAGAATAGCGAAAAAAGAATTAGGAACAGGAATAACAGTATAAGCAGTACTCCGGTAACTGGAGTGAACTTAAGTGACAGAAAATGTATAACTGTAACTGTAACTGTGTCTCTAGGTGTAAACTTATGAACTAATGTGGTAGTGCTAGAATTCTGAAATTGTGTTATCTGGTATTCAGAAAAATAGAAATTTGGAACGCATCCTGTTGAATAGACAGTAGGGAAGGGTCGAGATGGACTCCTAGCCCACCAGGAGAAGGGCCCTTCACGGTAAGTGTCCAATGGAACGTTCTCCTGGGGGCAGGTGAGTCCCATACTCAGCTGAACTGGGACCTTCCAGAGCTTAGTGTCCCTCGATGTAGGTGGGGACCGTCATTCTCTATGATGTGTTCCAAGATTCTTCTGTCCAAATGCCTTTTGGAAGCTTTGGACCAATAAGGAGTGAAAGTCTGTAGTGTCTGGTAAATGTAGATGCGTAGAAAGACCAGATCGCCGCTCTCCGCAGATATCTTCCTACTGAGAGATCCATGGTGCAGTAGGGCAGCATTGCTATGCATCTAATGGAATATTAGCCCGTGAAACCTGTAGGCACTGAGTGAGTTCAGAGCTCTCTGTGGGCTTCTGCCATGCCAGTTTTTTAAGGGATCGAACTGATAGCGGTAGAGGACATCTGAAGTGACCTATGTTTGGAGCTGTCACATTTGATGAAGGAAGACTTTCAGTTTCGCAGTTAACAATTGTTCTCTGTTCTAATGATGAATGCCTTCAAGGAGCGCCTTACGTCCAGATTGTGCCACAGATGTTCCCGTGGGTGTTTGGGGTTGGCGCAGAAGTTTGGAATCACGATTTCCTGTTTTAGGTGAAATCGAGATGCTGCCTTCGGTAAGAAGGTTGGGTCTGTGCGAAGTATGACTTTGTCAGAGTGAAAAATGCAGAGGTTTTTGTTTACCGATAGGGATCTTATTTCTGAGACCCGTCTGGCCGATGTTAATGCAATGAGGAACAGAGTTTTCATGCGTAGCCGCTTGATGGGGATAGATTGTACCGGTTCAAATGGTGTTTTGGTGAGCGCGGTTAGAACAGAGTGCAGGCGCCAGGATGGAAATCTGTGAGTTGTTGGAGGTTGAAGTTGTTGAACTCCCTTTAGGAATCTGAGTAGGTCTGGGTGTCGGGATGCCGGGGTTCCCTCGAATAGTGGCCATACTGTAGTGAGGGCGGCCACCTGTCTACGTAGTGTGGACTTTTAAGGCCTGAATCCACTCCATCTTGGAGAAACTCTAAGGTGTTGTTTATAGATGGGTGTTGTGGATTGACTTTCTTACGACTAGACCATCTGTAGAAGGCCTTCCAGGTGTAGTTATATATCCTGTTGGTAGAGGGGCGACGTGATGCCAATAGTGTGTTAGTTATTTTGTCAGAATAGCCTTTGTTCCTTAGGTTGTTTCGTTCAATGTCCAAGCGGTTAGCTGAAACCAGCCGGGGTCTGGATGCACTATTGGGCCCTGGTGGAGTAGGTCTGGTATCGGTGGGAGTCTCAGTGGAGGTCTGCTTGACATCTCGGTTATAGTCGAAAACCAGGGCCTCCTGGGCCAGTGTGGCGCAATGAGTATTACTCTTGCTTTCTCTAGATAGACTCTCCTGAGGAGTCTGGGAAGGAGTGGGAGTGGTGGGAAGGCGTACAAGAGAGTGTGTGGCCATGGTGCTGTCATTGCATCCACTGCTAATGCTCTTGGGTGAAAGTATCTTGTCATGAAAGCTGGGAGCTGTGCATTGTCCGCAGTGGCGAACAGGTCGACTTCTGGCATTCCGAAGTATTGGGAGACGAGAAGGAAGGTTTCTCTGTTGATTGACCATTCCGCCTCTTGGATTGTGGATCTGCTCAGCCAGTCCGCTGAGACATTTAGTTTTCCTTGTATGTGGTCTGCTTGTATGGATTTTAGATTTTTCTCTGACCATGTGAGGATCTTGGCTGACTCTCGATATAGGCTTGAGGATCTGGATCCTCCCTGATTGTTTAAGTATACTTTGGCCGCCACGTTGTCCGTTCGTATGAGGACATGTTGATTCTTTATCTGTGGGTGGAACTGTATGAGAGCAAGGAGAATGGCTTGAGTTTCTAAGATGTTGATTGGAAGTGCAGATTCTGTGCTGTTCCAGGTCCCTTGTACGAAGTTGTTGTTCAGGGTTGCTCCCCAGCCCCTGAGGCTGGCGTCCGAGAATATCTGTGGGCGCTTGGGGAATAGGAAGGTCTTCCCTTGTGATAGGTTGTTTTGGATGGTCCACCAACGAAGGTTGGACTTCAGTGATGGTTTCAGGGTCAGTGAGCGGTCTCTCTTTCTCATGATGTCTAATTGGAATGGACGAAGAAAGATTTGTAGCTGACGTGCATGAAATCTTGCCCATTGCACCATGTCCATTGCTGCTATGAATTGGCCTAAGAGGCTCGTGAGACAAAGTAGAGAGGATTGTCTGGCTAGGATAATTGCTGTCGTTTTCTTTTGAATCGATGCAATCTTGGACGGGGGAAGGAAGAGTCGATTTTTTGTTGTAGAAATTATGGCGCCTAAGTGCTCCATTTCTTGTGATGGTGTCAAACAGCTTTTGGCTATGTTTACCAAGAACCCGTGTTGTCTTAGGGTGAGGAGTACTATCTGGATGTCCTTTAGTGCCTGTTCCCTGGAGGGAGATCGGACCAGGGTATCGTCCAGATAGGGGTGTGTGTGAATTCCCTGTTTGCGTAGTAGGGTTATGGGACCTAGTAGGACCTTTGAGAATATTCTGGGCGCGGTGGAGAGGCCGAACGGTAAGGCACGAAACTGATAGTGTTGGTTGTTTGAGACAAACCTTAGGTATTGTCGGTGTGATGGGTGGATCATTATGTGAAGATAAGCTTCCGTTAGATCCAGGGATGTAAGGAATTCCCCTGGGCGAAGTGCCTCCGTGATGGTGCGGAGGGATTCCATCCGGAAGTGACGAAGTTTGATGTGCCTGTTGACGTATTTTAGGTCTAGAATGGCTCTCCAGTCCCCGGTCTTTTTGGGGACTGTGAAAAAATGTGAGTATATGCCTAATGACTTCTCCTGTGAGGGGACCTTTTCTATTGCTCTTATCTCTAGTAGGTGTTGGACTGCTAGTTGGTTGCGGGACAGTGTGGAGGGGTTCTTGGAATTTGATGTTTGGAAGAAGCGTGGTTTTGGAATGTGAGCAAATTCTATGAGGTAGCCTGAGGAAATGATTTCCTGTGCCCAATTGTCTGTGTGTTCCCCTCTCCATTGTTTGGAGAAGTGGGAGAGTCTCCCTCCCACTGGTATGGTGTCGGCGTCATTGTTTACCTGATTTGTCAAACTTTCCGAATTTGTCTGCTCTGGTTTGTGTGGACTGGTAGTGGTGGGCTCGAAAGGAGCCACGGCCACGAAAGGAGTTGTGGGGTCTCCAGTTCTGTCGGGGGAGGTCTCTTGGAGCTCTTGGTAATGTGCGGTGTGATCTAAATGTATTTCTCTGAAATTGAGGTCGATCGGCTCTCACAAATTTGGGCATGATTTTCTTTTTGTCTCTTGTTTCAGTGAGCACTTGGTCCAACTCTTGGCCAAATAGCATTTCCCCTTGGAAGGAGTAGTTTGCCACCAGTACCCTGGAGTGGGGGTCTGCCTGCCAGGCCCTGAGCCAGCTGTTGCGTCTGGCTACTATGGATGCTGCCATGGATCTGGCTGAGAGGAGGAGGGTATCCAAGTTTGAGTTGGCTAGGAAGGAGACTCCGCAAAGAATTCTTTGGATGCCCTCCCTGAGCGCCGTGCTTTCAGGTGGTATCATTGCCATGACTCTGTTTGACCAAACTAAGAGGGCGCGTGCGACTACTGCTGATGGTGCTAACGCCTTCATTGCGGTGGCTGTCCATTCGTGGGCCCTTCTTAGTGAAGCATCTGAACGCTTATCCATGGCATCTCTAATAGAGCCGTCTCCGTCTTTGGAGACCAGACCTCCTGATTGGAGTGCTGCTACTGGGGCATCCACTAGGGGCACTTTTAGCATGGAATTAATATACTCTGGTACCAAGTATAGTTTTTTGATGTTGGAGGGTAAGCCTCTTGCTGCCCCTGGTTGTTGCCACTCCTTTCTAATTTTTCTTTCTAAGTATTCCGGAATGGGAAAATATTTGGAGGCTGAGTCATTGTGAGGGAAAAAATTTTTTGTTTCCTTTAGGTTTCCCTTTAACGGGTTTTGTGGAGGTGGATGGGGCAGATGGGTCTTGGGCTCCCTCCTCATCCTGTAATTCTAGGGCTGAGATGGTTTTATTTATTAGCATGGGCAGGTCTTCTAATTTGAAAAATCTGGTGAAATGATCTGGTGTTTCAGGGGGAGATTCCTCCTGATCTGAGAAGTGCTCTGGTTCTTCCAGAGTCTCATCTCCACTGAATGTTTCCTCCCCTGGGAAGGCTAGAGGGTTCCCTGCTTGATCTGGGGGAGTGCGTTTTCTATTGGAGCTGGTGCTACTCTTGTGAAGAGGGCGCCGTGTTGTGGGAGCATTAATAGATTGCATCTGTTCTGCTACTGCCGCCTTGAGAATTTGGGAAAATTGTGCGGCGGTCATATTTTGGAGGTTGAAGGGTTCGTCCCCAGAATCCTCCCTCGGTTCCATTTCCATCCCGCTCCCTCCCTCGTCATTAATGTCTTGCCTGAAGTTGTCTTCGGAGTCTTGTTCCGAGAAGGTTCGTGGGGAGGGAGGGGCAGCAGCCGATGCCTCGCTCTGGGAGCATTGAAGCTCGTGAGGGGCCGGCGCTTCCATCTGCTCGGTGCATCGTTTCTTTGCCTCCGCGTTTGAAACGGGAGTGGCAAGGGATGCGCCGGAGGCTTCCTCGTCCGGCTTACGTTTTTCTCCGGATTTTCCCTTCGTGGGTGGCTTCTTTCCTCCCGTTAGGTCGAGGGACCTTGAGGTGGAGGATCTGGTGGCCTCCGCTGTGGACTTAGCGAATTGGGGCCTGGGAGGTGAAAATGAGCCACCGGCATTACTATTTTGTTTTTTTTTAGTTTTGGCCGGGAAAGAGGGGGGGGAGGTTGTTTAAGGGAAAGAACCCTACCTACCGCAGTGAAGTAGAATTCAGATTGCGGGTAGTTGAGGAAGAATAAAGAGTAAGAGAAAAGTAAAGGTAGGAGTGAGTAAAATAGCGGAGCCAAACGCTATAGGTGCTCTCCCTAGCTAGGTAGGAAAGTATCTGGAGACTAAGAGGAGGAGGAGCCAGGGACAGGAAATTGAAAGTTTAGGCCTGCCTCCCTAACAGAAGGTTGAGAAACACCCAGCGGAGATGGACACCGCCCCCAGGAGAAGAAGATGACTCTGCTATCCTGGATCCTACTTTAACCAAACAAGTGCTCCCATATTTTCAGGCCAAGGTGTCTGAGAAGTCAGTACATTCTGAGATGCAGCTGGAGAATTACACTAAGTCTCTAGTATGTAAACAGTAAGTTGTTAAAAATGTTGGTCTAAGGTTGGGAAGATCAGAGATCCAATCCTCATTTAGTAATAAAGCTCACTATGTGACCCTTGGCCAGTTGTAGACTCTCAGACTAACCTAACTCACATGGTAGCTGTGAGGGAAAGAATGAGGGGAAAGAAGTATTTTCTTTCATACACAAGTGAAATATTTACTGTAATTGTCTCAGTGAAGGAGACCATGACATCTTTCCTTTCCTCTGACAGAGTCCTCTTTCTTTGACTGAAATTGAGGCTATTCTAAGTGAGGGGAAAAAATTAAAACCACATGATTTAATTTGGTATTCCTGCAGGGCAGGAGGTTGGACTTGATACCCTTGGGGTCTCTTTCAACACTATGATTCTATGATTAACAGCTGATGCAATGTGGTTTTTAAAAATATAAATCATTTCATACTAGAATACTTTAAGATAGATTACTAAGTATGGGCCTGGGCCAGGTTTAGTTGTCCTCCTACCCTCAGGGCAGGGTTACAACAGCTTTTCTTTATTTTGCACGCAGAACAGCAGAACAATTTTTATTTACATATTTATATCATTTCTCACAGGGACAAAAGGTGGATCACACAGAATGTATCAATACAATCAACAAGATGGGACTTTCAATAAACAATGAAATAGGATTTGTGTTGAAGATCCAACTGGATGTCTAAAAAAAACCCAGAACTGAAGCAAAGCATATGTATTAACATGGCACATTAAACGATGCAAAATTATACAACAGGAACCAACCCACAGGAAACTACACACAGTCCCCAATAGTTTACCCCAGTAAGTTTATGAAGCCTTTTGTAACAGTGCTACCCTGTCGCCTGCATAGTTTGTGGAAAGCCAGAAGAATTGGAGCCTTCCTAACCTTCTCAGGCAGGCCGTTCCACAAGATGGGGATTGCAACAGAGAAGGCACACCTACAGGCAGTTGTTGACATTGCTCAGATGAGCCAAGCTGTCTGTGCTGCAGGCAGATGTCAGCTATGCAAGCGAGGGCAGACAGCCGCAGGTCCAAAGCACTAGAATCCAAGCAGGCAGGCAGACTGAGAGTTATAGCAAGCACTGGAAGATCCAGCAGGCAGTGCACTCATTGCACCCTGGCAGAGCCAAGCTCAAGGCAGGGCTGCCTTATATGGAGAGGGCTTGATTGCTGCAGCAGAGATCCAGCAAAGAGTTAGTCTTCCTCTGATGCAGGCACTGCTATTGTGCCACAGCTGTCAGAGAAAAGAGCACTCTTCCTTTGACTCTGTAGCTGCTGCTGCCGCTGTCTCCGCCTCCTTTGCACAGCTGGCTCATTACAGGGCTTGAAGGAGGACTGTGCAGGTTCTCTCAGCTGCCTGGTATCAGGTGAGGAAGGGCTGGTAGCTGACTCTGCTGCTTGAACTTCCTCAAGAGCAGCCTGCTCTGCCTGAACAGCATGGTCAGCTTCTGCTTCCTTGTGAGGAGTCACTTCTGAGTGCCCAGCATTAGCAGGTTCTGTATCTGAGTCTTCTGAGTCCAGGTAACTGCCCACAGGCTGGCCTAGGACACTGTCATGGCAGAGGATAAGGGGACAGACCATCCTGCAGATAGGAGGGTCCAGGCCTGTGAAGAGCTTTGTACATTATAGATCCGTGGTGGCGAACCTTTGGCACTACAGATGTTATGGACTACAATTCCCATAATTGGCCATGCTGGCAGGGGCTGATGGGAATTGTAGTTCATAACATCTGGAGTGCCTAAGGTTCGCCACCACTGTCATAGATGGTACTTTAAATTGAGCCCACTAAGTGATGAGCAACCAGTGGAGTGACTGTAGAATGGGAGTAAAATGCATGGCCCATCTAGCTCCTGATAACAGCTGAGCCAGAGTGCATTCTCCTGTGATTGTATGTGCTCCTTTTCATGTGTATCCTTAATTACGTGTCGACTCCCTAACTTGAGTTGAGATCAAAACACACATGTCCCAACAAAGAATTTTAGGGAATTCAGTTCAATGTTGGGAGGAGGGGGGGAGCAGTATCTGTTTAGCGATGCAGCAAAAAGTTCCTAAAAGTGCCTCTAATGCACTACCGTGAAACAGCCTTCCAAAGCAAGGTTTAGAGTTTATTTAGGGAAATATGGGGGTACTGGAATTGAAAAGATACTCAAGCGTAAGAACAATGAAATTGTTGTGTTCAGAAGAACGTGCATATGAAGAGTTGGGAGAGGAAGGTCCTTTCCACATGCACAGCTTACTACACATTTTCTCAGCGGTCAAACCTTGTGTCTTGGAAATGTTTTCTCTGAAATCATTCCGCACACTTCCTTTCCCCCTGTTGTTTGGATCCCTCCACCCTCCCACCCCGTCTTTTCAGTTGCATTTATTCCACAGGCTACTGCTGAAAACATATTATTCCTGATGGCGGTAAAATGTCATCTGTGAGGCAGAAGAACAACCCTCTCCCTTTTTTCATTTTGCGCAGGCGCTCGAGCATTGCTATGCAATTACATTTTGAAGCGGCAATTCAAAAACGCCTCAGCTTCTAATTCTACTAAGAACTACCAACCCAAAATGGAAGCCAACACAATTGCTGTAGCAGACACCATTACCTGAAGGATCAGAAACACTTAGGTCCCTTCCACACATGCAGAATAATGCACTTTCACAACTGTTTGCAAGTTGATTTTGCTATTCCACACAATAAAATCCAGCTGCAAAGTGCATTGAAAGTGGATTGAAAGTGCATTATTCTGCATGTGCAGAAGGGGGCATAGTTCCCCCCACACACACACACACACAAAGAGCCATACTTTTTGGGTAAATGCACAATTACTGCAGCACACCACATTACATGCAGTGATTACTTTGGGTAAATGCACAACCCACTGCACTCTTATTGGATGGGAGGCTCCACGTCACTACCAGCGGTGGGAAAAACAAATCCGGATTCACCCCCACAACTTCCCCACCGCTCCAGATTGCCCACGCATTTTTTGAAAGGGTCTACTTTCTTCCAGGTTCTAAAATAACACATGCTTGGGGAGGGGGGAGCACCAGAAACGAGATGAAAACCTGTTCGGCGCTGGTGCAGTGGGCAGTTCTGCTGGAAACCTGGATATTTTGTGTGACCAGCATGCATCTAATCCTCAGTGGGGAATCAACCACAGAAAGACAAATGGTTCGGGCTGACAGAGGTTTGAAAGAGACACAAGCATTTTTTCAAGGTGCTCATCCTTCCGTGGCTCTCAGTGAACCATTCTCCTCCTGCATCTGAGATTCGCAAGTCGACGCAGTAAATCTCGGAGTTGACAGCTCTTGCCCCTGTTCAGTACGAAGAACAAAGACCACAAAGGAAGATTCAGTTGTTCAAATGGTCTCTGACTAGCAGCAACAAGGGAACAGGCATCCACAGGAAATCCGAAAAAGAGGTGCTGTGTGCAGGTGTCACATAAACAGAAAAAGCCCACCTCTGATGCTCAGACTAAGAGTGCCATAGGGCCAAATTGAACAGATTTCGCCTCCCTGAACTCTGGGTAGGGATTCTGCAAGAAGCGGTCAGCAGTCCAACTTTCACATTAACTGTGATGTTCAGACTTGCCCCAATCGCCCAGTTTGTTTGGTTTGGACCCAACAAACTCAAACGCCTGCTGAACACACTTGTATTTGCTATTCCAAAACCAACCATGCATCAAAACACTGCCCTCCAAAAAAGAGAGAGAGAGAGACATTAACATGGCTAACAGCTTAGGGTCCGTCCCCCCATCTAAAAATACTGAATTTATTTATAATTGATGCATATGATGTGTAACCGACTGAACTATTTAAACAGTTTCTTGTCAACAAGAGCAGCGGCATAGTAATGGTGGTGTAGAATACAGCAAGCTATGTGAGAACATGTGAAAAATCAGCTTCCACTGTACTGAACTGTTAGGAATACATACAGCGACGCTACCTACCAAACAGGCAAAAGCAAGACAAGGAGCAGACAAACAGTCCACCTAAAAATCAGCTCCTTCTTCTCAACTGGAGAACAAGGTGTACCCCAAACTAGGTGTTTGAGCATCCCTAATTCTGGGCAAACCACCCTATGTTCCTATGAGTCCCTGGCTAGTATAGATTCCCAACAATCCTTTCGTTATGGGCGGGGGGGGGGGGAGTAAAGCATGGCCTACAAATGCCACAGGTGGAGATGGAAGAATAGACTGTACCATTTTAGAGCACTTGCAGGGAGAGTCAGATTTTTTCAATGTAAAAACTCCCAGAAAGCTAAAGAAGAAAATTAGCACATCAAGATTAAATGTTCTAGCCCAATGCTGCGCATGTTGTGCTAGCTTTCCACTTAAGAAATAGTTTATGTATAGGTCTTGTTAAAAATGTAATCATCCCTCCCTGTACTCAGAAGTGGTATAGTCCCATGGTTCCCAACCTTTTTTCACTCATGTATGTAGGGGTGAGCCCGCGAACCCGGCAGAACCGTAGAAGGAGGTTTTTCTAGGGCATGCTTCAGGTGCCGGACTCACGACAGCTTCTTGAGCGCACACGCCTCCCCAGCCTCCCCGCTCCCCCATGAGTCACGGGTCATGAGACCACTGCTCTTTCCGACTCGCTGTCACCAGGTGTCCCACCCAAAGGGACACAAAGGCTCCTGCCCTCAGGTGAAGATTAGGCCCAGACATGGATGCTTCCTCCCGCACGTAGCAGCCCGATGAGATCATGCATCACATGATGATCTCCCGCTCTCCCAACCTCCCGTTCTCCCGCCTGCCCGACCCCTTTTACACGCCCCCATTGAAACCCTAATAAAAGGTGTGAGGGGCGAGCGCACGGCAGAGTTGCCAGGATCACGGGATCCCGCGCTTCCTGCTACTGGCTCTCTCCACCAGATGAAATCTCCGCGTCTCGTCTCTTCATTGGGGACCTCGTGGGTATGACTACACATGTACCCCTTGGCAACCCGTTACCCTAAAATTGAACACCCCATATTAGCAAACCTATTACATAATTTTCTTTGCGTACCTCCAAATGCTTTGGTGTGTACCCCAGATCAGGAACCACCAATACAGTCCATAATACCAAATCTGCTCTCTGTTACCTCATGACAAACTCATTCTCCTTCTTGAGGCAGCATTAAGTGGTAAAAATCAGGTTCGGATCTAGGGAATCCGCAGGAGAGCAGCTGCTTTAGACTGCACACAGACCGAGGGGCGGGGGGGGGGGACGGGGGAAGTATGTGCGCACCTTAGCTGGGTCCTGGGTAGAGAAAGCCCCCTCATAAGCAGGGAAGGAGAGCCCAACAGATGCCCACAGCACCAGCCATAGAGTTCATTCTACACAGCAGCCACCTTGGGCTAGTCACGGCTCTTGGGAACTCTCTCAGCCCCACCTATGTCACAAGGTGTCTATTGTGGGGAGAGGAAGGGAAAGGAGCTTGTCAGCCACCTTGAGTCTCCTTACAGGAGAGAAAGTAGAGTATAAATCCAAAACTCCTCTTCTGCTTCAATTCTACCAGCTCAACATTTCACTTCTTCTTCCCCACTTTATTATCTTGTCTGTGTACATTAAGTTGCAGAAAGAGGCCTAAACTTTGTGGCAGAGCCCAGATCAGGCATGAGATCCAAGGTTTCATCAGTTACATTTCCAAGTAGATGGGGAAGTGTCTTGGGTTGCAAGTCTGGGAAAGATCTCCCCCAAGCTGTGAGATTCTAGAAAGAAAACTTGGCGGATCTACTGAGAATTTAATTCTAAAATATCAAGAACGAATGCCACTTTGACCTCACACAGGAGAGGGGCCAGGCAGAGACAGGATACAAAGAGGCACAAGATAGCGAAGACAGAATTTGGGCCACTTTAAAATGGCTTTGACTCACACAGCTTTTTAGTTTTGCCCAAAAGAACAAGAACAAAATACCTCAGTCTCAGGTTCACTAAGGATGCATAAAAATTCAATTCCAGAGCAGGAAAACCTCAGTGTGTCCTCTTTTTCTGCCTTCAGTCTGCCTTCCTCCTCTCCCTTGTGAGACAAAATAGCCTTTTATAGGCTTCCTTCACCTCCACATTCTTCCCCAGATACTTTAAATTATACACCAAGAAGCGGGCACACTCAGAGACATGAAAAACGGCAGTGCTTACAATGCTGACATTTAGAGGACACAGTTCCCGGTGCGCTTACACTCTGTCACCAACAAGAACAGCATCAACCACTCGGTCATGGAAAAATGTCCCCTGAACACTGGGAGGGGGGGGCGGTGTCAATGCAATGCAGAGGAATCCTTAGAAGATCCTTGACATCAGAGTGTTCTTGTTGCTAAAAGAAGAAGAGAAGTTGGTTTTTATACCCTACTTTCCTTTACCTTTAAGGAGTCTCAAAGAGGCTTGCAAACTCCTTCCATTTCCCTCCCCACAACAGTCATTTTGTGAGGGAGGTGGGCTGAGAGAGGTCGGAGAGAACTGCGACTAGCCCAAGATCACCCAGCAGGCTTCATATGTATGAGCTGGGAAAGAAACCCGGTTCATCAAACCTGATTCACTGGTGTGGAAGAGTGGGGGATCAAACACAGTTCTCCAGATTAGAGTTCATTGCTTTGAACCACTACATCAAGCTGATTTTATTATTTCCATCTGTAGAGGTTTCTTATTTCTGTTTGTATATGGTTTTTCAGACATACTTTTGAGGATCAGGGTTGCAATCCTATGCACACTTGCCTGGGATTTATTTATTTAGGTATTTATACCCTATTGTTCTCCTCAATGCAGACTCAATCTGGCTCACAACATCTTCCTCTCTTCCCTATTTTATCTTCACAGCAACCACCTTGTTGGATAGCTTGGTTAGGCAGAGAGAGAGAGCAACGGGGGTAAGGTCACCCAACAAGTGGAGATTCAAATCTAACCATTGTGCAACACTGGTTTTGAACACAGTGAGGCTTACTTCTGAGTAAACAAGCACAGGATTATTTCGTAAAATTGAAACAGAAGGTGAACAGCTGTGGATGTAAACCACTGGCGTGGATATGGCGTTTAAACAAAAACAGAATCTATGGGTCCAACAATGGAACAAGACGACACCAAATGATGCTAAAACAAATTAAAATCCTTGAAGTGCTTTCGCAATTGGAAGAATCAATATTTGATTGTTTTATGCGTGTTTCAACTTCTACATTTGGTTTTAAAATTTTCTAACGTAACACCTGATGGTTTAGGGTTTCTTTATGCAAATATTCAGAAAAAAACACATTTTAAAAAATGGAAGGATAGAAACATGAGGATAAGTAAAGACCAACCAATCTGGTCCAAGATGAACAACCTGAAGTGAACAGTGCACTCTCTGAACTGCTACTGGGGGGGCGGGGGGGGGGGTTGTTAAAAAAATTATTGCAGGTGCTGAGGCGTTACAATCCAATTTTGAGGCAGAAACATCAGTATTTAGATGTGGTTCCTTGAAAGGCAGGGAAACTAAATGCCCCGATGGCGAAGAGGGTGGGACTTTTCTGGCCTCGCTGATGTCCAACGTGGCCACAGTGCCCAATGGCAAGACACCTGGAATCACTTTCGATGCATTTGCGGGAACAAAGAGTGAGCTGTTGGTAGTCACAACTGCAAAGCTGAAATCCTTGCTTTTCTGGTGCATCTTTCAGATCACTGTCACACATGCTTGCCAGCATCTGGTCTGAGCTTCTGCGGTGCCATCACGCCCCCGTCCGCAAGTCGTCTCGGGTCCACTTCCACCGCTTCATTCCCCTCTTGCTGCTGACCTAGTGCCTGCTCACTGCTGCAGATTCTCCCCACCCCACTGAAGAAAACCTCCAGTCCTGCCATGCGTTTTGTCAGCTCCAAAAACACGATTTCCATGGCAACAATGCAAATGTGGAAGCATTCCATAATCATTAGGGAACAGGGCTGGAGCAGTATAAACAGCGACTGCAGTAGATTACATGCCTATTATGAGCAGTCGCGGCTCTTTGAGGGCTGGTAATTATACCTAATTGTGCATTTAATTGTGTAATTGGAAACTCACGTATGGAATCTGGCAGGTCTTTCCTTCACCCCTCCCATGTACACAATCTATAGGGGACAGGAGTCAACCCACTGGCCTACTGGCCTACAGCCCCACCGCTGAGCCCTGGCAGGCTCAGAAGATTTCAAAACATTGCATCCAGGAGACTTTTCTTCTTTGTGATTCAGCAAACAGAGGGGAAGCCAGTGAAATCCCATTGGCTGCCAAAGCTTGGGCTTCTTTCTCGGAAGAGCCGAGAAGGACTTGGACATTGATAAACCTTTCTCGGGCCAGAAGTGATCAATGATGTATCTCCGGCCAACGTCAATATACCTCGAGGTATACTGCCAGGACTTTTGGTGGGGCCCTCTGCTAATGACCCCCAGTCACGCTTCTCCCACCTGTCTGCACCCGCACTCCCAACTGCCCAGCAGCGCTGAAGAAGTGCAGACAGATGCTGCAAAGCGCTGGCACTCCTCGTTGCAATGGAAGCAGCATTCTCACTTGCAAACACTGGTCAGTGCAGTCAGGCAAATGATGTACAGGTGGCGAAGGCAGCTCCATTCAATTCCATCTTTTTTACGATCCAAGATCAGAGAACTCAGCAACGAGACGTAGTCCGCAGCGATCGCATGAAGCAACAAATAGGTGACACGCAATGTTCAAAATACAAAATAAAATGCAGGTTATTAAAACTGAACCACATTTTTTTGCCTTACTGAACGTGCCACAGCACAAAACCTCGCTACCTTAAAGGTAGCTTCGTTGGCGCTATCTGCAAGAAGCAAGGACATTGAAAAAAAAACTGCTTTGTCCAACCTGGGTATTTAGACAAAATTGTAGAGATGTCTGCATTTCTGGAAAAAAAACTGCAATGCACTAGGACATGTTCAATGGTTTCTATGATTCCCAACCGGCATGGACAGTGGGGAAGGTAGCTAAGTGCAGTGGCTAAGAGCAGGTGCATTCTGATCTGGAGGAACCGGGTTTGATTCCCCGCTCTGCCGCTTGAGTTGTGGAGGCTTATCTGGGGAATTCAGGTTAGCCTGTGCACTCCCACACATGCCAGCTGGGTGCCCTTGGGCTAGTCACAGCTTTTCAGAGCTCTCTCAGCCCCACCCACCTCACAGGAGCAGCAGTGGCGTAGTGGCTAAGAGCAGGTGCGCTCTTATCTGGAGGAACCAGGTTTGATTCCCAGCTCTGCCGCTTGAGATGTGGAGGCTTATCTGGGGAATTCAGATTAGCCTGTACACTCCCACACACGCCAGCTGGGTGACCTTGGGCTAGTCACAGCTTTTCGGAGATCTCTCAGCCCCACCCACCTCGCAGGGTGTTTGTTGTGAGGGGGGAAGGGCAAGGAGATTGTAAGCCCCTTTGAGTCTCCTACAAGAGAGAAAGGGGGGATATAAATCCAAACTCTTCTTCTTCTTCCTACAGGAGAGAAAGGGGGGATATAAATCCAAACTACTACTACTACTACTACTACTACTACTACTACTACTACTCTTCTTCTTCATCATAAGGCCATGGTGGCGAACCTTTGGCACTCCAGATATTATGGACTACAATTCCCTTCAGCCCCTGCCAGCATGGCCAATTGTAGGGGCTGATGGGAATTGTAGTCCGTAACATCTGGAGTGCCAAAGGTTCGCCACCACTGCCATAAGGAATATGGATGAGGTGAAGGGCTGTGGCTCAATGAAACAGCCTTCGCTTTGCATGCGGAAGGTCCCAGGTTCAATCCCCAGCCCCTCCAATTAAAAAAGACCAGGCAGGCAGTGATTGGAAAGAGCTCTAGAGAGCCGATGCCAGTCTTCAGTAGGCAACATTGATCATGATGGATCAGTGGTCCTATTCAACACAGGCCGGCTTCAGGTATGGCCAATTCAGCATGGGCAGCGGGAAAACTTGCAAATGGGAGAAGGAGGTGCGGGGGAGTGGAGGGTGTGGAAAGGTAGAAAGAAAGGCACGTCAGGCAGCCCTTTTGATAAGTAAACGGGAGACTCTGAAAACCATCTGGAACCAGCGATGGCTATCTACTACAGCACTGCAGCAGGTCTCCAAGAGGCTTAGAAAAAGGTCTCTCCTAACGCCTGCCATGTGGAATTTGGTTAAATTCAAGCACTGAGGAACTGGTTGGGATCTCCTGCCAGCTAAGTGCATCCTTAACCCTGAGCCACAACCATTCTCCCAAACCTTAGGATGTGTGAAGTGGCCTTAGGCCAACCAGTCCATCAAGCCCAGTACCGTCCTATCTGATTGGCATCAGCTCTCCGTGGCCTCAGATCTTTCCCAACACCTGCAGCCAAGATCCTTTACGCAGAGAAACCTGGGACTGAACCCATATGCAGTGTCTGGAAAATCCTCCTGAGAAGCTTAATGAACTATGTTGGCATTTATTAACCGAAGCAAGAGTAATAATTGCATCTTGTTGGAAAACCAATAAAGATCTTAATACAGAACTTTGGGAAGATAAAATTGGAGCATACGCTGTAATGGCTAAACTAAAAAACCTTGTAAATACCGTGTTTCCCCGAATATAAGACAGTGTCTTATATTAATTTTTGCTCCCAAAGATGTGCCATGTCTTATTTTCAGGGGATGTCTTATTTTTCCTGTGTTCTGTTCATCGGGCATGCTTCCAAACAAAAACTTTGCTACGTCTTACTTTCGGGGTAGCCTTATATTTCGCACTTCAGCAAAACCTCTACTATGTCTTATTTTTCGGGGATGTCTTATATTAGGGGAAACAGGGTAGACACTCAAAACATGCATTTGATGAAAAATGGGAACTTTATTTCTAGTTTGAATTGACTGTGCAAAAATAATGAATTGACTATGAATTGACTATGCAAAAATAATAATAGGAAGATTATTAATTTGTTAATGGTTAAGATACAAGAAATTGTTTAGTAATGACGCTGTAGAGCCAGTGGAAAGTAGACAGATAATTTTTTAAAAGTGTAATGTTCTCTCTAATAATATTAGTTTCGTTATCTCAAGATTCAATGTGTTAGAGCCAATATTTATACAGTTCTTGAGTAGATATATTATCTTTTTCTCTTTTGTCTCTGTTTGCCTTGAACATTTTCTTTTTTCTGTGTCATATTTCTTTTTTCTGTCTGTCGACTACACTGAGAAAATTAATACAAATATTATTTTAAACAAAGAAACCGTGCGACAAACCAGGTGGTTTCAAATGTCTCTTCAGTAAAGGAAAACTTTTCTGCAATGACAAATAAAGACGCCACAGTATGAGCGACTAGTTGTTTTGAAAAACACGAGCAAGGCTATCACGCAAGTCTGAGCAAGTCTTGCCCAAGGGGCCCATCTACATCCCTTGAGCTTGACTCAAGATCCCCTGGGGTGCCCTCCTTCGCAAGCGTCTTACGCCACAAGTTGACAGCACAGCTCCAGGAAAGGTGCGGCTGGCCTGATAATCACAGATGGTTCTGTAGCAATACCCTGACGCCTTGGGGTACAGTCAAGCCCCCACAGTAAATGATCCGAGCAAAAGGAGAAGGGAGAGAAACTCACAGCAGAGTGGAATTTTCTTTTGCAAGGCTAGCAACAATGATCGTACCTTCCACGCAGCTAAACACTTGTCCTTCAAGCATGGTCAAACACTGTCCAAAGAGGAGGGATGAGCAAGGCCAAATACTCTGTCAGAGTTGTGGGTTTCCCGGGCTGTGTGGCTGTGGTCTGGTAGATCTTGTTCCTAACGTTTTGCCTGCACCTGTGGCCGGCATCTTCAGAGGTGCATCACAGGCCGTTTCTGCACTGTCCAAAAACAGCGCCCTAGAGATGGTAAAAACACCATCTCTGGGGCGCTGTTCACACAGCTGTCACTGCTGTAGTGCAACAGTGCCGTGCTCCCCCCACCCTCAAAACGGCAGGAAATCACTGCTTTCAAAACTCGCTCCATGAGTAAGTTTTTTGGAAAGCGGTGTCTTCCCACCAGGGCCGTGCGAAGGGCACCGGCATGAGGGTACAGCTTTCAGGTGCTGCCTGTTTGCATCTTTTATTTACCTTGCCTTCCCTCCGAGGCTCCGGAGGGAGAAGGGACATGCCCACGCTGCCCCCGACCCCCGTGGGTCAGTGTGGGCATGTCACTTCCTCCCTCTGGAGCCTCGGAGGGAAGACAAGGTAAACAAAACATGCAGTCCAGTTCGCAGCAGCTTTGAGGCCGCCTGCACAAGACTGGTGGACATATTTAATGCTGTTGGACAGCCACTTTTACCACCATGCAGGAACAGCCACAGAGAGAAGTCTTCTCTCTGTGATACACCTCTGAAGATGCCAGCCACAGGTGCAGGCGAAACGTCAGGAACAAGATCTACCAGACCACGGCCCCACAGCCTGGAAAACCCACAACAGCCAGTTGAATCCGGCCGTGAAAGCCTTCGACAATACCTCTGTCAGAGTTTGTTCATAACTTCCAGCAATAGACTTCAGTTCCATTCACAGTTCACAGCCTGAAAAATGGTGATCAGCCAACCGGCCAACCAACTTGCCCGCACACCTGCTGCGATACAGAGAACAACTTCGCCCAAGCAAGAGAAAACCCTCCATTAGCCAATCGGTTAATCCTCTTTCTCAGCCAAGAAGGGATTCTCAGGGAATAGTCCTTGAGAGGAGAGGATGCTGTCCTCCTTCAAGATCATGCATGCTGAGGCTATTCACTTCTGGCTGGTCACTGGGAGCAAAGCCAATGATCGCTGAAGCATGCGGTCAAACAGGAAAGATGTTTTACCCAGGGAAAAGTCAGCTTTGAGGGGAGAAAAATAACTTTTTAATCTGGACCTTGGAAAAACACACAACGCAAATCGGCAAGCAAGGCAAAACAGGTCGTGTGTACATGAACAAAGTCAAACTGCCTTTGTTCTTCACAAGGTGTCTTCTTTGTATTTATTTAATTGGGACACTGCTTAGCTCATTTTCCCCACTAATGGGGACTTGGAGCAGCTTACAATATAGTCTAAAGCAAACAAAGAACAATATTAAATGTTCATACATCCCAGGCTGGTCCAGGATGCACTAGGATGATACATCAAAATCACACACTGTGAGCTGAGGCCAAAAAGCTCTTTGGCTCATTTAGTTTATTATTTGATTTGATTGATATCCCGCCCCATCCCTGAAGGGTTCATGCCATAGTTTGGGCCTCTGACCAGACCCAGGCTTTAAGCACCAGCAACAGGAGGGAACAAAAGTTCAGACTCAACCTCAAAGAACTGAAGAAGAAGAGTTTTGATTTATACCCCACATTTCTTTCCTGTAAGGAGACTCCAGATAGCTTACAAACTCCTTTTCCTTCCTCTCCCCACAACAGAACCCTTGTGAGATAGATAGAGCTGAGAGAGTCCTGAAAGAACTGTGACTAGTTCAAGGTTGCCCAACAGGCTTCATGTGGAGGGACAGCGAAACAAATCCAATTCCCCAGATAAGAGTCTGATGGTCATGTAGAGGAGTGGGGAATCAAACCCAGTTCTCCAGATTAGAGTCCACTACTCTTAACTACTACAGCCACACTGGCAGCCATTTTCTCACCCTTGCTAAGAATACACTCTTCATCTCCGTCCACAATCCTGCATATGTCTTTCCTCAATACAGAGGTTGGGCTGGAGACCGTTTTAAGAACATAAGAAGAACCCTGCTGGATCCAAACAGTGGTCCACCTAGTCCAGCATCCTGTCTCACAGTGGCCAACCAGGTCCTCTGAAGATCCAACAACAGGGCATAGAGGCCAAGGCCTTTCCACTTTTAATGCACTTTGCAGCTGGATTTCACTGTGCAGAACAGCAAAACCCACTTGCAAACAATTGTGAAAGTGGATTGAAAGTGCATTATTCTGCACGTGTGGAAGGGGCCCACGACTAGTAACCACCGTTAGACCTTTCATCCATGGATCTGTTTAGCCCTCCTTTAAAGCTCTTTATGCCTGTGGGCATCATTATATCCATTGGCAGCAAATTCTACCTTTTAATCACTTGGTGTGTAAAGAAATATTTCCCTTTTATATTTTCCTGAGTCTACAGCCCATCAGCTTCACTAGATGGTCTACTATTCCGGGACAGGGAGGAAAAGCTCTCTCTGCTCCCATGAACATGCAGGGTCTATGCCTCGTGTTGGCTAGTTAATGGGATGGTGCATCAAGAAAGATTGTTATTCCTTGTTCCCACGGTTGATCTAGCAACACCGCTGCCATCAGGGCACCGTGCTTCAGGTGTTACCATTCAGCCTGCAATTTCTGCAGTAGGAAGAGTGCACAAGTCTGTCTAACTGGTGCATTTTAGCTGGGGGAGGCAAACATGGACTGTCCACGCCATTGCTTTCTAGGCAAGAAGGGTGCATTGCTCCAGCAGTCCCTTGTACCTGGGCATGAGCATGTGAGCCAGAATCAATGGGTCGGAAAGGATGACATGTTTTAGGGCCAGCTGCTTCCAACTCTTTCCCATTAAGTAACAGGTTCCCATGGTGGTGGGATTCAAACAGTGGCATAGCGCCAATGGGGCTGGGCGGGGCACAACGGAGGCATGGCCGGGCACGACAGGGGCAGGGCATTAATAATTTCTCTGTTACTGTAAAAAACTCTTACTGTAAAAAAAAGTTCCTAATTTCCAGCTGGTATCTTTCTGCCCATAATTTAAACTCATTATAGCAAGTCCTATCGTCTACTGCCAACAGAAACAACTACTTCTCCTCTAATTGACTGCCTGTCAAATACTTAATACTTTCAAATAATTTTGTTTCTAGAAATCAAAAGAAGGATACTTTCCTTAAACCAGGAACTTTACCATATTACTAAAACATGTTTTTAAAACAGCCCAACAGGGAGAATTATCCCGTTTTCTACCTTTGCTAACCAGCCACATCGGAAACAACAGGACTTTATGATTTTTGGACCTAATGGAATTTCTAACGGAAAAGCAGACCCAATTAGTAACCCCCTCTCGGCACACACAAATAATCAGTAACCCACTCTCGGGAACTGGTGAGAACCTGCTGGATCCCACCTCTGCTTGCCCCCCGCCCCCTCCCGCCATGTCATGACTTCCTGATTCACATGCAGAAGGAAGAGGCCATTTGTTTAGTTTGCAGGTGCAGGGAGAGTCGGCATTTGCTTAGAGATCATTTCCCCGAAGGGCTGCTTAATTTATTCTGAAGTGCGCCAAAGCGGCATTTGGAACTGCACAGACAATCCAAAGTTTATTAAGTAGAGCCTGGAGAAAGCTGAACGGGGACCCAAGGTACGCTTTATTGCCAGGAGAAATGGTTTATGTGCTTTTCACCAAGGCGTTAAGCCCTTGAAACTGTACTTGTACGGGGACGGTGGCGCATACCTCGCAGATGCAACTCCTGCAAGGGCCAGCAATGTGGTTTGCCCAAAGGCATCCAGAAAAAGGAAGATTGTGCTTGGGTTTGAGGCTGGAACCTCCTTTAGGAGAAAGTGATGACTCCCTGACCCAAACCATTGTGGCTGTGTTGAAAGGAATTAGACATACTTTCCCCAAGCATCTGTAATGTTTGGTTGAAAGGTACAGGAATTCTCTTTTATACCTCACAATGGGATCCATTGTGGCTTACCACTGTTCTCCCCAGTCCATGTTATGTTCACAATAACCCTGTGAGGTAGACTAGGCTAAGCATGTGTGGCTGGCCTGTGGGAACTCAGCAAGCTTCTAAGTCAAAGTGGGGATTTGAATCTAAGACTTCCCAGATGTCGGAAGTCGTTGTGAGGATACAGTGGAGAAAAGAAAATGGAATCCATTTTGTGTCCCTGCTGGGGAGAAAGGCAGGGTGGAAACAAACATACTGTAATATGGTAGAGGAGGGAGAGACGCATTATGAGTGTATACTTATCCAAAAATAATTGGCTTCCTATGGTTGCCCATGCCATGAAAAGAGCTAATCCTAGATCTTTATTGGTGTACTTGATCACACAACAGCACTGGTGTTAAAGCACACTGACAATATTAACTCCACAGTCCTGCGAGGCTAAGCTCCGTTGAAATCAAGTCTGTGCAGGACCATGCTTCAAGTGTTAATTGAACAAAAGACTTTACGCAACCACAGTGGCAAGTCTTGCCATCTTGTGTCATATATTCCGCAGGAGCAAATTATTTCTGTGTTTAAAACATTCCTATTTCCACCTTCTCAAACAGCTCCTGGAGATGGCTTGATATGAAATCTTCAAACAAGAAGTTTATAATAAACAAATTCAGCAAAAACCCTAAGCCGGGAAGGTGAAATTTTTTGTTTTCAAAAGTGGAGGGAGATACAAACGGAATCCACCAAAGGAACTAATAAAACAGCAATAAATAGAAGGCGGCTGCAAATAAAAAAGCCAATCCAGGATACCAAACTACCATATTCAGCACTTAGATTTAATATTCTGATAAAAGCCAGAATGTGCCGGAGAATTTTCTACTTGTCATCAATCCAACCTAAAAACCTGTCAAAGAAGAAAAAAAGATGAGCCAACCTGAAAGACCAACTTCCAATCCAAGCTGAACAGAACTCACTGACCACAGATGATAAGGTCCTCAAAAGGGTAAGAACAAAACAGTGGTTCTAGGCGGCCAATTATGCACAAGGTGTCTGGTACACAATGGGGGCAAATGTCCATCGCAGCAAGATTTCTTATCTGGGCGTATTTCCTCAAGCCCCGCTTTCACTTCCCATTCTCTCTGCGGCAAGCGAGACCACTTGTAGAGCGACTTTCAAGCTGCTTTGCTGCAAAAGCGGCCAGATTTCCCAGTGAGCACAGCTTTGCCCCAGCCATGCTTCCTCTGCCCACAGCCAGCCTACCTGGCTCCACCCTTTCCACTCACTCACGCTGCTATGCACACCTTCCTCCTCACTCCCTTTCATGTTGTCTGCTTCTTCCTGCTTCTCTAAATGCCCATATCTCGATATCATAACAACAGAGAGGGCTTTCCCCAGGAACTATACAAGCAGAGTCTCTTTTTGGCTCCACCCCACCTCCCCCGCTCTACTTCTGCCCTTTCCAATGCCCGAGGACTTTTAAAAACTTTATTTCCAACACGGCTTTATTTTAAAAGAAGCCTCTCTTTTCTCCTGGCTAGCAGCAGCCACGTAAGTGTATATGTGCGGGGAAGGGAAGAGAATATCAGCTCTACACATGGTCCCCTTTGTTAGCCTCAGCACAGTGTAGTCCAGGGAATTGCTTTGCCTCTTTCATTTAGAGGGGAAAGAGCTACAATATCGATATATCATTATAACAGAAATAAAAGGCTTTTACAAAGCAAACAACCTGAGACTAATGGGTGTGATGAGATCTGTGCCTTTAAGAATGACTTGATGGGTGGAGAATTAGGAAAAGCAAGCCCAGGAGAGTTCTCTGCAGAAAAACTATGTGGCAGGAATGAGTGCCTCTTCTTGTGTAAACAGAGAAACACAAGGAGACCCCACTACAAGTCCACAGCACAATGGAAT
The DNA here is from genome assembly GCF_021028975.2 of Sphaerodactylus townsendi. Taxonomy (NCBI): domain Eukaryota; kingdom Metazoa; phylum Chordata; class Lepidosauria; order Squamata; family Sphaerodactylidae; genus Sphaerodactylus; species Sphaerodactylus townsendi. Next base: position 112,542,780 of record NC_059430.1, read on the forward strand.
GCCCTGAAGTAACCATTTCATGTATGATGGGTTAATGACAAATGCAGATTGTGGAAAAAAAATCCTTACTGGAGAACAGATGGGAAGGGATCAGGAAAACACCTGGGATCCCCAGATAAAACTTTACTTTGGTGAATACACTGCCACCGGCAGCAATTCCACCTGGTCAGGAATAAATGGGCAATCACCAAGTCTCCCTAAAGGACACTTTCAACAAGATGGACCTCTTCTAGAGACACAGATGGTATTGTCTATTATGATAAACAGCGGATTCTATCAGGATCATTTTTTATTATTATTCAATATCTCGTTCAACACAGATCAGATAATTCCTTTCCTTTCAAAATATGTGGAAAAGTGAAAGGAAGTGCGGTTTTGTTTTGTAATGTGGAAATGTTAACATGTGCTGCTCTGATTCATGGGGACAGGATATGAGACACTCACATTCTCCTAAGAAGACAAACATGCTTTCCAAACCATGACTGTAAATCTGTTTAATGTGTGACCCAAAAGCCTTCCAAGTGAGAAATTGTAAGTAACTATTGCATACAGACTCACAGCAAACAGCACCAGAGTAACACAGTGGTGCAGACAGAGAGCTGTGATCAGGGAGATCAAGGGTTCAAATCTCACCCATACAGACACAAAAGTATTAGGCACCGTTCTTTTCCTTCTGAAAGTAATTTCTTGGTTAAAACTATTTTTTAATTATTAGAATAATAACGATTACCGTAACTGTTTCCTTCTCTTGTTTCTTTTTGTCTTCTTTAGCCCCTTCTGACTGTGACATTTCAGGCCTTTTGTTAAATTTAACCTGTGACTAACATGTCATTACATTAAAAAAAAAATTCTTTTGATATATTAGGCACCAGAACACAGGGGCGTATCTACAGAAAATGGAGCCTAGGGCAAGCACTGAAATTGCACACACCCACCGCAAATCCAACAAGTCTTCACCATCTTGAAAGACCAGTTCTCTGGTGGTCAGATGTACGCATTCCTTTCAACTATACATCAACTCTCTGGAGAGCTGGTCTACTAGCCGTTAAGAAGAATGAGTAGATCTGGTCTCCGCCTACCCATTACTTTCAATCACAGGTAACCAGCTCTATGGAGTGCTGGTCTATCCTGCGTTAAGGAGAACTGATAGACCTGGCCATCTACCTGATGCTTTTTAATTGTAGGGAGACCAGTCCGCCGAGCGGTGGCGGTTTCTTGCTTTGCAGCCTAAGTGCCCCTGGGCAAGTAGTGCTGGTCCCACCCTTCCTTGCCCCACCCTAAATACACCTGTGCCACAATACTTGGGAGTTTGAGAGGGCAGGGTTTTTGCCAAATAAATGTGTATGTCTGTGAACTCTAAGTGCATTTTCAAAAGTAAGAAAGACATAAAAGAGCAGTAAAACTTCAGTGAGAATAAGATATCATATTGTTGTGTTTGTTAGTTGTTAGATCCTCCCACACTCAGGCAGATTCCACATGGGCCAAAAACAGTGGTGTGAAAACGGTGTAAAAGGGTTTACACTGTTTTCACAACACTGTTTTTGCAGAATCCGCCTCAGCAGCATATCGGGCAACAAGTGCTCTCCAAATAGTTACAGGCAATGAATATTTTTACTTGATTACTGTATATAATTTCTAATCTTTACAAGACTAGAAGCTGCATAAGGTTTTCTTGTTTTCACCTTAACCTATGCAGCACACATACACTGGAAGAAACCAATTCAGAGTTCACCTTTTTTCTCTCATTTGGTTATTTTACACTTTTACAGTAACCCTTGTCATCCGATAATGATTTAGCAACACTGGACAACCTGCCCATTCCTCAAGGCATTTGGGTGGTATTTAGATTCCAAACAATGCCTATTCAGAACCCACAAGGGTGTTATAACACTTCAACCTCTGTAGAGCAGCTGTGGTAGAAGAATTACCTCATTATTTATTTCACTGTAACATTTATGCTAAACCACAGATGGAATTTTGAAGCAGGTATAATCAATGCAGAACACTTGGCTAAAATCAGGCACCTCCAAGCCAGCCATAGAAAGTACGTCACAGACAGGCCAAACTTGCTGGCACAGCTCAAAAACTGAAGAAAAAAAGACAGGCTGAAACCAATTTGATGCACTGTAAAGACACCAAGAAAGGTTAGGTGTTTGTTGGATTTTAAATATATATATATTATTTAAATATATATATATCTGCAAGCTTTCACAATTGTTTTGTGAATAATTCTGGTGAACATATTGACTGAAATAATAATAAAAAGGGCCAGCTCAATCTCATCAGATCTGAGAAGCTAAGCAAGGTCAGCCCTGGTTATTACTTGGATGGGAGGCCCCCAAGGAAGTCCAAGGTAGATACAGAGGCAGGCAATGGCAAACAATCTCTGCTCACTTCTTGCCTTGAAAATCATATGGGATAGCTATAAATCAGATACAGTTTGATGGGACTTTCCAATATATCTGAGGTTACCTCTTTCGGTAAAGGTGTGTGCTGTGTGCTCAGCGGCCCAGTAAGCAATTAGTGTCAGAATGTCACACGTTCAATCCCAAGGATATCAAGTTAAAGGTGGTAGGAAAGACCTTCCATAATGGAAAGCTGAGCAGCCAACCCCTGTCAAAGTTAACAATAAGAACATAAGAACTAGCTTGCTGGATCAGACCAGAGTCCATCTAGTCCAGCACTCTGCTCCTCGCAGTGGCCCACCAGGTGTCTTCGGGAGCTCACGTGCAGGATGTGAAAGCAATGGCCTTCTGTTGCTGCTGCTCCTGAGCACCTGGTCTGCTAAGGCATTTGCAATCTGAGATCAAGGAGGATCAAGATTGGTAGCCATAGATCGACTTCTCCTCCATAAATCTGTCCAAGTCCTTTTTAAAGCTATTCAGGTTAGTGGCCATCACCAAGCAAAGTGGTCCAGTGTGGTGACTCGATGTTTGGTTGATTCACCTTTTACCCTACCCCTCCAAAGCAATCCACATATTCATCAGTGACATCACTCTAAAGGAAAATCCAGGCCATACCCTTTATTAAAGCCAGCTCAAATGACACAGAACAGCATACGTACATAAGAGCTCTGCTGGATCACACCTGTGGCTCATCTAGAACACAATCCTATTTCACAAAGAGGCCAGTCAGTTGCGCTGGGGGGCAACCAACAGAGCATAGAGGTCATGGCCCTCGTTATTTTATTCAGATGATTTATGTGCTATCGTTATACCCAATCAGAGCCTATTAGTCCTGGTGTCCAGAATTTTTGCTTCTGAATATTAAGGTTCCCTCAACATGGCTGTAGCCTGTTTCACATAAAGATGTTAGTAGATTGTATAGTCCTTAGCCTCAGAGCAAAGTATGCCAGACGTTCTTTGTTGTAGAACGCTCTGACTGGGCCGTAGTGCCTACCTAGTCCTGCTCAGTTGGAAAGTGAAAATACATTTTGGCATACATGCTCTCGTATCAGTAATGTTCAATAATGCACAAAACAATGGTTTTGACAGTGCATAAAAATGAATGATAATTCTCATATTCGTTTGGGACTATATTCTAATTGTCTCAACCGCGGCAACTTAATTGACCAAATTAACATCCCAGCTGCCCTGAGCCAGCTTCGGCCAGGATATCAAATTCAATAAATAATAAATAAATAAATCTTCATGTGAAACATGAAGTATAGTAGCCACTCAGGAGTCTAAGCCAGCATGTTGTAATGGTTAAGAGCAGGTACACTCTAATCTGGAAAACCGGGTTTGATTCCCTGCTCTGCCACTTGAGCTGTGGAGGTTTATCTGGTAACCAGATTAACTTGTACACTCCAACACTTGCCAGCTGGGTGACCTTAGGCTAGTCACAGTTCTTCAGAGCTCTCTCAGCCCCACCCACCTCACAGGGTGTTTGTTGTGGGGGGGGGGAGGGCAAGGAGATTGTAACCCCCTTTGAGTCTCCTTACAAGAGAGAAAGGGGGGATATAAATCCAAACCTCCTTCTTTAATCCCCTTCAAAGCCACTAAGGCTCATGACAGTCACTACTTTGACTGGCAGTGAATTCCACAACTTACCGGTACTTACTCGGGAAAGAGGTATCTCTTTTGGTCCATCCTGAATCTATTCTGGACAGCCTCATTGGTTCCCAGGAATTCCAAAATTATGAGAGCGGGGGGGGGGGGGGGCGAGCTTTCTCTGTCCACTTTCTCCACCTCTTGGATAATCTCCTAAACCTCTGACATGCCCGCACCAACCTTTTTTTTTCTGAACTGAAAAGCTCTGTGTTCTCTAGAACTCATCTCGTCAAATCCCTCTAAGCGCATCTCACCTCTGAGAGCTTGAAAGCCGGGGCACAGTTTTGCGTCGTCCTGGTTGGTCCTCATAAAAGGCACTGCACGGATTCTGTTTTTAGATTCTGCCTTTAGCCCCAGGAGACTCAGAACTTCTGTCACTCTAAAGGACAATACTAAACGTTTTGTCCACCTGAGGAAGTCTAGCAACCGCCGGGAAAATCCACTGCCTAGCCCCAAACACTGCTCCTGAACGGCATGGTTCCAAAAGACTGCCCAGTCCAGTTCCACCAGCAGCGGCCCGTTCAGGGATTGTTTGGGGAGGGTTGCACTGTAGATGGAGCAGGCTCTATTTGAGTTCATTGTACATTCATTTTGTAGTTTGTGGGATCTGTGATTTGGGAGTTAGCTGGTATATTTAATTAACTGTTTCATCTTTTATTGTGTGCTGTATTGGACACTGCGATGACCTACATTTTCAGGGGACTCTCTTATTGATGTCAGCCACAGGGGGGTGGGGTGGGGATTTTTAATAGGGTTTTAACAGACTTTATGTATTGTTTTCATTATGTTTTTACTCTGATGTCAACTTTGTATATTTTAATGGGTTTTTATCCCCATTTGTTAGCCACCCTGAAACTACAGGATAGGATTGGGGTATAAATTCTAGGTACAAATAGAGGGCGGGAGGGAGGAAAGAAGGAAGGAGGAGGGAAGGAAGGAAGGAAGGAAGGAAGGAAGGAAGGAAGGAAGGAAGGAAGGAAGGAAGGAAGGAAGGAAGGAAGGAAGGAAGGAAGGAAGGGAAGGAAGGAAGGAAGGAAGGAAGGAAGGAAGGAAGGAAGGAAGGAAGGAAGGAAGGGAGGAAGGAAGGAAGGAAGGAAGGAAGGAAGGAAGGAAGGAGGGGAGGAAGGAAGGAAGGAAGGAAGGAAGGAAGGAAGGAAGGAAGGAAGGAAGGAAGGAGGGAGGGAAGGAAGGAGGGAGGGAAGGAGGGAAGGAGGGAAGGAGGGAAGGAGGGAAGGAAGGAAGGAAGGAAGGAAGGAAGGAAGGAAGGAAGGAAGGAAGGGAGGAAGGGAGGGAGGGAGGAGGGAGGGAGGGAGGGAGGGAGGGAGGGAGGGAGGGAGGGAGGAAGGAAGGAAGGAAGGAAGGAAGGAAGGAAGGAAGGAAGGAAGGAAGGAAGGAAGGAAGGAAGGAAGGAAGGAAGGAAGGAAGGAAGGAAGGAAGGAAGGAAGGAAGGAAGGAAGGAAGGAAGGAAGGAAGGAAGGAAGGAAGGTTGGTTGGTTTTTGTTCACATCTTCAAGAGCTGGAGTTCTGCTTTCTGGACCCAGCATCTCACAAAGGCAAAAAGGCGGCAGCTCATCTCTGCAAAAAAAACACTGGTTCTCGCCCTAGCAGAAGAATCTTATCACAAAAACTGTCATAACCTCAAGGATATGCCCGGTTGCATCTTGAAAATAACATCAAGTACATTTTGAAAAGAATTGGAACAGCAATTTGGAACCTGCAATGCCTGGACCACTGGAGGTCTGTCACTGACCTTAAGACCACAGGCCATCAAATGAAAACACCAGTGGCCTTTTTGTAGGATAAACAACAGGGAACACAGGATTACAATCCAACCCTTTCTGCAGTCATTCTATATGTGGTTGGCGAAGGGAGAGGGGATTCATTGATAGATTAAACTGCTAGCAGTTATTAAAACTGCTTTGGTCTGACTGAGAGACATCAAAGCAACACGGCATGTACACGAAACTGAGCTACGCTCCCTCTTTCCCTTGATCTGACAACCTCACCACAGCAGCCGCACCAAAGAGCACAAAAATGGTGTTTTAATTTGGTGAACCTTACAAGTGACTACGAAGCGCCCACAAGATACAGAAGGTGGAAGGGGAACTGTAGCTCACAGGCAGAGGGTGCACTTTGCAGGTCGAAGATCCCAGGTGCGATCCTCGCTGTGCCGGGAGACGGGATCTCAGACAGCAAAGCACAAACTCTGCTAGCAGCTGCAGAAGCCGCCAGTCAGATCACACAGCGGCAGGCCAGATGGATCAATAGCAGCAATCATTCCGATATAATACTAGCTACGTAAACAAGCCTGGAGGAGCTATGCGCCTTGTGTGCTTCCTCCCCCACAACGCCACCTCCTGCAGTTGGCTAAATGAAAACCTTCCTTGATACAATTTCTCATCATATCTGGGAAGCTGTGGCTCAGCGGAAGAGACACTGCTTTACATACAGAAGGCCCTGGGTTCAACCTACAGCGACTCCACTCATAGGTGTCACTCGCAGCCCTCCAGATGTTATGGACTACAATTCCCATCATCCCCTGCCAGGATCATGCTGGCAGGGGATGATGGGAACTGTAGTCCATAAGATCTGGAGGGCTGCGAGTTTGACACTTGTGCTAGATGTTGTGAAAGGCATTTGAGTAAGACCCTGGAGAGCCACTGCCAGCCTGAGTAGACAAATTCAATGGAACAATGGTCAGGATCATTATAACGCAGATTCACGCACGAATCACAATCTCTGGTTTGTACTTTCTCCTACAGAAGTAGGACTTGAAAGTAGGCGTTAAAGCCAACATTCCCTATGAGCTGTGCGGCTGCGCAGTCACCATATTGGTGCCACGCACACTGGGCGGTTGCCCACCAGGGGGAGCTCTTGCAGGCGGCTCAGTTCCTCTTACTGGTACGGAACTTCCACACAGTCGTGGGGTAGGGTTAGAGAAGGGTCTTCAAACTATGGCCCTCCAGATGTTCATGGACTACAATTCCCATCAACCCCTGCCAGCATGGCCAAGTGGTAGGGCTCATGGGAATTGTAGTCTATGAACATCTGGAGGGCCATAGTTTGAAGACCCATGGGTTAGAGGGACTATTGGTTGAATTGCAAGGAAGTATCCTTCTACCAGCTTAACAGCAGTTATACTGGGGGGAAATGACCCCAAGGAAGGATTATATTCACCAGTACCAGGTGATACTGGTGATGATATTCACCAGGATGGTATACACCCCCTTTTGCAGATATTCTTTCCCAGGGGGTTCACTGATTCCCCAGGTGCAAAAGGTCCAGCCAGGTTAACTGGAGGGTATAGCAAGAAGGTAAAAGGGATGTTCCATTCCACAGCCTCACTTGGCTGGCCATGAGTTGTATACAACCCCAGGGTTAAACAATATGGTTTGTCCAGGGGCTCCTTAACTTGTATTGGGGGGGGGGGGGGAGAGAGAAGCAGCTGAATTCTTATTCCTTCAGTGTCATGCCCACACCAGCTTTTGCTATTCTACCAAAACTAGACTTTAGAGAGGATTCTCAAGAGGACATTTCAGCCAGGTACCGTCTGGGCACATGCCTGCTTAGCTTCAGCAAGACAGTTACATCATGCAATACACAACCGTACCACGGGACTGTACAGCAAATAAAAGTTCTGTACAATATCAGCTAAATAAGAGGGTTTGTTGATCACGTCTCCATTTTGGAAACTACTTCTTGAATATTTATTGATTTGGTTATGTATACACCACAGGACAGTGTGGTGTAGTAGTTAGAGTGCTGGTCTAGAATGTGGGACTCCCAGGTTTGAATCCTTACTCTGCCATGGAAGCTGGGGCCAGTCGCACATTCGCTTTTTAATTTTTTTTAATTCTCTCACATGTAAATATCATACGTTGACTTCCAGCTTTCTCATCTTTGATTAAAAGTTATCTCTAGGTTCATGAATACACAGTTAAGACATTAATTCAACAGTTATTTCTTAAGTGCATTCCAGTGGTTACAACCTATTGTTTTCTTCCGCTTTCAAACCCCGCCACTGCTTCTTTATTGGAATAGGTTTTCAAAGGATATTCAGTAAAAAGTGTTCAGTGTTCTCAAAAAGTCCAAACTATTGTCTCTTAATAGTGTTGTCAGCTTTGCCATTTCTGAATATTCTGTGACTTTCAGAATCTAGTCCTCTTTTATTAGTATTATCTCTCTTATTTTTGCACATATAAAGTCCTTGCTGCGATCGTCCTATACATAAACAGAGTTCTATACTGCTTAAGGTCAGTCACACACTCTCAGTCTAACTTATCCTACAGGGTTGTTGTGAGGATAAAATAAAGAAAAAGTACGCTGCTTGGAGTTCCCACTGAGAAGAAAGGCAGGATATTAAGTCTGTAAGATAGGATGAGCTGACAGACAGTGACTAGTTCACAGTAACCCAGTGAGCTCTTATGGTAGAGTAGGGGTTCAAACCCAGGTCTCCCAGATCCTAGTTCAGCTCTCTAACCACTACCCCATGCTGGCTCCAAGCATTCATGAGTAGAATGGTGTGTTCTTTGATGCATGTGTGATAACAGTGTGTACTCTGACACAGCCCTCTTCAAGAAGGGGATCGTACCACAAAAATCAACTATAGTCTGTTTCAGAAAAAGATGTTAGTAGAGTTGTATATTCCTCTGCCACAGAACTCAACAGGCAGTGGCAGAGCTACAAGGGGGATGGGGTGTGCGTGTTGCACCGGGTGCATGCCTGAGGTGTGCGAAAATCTCTCCCCTGACCCCGACCCCCTTCACCAGGCCTGGCCCTGCCCCACCAGCCTGGCCCGTTTTCAGCAGACAGAAAGCTGTTTTCTGCCAGCTGGAAAAGGTAAGGGGGGGGGGCAGAAAACATGGAATGCGCCCCAGGCGCACGCCTGGCCAGCTACAGGTCAGATCTTCTTTGTTGCAGAATGGTCACCTGGGTCATAGTGCCTACCTAGCGCTGTTCTTCACCTACCCAAAAGGCAAGTATTGGTGATAGTCATTCAATGAACTACAAATGCTCCTGTATCAAAGTGCCATGTTCAATAATGCACAAAATAATGGTTTTGACAATGGCAGCATGTAAAAATGAATGACAATTCTCATATTTATTCAGGACTATATATTCTAATGCATACAATTTTCTGGAGCGCTGCATCTCAACTGACCGTACTGACATCTTTTTCTGAGACAAGAGTACAGAAAGACTCTACAGCTGCCCAACTGTTGTCAAGAATTTGATGAAGAGGGGACATAGGTAGCAAAACAGCAGCGAACATACACCCTAAGAAAAGCCTGCAACCAGGGGCTCTCTTGGCACATGCCACTCAGGTCAAATGCAAACCCCTTCCTGAACACAAATCATTGGACTGCTGAATGAATGAAAAATTACTGCTTTGATCCAGATTTATCATGCATGTTATCTGAACTGATTCCTCACATGAATCTCCCTCCAAGGAGCTCAGGGGCAGAGTACCAACCCCCATATCGCCCTCACATCAACCCTGTGAGGTAGGATAGCAAGCAAAAGAGAACAGCTCAAGGATACAATTAACACATTCCGCTCCCTCAATGCTTGAAGTCCTTTTTGTTGTTTCCATAGCAATCGGGGGTTTTATGGGGACGGGTTGCTAACCCAATGCCCAACCCTCCTCCTTTCACATCCGGGCTTGGGACCAGCAATGGTAGATACCTCCTGATGCCAAACACAGCGAGGACGCCCACAAAACACCTGGAGGAGAACATTCGAGCAAGACCTGAAGGCACTGAATATTGTACGGGAAGAGGCTGAAACACTCGCCCAAGATCGTAACTGCTGGAGAGCTCTGGTTGTCCAATATGCTAAGAACGGGAGGATCTAACTAACTAACCCACTCAATAAAGAAGTTGCCGAATTTATAACTGTGCCCCCAAAGTGTCTTGTCCAGTTCCTTGGGGTGACCAAGACCCCTGGAATGTTGTCTCTCCTCTCCACCCTTGATCACACATCCTGGGGCTAGTGAGGCCCAGTTTCCCAAGAACCATAAAACCTGCAGTCACACGATGCCGGCTCCAGTGCTGACAAGCAAACAGGTAGATAATGTCTCCGTGCTAAGTCAAGGCCATACACAACAGATGCAATTTTACCTGCGGTGAAGATGCCTGACAGCTCATTTCTGAGCCTCTTTATCGACCCGCCAATTTCAACAGGACTTACTTCCAAAGCAGCCACGCTTCAAGATGCAACCCTTCAGAGTTAGCATAACTTCCCAGGCACCTTGTATGAGAACAGCTGGTCTACTGTTGAGGTAGAATCTAATCCACGGACATTTCATCTTTTAAAAAACGAGATTTGCTAGCTCCTCTTCCATATTTTTAGCAGCGACTGGCTGACAGTGGTTTGCCACCTCTTCTGCCCTCCCTCTGGCTCCCACGCAACGGCTTCGGTTTGCAAGCGCTTAAGATTTTGCCTCTACCCACTCATTTCTGATTCCAGCTCATAAACTTTCCCCGGGCCTGCAAGCAAATCTTCTTCCTCTGAGATTTAGATTTCTACCCAGTTTATGAACAGCCCTTTAGGTTTTTCCATTTATAAAATGTGTACAACGTCAGGAGCAGAGATGCGGAATGGTATAGCAAAACCCGATATCGTCAGACCCTCAGGAGCTTAAGGCTCATTCCGCACATGCAGAATAATGCACTTTCAAACTGCTTTCAGTGCTCTTTGAAGCTGTGCGGAATAGCAAAATCCATTTGCAAACAGTTGTGAAAGTGGTTTGAAAACGCATTATTTTGCGTGTGCGGAAGGGGCCTAAGTTAGGTTGGTACTTGGATGGGAGAACACCAAGGAAGACTTTGCAGAGGAAGGCAATGGCAAACCACCTCACTTGCCTTCAAAACTTTGTGTCGTCATAAATTGGCTTCAACCTGACAACCCAAACGCGGGCACACATAGATAATGTCAAGTGACTTTTAAAAAAAAGTTGCTGGAGAATTACAAACTGGTTTAAAAACAATTCTGCATCTTGCACAAATCTTTGCCTCCAACCAACCTGATCCAAGACCAAGAAGGGATGACTTGCGCGCTGGAAAAATCTTATGCATGTGCGTTCATTAAAAAGCGCACCTAAATGACCATTCTGATGTTTAAGGGGGGCTTTGATTCTTCACATTGGCAACATGTTTGAGAGACCTGTCATTCAATCTGATATCCCCCAGAACAGGTTTATAAAACCACAAGCATTTCTCTTTTCCCAGATGCATTAGTTGCCCATACTAATTCCTGCAAAAGAAACACGACCTTTCTAGGCTTCCTTTCACTGCACCTCATACTAGAATCAAAACTTGATCATCTTTAACATGCCACAATATATGTGTTTTTTTAATTTTAGCTTTCTAGAGCCATCTGCCACTGCTGCAACCATAAGTTTGCACCTGTTATTTATGTCAAAGCCCTATGATTGAAGGTTTTTTGACACGCCTTTAACAGTTAAGGCACTGAAAACCCCACCAACCCACAATCACAATCCTTGGAAACATTCAGTTTCCGGTCAAATTCTGGACAGCCCCCCCACCCCCACCTCGGTTTCCCTGCCTTGGGCAACATTCCTTGTGTTTGCCATCAACCTCTGGATTTCCCCCCATTCTTCACCATGAGCGGGGCGCGCTCTTAAGCCGGCCTGCACAGGAGTCAACCCCATGATAGTCCAAAAGGCTTGGGGATCGCAGGCTCCACGATTTGGGGGATCCCTTCCTACATCACCGAGCCTTGCCAGCAAACGCTTCTCTCCCGCTCTCCGATCCACCCTGGAGGATCCAAAACAACCTCCCTCCAGTCCAAAGGACACCGCTCCACCCCGGATCCAGAAGGCGAGCGTCCCTCGCTGAGCACCTGATCCCCCACTTCAAACCGACTCCCCATAACATCCTCCCCACCCCGGCAGATAGTTAAAGTTTGAGCCCTGCGCTACCCCGGCCCAGGCCTCGGCATCAGTGACTCCCCCCGCGGGGGGCGCCCTCCGGAGGGAAGTGGGGGGCAGGATCGCGTCCACCCCCGGCCCGGCTCAGCCAGCAAGGTCACATCCGCCTGGGCGCGCCGGCTTACCAGTTGCAGGCAGCAGAAGGCGACCAGCGTGCAGCGCCCGCTGCATTTCCCCATGGCTGGCGCGCCCGGCGCTCCGCTCCCCCGGTGGCGCCCGGTGGCCAGGGCCGACCTCACTCCGAGGGCCCCCGCCGGCAGCCACGCCACATCCTCGCCGGTCGGGTCTTTTGTCTGCGGCCGGCCTCTCGCTCCGCACAGCCGCTTCACGTCGGCCCCGGACGGCGCTCCATGCCTGTCGGCCCCGCGCTCCGTGCCTCTGCCGCCGCCGCCTGGAGCAACCGGGCCAGCCGGGCTGCCCGCCTCCCTCTAGCCGCGCTCCATTGTTCCCACCCGGACACACCCACGAGCCGTGGCCTCGAGCGGAGGTGGGGAAGAAGCGGCGCTCCTCCGCCGCCGCCACTCGCACAAAAGAAGAGAGCAGCAGCGGAGGCGCAAGATGCGCGCCGCCAGAGCCAATCCGACCCGGGCGCACCGCACCAGCGCGCGCGCCTCGCCCCTGCCCGCCACCACGTGGCTCCGGCGGCTCTCGGGGCGTGGGCAAGGCCGGGGCCCTAAACTCCCCCCTCCCCCCGATGGAGGTCCCCCCTCCCCTTTTCCCTCGCCCAATTAAAGGAATTGGATGGCGCCAAGCCCCGCCCCCTGGGAGCTGGGCAGCCGAGGCGAAGAGGGGGAAAGGGGGCGAAATTCAAAAGGGCTCTTCTTCCCCCAGTCCCTGACCCGCTTTAAGGCTGGCCGGGTTTGGCCTTTGCAAAAACTTTTGGTGGGTTTCTATAGAGACAGTGCGGGGGCTTCTCCTGGTTGGCATTTTATGGAGGGCAGGGGGCAAACGGCAGGGGCGAGAGGGCATGAAACGTGGGCGAGTACAGGGCGGAGGAGGATTATGAACAACTCAGAGCGAATCCGAGAAAAAATACTGAGGCGATTCACTCTGAATCAGTAATCCACCAGGAGTGGAAACACTAACTCATTCCAGTGTCTGCTTTCATGCCTCAGAGCTCAATTGGATTTAGTTCGTTTGTACCCGGAAAGAAGAAGTACCCGGCTTTTCTCTCCAGAGATCCTGTTTGTCCTCACAACAAACCTGTGAGGTTGTCCAATGACTTGCACTCCATTGCATGATTCTCAAAAAAGTTCATGCTGGAATGAATTTTGTCAGTCTTAAACTAGACTTCGGAGAGGAGAAAGTGTGATACAGCCCAATCTCGTCAGGTCTTGGCAGCTAATTCAGGCCAGTAAGAAGAAGACTCAAAGGGGCTTACAAACTTCTTTCCCCCCCCCCCCCCCCCCGCAACAAACACCCTGTGAGGTGGATGGGGTTGAGAGAGCTACAAAGAACTGTGATTAGCCCAAGGTCACCCAGCTGGCATGTGTTGGCGTGCACAAAATAATCTGGTTCCCCAGATAAGCCTCCACAGCTCAAGTGGCAGAGTGGGGAATCAATCCTGGTTCTCCAGATTAGAGTGCACCTGCTCTTAACCACTACACCACGCTGGCTCTCCAAGGAAGGTTCTGCAGAGGCTGGCAATGGCAAACCACCTCAGCTAAATCATTTGCCTTAAAACCCCCTAACTGGGGTCACCATGAGTCGACTGCTACTTGACAGCACTTTATGGACACCTCATTCATTTTTCTGCAATAGACTAAACGGAGCTGCCCCCTCTGGAGTGGGGATTCGAACTTGAATCTCCCAGATCCTAGTGTGACACTCGACCCGCACTGCTTCTCTAAGAATTTCCAAAATCTATTTCGCCCCCAAAATGATATAATTTAATACTACCTGGACTGTAATATGTACAAAACACTCATGTTCTTTACATATAGCTCTATTGGTGCCCATAAGCCTCTTTTCAAAAACATCCCTTAAAGCATACAAATAATGCAGTTCTAAGTAAAGTCATGCCCTTCTAAATCCCCTGAGACCAATGGGCCTGGAGGGTAACTCCAGTGGTGGGATTCAAACAATTTAACAACTGGTTCTGGTGGTGGGATTCAAATAATTTAACAACTGGTTGTTTACAAGCACCAGTTTAACAACTGGTTCTGCCAAAGTGGTGCGAACCTGCTGAATCCCACCACTGAGTAACTCTGTTTAGGATTGCAGTTTTATACACACTTACATTGGAACAAATCCTTATTGGATTTATTTCTGAGTAACCTTACAAAGGATTGCACTGAAAAACTGAAAAATTCACTGTAATATATAAACTCATCCACACCAATAGATGGGAAATCCGACTATATAGGCTCATTCCGCACATGCAGAATAATCCACTTTCAAACTGCTTTCAATGCTCTTTGAAGCTGTGCGGAATGGCAAAATCCACTTGCAAACAGTTGTGAAAGTGGTTTGAAAATGCATTATTTTGCGTGTGCGGAAGGGGCCTAAAAAGTTTTTTAAAAGTGATGTCATCACGCTTTTGGTATCAACTCTCATAGAATTCCTGTCAGTCCAAACTGTTTCCCTGTAAAACATAGATAGTGTCACTATTGAATAGATCCTTTTGGACTGCATATGACAGACTTTGTTTCTTGGGCTAGTAACAGTTCTCTCTGAACTATCTCGGCCCCACCAGGTGCCTGTTGTGGGGAGAGGAAGGGAAAGGAATTTGTAAGCTACCTTGACTCTCCTTACAGGAGAGAAAGGTGAGGTATGAATCCAACCTCTACCTCGTCCTCCTTTTCTTCGAGCTGGGGCTGAGAGAGAATTCTGAAAGAACTGCGACTAGCCCAAGGTCACCCAGCAGGCTTCATGTGTAGGAGTAGGGAAACAAACCCAGTTCACCAGGTAAGAGTCCGCCACTTGTGTGGAGGAGTAGGGAATCAAGCCCGGTTATCTAGATTAGAGTCTGCAGCTCTTAAGCACTACATCACACTGGCTCCTTGAATGGAGAGACTAACCAGGGAAGACTCTGGAGAAGAAAACAATGGCAAACCACCTCTGCTTCTTGATTGCCTTGAAAGCCCTTTGCTGGAATAGCCATAAATTAGTTGGGATTTGACAATATGAAAGGAGGGATTCAGTCCCCCATGTTGTGATGGTTACAGTCCCCCTTGTTGTGAACTTTCAGGCAGACAATGGGAATAAGAGATTTCTCCTTCTCCCCAGAGGACTCTGGGTTTCATTTGCAGAGTCGTAAATTGACCAGATCTGGGCAACTAATTTAGTGAAAGTAAAAAGTATTGAACTGGGCCAAAGTAAATGTCTCGATCAAACGAAAAATCTGTAAAGCGACACCTAGTGGAATTGTTGGGAGTCTGATCATCAGTGGAACGCAGAGGAGCAGGGAACTAAGGCAAGAAAGGGTTAATTGGAGAGGTGGTGAGAGAAACCTGAGGAGGCCTTTGAGCAGCAGGCCCAAGATGGAGAAGTTGCTTCAGAAAGCAGATCCCAGCAGGAAGTTGTAGGCAGCTGCATCAGTCCAAGGCAAACTCCCAAGAAAGTGAACAAACAATGTTATACCTTTTTATCAGGATCCATCAAAATGAACACAAAAAGCGTGCAAGCTTTTCAGTTCACCAGAACTCTTCATCAAACTGCACACGTGTGGGTGTTTTTGATCACATCTAGCCTGATAAAGAGTTCTGGTGAACTTGAAAGTTTGCACTCCATTCCCGTTTTGTTTGGTCCTAATAAAAGGTAATGACTTTTGTTTCTGTTTTTAGATTCCAGATGGGCACTGCTTTCTTAATTTCTGCTTTATCCATTATTTATTCATTTAAGCCCACCATAACTATTTCCTTCTCCCCAAACTGGCCCACCTTTTTTTCCTTAACAGAAGTGACTATAAAATGTTTATATCTCCTCCCTTCGCCCTATTTAGATTTTCAAAGCAACTTAGAACATCTGGATACCAACATCAACAGCACAAAGACAAGATTCCATCTGTTGCACATTTCTTCTGAAGAGCCAAACCACTGCATCCATGTATCCATGCAACCACTCACATTTCAACAAAGTACACGCAGAGCTTTCTATAAACAGAGTGAATGGGGTAAACGGAAGACCTTGAGATCGTAAAGTAGCTCAGTTCCAGGATTGGAGCTAGCCGGCTTTAGCTTCTCTTGGGGGAAAAAATGGCAAAAACTAATTCTGGGAAGACGTTTTTAGGATGTCTGGCGGAGCATTATTCTAAAGGTTTTGCTAGTGAAGAGGAGCTAAGAAAAGGGATAAGCTCGCGATCTTAAAACACCAGCTTCATATGGGTGGAAAAACTGGCAAAATGGGCAGATGGTTCCTGTGAATTTGCCTGATACTGAGTACGAACCCTAGATCATCCAATTCAGGAGCAGTTCACCAGGGACTCAAGAAGAGAAAAAGCTTTCCCAATCACCAAGTACCCATTCAACTTGAGGCTAAACCTGGCATTACCTGAATGCAGAGAAAGCATCCCTACCACTCTCATCACGCCTCTGCTGTCGCTCATAACACAGGCTGAAAGGCAATACAGCATAACTACTCATGAGAAAAGCTTCCGGGCTGGAACAGGATCTTTCATTCCTAACCGTTAACCTTCCTTAAAATTCTCTGAACTACCTCCTGAGTTTGCCTCTCATGGTTCCAAAACAGGAAAGACCGCAGTTCTGCGACAGGCTTCTTATATCTGCTCCTCTTTGGAATCTGCCAGTCAGTTTTCCGTATTGAAAGGAGATGCCAAGACCGTCCCTTGAAAAGTGGCACTTTGGGGGGATCAGGAGATTTCCAGTGACAGAGAGCTCGCTTCCTTAAATACATGAAATGGTCACTGCACCCCTCCCAAGTCCCCCCCATATCCCTTACCTTAGTTCAGCCGGCTGCTCTTTGCAGCCTGGCTGGGGAGCTGCTCCGGGCCACAGGGCCTGGCTGATGGGGCGGCCTCCACTGCGCCTGGTCTGGCAAGGCTGGCCCAGCAGCGGCTTCTGCCGGGCCCGGCAAGGCGGGACAAGGGGGGAATGGGGAGGGATGTGGGGGAGATTTCCTGCCCCCCACATGACCCCAATGGCATGTACCCGGGGTGTGGTGCCCCCTGTCCCATGGTAGTTGCGCAACTGCTGCTGTCCCTATGACTGTATCTTCCTGGCATTTGCTACATTACAGCCAAGGTCAGTCCAGGGAATTTCTTATCACTCAGAAGAGTACAGAGTATGTGACATTATATACACCCTGAATACAGAGAAATGAACCAAAGATTTTTAGAAGAAGAAGAGTTTGGATTTATATCCCACCTTTCTCTCCTGCAGGAGACTCAAAGGGGTTTACAATCTCCTTGCCCTTCCCCCCTCACAACAAACACCCTGTGAGGTGGGTGGGGCTAAGAGAGCTCCGAGAAGCTGTGACTAGCCCAAGGTCACCCAGCTGGCGTGTGTGGGAGTGTACAGGCTAATCTGAATTTCCCAGATAAGCCTCCACAGCTCAGGCGGCAGAGCTGGGAATCAAACCCGGTTCCTCCAGATTAGATACACGAGCTCTTAACCTCCTACGCCAGTGGTGGCGAACCTATGGCACGGGTGCCAGAGGTGGCACTCAGAGCCCTCTCTGTGGGCACGCTCAAACAGAGTGCCCCCCCCCCCACATCGAGGCTGGGCTGGGCTGCTGGGCTTGATTATTAGCATTAAATCTAAGACCTAGTTTTGGGGAAGCAGTGTAGGTAACCCTTTTAAGTGCTGTTTTAAACCCCACTGATTTTCATGCAAAGAACTAAAGCGTGATCCTTTATCTGGGAGTAAGCTTGGTTGCTGGCAATGGGGCTTGCTTCTGAGTAAACCTTTCTAAGGTCATAATTCACCTGTTGGAAGAGTTGCACGGTTGCTTCAAAGCAAAGCCACTGACTACCACCAAGCTTACTCCTGAGTAACACACGATTCGGAGCCAACTGTTTTTTCTAAACTAAAACCTCAGTATTCAGGTTAAATTGCCGTGTTGGCACTTTGTGATAAATAAGTGGGTTTTGGGTTGCAATTTGGGCACTCGGTCTCAAAAAGGTTCGCCATCACTGTCCTATGCCACTGCTGCTTTATTTGGGTTTTTTAAAAAAACCAAAAATGGTGCTGAACTTTCACTGCAGACACAGAAAGAGAAGAGAAGCGTATCTTTGCATGAACCTGTAGGTGGATGTGAGGAAAAAGCTCCTAAGAATAGCTTTCATATCATCCTCTCCACATAGAAAGATAGAAGCTTTCTTTTCTTTTCCCTAATGTGGCTCAGGAGTACAGGTTCAGTGGTAGAGGCTCAGTGGAGAGACTCAGTGGTAAAACCTCTCCCCAGGTACATCCCTAACATCTTCAGTCTGGCAGTATGTGATGTGAGAAACCTCTGCCTTAGACCCCGAACATCTGCTGCCAGAGACCCCTTCCGCACATGCAGAATAATGCACTTTCAATCCACTTTCACAACGGTTTCAAAGTGGATTTTGCTATTCCGCACAGCTGCAAAGTGCATTGAAAGTGCGTTATTCTGCGTGTATGGAAGGGGCCTCAGAGTAGACAACAGTTGAGCCAATGGTCTGATTCAGTATAATGCAGCTTCATGTGACAGGAGGGAATTTTTCTGGGGATATGGGTCACACTGGGGAAGTCTGTGGAGTTGGGCACACCTTGCCACTTGATTTTAAACAATGTTTGCATTGGGTCTTGAGGGTTCAGTGGGAATCTTTGTGGAAGGAGGCATGGTGGCTCTCAAGAGGGCTGGGATACCTGTCCTGAAATGCAGAGCAGACAGAAAAGGCCATCTGAAGAAGAAGAAGAAGTGTTTTGGACAGTGGTGGGATCCAAAAATTTTAGTAACAGGTTCCCATGGTGGTGGGATTCAAACTGTGGCGTAGCACCAATGGGGCTGGGTGGGGCACGACGGGGGAGTGGCCGGGCATTCCTGGGTGGGGCTGTGGCAAGGACACAGCTGCTGCACCGGTCTTTGGGCGGGAAATGAATGCACGCAGGCACAGGCTGCCACGCACGCCGGTGCACCTCCTGCTAGACTGCTTCAAGTTTTGCGTGCTACTGCTGAGAGGAGGGGCGTAACGAAGGCAAAAATCACGTGGCAAAATCACCAATTAGTAACCCCCTCTCAGCACACACAAATAATTAATAACCTACTCTCGGGTACCTGTGAGAACCTGCTGGATCCCACCTCTGGTTTTGAATTTATATCCCCCCTTTCTCTCCTGCAGGAGACTCAAAGGGGCTTACAATCTCCTTGCCCTTCCCCGCTCACAACAAACAACCTGTGAGGTAGGTGGAGCTGAGAGAGCTCCGAGAAGCTGTGACTAGCCCAAGGTCACCCAGCTGGCGTGTGTGGGAGCGCACAGGCTAATCTGAATTCCCCAGATAAGCCTCCACAGCTCAGGCGGCAGAGCTGGGAATCAAACCCGGTTCCTCCAGATTAGATACACGAGCTCTTAACCTCCTACGCCACTGCTGCTCCTGTAATCTGCCATTGCAGAATCACTTAGTCCTAAGAGGCATCATTACTATGGCAAGGGTAAGAGATCCTGGGCAAGGAAACAGTCTGGTTGGCCTGAAAAGGTTGGTGGTTCCTTATGAGGAAAAGCCCCAGCAAGGCAACAGGATATAAAATTCAAACATTTTCCTGTCACTGTCAATCTCCACTCTCTCTCTCTCTCTCTCTCTCTCTCTCTCTCTCTCTCTCTCTCTCTTCGATCCTGTTCCCTCATGTGTCTTTGTCTTCTGTCAGCCTGAGGGAAAGAGTCTGTCCCTCTTGATTGACAGGAACCACTCTGGGACACCAATTGTCTGACCAGCAGACAGAACTATGTTGTTATGTACATGGTTTATTTCATGGTCGCCTTTTTCGCCTCCAAAAATACCTCAGGCGGTTCAGGGAAACACACAAATTGTGCAAACAGAGATATAAACTTCTACATAAAATCAATGTAAAAGGTCACAGGATAAAAATAAGCAGTACCGTGGATCAATCATTCAGAGAAGCCTTCTCATACAGAAATGTTTCCAGCTTCCCTCAGAAAGACTTGCAAAGATGGCATGAGGGAAGGTGTTCCATTAAGGGTGTGTGTGTGTGAAAAGGTTCTCCACCCCAGACAGTGCACGATCTCACAGAAGGAAGAATGAAAGAAAGAAAGAAAGAAAGAAAGAAAGAAAGAAAGAAAGAAAGAAAGAAAGAAAGAAAGAAAGAAAGAAAGAAAGAAAGAAAGAAAGAAAGAAAGAAAGAAAGAAAGCAGAAGCAGCCGTTTCCGCCTTACGGCCCCCCTGTGGCGCTCTAATGCTTGGCAAGAATTCTGTGAGGGCCGGCTCGCAAGGCGTCGCAGAATTCTTGAGGTCAGCCAGAAAGGCAAGTCGCGAGCTGCCCTCAGGAGAGGCGGGGCATGACGCATAGGCGGCTCCAAGCGTAGAGCCGCTTCACTTCTTTCACCTTTCCCACTTCACTTTGTCCCCATTGTCAGCCTGCTGGCACTCCGAAGCCCCCGCTTCACGCTTTCGCCCCTCCTCAACCTCCAGGGGTCGGAGGGCAGTGAGGGAGGGGCTTCGGAGGCCAGCAGGACGACGACGGGGACAAGGTGAGTGGGAAAGGGAAGGGAAACAGCATGTTCCCGGGGGTGCCATTCGCACCACGCCGCCGGGAACACGCTGTTGCGGCAAAAACAACCCTTTAAAGGGTTGTTTTTTAGGGTGGCCTGACGCCACCCTGGGGGAGGGGGAGCGAAGCCAGGTCGACGCTGCTGCGTTGCAGCAGCGCCACCTGTGCAAATGGCTCCCTGGGAACGGCGTTTTTGCCGTCCCCAGGGCGCCATAAAAGGGCCGTGCGTAAACGGCCAAAGAAAGAAAGAAAGAAAGAAAGAAAGAAAGAAAGAAAGAAAGAAAGAAAGAAAGAAAGAAAGAAAGAAAGAAAGAAAGAAAGAAAGAAAGAAATTTTGAATGCTCCCTCCCTCCATTTTAAGATTACGCAAGTGAAAAATAAAACAGCTCATGAAAGCTTCAAGTATAGCTGGTTTCTTACTGTGCTCGGTTTCTATTGGTGTTCTTTTCCCAAAAGAATTGCAAAAAACCCTCCTCATTTGTATTCTGACAGCATTGCCTATTCTACATCTTCAAGGGCCTACAAATCCATCCACCTGAATTGCATTTGTTTATTAGATTTGTAACTCACTTTCCCACTCAAAGAATGACTCCCAGTGCAGCTCACGGTGATCGAAAGGACTTTACTGATGACTATTCAAGACCAATGAAGACATGAAGCCACCTTATACTGAATCAAACTATTGATCTACCAAGGTCAGCGTTGTCTACTCAGACTGGCAATGAATCATAGAATCAATGAATCATAGAACTCTATGACTCTCCAACATCTCACGTGGAGGTCTTTCACATTACCCGGATTTTTCCATCGCACAGGCTAGGAATTTAACCTGGGACTTTTTGTATGCCAAGCAGAGATTCTACCACTGAGTCATAGCCCCTACTCTGTTTCCCAGGGAGACTGGTTCTTATAATCAATCCGTAACTAAGGATGGAAGCCGGAAGGAAGGTGCTCTCAGCTGATGTTGGATCCAGGAAAGATGGAAAGGTAGCCTGACTGTTTTCTGTCTCCCTTCAGAAGGCCTCAACAATGACCAGCTGGTAGCCCTTCAGCACGTAGATCAAGACCAGCAAGCAACTGTGGATGAGCTATGAGGAGGTCTAAACTTACTGGTATGTCACCAGGTCTGCAAGATAGATCATTTTGGATCCAGTCTTTGCCAAAGGACTGGAAGACAGTGGAGTTTGCAGCAGCTTGAGTTACCATGGCTGCAAAGAGACATTTATTTGGGTCTGTTCTTCAAGGCAGCCGTGGAGTAAACATATGCAAAAAAAAAAAAAAAACCTTGCCACTCTCTTGCGAGTCGGAGATGAGAAGCAATTAAGAAAAAAGGAGCTGGGAAATTCCATAACCCCCTGGCGATTTTTAGGGGAGCTTGCAAGATCTTCTCCCCCCCACCCTCTGCATTATATCTCAGCTGCGCTGCCGCAGCTGTTAAAGATAATGCACGGCCACGCTCCATCAAGCTGGATAAGCGATGAATGGGTTAGGGGAAGTCCCAAAGGGAGAGGGAGGGCAGCTTCTGCCTTGCAAGCAATACCCCTGAGCCAGGAGACACAGAAGACAGAAAGCAAGGCAGGGGAGAATGTGAAGACGGCAGCCAGGAGGAGGTGAGCAGTGTCAAAAACCACTTTCGCAGCACATTCATGGCTGGTTGGATAGATCCAAAACCCTGGCATGAGCTCACTGGGCAAACCAAAGACACAGAGATCACAGCCAGGAGAATCAGGGACTGTGCAGATCTGGATCATAGGCGACTTGTGCAGCAGTGCCCTCGTACTGCTGAGTTCACACCATCAAATTGACCTTGGCCAGCCAGGTGGCTTACAAGCTCCTTTCCCCTCCTCTCCGCACAACAGACACCTTGTAAGATGGGTGGGGCTGAGAGAGTTCCAAAGAACTGTGACTAGCCCAAGGTCACCCAGCAGGGATGTGTTGGAGTGCGGGAACACATCTGGCTCACCAGATACGCCTCTGCCACTCAGGTGGAGGAGTGGAGAATCAAACCTGGTTCTCCAGATTAGAATGCACCTGCTCTTAACCACTACACCACTCTGGAAACTGAGAGGTGTGTGGCACTCTAAATGTTTCTGTCTCTATGCTCATCCTCCCACACACTGCAACCAACCCCTCACTAAGTTGTCTCTCATTGGTTGGAAGCTAAGTCAGCAGGTGTGGACACAGGTAGTTCCTCCGAAAAAAACTGCATGGCTCATGTTTTGTTGTGGGTTGAAGCAGACAGTTTTCCAACACAGCACCAAGGTAAACAGTAAAATTCTGACTTGCCATACAATTTATAAGGTGACTGTGGGCCAGTTGCTTGCTTTCAGTTAAAATACCTCACTCAGTGCTAACCCCCTCAAGGGGAATGCCGCCGCCGCCGCCGCCGCCGCCGAAGAAGAAGAAGAAGAAGAAGAAGAAGAAGAAGAAGAAGAAGAAGAAGAAGAAGAAGAAATACCTCACTGGGTTGTTGTGGGGAAAGGAGAGCTATGTACATAGCCATGAACTTCATGGAGGCAGAGCATGATAAAAACTACACTAAATACAAATTGAAAGCAGGTAATTAATGAAGCACTGTTAGTAAAGTGCAGGAAGGGATGAGGAGTAATTAGTAATCAGGACCGTTATACCTGCAGCAAGCAGCGTAGAACATTTTAGCATGTTTTAGTTTCCAACATTGGCAAGATATCATAGTAGAAAGAAAGACAAGGCAGAGTACCTAGATTTTGGCTTCTGATCTAGATCCACATGATATCCTCATAAAAACAAAATTGAGCCACATCAGCTAAAGCAATGACTGTTGAGAGATTCAGTTGATATGATAGGACCTGAATATGAAACATTTATTCTGGCATATCTGCATGCAACAGCGGAGAAATATCGCTGTAATGCTGATGAAACATCACGTAAGGCTTTGCACATAGCTATTAAGCACTGTGTTATGTACTGGCTCAGCTGCCTGAGGATCCTTGGAGCGGCCCTCCAGTAAAACTAGTTGCCGGCTGGGGAATTTACAGTTATTTCTAGGATGCCAAGCTGCACATAAAACCCTTCGAAAGCTCGCACTGAAATAAATTTTGTTGGTAAGATGCTATCAGACTCCCGTGTAATTTTGCTACCGCTGACGAACATGGCTACCCCTCTGGAACTAATAAAAAGCCTTCATTCTTTGTTTCTTTTCCCCAAGTCATCAAGGTCGTTTCTGCACGGTCCAAATATCCTGGGTTGAGCAAGGGAAATATCCCAGGGTGGCCAAGAGGTTCGCACAGTTTCTGGTCCTAAAGAGGGGTTGCCCCGCGATATTTCCCTCATCCCAGGATTTTCAAAAATAGCCAATTGGGCGATGCTTTTCAAAAAATCCCACAGCGAACCCGCTACCATGCAAACACCATGGGAGCAGAACCAGTTTATTTTTCCTGCCCAGTTGCCTGATCTCCCCGCCCCACTGCCCGCCCCCTTGATCTCCGCACCTGATGTCAGGTTTCAACTCTGCTGAGCCATTGACCATCTAAGCATGTTTTCTGCTCATGGTATCGACCGGGTGCCATTTTGCCTGGGTTAATCAGGAGTGGAGTCTCAAAATGTCCCTGTTTTCTTTTCTGTACAGGTACTGGTTGCTTGGAGTGCATAGCTACAGAGATGTGCACTGTAGACCGAATGTTTGTGGGCATATCACAATTGGGGGGGGGATCTCTCATTTCCCACAAAAATATGAGAACATGAGTGGGAATGTGATGTGATGCTGTGCCCCGTTTTTTTTTTTGCTGCCGCTTGTCATGTTGAGGCCTGCGCCGGGCCCTATCCAGAACTGGAAAAGCGGGGGGGGGGGGGGTTCGTTTCCCCCCGCTCGCTGTGGGTCGACCAATCAGAAGCACAGCCTTTTTGTTGGGGTAGCAATGGCCTGAAACGGACCTTAGGCTGGAAATGGCCAGTTTGAGTTCGGTGGTGTGGTTTTGAGCGATTGGCATGCACGGACAATGATGGCTGGCATAAGCAGCAACACTGTTATTGGGGCCTACGGCAGGAGCTCTGCCAAGGGATCAGGGAGAGGTGTCACCTGGAAGGAAACGAAAACCAGGTACCTGCTCAAGATCTGGGGTGAACAGGCAGTCCAGCGGGCCCTAGTCAAGAGCCATGGGAATATTGATGTTTTCAAGAAGGTGGCTGCAGAGATGAGGAGTCGAAGTCACAGTGTGACTGTTGTCAAATGCCACACCAAGACACTGCGGCAAGAATACGAGTGTGTTCTGCTACACCACAGGGTGTTGTGTAACAGCTGGGCGACCTGCCCCTTTCTGTGAGAAGCTCGACAGGACTGTCGGGGAAGACTTGCCTCCAGCATGTTCCTTGCCCAGGAAAGTCTGTGATTGAAATTACGCTCCCTCGCATCATGTGGGGGAGCATACAGCTTCCTCATGGGAAACACACCATCAGCCAGAACTAGCGGGGCAACAATGACCCTTGCCATGGTCAGTGTTGGATTCCCTTGAATGAACCCACTTCTGTCCATGACATGAGTGAAGAGGCCTTCTCTGAAGATGTGGGCATCGTGGCTCCTGCCTGGGTATCCAATTTAGTCAAAGAACCGTCCCTTGTGGTCGCAGACTGCCATCAGGATAATAGAGGTAAAGTTTTTCCTATTCACATACTACTCTGGTGCATTGGAAGGATTCCTGATGGGAATATGGCAGGGGTCTGCAACCTGTGGCTCTCCAGATACTCATGGACTACAATTGGCCATGCTGGCAGGGGCTGATGGGAATTGTAGTCCATGAACATCTGGAGAGCCGCAGGTTGCAGACCCCTGGAATATGGCATCCATCCATGGCTCCCACACACTGGGGAAGCCCAGCTGGGCAAATCCCACCATGACCTGTTGAGAGAGGCGTAAGAAAGCGACACTCCACAAAGCGAAAAGTGCCACGGTGGGATGGGGCTCGACACGTGTGTGCCCAGGGGCTCTGAGGAGGGGCAGCCATGAGCTCATACACGAGACTACTGACACCAAGAACATAAAGCGAGAAGCGGCTGAATGCACGCAGTCTCTGCACAAAAGGGCCACTCCAGCTGGACACAAGAATCCATGTCCTTGTTCCACATTATCCACGAAATGGACCACCTTCCTGAAGAGCGCAACTCTCACGGCCAGGCAGAATTCATGCACGGCTCCTGTTATAGTTGCCAGGCTGACGCCAAGCTGCTGTTTGGCCCCACAGAAACTGTGCAGGATGGCCAGGTACCCAAAAGCCATGCCAACTATCATCTCCACCGGGAATGCAGCCCGCATGTTCGTCTCCTGGCACAGCAGATGGGGTCTAAGGCTGTCCATGATCCTCATGAAGGTCTTTCTGGTCATGCAGAAGTTTCCCAGCCATTCCTTGTCATCCCAACAAGCCATGACACAGTTGTGCCACCAGTCCCTGCTCCTGTGTGGATAAACCCAGTAGTGAGGGTGCTGGGGGGTAGTCACCAGGACAAACCATGCCTGCACAGCAGACTGAAGAGATGCTTGGGCCATCTCTTCCTGGTAGTGGGCACATGCAGCGAGGGCACTGTGCAAGAGGTTGAGGAGGTGCGCCACCAGTGTCACAAACACACCCAGCAGCTGCACCACCTCTGGATCTGGATCCATGTTCAATTAGTTCAACAGAGAATCTCCCAGTTCACAAAACGTGCCCCTACCCAAAAACTGCAGAGCAGGAATAAAGGTGGGTGCCAGCAATTCACATTCAAAAGGCAGGGCGGAGACGTTCATTCAAGCTGCCGCCCAAAACAACAGCCAATCAGAACACGGGACATTGGGGATGTTTGCGCATGTGCAAATACACTTGCAGTGTAAATACAAAAGACCTGGGATCGTGCGAAACAAACTGGAGTATTTCCTCCCGGTCTTCACCCAATTCCTTCACAGAAATGGGCAGCCATGCCAAGGGAGAATCCGGGATAAAATAGACCCAGATTTTAAAGATACTGATTGTAACCCGGTATAATTGTGCCGTGCGGAAACAGCCCCCATCTACCTTTCTGAAAAACCCTGCCTATTTAAGTTGTTCTTAAGGAAAATTATCCAGCCTAGGGATCCCCAATCTTTTTGAGCCTGAGGGTACCTTTGGAATTCTGACACAGATGACGAGCACAATAACAAAATAGCTAATAGCTTGATAGATCATAGACATTTTGACATTTTATTATTTTAAATGGTATTTATATGTAAATTGTATTTATATGTATTGGAAGCTGCTCTTAGCCCGCTTCAGTGGAGAGAGTGGAGTATTAAATCAAATCAATCAATCAAGTGACACAGGGTGAAAAATTTGATATGTAAAATAGTAACACAGCGGAATAAAGAATGACATTGATTAGGGCTGTGTCACTGCGAAAGAAGGGGGTAGTTCCTGCCCCCGGCAACATATACTATTTCTTTGACAGGAAACAGCTCCCCTGGGATTCCTTTACCCATTACCAGGGGAACAAAGACAGGTAGCTGTTGTGCCTGTCTTTTTCTTCAAGCTTCAAGCAGCCTGAGGAGGTAATTTCTGATTGGGAAAACAGTGCTTGGGGAAGAGATAAGCCTTTTTTCCCTAGCATCATGGCAAAGATACAAATTATTGCCACCTCAAGTTGATTTCTGTAGATTTATGATTAGAGGGGAATCAGAACAGGCACACCCCCAGAATCACACTTAGTTTTAACCCTCAATAATAGCCAATGGATCAGGGTGCCTTTTTTTCTACTGGAGCCAATGACATGTATCCACTTATGGATATCTCTTAGCGGAACCTTTGTTTGCGGAAGTGAAGACGGAGATTTCCGCCAGTTCCCCTCTTCTGCCCTTTGCCGTTGACGCTGTTCCTGAGAATCCACTGACAACAAATTTTCAGGGGGTCTGGTGGAGAAGCAGGAAAATCTTGCTCTCAGATTATTATGCCTTGCTGTTCTCCACAAAGCAGCTTACAACAGCTTTCTCTTCTTCTCCGTGTTATCCTCACAACAACAAACCTGTGAGCTGGCCCAGGGTCACTGAGTGACCTGCCACTGCAGAGTAGGGATTTTAATCTGGACACACACACCCCGGCTTCTAATCCAACACTGTAACCACTATGCACCACGGACTGCTTCCAGTATGTTGTCATACTGGAAAATTAATTGAGGAGTCAGTAGATTCTCCGAGCAAACTATGTTCCTTGAGTAAAAGCAACCCCTAGAACAGCAAAGGCAGCAGGTTGAAGTCTTTGTTAATTTGGACCATGCCTCACAGCATAAATATACAGCATGTTTCCTGTGCTGTGGGTTGCAATATTTTTTGTTTGCATGAGTCACACATGTGAGTCTTGTTGCATCTTTCATAAGCTGCCAACCTGATTTCATGGGGGCTTAGAGGCATGCCCTCCCAAGAGTGTCCCCGAGCATCTTGAAGCTAGGATGGGTTAATCTTTGCTTTGTATGTGTCCATTTGCAAACTACGGGCAATGACATCTGCATAGGCCTTCCATCTGTCAGACATCTTTGGCACGGAAGTGTCTGCTGGGCACGGCTCCTCGCCTCTTTCCCTAGCAGTGGGATGGAATATATTTTCAGTTCGATGCAGTCTTCGTTTCAGGGCGAGACAATAAAAGCTAGCCGAGTTGTTCGACGTCCTCGCCTTCAAGCCCTCTCCTGTGAAAGATCTACTGGGACTAAGATTGATAGCCTGTCCGTTTTTTTTTTGTTTTTTTTTTTTTGTCCAACTGCTTCCTGTAGACTCAGTTGTGCTTTGGACAAAATCATGGCACAAAAGGAACATTTGTGGATCTCAGCCTCGTTTCCACGCTGCGGATGAGGGTGATCACTGGGCTGGTTTGAAACTAGCCAGATTTAGATGGTGTGTCTGTGTGTGTGTGTGTGTGTGTGTGGTGGGGGTGGGTTGGGGGACATTGCCATCTGCCATGTGTGTTTTTTTAAATTCCACTCAGCCTTAATGCTAAACAACAGGAAATTTTAAGCGCACGTTGGCAGCGATCGTGGATCACCGAGAGATTTAAACACACAATCTCTGGTTATGCCCATGGAAGGAAAGAGGGGACATTAATACGTTTTTTAAGAACAGAGAGCTCTGACAACAGAATTAAGATGAATACATATAGTTAATTTGTAGTGAAAAATTATTTGGCCTGGGTAGAAAAAGGCAACCTGCTGCTAACATCCCTACATGATAAGATATTCCAGGGATAGTTTGGGTTTGGGTTTGAATTTATATCCCCCCTTTCTCTCCTGTAAGGAGACCCTAAGGAGCTGACAATCTCCTATCCCTTCCCCTCACAACAAACACCCTGTGAGGTGGGTGGGGCTGAGAGAGCTCAGAAGAACTGTGACTAGCCCAAAGTCATCCGGTTGACATGTGTTGGAAATGCACAAGCTAATCTAGTTCCCCAGATAAGCCTCTTCAGCTCAAGCGGCAGAGCAGGGAATCAAACCCGGTTCCCCAGATTAGCATGCACCTGCTCTTAACCACGACACCATGCTGGCACCTTCCTCCAATCCTCTCCACACTCCACTTTCCCAAGACTCTCCCTGTAAATCTCCAGGGATTTCTCAACCTGGAGTTGGCAACCCTGGTGAGGAAAACCTTTCTCTCTTTGGAGGGTGGGGGGAAGGCCACCGGTCTGGAGCACCTCACTAGTTACTAACATGCCTAGCTTCCTTTGCAAGACGGAACGCTGAAGTCTTGTGGCGTCTGAATATTTACTCCCTTTTCAAGAGAGAACACTAAAAACCTGTAGTGTCTTTGAATATTTTCTAGATTGACAGATATACCAGCACAAGTGGGGGTCTGACTGTGAGACTAGCGAGAGGAATGCTGTTCACACCCTCACTTGCTGACCGAGCCCAAGAGCAGTACCTGTACACAAATCACCATTGTTGGCCCTGGTTCCAGTACACCTCTGCAGTGCAGCCAAACTAATGATTTCAGGTTTTCAGAGTTTCCTGCACACCTGAGAGGTTCCTTCATGTTTGCTGAACTGTCTCTTTTGTGTCAGTGAGGCCCTGATGTACAGATTTAAGTATCCTCAGACAAGAAGGGGGAGGAGGCAGAGGGGGAGGAGGAGTCTGGATTTATACCCCACTTTTCTCATCTGTAGGAAGTCTCAAAGCGGCTTACAAACTCCTTCCCTTCCTCTCCTCACAACAGACACCTTGTGAGGTAAGTGGGGTGGGAGACTTCTGAGAGAGATGTGACTAGCCCAAGGTCACCCAGCAGGCTTCATGTGTAGGAGTGGAGAAACAAATCTGGTTACCACATAAGAGTCTGCTGCTCGTGTGGAGGAGATGGGAATCAAACCCGGGTCTCCAGATTAGAGTCCTCCAATCTTAACCATTACACTATGCTAGGCAGATGCGTTCACGCTTTGCTATTAGACATGAGATAACTGTAAGCAGAAAAGAAGACCCCCCCCCCCCCCCGCGGAACAACCTTGTTCAGTCTTCTTTTTTTATTGGTTTTATAAAACATGGGGTTAACATGCCAGCAGGATGCCGGCCCACTCCCTAATCCCGCCTCCCTTATTTCCTCCTGCCAGCATTTCAGATGCCAGCTGGCAAAAGCACAGGTGTGCCATCAGGTCACCTGCTATAGCAAGCCTAAACAATCCTCGGGCTAGAAGCAGACCACAAACACAGATTAAAAAGACAGAACCCCTCAGTTTAAAGAGGGGTAAGAATACATGTTTTGACTTGGTGCCTGAAGGAGTGCAAAGCTTAGTCTAGACTAGAACACAGTCTGTCACATTCCTGGTCGTGACAGTGCTTAAAGTGAGCACTTGTTGGATTTGCACGGTCTAAAGTTGGTTGTAAAGAAAAACATAACTGCCGCTGGAGTTCTGGGAGGATCTACAAGTCATTGCAAGCTCCCCACAGGTAGCTCACAGAAAGTTGTAGAGATCAGTCCTTTGGAAGAATAGATCGGCCAACCTACAGATGGTCCTGATTTTCAAAATACAGACATCAGTTCTGGAGAAAACAGCTACCATGGAGAGCAGATTCTGTGCCCCTGTGCCCCACTGAGGTTTTTCCCCTCCCAAAATCTTCAGGAATCTCCAACTCAGAATTGCCAATCCTAAAAGAGAACTATCAGCACAGATGACTAGATAGTCCCTATTCCGCCAGACAGTTTGGAATCAGAACTCTGTGGCTGGTGAATTCTAAAGTCTCCTTTCCTTGGCTTGCTAGTTTTCGATTGTCCCTTTAATATCAGCTGATATGCAAGCAACCATCAGGTGATTTTTATTTTAACTTCATGCCATGCAGATTGCAGAACCTCAGTTGGCCCTTTCCACTTTAACCATCTTTTAAAGGACAGGATGGCAAATTTACTTGAAAGAAATAATTGTGGGGAACAGACTGCTGGAGTAGATGAGCCATTGGTAGGTCTACCAGCTCTGTTGCCCCTGACTCCCCATCAGGGCAGCAGGAGCAAATGTCAGGGCAAAACTGGGGGGGGGGGGGCTCCATGGTACAATGATGTTGCTTCTTTTTTGGTCCATAGAGTTTGGGGTGAGTATTAGAGCATTACACCCTGCCTGATGGTGTACCTTCTGAGTGATGCTAGAAGAAGAAGAGTTTGTATTTATACCCCACCTTTCTCTCCTGTAAGGAGACCCAAGGTGGCTGACAAGCTCCTTTCCCTTCCTCTCCCCACAACAGACACCTTGTGAGGCAGGTGGGGCTGAGAGAGTTCCAAAGATCTGTGACTAGCCCAAGGTCACCCAGCAGGAATGTAGAAGTGCGGAAACACATCTGGGTCACCAGATAAGCCTCTGCCACTCAGGTGGAGGAGTGGGGAGTCAAGCCTGGTTCTCCAGATGAGAATCCACCTGCACTTAACCATTACACCACGCTGGTGATGTCATTGTGTTGGGGATACTGAACACCCCCCCCCCCCGAAGTCCCATCTTCTGTAGGACACCAACACCACTCCCCGGATATCCTGAAAGTCCCCCCTTTCCCCCTCCCACAAGACAACCCCGACCACTGGCCCGATTCAGCCCAGCTCTGAGGATGTTTTTATGCCCTTAACGCCTCTGTCTGCCTACTCTTGACTGTGTTTAATCACTGTAGAGGAACTGCTTGCGGAGAAACAGCACTATCCATCACGGAAACTCAGACCAATCAATATTCTCTGCCCTTTGGAGCTTGTTTGTCCATTTTCCCTCTAGCCAAGAGGCCTTGTAACCTAATGATAATTGGACAGGGTCGCTTATTAACTCTAAGTGTGGAGGATTCCAGCGCACGTGCTGTCAGGACAAACAGCTGCTGAGCCAGCAAGCTAACTTAGTGTTGCTTACAGGCGGTTGGTGGGGCCGGGGAGGGGGGGAGGAGGAGATGCCTTGTCCTTTGGATAGAGGCTGAATTGTGGAAATGGGCAACTGAAATTATTTACGGCTTGGAGGGAGAAAATATCCATTCATTCCTCTGCGGATGGGATGGCACTTTATTTTTTATGGGCAATGTTACCACCCAGCGGAAGACGGGGGCCCATCACGTTGATATTATGGTGTCATTTGCAGGTCGAACCCAGAAGTGATATCATATCACTCTGCGATTCAGCAAAGACTTCTCGTTGGTGTGATATCACTTCCTAGACGTCACTTTCCAGAGCGGCATGACATCACTTCCAGGTTCAGCCTGAAATGCTATCATGAAGTCACCACAACATTTTTTTTCCTTCTGTTTCCCCCATATTTTTTCTTTATTTCCCTCCTCCCGCCCCTGGTGTTATCAGAGCAACTCTCTAAATCTTTTGGGGGCAGACCATTAATTGACCATTAAGGTCATCGGGAGAAGTGCTGATCGGCTGATGGCCTGGGAGACTGCCTCCCCTTTGTGGGAGTCATGTGGGGAGCACCCCTTATCTCATTCCAGGAGATTTGGTAGCTACTGCTGCAACGGAGCTAGCTGCCTAACTGTTGTGTGCGCAATAAAAATGCAGAGACAGTTGCTTACTGAAAATAAAGTTTACTATCTATTAAAACGGGGAAGGGTAACTTGGATAGAAAACAAGAAAATATTTTTCCAACTAGCTTGCTCCTTTGGTCAGCTTGCTACTCGACTATCACATGGCTAACAAGCTACTGTGACCGCTGCTGCTCGGGTAACGATAAGTGATTTCAGCTCAGCAACATATTGAGGCACAGGAAGCTGATGTTTCTTCAAGGCAAAGTACTTTATTCGGAAGCGGTGGTGACGGCTCGGGCAGGAGAATCGCGCTCTTGTAACCAAGCGCAAGAACTTTTATACACACACATCAAAAGGGGCAAAGGGGCAGGTAAAGGGGGCAGGTCCCTTACCGAACACCAATAAAGAAACATCAATACAAAAGGAAGATACAATTACAACTTTTGTGAATGAGATCACGAAATCCCACTGTCAAGCGTCTTCCCGCGAGATTTCGCGGTGGTGCTGAAAGGAGAGCGGGGAAGGTCCATTCAGAGAACTGGGTGGGCTTGCTACGCACTCCAGCTATCTGGCAAGTTATCAGATGGCTGTTGTTTCGCTTTGGATTATGACCTACCAAAGAGGGCTCCCATGCCTCAGCTCCACAACAAAGGAGAGTTCAAACTGTCCAGTGGGGGTCCTGACACGTTTTCCAACAGCTGGAACCTCTGGGTGCTGCTATCAGATTTAATTTGCGAAACCAAAGAGGGTCTTTGTCTTTTCTAAGGAGTCGACTGGGTGTTGGTCTAAGCTGAATTCCAGGGCTTACTTCCTTGTCCCTCTACAGGCTACTGCTTTCACTAACAAACACAAATATAAAAAATAACACTTCTAAACTTAAACATTAGGGAAAACCTTAGAGAGCCTTTAATACAGTACAAGCATATAAGAATCTCCTAAATTAACAATAACAAAACCTTAGACTAACTGGAGAACCTAGTCAAACTATAATCCTAAACAGCGGGCAAATAATAAATTCAACTCTAAAGGGGCTTTCATTACATCTTAAAAAGGCAGAGGCAAGAGGAAAACCATATAACATTGGCATGATCACATATATACGTCCTTTGCAAGCCTTGTGGAGGTTTCTGAACCACACAGGTCTCTGTGTCCTGACCTGAAGCCAGTATAGTCAGGAAACTCGACTCAGGAAAATATTTTAGCTATTTTCCTGGGCGGTAACACTAGTACTGAGCACATGCAGAGTGTAACAAAGAAAATATATCTAATGCATACGTGTGGGAATGCATGTAGCTCATGCCGGGTCTGCTTGACCAACAGGTATCAATTACCTGGTCAGTGACTTCTGACCTCACTAACTAATTAGCATGCATCAATTAACTCCTTCATTACTGGATTGTGTGACTGGCACTTGCCAAATCCCATCAAACCCCTTCTCAAGTGACAGTTTCACAATCATTAATCAAACATAAACATTCACGAAGATTCTTAAGTGGCTTAGCAAAGAAGTCAGCCACCATTTCCTCTGAACGACAGCACTTGGTGTTGATCATTCTGTAACATTTCTGTCATGGAGGCAATCTCAGTCAGAATCCAGGCTTGATTCTGCTTCAGGGAACACAGTTCATCTCGCACCGCTTCCATCCATCTATCTCTTTCAGGTGTGGCCAACTGCATCACTTCTTCCCAGCTTGTGGGCTCAGTTCCTTCATTCCGCACTCTTGCATGGAGAATATAGTCACTGTATCTTGGTACACTAACCCATGGGGGGTAGGTTGGAAGTTGATTTTGGGAAACCAAGTTTTGCTCCTTTCTCACCTCATTCAAGGGGCCGTTTCTGGGACTGTTTTTGCTTCCCTTCCTTACAGGCCACAATGAAAACACAAGGTAGAGATGGAACAGCACTCCCATAGGAAAACCCTGCCTTCCCATACTGTCCAGCCCACCAGTTATGTTTCTTTTTTCAGTCAGTCACTTTCAACCAAAAAAGCCATTTTGGCTACAGGTGCACTCTGACCTGGAGGAACCGGGTATGATTCCCCGCTCTGCCGCTTGAGTTGTGGAGGCTTATCTGGGGAATTCAGATTAGCCCGTACACTCCCACATACGCCAGCTGGGTGACCTTGGGCTAGTCACAGTTTTCCGGAGCTCTCTCAGCCCCACCCACCTCACAGGGTGTTTGTTGTGAGGGGGGAAGGGCAAGGAGATTGTAAGCCCCTTTGAGTCTCCTACAGGAGAGAAAGGGGGGATATAAATCCAAAACTCTTCTTCTTCTTCTACTGTCTAAAGTATGAAGCCATGTGTTTACTTCTGTAGAAGGGGCAGAGGCGTAGCTCTAAGGGGGTGGGGCGCGACATACCAGGCGCGCACCCCTGCAGGGGTGTGGCAGGGGTGTTCCGGGGCAGGACAGGGGTGGAGGACGCGCCGGTGCATCGGGCGCTTTCCCCCCTTGCTACGCCCCTGAGAAGGGGGCTGGACACACTTTTCCTATTCAGTTGGCAGCCTTACTCAGCTATGATCCTGAATGGCTACCAACCCTGGGTTGCAAAATTCCTAGGGATTTTGTGGGTGGTGCCCACGGAGGGCCAGATTTGGAGAGGGGAGGGGCCTCAGCAAGGTATAATATCAAGCAGCCCACCTCCCAAAGCAGCCATTTTCTCCTGGTGAACTGACCTCTGAACAGTTGCAATAGTGGGAGATCTCCAGCCACCCCCAGGAGATTGGCAACCTTACTTCCAAAGCTTATGCTTGTATTTATATTGTTTGTGGTGTGCCCTGACATGGATGACCCACGTTAGCCAGATTGTTACCGCCCAAGAAAGTAGCCAAAATATTTTCTTGAGTAAAGTTACATGGCTACACTGACTCCATGTCAGGACGCAGAGACCTGTGGGGTTCAGAAGCCTCCATAAGACTTGCAAAGGACGTAAACATGTAATTGTGCCAATGTTATATGGTTTTCCCCTTGCCTTTGCTCTTTCTGGATATAATGAAAGCCCCTCTAGAGTTGAATTTATGATTTGCCCGCTGTGTAGGATTTTAGTTGGACTAGGTTCCCCAGTTAGCTTAAGGTTTCGCTATTGTTAAGTTAGGTGGTTCTTATGTACTTGTATTGTATTGTTTTCCCTAATGTTTAAGTTTAAGAAAAGTTATTTTGATATTTGTGCTATTAGTAAAAGTAGTAGCCAGTAGACGCTGATATTAAGGGACAAGGAAGTCAACCTTGGAATGCAGCTTAGACCAACACCCAGCCAACTCCTTAACGAGGACAAAGACCCCTTTGGATTTGCAAATTAAACTCTGCTGGCAGCACCCAGAGGTCCCAGCCTTTGGAAGACGTGCAGGGACCACCATTGGACAATGTGAACTCTCCTTTGTTACAGAGATGAGGCGCGGGAGCCTCAGGACATAACTGAAGGAAACAGCCATCTGATAATGCAGATAGCTGGGTGTGGTAGCAAGCCCACCCAGTTCTCTGAATGGACCTTCCCCGCTCTCCTTTCAGCACCATCGCAAAATCTCGCGGGAAGACGCTTGACAGCGGGATTTCGTGATCCCATTCACAAAAGTTGTAATTGTATCTTTCTTTTGTATTGATGTTTCTTTATTGGTGTTTGGTAAGGGACTTGCCCCCTTACCTCCCCTTTCTACCTGCCCCCTTCTCCCCTTTGATGTTTGTGAATAAAAGTTCTTGCACTTGTTTGCAAGGCACGATTCTCCTGCCCGAGCTGTGACCAGCACATCCAAATAAAATCCTTTGCTTTGAAGAACGCAGGCTTCCTGCGCCTCATTACATTGCTGAGCTGAAATCACTTATTGTTACCTGAGCCACAGCAGTAACAAGATCTTGTCAGATCTCTGAAACGAAGCAGGATCGGCCCAGGTAAGTGTTTGGATGAGAGACTGTAACCCCCATGCCCAGAATGGGTTGACCCAGTAAGGGGGTGGAGACTCGGAGCAGCAGTACTGCCCCACAGAACCCACAAGCTGAGGTTACAAGACCACCAAGGAACTCTTTGCAATGTGGAGTCAGGCAATGGCAACCTCCCTCTGAATGCCTCTTGCCCCGAGAGACCTACGGAGCTACCATTAGCTGGCTGTTACTTGACAGCATTTCCCACCACCATGGTGGTTAGAGTGTCAGGCTAAGATCCAGGAGACCCCAGTGCGAATCCTCACTCTGATATGCACATGGCCGGTTTCCATAGGAGAGTGAAGATTCAACCACTAGGCCTTGAACTCCCTGCAAGAGGATGTGTAATGGGAGGGGGACAGTCAGTGGGCCAATCAAGAGCCACTTTTGAAATAGCAAGCAGATAATAGCAGGCAGGCTCTTGAAGAAGTCGCTCCAAGCAAACACCAGCCGTTTATGTAGATCCCTCGACAGATTTAATTTATAGTGGGAAATCTCTTAAGCAAATGCCTCCTTTCAAAGAATCAAGCTGTTTAAGAAAACAATTTTCCCTGCACCGGGATTATGCATTGAACAGTTTGCGGCTGTAATGCCCCTGGAGATTTCTGAACTGCTGTTTCGGATGACAACCAAGACATATCTCTCCTCCCAGGCTGCCAGCTTGAACGTTGCTCCTTTCGCTCCAAGCCAAAGCTAGAGGAAGCTTCTTTTAAAATGGACAAGCAGGAGGGGAGGCCCATTATTCTGAAGAGCTGGTGGTCCCAGGAGAGGGCTGATAAAATAGAAACACTGACAAGGAATCCTGTCAAGAATTCAAATGATAAGCCAGAAGTCTAATCCTGCCTTTTATCTACTCCCACGCGACCTCCTCTCTCGGTTCCAGCTGCAGAGTAGCGCACACCATGTGGGTACGCGTGATGTTGTTCAGGGGAGTCATCACCAAATATCTGCCCATTCTTGGTTCTGATAATTGCCCGTGTTTTCTGAAAGAGCCACACATATTTGCTGCGTAGGCAGTGGACTATGTTATCTGCGGTTGTGAGCCCTTAAAATCAATTGTTGTTTCAAAGTGGCATTTGTGGCACCCACTTTCACAAGCATGAATGTGTTTTCTGGAGATAAAAAAAAATAACAGGAAAGGAATAACTTGTGAACTTCAAATATGATTAAACTACAGGGCCAAGAGGATAAATAATTGTGGGCCCAGAACAAGTCTATTTTAAAAGAACAATTTGGAACTGAACAATAGACCTTTCTGCACAAACCAAAAAAAAATGTTTTGAGGCAGGAAATAAAAGTTTCCTCCATGGAGTGCCGCATGGTTTTCAGCCCAAAATGTTTTATTTTCTGCCTTTTCGCCCAAAACGTTTTATTTCCTGCCATTCTTTTTTGAAAACGATTTTTCTGAAAGCAATTCTTTTGTGAAAACGTTCTCACTTGCTGTGTGGATCTCTTTAAAATGTTTCCCATGCTGTCCTGCAGTCCCCGGATTCAGTGGTGGGATCCAAAAAATTTTGTAACAGGTTCCCATGGTGGTGGGATTCAAACAGTGGCATAGCGTCAATGAGGCTGGGTGGGGCACAATGGGGGCGTGGCCGGGCATTCCAGGGGCGGGGCATTAATAATTTCTCTGTTACTGTAAAAAACTCTTACTGTAAAAAAAAGTTCCTAATTTCCAGCTGGTATCTTTCTGTCCATAATTTAAACTCATTATAGCAAGTCCTATCGTCTACTGCCAACAGAAACAACTACTTCTCCTCTCATTGACTGCCTGTCAAATACTTAATTTTGTTTCTAGAAATCAAAAGAAGGATACTTTCCTTAAACAAGGAACTTTACCACATTTCTGAAACATGTTTTTAAAACAGCCCAACAGGGAGAATTATCCCGTTTTCTACCTTCGTTAACCAGCCACATAGGAAACAACAGGACTTTATGATTTTTGGACCTAATGGAATTTCTAACGGAAAAGCAGACCCAATTCGTAACCTCCTCTCGGCACACACAAATAATTAGTAACCCACTCTCGGGAACTGGTGAGAACCTGCTGGATCCCACCTCTGCCCGGATTGCCTCATCGGCACCATTTTACGAGCTCGCGCAGGCCATCTTGTAGTATAATTACTTCAGAGTTTCTTTTACTTTGGGGGGTCGTGTCTATGTAGCTACATAGACACAACCCCTAGAGAATTGCAGCACAAGGCTTTGAAGCCTTGTAGCATCGGATTGAAGAGGTTAAAAAAACTTGAAACAATTACAAAATGGCAGCCAGAAAGCGTTGTTGAGGGGGAGAGTGCGGACAAATGAAAACATTTGCAAAACATTTTCACGGGCTTGTGTGGAAAGGGCCAGGGATTATAATTCATGTGCAAAGGTAGGATTGCCAGCTTCCTGGTGGTCTCCTGCAACTACAATTGATCCCCCAGTGACAGAGATGAGTGAACATGGAGAAAATGGCTGCTTTGGAAGGAGATCACTGTGGCATCATATCCCACGGCAGCTGACAAAATAAATCATAATTGTTTTGCCCTTCCAAGTGAATCTGGTTTTTGGTGCCCTGTACTTGGCTAGGACAGAGTGGGGGAGACACAAGCCAGGTTCAACAGTTCATACAATAGGTTTATTACTTAAGAGAATCAAGACCCTAACTCCTCCCTTGGGTCTATCTAAATCAGAGTACTTGCTTGTCTTGAGCAGATTTGAAGCTGTAGACTGTGTCTTCTCTTGGCTGCTTTC
Source organism: Sphaerodactylus townsendi (assembly GCF_021028975.2). Taxonomy (NCBI): domain Eukaryota; kingdom Metazoa; phylum Chordata; class Lepidosauria; order Squamata; family Sphaerodactylidae; genus Sphaerodactylus; species Sphaerodactylus townsendi. The sequence goes on from NC_059430.1 coordinate 112,582,012, forward strand.
AAGAAAGTCCACTGTGTCTTGCTTCCTTTTAGTTCTTTCAGTCCTTGTCTGGTCCTAATTGATATTAACCTTAACTTGTGCTCTATGGACCACCATATACGTCATGAATATTCCAGTCTCCAGCTACCCTTGGCACCTCACTCTGACTGACTGGCATGAGCTAAAACAGGGGATTGTTGAGTAAAGAGGGAAACTGACTTTTGGGAAATGTCTTAACGGGACAGGGGCTAACTAAAATACCCTCCCTTAGAAGACTTAACAATGAACTAAAACCATGCTAACTATGGGGAAACTGAAACTTAAAGGGGAAATAACAAAAGCCTCTGTGGGGGCATGACAATAATACAAACAAAATATTTGAAGTCATTGATTGAAATCCAGAGTCAAAGACCCAGCCAGGAGATTAAAAGAGGTCAATTGAGAAAGTTAAAACAACAGTTTTAAAATGATGTTAAAGATCAACCCCTTAATTATAAGCCTGAGCAAATAAAAAATGTTTTGGCCTTGTGCCTAAATGTTTTGGCCTTGTGCCAAGTCTCCCACTATACTGGGAGACTTCCTGACAAACCTCACCTGGCCCACTGGAAACAAAAGGCCAGTAGTAGTGGAATAAGATGGCAAAATTGGTAGCACATGCTGACCTCATGCCAGCATGCAAAATCACTTCTGAAAAAAAAAACATAGGCACTCTAGCGTTTGCAAAACAAACAAACAAAAAACCTTTACGGTTTTACTGTGATGCCAGAGCCCTGTCAATACCTGCCTCACCTTTAAGGGAGGGGTCACAGAGAGCAGGGCTTGTAATGCAGATCGTATCTGGTGGATTGGACACTGTGGGAAGAGGCAGTCTTTCAAAAGCCCCAAGATATATTTGAGGTTCTAAAGGTAAAAACCAACACAGTGATTTAGGCCTGGGAACACATGGGCATAAGATGCCCAGTTTGTAATACTGCATGGCCTTTGGCATACTATTTCTTTGACAGGAAACAGCTCCCCTGGGATTCCTTTACCCAGTGCCAGGGGAACAAAGACAGGTAGCTGTTGCGCCTGTCTTTTTCTTCAAGCTTCAAGCAGCTTGAGGAGATAATTTCTGATTGGGAAACAGTGCATGGAGAAGAGATAAGCCTCTTTTCCCTAGCATCATGGCCAAGCTACAAATTATTGCTACCTCAAGTTGATTTCTGTAGCTTATTTGTGCTTAGAGGGAATCAGAAGACACACAGCCAGCATCACACTTAGCTTTAACCCTGAATAATAGCAAATGGATCAGGGTTGGGTTTTTTTTACTGGAGCCAATGACATGTATCCACCTATGCAGCTCCCTTATTTGAGGTTCTAAAGACAAAAACCAGCACACTGATTTAGGCCTGGGAACACATGGGCATACAATGCCCAGTTTATAATACTGCATGGCCTTTGGCCCTAAGAAACCTCTTTATAACGTCACCCTACACTACTGATGGCGAACCTTTTCGAGACCGAGTGCCCAAATTGCAACCCCAAACCCACTTATTCATCGCAAAGTGCCAACACGGCAATTTAACCTGAATACTGAGGTTTTGGTTTAGAAAAAACGGTTGGCTCCGAGTCGTGCGTTACTCGGGAGTAAGCTTGGTGCTAGTCGGTGGCTTTGCTTTGGAGCAACCGTGCAACTCTTCCAACGGGTGAATCATGACCCTAGGAGGGTTTACTCAGAAGTAAGCCCCATTGCCAGCAACTGAGCTTGCTGCCAGGTAAAGGATCATGCTTTAGTTCGCATGAAAATCAGTGGGGTTTAACAGCACTTAACAGGGTTACCTACACTGCTTCCCCCAAACTTGGTCTTAGGTTTAATGCTAATAATTGAGCCCAGCGGCCCAGGCCAGCCTAGATGGTGGGGGGGGGGGGGCTTTGTTTGCGCATGCCCACAGAGAGGGCTCTGAGTGCCACCTCTGGCACCTGTGCTATAGGTTTGCCACCACTGCTGTACACCAAAGTTTTATAAGCTCAGAGCTGTCTGTCTGGGGGGGTGGGGGTGGTGCAGCACTCGATTACAATTCAAAGGCCTCCACTGGTCGCCGTAACTCATAAAGTTGGACTCAGAGAATACTCCCCACCTCTGCCAGTGAATGGTGTGGTTGACAAGGGTTTGGTGACCATCTTTGACCAAGCCTTGTTCAGATGTGCCGTTGATGCTCTGAGCCCGGTATCTCCGGAGCCTATTTGAACCAAACCCGCTTCTCTAGCTCAGCAGTTAATTACTCCTGCAGTCCCTGTCCGGGTGATTTAATTAATAAGATGCACACTGTTCACATTTATTGTTTGGTTGTTATGTTTTTATATCAGGTAATTACTTGTAAAGGCAGCTGCCTCGCAAGGGCACAGTCGCGCGGGGAACGGCTCGGTCTCAAGGGCTTCTTCCTTCGGCAACGGCTAATAAAGCCAAAAGACGCTGCAGGCAGAGCGTATATTTCACCGGGGTTTCAAGTTCCACCTAAGAGGGCATAAAGGGGATCAGCAAGGACAGAGGGATGAATATTCCTGAAGATAAAATTGGCAGCATAAAAACGAACTCAAGCACACCTCCTTCTGACACAACCAGCTTTAGGAAGCCCAAATGGGTAGAAGGAGAAAACACAGCAGGCTTCTAGGATGAGGGGTTGTTTGCAACACCTCTCTGAGAAACATAACAGCCTGGTTTTCATAGGGGGAAGATGGAGTCTGATGCTAATTTCCACAATCTTTTTCCCTAAAGATTTTTTAATGTTTATGGTTATGGGCTTGAAGCTGCAATTTAAAGGAGGAGCCGAGGTGTCCTTCCCCTTGCCCCCGTTCTCTCACTGAAAACTGTTTCCGTTTGGCATAATTTCCACCAGTTTATTGAAATCTGGAAATCTGTAAAGACTAACTTAGCAGGAGTTAGTCTGAATTACTACTCAGCCTTAAGAAATCACTTACAGTTTGCAGGTTGCTCTGCCTTGTTCTAATCCTGAACACAATCCTATAAGGAGATTAGCAGCATTTCCCCTATATAGTAAAGGTGAGGCTGAGAGTGACTTATGAATGCATCTACCCAGCCAGACTACTGGGTCATCTAACTTAACATTGTCTGATCTGACTGGTAGTATCACTGCAGAAAGAGAAAGGACTTTCCAAACACCTTCAACCTAACATACTTGGGTGACAGATGCCAAGGATCAAACCCAAGACCTTCTGTCACCAAGAGGCATATCTAGGGAAAATGTAGGCAGGTTCAAAATCTGAGTCCTCCCCCCACCCCTCGGTATGGGCGGCGGTCCTCCCCCACCAAACAATTTTTATTGCACCAGGTCAGTGTATGGATTTGAGGGGGGGGAGGATTGGTGTGTGTGTGTGTGTGTGTGTGTGTGTGTGAGGGGGTGAACTCCCACGTGACTAAATGGCCACAGCCCAGGGACATTTGACTCCAGACTCCATTTGACTCCCTGCTGCCACCAAGCCACAATTCTCCTTCAGTGGCGTAGGAGGGTAAGAGCTCATGCATCTAATCTGGAAGAACCGGGTTTGATTTCCAGCTCTGCCACCTGAGCTGTGGAGGCTTCTCTGGGGAATTCAGATTAGCCTGTGCACTCCCACACACGCCAGCTGGGTGACCTTGGGCTAGTCACAGCTTCTCAGAGCTCTCTCAGCCCCACCTACCTCACAGGGTGTTTGTTGTGAGGGGGGAAGGGCAAGGAGATTGTCAGCCCCTTTGAGTCTCCTGCAGGAGAGAAAGGGGGGATATAAATCCAAACTCTTCTTCTTCTTCTCTGCTGTTTCCCTTAATGTTATGAAGAATGCAGGTTATCTCCAGTTCTGAAAGTATGAGGAGACCTCATGCTAGTTTTCCAGCATCCCTTCACCCCACTTATGTTGGGTTTGACTGACCCATAATTATCCACCAAGCTTGCATAGCAGAGTGGAGATTCAAACCTGTCTCCCAGATCCTAGTCTGATGCTCAACCACTATACCACACTAGAGCTCTCCTGTTAGAAATGGACAAAGGAATAAAATTGGAACAACTCTGTTCTAAGGCTACATCTAAAGCAAACTTTTCTGCATTTGGCATGATGGAACAGTTACAAAAACAATTCTTAGGATTAAGATTCCCTAGTTGCCCCCAAGCTTTCATGGCAAATCGTTTCTCTCAGTGCTGTGGTCTGTCCTCTCTCCATTAGCATAATGAGGGTATAAATATTGACAATATCTTAGAGGATTTATCTGGCTGGGGAAAATATCTAGGAACGGAAGAGACTAAACGGCACATCGCCATATTCTTCCTGAGGAAGAGTCAGTCAAAAGGGCGGGAGAGTTATTGATCAACTCTTCGTCGATATTTTCAATTACAACATCCTCTCCTTAGAAAACATGGCAACTGAAGAGAGAGAACTTATGTTTGAAACCTTAATTAGTAGCAGATACATTAAGGGATCTGTAAGTAAGCCCCGTCGATCTCGTTCTAAAAGCTGACGGACAGCTCTCGAGAAACAGAAGTTTTAGTTAAAAGAAGGTAAAGAGTTGCATGAAGCTATTCTGGCACCTTCAATGTTGTATGGAAATGGGTAACATAATCTTCCTGGTATTAATATTTTAGGAAATTACTGTGTAAGTACAAGATCAATAGCAAATGAAAGTCTCTGGCAGCTGGTAGTGTTCAGGTTGCAATTTTTAATTGGATATATTCTAATTCATGCATTTAATTATGTTTTAAATGGTGCATGTTTATATTTTGTAAACAGTTGAGGCAGAGAAAGGCCGTCACAATGTACAAACAGCACTCCCACACGATAATTCAAAAAGACTGAGGAACAGATAAAATCAGTTACGAGAAGATGTATAGTAAAACAGTTCTGCCTTAATAAATACACAAGATTTAAAATATTGTACAAAGTAAGGAAATGTTTGGATAAAAATTGTGTAGACACAACGTGGTCAACTACGCTGTCTTCTAAGCACATACACTTGCAGCCCTTTCAATAACTCTTTAAGGCCTTGTTTAGAAAAGCCACTATACACTGTTTCCACTGCACAACGTATTTACAAAGTTACTAAAATGTCACCTATTGACAGTCTGCCATCTGCTGAAAAGCTGTCACATAGCCCCTTCCACACATACAGAAGAATGCACTTTCGATCCACTTTCAATACACTTTGCAGCTGTGCGGAATAGCAAAATCCACTTGTAAACCATTGTGAAAGTGGATTGAAGAAGATGGCATTAATCTAAATATTAATGAAGAACATAGAAAGAAGATAGGGAGCTAGCTGTTCCTGTTGGCAGCAGAGGATAGGGCTTGCAATACTGGGTATAAATTAGGGGCGGAAAGGTACCAGCTGGATATTAGGAAGAATTTTATTTTGGCGTAAGAGTAGTTCAGCAGTGGACTTGGCTGCCTGATGAGGTGGTAAGCAGTCCCTGGCAGCCTCCAAGCAGTGGCTGGATGAACCCTTGTCAGGGATGCTCTAGGCTAAGGTGACCAGATGCTCTAGGCTAAGGTGACCTGTGTCAGGGATGCTCTAGGCTAAGGTGACCTGTGACAGGGCGGGAAACCGGGGAGCGCTGCAAAAGGCAGTGAGCTCCTATGGCCGCGTGCGCGGGAGGCTGCCGCACTGCCTTCTGGGGTGCTCCCCTGTTTCCCGCCCTGTGAGAGGGCGGAAAAGGGGAGCAGCCCAGAAGGCAGCAATCTTGTTGCTAAAATCTGGAGAATTAACAAACCCCGCGGGACGCGGGACAAATTGCTCAGAAGCATGACTGTCCCGCCAAAAGCGGGACATCTGGTCACCTTACTCTAGGCCAGTGGTGGTGAACCTATGGCACTCCAGATGTTCATGGACTACAATTCCCAATTGTCCATGCTGGCAGGGGCTGATGGGAATTGTAGTCCATGAACATCTGCAGTGCCATAGGTTCGCCACCACGGCTCTAGGTGAATCCTGGATTCAGCGAGTTTGGGCTAGATGATCTGTATGGCCCCTTCCCACTCTATGATTCCAGTTAGTGGAGTTACATTGTTGAGTCAGCTCCAATTCCAACAAAACAGTGGAATTAATGGTAGAGGAACAGCCCTGAAGGATATCAAGTGCTAGCTTATTATGTTGGACACAGATTACTTGACAATGTGAAAGGAAGTAGCTACATGAGGAAAGCACCCTTTCCCCCTGCTCCTGGTGCATGTTGGCACCACATTTCTTGGATAGCTGCAGTCACCCCAGATTTTGACTGCACACGTACCCATTTGGGGGCTGAGATATTTACCCAGCAAGCCTCACCCAGCAAGCCTCCAGGGCCGAGTGGGGATTCAAACTGAGATGATAGTCTGATGCACTAAACCATAGGTGTCGAACTCATGGCCCTCCAGATGTTATGGACTACAGTTCCCATCATCCCCTGCCAGCATCATGGGAACCGTAGTCCATAACATCTGGAGGGCCGCGAGTTCGACACCTGTGCGCTAAACAACACAGCAAGCTAATTTATTTTTCTTTTTTAAAAACCTCACAGGGCTGTTGTAAGGGTAAAATGGAGGAGGGGAGAAATGCATGAGCTGTTTTGGACCCCCAAGGGGGAGAAAAGTGGGTTATAAATAAAGTAAATAAATAGTCAGTGTGATATAGTGGTTAGAGTATCCAGCCTGGGAGAAGGGAGACCCAGGTTCAAGTCTACACTCTTCCTTGGAAGCTTGCTGAGTGATTTGGGCAAGTGATACAATATCAACCTAACCTACTTTGCAGGGTTGTTGTGAGGATAGAAATGCAGAATAAAACAATGTATATGTTGCTTTACATTTGGAGTGGGGGTGTCATGCACTGCTCTAAATATATTGTTACTAATAGCAGCACGGACACCCTGAGTGTTTCCCTTAGCGACTGGCGTTCACTGGCGTTCCTTCCTGACATGAAGATCCTCCACACAGAAGCAACGCTTCAGCGTCTTTGCGTGACACTGTCAGCTTTGATAAAGATCAAGCAAATTTGCTGCCTTCTTATCTACCAGTGTGGAATCGCAGTGGGCGTTTTTAGACCACATGCTGCTTGCGACTGATTGGGGGTAGCTGTGGAAAGCTCCTATGATTTTTCTCTGATGGGGAAAAGACCAGATATCCTAATTGGCCGCTTGCACGCAGCTGCCGTTTGGAGATGGGCTTTGAAAACCTCACCCTTGTCCTTCTGTTTCCCCCAGTCCCTATTTCAGTTTGGTTTCTTGGTTTCGCAAACTACAACTACAATCGTACCTAACCGCTAAGGTCACCTTCAGGAGCCCTGCTTCTGGAACCCCTGACATTTGAGGCTAGATGGGTTGCCATTTGAGAAAGGGCTTCCTTGGCTGTGGCGGGAAAATTGTGGGAGATTCATTAGTTCTTTTCCGTCATTGTCTTTCACTGGTGGGTGAAGACGTTTCTGTTCTGCTTGGCGTTCCCTGACTGACAGTCCTTCTCTTTTGTGTTTTCATTGTTCGTGTATGTGTGTGCGCCTATCCGTCTGACTTTCTATCTGTGGTCTATCACTGAAATTCTATCGCTGAAATTCTCCTCTTTCCCACCTCACCGCCTCAAAACAATTCCTGGCTGCCATTATGTGATTTTTCCCTTTTGTTTTGAGTTCTGTGTTGAATTGATGCTTCAATGCATCAAAGCTCCTATTCTGCTTATCTCGATGCCTTGAAGATTAACCCCCCCCACCCCCCCATGAAAAAACACACACCCAGAAATGAGCAAATTGACAAATGAGGGGGAACGGGGAATGAGCTGGGGAAATGGCATCAAGGAGGAAACTCAGGGGAAGGAGAGAAGCGTAGGAAACGTAGTAAATAGATCACACAGCAACTGAAGACATTTTCAAAACATTTCAACTGGAGAATCAGTTTAAAAGGGGATTCATTTAAAATGTTTTGAGGCTGCAAATAAAATGATTGGAGTAAAAACCTTGCAGAATTCTATGGAGGAAATGGAGAAGCAGCAGTGGCATAGGAGGTTAAGGAGGTGTATCTAATCTGGAGGAACTGGGTTTGATTCCCAGCTCTGCTGCCTGAGCTGTGGAGGCTTATCTGGGGAATTCAGATTAGGCTGTACGCTCCCACACACGCCAGCTGGGTGACCTTGGGCTAGTCACAGCTTCTTGAAGCTCTCTCAGCCTCACCTACCTCACAGGATGTTTGTTGTGAGGGGGGATGGTCAAGAAGATTGTAAGCCCCTTTGAGTCTACTACAGGAGAGAAAGGGGGGATATAAATCCAAACTCTTCTTATTTTCTGCCTCACAACATTTTTAAAGGTTTGTCCGGAAAGAGCCTGTCTAAACGTTTTTTGACAATTTCCCATCTTGCCAGTCCTAAGCTGGTTAGAAACATGACATTAAAATCTTTTAAATAATATTTAGTTTCATATTATTTTTCTCCATAACACATATACATTTTCCCAGCAACATCTGTTCCACAGTTTCAAGATGATACAGTAGTCTTGAAGGTTAGGGGGATTGTCAAAATAAGATCTAATAGAGAAAAGTGTGATGTTTATCAGTGGTGACTTTTAGGATGTGATTGTACCTATCTTGTTAAAGAGCAAGTGGTGATATTTTTAGTGCTAATACTCAGTGCAGAAGAAATTGGGAGTTCTTATAGTAAATGTACCTTTTCCTGGGTTTTTTTCTCTTTATAAAGTTGTTCAAGTTCTAATAAAACATTAATCATGAATGTCAGCATGATGCATATAAGTGATACTGCTAACCACCGAATAAAACACATACACAAACCACACAACAAGCATAGAAAGAATAAGCAAATTATAAAACTGTCAGCGAAATATGAAGATCCAAAACGCTTCACAAAATGCAAATATGTATTTTTTAAATGTGTGCGTGTAAAATATAGTCAAGTCACAATTGGGTTTTTGCAACCCTGGAGTGCTTTCAAGACAAGGGACATTCAAAGGTTGTTTGCCATTGCCTGTCTTCTTTGGTGGTCTCCCATCCAAATACTAACCAGAGTCAACCTGTGTTTAGGTTTCAAGGGCCGTTTCCACACGGCACAATTGTACCTGGTTACAACCGGTTTCTTTCAATGTGGGTCTGTTTTATCCTGGTCTCTCCCTTTGCATGGCTGCCCATTTTTTGAAGGAATCCAGTGAAGACCAGTAGGAAATACTCCAATTTCTTTCACATGAGCCTGGGACTTCTGTATTTACATTGCAAGCATATCTGAGCATGCCCGGTGTCCCACGTTCTGATTGGCTGTTGTTTTTGAGTGGCAGCTTGAATGAACATCAGGCGGGCGGAGGAGCGGGGAGATCAGGAAGTTGGGCGGGAAAAATAAACTGGTTCTGCTCCCTTGGTGTTTGCATGCTAGCAGGCTCACCCAAGGATTTCTGAAAAGAATCGCCAATTTGGCGATTTTTGAATACCCTGGGGTGAGGGAAATATCGTGAGCCAAACCCGCTTGAGGAACGGGAACCATGTGAACTTCTTGGTCAAACCGGGATATTTCCCTTGCTCAACCCAGGATATTTGGACCATACAGAAACAGCCAAGATTGGACATGGTGTTGCCCCGGGCACCATTTCCCCCCTGTACGCCTCTGAGTCCCGGTTTAAACGTTCCAGAAGATTTGGTGAGGGATCCCGGGAGGGTATAATGCAGGGGTAGGGAACCTTTAACACTCAAAGAGCCATTTGGACCCGTTTTCCATGGGAAAAGAAAACACTTGGAGCCGCAAATAATTTTTGACATTTAAAAAATAATGATAACACTGTATATATTATGTTTTACCTTTTTTTTACCCGGCCATTCTGAGAAGCGCGATGGATGCGCCCGCCTCATCTGCAGGGCAGGCAAGATGGGCTAGCTGCCTCGGCCTTCACCAGTCAGCTGGAACGCCTCTCCGCCTCCAACGGGGCAGGTGGAGCAGTGCACCCGGCCTGCTACCTGCAGAGCTGGCAAGGATGGGCCTGCGGCTCGCTCGTGGAGCCGCAGCAGATGCGACAGCGCTCTCGAGTCAGCAGGTTCCCTACCCCTGGAATTATAATGCAGGGAGTAGGAACCTTTAACACTCAAAGAGCCATTTGGACCGTTTTCATAGGGAAAAGCGCTGGGCACCAAATAATTTTTGACATTTAAAATAAAGATAACACTGCCTCATAATGCGGTTTTGCGCTTTTACTCCGCTCATTCTGAAAGCGCGCTGGATCGTCCGCCCTGCTATCTGCAGGGCAAGGTATCAGAGATAGGGAGCCAGCGGCTCGGCCTCCGCAACCGCCCGGGAAGCGCCAGCTCCAGCGGGGCAGGTGAGTTAGTGCACCAGCCCTGCTACCTGCAGGAAGCCGGGCGGGATAGACCTCTTGACTCGGCTCGTGGAGCATGGCGCAGGGCCAAGAAAAGGGCATCGCGGCTCTCGAGCCATAGGTTCCCCTACCTGGTATAATGCAGGGTAGGGAACCCTTTAACACTCAAAGAGAGCCATTTGACCCGCTTCCATGGGAAAGAAAACACTTGGAGCCTGAAATAATTTTTTGACATTTAAAAAATAAAGATAACACTGTATATATTGGCGGTTTACCTTTTTTTTACCCGGCCATTCTGGAGAAGCGCGATGGATGCGCCCCACTCTGCTATCTGCAGGGCAGGCAAGGATAGTTAGCTGCCTCGGCCTTCACCAGCCAGCTGGAACGCCTCTCGGGCTCCAACGGGGCAGGTGGAGTTATGCACCACTTCCTGCTACCCGCAGAGCTGGCAAGGATGGGGCTCATGCCCGTCGCGTGGAGTCAGCATTAAAGGGCAAGAGTCGCGATGCCTCGAGTCAGCAGGTTCCCTACCCCTGGTATAATGCCTCATAGTCCACTCTTCAAAGCAGCCATTTTCTCCAGGTGAACAAGTCTTTGAAGTTTGGAGATCAGGTGTAATTCTGGGAGACTGTCACACCCCACCTGGAGAATGATAACCCTAGCCATAGTAGGACTCCTCTTTAGCAGTAATAACAGCAAAGCGCTGAAGAGGACTGTGATTTTGTTGGGAGTAAGAAGATGAGAGGTCAAATATCTTTGCACCCACCAAATACGCTCCATTCATCTTTTAGCCTGTTGAGAAGGACTTGTAAACAGGACTGGGGGAACCAGAAGTCTTTGAGTGCTTTCTCAATTCTAATCTATTATCTTGACTGCATGCAATGGAGCCAGCAATATACGGAACCTAGAGTCTATACCTTCTTTCTGAATCTCGATAGTTAATCAACCCCAAGGCTCTAAATTACAGGTGTGTCTGCTGCAGCTGCTACCTGAGCAAACAACTAGATTCCATGATAGACAACAAAAGGATAATTTCCCCTTCCATGAGTGGTGGTACTAAGCCTGGACAAGTACTTTGAAGGCCTGGCCTGCCAGACCGTGATGACACAACAGAGGGAAATGCTGAATCCCTTTCTTAGAACAGACTGTCAATTAAAATCCATCTCCTGCTTAATTTTCCCCACAATATTCAGCTGTTTTCAAAAGTTTATGCTTCTGCAGTATATTCTGTCTTCATTAGGCTGCATGTCCTCCCTCCCCTTTGTAAGAGAACAAATTCACATTTTTTAAAAATATACCTGGGTAGTTCCTTGCACATATGCCTTGCCTGTAGCTGACCTCATCCTGGTGTTTTTGCGACTGATACAGCTCAGCCCCTTTACATAATGGGATGATACATAGAAAGCTGTATATATTCATCTCCACTCCTCCTCCATTCTGTCTTCCCCAGGCAACGCTCATCCATAAACACGATTCACTCACCATCTGACACATACACATTAAACCTTCATACACTAACTTCCCCGCTAACAGCGGATATCCCCACCTGACATCGTGTTTGTCAAGAGTGACTGAAACACTTAGAATGTTCATGAACATTTCATAACTCCTCAACTGAGTCAGTGAGTAGGAAGAGCTCATTTAGCATACTGAAGCTAATGGCCGGAGTGCTTCCAACATTTCAACTCAATTTTTCTCCGAGGATATTATTTGAGGGCAAATCGGTAAAGGCTACTCTTCTTTTGCAAGTCTGCCAACATTTCATCTGTATCTCTCCGGCCACAACAGTACACTTCATATTCTCAAAGATGGGCTTTGGACATCGCAAATGGAGATCTATATATCTTCCTATCTATTCTCGACACAGAAGAGCTTCTTGCTCCCCTAAAGTTTAAGTGTCTTCGAACAACAAAACACGTCTTACCCTTAAAAGCCAATTGAAGAAATAGATTGTTCCCCCTGATAAAATTGATTCCACCTCTTAAATGAAACCGCGTGACGCTCCGCAAGCACGAGACACACAGAAATATGATTTGAGCACCACCCTCTCACTGTGCATCTGTGAATCATGACTTAAGTGAGGCACATTTGCTTTGGGACGTGAGATTTTCTATTAAGAAGAACTATGCTGGCTGCCGATTCATCTCTCAGCTCTTGACTGGAGACTCTCTGCCCTGTACTTGCAGCCTGAGAACTGAGTGGTGATGAAGGACAGTACTTTCTCTGGCCAAGTCAGGGGGCACCTCTGTACCAGTTTGCCTGGCAGTGTCACATTTGCAGCACTAGGTTACCTTTTCTCCTCCAACATTTCGTAGGTGCATTAAACTCCTCTGGCATTTGCCGTCAAGTTGCAGCCAATTTATCGCAATCCTGTACAGAACAGGTGTCAAACTCGCGGCCCTCCAGATGTTATGGACTACAGTTCCCATAATCCCCTGCCAGCATCATGCAAGAGATAAAAAGAGGTGGCTTGCCATTGACTGCCTCTGTGTAGCAAAACCTTGGACTTCCCTTGTTGTCTCCCATTCAACTATTAACCAGGGCAGACCCTACTTAGCTTCCCAGATCTGACAAGCTCAGACTAGCCTAAGTCGTATAGGTCAGGCCTCTTTCCTTCTAACATCTCTTCTGTGATCTGTTGACACCAAGTTTACTATTAATTATTTATGCTACTTAGTTTAAAGCTGTGCCACTTTTTAAGTTTCAAGTGTACTTTTTACTTTTGTGTATGACCGCAGTTATTATTGTGAACCATCTTCACAGCTGAGAGGATAGGAGACAAAATAGATGAACTAAATCAGTATTACCCGAAAGGTATAGCTCATCCCTGTAGGGCTCCATTTTCACAACATTTTTTTTAAAAAAAATCAAGATCTTTCGTGAAGTACCAGGGATATACTGTCACCCTGTGGCAGATTCCCCTTTCTGATGTCATCCCTTGTATGATCATCATCTATTTCACATACGTTTCTGTAACCTCTCCCCCGTGCCAGTACAGACAGCTGTACAAAGTAACACAGATTCCATCTACACCTCTTTGTGTAAAAGGTTTCATTTTTTTTCCTTATGTAAAAAAACAAAGACAAATTGACTTGGTAGGAAGCCTACAATATTAAAACGCCAACGTTTTATAATTTTGGGGTGATGTTGGTGGTGACCCCAAAGCATGTTTCCCAGTTGAAATAGGAAAATCCATACAAGTCTGTCACGATTCTCAAGCTGCGAGCCATTTAACTCTTCGACAAGAGTTAGGCTGAGGAAGGAGCCTCTAAAAGGAGCAGGTTAGGTCTGTGTGTGAGGTGGTTTTCTTGCAGCCTCTTCAACTTCTGCTGCCGTATCGGAGCAATTCAAATTGGTTAGGAAGTTATCCAGTTCTGCCCATCCACAGCATTAACGATCACGGCCATCAGCTGCTCACTGGATTTCTCCCATATACAGCCTTTTGTCACTAGACGCCGACAGAACTGGTGGGAAGAAACAGAAACACGTTTTGAGAAACCTGAAGGCTCAGTTATGTCATTCTGTTCTTTTAATGCTCTCTTGCCTTGATTTTTTTTTTTTTTGCCGAAATCAGGTTTATTGAATCAGAGTAACCAACAGGTACAGTCCTGGGTCTCCTGGGTGATAGCCATCACTGTAACCACCATACCACTCTGGAGAGGACAGACTCAGCCTGCTTGAGCTTGATTTAGGCTTCCATCATATAGATTCATGTTGCCTGGCTACTGTTGCAAACCTTATAACTCAAAGGGCCGACTGGATACCCCCTTCGGGGGGGTAGGGCGGTTTATCAAATCAAATCAAATCAATATAACAACAACAACAACAACAACAACAACAACAACAACAACAACAACAACAACAACAACATGATGGGGTATTTCTCAGAACTGTTCAGCAGGGTCAGGCTTCCTGACTGTTCAGCGGATGAAGGGGAAGACTGGGAACTGCTGCCAGAATGAGATCTGGCTTGAACATCTGTTCCTTCTCTGCTGCCGGTATTCAGAGACTGGGGCAGACAAAGAAAGCGGAGAACTTCTTCTGGCCAACAGGATGAGATCTGAGCTAAGCCTTTGTTCCTCCTCTGCTGCAGGTGTTTAAAAGGGGCATGACCAGGAGCCAAGCCAAAAGGCACTTAGCCTGTGCCTTTGTCACCTGCGACCCTGAGCGAGCTAAACTCAGGGAAACCAGCACAAGCTCAGGTTGTTGGAACACATCTTGGTTTATTCCTTTAAACTGTATTTTTGCATTTATTTGGTAAGCTGGTTTGAGGCCCTACGTGTGTGGAAAAGCAGAGTATGAATGCCTTATTTTTTTTAAAAAAACTTACTGATTGGTTCCTCAGGATGAAAAGCTACTTCGTTTATTGAACCAGCATGGCCTGGCAGCTTGTAGAGAATTCTTCTGGAGGTTGTATCCCACACGTAAACGAACCTGCAAAAAAGGTACCCAAAATGAAGAAGGGCTTGGATTTACACCCCGTCTTTCTCTTCTGTAAGGATCAAAGCAGCTTACAAACTCCATTCCCTTCCCCGACAGAAACCCTGTGAGGTAGGTGGGGCTGATGGACTTCTGAGAGAACTGTGATTGGGTCAAGATAACCCAGCAGGCTTCATGTGGAGGAGTGTGGAAACAAATCCAGTTCACCAGATAAGAGTCTGCCGCCCATGTGGAGGAGTGGGGAATCAAACCCAAATCAAATCCAGATTAGAGTTCACGCTCTTAACCGCTGGTTCTCACACACAGAGCGAAAGCCTTTCAACCGTAAAACTAAGAGCCAAGATGCAACTCCCCTTGGACCCAGCCAACCACTGTTTCAAGACAGACTAATGGCTGGGCTCAGCATGATGCAACTTCCTGTGAAGAGCACCCTGACTGCAAAGAAATGGGCTACCCTGGCCAAAGTGCCCTTGAACAAGAAGACAGCAAAAAGTGCATTTCCAAAGAGGGCGGGGAATCAAACAGCACTGGCTGGACCCAGGACACGACAGGGCAGCTCTGTAAATCACGCTCTTTCTCTGCTCCTTCCTGATCCACACAGTTCATATATCACGATCAGGGAAGGCTCTTTTGCAATTAAGCTTCCTTTTCTACAAACGTATTAGTCTCAGAAGGGTAGTTTTAATTTGGCCGGTTAAATAACTCTGCTTACCGAACCAATCTGCGGAATAGGAAGAGAGCCCTTTCCAACTTGAATGATGCTACAGACTTGGATGAAGGTGAAGGAACACCCATGCATCCCCTTCGGGGATGGAAATTCAAGAAGTAAATAAAATAAATAAACACACATGCATTTCTAGCTGAGTTGCGGCAAAGGGATCAGCAGAGAATATATTAACAGTAGCTAGTTATGCTCTGGGGCACAACAATATCATTTCCCTCTTCCTAGAATAGCTGGATACTCCTCTCCCAACACATTTATAGATGGATTTCGTTGTTGCTAAAGATTTTGATATTGGTTATACGCAATATATATGACATTAGTATCGAAAGTATTCTTAAACAAGGAAGACGGGATTCCCAAATGTACCTTGTAATCAGGTCTGCAGGAGTAGTCTGTGTGAACACCACACTGTATGCAACTCCCGGGTTTTATTTTTGTCAGCAAGTTGCAGCCGGCTGATAACAATCCCCGGCGGGGCTTTCGAGGCAAGAGATGACCAGAGGTGGTTTGCCATTGCCCGCCCCTGTGTGGCAGACTTCTTGCCTCCCCCACCCCCCACTCAAAGAACTCCAGATGCTCATGATTTTGCTTAGCTTCTGAGAGCTGAGGAAATCGGGTGAGCCTGGCCATCCAAGTCAGGGCATTACAAGATTTACCAGTGTTTTCAAATGGCTTGTGGCTTTCAAGTGAAGACAACAGAATCCTGGCCTGAAGGTACAACATTAATATCTCAACACCTGCACTGGCTTCTGGTCAGTGGCGCAGATTTCAAAGTGGTGTATTGTCGAAGGCTTTTCATCGCAGTTGATATCTAATCTGAGTTCTAGCCACGGTTAAGTCATATCTGGTGGATCTTGTTCCAGCTGGCTTGAGCCTGCATCTGTGGCTGGCATCTTCAGAGGTGTATCAGAGGGAAGTCTGTTACTGGACACAGTGTGTAGCTTCCCTCTGTGATGCACCTCTGAAGATGCCAGCCACAGATGCAGGTGAAACGTTAGGAACAAGATCCACCAGACCACGGCCACACAGCCCGGAAAACCCACCACAACCAGTTCAAAGTGGTGGTTTTGACCTATAGACCTCTTAACAGCCTGGGACTGTTCTACTGTGGGGTTGCCTCTCCCAGCATGAGCCCCCCCCTTGCCGGCTTAGATCATCGTCACAGAGCCTTTTATAGGTGACCGGTCCGCAATGTGTCCACTTGCCAACCACCAGGGCAAGGGCATTTTCAGTGGTAGCCCCTTTCCTCTGGAATCAGCTGCCTGGGGAAGTCTGTGCCCGGCTGGATCTTTCAATATGCTGCAGGGAATGTAAGGCTGCTTTGTATTATGTGGCCTTTGGCTAATGTTACAAAGCAGTGTCAGGAAGAGTCTTCCAGACATGAAAGGGGTCTGTTAATGGATCTTTGTTCCCCTTTCTCACCTTCCTTTGCTCTGCAACACGTAGTGCAGGGGTCTGCAACCTGCGGCTCTCCAGATGTTCATGGACTACAAATTCCATCAGCCCCTGCCAGCATGGCCAATTGGCCATATTGGCAGGGACTGATGGGAATTGTAGTCCACGAACATCTGAAGAGCCGCAGGTTGCAGACCCCTGACGTAGTGAATTCAGAGGCGCCCAAGAGCCGGTCCCAGACCTTATCTCTCACACCGGTGGGTGGCTATAGCATTCCTGTTCTGTTGCACTCTGTCTTTGATATGGGGTGAGAAAAAGGAAAGGGGGAAGAATCAGGGGAATAAAAGGTTGTACCCGAAGCCAGTTCGTTAGAACTGACTCCTTCTAGCCATGCCACCCGATGTCCGCCAATTTGAAATCCAGAGTCTAATATTTGTCTACAGATCCGAGGCTTGACAACCGGGGAGCTGGCTGGTTGTTTTATCTTCCAAGCAAGTTTTGTAGCTGATATTTTAATTGGTTTTACTGCTCTGTTTATTGCTTTTATCACCATTCCATTTGTACTTCAAATATGTCTAGGTTTCAGCCCCTGGGTGAGAGGAACCTGCTCGATGGTTAGGGTCCAGCAATTCCCATCAGCTCTACCTAGCAGCGGCCACTACAGTGCTGACAGAGGCTGATGGGAATTGGGTAGCCTGTGCCCCTGGGTGGAGAGGGTAGAACTCCCAGGCTTCTCCATCTCTATCAGCCCTTACCAGCATGGCCAATTGGCTATGCTGACAGAGGCTGATGGGAATTGCAGTTCCTGAACATCTGGGGAGCCGCAGGTTCCCTACCCCTGGTATAGGGTATAAATTAATTAAGTTAAAATAAATTAATACAAAAATAAAGAGGATTTAGACTTACCTGTCTGCTGACCCAGCTGCTATTTTGCTTCCATCTGGTGACCAGGAGCACCGCAGCAGATTCTGGCGAAAAGAGAGCCCCGCGTCAGTCCCGCGCATATCTATTTCCTCATTTGATTTGAAATACAGTCACTGCAGCTTTCGGTATCAAGAATGATGTGGAGATGTTTTTTTTCTTCTGGAAGCTTAGTCTGCAGTTTTACTGGTTTTTATTGCCCAAAATATCCAGTATCTTGTAATCTTACAAGAAATAGATTGTGAATGTCAAGACACTTAATTTATAGACAATTAGAGCTGCACTCGGAGGGAGGGAAAGCCTGATTGTAGCAGCTTTAATTGGAATTCTGCCTCAGACATTAATCTTAGGTGCAGCGCTTATTAAAGGGTTCTGAATTTTTAAAAGCCATTTATGTATGAATTAATTCTCAGCTGCCACCCATAAACAAGGAGTGTTCCAGCAGGCACCCGTGCTCACCTTTTCAAAATTATGCACGTTCCCTTGAAGGATCTTGACACATCTCTCTTTAGGGGCGAAGGGGCGAACATCCCAGATGCGAACTGTAACAGGGCACGTCATCGCAGTTTATTTATTTATTTTATCAATTCAATTCAATGTGTACGCCGCCCTCCCCACAAGGGCCCGGAGCGGCTTACAGAAGCAGATAACATATAAAAGTTGTTTAATAAACAATTAAAACACTTAAAACAGTTTAAAACAGGTATAGTGGTTAAAATCCAATCTAATCTAGATTAAAACAATTTAAAACAGCTACAGTAGTTAAAATCTAATCTAATCTAGTTAAAATACATTTAAATTAAAATCAACTAAAAGCTTAATTTCAAATTAAAATAAGGCCGGCGACAGATGCCATTTAAAGCAATAGGAATTCAGGATTTGGGCCGGCAACAAGTGCAATTAAGTTTTCAGGCCTCAACCCCAAAAGCTTGGTGGAACAACTCTGCCTTACAGACCCTGTGGAACTGCATCAAATCCCGCAGGCCCTGATGCTAGGTGGCAGAGGTAGGCTGAAAAAGCCCTGGGCCTGGTTGAGGCCAATTTGACAATAATAAGACCAGGGGCCTCCAGGAGGTTCGCAACTGCTGACCTCAGGTTTGCTTGGGGGACATTGTAAACTACAGGGTTAACTACAGGGTATTAGCTAGAAGTACAGCAAAGGTGCTGTTTGGTGAGCTACTGGAATTCTTATTTAATGCAAGAAACATCTAGTCACAAGTTACAACGGTTGACTTACTGCCCCTTGCCAGTTTCCAGGATCATGCCTTGTTACGAGGACAATTTAACTCACAAAACCACCATCAAAAGGGAAGAAGAAGAAGAGTTTGGATTTATATCCCCCCTTTCTCTCCTGCAGGAGACTCAAAGGGGCTTACAATCTCCTTGCCCTCCCCCCCTCACAACAAACATCCTGTGAGGTGGGTGGGGCTGAGAGAGCTCTGAGAAGCTGTGACTAGCCCAAGGTCACCCAGCTGGTGTGTGTGGGAGTGTACAGGCTAATCTGAATTCCCCAGATAAGCCTCCACAGCTCAGGTGGCAGAGCTGGGAATCAAACCCGGTTCCTCCAGATTAGATACACGAGCTCTTAACCTCCTACGCCACTGCTGGAGGGCACTAGCTCAAACTCTACAAGGCCAAACTCATGTGGAAGAACATTTCTATGGGGGGGGGGGAATATTTGTAAAAATGAAAATGACAACGTTGTTTTTTTAAAATGGTACATTAATAAAGTTGATAGTATATAAAAAATGAAGGAGCAGAAAATTCAAGTCCTCAAACTCCCCAGTTGGCTGACCATTAACTAGAAGCTCTTGACAGTCTCCTAGCTGTACATGTTTTCATTTGGTTTCAACAGAAAAAGAAATCACCTGTATTGTCCATTGCATTGGAAAGCAAGTACGAGCCTTCTGAACTCAGACTGAGACCGGTGACAGAGTCTGCATGTCCTCTCATTGTATAGGTCAGTTTATTCTGTCGAAGGTCCCACACCTTTAAGGACAAAGGAACATGGCGACAGTAGCTTCTCGGTTAAAAGGCAGGGAAACAGATCGGCACAAGAAGCAGTTATTGAGACTGCTGAACATATTCAGCATCAATGTATTGTTGAAGGCTTTCACAGCCGGATTCAACTGGTTCTGGTGGGTTTTTCGGGCTGTGTGGCTGTGGTCTGGTGGATCTTGGTGGACACAGTGTGTAACAGACTTCCCTCTGTGATATACCTCTGAAGGTGCCAGCCACAGATGCAGGTGAAACATTAGGAACAAGATCCACCAGACCACAGCAAGACAGCCCGGAAAAATCACCAGAACCAATATTCAGCATCTGTTGCACACACGGAACAAGGTCAGGTACAAAAGAGTACCTTCAGATCACTTTGAAAATGATTAAAGAAGAATAAGAATAAGAGCTGGATTTATATCCCCCCTTTCTCTCCTATAAGGAGACTCAAAGGGGCTGACAAACTCCTTTCCCTTCCTTCCTCACAACAAACACCTTGTGCGGTGGGTGGGGCTGAGAGAGCACGGAAGAACTGTGACTAGCCCAAGGTCACCCAGCTGGCATGTGTTATCTAGCTCATCAGAGAAGCCTCCACAGCTCAAGTGGTAGAGTGGGGGATCAAACCCGGTTCTCCAGATTAGTGCACCTGCTTTTAACCGCTATACCATGATGGGCCTGAAAAACAGCCATCACAGGCCTAGCATGAACTCAATTATACGTTAGACAAGGAAGAGAGGGAGAGATTGCCCCCGTGCCCTTTCTGCAAAGAAGTCTTTCGAATGGCGGCACACAGTATGACTGACATGGGACTCAGCCAATAGCCAGTCCCAGAAAAGATAAAACTCAGAAATGTTACAACACAGCCTCACTCTACCTCCTATTTTTGAAAGCGGACAGGTGCCCCATTTCGTTTTTCATGTTTATTCTTTGTTCCTGAAGCTGCCCGTCCACAGCCATATCCAGCTTCCCTTTTTCAGAGAAAGCAAGAAAGCCACCAGACTTTTGCTATATCTTCATTATTCTCTCTGGCAATAGCTTTCTAAGAGCAGCAGGGGCAGGCAAGCATTTAGGCACTTTCAAGCCAAACCGGTTCTGTTACAGGTAGTCGAAAAGGAAAAAATGCGATGTAAATCATTAGGGGGCTTCCTAGGATAAAATCAGGTTACCTGACAAAGAGAGCTTTGACTTTCAAAACGTTATACCTGACAGTCTCTAAGGTGCTTCGAATCTAGCTATTCTATGGCAGGCAAACACAGCAACGCTCTGGAGTTACCTTGATGTCATTGTCTATGCCTCCAGATATTATCTGGTCACTGGTATCGTTGAACGTGACAGCTAAGACTTGGTAAGTGTTTTGAAAAGTCTGGACAGCGGCTTTTTTCCTGATGTCCCATAACTGGGGAGAAAACAAAGGGAGGGGAAAAAAGGAAAGCACGAAGAATTAGCAGAAAAACCAGTGGCAATTTTTTTAACGAAAAGAACAGTCACCATTATTTGTAAGTGTCACCAGAATCTGAATATTTATCACAATCCCACCCCACAATAGGAGAAACTGGCCAGGTTGAATGGCAGCCATTTAACTCATAAAAACACAGGGACCCTGCTGATAATCAAGCACTGCCTTTTCATGCACCCTCTTGCCCAGTTGGTCTGGAGTGTTGATCTGGGCTGTCATCAGTACCAATCAGTACACTGATGACACCCAGCTATATCTGTTGATGAGCCAACCAGATGCCAACCCAGATAGACTGACCAGATGTCCAGAAACTGTGGTGAAATAGAGCCAGCTGAAACTAAACCCATCAAAGATGGAGGTCCAGTGGCTGGGCTGACTTAGGAACAGGATGCTAGCTCGCAGCCCCAGAAGGTATGCAAGTAACACCTACACTGACCGTCAAGAGTTCAGGTGTGATCCTGAATCTTTCAATGGAGGCACAGGTCACAAATGTAGGCAAACTGATGTTCTTCCATATTCACCAGGTTAGGCAGCTGGTACCCTTCCTGTTTCACCACAACTTAGCCACGGTGATCCATGCAATGGTAACCTCCAGACTACACTACTCTAACTCACACTAAGCAGGGCTACTGTTGAGACTGCTTTGGAAATTTCAGCTGGTCTGGAATGTGGCTGCCTGGGTCCTCATAGGGACACGGTTGAAGGCTGATATCCAAACAATGTCCCATCAGCTGCACTGGCTCCAGTTGGAATACTGGATCAGAATCAAGGTTTTGGTATTAACTTCCAAGAAGAAGACTTTAGATTTATACCCCACCTTTCTCTCCTGTAAAGGAGACTCAAGGTGGCTTACAAGCTCCTTTCCCTTCCTCTCCCCACAACAGACACCTTGTGAGGTAGGTGGGGCTGAGAGAGTTCCAAAGAACTGTGACTAGCCCAAGGTCACCCAGCAGGAACGTAGCAGTGCAGAAACACATCTGGTTCACCAGATAAGTCTCTGCCACTCAGGCGGAGGAGTGGGGAATCAAACCTGGTTCTCCAGCGTAGAATCCACCTGCTCTTAACCACTACACCACGCTGGCTCCAAAGCCCTAAACAGTCTGAACCTTCTTATCTGTAGGACCACCTCTTCCAGGACACTCCCTAAAGAACACTACACCCAGTAAGTAACAACTGGTGGAAAAGTCTCTCAAATGAGACCCAGGCCCTGGGAGACTTACTTCAATTCTGCAATTCTGCTGGTCCTGCAAGATAGAGCAGTTTTGCCAAGCCTATGATTGAAAGCAGTGATGGGAGTCCATCTTTAGTGGCCTTCCTCCACTCCTCTTCTTTCCCCCGATTTATACATTGGTTTTAGGGCATAATAATGTGAAGAATTAGGTTTTAATTGTATCGTTTGATTTTATTTATTGTAGTAAACTGTTGTGAGCCACCCTGATCCTGTCTTGACAGGAGAGGGCAGGCTAAAAATCCAATAACTACATACATAGATGAACATCAGCCCACCCTGGGCTTTGTTTATGGCAACATGTGAGCATGATGGAATGCTGGAAACTCTAGTCCATTCATAAGAAATAAAGAGACAAAATGAATGGAGGACTAAAAGAGACAGAATGAATGGAGGACTAGAGGGCCCTGCATTTCACAGGGGACAAGATGGGGTTCTGTTTTTCTCTCGCAAAGTCTGAATGAAAGACCAGCCATCGGAGGCACTTGTCTCTGTGTTTCACATCCCACGGAAGTGAGAAAGGGGTGGGTAAAGGCCCGTGCCCGTCTCCTGAAAAAGGAACTGTCAATATCGAAAGACAGGGAAAGAAGTCTGAGTTGGAACCAGATTACATTAGCAATTTCGGCCAATTAGCTCTTCCTGTTGCAGCCCCCCCCCCCCCACCATGGCATTTCTCAGTGTGCCCCACCCACTAGAATTAGCATTTCATGCTGCTGGAGGAGGGGAACCAGGAAGTTCCATTCTGCCATCAAAAAATTTAGGCGGGATCCAATGCCCTCTTATGCATTAATACATGAACGTTTGTGTGCTTAACCCATTAGTATTATTGAGGGGGCCAAATCAGGGGGGGGGGGAGCGAGCCCACAAGCATTCAGTAACTATACATGCTCATCTTCTTGCAAAATTTCTTGCAAAATTACTCAACACAGACCTTTACTGTGCCATCATCGCTGCCTGTGCACACCAACTGAGGCCCACGCCGGGCTGGATAACAGGAGTTCACAAACGACGTGTGCCCTTTGAGCCTTTTCACCCTCTCGCCGGTCTCGCTGTCCCACACGGCTACTGTTTTGTCCGTAGAGGCAGAGAATAACATGCTAGGAGAAGACACAACGTTTACGGAGAGTTGAAGGCAGTCCGTGCTCAACAATAAACTAGGCAGGACACAAGGAACTAGAGACCATACAACAAGATTGGTGGACAACACTGTTGTTGGACAGAGTTTGGACCAACTTCTTCAGCAGTTACTCTATAGTACAGCAAACAGCCACAAGTGTGTAGGAAAGACCCTGCTTTTGGAAACTACTGAAATTGCAGTGCTTGATCCAATCACTCCAAAATTCCCCCAAGAAAGCCCATGAGACTACTGCGGGGTAAGCTGAGCACATGGAGCAGAACCCATAGATGAGCTCCCAAAGGCACCTGGTGGGCCGCTGCGAGTAGCAGAATGCTGGACTAGATAGATTTTGGTTTGATCCAGCTGGCTTGTTCTTATGTTCTTATCAGCCATTTTAGGCATACGGACCTAGAAAAGCTACACCTTTTGGATCTCCTAAAGCTACTGTGAGGTTTATTGTTTGCCGTCAAGTCACAGCCAGCTAATGGTGACCTGGGGTGTTTTTAAGGCAAGGAACGTTCAGAGGTGGCTGGCCATTGCTTGCCTCTGCATAGAGACTCTGCGTTAGGAGTGGCACCTGCTTCCTGCTGGCATCAAACGAAAAGGGTGAGCAGGGTGCTCAGGATGACACCTGGGCAGGGGAGTTCTATTTCCGTGGGGATGATGCTTGATCTACGTCCTTCGATGTAACCAAACCTGTCCTATGTTAATTGCCTGTTTGATCTGTTACTGTGCGCTTAGACGTGTAGGCTGACCCTGCTCGGCACTCCGGAAAGGAGGAGGAGGTGCTGGGGGCCACAGGCACCGCCCAGCAGGAGACTATCGGCTATCCTGGCCTAGAGATGCTTTGCTATCATAAACAAAGCCTTTCACACCCCTCTTTCTCTGGGAAAACGGGAGGGGGGATTTCTGGGGAGACAAGGGGGGGAAAAATATGACTGCAGAAACCACGGTCCAGAACTGGCTTCCTGAAAATGAGCCCTTGTTGCCAACTCAATAAAGACGACTGATCCTGCATCTAGAGTCTGCTTATTGATTATTGGTCCAAGACATAACACCCTGGTGGTCTCCAATCCAAATACCAACCAGGGCTGACCCTGCTTAGCTTATAAGGTCTAATTCGCTTATAAGATCTAGCCTGGCCTATCCAGCTTAAAGCAAGACTGAGACAACAGGCGGGTTTCAGATTTCATTTCATATTTAAAGTTAGGAGTTCGGGGTCTCAATGTACATGCTGTTACATTTATATTGAACTTCATCAGCTACTTCATTGTAGCTGATGAAGTTCAATATAAGCTGAGGGGCGGCCGCTGAGCCCGCCCCTCGTGTTGTCCTGCACACTGGCTATCTATTGAACCATCTGCCAATCCCCTCCCTTCCCAGGGTTTGATCACTGGGGTTGGGTGCCAGACGTCTTCTATTATTAATCAAATTATTTATTGAAGGTTATTACTGCTGCAGTAGTTTTATAGTTTTAAGGCTTTGTATTTTAACTGGGGTTATTCGATTTGTTTTATTGTATTGTTGTTTGTTGTGCACCGCCCTGAGCCCTTTGGGGGTAGGGCGGTTTACCAAATCGAATAAATAATAATAAATAATTGTCAATTCACCTGCTCAGCAGAGATCTGTTTGTAGTTCTTTACATCCTAGCAGTGAGGTGGCACAGATCATTTTCCATCTCACGTAAATATAGTTTATCCACAGCTGTGAGGGCAGTTGTGCTATAAATCAGTCATGATAGATAGGCTACATATGGTGTGTGAAGCATGGGCAGAATCCAGTGCTCATAGTCCACAGTTGCTTTATTTATTTAAAACATTTATTAGCCAAATTTCTTCCTTCTGGAGTTCAACATGGCATCCAACTTTGATAAACTACACAAAATAAAATACATTCAAATATAAAAATCAAGATTTAAAAATCACAGACTACGGATTGCTAATAAATTTAACCAAACAGTACTAAATAAAATCATCTTCAATTGCCTGCTAGACAGAAAGTGACATATTGGTGACTGCGCAGCACATAACTCCTGATGACCTCTCCCGGTGGTTTTCCCAAAATAGGAAATACCATGGGAGTTGAATCCTGTGGAACCCTACAAGTCAGCAGCCATGGGGCAGAGGAGGAATCCATCAGCATCACTCTTTGAGACCCCCTTGCCCAGATAGATCTCAAATTTCATAATGTGGTCCCCCCCTCCCGTTCCAGTGCCGAGAGGTGGTCAGTAGGATACTATTATCTACTGTATCAAAGGCCGCTGAGAAATTCAGCATGGTCAAATTCCCCCATCTAATCTAATTCTCAATATAGGTCATGAACCAAGGCAACCAAAGCAGTCTCTGCCTAAATCCCAGCCTGAAGCCAGATGAAAATGGGCCCAGAAAAATCTCTTCCAAGAGCCCCAGGAGCTTCGATTCAACTATCTGCTTGAGCACCTTGCGTAAGAATTGAAGCTTGGAGACTGGCGAATACTGTTTAAATTTTGAGAATGTTGTTTAAACCTGAACTGAAAAAATTTCCCGAGTCACATTTTCTAGGACCGGAATAATTCATAATTATCTGCAAATCTAGCACCCAGACTCCTCACCCACCCACCCCCATTACAGATCATTTCTGAATTAAATAGCCCAGTCCCTGTGGGCCTCTGCTGCTTGTTCCTGCTCGTGTTTCCTGTTCCACTGCAAGCCCTGTTCCTGCTCCACTGCAAACCCTGCTCATGTTTCTGTGATGTACTCAATTTTTTAATCTTTAGTAGGACGGTCCACTTGCCTTCAGACAATTGACACAGGAATCAACTGACCCACAGTTGGCTCGCCAACACATATGGGAACTCCTGGGGGTGGGGTAGCTTGTTAGGTCAGATGGGGGAGGAGGTTACCTGGACTGGCCAGCCCACATTGGGTTCACCAGGCCAGACTGGGAGTGGGATGGGTGGGTGCCTGATAAGCCTCACCTAGCTGGTGGGTCTGATGAGTCTACTCAAGAGGCCAGACACAGCCTTTGGCCTGCATGTTTGACACCCCTGAAACAGAGCATCAACAACCAAACTTTCAGAACAATCCTGAATGCCCATATAGCAATTCCTAGACAACTAAATGTAGCAGAGAGAAATCCCATATGACAAAAGATACCAACCTGCCATCTGTGTTGTAATGCAGCTCCATAACGGCTCCACTATGTCCTTTCAGGGTGGCATAATTATCGCAGTCACCATACACATTCCACAGTACTGAAAACAAGCCAGACCAAGAAAGAATACTGACATTACTGTGGCAGGTTTGCAGAAAAGTCTTTAACTCCTCAAATCTCATTTCCCAAATCTACAATACTGTAATGATAAAGGAAGTCTCAAAATAGTGGCAACATTCAGATAAAATTGAAAAAGTTAGAACACTTTTTTTTAATTGTGCCAACTTCCTTCCTGTACAAATTATAACAGGAAAGAAATGTCCCCAAAGTGAACTGTATTATGTTAATGCACACCAACACACACCCAGCCCTACCTGTCGCTGGTATACCAGTATGTGCCACAACCAAAAAAGCAAGAAACCGACGGAGAAGACAAGAGGAAGAAAAAGATCCACCTTACTGGCCCTATATAGACCATAAAGAAGGTACAGGACAAACGCGTAACAGAACCAAACAAATTATCCCGCAATCTTGGAATTTGGATTCTCTGCTCCCACATCTTCTTTTGGCTCTCCAGCCTAACCGACTGGAAAAGACAACCAGCTCACAAAAGCTGCTCTTTTTACATTTCAGCTGCTCTTTGTGCCTGCTCCGGCACAAGTGAATGATACAAAATGCAACATTCCTGATACAGAACCAACACTGCCTTGTTAAAAGGTTTGCCAGCTTAATATTAAACATGGCTACCGACTCAGACACGAGCCTCAAAAAGCAGGCGCCAAGTCACGAACATGGCAGTTTCACATACAGGAGCATTAGGTGTAAAAAAAAAAAAAAGAGTTTGAGGACTGAACTTACAGATTAGCCTGTCAAATCCAGCTGATGCTAAGGTGGCTCCATTAGGATGAAATTTACAACAGTACACTTCACCTTCGTGCCCTGAAAGGAGCATTATGGGTGCCTGGAGGGAGGAACATCGCGGTGGACCCTAGAACACAAGAAAGGAAAAATATTCCAAATGATGCGAGTAAGCACTGAACGCCAAAAAGATCCCAGAAACTACCTTTGTGTGTTTCATATGCTGTTACTTCTGACTCATGGCGGTCCTATGAATTAACGATCTCCAACATATCCTAATACAGAAATTTACAGATGGAAGGGATCCTAACGGTCATCTGGTCCAATCCGCTGCAAAATGCAGGAAATTCACAGTCATGTCCCCTACCCCACCACTCTCCCAGTGACCCTTGCTTTATGCCAAGAGGAAGGAGAAAAAACCTCCAGCATGCTTGGGCCGATTTGCCCTGGAAGGAAATTCCTTCCTGACCCCAAAGTTGCAATCAGAATTGTTCTCTGCATACAAGAAAAAGTCACAAGAACCAAGCGCTAGTGCACCGGTGTCAAACGTGCGGCCCTCCAGATGTTATGAACTACAGTTCCCATCACCCCCTGCCAGCATGATGCTGGCAGGGGATGATGGGAACTGTAGTCCATAACATCTGGAGGGCCGCACGTTTGACACCTGTGCAACTAGTTCATCCCTTCCTGCCCTCCCTTTCACAATCTGCAATGCTGTCATTTTGCCATCTAGCCTCTGCTTAAAAATAGCCAAAGGAGGACAACCTTAACCACTTCCCAAGGAAGCCTGCTCCACAGCAGAATCTCTCCGTGTGTTTTTCTGACATTTAGCAGAAAACTCTTTTGATTTAATTTCAACCTGTTGGTGCTTGTCTGACCTGCTGGGGCAACCAAATACAACTCTGCTCTATCATTAACAGCCTCGACAGTCATGGCTTCTTTTGTTGAGTCAACCGTATGTCGGTACTTCCTCTTTTATTACTTCTCAGTGCTATAGAGCAAGTCAATCGTTGCTGATTGGTGCAATTAAAGCACATTTATTCTGTTAACGGATCCCCGTTAACAGTAAAATCCAGCTCCAAAGTGGATTGAAAGTGCATTATTCTGCATGTGCAGAAGGGGCCCCAGTGAGAAGCAAACCAGAAGTCAATGCAGAACAACAGAATGCATCTGGATGTCAATGGAGCTTCCTTGAAACCTGTGTGTTTCTAACTTTATCTACATGATCAGTCACACCAACACACTCCCTGCAAAACCTATGCTCAGCATGAGTTACTGTGCTGTTAAAACTGGAGGTGATGGTTGGGCTGGACAAGAAATCACAAATGGCATGGAAATGCCCAAGGAACACAAAAAGAAGCCTACAGCTCGAGCTTTTGCACCAATACCTGAAAGCCAGAGCTACCAAGTTCAGTGGGCCTCCCCCACAAGTAAACACAGATGAGACTGCAGCTTGTGGTTCCTGCTTTCTACTTGTAACAGACCACTGTTGAGAATAAGGCTTGGTGAAAATAGGCACAACAATATTTTATGCAATGTTTTGTTGAAGGCTTTCATGGCTGGGTTTTCTGGGCTGTACGGCCACGGACTGGTAGTTTTTGGTCCAAACATTTCACCCTCAACTATGGCTTCTGCAAATTCAACTCCATCCAGATGCATGAAAATGCCCCTCATGCCCCCACTCCCCCTGAAGGTGGACAAAACATATGCCCCACTGTACAACTGCTCCACGCTATCCCATGGAAACACATCTCACTGTGACAAATACATGAATATGCCAGCCATGGATGCATGTGAAACGTTAGGAGCAAAAATTACCAGACCACAGCCCAGAAAATCCAGAAAATCCACATTTATGCAATCTTACTCATTTATGGGGGTTTTTGTTGTTGTTGCTGTAAGTTACTCCGAACACCTGCTGTAGAGTAGCAGGTCATAAACACTGAGAAATCAATTTCTCAAATACAGATAGCTAAAGAGAAATAAAACAATCCTACGCTGCTATGTATGACAGAAGTTATGAAATGTCAGATTTTCAAAGATAACAAGAATTAAGAAAAATAAGACAGTTTTAAGCTAATGCACATGGGAGGAGAAAGTACGAAATTGTGACTGTCCCCAAACTTGCCAACACTAAACACACACTTTGAAATATTTTATGAACTTCATACAATTAAAGCATCACCTCTTATCAGCTATTGGTGGAAGCTACAATGAACACATGTCAGGTGTGCTTTTTGAGAACAATCAATGAAATCTAACACTTGGAAACTCTTACTTTACTACATTGTTTTTCTACACAAAGAGTTCCTAGGTGATCTCGGGTCCATCCTTTGCTCTCAGCCTCATCTATTTCACAGATTGTTGTGAGGATAGAATTTAGGGGAAAGCAATGTTGTGCAACTACATGAAACTACAGCCTGAAGCTCCTGCTTTTCACTTTTAACAGGCCATTTTGAGAATTATGCTTGAAAAGGAGTGCAAAATTGCTCCCCCTTCTTCCATTTTATCCTCACAACAACCCTGTGAAGTAGATAAGGCTAAAAGTGAGGAAGAAGAATCTGTATTTATACCTCCTTTCTCTCCTGTAAGCAGACCTAAGTTGGCTTACAAATTCCTTTCCCTTCCTCCCCCACAACAGACACCTTGTGAAGTAGGTGGGGCTGAGAGAGTTCTGAACAGACTGTGACTGACTCAAGGTCACCCAGTAGAAATGAAGGAGTGCAGACGCAAATCTGGTTCACCAAAAAAGACTCCACCGCTCATGTGGAGGAGCAGGGAATCAAATCTGGTTATCCAGATTAGAGTCTACCTGCTTTGAACCACTGTGCCACCCTGGCTCTTGAGAGACAGGCTTGAGATTGTGCAGGAACTCGTTGTATAGAAAATCAACTATCAGTATCTAAATAGTGAAATAAAGTGTTTCAAAGCATTAGCTTTTGTTGATTGTTGTCAAAAAACAGGCCTTTCAGAAAGCTGCACACCTTGCATGTGTTCAGCTTAGCTTCCAGCAACAGATGGATCGGAGGCGACTGGTCAAATTGCGGATTCAAACTGGGCTCTCCCAGATCCTGCTCAGGCACTATTAACTCCTTATAACCGCCGGTTATAGGAGACAAGAATACGGACAATTTTCTGAACTACTGGAAATCCTTTGCAGATTACTTATTGAAAACATATACAAATAGGGAAACAACGGCAGGATTCGAGACTTAAATGAAAACCGCATATTGGATCAAGACAACTTTATAATGGACCAACAATGTAGATATTATGAAAAAAAATTATGAAAAAAATGTAGATATTAATTACAAGCACAGAGTTAGATTTATGCTTGGATCCTTTGTGAGGGAACTGGAAGTCACCATATATATGTGTTTGTGTTTATGTTTCTTTTCATTTAGTATTATCACTATAGGGAGGAGGGGGACTAGATCAGGATGTACTCTTTATCTTTCTATGTATGTGTTACTTAGATGTTTAAAATAAACAAACATTCTCATTTAAAAAGACACTGTAATTCCTACACCTTGCCTCCGCCGCTATGTCCGAAACTCCCTACAACCAGACAGCCAACATAACAAGGGCAGGGAGGTATATCTAAACCATTCTTCCCTACGCGGCTATTTTCCAGTGGCAGGGAGTCCCGTAAGCGGAAGGGTATTCAAAGAGCTGATGCTTTGCAGCCTAAAAGCGGCAAAGCGCTACACTTCGTCCCAGGTCTCAAGCGGGCCAAGGGCTTCCTAAGATAGAAGCAAGGGAAGGAGACCGTCTCCTACTCCCGCAAGGCCCAAGACTCACCGCCTGCAATAAGGCCCCCGGAGGTGGCTGCCCTCCGGCAGGCCCCGCTCCTAATTTCAGCTCCTGGCGTGGCTTCTTGGCCGCGGATGCCGCCGCCACCAAAGCCATCTCCGGCCCGGGGGCCTTCCGTTTCTGCGGATCGATCATCGCTTCTCCCGCACAGTCGCCTCCGAAGGCGCAGCAACCGAGCAGGCCTCACAGGCGACCGGGCAGCTCAAGATGCCGCTTTCCGATTGGCCGCTTGCACGAAAGGACCGCCCCCTTCCTCTGGCACACGAATGGGCACGCGGGAAAGAAGCTCAGCGGTCTTGGTACCGCGCTTCCTTTTCGCCCGTCAATAAGAACGCTGTGATTGGTTCTCGCTTGCCCAATGGCGAAGAAGGATGGGAAGGCTTAGAGATAGGGGGAAAAGTGTAGCCATTAAACTTCCGGGAATCTTGGATCTCTGCTTGACCCCCTTTTTGATGAAAACCCTTTTTTTATGGCTAATATGTGGATTCGGATAGAAGCATCTCACTGGCATATGCCGAATTTAAGTCAATAAATCCGTACAAAAAAGAATTTTTTTTCCCTGTATACAGTTATTTGTAAGAGGAATTTTAAGTACCTTTAATTTGTCCAGTTATTTGTCCAGTTATTAAGATTTCTTAAGTTTCTATTAAGATGTTAGACATGGCCTAGAGAAGAGTCCTGAGGAAGATTGAAAGCTTAAGATTGTTCATATTTTTTATTAAGATTTAGGATTGCTTATGGGGTCTTTCAAGACTACTGGTTTTACTGAAACCCCCCAAAGCTTCAAGAATTTGGGTATTGTCAAACTCACTTCATGACTTAAAGAAAGGAGTTTAGTAAAAAATTTTGGACAATTGGAAACCACTGATCAATTATTTGGGTAAAAAAAATAAAATGGTGTTTAGTGGCTTTGAAGATTTGCGGATTGTCATTGTAAGACTTAACAGAGAAAATAAATGTAATTATCAGTAGTGGTTAAGTTGGAATTTTTTAAGTATGTGGTTAAAGAACAAGTGGTATTAATTTTTACTGTTCACACTTGATGTAAATAGAATTGGGTGTCCTTGTGTTAAGTGAGTCTTGGCTTTTTATGATATGACTAAAGTATGACAGCCTCAGTTTAGTCATTTTAGCTGCTTGGGACAGTTCATCTAGCTCAGGGGTAGGGAACCTGCGGCTCGAGAGCCGCATGCGGCTCTTCTGCCCTTGCACTGTGGCTCCACGAGCCAAGCCACCAGCCCCATCCTTGCCCGCCCTGCAGGCAGCAGGGTGGGCGCACCAACTGCCCATGGTCAGCTGGGCCGCGCCACGGGCTTCCCCTCTCGCCCGCACCGTTGGAGCGGGGTGGGCGCTTTCCCGGCGGCTGGCGAGACCGAGCCACTGGCTTCATCCTTGCCCGCCCTGCAGGCAGCAGGGCGGGCGCATCCATGTGCTTCTCAGAATGAGCGGAGTAAAAGGTAAAAAAAACCCCTATATATATATATATAGAGAGAGAGAGAGTGTTATCTTTATTTTAAATGTCAAAAATTACTTGCGGCTCCAAGTGTTTTCTTTTCCCGTGGAAAAAGGGTCCAAATGGCTCTTTGAGTGTTAAAGGTTCCCTACCCCTGATCTAGCTGCTGAACAGCCTCATCTAGAACCCACATATTTGTGTATTGTTGAAGGCTTTCATGGCTGGACTCAACTGGTTGTTGTGGGCTTTCCAGGCTGTGGTCTGGTAGATCTTGTTCCTAATGTTTCACCTGCATCTGTGGCTTCAGAGGTATATCACGCAGAGAAGGGTGTTACACACTGTGTCTAGTGAGAAGGGAATGTTTAGTGGGGTATATATTGTCCATGTCCCAGGGTGGGGAACCAATCAATAAGTGTTTGGGTGGAACTTGCTATGCAAAGGTGTGGTTGACTGCATTGTATCGTGAGTGGAGCTTTCAGTCTATTTACATTTGTATTCACATTTGTATTCCCTGCAGTAGCAAAAGTATTAGTGAATGCAAATCCTGTGTCTGAGTGGAGTTCATTGTCCATGGACCTAGCATGCCCTTGGCCTTTGATTCTGGTGTTTTTAAGTACTGGTAGCCAAGTTTTGTTAATTCTCTGAGTCGCCTCCTTGTTGAAGTTATCTTGGTGCTTGTGGATTTCAATAGCCTCTCTGTGTAGTCTGTGTAGTAACCATCGGAGCTGTCCAGAATTTCAGTGTTTTCAAATAACAGGTCCAGTTTTGTTTAGAGCATGTTCTGCTACTGCAGATTTTTCTGGATGGTTAAGCTGACAGTGTCTTTCGTGCTCTTTAATACGAGTCTGAATGCTGCGTTTTGTAGTTCTTATGTAGACCTTTCCACAGCTGCCTGTTCTTTGAGAACTCTCTCACGGGGTGTCTGTTGTGGAAAGAAGGATTCGGTGTTGTGGGTTTTCCAGGCTGTGATCTGATAGTTTTCGTTGCTAATGTTTTGCCTGCATCTATGGCTGGCACCTAGTTGATTCCGGCTGTGAAAGCTTCAAGATTTATTTATGTATTTAATCAAGATTTTTGATTCCTTTCTTCCCCATCAATAATTTACAATAACTTCCGCCAGCCCTGGATAGTTCAGATGAGCCTGATCTCCTCAGATACACCTTGGATGTGACCCAACCAGGGAAGCCCAAGGTTGCTACACAGAAGTAAGCAATGCAAACCGCCACTGCTCATGTCTTGCTTTGGGCCTGGATACCCCAGGGTAGCCTGACCTCATCAGCTTTTGAAATCTAAATAGTGTTGGCTTTGCTCAATATTT
Source organism: Sphaerodactylus townsendi (assembly GCF_021028975.2). Taxonomy (NCBI): domain Eukaryota; kingdom Metazoa; phylum Chordata; class Lepidosauria; order Squamata; family Sphaerodactylidae; genus Sphaerodactylus; species Sphaerodactylus townsendi. The sequence goes on from NC_059430.1 coordinate 112,616,132, forward strand.
GGAAGGAAGACTGCTTCGAGGCTCCTTTCAGGTTGAGGAAAGTGGGGTATAAAAGAAAGAAAAGACAAAGGTCAATGTATTGTCGAAGGCTTTCATGGCCGGATTCAACTGGTTGTGGTGGGTTTTCCGGGCTGTGTGGCCGTGGTCTGGTGGATCTTGTTCCTAACATTTCGCCTGCATCTGTGGCTGGCATCTTCAGAGGTGTATCACAGGGGGAAGTCTGTTACACTTACTATGTCTAAGTTTTTAGACACAGTGTGAAACAGATATTTCTCTGTGGTACACCTCTGTAGGTGCCAGTCACAGATGCAGGCGAAATGTTAGGAACAAAATCCACCAGACCATGGCCCCACAGCCCGGAAAACCCACCAGAACCAGACAAAGGTCGGTTTTTAACCGGACTTTAAAAGTGTGCGTTGATGTCTCTTTGTGTTCAATGTCCATGTTTTATTGGTGGCAACTCAGCACGCGGCATGATGGGTAAAAAAACAAACCAACGAGGGTTACTCCTGAGGCGATCGATCCTGGAAGTTTGAGGGAGGGCCGTCGAAATTCGGGCCTTGTTTTTCCGCTCTCGCTTTGCTGCCTGGAAGGGGAGACTCGGCGCCTTCTCTCGCCGCTCTGCTCCGTTCCATCTTTTCTGCCCTGGAAGGTGAGAAGGGGGGGGGGGGCGCATTGCAGAGTTGCCAGCTTCCAGGTGGGGGCAGGATTTCTCCCGGAAACCCCAGCTGATCTCCAGGCGGCAGAGGTTAGCTCCCCTTGGGGAAAAGGCAGCTCTGCGCAACTCTCGACCTAGGGACCGCCTCCAATCTCCAGGAGTTCCGAGACTGAGTTGGCAACCCTTGTCTGGGACGTACTAAGACTTCAGGACAGGGACTGACCATAGAGAATGAATGATTGGCCATGGGGAGTTGAAGTCTACAAAATTGAAGTCTATGATTGAAGTCTACAAAATTATGCATGGGGTAGAAAATGTTGACAGAGATAAATTTTTCTCTCTTTCTCACAATACTAGAACCAGGGGGCATACATTGAAAATGCTGGGGGGAAGAATTAGGACTAATAAAAGGAAACACTTCTTCACGCAACGTGTGATTGGTGTTTGGAATATGCTGCCACAGGAGGTGGTTATGGCCACTAACCTGGATAGCTTTAAAAGGGGCTTAGACAGATTTATGGAGGAGAAGTCGATTTATGGCTACCAATCTTGATCCTCCTTGATCTGAGATTGCAAATGCCTTAACAGACCAGGTGATCGGGAGCAACAGCCGCAGAAGACCATTGTGTTCACATCCTACATGTGAGCTCCCAAAGGCACCTGGTGGGCCACTACGAGTAGCAGAGAGCTGGACTAGATGGACTTTGGTCTGATCCAGCTGGCTTGTTCTTATGTTCTTATGGAGTGATGGAAAGCCCGCTTGCCCATCGGAAATGACGGAAAGCACGCTTGGCCAAAATTCTGGAGTTATTTCAGGCATCCTTCCACTAAAGTTTCCAGTGGATTTGACCTCTGGGTCCAATACTGTGAGCCCCCCTGGCCATTCTTTTACCAGGGAAAGAAAACAAACCAGCTGGAAAAACAAAGACGCTGGAGGAAGCAAGTGGCTACAAAACCGATGACAGCTCAGAATAATTTCTCCCTCTAAGGCACGATGCTGGCAGGGGATGATGGGAACTGTAGTCCATAACATCTGGGGGGCGCGAGTTCGTCACCTATGCCCGTGGTGGCGAACCTTTGGCACTCCAGATGTTATGGACTACAATTCCCATCAGCCTCTGCCAGCATGTGCAAGCATGGCCGCTATTATTCCCCATGGGCAAGCATGGTCTCTATTGTTCTGTATTGGCAAGCTTGCTTTCCATTATTCCCAATGGAATAATCATTTTCTATGGGCAATTGCTGTCTTGAGTTTTACTGTGTCCCTCTTGACTACAGTGCTGTGTTAAGCGGAGCACTGCTTAATCCAGGAGTGGGCAATTAATTTTTCCATGGGGCCGCATAAGAAACAGGAAATATTGTGGAGGGCCGGGCCAAAAGGATTAACTCAATTCTGCATAATAGGGGCTGATAAGTTACAGACAGGTGCACAGATCAACTTGGAATCAGTGGCAACAGTTCTGCATACAACACTATTTGGAACAAAGAATCACAGGCTTAATTGTCCACTGTGACACTGTGATTGTCCACTGTGACAATCAAGCAAGTGGGGAGACTTAAGTCCCTTGATCTACTTTTTTCATTGACTGGTGCTTTTGAAAGCCCTGCAAAAGCCGGCAGCCAAGGCAACCGGCTTCTGCGGGGCTTTCAAAGGAGGGGAACGCCCCAGAAGCCACTGTGCGAGGGGAGTGGCCTTTCTCAGAGGCCCTTTCCGGCGCAGTGGCAAGGTGAGGGGGGAAGGGGGAGGGTTAGCGGAAGAATGAGCAGCGTGGTTCTAAACAGGTCCTCTTAGGCCAGGGCCAGGTCTGTCATACGGGCCAGTCAGGATCATCTGGCATATAATGCCCAGGTCTGGCTTAATCAAACCCAAAGTTACAGTTGCCAGTTATGTGGAGGAGAAAAATGGCCTGCCTCTTTGACACTGACTTAACAGGGTGCTTTTGATCAAGTGATGTGATTTATTTACAGTCCCTGATAAAACGAAGAACAGCAGTTCTCAATAGTCAATACACGATTGCCAATAGCGAATGCAGTGCGTGAGCATCCCTTTATTTCTATGCCATGGAAAGTTTTGCCTGCCAATTTCCACAAATTAAGTCTGTGTTAAAAGAGAATTAATTTTACGGGCCTGTTGGTGACCTTACCTTGAGTACAGCATCTTCTTTCCCACTGTGGCCAGTTCAAATAACCTCCCTGTCAAAGGCCCACAAGCTGCAGCAACACATTTTGCACCTTTGTGCGAGTTTTCTTTTTGTAGGGAGTTTAAATTTTAAGGAATAGACAGAGACATTTAAAATGGCATCTCCCCTGCAGTCTGAAGATCTAATCTATCATCTCGATGGTCTCATTCCTTCATTCTGCTGTGTCTAAACCAGGCTCTGTTGAGTATGGATTCATCTGGGGCTTGAGGATTGGTGTAATTAGTTCTGATATAGTAGTTCATGGTTTTTAAGATACAGGAGAAAAAGGGCTATCTTTTGAAATGGTTTGAATATAGGATGAGCCCTGCTGGAAAAGCCTGATGGTCCATATAGTCCAGCATCCTGTCTGACACAGCGGCCAACCTGAAGGGCCAACAAGAGGGCATACAGGCCAAGGTCTTTTCCCTGATGTCACTTCCTAGCATTGGTAGAAGAAGAGTTTGGATTTGTACCCTTCTTTCTCTCCTGTAAAGAGTCTCAAGGCAGCTTACAAGCTCCTTTCCCTTCCTCTCCCCACAACAGACACCTTGTGAAGTAGGTGGGTCTGAGAGTGTTCTTAATGAACTGTGACTAGCCCAAGGTTACCCATTAGGAATATAGGAGTGGGGAAACAAATCTGGTTCACCAGATAAGAATCTGCCGCTGATGTGGAGGAGTGGGGAATCAACCCTGGTTCTCCGATGAGAGCCTACCTGCTCTTAACCGCTACACCAAGCTGGCTCTCAGGGGTTTATTGCCTTTAGATGTGGAGGTTCCCTTTGGTGGTCATGGCTAGCAGCCACTGATAAACCTTTTAAAAGCATACCGTGGAGAAAAGTATTTCTGGACAAAAGACTTTTGGTTTCTTCAGATCAGCTTTTTGCACTTGTATGCAGAGGCCCTGGCAAGGGATCCTTCCTGTCCCTGATTTCTTTATGAGATTATGGAAGGACTTCTGTTTGGTGGATAAGGCTTCACAATTGATATGCCCCCCCCCCCCCGCCATCCCTCACATGTGGTTACTCTTCTTCTGTTACGTGCTTCAGAACTATTACACAGGAAGTGGACCATGCTTCTATGTCTGTGATTGTTTGTTTTTGTTGGGGGCCAGAGGTGAGAAAATGAACTTACCGAGCGGTTGACAAGCACTTGCTAACTAATTATTTATTAACAAAGTTAGCGTAGTGCCAAAAACTTGTAAAATATTATTTAAAACAAACCTGACAAAAACCCCTGAACAAGCGTGACAAATACTAAATCAGCATGCCTGATCTTTATCCTAGTTTTGTTTTGGCTTCTGATAGCATGTGTAAACCAAACGTGCATCTGAAATTTAGCGATTCAGAGCTTCGGTTGAATTTTGAGTGGGAGTGATTTCTGCACACTCGGAGCTCCATCTGAGAAGGCTACCTGATGTACCCTAACACTTCCAAATCATGTTGTGATTTGGCACCAAAACACTATTTTCTGTGAATCTCAGAAATTGCATTGACAAATGAAAGGAGCTGTTTTTCAGATATCTGCAGTTTAAACAACATATGTTTTAACAGAGCATTAACATATTGAATTATCCTGGGAATTGCATAACATAAAGTCATAATTAATCATAGTGAAATGTGACAAGTTTCATCAGTTTCACCAGGCCTGTAAAACAGATGCTCCACTGGGCCTTTGGTTGAGGCAACCATAGGTTCATTTTCCTTTGCTAGCCCACCGATTCCTGCCCCCACCCACGATAGCAATGATCAGATGTATGATGGGACTGGGTTGATACTTTTAGGCTATGTAGGGATCCTTTGATATCCAATTTTTCGCCATCAATGTGTTTAAATTTTATTGTTTTAATTGTATTGAGTTTGATTTTGTAATTGGTTTTAAATGATGTCTGTAACCTGCCCTCAGCTTTGGCTTTGGCTGAGGAGAGCAGGGCATGAAATTTAATGAAACAAAAATAAATGTTTTAGTTTATCGCTTGGCATATGTCTGGGGACTTCAACATTTTTGTCCTCTTTATGAAAAACTGACAAGAAATGTCTTCTAATAAATCCCTGGAGTAATGATATAGGGTCATGTGTTGAAATAGAACTTTCTCTGTTTATAAACAGAAACCATCCTTAGCTGTCAACTACCAAACTGTAAACATTCAAATTTTGAAACTTGTACATATTTGTAGTGGTTTGGTCTACATTTCCCCCTGGCATGTAGACAAACTGGTTAGTTGAGGGCCTTCTAAAGCAACTTTGCAGACTTCCATCTAGGAACAATGACAAGCTTTTAAAATATTAATGTGAGCCAGTTTAACATCACCGAACGACTTTTTTCACTTTGTGTTTTACAATTTCATTCCAGTCATGAAAGAGATTTTTTGCTGCTGGTGGTTAGCCAAGCACGCAGAAGAAAAATTGGCCAAGTGATTTATGTGACACAGGGCTTCTTTCAAGAAATCTGCACCATTTAAAACAATGGAAGTGCTTCCAGAACTTTATGATATTTTTCAAGGAGAGGTATGTGCTGAAATTACTTTGTTTTCAGAATAAACACTTTCCCCCCACTTTTTAATTTCATAGCTGACAAAAAGTCACGAGGAATTCCTTTCGACTCTTAATTCATTTGTCTGCAATCCCATATCCTGCAGCCAAATAGTTTTTTCTTAATTGGTCTAAGTAAAATAAATGATTCTGTGCTTCCTAGAGTACAATTACCATGCCAGCTGATATTGTTCAATACTATAACTTTCAACACAGATTAAAGAGTAAGGAAGAGAGAGAGGATGGGAACTGTATTACGAGAAGTAGAGTAATAACTCACTGTTTTTCGCTAAGACGTGTAACTATTTATCGCTACAGGTTGCCTCTGTGACGGAGTATGGAGCCTTTATAAAAATTCCAGGAAGCAGGAAACAAGGTTTGTTTCTATTAACAGGTGAATTGTTTAATGGTTCCATTTATACTGAAGTAAATATGAGAAATGGTAGAAAACTAATTACATTTGAACCAGTAATTCTGGGCATTCAGATAGTGTTAACTTGCTGTAGAACAATGTTGGGTAATCCTGAAACTTAATTTTCTTTTGATTTCATCTGTCAGATAAATAGTCAGTCAATTCTCCTCTCTCTCCCCCCCCCCCCCCTTTCTTCTTAGGCCTTGTTCACAAAAGTCATATGTCAAATTGCCGGGTAGAAAAACCCTCTGAGATGGTGGATGTTGGAGAAAAAGTATGGGTGAAACTTATAGGAAAAGAGGTAAAACTGCAGCTTCCGTTTTAAGGTCTCTGTAAAGTAAAGAAGACTTCACAATTGCAACTAATTGGGAAGAATCATTCAGTAGTGTTAAAGTCTTTGATTTTGAAACAGAGCACATGAATACAGTCAAAGTTACCACATTGAAAGCACGCAAGCTTGTTTCTTCTTTATCCTACATAAATTTGAAGTGTATATAGAATTGATGCATTGGTATTGCAGATCTTTGGATAATGCTGTTTAATGAAAGAAACCCACTGCTATTACAAGTCTTCTAGATGGAAGTCTTGGATGGGAATCCCAACTTTTATGTAGTGTGTGACAAATTGCTGAATTTATAGTCATTTATCATTTACTGTGTTTGAAAAGAGGTTGTGGTACCTGGTCTGAAAATCCACATCCAGAAATCCACAAAAATTGAATTGTTTTATTTATACCCCACCCTTTCTTAGTGAACTGGACTCAGCGTGGCTTGCATCACGTTTATAATACACACTATTAAAACATATATAAATTGAATTTAAACCATAGATTTCAATTAAAAAATCTCACTAAAATATATATAGTTCTTACAGTTAGTGTGCATTCTAAAATTCTGTCTGGATGATTGTCTGAGCTGAAAGCTATGCATTGACAAAACCAGGAGGAGTCCAATCACCAACTCCAGGATGAGAGGATGGGAAAGACGAAGAGGAGTTTGGATTTATATCCCCCCTTTCTCTCCTGTAAGGAGACTCAAAGGGGCTTACAATCTCCTTTCCCTTCTCTCCCCACAACTAACACCCTGCGAGGTGGGTGGGGCTTAGAGAGCTCCAAAGAACTGTGACTTAGCCAAAGGTCACCCAGCTGGTGTTTGTTGGAGTGAACAAGCTAATCTAGTTCACCAGATAAGCCTCCACAGCTCAAGTAGCAGAGCAGGGAATCAAAACTGCTTCCTCAGATTAGAGTGCACCTGCTCTTAACTACTACACCACGCTGAAAAGAAGGAGGCCAGCTTGAAAATTCCCAACCCTCACTGTAGTCAACCATTTGTCTAGCGCAGGGGTCTGCAACCTGCTGCTTTCCAGATGTTCATGGACTACAATTCCCATCAGCCCTTCCAGCAAACATATCTGGTTTACAGGCCCTGCTTTACGGCTCATTCATGGAGGCTAAATGATCACTTTTGCCATTTGCTCTACCTGCGAGTTATGCTCATAGCATTAGGCAAATCTACACATTTTGGCTTGGGACTTTTGTTACCACCAGCCCTCCATGAATTTTCTTGTTGGCAAGGTTGAACTCTTACCCTGTTTCCCCGAATATAAGACATCCCCAAAAAATAAGACATAGTAGAGGTTTTGCTGAAGTGCAAAATATAAGGCATCCCCCGAAAGTAAGAGAGCAAAGTTTTTGTTTGGAAGTATGCCCGACGAACAGAACACAGAAAAAATAAGACATCCCCTGAAAATAAGACATAGCGCATCTTTGGGAGCAAAATTTAATATAAGACACTGTCTTATATTCGGGGAAACACATTATTTGGCACTGGAGACCGTTAGAAACTGTAAATGGTTCTTGTTGCTTCCAGCTTTCTGTAGCATCTGGCACTCTTTAGAGATGGGGTGGGCTTGGTCTCTTTGGTTGTATGCAGAAGAGAAAGTTTGCAAAATTCAGTCTGTATTGATGACACGATAAGGGTGTGTGTGTTCAGCCCTGCTACTGAGCTCTTCACATACTGCCAAGTCAATGGAATAAACATGGGATTCTTTCTATAGGTTCACTGCCACTTATTGTGCTACCATGATATCTGTCCCCAAACCACATGTTCCCAATTTGGCCCGTATTTGCAGATGCTTGCTGGACATTTTTATCTACCCAGGTTTTTGTGATACATTTTTAATAATTGGCTTGTTGATGTTATTTTTTTCATGAGATGGTTGATATGTTTGTACTCTGATCCTGTTGTTAAAGTTAAAGATCTCTTGAGGCAATGCAAGAGGCGCTGCTCGCCTGTGTCTTTGCTCAGTTTTTCCTTCCCTCCTTGCAGTTCCTTAACTTCCCCACCATAACTTTGCTGTCGGTTTGTACCCTGAGGTTAGAGAAATGTATCAGTGTTTATTGCATTTGCATCTTTTTTTTTTTCAGAAGAAAGATGACAAACTGAAACTGTCTCTTTCCATGAAAGTTGTTAACCAAGGAACTGGAAAGGACATGGATCCCAATAATGTTGTCCTTGAGTAAGTGACTTTTTAAACGTGGCAGTCAATTTCTGCATGTCTTTTCCCTTTTCCCTTTCTTGTTTCTGTCCCAATGACTCTCCCAGTATGGGTGGCAGCACAAGAAGATCCAGTGTTACTTTCATGGGGGTAGAAATTTGCAATTTGCTCCATTCTAGTTTTGTTAAAGAGATGCATCAAGCAGGAGTGATAAAATCTCTATACCTGCTTGTTTTAAGAACATAAGAACTAGCCTGCTGGATCAGACCAGAGTCCATCTAGTCCAGCACTCTGCTACTCACAGTGGCCCACCAGGTGCCTTTGGGAGCTCACATGCAGGATGTGAAAGCAATGGCCTGCTGCTGCTGCTCCTGAGCACCTGGTCTGCTAAGGCATTTGCAATCTGAGATTAAGAAGGATCAAGATTGGTAGCCATAGATCGACTTCTCCTCCATAAATCTGTCCAAGCCCTTTTTAAAGCTATCCAGGTTAGTGGCCATCACCACCTCCAGTGGCAGCATATTCCAAACACCAATCACACGTTGCATGAAGAAGTGTTTCCTTTTATTAGTCCTAGTAAAAGACTGTATTTATTATATAGCTAGGCAAAGCTTCCCAAATGTTTCCAAATGTTTTGCTTTTCCTTCAACCTGATCAACAAACTAATGAACAGAGGTAATGCTGGGTGGAAAGGCAGAGGCCTTGAAGGACATTGGTCTCCCCACTTTCAGTGGAGTTCAGCTGACCCTTGCTGACTCCGTTAAAAGCCTTGAGGTTATACTAGAGCCAGCTTTATTACTAGAGAAGCAAGTTAATGCAGCTGCAAAAAAGAGAGGCTTTCTCCCAGAGGCGTAGCTGGGCCATACTGTGCCCGGTGCGCACTCTGCGTTCCCCCCACCCCACCCCCAGCTGTACAAAATGGTTTCACAAACTTATTTCAATAAATGATTGGGACTTGTGATCTTTACTTCTGTACACAGTATTGTAGGCAGGATCCTATTCTGTGATTTCTGTACCATTTAATGTCGAGGTGTCTAACTCTGGCGCTTCAGATGTTCATGGGCTACAATTCTCATTAGTCCCAGTTGGCCATGCCAGCAAGGGGCTGATAGGAATCGTAGTCCATGAACATCTGAAGCGTCAGAGTTGGACACCCCTGACTTAATGTCTCGAAGTAACACTTAATGCTATGTTTCTTTCTGGTGGCTCCAGACTTCTAATATCCTAATGCATTAGTTATTGAGCACCCCGTTGTGTTGATTGTACTGACTCACTATTCGTAATCTGCCTTGGGTCCAGGTGAGAAAGACAGACTACAAATAATATAAATCAAATCAAATAAATGAATAAAATATTTCAGGGTACTTACTGTTCTCAGAAGAGAACAATAGCTAGGCTTAGGCATAAGAAATGTGGTGCCGTATCCATTTTCTAACCGTAGCTAAACCCTGCAAAAGTGTTTAGCAGAGCCACTGTATGGAATTCTAAATAACATGGGACTCCAGTGGTGACCTGAAGACTGATAATTCTAGTGTAAGCTTTCATAATTTGGACCTTGCTTCTCCGGATGCATGGGAAGAAAGTGGTGGGGAGGGGAAAGAAATGCCCAGATGAACCTACATTTCCTTCCAGCCTTGCTCTTAAGAAGCATCATGTAGTTTACTGTCGTAGCTGAACTGAGCGGCTTAGGTTTTCCCCATCACTTTCAGTGGAGTTTCTCTCTATTGTTTCTAACGGTCATTCTTCTGGTGGTCAATTCTCTTATGTTTGTGTGTAGTCAGGATGCACGGAAAAAGCGCTCATTCAAAGACTACAGCGGCCAGAAGATTACTCTTGAAGCTGTTTTGAACACAGTCTGCAAAAAGTGCGGCTGCCCAGGTACATTGAAACCGTTCCCATTTAAAATTGTCTGTGTATCACAGGAGTGACTTGGCAGTCAAAACTCTTCTGACGTCCACAGTTGCAGAAGGGGCTGGGTCTTCAGCTTTGCCCTGTGTTTGCGATGTAGTGGGTGAAGTGTTGCGTATATAGTATATAGGGTTTGATCAATCCTCCTGCCATCTACAAAAATTACCAGACGACTGTCGGCTTCAGCAAACTGCAGTTCCATTTTAAGGACAGAAAGGAGAGAGGAAAAGACTGTGCTGCGCAGATGTTCTGATTTTTAAGTCTGCGCAAGGTGATGTTTATTACTGAGAACATCACTGAATGTCTGCCCTCTTCCTTTCTTTGCTAAGCTCTTATGGTTAGGGAGAGACACCTGGCATTTGTTGTCAAATGTTTTCAGGACTCATGAGTATTCCACACCTCAGAATGCTCATCCTTGACCAAAGAAGAAACTCAAACTCTTCTGTTCCAGCTTCTATTAACCCCACCCACACCCCGCCAAACACACACACACACACACACACACACACACACACACACACACACACACACACACACACACACACACATTTCTGATCTTTGTAATTGCACAGACAAGAAGAGTTGGTTTTTAGGCCCTACTTTTCTCTACCTTTAAGTTGGCTCAGAGAGGCATACAATTGCCTTCCCCTCCCCTCCCCTCCCCAGAACAAGTACCTCGTGAGGTAGGTGGGGCTGAGAGAGTTCAGAGAGAACTGTGGCTGACCCAAGGTCACCCAGCAGGCTTCGTATGGAAGAGGCCGGAAACAAGCTCAGTTGTCCAGATTAGAGTCCACCTGCTCCTAACCACTATACCCTGCTGCCTCTCAGGCTGGAAACATAATGGCAAAAGCTCTCCAAAAAACCTGCCAGTCCTTGTATCTTTTTAGGTTCCTTCCGGTTCGAGAATTCTAAAAGGACGACAAATATTCAAACGTTTATTTCATAACTATTTTTTTACTTTTTGTCTCCTCTGTCCTGAAAGAACCCGAGGGTGACATACATAGTTTCTCTCCCCCACAAGCCCACGGCCATTGATAGACTCGTATTTTATGGAACCTTGGGAAAGAGTGAAGATAATTGTATATCCTGATTTCAGACCTGAAGTATTCATCATAGGTGGAAATGCTTGTTTGATGTGTGTCATATAAAAAAAGGAAATGTTAATTATTTTGCAAAAGGTCATTTTGCCAAAGAGTGCTTCACGCAGCCAGGAGGCATCAAGTATGCTCTTATCCCAGAGGAAGAAGAAACCCCTGCAGAGGAAGAAAAGAAAAGTCATCCGGCTGAGAGTTCCTTGAAGAAGAGAAAAAAGGTAAAAGCCCAAGTGTGGCAAAAGTGACCTCACAAAATTGGGTCACCTGGGCAATTAATACCCATTGCCTCATTTTTGAGGCCAGGCTTTAAAAGGTCAAACAGGTGTGTGCTAATTGTTCTGACATCATTGCATAGAGAGTAAATTTTTTTATTATATTGCACAGTAGCTGTGGAAGGGTGTGCTTGGATGCATATGCATAGGCTTCCCCAGACCTACCAGCAAGTGTGAGCAGTTATCTTCACACCTTGTTTGTGGGTATTTCCTGAAAGCATTTTTTTGGCTCTTGGGAAGCAAGATGCTGAGCAAACAGTCCATTGGGCCTTCCTTCCTTCCTTCCTTCCTTCCTTCCTTCCTTCCTTCCTTCCTTCCTTCCTTCCTTCCTTCCTTCCTTCCTTCCTTCCTTCCTTCCTTCCTTCCTTCCTTCCTTCCTTCCTTCCTTCCTTCCTTCCTTCCTTCCTTCCTTCCTTCCTTCCTTCCTTCCTTCCTTCCTTCCTCCCTCCCTCCCTTCCTCCCTTCCTCCCTCCCTCCCTCCCTCCCTCCCTCCCTCCCTCCCTCCCTCCCTGTCTTTCTTCCCAAAAAGGACCCAGAGTGACTGACTTCATTCTCCTCTCCATTTTATCCTCACAACAACCCAGTGAGGTAGGTTTAGCTGAGAGAGTGTGACTAGCCCAAGGCCATTCCGCAAGCTTCCATGGCAGGTGGGGATTTGAACCTGGGTCTACCCCTGATACTAGTCCCAACACACTTAACCACTCCTCCACCCTGGGTCTGTCTTATGATTTCCATTGCTAACTTCAGGAGCAAAATAAGACTGTAGCTGCTGTTATTCAGGTTCTTCAGTCCTTAGAGCTTCAGTCCATTGGAGTACAGAGGGACCCATATTTCAGTGTCATCTTTCTGGTAATTTCCCCAAGAAGTTCCAGGTGCTGGATCTGCCTTTCAGATTTCTGAATCTAGTAATCGATAGGATGAGATAATTTATTATTTGGCTAGCCTGTAGTTTTTTGGCAGTCCTTGTTAATAGAATTGGAGAATTTGACATACAGTGAACAGCTTTCCAGCATGCAGCAAACCTACAACAGAAAACTACAAACACTTTTTCCCTCTTTCCCTACTTTGGGTTTGTTTCCTGTAAGCAAAATGCACAAAGCCCCAAGAAATGGAGAAGTGGAATTTTTATAGATGTCCTCAGAAAGGAAACGTGATGCTTCAGTAGAGTATTCTGCTGAGGCACGGCGTTACAGTTGGCTGAACAATTAACTCTTGCCGTGTTGTGCTTGTGGCTATTAGAGTCCAGTGGCTCTTGTTGATAAGTTCCAGGAATGGCTTTGGTGTATTTTTAACAAGCACAGGCACATAACTTTAGAAAGGCCTGGTTGGTCTTCAAATCAGTTACCTCTGAAACAGTATGCCCTATTTTTAAAACATTTCCAGTGCGCGCATTTTGTCTGTCATTTCATTAACCCTTCTGAAACAGAATGTTTCCGCCCCCCTCCTGTTGGGCCAGGAGTTTTGAAAGAAGTTAAACCAATGTTTGAGTGTCCTTTCACACGTGACTCTCTAAAAACGTTTTTGTATAATATTTTTCTTCTGCAGCGAAAGGCCTAATGTATACATGTCGTCGACTGCATTTATGACACAAGTAGCTTCAACAGGAATCTGGGATTACCTCAGCTTCTTGCCGTGTGTAAATACAGGATGAAACTGCTCTTAAGAGAACCGTGGGTCAGGTAGTGAGGTTATTTAAAGAAATGTGCACAAGAATGGGATGTTATACGGAGGGAGGCATTATTTATTTAATTCTATTTATAAGCCACTCTCTCTGCAAGGGCTCATAACCAGCTAGACACGTTAAGCTCTAAGCACGACTGAGAGCCGCAGTTCTACGCAGGGTTCACCCCCACCCCCTCAAATCTTTTGAAATTAACTGATTAACTGATTTTCAGAGTTTGGGCCTTCACAGATTTGTTAAAGGATTTGCAAGAGAGGCAAGTCTCAAGCTGGTGACAAATAAGATTTATTCCTTAAGTTAAAAAATGCCAATTAATGAATCACGATGTCTGAGAGAATACCCCTTTTTAAAAGCTGTCTTGAACCCGGGCTTCACGAATAAATGTTGTTTGACACGAGTTTCAGGCTTGGCTCCTTCCTTTTCCTCTTTGGGTGAATTCCACACAGGCAAAATAGAACAGGTTGTGAAAAAAGTGTCACGGGGCAGAGGTTCGCACAGAACTCACCCCCAGACACTTTTAACCCGTTTTATTTTGCCGAACCTGGGTTTAATGAAAGTCGCTAAATTAGCGACTAAATTAGCGACTTTAACCTGGGTTTTGCACGCTTTCTGTTTGCCTGTGTGACCTACAGCAAGCAGGAAGCGTTGTATTTCTCCCCCTTCCATCCACCATTATGGTGGATTCTGTAGGCAGCCGCCATTAGAGTGGATTCTCTAGGCGGCCGCCATTTTGTGCAGGTATGTTTATGTGTGTGGGGGGAGTTTTTGGGTGGGAGGAGGATTCTTGGATTCGTGGTTCGCAGGGAAACAATCCGTTGCCTGTGCAAATCATGCTGCAGCCTTTTGCTGGGCTCCCAGCGCTCCTAGATGGCTCCTGCAGCTGCCGTGCAAACAGCAAAACAGGCGACACGGGTTCATTTAACCCATTTGTGTTGCCTGTGCAGAAAGGACCTCCGTTCTGCTTCTCTTTTTTCTGGTCTCTGGCATTCAACACCCTGCATGCCACAAGTTGATATCATTTCAGTGTATTGTCGAAGGCTTTCATGGCCGGAATCACTGGGGTGCTGTGTGGTTTCCGGACTGTATGGCCGGGTTCTAGTAGCATTTTCTCCTGACGTTTTGCCTGCATCTGCGGCAGGCATCTTCAGAGGATCACCCTCAGAGGATCCTCTGAAGATGCCAGCCACAGATGCAGGCGAAACGTCAGGAGAAAAGGCTACTAGAACACGTCCATACAGCCCGGAAACCACACAAAACCCCAGTGATATAATTTCCTTTACCATTTTTGGAGAAAAGAGGGGGACTGCAATGGATTTCTGTTCAGGTAGTTCAAGAGAGCCATTTAAAACAAGAGCGCCTTACTTTGTAATTGAAACCAGAACAACTGGAGTAGCCACCGAGCCGGAGGGCAGCATGTCCAACAAAATTAAAGACTGCTGTTAAGGTCGGTGAAGTTGGCTGGATTGTTATGGCACAGCATTTAGCACAGTACGCTAGGCTGCATCGCAGGCAGCCGTCTCTGTTTCCATCCCATTAGCACACACCAAGCTGTAACATGCAGTTCTCGGCTTAATCAGCGAGCATACAGGAACGTTTCCTATCGCACGTGGTTTTGATTGATGGGCTCCCTCCGACAGGAAAAGAAGAAGAAAAAGAAACACAAAAGTAGAGTCCCTTCTGAATCGGATAATTCCGGCAGCTGCGATTCAGACGCGGGCGGTGACCGGCCCGCCAGGAAGAAGGCGAAGCACGCGGAAAAGGCAAGCGCCTCCCAGAAGAAGAAGAAAAAGAAGCACCACAAGAAGAAGCACAAAGAATGAGGAGCAGATGCTAAGCAACAAGCCCCGCTGATAGGACATGCCTCCCACCCCCACCCCCTTTTCTTCCCTTTGGCTTCCCAGAGTAATCAGTCAGAGAAAAGAACAGCTGAGATAGTGCCTCTGGCTTTAAGGCAGAAGGATTTTCCTTCTCTCAATAGCAGCATTGTTTCCTTGGGCATTTCGAAAAGGCTGCCTCTTTTTTTTTTGTTCCTGCCAGGTGGAAAGGGGGAGGCAGAAAGGGGGAACCAGCTGGGCGTTCATCTGGCCAGATGTTGCACTGGTTCACATGGAGCTTTTTAAAAAAAAGTCTGTAATGCGTTTCTTCTGGGCCAGGTGCCAGGGCTGCAGCCAGCCCTTTGGGAACCACCCCAAGCCCTCTTACGCGAAGAGTGGGAGCACGGGCTGGAGGTGCATATTCTTTGGACGGGGTGACAGCCGGGTGTCGATTTATGCATCCACCAGCCGCTTCGCACGCTATTAGAAGCAGCAGCGGGCACATCCTCTGAGCTGACAGTCTCGCTGCGGGCTGATTGGTGCAGAACAATCACTCCACTGCGTTGGCTGCGATCCCATTTGTCAGCAGTGCCGAAGCGAGGGAAAATCCATCAACCTTCTTATATAGAGGCAATCAGGTTTGGCTTTTGTTTTGTAAAAAAAATGAGTTATGTGGTTATCGCTAATAAGTTATGGAATAAAACCGATTTTGTTTTTGGACTCCCGTTTTTTTCTCTGTGCTTTGTTCTGGGCCGTAGAACAAGTGGTCAAATGGAAGAAGGCCTTTTTTCACTTGTGTTCCAAGTGTTCTTCAGAGCATCGCTTATTCACAGATAATTCCCCCCCCCTCCCACTGCCATTAACCTGTCGCCTCTGTCTAATTTTCAGCTGCACAGCAGATTCATCCATTGTATTGTCGAAGGCTTTCACGGCCGGAATCACTGAGTGTTGTGTGGTTTCCGGGCTGTATGGCCGTGTTCTAGTAGCATTTTCTCCTGACGTTTCACCTGCATCTGTGGCTGGCATCCTCAGCCCGGAAACCACACAACACCCCACAGATTCATTCATTGCTTTGGTCAGTGGTGGCGAACCTATGGCACAGGTGCCAGAGGCGGCACTCAGATCCCTCTCTGTGGGCATGCGTGCACAGAGTTCATCGTGTGATAATAGTGTATTCTGTTGTTCACCGCCCTGAGCCCTTCGGGGATAGGGCGGTATATTAAGTTTAATAAATAATAATAATAATAATTATTATTATTATTTCAGGGAGATTATTAGCATTAAACCTAAGACCTAATTTTGGGGAAGCAGTGTAGGTAACCCTGTTAAGCGCTGTTAAACCCTACTGATTTTCATGGGAAGAACGAAAGCGTGATCCTTTACCTGGGAGTGAGCTCGGTTGCTGGCAATGGGGTTTGCTTCTGAGTAAACCCTCCTAGGGTCGTGATTCACCCGTTGGAAGAGTTGCACAGTTGCTTCAAAGCAAAGCCACCGACTACCACCAAGCTTACTCCTGAGTAATGCGCGCCTTGGAGCCAACCGTTTTTTCTATACTAAAACCTCAGTATTCAGGTTAAATTGCCGTGTTGGCACTTTGCGATAAATAAGTGGGTTTTGGGTTGCAGTTTGGGCACTCGGTCTCGAAAAGGTTCGCCATCACTGGGGTGTCCCTCGAAAGAGGCCGAATTTGATTAATGGCTACGCTGTGGGGAAATGTCCTTTGAAGGTTTCCCGATAAAATGTTCTGTTATGATATAACGACATTTTCTTCCAGTATATACTTGGCACTCTTGGAGATCCGAGCCTACTCCACAATGGAGTGTAATTTCATGAAGTGCCAAGCTGTGTTTGTTTGCAACACAAATTGAAAAGTTTTGGCTAGACGTGAGGGGTAGGCAGTTTCAGCTCGGCAGCCCAGTTTAAACAAGGGCGTGTACTGTATTGTCGAAGGCTTTCACGGCTGGAATCAAACGTCAGGAGAGAATGCTGCTAGAACACGGCCTGGAAACCACACGGCACCCAAGGGCGTGTCCTGTTTATGTTTAACCAAAAACAACAAAATCTGAATTCCAAAGCCAGAAAAGCTGATTTAATTGCTTTATTTATTTTTCTTATTATTATATGATAGTCAAGACAGGCAGGACGGTACGCAAGTCATTTAAACCACATTTTGACTAATGGAAACTTGATTCCCCTTTTGCATTTGATGCACTTATAGCCTTAAAAAGGAATCCCCACCTAATCTCCATAGCTACTAAGGATGGAAACTCCCACAACCGAACTTGGATTCTCTGAAAGCAGAATTTAGTGACGAAGGTAATAAATATAAGTTGGCTAATATAGTATATATAGTTTTCTCCCCACTTTTCTCTCAACAGGAATTTGTGACTGGTTCAATTCAAAGTGATATATGCATCACATTGGTAGGTTAGGAGAATGAAATTGAGGATTTTTGTGTCCATCACAGTCGGGGTGTATCTGCCAGAGGGACATGGGGGGGGGCAATTGACCCCGGGCGCCACCCATTAGGTCATGTGGGTGGTGCAAAATTGCACCCCCCATGTGACCAGAAGGAGCAGCTGGGCGCCTGCCGCCCCCGGACGAGGGGTGCCCAGTGGTGGGATCCAAAAATTTTAGTAACAGGTTCCCATGGTGGTGGGATTCGAATAGTGGTGTAACGCCAATGGGGCTGGGCGGGGCATGACGGGGGCGTGGCCGGGAATTCTGGGGGCGGGGCATTGATAATTTCTCTGTTACTGTAAAAAACTCTTACTGTAAAAAAAAGTTCCAGCTCGTATCTTTCTGTCCATAATTTAAACTCATTATAGCAAGTCCTATCGTCTACTGCCAATAGAAACAACTACTTCTCCTCTAATTGACTGCCTGTCAAATACTTTCAAATACTTAATTTTGTTTCTAGAAAAGAAGGATACTTTCCTTCAACAAGGAACTTTACCATATTTCTAAAACATGTTTTTAAAACAGCCCAACAGGGAGAATTATCCCATTTTCTACCTTCGCTAACCAGCCACATAGGAAACAACAGGACTTTATGATTTTTGGACATAATGGAATTTCTAACGGAAAAGCAGACCCAATTAGTAACCCCCTCTCGGCACACCCAAATAATTAGTAACCCACTCTCGGGAACTGGTGAGAACCTGCTGGATCCCACCTCTGGGGGTGCCCCGCCTGGCTGCTCCTTCAGGTAAGTGCGGGGCGCAGGAGTAGGTGTTGCCCCCAGGTGCCATTTTATCTTGGTATGCCTCTGATCATTGTACATATACCCAAGGCTCTAACATGCAATGCTCCTATATATTTTAAAATTGGGAATTCTAGTGCCTGCATTCCCAAAAGTATACCACACCCCTTTGATAAACCCTAAATATACTTCTTTTTATTTATTCACTTCTAATTTCTTAGTCTTTCCCTAAGTTGTGTTGCTCTAGCCAATTTGAACAGTGAAAGGTAGAAGGTTCTCAGGATTAGGGAGTGTGCTGGTGAGTCCTACTGGGAGGGTGGCTTCCTGCTGATCTCCCTGCTAGGCCCAGCTTGTTGTTTGGGGTGGGGGAAGAGTGGTGGCAGGCTTGGCAGGGAGGCCGGCTTCCTGCTGCTCTCCCTACCATTCTGGCTTACTCCTCAGTCGCAGGGAAGGCGGTGGGAAGCAAGTCGTTGCCACGCGTTCCAATCCTTAGGCAATTATGTCTACGGAGAGTAGCTTTTCCTTCTGTGTCACACCGTGTCGGAATAAATAGAACAGCCTCCTGAAATTGCTGAGTTATTACAGCTTTAACATAATATAAATGTTTGAGATCTCCTAATGCCTGATAAGTGGCTTCAGAGCCCTGGTAAATTGGATTTACAGGTAATTAAATAAACTTCATTCTTAGCACCCTTTTATAAATTGTCGCATTTCTTGCCTCCTCCTGGCCTTAAGAGGGCTGACGCTGAAAGGAGTACAGTATTTGGGAGTATGTGCACTCTGTCCTGTTTATATTTCTCAAAGAATGACAAAGTATCCTTCGTAATTTTCATGTTTTGGAGGCTGGATTAATGTAGGAAATCATAACTCCTCTTAAAGTGAACTTTTTTTGTTCCTAGAGTGCTCTTTTTTTAAAGTACATTGAATTTCTTTTTTCTGGGCAGTACTGATTCCCAAGCAGTTGAGTACTTTTCCTTTCATCCCACTCTTTTTCCACCCTACCACCCTACCACCCTACCTCTGATTGCTCAAAACCATAATTGATAAAAAATAAGCTTTGCTTTTAGTTAACACACACCCTGGTGACTCTTTTTCCTACTCACCCTAATAATTAACCCATGCAATTATAAGCACATATGCTGGAGAGTTTTAAATGGCTACCTTCTTTCTCCTCCTCTGCTTGCCCAACTAATTTCCTTTATTTAATATTTAAAAAAACAAACAAAATATAAACAATAAACGAATTAACTTCTCATTCTGGACAGAAAAACATTCCATTTTTTCAAACTTTCCAGACCTTTGACCACATAATAGGCCGGTTAGTTTACATACACTCAGCTGATTTCTTCAACCACTCCTCCTCCTCTGGGATTATATTGTTCCAAACTCAGTGAAGAATTAACCTTGCTGATGTTACAGCACTGAGAACAAATTCATGGACTACTTTAGGAAAAAAATCCATGAAATTGAATAGGAAAACCTTAGGAGATAATAACTTTTTCCTTATACTTTGAGAGATGACCATAGCATTCATATTTCACTATTCTACTGCACTACTGCATTTCCACCTATATGCATACAATTTGCCTTGATATCTTCACATATCCAACGATCCCCTTTATTCCCTTGATTTTTTTTTTGCCAATGTAAGGGGTGACAGTTGGCACTGGTATAGCCTTTTTGTTAAACTTTCTTTGGCTGAGAGGTTTACACAGAATGTTAAACCAGTTCTTAACATGAATGCCCAAACTTCTGGATGTAACTGTGGCTTTCGCATCTTTTGTCCAGAGCTTTACCATTTTTTTCCTGCTGTTTACTATTAACAACCAATATACAATTATATATCTTATAAATATATATTCCTTTCCCTGGCTAATGTTAATCTTTCAGTACCTGTCTGCTAGGTTCTTATTTCCCCTTTAATTTGTTGGAAGCCTTTAATCTGTATGTACTGGAACCAAGGAATCTTTCCCCTTAAGGGTGGTATGTATTGCTAAGGTGATAATTGTTTGTCCATTACGTACCAAAGACTTGTAAGTAGACGTTCCCAGATCTCCTCAAAATCCTTTGCAGCCATACTAAAGTCTTTTGATCTTATATGCCAACAGTTATATTCCAGGAGCTAATTTGGATCTAGGGTATCAATTACAAAATTGTCCATGGCATAGTTGCAATCCTCCCCCATCCCTTTCCTTCTATTCAATTAAATCTGGATACTCAGTGGTACTGACACAAAGGATTGCTCAGCTAAGAAGAGTTTGGATTCACATCACCCCTTTCTCTCCTGTAAGGAGACTCAAAGGGGCTTACGATCTCCTTTCCCTTCCCCCCACCCCACAACAAACACCCTGTGAGGTGGGTGGGGCTGAGAGAGCTCTGAAGAACTGTAACTCGCCCAAGGTCACCCAGCTAGCATGTGTTGGAGTGCACAAGCTAATCTGGTTCCCCAGATAAGCATCCACAGCTCAAGAGACAGAGCAGGGAAATCAAACCTGGTTCTCCAGATTAGGGTGCATCTGCTCTTAACCACTACACCACGCAGTTCGGATTTATACCTTGCTTTTCTCAGCCGTAAATAATCTTAAAGCAGCTTACACACTTCTTCCCGTCCTCTTCCCACAACAGAAACCCTGTGAGGTAGGTGGACTGAAAGAGTTCAGAGAGAACTGTGACTGGCCCAAGGTCATCCAACAGGTTTCTTGTGGAGCGGGGAAACAAACCTGGTTCTCCCAAAGAGTCCAGTGCTCTTAACCACACCATGCTGACTCTGGATGGTTAACGGTGTGTCTTTTATCTTCCTTTATCCATTTAGTTATCCAATCAACTCTAGCTGAACAGTGATACTTTTGTATAATGGAGGTTTCCTAGTCCTCCTCTTATTCCCCCCAGCTCCTTTCTTTTCTTCAAACAAAACCCCAGCCTTCAGAATGGCAGTCATCCCCTCCCCCAAAATGGATGTGCTTCTCCTTGGCTGCCTCCAGGTTCTCTCTTTTCAAAATGTGCTTTGATTCCTGTTAACAATGGAAATGTTTGTTGTCTGAAGTGGGATGGGCAGAAGGTCAAAGGCCACTGCTCCCTCCCTCCCAGCTTGGAACCCTTCTTAAATGAATCTGCAGATTTAAAGAGCTCAGCATGTCTTAGCTACAGAGCTGCCTCCACAACATTAGTACCGTCACCATCGAGCCTTCAAACAAGCGTGAGATTATACAAATCAGGTAGATAAACCCCAAAATCCACCATATTATATTGTCTACGATCCCAAAAGCGCCAAGAACAAAATGCACACAAACAACCAGATGCCGTTGCGTAACAACTTCCATTTATTATTTTCCACACTACGTTTCTCCCCCCAGTGTTAAATATTTTTTTTACAAAGCAAGAAGAACCTCCAGATCAGTTGGACAGGTAGTCGTGAGGAGAGTCAGATACTGAACGGGTTTCCAAAGTTCAATAACTATACAAAACACTGGACAAAAAAAAAACAAACCCACGCCTGCAGGCAATTTGGCAACGAAGTTGGCATTGAACGACCGGTGGTCAGAAGCTCTCATTCCGCTTTGACGTAAGTTCGAGTGCAGACGACATTGCCCATGGTCAGAGTCTGAAAAAGAAAAGACAGCAATGATTTCTGAACTCCCATTGGACTCAAATCGCCTGTTTGCCAGATGTGGTTTTGTGTATCTGAGGTGGCCCGATTAAAAAGGTCGTAACTAGAAACTACCCCTCTAAGCAGTTTTCTTCTCAAATCTTTAACTTCTTTGCTCAGGCCACAGACTTCTTCAGTAGAGTTGCACTTCGACCTTCTTACCAAAATTAGTTTTCCATCCTTCAGTTCCCGAACTAGCGATGTCTCCTTTCCGTCCCATTTCTGCACGTGGGTGAGTTTTTCTCCATCTAATGTCACAACGGACTAGAGAAAGAGAAAAAGAGTTGGTTTTAAGGCCCTGCTTTTCAATCATGAGAAGTCTCAAGGCAGATGGCAATCGCTGTCCCTTCCTCTCCCCACAACAGGCACCTTATGAGACAGGTGAGGTTGAGAGAGCTCTCAAAATTAAAAGTTGGCCACTCACGTGGAAGAACCGGGAATTGGACCCAGTTCACCAGACTGGAGTCTGCCATTCTTAACCACTACACCACTCTGGCACTCCATGAACATTCAGTCTCTAGTCAGAGGTCTAGCGGTTTATAAACAAAGAATCTAAACCAACCTGGCTAGTAAGCCCAGTCGCTAGCCTTTCTGTCAATCTGTCTTTTCCTCTTTTTTTGCCACCAAGTTACAACCAACTTATGGCAACTCATAAGAGGTGAGCAGAGGTGATTTCCCATTGCCTGCCTGTCCACAGCAACCCTAGACTTCCTCGCCGATCTCCCATCCAAGCATTAATTGCAGCTGAGCCTACTTAGCTTTTTAGACGCTTGGGCTAGCCAAGTCGGGAGCCACCCGTATTTACTGTAGTCATTTTATGGCACATTGATGCCTAAAAGAAAAGGAACTAGCTCTCTGTTTCCACCTGGTCCTTGGAAGGCAATTTATACTTGCCCCCCTGGTACATCAAGCAAGTAGCTATTTAAAATCCTGAGTTCAGTTTATTCTTTGAAGAGGATAAACAAATACTTCTGATCTGAAGTGTGAGGAAGTGGCTGCTCAGGAGAGCAGTGATAAATTCATTCCTTGGTAGATGTTTGGATTTTCAAGACAGCGTGTTGCCCTTTGCAGTGCCCAGCTTCTGTTTTAGATACCTTCCTAGCTTAACCAAAGCGCCAAAAGATTAGACCCTGCACCTTTCATCCTGACATAGGAATGGGCAAATGCTTCTCCAAAATGAAGAAGAAGAAAAAGAGTTGGATTTATATCCCCCCTTTCTCTCCTATAGGAGACTCAAAGGGGCTTACAAACTCCTTTCCCTTCCCCCCTCACAACAAACACCCTGTGAGGTAGGTGGGGCTGAGAGAGCTCTGAAGAACTGAGACTAGCCCAAGGTCACCCAGCTGGCATGTGTTGGAGTGCACAGGCTAATCTGAATTCCCCAGATAAGCCTCCACAGCTCCAGTGGCAGAGCAGGGAATCAAACCTGGTTCCTCCAGATTAGAGTACACCTGCTCTTAACCACTACGCCACTGCTGCTCCTGTGAACGCCGTGAAGCTCCTGAGGGTATGGTAAATGTAGACGGAGGGGATTTTTTTGTTAGTTTAGGCAGAAAATCTTGTACTCCCCAGTGTGTGTGACAGGCACTCCAAAGGGGAGACTGTCTGTATAGCACTGTGTTTGTAACCTGTGGGAAGCTTAATTTCCTGAGGAAAAACATTATGGCCGTTTCGCCTCCGCGACGCTGGAGGCAGAAGCGTGACTGGCTGGTCGGGCATGCAGAAGCGCCGTCCACCACCGGCCGACCAGGCATGTCCCCAGCAGGCCTCTGAAAGCGCGTCGCCCGAGAGCCTGAGATCACCGCCTCACTGGGCCCTGCGCACCTGCTCCAACGTCGCAGGGCAGGGGGGCGTGTCCCCAGGCCTCGGCGACGCGCCGGAGGCTCGGGGACAAGGTAAGTGCAGGGAGGGAGTGGGGGGGGGGAGGCGCCTTGAAGCACGGCAGCGGCTTCAAGCCGACATTCCCGGGAAAGTGCGCTTCCCAGCGCACTCCCGAAACGCAGGCTTCGCACCGGTCGGGTGGCGCAAGGGCGGTGCGGCTGCGATGCAGCTGTGCCTCCTGTGCGAATGGTGGCCTGGGGATGGCGTTTTTGCCGTCCCCAGGCCACCATATTCCGCCCCTGCAGAAATGGCCTAAGCCAAAAGTCTCTAAAGAGCGTAGGGATGGTTCTAAGAACAACTTAATGGGTATAGCTTATGCTTTACCACAAACTTTAAAAAGAACAGTTTTAACTCCTGTCTGTAAATAAATTCTTGTTTTGTTGTTTTCTAAAAGAAAAGCCTATCGTGTGCCATTTATAATTAAGAACTGGCAAAAACTAAAAAGAAAGAATTTTAATTAATTTTTTTCCCTTGGCCCTCCACTGGTGTGATTCCAGTGGAGGTAGGTTCGTTATAGTCTGCATTTATTAAATCCAACTAAAAAAAGGCAAAAGGAAAACTCAACCAAAACAATACAATACAAGGACCACAAAGTTTGAGCTGGAAACAAGCAAAGCTTGATGCCGTGAATATCACAAAATAAACATATTTATTATTATGTGTACACAAAAATATTAGTTAGAAACACCAAGGTCTGAAAACAAGGCTACATCTTAAAAGTCAGTAGAGATTGTAACAATTCCAAACACAATCGATAACAGATGTCAGTGACCAAAAAAGGACAAGATATCTTTTGGCTGATTGAACCTTCCTCAGTTGTCATAGAAACAATTATAAGAACAACGCACCTGGAAGTCTTTATTAAAACCCGCCCTTATTAAACCCTAAACTATTTTAAATCCCTAAAGCAAGGCAGCAATTGCAGCGTTCTTTTGGGCTCACCTTTAGATACTGTTTCTGTTATTTTCGTGCACTGCACCTACACCGCTACTCTCATCCTGCCAACAGCCTGTCTTCTTACAGATTTGGAAACTGAGTTCAAGCAAACGGTTGCCAAACTAAGATGAAGTAAGAGCAGATAACTGTTCTTTCCTGTGATCTCTCTGCATGTTCTTACAAGTGGGTGCGGCAGCTGAACTGAGTTAATTCTGGGAATTTTCTAAAGCTCTCGTGCCTCTTGAGAGGATGCCACATTTTCCAGAGCCTCTGGAATTGGATGCTTTGGTCTAGAACAGGGGTAGGGAACCTGCGGCTCTCCAGATGTTCAGGAACTACAATTCCCATCAGCCTCTATCAGCATGGCCAATTGGCCATGCTGGTAGGGGCTGATGGGAATTGTAGTTCCTGAACATCTGGAGAGCCGCAGGTTCCCTACCCCTGGTCTAGAACAGGATATTGGCCCCTTTGCTGGGACTGGAGGACTTGGGGCGTTCTGGAAATAAGACTGTGAATGAAAGCCTGTCAGTCAAACAACTGGAACCTTAACGGATGGAAGGCCAAGTTAAAGACACAGTTGCTTTATTTTTTGAGACTGTTTTGGGTTCCCTAGTGTTACTGTAACAGGGAATTGAAAGATGTTACAGGTAGCCTTTCCTTTAAACCCAGGTGGCAATCAAATTGTATCTTTTCCAATATCTTATTTCAAAAAGATATCGCTGCTTCCGGCCGTGCTTGAACTGCTTTAGAATCCAGTTAAAACTATTAAGACAAAGGCTTAAAAATGCTTTCAGTTGACGGTCCTATACAAAATAGAATTCATGAAAAACATAATTCCAGCCTCCTGAAGGGAGGGACAGTCCGGCTATATACCTTACAACTTGCTGCTACATGAGTTTTGGATGTCGTTTATTAAAACACTTACACTCCGCTTTGCTGAATGGAATCAAAGAGGGCTTTTCATCAAATTATGAACTGAGGCAGACGGGGGTGAGAGATTCAACTGTTTCTCTATTCTGGGATTTTTATCCCAAATTTAGTACTTAGTGAAAAATTCCGTAGCCGTCCATAATAAAAATACACACACACACACACACACACAATAGCTGCAGCTGAAACCCCATTGAAAAATACAGCACCCAAAACAGTGTTTCAGCACCCCCTAGAAACAGAACCCTTCCGTACGGAGCACATTCTATGAAGCTGCTCTTGTAGCAGCAAATTGTTAGGCATAGCCAGACAGTCCTCCCTTTAGGAGGCTGGAATTGTGTGAATTATATTTTTCATAGGAATATCAACTGAAGGCGTTTTTAAGGCTCTCGTAGATGCCAGGTAAGGTCATTTGTGCCAGAGGGAAAGTCAGAGGTTGACAGTTAGCGGGCCATAACTGGCAGATGAGGCCATACTGGGCAGGCAGGGGGTGGGTGGGGGGTGATAAGCTAGAATCACAATCCAGATTGCTTAGCAGACTGTGGACTTTTTATTTTTTTCCCCCTGTAGCTTTCTTGCCTCTAGATTGGCAACAGGTTGCTGTAGACAGTACCCCGAGGGGCTGGATTGAACCACAAAACGGACCCTTATTGGCTAGTCCCAATGAATGGCAATTGTCTGTCATTCCTCCACAGCTTTGCAGCCAGCCCCAGCCTAGGTCATGTTACTCTCACTGTTGTTTACCCTCCGGCTGTCTGCCAGGCAAATTATATCCTTTGGAAGGTCAGCTGCCCAGCTTGTCCTTAGCACGCCCGCTACAGTTCACACACACACACCCTTCTGGTGGAAAATCTATGAGATGCTCTTCTTTGCTTGTGAGCTTTTGATAGGACAGAGATGCTTTTAATAGACTTTTTTTTAATCACTGATGGTTTAACTGATCTAAATAAATGTATGTGTGGACAGACAAAGTATATCTGTGAGAATAAAGCAGAAAGTATTTGACGGTTTAGTAAAACAAGATCTGCTAGTGTCAATAGGCCACACCCAAAATGCCTTCAAAAGCTAAAACTAATAAGACCTTTTTGAGTGTCTGACTCTGCTCTATACCAGATCAGGCTACATTTTAATCTCCCTTGGCATTCTCCTTTCCAATGCCTCCCAACTCTAACTTAAGAAATATGGGCGCCCTTCAATCTCACCCCCAGTAGCTGACTGATGCTTGCAGATATTCTTGAAACAGCAATTCTTGGTGCACGAAGATGTGTGTGTGGCGGAGCCAAATGCTATGACAAGCTGGGCTTGTGCCCATTTTTTCTAAATCGCATGATGTCAGAACATAGCCCTGGCATTCAAGTGTGGAAGAGAACTTGCCTGTTACCGTTTTCATTGTAAGTATCCAAGCCAGTGGCTGATTTCGAGCTGGGTCTCCATGCATGTGTGAAGCCATATCAAGTCGCTATCAACTTAGGATGACCCTGTAGGGCAGCGATTCCCAACCAGGGTTCCATGGTACCCATGTCCCAGGGGTACCGCGGCAACACTACCGCCCCCCCTCACTTTTGCAGTGTCTCCCACCAGCACCAGCAAGGACGTAGCGCTGGCCCAGGGCCTGCCGCAAGGTCAACAGCCCCTCCCCCCAGGGCTTCCCTTCACCCTGGGAGGGGAAGGTGGGGGGGGTGGCAAGCAGGGGCACTGGGAGGGGATGGCAGGGGTACCATGAGATATGAAGAGTGAGGTCAAGGGTACTGTGATGTCGAAAAGGTTGGGAAACACTGCTGTAGGGTTTCCCAGGAAAGAGATGAATAGCGGTGGCTTGCCAATACCTGCCTCTATGTAGCAACCCTGGACTTCCTTGGTGGCAAATGCTAACCAGAGCCAACCTTGCTTAGATACTGAGACCTGACAAGTTTGGCCTAGCCTGGGCCATCCAGATCAGGGCAAGTTTGAACTCCTTTTGCCCGGCCCAACCCGCACCTCCTGATTGACACACGGAGAGATGCTCAACAGGCCGAGCCTCACCTTGACATGCCTGTCGTCCGCAGTTGTCTCATCAAATTCTTCTCCCAGCTTGCAGGTGACCTCTGTGCTCTTGAAGGTGCTCTGGGTCTTGATAGTTACCTTGTCACCGTCGACTTCAATAATTGTGGTGGGTTTGGTCAGGTTCGCTATCTGTCTTGTGGCAAATCCCACACCTGCGGGGAGGATCAAGGAGACCAGAAACCAGCCGTTTAAAGACTTCGACATTTAGAGTGGACATATATTATTAATTACTCCAAACTTCAGGGAAGCCCCATTTTATACCTGTGGCAGACCAGTTCCTAGATGCTCTCTGCACCTATCAAAAACTGCCTCCTTGAGTGAGTTGCAGCAAATGACAGTTCATAAACTGGTTGTGGTAGGCTTTCCGGGCTGTGTGGCCGTGGTCTGGTAGATCTTGGTCCTAATGTTTCGCCTGCATCTGTGGCTGGCACCTTCAGAGGTGTATCACAGAGGGAAGTGTGTCTGAAGATGCCAGCCACAGGTGCAGGCGAAACGTTAGGAACAAGATCTACCAGACCACGGCCACACAGCCCGGAAAGCCCACACCAACCAGTTGAGCCCGGCTATGAAAGCCTTTGACAATACATCAGTTCATAAAGTTTAGAGGCAGCTGAACGTCAAGCAAGACCCCTGTCTTGAACTCGGGTAGTCTTACAAACTAGGGCAGTGATGACGAACCATTGACACATATGTCAAAAGCGACAAACCACGAGATTTCGTGTGACCCACCGATGTTCACCAGTACCCAACAACTACTATTCTCCCTGCTTGAGTTTCAGTCCCTTTTTTGTAATTACTTGACATTTCTTTATATAATACAGAGCACCACACATGATTGGACTGTATTTTTTAAAATAAATGAATATGTAAAGAATTGTTTCTCTTGTGTTTGGTTCAGGGGTGACACGCCCACAGAGTCAAGTTAGGCATTTTCTGAGTTTTTTGACACGCTGAGCCCAAAAGGTTCACCATCACTGAACTAGGAGAAGACGAAGACAGGAGTGGAAGCAAAAGGTAGATCAGTTGGGTCATGTCAAAATGGTGAGGAGCGGTGAACAGGTATTAACCTGCAATGGCTAATCTTTCCCGGGTTGGCGTGCCTCCCGGGAGGGAAGTTATGTTGGATGAGAATGTCCTTTGGGTGTCCTTCCCAGCACTTCTGCATTCTCAGAGAAGTAGGCACTTGAGAGTCGAGTTTCTAACAGCAGCTCCTGTGGAGCCAGTCGCTCCCTCTCAGTCTAATCTATCTACATTATTGTAAGCATAAGGTGTTGGGGGGAGCAGGACAAGGCACATTCTGAGTTTCTTGGGAGGAGGTTGAGATAGCAAAAGTATTCGTTAAAAATAAAAACAATCTACCTCCATTTGGCTTCCTCGCCCACCAGTGACTCTAGCATGGGTTGCTCTGTCAGGGGAGAACGGGTCACCAGAACTGTCCCCATCCCTACTAGCAAAAAGCCATGAAAGTTAGGACTTTTAGTCAGAGGGGATCAAAAAGGTGGCATGTAACTTTTAACTCTTGCAATGTGGCCTTTCACCTTTAGTTCCATATGGCCTATAAACAATCTAGCTCAGTTCCTATAGAAAAATTAGCTTGTTAATGCCACACGGTGGGTTCATTGAAATATTTGGGTTCTCTTGAATTGCTACAATGTTGCCTATGGCTCATTTTTTTTAAAAAAGAAAAGAATGTATTGTGGAAGGCTTTCACAGCCAGAATGAACTGGTTGTTGTGGGTTTTCTGGGCTGTGTGGCCATGATCTCTAGTAAATGCCCACATCTATGGCTGGCATCTTCAGAGGCATGTCATAGTCAGATGTGTTTCTCTGCATGGCACAGTGTGGGGTGTTTTGGGTAGTTGGGCACCTGTTTTTCCCACCTCCCAAGTGGAAGGAGGAGGAGGCACATTTGCACGCGTCCGGGCGGAGACATTTCTCCACTTTCCAAACACAAACTGCCCAATCTGTTGCCAATACCTACTTCTGCTCTACTTTACTTCCACCGATCTCCATCCACACCAGCAGCCCAGATACATATAATCCTGCCCTAATAACAGTAATTCCCACATGCAAAGTGTTGGGACTATCCTTAAAAGTAACCAGAGAAGAAATACCAGTTTTAAATATGAAAATGTTGCAGTCATTAAAGGGCCGATAATTTAGGGGAGCTTTCAAGATGGAGCAGCCAGGGGAAAGGAGAGAAGAGGGGAATGGAGACTGTTGGAGAGAAATGGGGTCAGCCACCAGGAGCTTTAAAACAGGCACCAGCAATTGAATTAATGTCATTTGGTAATGATGTTGCCCTTCTGGATTTCCCCTCTGTGAAACTGAAAACAGAACATGGTGTGTGCATGTGCGTGTGACTGATTTGATTGCCCAAAAGCTTAATTTGAGGGCTTTAAGCAACAGTACAGGCAGCTGAGATGAATAAATGTCTCCAGTGTATTGTCAAAAGCTTTCACGGCCGGAATCACTAGAGCCGTGGTGGCGAACCTATGGCACTCCAGATGTTCATGGACTACAATTCCCATCAGCCCCTGCCAGCATGGCCACCACTGCACTAGAGTGTTGTGGTTTTTCCGGGTTGTATGGCTGCGTTCCAGTAGCATTTTATCCTGACGTTTCGCCTGCATCTGTGGCTGGCATCCTCAGATAATGCTCTGAAGATGCCAGCCACAGATGCAGGTGAACCGTCAGGAGAAAATGCTACTGGAACACGACCATGCAACCCAGAAAACCCACACCTTAAATATCTCCATTTTTCAGGGTGGCTGACCTGATGTTTAACACAGACTGTGAGTTGTGGAGTCTCTTCAAGGAGTTTGCAGGCCAACAGTCTGCAATGGACACTTCTGCCTTTTGCATCGTTTTCTTTCTCTCCAGTCCCTCCATTTCAGTTTCTCATACTCTCCCTTCCCCCTTTGTGATAATGTATAACATTTTGCATTGTGGAAACCGGTTTTATATTCTGGGTAGTCACGATAAGCCTGTCACAGCAAAAGCAAACAGCCCTCTACTTTCAAGAGGTGGATTCAAACCCACAGAAGTACATACACAGTGTTTAAAGTGCTGGAAATGCTTAAACTTGTTTAAGGTGCTCATCTTTTTAGTATGTGGGTAGGAATGGAATGGGTCCAGAGGAGGGCAACCAAAATGGTAAAAGGTCTGGAATACATGCCCTGTGAGGAGAGACTTAGGGAGGTGGGTATGTTTAGTTTGGTGAAGTGAAGGTTAAGAGGTGACATGTTTAGATATCTGAAGGGATGTCACGTTGGTGAGGGAGCAAGCTTGTTTTCTGCGGCTCCAGAGACTAGGACCAGGAGTAATGGGTTCAAGGTGAAGGAAAAGAGGTTCCACCTAAACATCAGGAAAAACTTCCTGACAGTAAGGGCTGTCCGACAGTGGAATGCACTACCTTGGGTGTGGTGGAGTCTCCTCCTTTGGAGGTTTTTAAAAAGAGGCTGGATGGCCATCTGTCAGGAGTGCTTTGATTGTGTGTTCCTGCATTGCAGGGGGTTGGAATTGATGGCTCTTGTGGTCTCTTCCAACTCTATGATTCTACGTGTGAATCGAGAGTAGAGGGGAAGGAACATGTAGCTATTTTGTTAGTCACTCTAACACTTTTTCCCTTTGTGTTTTGATGAGCTCGTGCTATACATAGCCCACTTGGCAAGCCCTGTCACTTACGATGTGACACTTCACGCAAATCACACACATTGCCATCCATAATTTTTAAAAAACAGGGCATAAGTTGAGCAAGTGAATACTGAAATACGTTGCACAGAAACTGCCTTTTCAGAGAGATGTCGAAGAACGGAGCAAAACCTGAACCGAATGTCTGAACGTTAAACCCTCCATGAAAGGCGATTGCATAGTTTGTCTCTATTATTAGTTCTATGGAAAAGTTTAAAAGTTGCGTGGGGAGTGGGGCGGGTTGTGCTATCCATTGTTGTGGCTAAACCAGACTACGGCCCTGTTAATCCCACCCTCCCTGCATCTAGCAGGGGTCAGCAGCGTGACAGAAAACTTCTCTGAATGAGGTGGATCAACTAAGATTGAGATCTGCTTGAGGTGTGTGTGTGTGTGTGTGTGGGGGAAACGGCTGGGTAGAAAAAGAACGGAGTCTTCATCCATCCGAATCAAATCTGCGACCTTCCTGTTGTCGCTGTAAGGGTGGGATTTGGGCCAAGCGTCCACCACTTGAGAACATGGGGAAATCAAGCCTGCTCGGGAAAATGCTGAAAGGGTTGGCAGAGCTACTTTTTTGAGCCAAGTGGCTCCATACTGAGCGTGCTTCAAGGAGGCCTGGATATTTGCACAGGGTGGGCTGACGATAAGAGTTCTCCAAGCAACCTGGCCTGGAGGCACTGTGGCAGGGGAGAGGGAAAGAACCCTCTGAGCTGCATTCCTTTGGGGTGAGCTTTTCCTAACTGGCTGCCAGTTCCCATTTATCACTTGAAGGAACTGCAGGGGGAGCAGCCTTTGGTACCCCCAGGTACAGAAACCCTGGGACTGAAGCCAGCTTGAAGATCATCTGCCATAACCCTTAAAACCAGTAGTTGACCTAGAGGAATGTGTTACATGCTGTCAAGTCATTTTCCACTCATGGCAACCCTATGAATCAGTGGCCCTTTCCACACAGACGCTTTAAAACATTTTAAGGCAGGACGTTTTGGATAGTTTTCACCTCAAAACATTTTATTTCCCGCCTCAAGGTGTTTTAAATGCATCCGCTTTTCCAGCAGTTCTTTCGATGAAACTTTTTCAGATGTTTTGACTTGCTGTGTGTATCTCTTTTAAACCTCTCTGCATTTCCCAGACTACCTCCCCGGTGCCATTTTCTGAGCTCGCTCCGTTCCATCTCATCAGTTTATTTAGTCAGTTCTGATTTTTTTTTAAAGGGAGGGGGGATAATTCTACAAAGCACCGAATCCAAAATGTACAGGGATTCGCAGGATGAAGTACGAAAACACTGAATCCACCAATAATTTTTTTACCAGAAGAATCACAAAATGGCAGTCAGGAAGCGTTTTGAGAGGGTGAGTGTGGACAAACTAACAACGGGGCGGGGGGGGGGGGATCCAAATGGTTTGCAATTGTTTTCCGTGACTTGTGCAGAAAGGGCCAGGGTCCTCTGAACTGAACTGTCGTTAACAGCCTTGCTCAGCTCTTGCAAACGAAGGCCTATAACTTCCTCAATTGAATCAATCCATCTGATCATGACTCTTCCTCTGTTCCTGCTGCCTTCAGCTTTTTCTAGCATTATTGCCTTTCCGTAGAACACAGGTGTCAAACTCATGGCCCTCCAGATGTTATGGACTACAGCTCCCATCATCCCCGGCCAGCATGATGCTGGCAGGGGATGATGGGAACTATAGTCCATAACATCTGGAGGGGCGCGAGTTTGACACCTATGCCGTAGAACAGGGGTAGGGAACCTGCGGCTCTCCAGATGTTCAGGAACTACAATTCCCATCAGCCTCTGTCAGCATGGCCAATTGGCCATGCTGGTAGGGGCTGATGGGAATTATAGTTCCTGAACATCTGGAGAGCCGCAGGTTCCCTACCCCTGCCGTAGAAGAACAGCAAAAGAGAAAGAGGCTCTTTGAAGATAGCATGGGCGACGGTGAGCCAGGCCTCCCTGTCCCCCTTCCCAAAAGTAGGCACATCCTGAGGCATCTGAGTAGGGCACTACGAAAGCTGACCAGCACTCAGCTGGCTGGGCTTGGCCCTCTGGCCTTTCTAGATGCTGGTGACAAGCCCTAGTTAGGGCACAGGTGTCCAACTCTGGCGCTTCAGATGTTCATGGACTACAATTCCCATCAACCCCTGCTGATGGGAATTGTACTCTATGAACATCTGAAGCGCCAGAGTTGGACACTCCTGAGTTAGGGTAAGCAGGAAATTCAATTCTGTAAAAAAGGCTTTAGTTCTTAGGTTGCTGACAAAGATATATTCTCTCTGTGCTTCGAGGCATCCCTCGCTGTGATTTAACTTGTCCTCAGACTTCGATTTGAGCAGATTGTCATCTCCACCCCCAGGACTTTTGTGCCTTTAGGAAGAGTAGAATTCCAAAGGTAAAATTCGCAGCTATGGCCCCACCCTGCCAGGAACAGCTGCACCTCCGGGAGTCCTTGCCCTCTGCGCTAGAGACACAGCAGCACCGCCATAAACAAATCAGGGACAGGACAATCCCAGCACTGATTGAAAAGCTCATTCCACCCCCGGCCGCAGATTCACCTGGATCAACCCGGGATCTCAGCTGCTGCATTCATTTGCCCTTCCGGGCCCACTGGCCAACATGTTTTGCAAGCAACATTGCTGAGCGGACTGGACCCCAGGCCTTGGCTACGCCATTCTGCCTGCTAGCAGAACCCAGCCACTTGGTCCCTCAGGAACCAGGACTGGTTCAGTGAGAAAGGCTAATGAAGCAGCGGTCTGGACTTTCAAGATTTGATGGCGTTCCTCCCTTTGCACCAAAAGGCGCCAAACATTTTAGCCAAAAGCTGCCCTAGTCATGTTGAATTATATGAGCATATCGTCCGTCTTGACCTGGGTGGGCCAGGCCAACCCCATCTCATCAGATCGTGGAAGCTGAGCAGAGCCAGCCCTGGTTACTACTTGGATGGGAGACCACGAAGGAAGACCAGGGTTGCTACACAGAGGCAGGGAATGGCTGGTTGTCTCTTGCGCCCTATGGGATCGGCAACTTGACAGCACTTTTGACCATATTGCGCTATTAAGTTGGAACCAACTTTAGTGATTCCCCTGCCTCCTGCATGAGGGGCCTTCAAGGCAAGTGGGAAGCAGAGGTGGGCTGCTATCGCCTTCCTCTGCAAAGTCTTCCCTGGTGGTCTTCCATCCAAGTGTCATGACTGGGCTATACCATGCCACATCCCCCATGCTGAATTAAGGGGAGCAAAAACTAAGCAAAGGGGATGCACAATGCCATGAACTCTTCCCCAATTCCCCTATGGACACCCCCCCCACACACACACACCCAGTCCTTTTCCTTAGCCCAAATCCAGGCTGGTATGGGAGCCCAAGCAAGAAGCAGCACGCCTGGTGAGGGCAGGGGAGGGGGGCTGTGGCGCAAAGACCAGAACTTGAATTCCCACTCGGCCAGGATGCTCCCCGGATGATGTAGTTGAGTCCCTATCTTGTAATGAAACCTACCTCACAGGGTTGTTGTGAGCCTTTCAACCAAGTCCAAAGCAGTACACACGATTTTTTAAAAGTATAAACACATTAAGAGCAACTATACTTATTTCCACCAAAAGATGACAGTAGAACTGTATATTCATCTCCCATTTCCTGAACCTTCTTTTTTCTAGAATGCTCCATTTGGGTCCTGGGGCCTACCTAGTTCTGTCCCCAAGGCACTAGGACCCAAGCGGAGCACTCTAGAGCAGGGGTCTTCAAACTATGGCCCTCCAGATGTTCACAGACTACAATTCCCATGAGCCCCACCACTTGGCCATGGTGGCAGGGGTTGATGGGAATTGTAGTCCATGAACATCTGGAGGGCCATAGTTTGAAGACCCCTGCTCTAGAACAAAGACTGTCCAGGAAATGGGAGATTAATATACAATTCTACTATCCTATTTCAGTGGGAAAGAGTATAACTGGGCAGCTCGCTGGGCAAGATTGTTCCCTCTGCCCTGCATTCTGTACATCTGTCCTGCAGAGGTGATGCGAACGGCAAGTAGAGACAGGGGTTTTTCAGTGGTGGCACCGTGCCTTGGGAATGCCCCTTTCCCTTTGGGTGGCAGGCCGGGACATTTCTTTTTGGTCCAGGTTTTAAATTAAGGTTTTTCAAAAAGGCTCTTTTTGGTCTGCTTCTTGCATAAAGACTGTTTCATGGATATTTTTTCTAGGCCGGTCCATATTGTTTTGGCCTCATTTTCAATGTCTTGTTTCAGTATTGCAAATATGGTTGTGGTTTATTGCTCTGTATGACTCTGTATTGCCTCTCCAGTCCTACTAGAACAGTCACAACTAGAACAGTAAAACGGAGCAAAGCACTGACACAAATTCAAAATTCCCAGCAATACAGATAAAAAACAACATATGTTAAAAAATGCTAATAAAACCAGCTGTTAAGAAAACAAGCCAGAGTATAGACGTATAAACACAGAGCAGTCAAAAATGATCTAGAGAAAACAGATGGTGGGCTAGTAGCTGACTCCGAGACAGCTAAAAAAAGATGGTAACTCTTGGTTACAAGCCTAGGTTAAAAGAAATTATTGTGCCTGGTGCCTGAAAGAGAGCAAAGTAGGCAACCAGGTCAGCCTCCAGGGAAATGAACATAACTGGCCTTGTTTTGTGCACCAGGGATACAGGGAGAAAACCTCAGGAGCCGATCTCAGCCAGCGGGCTGGACAATATGGGAGGAAGGCTAGTTTTCCTTTATGGCAATGGTGGCAAACCTATGGCACGGGTGCCAGAGGTGGAACAGAGCCCTTTCTGTGGGCACATGCAAACAGAGTTCGCCCCCCCCCCCCACACATCTAGGCTGGCCTGGGCCGCTGGGTTTGATTATTAGCATTAAACCTAAGACCTAGTTTTGGGGAAGCAGTATAGGTAACTCTGTTAAGCGCTATTAAACCCCACTGATTTTCATGCAAAGAACTAAAGCGCGATCCTTTACATGGGAGTAAGCTCGGTTGCTGGCAATGGGGCTTGCTTCTGAGTAAACCCTCCTAGGGTCATGATTCACCCATTCGAAGAGTTGCATGGTTGCTTCAAAGCAAAGCCACCGAGTAGCACCAAGCTTACTCCTGAGTAACGCACGCCTTGGAGCCAACCATTTTTTCTAAACGAAAACCTCAATATTCAGGTTAAATTGCCCTGTTGGCACTTTGCAATAATAAGTGTTTTTTGGGTTGCAGTTTGGGCACTCGGTCTCAAAAAGGTTCGCTATCACTGCTTTATGGGATTTCTTATTTTCTTGTGAGCCACCCACAGCTGGTCTCGGGAAAGGCAGCATATAAATCCCTTAAACAAATATTGGAGTCCATAGCATGCAATGCAACCACCAGCTGTAAGTTAAGGAGCGATTGAAGGACCAGAATCTAAAACCCATCAATTAGGAGGCCAATAATGATACTGAATAATAATAAAGGGTGGGGATCTGGTTCTCTTTGCTCAGGGACACACGTCCAGCCATGATGCCTCTTGGGTGGGAAATGAGAGCCTATAAACGAACCTCCTGGTTGGTCCTCCGCCCTGTGCGAGTTCACACAGCACTTTTCTCTGCCCGTTGGGTGACACGCCGCCCTCGAGCCGGGAAAGGTAGGGGTGCCAACCTCCAGGGGGGGCCTGGAGCCCTCCCGGAAAATGACAACCGATTTCCAGACTCCAGAGACCAGTTCCCCTGGAGAAAATGGGTGCTTTGGAGGGCGGGCTCAAGGGCATTATACCCCGCTCCCCTCGCCCAACCCCCCACCCCTTCTGCCCAAACTGCACCCCAGATCGCCAGGAATTTCCCCAGCCGGAGCTGGCAACTGCAACGAGGGTCATTCGGCTTCACGTTCCCCGGCTCTTTCACGATGCGGCTGCAGAGGAAGAGATGGCGCGATGGGCAAATGAAGGCGCCGGAGAGACGTTTTCCCCCCCCCCCCCCCCATCACGAATTTTACCCTCGCCCACCGCCGGTTTCTCAGAGCATCTCCCGGGAAGCCGACAGCCCCCCCCCCCTTTTGCTGCTGAGCAAAGCGGCCCCCACGTGGCTGGCGCCGGGAGGCCTCTGCAGATGGCCGTCGAGAACGCGCCCCGAGGCAAGCAGGCGGGCTGGTGTCGCCGGAGCGTCCCGAGGACGTTTGCTCTGTCCTTGCTGCAAACCACGGCTGAGGAAGGTCGGTCGCGTGGCCAGCTGCACCTTCGGCCATCGCAAAGCCCTGGCAAGCCCTCTCTCTCTCTCTCTCTCTCTCTCTCTCTCTCCCCCACACCCCCTCGCTGCCTTACCGATGGCCTTCATGTAGTCATCGAAATTGGAGCTCTCCACCAGGTTCCAGACGCCGGCGAAAGCCTCCGCCATGGCGAGTGTCGGGATCGCGCCTGGAGCAGCCGCAGGAAAGGCGAGCGACGGCGGTGTGGCGGGCGGGCGGGCAGGGCAGGGCAGGGCGGCCCTTTTAAAGCGCGGCTTTGCTTTGGCTCACATGGGCGGGGAGACGGCAGCTCCGGGGCGGCCGGCGAGGCGAGGCGCGCCGCAGGAGGCACTGGGGGCGGACCCCCCTTGCCCGGCGCCTCCGCTGAGAAGCCCGCAGGCCTTTCTGCAGAGTCGACCCGGCTTTGCACCGCCCTCCCTCCCTCCCTCCTCCCGCAGGGCTCCGAAGCTACCAGACAGGCTCGGTGGTATGAGAAGAGCACAGGCGCACGACTGGGGCGGGCTGGGGGGTGGGGTGGGGGGCATTAGCATTCCCATTTTTCAGATGGGGCAGCTGAGGCCAAGAGGGATGGGCTAGGTGGCCTCTCAGAATCGGGGTGGGATTCGAACCCGGGACCTCCCAGATGGCAGGTGTCCAGGAGTGCAAGGTGGCTGCAGGTTGCACTATCCTAACCGCGCCTCTTTGCACTCTGTGCCAGGAGACAGACGTAGATCGCAGGGCGATGCCCTATTTCCCACGGTTCAGAAAAGGGAGGATTGAACCCTCCGGGCACCCTGACTCCAGTGCCTGCTCTCCTGGGCAGGTTCTTCCCCGGTGCGGCAGAACTGTTGGGAGTGAAGCAGCAGAATGAACCAGGGGGCTCTGGGAAGCTCCCAACTGCATCTGGGCTTTTCCATGCGAGAAGGTTCCCAGCCGGTCGGGCCCCTTCACTTTCTCCCCATGACCTGGATTAAGGGTGTTTTTTGTGTGAAATGCCATCATCGATGTCCTCCAAAACACCGTGTGGTGGACGGCCTTGCAAACCTCAGGCCCTGACTTGCTTTATAGCAAGGGTGTGTGTGTTCCTCTTTTCCATCTGCCTTCAACCTTTCCTCGCACTGTTGTCTTTTCCAGTGAGTCCGGTATATGCTCTTTTAAGCTGACTTGTAAGGGAAACCATGAGGTGCCTGTAGAGCATCCATGTGGATACCCCACTAGCAAGACCTAGAGATTTCCCTGAATTACAGCTGATCGTCCAGTCCACCATTGCCATTATCTGCCAGAGCAGTGGTTCTCAACCTGGGGGTCGGGACCCCTTTGGGGGTCGAACGACTCTTTCACAGGGGTCGCCTAAGACTCTCTGCGTCAGTGTTCTCCATCTGTAAAATGGATAAACATTATGGTTGGGGGTCCCCACAACAAGAGGAACTGTATTAAAGGGCCGTGGCATTAGGAAGGTTGAGAACCACTGTGCCAGAGGGACAAGGGGGTCAGTTGACCCTGGGCGCCACCCATTAGACCAGGTGGGGTACCCAGCGGGCTAGTGGCTGCATATGACTGGCAGATGGTTACCCAGCAAGTTTCCATAGCAGAGCGGGGATTTGAACTTGGGTCTCTCGGATCCTAGCCAGTTACCCCTCGATCTGGCCCCGACAGACTGCCCAGGACCACCGTCACCCTCCTCTGCCGGCTAAGGTAAGTGGGGCGCAGTGCCTGAACACATGTTATCCCAGGCGCCATTCCCTCCGCCCCCTTATGCCTCTGTCGCCTGCTGACGGTGATCGGCTCCCCAGGAGAAACTAACTGCTTTGGAGGGGGGATTCTAAGCCACTGTATCTCACTGAGGTCACTTCCTTCCTCAAACCCTGTCCTCCCCAGGCTCCAGCCTCCCATATATCCAGGAATCCCCCCCCCCATTTTACCCTCCACTCCCAGTTCTTTAAATGGCTTTGAAAATTTCCCGACAAGAAACATATTGCACCACAGCCTACTTGTGAAAGGGGGAAAGTGGTTTTGTGCTGCACAGGGCACCAGCGTTGTGTCACATCTTTGCGTCTAGGCACATGTGATGCTGACTGCCTATGACTGTCACCCGTAGCAGTGTGGGGATTCGAACTTGGGTCTCTCAGATCCTAGCCTGACAATCTAACCACTGCACCACACTGTTTCTCTGCAACCTTTCTGGCTTCTTCTGGGTGACTTCTGATGAACTGATTAACTGGCTTTGTGGACTCAGCGCCATCCAAAGCAGAGCAACCCCCTTTTCAGCCCGTTGGTGTCAATGGATTTTGAAGGAGGTCTCTCTGTTTAGACTAGATAGCGGCAGCGTTAAACCAAAGGTGTGATCTCTGTAGTCATCCCCGGGTTGCTGCTGGACCACATGAGAACAGGAGGCTCGGCTTTGGTCCGGCAAGAGGCATGAACATTCCCAGCTGCTGCCAAAATCTGATAAGCCCATCAAATCTCCAGTGGCCAATCAGAAACCCTGCTGGGCAGAAGACACATCTGGCCACATTCACTCTGTAAAACATTCCATGGTGCTAGGACAGGGGTCTGCAACCTGCAGCTCTCCAGATGTTCATGGACTACAATTCCCATCAGCCTCTGTGCTAGTGTTTGCAGGCACGGTGGCATCCGCATTAGGGACTTCACCGTGCCTTTTTTCCATGCCATTCAGTGCTAGAGCCCACCCTCCAAAGTGGCCATGTTCTCCAGGAAGACTAATCTCTGTTGTCTGGAGATAGGTTGTAATTCTTGGAGATCTCCAGGTCCTGCCTGGAGGATGGCAACCCTACACCCAGATGAGCACTTGCTAGACCGGCCAGCATCAGCAGTGCCATTAGGCTCCAGGGAGCGGGGCCTGATCAACAATACAGAAAAAGGCTCTGGTGTTCATGCTATTGTGCAGAGGCGTATTGGGGGGAAATGGTGCCCGGAGACAACCCCTTCTCTGGGCGCCCCCCTGTGCTCGGGGGCAGGGTCACCTGCCGC
The DNA here is from genome assembly GCF_021028975.2 of Sphaerodactylus townsendi. Taxonomy (NCBI): domain Eukaryota; kingdom Metazoa; phylum Chordata; class Lepidosauria; order Squamata; family Sphaerodactylidae; genus Sphaerodactylus; species Sphaerodactylus townsendi. Next base: position 112,656,672 of record NC_059430.1, read on the forward strand.
GGAGCCCTGCCCCCAGCCTCCATGCAGGCTGAGCCCTGCCCCCCACCCCACTCTCTGTGCAGGCTGAGCCCCATCCCCCTGGCCTCCATGCAGGCCAGCAGGGCCTGGGGAGGCCTGCACAGAGGCTGGGGGGCACCCCGGTGGCAAGCGCCCAAGGACACCGGTGACCCAATGTCCCTATAGGCTGTCCACCTCTGCCATTCTGTGTGTGAAGCCCTGATACCAGCAGACTTCTGTCAACCCCACAAGGGATTTCAAGGCAAGTGAGAAGCAGCAGTGGTTTGCCACAGCCTTCCTCGGCAGAGTTTACTGACCCTGCTTTGCTTCTGAGATCCAGTGAGAGCAGGTTACTCCATGCTGCCTTCCCTCCATCTGTGCCATTAAAGCCATTCAAGGCTTGGCCTTCCCATCTTATCTGGATGCAGCTCTTTCAAAACAGCAGCTACCATGAACCGATTAATAGCAGAATTAGCCAATCCTCCAGCCCCCACTGCTCGACAACAGCGGGTCACCGAAGCAACTCCCTCCAGCCACCATCTGGAAGATGCTCAGATAACCCATTTCCTTAAAAAGCAGGAACATCAGAAGACACGAGCAACCAAAAGAGACTTCTTAAAATCTGAACATTTGAAACTGGCAGCTCCCTGATGTAGATGTTACCAGTGCATGGATGAGAGCCATTGTGGTGTAGTGGTTAAGAACAGGTGGATTCTAATCTGGAGAACCGGGTTTGATTCCCCACTCCTTCACCTGAGTGGTGGAGGCTTATCTGGTGAACCAGATGTGTTTCTGCACTCCTTCATTCCTGCTGGGTGACCTTGGACTAGTCACAGTTCTTTGGAACTCTCTCAGCCCTACCTACCTCTGTTGTGGGGAGAGGAAGGGAAATGAGTTTGTAAGCCACCTTGAGTCTCCTTACAGAAGAGAAAGATAGGGTATAAATCCAAATTCCTCCTTCTCCTCTTCCTCCTCCTTCTTCAATCCCATTTGTAGATTCTCACAAAGCTTGGGATCTGGCTGCCGATAAAAATGGTGAATTGGCTGTTGTGGGTTTTCTGGGCTGTGTGGCCGTGGTTAGGAGCTAAAACTACCATACCTCGGCCACACTGTTCAGAAAACCCTCAACAGCTGGTTGATTCTGGCTATGAAAGCCTTCAACAATAAAATGGTAAATATCCAGTAGAAACAGCTGTGCCTGAACTTCTTTGATAGATCAGCAACAGGAGGCAATGTTAATTCAAACAGTTCCCACAAGGACACCAGTCTGCCCCCCAGGCTGTTTGTTAAGGAATAATTCCCAGGGTATGTTCTCTTTCTCACCAGGGTTGCTCTGTGTTGACCCGCCAAGTCCACCAAAGGCTGCTGGCTGTTACCCACCAGTGGATGGAGCAGCCAGATGGACTCAATCCAGACCAACTGATCCCTACAGAGGCCACAGTCTCCGGTTGCTCTGCACCCAGACCCAGTGTGGTGTAGTGGTTAAGAGCAAGTGGATTCTAATCTGAAGAACCCGGTTTGATTCCCCACTCCTCCACTTGAGTGGCGGAGGCTTACCTGGAGAACCAGATGTGTTTCCGCACTCCTACATTCCTGCTGGGTGACCTTGGGCTAGTCACAGTACTCTTAGGACTTTCTCAGCCTCACCTAACCTCACAAGGTGTTTGTTGTGGGGAGAGGAAGGGAAAGGAGCTTTTAAGCCACCTTGAGTCTCTGTTACAGGAGAGAAAGGTGGGGTATAAATCCAAACTACTACTACTACTACTACTACTACTACTACTTCTGCTTCTGCTTCTTCTTCTGCTTCTTCTTCTGCTTCTTCTTCTTCTTCTTCTTCATTATTGCAGGGGCGGTCATCTTTAAAGCCCTGCAAGAAGACTATTTTTGTGAGGGGAGTGGCTGAAATCTCCCAGTGGTTTTTGGAACTGCGCCCAATGCCTTGCCTGAGGAGAAAGAGGAGTTTGGATTTATACCCCACCATTCTCTCCTGTAAGGAAACTCAAGTTGCTTACACGTTCCTTTCCTTTCCTCTCCCCACAACAGACCCCTTGTGAGGTAGGTGGGGTTGAGAGAGTTCCAAGAGAACTGTGACTAGTCCAAGGTCACCCAGCAGGAATGTAAGAGTGTGGAAACACATCTGGTTCACCAGATAAGCCTCTGCCATTCAGGTGGAGGAGTGAGGAATCAAAACCAGTTCTCCAGGTTAGAATCTACCTGGTCTTAGCCACTACACCACGCTGTCTCTAAGCAGGATCAGCCATGGTCATTACTTGGATGAGAGATCATCAAGGAAGACGAGAGTTGCTATGTGGAGGCAGGCAATAGCAAAACACCTTTGCTTGTCTTGCCGTGAAAAGCATGTGAGCTACAACTTGATAGAAGTTTGGTGGAGCATTTGCTTGATGGGCCGAAAGTCCAAAGTTCAAAACCCACAATCTTCCATGAAAAAGATCAGGAGTAGACAACATGAAAAACTTTCAGCACAGACCTTGGAGATGGGCGTAAATGTTATAAAACGGCGCCTAGGGCACCCCCAGGGCACCCCCTGCTGACCTCCACAGCTGTGTGCCGCTCCCAATCTCCACATGAAGTTTGAGAGTAAGGCCAGTCGGCTCACCTCGCCCCTGATCTTCACGTGGAGCTGTTTGGGGCTGCCCTCAGTAGAAACAGCTGTGCCTCAGCTGGCCCGGGTCCAGCTTTACACGGCAGGCTTCCAGTCTACAGTTTAAAGCTTGATCCAAGCCTCGCTGAGGCCAGGATCAAACTGAGCACCAGGGGATGGCCGGCTCTCGCCTTTAACTGTTGGTTTCGATCCCAAGCTGGACCCGTGTGAGCTGAGGCCAGCATCGAATGGGTCTGCACCGCTCCTGAGCTCCACGTGGAGATCAGGGCAGAGAAGTGGCTCCCCCTCTTGCTACACAACTGTTTGGAGAGCTGCTGCCCGTTGGAGTAGGCAATACTGCCATGGATAGACCAAGGGTCTAACTGTCAGGACTGCCATTTGTTAGGAGGGGGGAAATGGTTGGGGAGAGCTTCAGCTTTTTCCAGGTGCCACTTCTCTGTTTCTCTGGCCTTGGGGCTCCGTGGCTGGGGCGAGCTCTCAGGCTGGACTCTTTCTGCAGTCTTGGTTCACATGTGTGGGTGGGGATTTGCTGCAACATACCCCGTTTCCCCGAATATAAGACATTCCCGGAAAATAAGACGTAGTGGAGGTTTTGCTAAAGTGTGAAATATAAGGCATCCCCCAAAAGTAAGACATAGCAAAGTTTTTGTTTGGAAGCATGTCCGACGAACAGAACACAGAAAAATAAGACATCCCCGGAAAATAAGACATAGCGCATCTTTTAATATAAGACACTGTCTTATTTTCGGGGAAACACGGTATTATCAGTCATTTTGGCGCTCTTTCGCCAGAACTGTATTCGGCTATCTTTCTCGTGTCTTCAATAAAATCCTTGAACCCATCAAGTGAATTATTGTCTGAACAGGGAAATTGACACTAACCCAGGAGAATACAGTTTTGTGTGTTCCATGTGCAGGTTAAATGGATAACATTATAATACAGGGACTAGAACTCTCGGCCGCCTTCGCCCTAAAAAGCCTTGAGCACTTTTAGCCCATGAGGCTATTTACTGCCTAAATCCACTTAGAGAAAGCAGTTCCAGCAGCCGCAACAAAACAATACCAGAGCAGACCTCACCTGATGGCTTATTAATAGTCAGTGAATACAAGAAGGCATCTATTACTGGATTACACCCGGCCACCCACTATTGGATTACCGTTCTGGGAGCATATTGCTTTCTCCAGACTGACACTGCAAACTCCTCAATGGTAACGGCAGGTCTCTGTTAACTCAGCTCGACAGTCTCCTCCGCTATTCAGGGCCTGGATTATCATATCCCACTGGCAGAGACATGTGGGATGGTTAAACAGAGGCGTAGCTACAAGGGGCCCGGGTGGGGGGTCCGTGTCGCACCGGGCTCCCACCTGGGGGGGGGGGGTCAGCAAAAATTTCAGGGTGTTTTTTGTAATTCTTAGTGTTTTTCAGTTTTTTGCCTGCAGGGGGCGCAGTTTTTAGGCTAGCAGCACCAAAATTTCAGGGAGTTTTCGGGGGACACTCCTGATGATACCACCCAAATTAGGTGAGATTTAGTTCAGGGGGTCCAAAGGTATGGACTCCCAAAGGAGACGCCCCATCCCCCATTGTTTCCAATAGGAGCTAATAGGAGATGGGGGCTACACCTTTGAGAGTCCATAACTTTGAACCCCCTGAACCAAACTTCACCAAACCTGGCAGGTATCATCAGGATAATTTTCCAAAGATACCCTGAAATTTTTATGCTGCTGGCCTAAAACCTGTATCCCCTACAGGCCAAAAACTGAAAAAACACTAAAAAATACCAAAAAACCAAACGAACATGGCGGGGGTGGGGGCGGGGCAAAACTCAGATTTTGCACCGGGATTCATTTTCCCTAGCTATGCCTCTGGATGGTTATTATATTGTCACTGGTTTAATTGATTGCCATTCCTCCCTTCCTCGCAGTCCATTCAGCCCTCTTCAGCTCTGTAACGATAATAGATCCTAATTATGGATGCTATTACTTGTACTGCATAATATGTAAGGTGGTGGCAAGGAGAGCATCCCAGCACATCTCGCTGACTGATGACCCCCTCCTCAGCTTGTTTTTTCATCATATTTGAGAGAGGTGGTTTTCATTTTAACATTTGATACTCGTGTACAACAGTGGGCTGAGGGATGGTTAGAAATGGAATGTTTTTGCTGGTCTTTTGATAGTGTCGTGCTTCTACGGAAGACCCAGGTTCACGCTTGTGGTGCTGTTGCTCGATAAGCAGGTCCAGTGCAGAATGGTCTTAAATAATGCATTGTTGAAGGCTTTCATGGCTGGAATCATTGGAGTGTTGTGGGGTTTCCAGACTGTGTGGCCATGCCAGCAACAGATGCAGGAGAAACTGCAGGAGAAAATGCTACTGGAACACGGCCATACAACCTGGAAAACCCACAACACTCCAGTCATAAATAATGTTGCTAGGTTTCCCTGGCCACTGGTGAGGGATGGGGGATGGGTAGGGTTGCCATATCCAGAATTTCAAACTCCTCAATATTTGGGGATGGAGTTTGGGAGGACAGGACCCCAGTGAGGAACGGTGCCGTAGAGCCCACCCCCCAAAGCCACCATTTTCTCCAGGGAAACCGATCTCCAGTCTGAAGTTGAGCTATAATTTTGAGGGATCCCCAGGTCCCACCCAGAGACTGGCATCCCCAGAGCTGTGGCTCACAGAACATCTGCCTTGCGTGCAGGAAGTCCCAGATCTTGTGTTTGTAGTTTTCTTTGGATCGGCGCAATTGCTTAGAAACTACTTCTTGCATCTAGTAAAGGCCATTTTTGTAGCAAACCTGCAAATATTTTGCTGGCCGTCCTGATTGGAGTTGGACAGGCTCAAATACTGTATCCCAATGGCGTATCTGGGAGGGGTAAGAGGGGGCAGATGACCTGGTCGCCATTTGCCTGGGTCACATGGGGGCACATTTTGGTCCCCATCCCCTCCCTACCCCCTAGTCCCCAGCCAAACTCATTCCACTTGACTGGCCTGTCCCACTTGCCTGCCCCAGCCCATGCCGCTCGCCTGCTTCTCATCCAGGCTGCATTGCTTGCCACCAGTCGACCCCTTCTGCTCACCTGGGCCATGCTGCTTGCTCGGCCCAGCTTAGCCCAGCCCAACCCATGTTGCTCAGTAGGTTAGCTTTTTTTGCAGGGGGGAAACAGGGGGCAGGGGAGTTCATCTGGGGGCTGGGTGTAAGGGGTGTGTGTGCAGCCACTGTTGTATTCTCGCTAGATCTCAGCTTACCTCCATAGCCCTGGTGTTCCTTTCAAAAGGAATCCGCTGGACTCCTTAGAGGGCAAGTTACTTTTTAACATGTTTGTTAATTCCAACAAGATGATTACACCATGTAGCAACTCTGGAGCAGCAATTAAAAAGGCCCAGTCTCCGACTGCTCTCCCAAGCGTTTCCTTGCTCGGTACATCGTCTTCTGGGATATTATTTGACCCCTGTGAGGTCAGAGAGGTCTGCAACTTCTCCTAAACACTGCTAGAATTGGAAGGTGGAGGGGGCTAAGGCTGTCCCCTCCATGCTGGGAAATTCCTGAAGATTTTGGAGGTGGAGCCTGAGGAAGCAGGAGTTTTGAGAGGGAAGGGACCTTGGTGGGTTATAATGTCATAGAATCCACCCTCCAAAGCCGCCATTTTCTACCGAGGAACTGAGCTGTGTTATGTGGAAATCTCCAGGCCCCACCTGGATGATGGCAACACCAGGAGGAAGAACATTATGGGCATGAGGGGGGGGAGGCTTGTTTCTAGATAACTTGTTTCTAGATGCTTCCTCACAAAGCTCCTAAAACGTTTTAATTCCCCACACTTTTGTCCACACTCATCCCCTCGAAACCATTTCTGGCTGCCATTACATGAACCCCCCCCCCCCATTTTAGTTCTGTGTTGAATCAGTGCTTCAGTGCTTCAAAGCCTCGTGCTGCTATTCTCAACTTCTTGTCTATTTGGTGCTTCGAAGACTGGTCCCCCCAAAATAAAAGAACAAACCAAGAAATGCTGTAAATAATCAGGCGTGGGGCAATGGCGTGAGCTAAGAAAATGGTGCCGAGGAGGAAGTTCAGGGAAGCGTGGGAAACATAGTACTTAGATTGCTCAGCTGCTGAAGATGTTTTCAAAACGTTTCAACCAAAGAATCATTTTAAAAAGGGATTCACGTAAAACATTTTGAGGTTGCAAATAAAACGTTCGGGGGGCAAAAGCAACACGAAACTCCGTGGAGTAAACTTTTTATTTCCTACCTCAAAACGTTTTAAAAGGTTTGTGGGGAAAGGGCTCCTCTGCCCGGTTATTGCAGTCTAATCCCATTGATTTCAGTGGGTTTAGGCCAGTGATGGCGAACCTTTTTAAGACCGAGTGCCCAAATTGCAACCCAAACCCCAGTTATTTATCGCAAAGTGCCAACCCGGCAATTTAACCTGAATGCTGAGGTTTTAGTTTAGAAAAAACTGGTTGGCTCCCTCTTCCTCCGCCCTACCTGCTCGAGCAGGGGCCAGCCTGCTCTAGCCTCCAGCAAGTCCTGCGTGCACCACTCTGTGCCTCTCTAGCATCTCTGCGTCCTCTGCGCCAACCCCCCCCCCCCGGCAGAAGCCACCTGGAGCATAGGCACCAGGCCCCCCAGCCGAGTCCTCCCTGCTCACCGTGGTGCGCGCACGTTGTGCTCAGTGGCCCAGGCCAGTCTAGATATGTGTGTGTGTGGGGGGGGGGGGAGGTGATTTTCCACCTCCACATGATGAACTCTGTGTGTGTGTGGCCACAGAGAGGGCTCCGAGTGCCACCTCTGGCACCCGTGCCATAGGTTCGCCATCACTGGTTTAGGCTGGAGAGACTTTGCTAAGATCGAGCTGTTCACAGTGGATAGAGCAGGCAACAGCAGTTTTTAAGACTCCTGAGTTAAGCAACACATTTCTCTCAGTGAGTCTTCCTTCCTGCCCAGTGCTTTAAAAGAGAAGAAGACTTGGTGTTTATACCCTGCTTTTCTCTCCCATAAGGAGTCTCAAAGTGACTTTAAATCAAAATCCCTTCCCCTCCCCACAACATGCACCGTGTGAAGCAGGTAGAGCTCAGCGAGTTCTGAGAGGACTGTGGCCAGCCCAAGGTCACACAGCAGGTTGCTTGTGAAGGAGTGGGGAATTGAACCTGGTTCTCCAGGTGAATCCTGCCTCTGATCTTCATTGTGGCTTCAATTGTGGTTTTTTAAATATTTTCGCATGTGTTGTAGCTCTGGCTTTAGTTGTTTTAATGATGCTGTTTTTGGTGGTTTTAAAGATGTGATTTTTATTGTGCATGTTTTAATTTGTTAGCTGCCTCGGCAGCCCTGATGAAAGCAGAAAGGCAAGGTGTAAATTTTGTAAAATAAAATATAAAACAACTATCTCCCAGAATGAGATAATGTAAGCAGAAGTGTGGAGAAGTGCGGCAAAGTGGAGTGTATTGTATGCAAACCTGTATGCAAATACATAGTGTGAGTCAGTGGGGGGTTGTGTCTAGCATGTCAGATTAGAATCTGGTAGACTCAGGTTTGAATCTCCACTGTGCCATGGAAGCCTGCTGGGTGACCTTTGGCCACTTATTCTCAACCTAACTTACCTCACAGGGTCGTTGTGAAGATGCAGTGGAGGAGAGGAGAGTGCTATAAGTCATTTTGAGTCCTTGTTGGCAAAAACGATAGGGCACAAATGAATAAACAAATGAACAGATTTCAAATTACGTTTTTGAAATGTGTATGGTCCTCACTTAATTGCTGCTGTAGGGATAGAACTCAGATTACAGGGTTTGGTACTGTCAGCTATGTTCCCTTCGGCTGAGCAACTTGCCAATCCTCCAGCAGGAGTGATGCCGTCCATACGGTTCTTCTGTTTCTCTCCCTGTGGAACAAACAGGCCCTGTCCCTATACCCACCGCAAAAATAAATTGATGGAAACAAACAGGATGTTTGAACTGACAATATTCATCAACCAGAACAGTTCCGTCTCCTATGCCCCGCTGTTGCCGATCTAAACGCTTCCATTCCCCAGCCAAAGAACTTCAAAGGGATTCTCCTGTGTGAAACTGCTGAATCAGAATTCATCAAGAAGTTTGATACCATCTCTAGAGAGCTTAACCAAGCCTTGGAGTGCCTCAGCCATTACAGGTGTTAACCGGCTTAGCAAAACTAGGGAACTTGCCAATTACTTTTGTCGTGAACCGTCTCTGTACCTGTCTGGATCAAATTTAAATTTTATGCAATGAAACTCCACTGGCATTCCTCCTTATGCCTCTATACCGGTCCTGACTCAATTCCTTTTTTTTTTTACATGATGGAGTAGATGCGTTGCTAACTTCCAGGTAGAGACTACAACAGGGGGAATCCTCCACTATTACAACTGACCTCCAGTCAATAGAGTGGAGAAATTTGCCACTTTAGAGGGTGAACTCTGTAGCATTACAGCTTACTGAAGTCCCTCCTGAAACCCCACCCTCCTCGGACTCCACTCCCCAAATTTCCAGGTATTTCCCTAAATGATCTGACAAAGCAGAGATGATGCCAGGATAAAGGTGTGTTTCTCTTTCAGGTGCGAGAAGAGCCCTGTGTAATTCTGCAGCAACAGACCTACCCCAGTTGTTCCTCTGGAATTGGCATCCACAGCTGTACAACTTACTTTGGGAAATCCCCAGTTTGAGGGACAGTGCCACCCACTGGTTAAGGGAAGTCATTACACTACTCAGCTATTTGGAAATCAGTGGTACTCAGGTTTGGGCTGCTAGCCAGATCTCACAAGATCTGGGATGCTAAGCCGGGTTGGGCCCACTTAAGAACATAAGAACATAAGAAAGAGCCTGCTGGATCAGACCAGAGTCCATCTAGTCCAGCACTCTGCTACTCGCAGTGGCCCACCAGGTGCCTTTGGGAGCTCACATGCAGGATGTGAAAGCAATGGCCTTCTGCTGCTGCTCCTCCTGAGCACCTGGTCTGCTAAGGCATTTGCAATCTCAGATCAAGGAGGATCAAGATTGGTAGCCATAGATCGACTTCTCCTCCATAAAGCTGTCCAAGCCCCTTTTAAAACTATCCAGGTTAGTGACCATCACCAGCTCCTATGGCAACATATTCCAAACACCAAATCACGCGTTGTGTGAAGAAATGTTTCCTTTTATTAGTCCTAATTCCCCCCCCCCCCCCGGCATTTTCAATGAATGCCCCCCTGGTTTTAGTATTGTGAGAAAGAGAGAAACATTTCCCTCTGTCAACATTTTCTACCCCATGCATAATTTTATAGACTTCAATCATATCCCCCCTCAGACGTCTCCTCTCCGAACTAAAGAGTCCCAAACGCTGCAGCCTCTCCTCATAGAACAAGCCTGCTGGATCAGACCACTTAGTATTTGGTAGGGATACCACTAAGGAAACCCCAGGACACGACACAAAGGCAGGTAGTGGAAACCACCTCTGAACGTCTCTTGCTTTCAAAACCCTAAGGAGTTGCCGTAAGTAGACTGCAACTTGACAGCATTTTCCAAAGTGCATCTCATGCAAGAGGTCACTGTTAGTATGTGTGGGTGTGCTTTTTCTTTTCCTAAGCATATAACAGCAACTTTGGGGGTGAAAGCTTGTGAAAATAGTATGGGGAAGGAGACTGAAAATTTCTGCCCCGTGTACTGCTGGACTGATCAAATCAAGAAATTCTGTTGCCCGTTCAATCGATTTTGAATGTAAAAAATGTGGAGATCCATTCACAGATTTCACATAATACGATACTGGTCTCTAAGGGTCCTTCCTTTAAAAACATCAGTGATGCTAAACGTGGCTGCTACTGGAAATGGCAGCTATGTGTCCATTTCAGTGAGCAGTAGAGGCTGGAGTGTTAGGTGAGGATCTGGATTTCTCAGGTTGGAATCCTCGCCCTGCCATGGAAGATGCCTGGGTGACCTTGGGCCTAGCCTACCTCACAGGGTTGTTGTGAGGATAAAACGAAGGAGAGGTGCTTGTCTGGGCCCTTTTTAGAGAGAAAGGCAGGGTATAGACAAAGCCAATAAATAAGACAGTTCTCCCTTCCATATCCTCATCCCTGCCCACCATCAGGATGTATCAATGAACAGGGCGGGGACATGATGTCACAAGCACAATTGTTAGGAACATACGGTGCAAACGAGACATAAATATCCATACTCATTTCGTTTAACATTGATTCAAATACCCAATGTTTGTTTTTTTAAAAGTTGCTTTCAGCAGCTGCAGCCATGGATTTAGTATCTCATCTACTTCGTTTTTTTGTTTGTTTTTTTGAAAATGATTTTTCCCCCCCAGATGATCGATCCATGATGAAATAAACACACCCTTGCAACTGAATCTAGCTGCTGTTGGGGGAGAAAAGAACAACTTTGCTCGGCAGATTCAGATTTAGTATTTTTTGATATTTGATTTGATATTTAATTTATACACCGCCCTCCCCCGGAGGGGTCAGAGTGGCACAAAACAGCAAAATAATACACAATTAGAAGCGAGCGCCAAGCTTTTCTGAAGCAACACAATTTGTTAATCAAATGCATGGTGATGTTTTGGTCTGGCTGCTGAGCCTCCAATCAACAGTTGCGAAAGCAAATCCATGCCGACCAGCAACGCACTTATGGGGTACCAACCAATCCCCATGGATGTATTTTGAAACCCAAGAGGCAAGCTAGGGGAGAAAGGGATAGCGTCATGCGAATCATCGATCCACAAAAAAAAGTGTGCCAGGACTCAGGCATTGACACTGGAGAAGTTTAATGAGCAGCACTGTAGTGAACAGGACTTCACTTGACACAAGTGCTTTAGGAGTCTGGAAAACTGAAACAACCTGTCTTTCAAGGAGCAGTGAAAAAAAATCCATTCCCTCTCTGAAATTTAAATGGTTGCCATAAAAGAAAATCAGTACAGGGTCTTTTAAAGAGACATGCTAATATGAAAAGCTCAACAATGTGCTGAATTTGGGGGTGGGGACTGAATATAGCCTTGGTCTCTGTTTTTGTTTTACATGTATTTTGTGCTCAAGATGTCCGTCTGTGCAGCTTAAACGCCAGAACTGCCCATCTTGGGATCAGTGCTTCTAATATCCAGGGAGGGCAGCGGTAATATAATCAGGACCGTGAGTAACCTAAAATCTGCCACTTAACCAGTGGAAGTTTAGGGAACTCTGCCTTCAGAGATTTGACTAGGGCAGGGGTAGGGAACCTGCAGCTCGAGAGCCACATGCGGCTCTTCTGCCCTTGCACTGTGGCTCCACGAGCCTAGCCGCCTGCCCCATCCTTGCCTGGGCCGCGCCGCGGGCTTCCCCTCTCGCCCGCTCCGTTGGAGCGGGGCGGGCATTTTCCTGGCGGCCGGCAAGGCGTAAACCCGCCCGGCTTCATCCTTGCCCGCCCTGCAGGCAGCAGGGCGGGCGCATCCATGTGCTTCTCAGAATGAGCGGAGTAAAAGGTTAAAAAAACCCCTATATATATAGTGTTATCTTTATTTTAAATGTCAAAAATTATTTGCGGCTCCAAGTGTTTTCTTTTCCTGTGGAAAACGGGTCCAAATGGCTCTTTGAGTGTTAAAGGTTCCCTACCCCTGGACTAGAGGATATATTTCCCAGGTCTCTCTTCACTCATATGGACTAGAAACTTATCTCTGTGTAGTCTCAGAATGTCAAATAGCTCAGACCCTATTCTACATTTTTGCAAAAGCAGCATCCTCCATAACTGGGCTCCGCAACGAACGGAAAAGTTTCTAAGAAGCGACAGGATTTTTTTATTTTCGCTTCTGATTTTGTCCTTTGACTCTCCAGTGGACAAGAAATCTTTGACAATTCTTCCCACCTTTTATTTCCCTTTCAGGAGAACAGTGTAAACTCTCGTATTTTTCCCCCACGTGGGCCGCAGCAGGCCCCCCGATTTGCCAGAAATACTTTCAGAAAGACATTTCCTTATTAGCCGTCTTTGGGATGCAGCGCAGAGGCTGGCCTGAACTCTTACCTCGATACTTCGCAGTTTTGCCCTTTGTAGCAAAGAACACCCGATCTGTTAACAAAACACACAAAGAACCCCCCAACATCACAGTGAACAATGCGCTCCGTTAAGAAAAAGAAGTGAATCCCTTTAATAACTGTTTTTTGTGATTCTGTGAAGCAATAACTTGGGGCTCCTCAACAGCGTCCGTGCGGAAACAAGAAAACCCTCCGCCCAGTCCCTGTGTTCCTTCTTTCAAATCTCCACAGAAGAAAGAGACCCTCAAGGTTTGGTATCAAAAGGAACACGGCTGCTTGCTCTCTCCTTTTCCTTCCACTGCTCCATCGCATCGAAGGATGTAAGACAGTCTTCTTGCCAGGTCTTGACTAGGAAGTCCCAGAAATCCCCAGGCAAACTTTGGCTGACATTGAAGAAGTTTCCCCCCCACACACCCTTTTTGGCTTCATCAGCCTCCACGGGGAGAGGGTTAGGAGGTGTCTTTCAGTTCTGGACTCTGAGATGCCTGCGGAGGCACCTCGATGGCTGGCGACTGCATTTCTTGAGTCCTGTCTGGGGCGGGGGAGCGGGGAGAGAGAGACATGCATAAACAAGGTCAGTGAATGGAGTTTTGGAAACACAGTGGGCTTACTCGGGAGTAGACTGGATACTGACAACGGTGTGGAGCAAGTGAAGCTAAGCGGCCCTGGTGGGGCTAGAAGCCAACACTGCAGGGCAGGGGTGGCCAATCTATGGCACTCCAGATGTTCCTGGACTGCAATTCCCATCAGCCCCTGCCAGCATGGCCAATTGGCAGGGGCTGATGGGAATTGTAGTCCATGAACATCTGGATTGCCATAGGTTGGCCACCCTTGCTGTAGGGCACAGGTGTCAAACTTGCGGCCCTCCAGATGTTATAGACTACAGTTCCCATCCTCTGCCAGCATCATGCTGGCAGGGGATGGTGGGAACTGTAGTCCATGAACATCTGGAGTGCCATAGGTTGGCCACCCTTGCTGTAGGGCTTCAACTCAATGGGGCCCGCAAAGGGCATAAGCTCACCCCTTGCATCCTCCTTCCAACTGGAGATAGGGTTGCTAGCTCCAAGTTGGGAAATACCTGAGGATTTGGGTCAGGAAGGTAGGGTCAGAAAAGGGGAGGGGAGGTACCAGAGGTGTGTGTGGGGGGGGGAGAAATGGCGCCTGGGGCAATACCTGCTCTGGGCACCTGCCCCCCCCCCCACTGCCCCCACTCTGCATTTTAAAACAAAAGTGGTCCAGCATGTGGCAGATGAAGTTATAATTCTACTTAGATCTTTCGGTGGGAAAGAATACATCAATGTATGCTATTTTGGGCCATTGGGAAGAAAGATGGGGCATAAATGAAGTACCGGTAAGTAAATAAATAACAGGCCTGGGAGAGATATGTCTCCCGAGTCTTTTCCCCAGGGTTGCCAATTCCAGCCTAGGGAATTCCTGGATATTTGGGGGTGGAGCCAAGGAAGAGCAGATTTTAGAGAGGGGTTTCGCCTAGAATTTATGATATACCATAGAGTCTCCCCTCTGACCCTGCTATTTCCTCCAAGAGAAACTGTGCTCCATAGGAGCAGCAGTGGCGTAGGGGGTTAAGAGCTTGTGTATCTAATCTGGAGGAACCGGGTTTGATTCCCAGCTCTGCCGCCTGAGCTGTGGAGGCTTATCTGGGGAACTCAGATTAGCCTGTACACTCCCACACACACCAGCTGGGTGACCCTGGGCTAGTCACAGCTTCTCGGAGCTCTCTCAGCCCCACCTACCTCACAGGGTGTTTGTTGTGAGGGGGGAAGGGCAAGGAGATTGTAAGCCCCTTTGAGTCTCCTGCAGGAGAGAAAGGGGGGATATAAATCCAAACTCTTCTTCTTCTTCATAGTCTGGAGAACTCCAGACACAACTTGGAGGTTGGCAGCCCTGCTGTTTCCTCAGATTTGCCAGGACTGAAAGAGTTGCAGGCCCCTAACCACCACGTAACATTTCTCCTGGGCCTGCCCTGAGTCGTGTCAAACCAGACATTTCCAAACTGGAACTCACAACAATTTGTGAAACTTGCCTCCCAGGCACACAAGGGCCCTGATTTGGATCAGTACCGCGGTGCCTGGGGAGAGCGGGCTGAAGCCTTCCTCCCCTGGGCCATTTTGCCACTTGCAATGGCCCCACTGAGTCTTTGTTTGCTCCACTGGGAACCATAATGGATCCCTGGAGGTAAATTCAGATCCAGGAAATGGTGTGGCTTAAACTCGGGCGAATTAAGTGTCAACAGTTACAGGCCCTCTGAGAAGAGAACTCCCTGCATAAAGCCATGGAGCCCTAAACAGCATAATGCATAATTGCCACACCATGCCCCGTTTCCCCCGGTTACAGGGCAGTTTGCTTCCTGGTCATAGGACATTTTCTAGCAGCCTGCATGGCGCAGACCAGATGGAGTCTCTCAGTGTTTTAAAGCTAAGCACAGTCAACCCTGGTTCGTATTTGGACAAAGACCCCAAAGAAAGTCCAGGATTGCAGAACAGAGGCAGGCAATGGCAAGCCAACCTCTTTTTCTTTGAAAACCCCATGAAGAGTGACAACAAGGTAATTGCGACGTGACATTCCGCTTCATCATCGTTGCTATTATTAGTTGTTTGGTATGCCATCAAGTGCATCGCAACCCTGGATTTTCCAGATGTAATCTTGTTCCTGCAGGCAGACCGGTGACTCCAGATTTCTAACTTTAGGGCTCTGCACAGACATCGAGTCAGCTGCACTGAAATCCTGAACTTGACAGGTCATGTTCCTCATACAACTATGACAGGAAGATATGAAACCCAGACCCATCTGTCCAGAGGTGGGATCCAACCAGTTCTCACCACTTCTCTAGAAGTGGTTACTCATTTTTTCTGAGTGCCGAGAAGGGGTTACTAGAGCAACCTCCCTGCCCAATAGGGACTGGAGGTGTGTGTGTGTGGCGGCGCCACTGTTTGAATACCACCACCACCGGAACCAGTTATTAAGATTTTTGGATCCCACCACTGCATCTATCATAAAGTGTGTAATAGTTATGTTTTGCCTCCTTCAGATTTCGGACTTCTCATATACAGTTCTACTGCTGAGTTTCTGGAACAGTCTTTTTTACAGCATTGTGCTTTGGAGAGTGCCGTAAGCTTGTCTTTCAAAAGGGGCAGCTGAAATCTCTACTCACAAAACCTCTGATTTCACAGCACACTTCCTGCCATTCCCCCAAGTGAAAATTAGCCCCAGGAGGGAAAGAGCTACGCCTCCTATGTAGTGTGTAGATAACAATGATCACAATGCATTTACAAGGTGATTGCAGTTACAGCTATATACTACATACTTATTACACTGGTTTCTGCTTCGGAAACTGGCATAGGTATAGCTACCATGGGGCGGGGTGGGGACTGGCACCCTGGGTGGCCACCGTTCGTGTCACGTGGGGGGTGAAAAATTGCCTCCACACCCCTCCTCCTTCCTCCCTTGCCCTGCCCCGCCAGGCCGGGCAGAGGCTGCTGCCACGCGCCCCTGCCCAGCTCTGCTGCAGGCTAAGGTAAGTGGGGCGCGGGGGTGGAGCAAGAAAACTTGGAATCTGCCCCGGTCTCCATTTTCCCTAGCTACGCCACTGGAAATTGGTTATGGCATGCTTTTCTAATGTTTTAATCCAGTTTTTTGCCCGATTGATGGTATGTCTTGTACTGTTTTCTTCTTGGTTGCAGTATTTTTGTGGTTTTGTAATCTGTTTTGAGTCTCTATGAGAAAGGTGGGCTATAAGTAGTCGGTAAGTACTTTGAGGAGACTGTGAAATATTAAGGATGGCATGCAAGATTAGTTGATGGGTCTCTTGCAATCTGCATCTTTCCCACACCTGCTTCAAATATGACCTAGATCAGTGGTGGCGAACTTATGGCACTCCAGATGTTCATGGACTACAATTCCCATCAGCCAATTGGCCATGCTGGCAGGAACTGATGGGAATTGTAGTCCATGAACATCTGGAGTGCCATAGGTTTGCCACCACGGACCTAGATGGCCCAAGATTAGCCAGTCTCATCAGATCTCAGAAGCTCAACAGGGTTGGTCCTGGTTTGTTCTTGGATGGGAGACCACCAAGGAAGTTCAGGGTTACAGTGGACAACCACCTCTGTAGGTCCCCTGTCTTGAAAATCCTACAGGGTCGCCATAATTTGACTGTGGCTTAAGACCACGTTCCACCACCATTTCGGATATACCAGAAACAGATCCCAGAGACCCAAAGATTTGTGGTTTAGACCAGTGAAACAGTCTAATCAGACCCACAACTCCAGAATGTTATGGGGGATCCAGAAAAAAGGAGGAGGAGGAAGAAGAAGAGTTTGGATTTATATCCCCCTTTCTCTCCTATAAACATTAACCCATAACAAACACCTTGCGAGGTAGGTGGGGCTGAAAGAGTTCCAAAGAACTGTGACTAGCCCAAGGTCACCCAGCAGGAATGTAGGAACATGGAAACCCATCTGGTTCACCAGATAAGCCTCCACAGCTCAGGTGGCAGAGCGGGGAATCAAACCCAGTTCTCCAGATTAGAGTGCACCTGCTCTTAACCACTTCACCACACTGGCTCTCTGGGTCAGCACTGGCACAGGTACTTAAAAGACTAGGCAGGGAGTTACCTGCATCCAGAGACATTTCAGCCAGCTTCAGTGGCAAGTCAGTAGGGGTGACCCCAGCGGGTGAGCCCAGGATGTCGGGCAAGGCGTTCCTTCGGCCGGTGCGGCTGGATGATGCAAAGTCCAGGACGGGCTCCACCTCAGTCATGCTTCCCCTGAAATAAAGCAGGAACCTCCAGATTAGGGAACTAGCGTGCTTGTTAAGGCTGCAGGGTTGGATTAAGGACTTGACTCAGTCACAATATGGAACACAACCTGTTAAGAAAGAACATAAGAACATAAGAAAGAGCCTGCTGGATCAGACCAGAGTCCATCTAGTCCAGCACTCTGCTACTCGCAGTGGCCCACCAGATGCCTTTGGGAGCTCACATGCAGGATGTGAAAGCAATGGCCTTCTGCTGCTGCTGCTCCTGCTCCCGAGCACCTGGTCTGCTAAGGCATTTGCAGTCTCAGATCAAGGAGGATCAAGATTGGTAGCAAGATTGCTGCTTGTCCAAGACTGTTGCATCTGGGGTCCTGTGTCACTGTCAGACATGAGTCACATGGGTTCCCTGATGGGCCAGAGAGCCACTCCACATGATGATTTCGATTTCGAAAAACAGTGCTGAAGGGAGACTGAAACCTCCTCTTTCCAGCACAGTTTTAATCTGAATCGGGCACTGCAGACACAACAATTATACAGGAATCAGGGTAGGGACCCCAGACCCAACCTTTATACACCCGAAAGGGTATCGCTAGCTTTTCTTTTCACCAGAGAGCAGCATTTGCTGATAGGAAAGACTATCAATTCCAGAAAAAAAATACAGTCCCAGCAAATGAATGTTTGCTCTGGAACGATAACCCAATGACTGATTATGCACTGTTGCTCTGCCCTGCAGTGAGGGGACATTTCCTCCGGGGCAGAGATTTCATTGCAGACACACACAGGCTTACGGGGCCAAAGATCCTCAGAGGCGTAGCAAGGAAGAAAAGCGCCTGGTGCACCGGTGCATCCTCCACCCCCGTAATGCCCTTGCAAAACCCCCACGGGGCGCATGCCCAGTGCGTCGTGCCCCCTGCCCCCTTGGAGCTATGCCTCTGAAGATCCCAGAAGCCCCGCAGTTCTAGAGAGCAGGGAAACCCCAAATGCTTCCCCTCACTGTGAGGTTTCCACTCCTTCCAGTTCCCCTCCCACTCCTCACAGATATTTCTGGGGGATTGACCACCATTTCAACCCCCTCCCCCCAAATAATGATAACAAGCCTGCACAATAATGATATGAGATGTATCTATATGAAAAGCTGGCAATCTCACAATCGATGGGGAGCTACCCGGGGTGGGGTGGGGGGCAGGCAAGCCATGCATCGGGCAGGTGGGAAACCTCCTCATGTGTAAACAAGGAAGCATGAGGAGACCCCGCTGCGAATGCACTGCGGAGTGAGGAGCGTTACGGGAAGCGCTCCATGCATAATGGGCCAATATCTCAGGACACATGCATACAGTCTGCAACAGCCGGTGTGTAATTCAGCTCTAAGACCCCCCACAGCAGGTAACCTGGAATGGGGCTGCAGCACTGGAGTGGGGTGATAACCCTTCCCCTTCAGCCAGTGGTGGGATCCCAAAATGTTAGTAACAGGTTCCCATGGTGGTGGGATTCAAACTGTGGCGTAGCGCCAATGAGGCTGGGTGGGGCATGACGGGGCGTAACCAGGCATTCCGGGGGCAGGCATTCCACGCACGCCGGTGCGCCTCCTGCTAGACTGCTTCAAGTTCTGCGCGCTACTGCTGAGAGGAGGGGCGTAACTAAGGCAAAAATCACGTGGCAAAATCACCAATTAGTAACCCCCTCTCGGCACACACAAATAATTAGTAACCTACTCTCGAGAACCTGTGAGAACCTGCTGGATCCCACCTCTGCCTTCCGCCATCTCCTCAATCAGAAACATCCCAGCCTGTTTCAATCCCTAGTAGGGAGAAAAAGTCAGATGTGTCTTGTGTCTGTCTTTTTTACTCCCTGAAAGGGGGGATGGGGACGGGGAGAAATGGCCTCAGGGGAGCATTTTAATAGTGGAAATGGTGCAGAAGCGCTGACTCTGACCCAGAATTTGCTCCACACACCAGTGGTTGGTTTTGAGAACCAAATTGCGCATCTGGAGTCTCGATCACAGAATTTCAGCGTTGCAGACAATTTGGCCCTTAGAGGAAGAAGAAGAGTTTGGATTTATATCCCTCCTTTCTCTCCTGTTAGGAGACTCAAAGGGGCTTACAATATCCTTTCCCTTCCCCCCGCCCCACAGCAAACACCCTGTGAGGTGGGTGGGGCTGAGAGAGCTCCAAAGAACTGTGACTAGCCCAAGGTCACCCAGCTGGCGTGTGTTGGAGTGCACAGGCTAATCTGATTCACCAGATAAGCCTCCACAGCTCAAGCAGCAGAGCAGGGAATCAAACCCGGTTCTCCAGATTAGAGTGCACCTGCTCTTAACCACTGCACCACGCTGACTATCTTCCAAAGTCGGAAGCTTTTTCAAAAACAAAACGTGGGCAGCTGCACAGATGAGAGTCCCTGTTTCCTTTGAGGAGAAATCAGGACACCCACGGGCCAGAGAATCCTACTTCAATAGATTTCTAATACTTGCACAGCTGTTAAAGGTCTGGATCAGGGAAGATGCCCCAAAGACAGACTTGTGGGCTGCAGATAATTGGTGGGGTGGTGGGTGAAATTTGGGATTTGCGATGTGTGCTGGGTCAAACCGCCTGTGAGCAAAGAATATGCCCACACCATTCCTTTTGTTAATCTCTACTCTCACAATTGGAGGGTAGTAAATCTAACAAGCTTTCCAGAAATGAACTCTACCAGCTGTCTCTGCCACCCACCACTTCAGTGAATGAATATCCC
Source organism: Sphaerodactylus townsendi (assembly GCF_021028975.2). Classification (NCBI taxonomy): domain Eukaryota; kingdom Metazoa; phylum Chordata; class Lepidosauria; order Squamata; family Sphaerodactylidae; genus Sphaerodactylus; species Sphaerodactylus townsendi. The sequence continues at coordinate 112,676,783 of NC_059430.1, forward strand.
TCTTCGGGGCTATTTTCCCCAGACAGTGTTGCTAACGCTTCTTCACACTCAATGCTTTCTGCTTTTCTCCCTGCACTTTCCCATCTGCCTCCAAGAAGAAGAAGAAGAAGAAGAAGAAGAAGAAGAAGAAGAAGAAGAGGAGCAGGAGCAGGAGCAGGAGCAGGAGGAGTTTGGATTTATACTCCACCTTTCTCTCCTGTAAGGAGACTCAAGATGGCTTACAAGCTCCTTTCCCTTCCTCTCCCCACAACACCTTGTGAGGCAGGTGGGACAGAAAGAGTTCTGAGGGAACTGTGGCTAGCCCAAGGCCACCCATCAAGAATGCAGGAGTGCAGAAACACATCTGGTTCATCAGACAAGCCTCTGCCACTCAAGTGGAGGAGTGCGGAATCAAACCCGGTTCTCCAGATTAGAATCCACCTGCTCTTAACCACTATACCACGCTGGCTCTCAGATTCCTCATCCACCAAAAAAGAGGAAGAAGAAGATTGGGTGTGAATGCATAGGGTCATTCTAGACATGGGGAACCCTGTGTAAAATTATCTCCTCTGGCCCCATTATGTTCCCCTTGGTGGAAGATGAAGCCCCTTGGGATGCTATCTCTCTCTGGGGTTTCAGGGGTTACCTCTATGCCTCTGTTTCAGTTTCATGTGCATATTTGTGAACCAAACAGTTTCCCTGAAGGATTCCTCTTGTCTAAAGGGAATCAAACCTCATTGTTCTGCTTCCTGCCGTTTGTGGAACTGAGCTCATAGCAGCCGGCTTTCCTGTTCCACACCTGCTAGACTCAATGGAGTTTCTTCACTAGAAATCTGCAGGATTTGTCTTCTGACTTTTCCCCAGTGGCTGGAGGTCCGTGAGCCAATTCTACAGCCAAAGGGCTGGTAGAAGAGACCTCGTTGCTCATAAAGTCCTGCAGCCAGAATTTTTAAATGATTTTTTATTTTTTTAAAAGTTGGCTATCTTATTTTGATTGACTTGTTTTGATAAATTAATTTTAGTTTCTTATTTTGTTGGACTGAACTTGTTTAATGTGGTGTCTTATTTTTGTTTTGTTTTGCTTTCAAGTCACTTGAGGGTTTTCAAGGCAAGAGATGTTCAGAGGTGGTTTGCCATTGCCTACACTCTGGGTCATGCTCCTGGTACTCCTTGGAGGTCTCCCATCCAAATACTAGTCAGGGACAGGGCCGAGAATGCGGTACTGGCCCAAGCTCCCTTCACAAGTTTCCAAGGCAGAGTGGGGATTTGAACCCGGGTTTCTGAGGACCTAGTCCAACACTTTAACCACTACACCACTCTGACTCTCTATTTCTTCTTATAGAGTCTTTTTAACTGATTTGGTTGTTTTACTTGTGAGCTACCTTGAGGAGGTTTGGAGTAAAAGGTAAAGTTTCCCCTTCAGTCGTGTCTGACCCTGGGGTACCACTGCACGCAGAGATTATATAGGCAAGCGTTTTTGTGGGGTTTGACCCTGGGGTACCACTGCAAGCAGAGATTTTATAGGCAAGCCGTTTTTGTGGGGTAGTTTGCCATTGCTTTCCCCGGCTATTCTTTACCCCCTAGCTATGTGCTAGGTACTCATTTACCGACCAAGAAATGGATGGATGGATGGCTGAGTTGACCATGAGCCAGCTGCCAGGATATCTGACCCACAGGGAGCTTGAACTCCTGACTGTGTGAGTGGCAGTGCAAGCACTTAACCACTACACTACGCAGCTCCTAGGTTTGGAGTACTGGCATATAAATTTTCTGCCTAAACAAACAAACAAATAAAACTGACCTCCATGAAACAGCAGTAGTTTGTTTGTTTGTTTGTTGGCTCTTTCTTTCTTTCTTTCTTTCTTTCTTTCTTTCTTTCTTTCTTTCTTTCTTTCTTTCTTTCTTTCTTTCTTTCTTTCTTTCTTTCTTCCTGTTAGATCCCTTGCTACAGCAGCACCATCTAGTGGTGGTGAGGGTACTACATAAATGGAGCAAATCCTCTCACCGGTATTATCTGACACCCTTCAGGTTGGTTAGTGCACTTTTTTACTCTGAGACCCCCTTGGCAGACCCCTACTTTTGTGTGCTATGAATCTCAGAGGCAGCAACATTCAGCAGGGCCTTTTTGGTGGCAGCCCCAGATTCTGGATTGCCCTCTGCCACATAGTATAACTGGCCCTCCCAAGCAGCCTATTGGAAGGCTGCTAAAAGTTATTTGTTCAGTCACGCATTTGGCATAGCCCACTATTGACACTGTTGCTGTTGTATACCTGCTAGAGTCCCTTCCCTCTTCTGTACACTGTAACTGTTTTTAAAATATATGTCGGCTTGGCTCCCACAGAGAATTTCTAAGGAAGAAAGGGATTTCCATCCATGGGGCACAGCTGCCTCACCTTCCCCCTCTGGCTGCAGCCCAAGTGAAGCACCAGGATTAGCATGAGGGAGATGTCGGCAGAACTGGTGAAAATAGCTTCCTCCCATCCAACGGCCAAACCCAGGGGTGTCTGCACTGTGTCCCTCCAGATGTTCATGGACTATGATTCCCATAAGTTCAACCAATTGGCCATGCTGGCAGAGGTGGATGGGAATCATAGTCCATGAACATCTGGAGGGACACAGGCTGGAGACCCCCTGGCCTAGGCTATCCCCCTCTCCTCAGATAACTTGGAAGCTAAGCAGGCCTGGTTAGTATTCAGATGGGAGACCATCAAGGAATACCAGGGTCTCTATGGGGTTTGACCAGCCCAAGGTCACCCAGCAGACTTCCATGATGTGAAAGGGGATTTGAGCCTGGGTTTTCTAGGTCGTACAGCCCAGCCCAATCTGGGATGGGGAGTGGGTGCGAAGCATGACCTGGAAGCATTGTGGAGACCTGGCTTACCAGGAACAGCCTGGCATGGCTGGGGGCTGGCTGGAGGTATTCCCATGGGCAGAGCTGACATTAGTTGACTTCCACCGGGTTCGTGGCTGGGAGTACCCCTACTGCAGGCATCTGACTTACCTTTTGGTTGGTGTCAATCCATTTTCACTAATAGGAGCTTTTCAGGTGGCTAGGGATTCTCTGGTTTTTGTTGCCTTGTCACACTGCCTGGAAGCCCTCTCGACTGGGCTGTTGACCGACACTTTAACCACTACACACACTGGCTGTCCTATACCTTGAAAACGTTGTTGGTCTGTAAGGTGCTACTGGACTTTCATCTGTCTCTTCTACTGCACACCAACACAGCTACTCCCCTGAACCTGCCTTCCTGGAAATCTTAATTGAGAAGAGAGAGAGAAAACGGTGGGCACTATATTGCTGCTTGGAAACCGCACCTCTCAGCTCCTACTGTAACATTTGAGCCCCGGACTGTCTCTCATGCACATGGTCACATGATTCAGTACTCAAATCTAGGACTAGAGGTCCATGGGCTGTACGTTTTCTTTGCACACAGAAGATTGAAGGTTCCGTCCTTGGAATCTCCTGTTAAAATGACCAGGTTCTGGGTGATGTGAAAGACCTCTTCAGTAGGTTTGTTCACCAATAATGGATCATAATAAAGAGTGTGTGTGTGTGTGTGTGTGTGTGTGTGTGTGTGTGTGTGTGAGAGAGAGAGAGAGAGAGAGAGAGAGAGAGAGAGAGATGGATGACCTTGACCTCAGTAGACCAAGAATGTGACTTCATGAGTTCATGATTGATACTGGTGGTGTTTTGGTGGAAAGGTCTATGAAACACACAGGGGTCTAGTATGAGCCAGAGACTAGATCTGGATTTTGGATCACGTGAGCATGCAAATGAGAGGAGCCACTGGATCTCGGGGTGCTAGTGAGAAACAGAGTCAGCTGCCTTATCCTGGGTGGGATCCTTGGGCGATTCTCCTGAGCAGCAGCTCTCCCAGATCTCGGGCTGAGCTGAGCTTCTTCACGTCACCTGTCCTACCTGATCCTTTTCGCTGCAGACGCCGGGGTTTGGACCTGAAACCTTCCACATGCCAAGCAGGTGCTCTACCGTGGATCCGCGGCCACGTCCCTAGGAAAAAACACACGATGGGATGAAGATGAAAAGATCACAACACCGGTCTAAATGAACAAATTCAGGAGGCAAAAGGTTCGGGTTGCAGTTCGACTCACCTGAGTTACCTCATCCTGTCCCCACCCTGACCCCCACAGTCTCACCTGACCTTCCATTAAAGCCAACCCCTCCCAGCTCCCACTGGAACCAGCTTCCAAACAAACTCCATACAACCGAAGCCACCAGAAGGACACCTGTCTGCACCAAAGAGGCAGTCACCTTCCAGAATCCAGACACACCCCTGAAGCGCCCAGACGCGCCCCTCGCAACCCGTGCTGAGATTTCTGGTATGTACCAAGAGACAGCCGCTGGGAGGGGCCATGCCTCAGTGGGAGAGCACCTGCTTCTTGGCATGCAGGTTCAAGCCCTAGCGTCTCCAGGTAAAAGGAACAGGTGGCAGATGATGGGAAAGACCTCTGCCTAAGATGATGGAGAAAGACCTCTGCCAGTCTGGGGGGGCCATGCTGGACCCACCCGGGATCTGGTCCACTGGAAGGCAGCTTCGTGTGTCCGTGCGTCCTTGTGAAGGTTCCACTCGGGCATTCCCTGGCGTCGCCCCTCGGCTTGGAAGCATCCGTGCTGCAGCCAGGCGCTCTCTCGCACGAGGGACATACGACCCACCCCTCAATGGAAGCCAGCCGCCTTGCTTCCTGGAAAGTTTGATGCCTTGCCTTTCCTCCCTCGCCCATTGGAAGCCAGTCGTCCACCTCTCCCTGGATCCCCTTGCATTCTCCACACCCCTAGGACCATACCTGTTGACCCTGTGGGTGCCTGCAGACCGCCCCTAATGCTGCTCTGCCTCTAGGAGACCGTGGTACCCAGAACAGCCACCTGTAACGACGCCTTCCCGCATCCCCGCTCCATCCTCGCCTCTCCGCGCTCGCATCCTCGCATCTCTCCCCCCCCCCCCCCAAAAGGAAGGCGACGTGACACACTTACCCACTGGAGCCTGCCCAGATGGAGGGGCTGGTTTGGCGGTGGGGGTGGGTGGGAGCGCCTCAAAGGGTCGGAGGGTGGGACCGCCTGGGGGAAGGGGGCTTCACCATGCCCGGCCAGTCCCCTTGGCGAAGCAGGCGCCTCCTCCTCCTCCTCCCCTCCCGGGCGCTCAGGATGCATGGGGCATCAGCAGGCTGCTGGCTGGCTGAAACGCTGGCCGGATCCACCAAGCGCTTTGGAGGGGGGAGCCCTGCCCATGTTTCCCCTCTCTCCGGCCAGCTCCAGCCTACCTCTGGAGCCCCCCCTTTCCCCGACAAAGCTCTCCTTCACAGAGAAGCGGGATCCCCCGGGGGAGAGGGGGGGCCAACCCCAGTTCCCCTCCCCCCCTGTCTTCTCTGAGCCGTGCCCCCCGACGGGCACCCTACTTGGTGCCTGCCTCTTCGACACATGGCTGCTCCAGAGCTTTGGCATGGCTTTCCTGGCGAAGCTGTTCGTGCAGTTGGCAGCCAGCCACCTCTGGGGCTGGGGGCGTTTGGCTTCGGGGTTTCAAACCCCCCCCCCATCCCTTTCGGTGTTGGATGTTAGGGGAACCTGTCCTCTCGGTCACCTGTTGGATCTCTCCCCCCCCCCCCATGCAAATTGCTCTACAACAGGGGTGTCCAACTCTGGCTCTCCAGATGTTCGGTGCACGGGCTGATGGGGATTGTAGTCCATGAACATCTGGAGGGGCCGCAGTTGGACACCCCTGCTCTACAAGGAAGATGAAAAGCATTCCCATTCCCAGGAATCCAGGATAATTCCTTGAAAGCAAATAGCCATAACCACAAAACATCTTTGAGAATTGGGGAGGGGGGAGAATGCAGCGATTTAAGGGGGACTTCTTTTTAAAAATAAAAAAAATAAAATTGCACATTTTTGAAAACAGGTCTCTGGGTCAGCGCTCAGCCAAAAACTCACTAGGTGACCATAGGCAAACTCCCTGGATGAGAGGAGAGCTGTTTGTTTAATTGACTTTATTTTATCCTACCTTTCTCTCCAGCCAGGAATGAAAGCGGCTTACATCTTCTCCATTTTACAGCAACCTGTCTTGGGTAGGTTTGGCTGCAGGTGTGACACCCAGCAAACATCCATGGCAGAGTAGGGATTCAAACCTGATCCTAGTCTGACACTCTAACCACTACACCACACTGCCCGTCAAGATACAGCTGAAAGATAAATTGCCATTTACTTTTCCTTGCTGTACTCTGCGGTTATAGCTTGTTCTTAGTTTTGTTTATGGTTTGATTATGGTTGCCTGATATGTTTTAGGTGCCAGTAGAGGTTTCCTGTCTGTCTGCCTGTCTGTCACTACAACATACTGACTGTCTTTGAACGCTTGGAAGCCTAATCATAGCAACCACGCAAGCCTTTATTTTATTTAACTATGCACGTGCCTGTCAAACATTTATTATTTATTTATTACTTCACATTTATAGCCCGCCCTCCCCCGACAGGCTCAGGGCGGCTTACAAACCAGCGTATCATAACTAACAATCATGCAGCTATAACTACACCACGCCGCCTGTCAAGATAAGACTGAGAGATAAATTGTCGATAAATTTCCACAGGTGCAGGGAAGCAAAGTGGTGTAACGGACTGTCAGAAGGAGGAGGAGTTGTTTGGATTTATATCCCGCCTTTCTCTACTGTAAGGAGACTCAAGGTGACTTACAAGCTCCTTTCCCTTCCACTCCCCACAACAGACACCTATTGAGGCAGGTGGGGCTGAGAGAGTTCCAAAGAACCGTGATTAGCCCAACGTCACCCAGCAGGAATGTAGGCGTGCGGAAAAACATCTGGTTCACCAGATAAGCCTCTGCCACTCAGGTGGAGGAGTGGGGAATCAAACCCGGTTCTCCAAATTAGAATCCATCTGTTCTTAACCACTACACTAGTTGAGATCAATGTTTTCTCTCCCACAAATGGGAAATTACCTAGGAAGATGTGCTCCTGCCAAAGGCTCTTGTTGTGAATGGTCACCATGATTACCTGGGCCATTCGTACTTCCCAGCTTTTAGATCTGCGGTTTACAATTCTTTTCTCCATACATTCATATATCTGTGACCTAAGGATGTGTCTTCACTCATCTGGTGATTTACGTGAAAGTTTATGTCACAGTTAATCGTGTTGAAGATGTGGCAAGAATCTTTGTTTTGTTTTATTTCCACACTGTTATCATTCAGTGGATAGGATGAAAGAGTGTTTCCTTTCATTGTCAAAGTTTTTAAAATTAAAATATTTATCACAAAGTCTCTGCGCGTATGGGCAAGCCAATGGGAGGAAAATGTGCTGTCTGACAATGTATGTTGATTTATTTGCAAACCTGAACTAGACCATTTCTGCTCCAGTTACCAGACAATGTGTGTAATCACAGCCAAATGCGAATTGTCTAAAAGCAGAAATCTTTAAATGCTCTTTGGAGAAGATAATACCTAAAGTCGTTATGGCACATGGCAAAGCGAGTGAAGTTGACCAAATGACGCAAACACCCTTTCTGAAAAGAAGAAAAGAAGAGTTTGGATTTATACCCCGCTTTTCTTAACTGTAAGGCGTCTCAAAGCAACTTGCAAACTCTTTCCCCTTCTTCTCCCCATAACGGACACCTTGTGAGGTAGGTGGGGCTGAGAGTGTCCTGAGAGAACGGTGACTCGCCAAGGTCACCCAGCAGACTTCATGTGGGGGAGCAGGGAAACAAATCCAGTTCACCAGATAAGAGTCTGCTGCTCATATGGAGGAGTGGGGAATCGAACCTGGTTCACCAGAGAAGAGTCCACCTGTTCCAAACCACTAGGCTGTGGTAAAGGGTCCACAAATACCCTACCCTATGAGCAGAGGTGGGATCCAGCAGGTTCTCACCAGTTCCTGAGAGTGGGTTACTAATTATTTGTGTGTGCCGAGAGGGGGTTACTAATTGGGTCCGCTTTTCCATCTCCACGCCCTCGCCTCCCCAAGAGTCATACTGCCTTTGAACTTGAAGGTTCCATATAGCAATTGTGACTAATAATGTAACTCCCTGAACTGGGTTAATCCCTTTCCCCAGTTCCAATGAATGAATCCCAATTCATTGATTCTCAGCCTTTTGTACCTTTTATCTCACCAGTCTCTATCAAAGAACCTGTGTGTTTCACCATTGCTGTGTTCAGATTTGTGAGTTGGGGCATTTTCTATAATGTGATGATGATTTAGAAATGACCTGGTGTAAAAAAAATTTTTTGGGGTCGCGGTGGGGTGGCTGCCCTTGGGGGGGGGGGGCACCCAACTCAGGTTTTGCCCAGGGCTCAGGTTTGCCTAGGTACGCCTCTGCCCCCTTTGCTAAGGGGGGGCTGGTGAGGGAACCTGTTACTAAAATGTTTTGATCTCACCACTGCTTATGAGGGCAGAAAGATGGGGTATACATTAGGCTACAGAATGGAAATGTCACCATCTATGCTTGTTATGTCTATGATTATTGTTGCCTTATAGCTTATGATGTTATAATTATTGATGTTCTTGTTGTTTATAATGCTGTTTATAATGTTGTGTTTATTGATCCTATGTTTATTGATGTTTTGTGCTTGATGTTATGATCACTGATGTTTGCTATTATGCTGTTGTTGTTCACTGCCCTGAGCTCTTCGGGGGACGGCAGTATACAAATCAAATAAATACAATACAATACACCAGGCTGACCATGCTTACTCACAAGAAGACCATTTTAAAACCAACTTGGATGAGTCAACTCAGCAAGAGTAATATTGAAGGTTGTTTTTGCAGATTTCAATTATTTGATTGTTAATGTCCTGTTGTTCTGGCAGCTGAACATCTCTTTGGGCTTTTTAATTTAATATTCTTGGTCTCTTATTTTTTTTAAAAAATGTGTTAGTTCACACTGGCTATATATAGTACAGTACAAAATGTATTTATCATTCTCAAACTGTTAACTTTACAATTAGCAAGGCCCTCCTCGGATGGCTCTTCACTGACCTATTTTCTCCTGTGAGATTTAATCCTGCTCCTTTTATGGAGTTATTAACAAAGAACTGTCCCCACATAATGCATGGGCTTCTTTCATGTACAAGAAGAATGGTCCAACCCTGCCCCAAGGAGTATACCATTTAAAGACAGGTGTAAGAAAAGCACCAGGGAGAAGAATATGTGGTTTCTTAGAGCCCTTTTCAGATGTCATGTCAAGCCTGAATTGGGTGGCTTTCGTCAAGACTCCATAGGAGAAGAGGGGCTACCTGTACTCCCCATGACCCTTTGGACTTCATGTACTCTAGAAACTCCAGGGCAGTCCATCTACAACTGCAAGGTCCCATTCAAGGTCCATTGGAACTGGCAGACCAGGAAATGGAGCCATCCATCTCTTCCATCTCCAGAGTTTCCACCAGGCCCAAGAAAGGTGGAGAGCCAATACCCACCCTGGAACCTTCTCTAGTCCAGTTCTCTCTCAGGAAGAAGAAGAAGAAGAAGAAGAAGAAGAAGAAGAAGAAGAAGAAGAAGAAGAAGAGAGTAGTAGTAGTAGTAGTAGTAGTAGTAGTAGTAGTAGTAGTAGTAGTAGTAGTTTGGATTTATATCACCTTTCTCTCTTCTAAGGAGACTCAAGGTGGCTTACAAGCTCCCTTCTCTTCCTCTCCCCACAACAGACACCTTGTGAGGCAGGTGGGGCTGAGAGAGTTCCAAAGAACTGTGACTAGCCCAAGGTCACCCAGCAGGAAGTAGGAGTGCAGAAACACATCTGGTTCACCAGATAAGCCTCTGCCACTCAGGTAGAGGAGTGGGGAATCAAACCCGGTTCTTCAGATAATAATCCACCTGCTCTTAACCACTACACCACACTGGCTCTCTATTTCTAGGAGAAAGTTGCAGCATCCTAACAGTAACAGTTTGCAGGGTGGAGACCTCGCTGTGTCTACCAGAAAGGTTCCCCTTATAATCCTGCAGTTGAGTCCTATCTTGTGCAGGTTCAACATCTCCATTTGACCGACTTGGGCTTAGTCTGGATAGCACCTTATATGTAAGTAACCTCCAGGTTTCCCTGACCTGCCTGACTCCTGTAAAGATGTCTATTCTCTCTTGAGCAGTGGATGCTGTCCTGTTTTTTCTTGCCTGCCTGTTTCATTGCAGAATTATTGCTGGGCTTACCAGGTGCAGAACGGGACAGCCAGCAACTGCCACTCCCAAGCTAAGTGGTTGCCCTATTGTCTCAACAGGAATGCTACATATATTTTGCATTTGCATATTCGTACATACCAGGGAACATGCAAAATATGTCCCCTTTCAGATAACATGGCAATCAGATGTGTCAGCAGAAGTCTGTATACTAGTGAGTGACTTGGTCTGCATGGCTGGAACCTCTAAAAAGGGTTCCTGCCTTATGTGCTGGGACTGACAAGAACAGAATGCCGGAATAGATGGACCACTGTTGGCTCTTCTGATGCTGACTCTGTTGGTGGGTAGCCAGGTTAGTCCATGGCACAGCGGTGGTGAACCTATGGCACTCCAGATGTTCATGGACTACAATTCCCATCAGCCCCTGCCAGCATGGCCAATTGACGGCTGATGGGAATTGTAGTCCATGAACATCTGGAGTGCCATACGTTTGCCACCACGACCCTAGTACCTCACATAATTCTCCTGTTCTCCGTTATATTATCACAACCGCTCTGTGAGGTGGGCCAGCCCCAGAATATGTGACTGCCCCTGGTGAGCTTCCACAGAGCTGGGATTTGAACCCAGATCCTGGTCTGACACTCTAACCCAGGGATTCCCAATGTGGTGGTCACTTTTTTGGGTGCTCCCCAAGAATGTTTAGGAAGTGGATGGGGATAGGTAGTACTTTTGCCCAGCAAGCAGGGGTGCATCTACAGAAAATGGTGCCCACAGCAAGCTCTCAGACTGGGCCCCCAACCTCTTGCAACCTGGAATGTCATGCCCATATTGATACGCCCCAAGACTGCCAGCATTTCCCCACTTACCTGCTGCTGTGCACTACTCTCCCCAAGTAGCACAGGGTCCCCCGGCACTCCCCATTACAGGGGCGGCGACAACACAGCCGCCCCAACGCTGCCGCTGTCACACCCCCTCAGGGCGCGACATTCCTGGCGCCTTTTGAGTAGGAATAGCGCGCAGCAACCACTCACCCAGGTAAGTGGGGAAACGACCTGCATTAACCTTTTTGTCACTACATCACACTGACTACTCAAGTTTAACTTACTGTCCACCCATACCCCAAGATCATGTTCTCACACACTACTGCTCAGTAGCGTATCCTCCATTCAGAGAGGGGCAGGTCAGGCAACTGGCGCCCGGGGCAAGAGCCCTCCCTTCTCCCATCCTTGTTATGCCCCTGCCAGCAAGATTTCGGATTGACTATTGGAGATGTGATTGACTGTGCGGACTTTTTAAAATGTTGCATTGGCAGCAGCTGCCACCCCAGCCAAACGATCTGCACTTTGTGGACAAAGTTAAGCTGCGGTCGCCATTTCGTGGCTGGCTCCACCTCCTGCAGCAACCATTTTGTGGCAGCCATTTTGTTGCTGCGCCCAACATGCCCTGTCAGGATTCCAAATATGCCCGCAGGCTTGAAAAGGTTGGAGACAGTGGTGGGGTTCAAATAATTTAACAACCGGTTTCCGGTGGTGGGATTCAAATAATTTAACAACTGGCAGTTTACAAGCACCATTTTAACACCCGGTTCTGCTGAAGTGGTGCGAACCTGCTGAATCCCACCACTGGTTGGAGACCCACCTCCTGCCCTAACCACTATACTACACTGACTCTAAGCTCTGCAGCTCTGCAGCTCAATGGGTAATCTTTCAGCAGCACAAGGTTTTCCACAGCACACCATATGGCCACCAGCCCAGCTCATCATAAAAGCCGACTGAGCCAGGTATGGCAAAACCAGACAATGTCAACAAAGGGATTTCAGGAGGGGAGGGGAAGGGAGAGGGTGTTGTGGGAAATGAGGTCCTTCTCAGTTTCGTGCAAAGTGCTGTTTTTTCCCACTTGCCTTTGTATCCTCCCCCCACCCCCACCCCATAGAGTTCTCTCCAGTGATTATCTGCAGCCGGGATGCAAAGAGAGTGAATTCTGCTTAGCCACGGAGACTATATTTAGATCCCTGTGAAAGGGGTTAGCGAGTTGCCTGGAGCCAGAAGAGCATCTAAGGCTGCCGGTGTAGCAGCAGTTTGGGATGAAAAATAAACCCAGAGCTTTAAGTAAATCCTTTGGACTGAGCTGGGAAGCGTGCGGGGGGTGGGGGGTAGAGGCACCAGATTTGGACTGTAATGGAGGCTGGGAGCACGGCTCCTGCCAGAGAGGTGTCACCCCATTTCCCCCTCTCATTCAAGGTGATGTCCTGCTTGGTTTTCAGGGTTGCCAACAGGTCTGGAGAAAACCCTCCTGCCCTTCAACATATCTGGTGCTTCACTGTAGGTTGTGCTATGGTGGGAGTACCTCAACCTCTTTGAGTCTGTGGGCACCTTTGGAAATCTGATATAGGGTGGTGGCACAACCACAAAATGACCAGCGTGGGGAATGGAGCCAATCACATACTGAGAGGACAAATGCACAAGGGAAAGAGGAGTAACTGTTGAAATATAGCGGGATGTAGGAGTGGGAGAGAGAATTAAAACTATACTGTAGCGGCAGCTGCTGCGAAGACAATGGTATTTTAATCTGCACATCTGTTCAGTCCTCCAGTGGCCAATCAGAAACCCTGCTGGGCAGGAGCTCCATCTATGTGGTGCCAGCCCACTCTCAACATCTCTCCTGAAAGATGTTGAGAGTGTGTTGGTGCCCACGGGGACCCCTGCTCTGAACGATAACCAAAGAAGCATCAAACAACACACCCAAACTCACCTGGGAGAAGTCCAACCTGCGACGCAGGCAAGTGTTCGGAGTGTCAGTTGGAGCGAGATCATTTGCTAACCCATTAATTTGCAATCACAGTGAATCAGGGTTCCCTTTCAACAGTTGGCTTAAAAAGCCACGGCAATCCAATTAGCCATCTTCCGCAATCAGTTTTTCAATATCCTTTTGTAAACAAAACAAAGCTGTGCGGAACTGAAGGCTTCTAAATACGCCCGAAAGCTGGTGGCAGATCATCAGTGCCCAACTGAAGCCGTACATTAAAGGAAAGTGTATGCTCAAAAGTTTGGATGAAATCAGTCATTTCATTTCCTGGTCACACCCTCATGCTTTGTATGGTTTTAATGATCAGAGTACATGTTCACCTCAACCTAGGATTCCAAGGTTGTTCCTCAGATTACCTTCTTTATGGAATGGGTAATTCAGTAGTGGGATTCATGCAGTGGTGGGATCCAAAAATTTTAGTAACAGGTTCCCATGGTAGTGGGATTCAAACTGTGGCGTAGCGCCAATGGGGCTGGGCAGGGCACGACGGGGGCGTGGCCGGGCATTCCGGGGGGCGGGGCATTCCTGGGCGGGGCTGTGGCAAGGACACAGCTGCTTTCTTTGAGTCCTTGGGTGGGAAACGAATGCATGCAGGCGCAGGCTGTCATGCACGCTGGTGCACCTCCTGCTAGACTGCTTCAAGTTCTGCGCGCTACTGCTGAGAGGAGGGGCGTAACTAAGGCAAAAATCACATGGCAAAATCACCACTTAGTAACCCCCTCTTGACACACACAAATAATTAGTAACCTACTCTTGGGAACCTGTGAGAACCTGCTGGATCCCACCTCTGCATTCACAGCTAGTACTGGTGTAGAAGGCATGACGAGGAGATTCAACAGGTCCATGGAGGATATGTCTAAGTGGGGCTACTAGCCACGGATGACTAAAAGAAATCTCCACATCCAGACACAGTCAGTCTCTGAATTACCAGTGCTAGGAGGCAACATCAGGGAAAGGTGCTGGTCTCTGTGCTCTATTTATTGGCTCCATCGAGAAAATGTAGCTTGGTGCAAAATCTGCATTTTCCGCTAACCCCCTGTATGGGCGGCCACCCTCCCCCACCACGACCAAACAACGTTTTGTGCACCAGGTCTTGAAGTCAATGTATGGCCCCAGGGGGAGGAGGAGTGGGGGGGGCGATTTCCCCCTACCCACATGACTAAATGGCTGCAGACTGGGGACATTTGACCCCATATGTCCCCCTGGGCAGTACACCCCTGGTTGGCTCCCTAGGGCAACTGTTCTGTAATATTTATTGGATTTTAATTCTGCATGTTTTCACTTTCTGTGACTTCAATGGTAGTTTTATTGTATTCTTGGTGTGGGAGTTATATTTTACTAGAAGAACACTCACAAGGAGTTGCAGAGGGCATTTCATTTGCCCCTCCCTGTGTCCTCCTCCCCCCGAAAGCCCCCCATAGCCTCTCCCCTTTTCTTGCTTCCTTCCCATCTACCAGACAATCAGTCATTATTTGCCCCTCTGTCTTCAACTTCTCTCCCCTAAACCCAGGCACTCAGCTGCCAGGCCGGGCCCACTTGTGCAGTGGGGAACCTACAAGGACTTGTGAAGGGCACAAGGGGACTTGTGAAGTAAAGCTATCATAGTGGAGCATGAATGAGAGGTGATCCCACAGACATGAGGATCCGAGGCTATGAAGGGCTTTCTATGTGACAGCCAATACTTTGAACTGAATTTGGTAACCACTGAACAGTCAATGCAGTGACTCCAGAATGGGGCTGCTATGCACAGGTTCACCTAGTTTCTGACAGTAACCCAATGGCAGCATCCTGCACCAGCTGGAGTCTCCAAGATGACTGAGGGGAAACCTGTGTCCAGTCCATTACAGTAGTCTAGTCTCAACGTTACCACGGCATGGATCCAGGTGGCCAATAAATAAGCAATAAATAAAGCTGGAGGCTGTGTGGTGTGGTGGTTACAGAGTCAGAACAAAGTTCAATTAATTAATTTATGATTGTATAAATTAATTAATTATGATTGTATAAATTAAATTATGATGCTGAATGTGTTTTGAATTGTCACTGTTTTTGCAACGCATAAAACTGGTTTCGCCAGAGAATACAGCATTCTGTTGTTACGTTTTTAAATTAAAGAAGAGTTCAGCATTTTAAATATTATATTGTTTTCAACACAGAGAGTTCTTAAATTTTCAAACAAGGCCTTCTTAGCACAGCTGCCGTTTTACAGTAATAACCATTATAGTAATTTTGTTTTACGTTGATATGATTCTCATATTTCTCGTGTGTCAACTCATTTTTTACCTTTTAAAAACTGGATTCTCACTGAGTTTCCTGGGATGTTGTAATATTTACCTTTAATCGATTAGTGAAGCATATTCCTTCCCTTCCTGCAATCCTTCCCTTCCTGCAAGTAGCTGAAGATGAAGTATGTTATTTCATTCTCCATTTTATCCTCACAACAGTCCTGCGAGGTACCTTAGGCTGAGAATAGATGACAGACCTGAGGTTACCCATTGAGTTTCCATTACAAGCCAGGATTTGAACAAGTATCTCCCCGGTCATAGTCCTGCATTCCAACCACCATACCTCACTGAGATGCTAATGTACTTGTTTATGCATCCATTGGTGCTGCAGCTTATTTTTTTGCCATCTTGAAAAAAGAAGTTGATTTTATATATTAGGTTTTCATGGCCAGAATCAACCGACTGTTGTGGGTTTTCCGGACTGTGTGGCCGTGGTCTGGTAGTTTGTGCTCCTAATGTTTCACCTGTATCTATGGTTGGCACTTTATGTGTTTCTCTCAGGGGCTTTCCACACTAGAGAAGGGAGCTAAGGTCAACTCGGTTCCCTTCAGTGGGGGGCGATTCCAGGCTGTCCGCACAGCAACTTACTTGGCCCCCTGGAACTGAGCTAAGTGGTAGGGATAAATCTTGGTTGTATGTTTAAGCTCTACCGATTGTGATTGGAGCTTGTGTTACCACGGGAAACGGGAGCGTTCTTTTTCTTTTTCTTTACAGTTTTTACAGACTCTCCCGTTCTGCGCATGCCACAAAAGCGGCTCCTGATTGATTGAATGGATGAGGTGTCATTTCGATGCATCTGCACTTCGAAGCTTCGAAGCGGTATCGACCTTGTTCCAGCAGAAAGGTGCAGTTCATAACTGCGACAGGGATGTCGCAGTTCTGAGGGGGTGGGGGGAACTGAGACAAAACAACGTTGAGCTCAGTTGCAGTGCGGATACACTGAGGTGAACCTAGATAGAAACCAGTACAACTCTGTCAATGTGGAAAGCCCTTCAGTTGATTTTGATTGTTTGAAAAACAACTTACGGTATTTTGTTCAGGAGTCTAACACAGGTCCTTTCTGCACATGCAGAATAATGCACTTTCAGTCCACTTTCAATCCACTTTGAAGCTAGATTTTACTATGCAGAATAGCAAAATCCACTTTCAAACAATTGTGAAAGTGGATTGAATGTGCATTATTCTGCATGTGCGGAAGGGGGCAAGAACTTGCTTCAGAAGCCATCTCCTCTCCAGGCTAAACACACCCAGCTCCTTCATATACAGTGCAATCCTAAAAACGCTTTCCTGCGAGTAAACTCCATTACGTAACATAAGGCTTATTTCAGAGTAGGCTTGCTCCTGCACTCCACAGATTAACCTTCAACTAAGGTAATAAAGTACTCGGCAGTTGAGCCTCCCCTCCAGAACACGCATATTAAAATCATACAGATGTGTCCTTATTTCCATCTGTGAAAAGTTTGCTTTGGTTTAGAGTATTTTATAACCTACTTTTGTCCCTTTTGCCTATGTGACTATCAAAGCATTAACAAACCCAATGTGACAGCAGTGACATTTTAAAAACTGCAACCATTTCAAACAAGATCCAACAATGAAAATACAGCCAGCACAGAGATTAACCGAGCCTGCGGCATTTCTCATTCAACATGGCCTGATGGTCTTCTGGAATAAATATGTCTCCAACTGGAAGTTCTGTAGGGGTAGCATCGCTCTAAAAAAAAAGCCCCATCACAGATCCTAAATCTAACAAAATGGTTTCTGAAGGAAGGCATTTCTTACCTTGAAGGGTATGGTCCTTCCAAATATTTAGCCAGAAATACTTTTGATTTAATTGATATCCTCTGGTTTTGGTCTGGAGCAATAGAAAACAATTCTAATCCATCCTCTGTATTATTTGAAGGTGGCTATTACATCACCTCTTATTCACTTCCTGTCCAAGCTGAACACACAAAGCACTTTCAACACTTCCTCATAGGACCTGGTCTCCAGATGTCTCACCATCTTTGTTGTCTTCCTCTGAATACATCTGTGTAGCTGCTGCTCATCATGATGGACCAATGGTCTGATTCAGTTTAAAGCTGCTTTGTGTATATGTGTGGTTCTTGCACATCACAATCCCTTGAATTTGCTGTTGGTTTCGTTTCAAGATCTCAAGTTTAGATGTCCACCTACATGCATTTGATAAAGTGGGATACAGTCCACCAAGCCCAGTGCTGACATAAAGTTAGTTTTTAAGGTGCAACTATAGCCTGACTCAGAAAAAGATGTTAGTAGGGTTGTATATTCCTCCACCACAGAACTCAACATGCTGGATCTCAACATGAGCCCTCTGGGGGAGGGCGGTATAAAAATCTAATAATAAATGAATGAATGAATGAATGAATGAATGAATGAATGAATGAATGAATGAATGAATGAGTGAGTGAGTGAGTGAGTGAGTGAGTGAGTGAGTGGGTGAATGAATGAATGAATGAATGAATACATACATCTTCTTGCAGAATGCTCTGCCTGGGTCCTAGTGCCTACCTAGCCCTCTTCCCCTTCGACCGTTTGACACTCGTTTGATGAACTTCTGTATCAAAGTACCATGTTCAATAATGGACGAAATAATGGTTTCGACAAAGGCAGCGTGTAAGAATGTATGATAATTCTCATATTCTTTAGGGACTATATTATAATGTGGGAACATACAATTTTCTCAGCCGTTGCATCTCAATTGACCATTCTAACATCTTTTCCTGAGAAAGAGTTTATTCTTCTATTTATGTTTGAGGTAACCAACTGACAAGGCGACCTCTCTGGAATTATTCTCTTCCGAGCATACGTCACTCCTGCAAATTTATCTAGACCACACTGACCCATAGCTGAACATTGTGCCGAATCAGTAATTTGTCTTGTTCACAGAGGAAAATCCAGATGCAAAGGATGTCTTTAGCACAACATCGAAGGATGTGTGAATGAAGTCTCTGAGGGGAAAGATAGAGTGTCATTTCCTGGCAGTGCTACAATGCACTTAACTGATTCCCCGGCCTGGAGTGCTGGGTGACATCGTGGGAACTTGGCTACGAGAAAGAAGAAGCTGCAGGAAGGATTCATCTTGAACAAAAGCAGCTGACTTCTCCCTTTTTTCAATTTGCATCCAACCATTTTGTACCACAAGAGTTTTTCCACAACTCTCACCCGTTTGTGAAAAGCACACTTTTTTTAGGGCTGCCAGTTATAGATCTTGTTCATTTTTTTAACCTGCGTGTAAACAGACACACACACATTCTATATCTACACCTATACAGAGACTAGTCCTCTTGACAAGTTCCAGAGAATGCAAATCCTCCATGTATACATACACAACTGTTTGTAAGCAAGTACCAAGCACATGCACTCTGTAAATAAAACTAAGTGCCAAGGCGGGTTAAATTGGGGAGGAGGTGTTTAAATCATGCAAATGTAGCAATATTCACAGGTCAAGAAAATCAAGCGTATCTTAGGCTGCTTCTGCACGGCCACACTGGGGTGTGTATATGACGCCGACACACACACCCCGGGACCGTTCGCACGAACGGTCCCAGTAAAGACAGGGAAGACGGCGCAGCGCTGTGCCGTCGTCCAATCAACTTATTTTCCCTGCAACCTTCTGGCATGTCGCCAAGGCCAGGGGACACGCCCCCCCTGCCCTGCGCGACTGCTCCGGAGTCGCAGGGCAGGGGGAGCGTGTCCCCAGGCATCGGCGACGCGCCAGAAGGTCGCAGGGAAGGTAAGTCGTTCGGAAAAGGGGGGAATGGTGCCTTCCAGCTGCTGCTGTTCGCATGGCAGTGGCTGGAAGCCGCTGTTTCCAGAAAACCTCGCTCAGGGAGCGAGGTTTGGAAACAGCGGCTTCGCGCCGCTGGGGGGGGAGCGAGGGCGGCGCGGCTGCGATGCAGCTGTGCCCCCCATGCGAACAGCTCCCCTAGGGACGGCTTTTTTGCCATCCCTAGTGGGCTGTAAGGCCCATGCGGAAAGGGCCTTAGAGTGGGGTCTGGAATCTACTCAGTTGTACAACTAATCTCCAAATGACTGCAATCAGCCCCTGGAAAGAAACAGCTCCTTCAAAAGGTGACATTACATCCCTGTGGAGCTTCCCCTCACCAAGTTCCACCCTTCCCAGGTATTCCCCAGAACTGGCAGCCCTACACACACGACCACTGTAATTTGACTGAACATGCACAGATACAGAACATGCACAGATACGTATGAATCCAGGAGCCCTTTAGAGACCTTCAAAGATTTTCAGGGTATAAGCTTCCAAGAGTCAAAGCTCCTTCAAAACACACACATCAGCTTTTATTCTTGAAATCTTGTGGGTCTCTACTGGATTCCTCTGTTCTACCAGAGACCAACATGGCTAATCTGGGCTTTTGTGCATGCACCATTAACTGAGAGGCAGAGAAGCCATATTTGCTTGGAAGCGGGTTTTCCCTTGCCTTTTTGTTTATATTTAGTATTAACTTCCCCGAAGTGTCTATCCAGACTGATCCACTATGCTCTCCCACCTTCTTTTTTGTTGCCATGCATTTTGGAAGGTAGCCTGCTGGGATTTTTTGGGGGTGTGTGTGTGTGTTTGCCATCTGATCTATTGATAGTTCACTGAACAGACAGATTTTCAGACTACCCTGCAGGCATCAACTTGAAAGAGCAATAACAGCAATAAAGTCTTGTTGGAGGCTTGGGGGGGGGGGGGGGGGAGGAAAGAATGTGCCAGGGGGTGGGATAAGGAAGGCAAGGAAGAGTGCTCAGCCTCATCAGGGAGGCATGAGAAAACCGAAGGAAATGCTAATGTATTTCCTTCGCTTTCCCTGCAAAGGGAGGGGGAAAAGTCCCACTAAAGGACGTGTCAGAAACTGTGGGGATTCTCTGATCTGAGAGGGGGGTGAGCGCCAGAGAAGTTGCGTAATGGAGAACCGAACCCAAAGGGAAATGCACACTCAAAGCAGGTGTGCGAGTGGCCTCTGAAACTATGCACACATTCAATACTCTTTTTTTGCCATCAAGTCACAGCAAACTTATGGGGACTCCAAAGCATTTTCACAGCAAGAGACGTCTGGAGGTGGTAGCTTCTGCCTGTCTCTGCATAGCAACCTTGGACTTCTTCGGGGGTCTCCTAACCAGCTACAGGCCAGAACCGACCCTGCTTTGTTTCTGAGATCGGGTTAGCCTGGGCTATCCAAATCAGGGCACAATACCCCATACTAACAAGGCAACCCCTAAGCTTGCTTATTTACAAAATGTGCACTGTCTTTCACCCCATCAGAAACTCATGACCGATGACTAAAAGGAACAGGTGCTCTCCCAGTCGCAGCAGAAGCTACGCTCCCGCATTGCAACACGATTTCCTGCAAAAAGAAACAGAGAGTGGGGAAAATTGCGCCAGAGATGCGCCTCTCCTGTCGCCATG
The DNA here is from genome assembly GCF_021028975.2 of Sphaerodactylus townsendi. NCBI lineage: Eukaryota > Metazoa > Chordata > Lepidosauria > Squamata > Sphaerodactylidae > Sphaerodactylus > Sphaerodactylus townsendi. The sequence goes on from NC_059430.1 coordinate 112,697,393, forward strand.
TGAGCCAAGTCCCCATGATGTCACCAAACCCATCAAGGTGGCGCCCACCCCCTGTTGCACCGCCTATTGCACCGCCCAGCCCATCCGACGCGGGTGGCCTTGGAGGAGGAGCCTCGCACTTCCCCACCCCTTTTGCACCTGCGCGCTTCGCCGCAGCCTCCACTCCTCCCGACCGACCAGGTGCGCCGCGCCCAGTCCGGGCTGGGTGGGCGGGGCTAGGCTTTCCCGAACAGTGGCGGACAGAACCGAAGCGGGGAAGGGGGAGAAGGCGGAAAGTGCCGAGCAAGCCCGAGCGACCTCGGCACGTCGCCAGTCCCGGGAGTGGAGGAAACGAGGCAACTTTTCCAGTGATCTTTTCTGCGGAGTTGGAAAGGCAGCGCCGGAGGTCTCGACGACAACATGGGAGCGTGCCTGGGAGTGTGCTCGTTGCTGAGCTGCGTGAGTAGCCGCTCGTGAAGTGCCGGAGGGGTGGGAGTGGGTGACCAGTCTTTTCTGGGTTTCTGGGGTTGGGGTTGGGGTCTCTCCTCTTTCCCCGTCCGTTTTTGTCATTGTTTCGGGAAACTGAACAGTGACGTTGAATAAAGTGTTTATGATCTGATGCTGGAATTTGTATTTGGTACGAAAAATCTCAAGAGAATATAGCAATTGCATATGATTGCTGCTTGCTTGTTATTTCCTTTTTTAGTTCACTCTACCTTGTATCTTCATCCCCCCCTTCCCATAAAATATCTTGATTATTTTATGACGTCATACAACATTATGGAATAGAGAGCGTAGAGGACTTTATCTTGGTAAAATATCTTGGTTTTTAAATGATGTCACAGAGCAGTACCACTCTCCGTCTCTGCTCTTCCAACCCAGTTTGGATGTTCTTTTTCGTTCTGGGTTTTCTTTTTAGTTCTGGGAAAGACCAGCACCTTGCATTTAAAAAAAACAAACCCGAACAAAATTGGTGCTTTTTACAAAGTTTCTTTGGAAAGCGCTTATTCAAAAGATCTAGCCAGTCTGTAACTGAGGGATTGGGACCCACATCTGCATTGCTTTTTGTGGGAGGTAGGATGACCACGCGCAGTTTCTACAGGTTATTTAAAATGTTTTTAATCTGACATTTTCCTAAGGAGAGTAAGATGCAGAAGAAGAAATACTGCTTCTGTATATTGTTATAAATTTGGGCTAAAGTTGGTATTGGGGAAGAAAGCTATTACAGGCTAGCGAACGTGTGTGTGTGTGTGTGTTATCCTCTACAAAGTAGGAAAGTCACTGGAAGAATGTGATCCTTTCTCTTAAAAAATGGAAAGAAGAATTGGTTGCATATGGTTGTAGGTACTTCTCTGAGTAATGTGACCATTCCTTATGTCCGCCCATTTCCTGAAAGGTAAAACTGGGGATGGGAGAGTTCAACCCAGGGGCCGACTGTTTGTTATGTAATATAATATGTAAGTAGGGTTGGCCGTATGTGCTGGGCCTCAGTATGTTGACCATGTTGAACTGGTTCAGGTAAAGGTCTGGAAATGTTTGGAGAACTTTGACTTTGTCTCTGAAAGCAACCAGTTGCAGGGAATCAGATTGGGTAGAAGCCAGAATGACCTAAAAATGTAATCGTGTGAGACTGATCTTTGTTGTTGAGAGTCATTTTACTTTGGAGCGTTCTGCTCTCTAGGCAAATGTTTGCATACAAGCTGCAAGTTACTCTTCGAGGAGTTGTGGCTTCAGATATAAAATGGTGCACGTGACCTATACCTAGCGGGGTCACAAAGGTTCCTTGAAGGGGGCCAAAGGATCCTGGGTTAACCTCAGGTGGATAAAATTTCTACAGGTCACTGTTCCCTTTTGCAATTTGTTTTCTTTCTGCCCACAATATTTCTGAAGTTAAAGGTACAACATTTCCCCATCTTCCTCTTGACAACTAAAACTGCAGGCTACAGTTAGAGAAGAAGGAAGTGAAAGTGAACCAACGTGTGTCTGATGTATGCCTTTCCTAGGGGGGGTCTCACTCCTCTGAACAAATGCTAGTAAATCTGGATAATGACTGACTTCTGAATGTTGCTTTTTCTTGGACAGCCATGCCTGTGAGGTCTTCTAGCCAAGTATCTAGGGGTGGTGATTTTCCAGTTCCAGGAAGATCTCATGTGAAGAAAATATTATTTCTCTTTAATACCCATCATTGTTATTTTTGGGTGTGTGTGTGTTCCAAATGTTATAGCTTTCCAGCAAAATGTTGTTGTTTAACTTCACATCTTGGTAGCCCTGAAAAGTGCTAGTGGACTGGAATTTAGAACATTTGGTCTGTTGATTAGATGGATTTGCAGAATGAAAAAAAAAATCCACCTGTCAGTGATTCTGATTCTGAATTGGGGGGTGGGGGTGGGGATCTAGTCCAGATTTGATTTTCCGATCCCAGGAAACAGTCAGTGCCTTTGCGTGTGGGCATCTGGTTGGCCATTCGTGGTTTGATTCTGCAGGGCAACTTTTAAATGTCCCTGTTTTCATTCTTACTTACAGTTGGGGAAAAAGTTCCATTGACCTGAATGGAAGTGGTGCTTAACTCATGCTGGCTTCATTCAGAAGTCTCCGTGGAAGCGTGTCATGGGTTGCGGCCGTGTAGTGGAATCCTAGGCGTATCTGCTAATAAATAATATCCTATTGAGTGCTCTTGAGAACCTTACAGAACAGCCTGATGTGTGTTTAACTGAAAACAAGTCCCACCGAGGTGCATTCCCTGATCAGTAAATATGTCCACAATCTAAGCCTTAGTCGTATGACCTAGGAAAAAGGAGTCATCTTGAAATGCAGAGGAACTTGTATAGCCTCTGTAACAATCCACTGCATTGCAACACTGGGAACTAGGCAACATAGAAGGGTGTGTGCCATATTTTCCTAGACCAGGCAACATGCATTTCAGCAAGGAGGCCCATTAGCTAATGGAAATTACTCTTCCAAACAAGACAATGCCAATAACACTATCATGTGGTATGTGTTTTTTTATTCAATAAACTGAAGAGGCAAATTATAATTTTGGAGAAGTGTAGTAGACCAGAAGCAGAGCTTTAATGTAATTATAGACACTTAATATTTGACCCTAAGCAATAAATCATGAATTGAAGACTTTGCAACTAGAAAAGCACAGTAATCAATATGTGACATGAAATTATGATGGGGAATATCTTATTTTCCCCTTTCACCCTTCCTCTATGGGCATTCTCCTCTTAAAGTTATAGAGATTGTGTTATAATTTTGGGAGGTTAAACCCCCCCCCCCGTATTTATTTAAGGTTTTAGATTTTTTTTCCTGCAAGTCTTGAGGTCCCCTAAGTTTGTAGGTGCTCTAAGTCTTCCATGCCTTTGTCTGGCCCCATAGGGTAAAATTAACACCCTAGGCCTAGGCCTTGATTCTGAACCAGATATAATGATAAAACCTGGTGGGTTTCTGGCAGTCAAAGTAAACAATAGTCAGGTAGGGGTCTTACTCGATAGAAGGTAGCTTCCTGTGCATGTGTGGGGGTTGTGGAAAGTGCTATCAAGTTGCAACTGACTTGCAGTGGCCCTGTAGGGTTTTCAAGGTAAGAGACATTCAGAGGTGGTTTGTCATTGCCTGCCTCTGCATAGCAACCCTGGACTCCATTGGTGGTTTCCCATTTAGGTACTAACCAGGACCACCCTGCGTAGCTTCTCATATCTGATCAGATTGGGCTAGCCTGGGCTATCCAAATGATGTGTGCCAGCCTTCCTGGATTGTTGACAGAAGGCCATTTTGCACATGCAGCAGGATCAAGTAGTAGTGCTTTAGTGCCAGTGTGGTGTAATGGTTACGAGCAGGTGGATTTTAATCTGGAGAACCGGGTTTGTTTCCCCACTTGTCCACCTGAGTGGCAGAGGCTTATCTGGTCAACTAGATATGTTTCTGCATTCCTACATTTCTGCTGGGTGACCTTGGGCTAGTCACTGTTCTCTTGGAACGCTCTCATCCCTACTTACCTCACAAGGTGTCTGTTGTGGGGAGAAGAAGGGAAAGGAGTTTGTAAGCCACCTTGAGTCTCCTTACAGGAGATAAAAGTGGAGTATAAATCCAAACCACTCCTCCTCCTCTTCTTCTTCAACCATTTTGGGCAGCAGGGAGCCGTATATGCGTAAGTTTCACTTCTGCTCCTTGGGATGTTGTCTCTTTATACACAAGAAAGATGTTAAGAGTGTAGGTGGGCATAACACTGCAATTCTGTAGACTGAAGCCTGGCCAAAGCCTTCTGTTCCATCTGGTGCAGGCAGACGTTAAATCTGAGATAATGGATAGAGACTGCTTTGATGCACTACAGGAAAGTGCTTTGAAAAATGAATGTTTACTTTTTCTCTTGGGAATCAGCACTGGTGTGATGCTCCAAGGCCTCTTGAAATTAACTATTTTATTTTTGGGCAAGAACTACGTATGTTTGTGTGCAACATTTCAGTCCTTCTTCACTTTTGTAGATTTAAGCGGGTCATTTTGCTCGCTCGTTACAATTCCTTTTGATGTCTGCATTTGGTGGGGGCAAATCTCTTCAGCATATGTTTTGATAAGTAGTTGTCTGTGATCATGAAATGCAGTAGCTTTTCAAAGAATGAAAACTTAAAATCTGAGGGCCTCCTTCCCTGGTTTCCTGTGTGTGTTAAGTGCCATCAAGACACACCCATCTTGTGGCGACGCTATGAATTAGTGACCTCCAAAATGTTGTTGTTGTTGTTGTTGTTGTTGTTGTTGTTGTTATTATTCATTGGGTTTATAGACCACCCTCCCCCGGAGGGCTCAGGGCAGTGAACAACATATAGAAAGAGCACAGTCAGATTAAAATACAATATAAATATAGTTAAATATGGCTCTAATAAAAATAAACCCAACCCCATTAAAATGCAGCATTAAATTAATTAACTAACTCAAGATGGTGCCTACTATCAATTCCCACAGAAAGCCCCCAAAAGGGAGGGGTGGTAGGATCCTCAAGATGTCAAAAGAACAAGAAGGGAGGGAGGGGCCCCCTATCAACGGCTAGTCTCCTCAAAAGCCCGGTGGAACAGCTCAGTCTTACAGGCCCTGTGGAACTCAACGAGATCCCGCAGGGCCCGAACAGCTGGAGACAGAGCGTTCCACCAGGCTGGGGCCAGAGCTGTAAAAGTTCTGGCCCGGGTGGAGGCCAGCCGTATCATGGAGGGGCCAGGGATCACCAGTAAATTGGCCTCTGCCGAGCGCAGAGACCGATTTGGGACATATGGGGTAAGACGGTCCCGCAGGTACGGAGGTCCCAGGCCGCGCAAGGCCTTAAAGGTTAACACCAACACCTTGAAAATGATTCGGTATTCAGTTGGTAACCAGTGCAAGCGGCGAAGCACAGGTGTAATATGTTCTCTCATGGCACCCCCTGTTCTATCATTATGTTCTATCATTAACTGCCTGATTCAGGTTTTGCCAAATGAGGACTGTGTCTTCCTTTATAGAGTCAATCCATCTCCTGTTGGGTCTTCCTCTTTTCCTGAGACATTCAACTTTTCCTAGCATTAGGACTTTGGTTTTCTTGTCTTTTTGGTTTTCTTGTAATGTTCCTGATGCCAAGCTGAATGAAAATCCATGAATGGTCACTTCATGTGCTCTTTGGTCATTCTCTAGATCAGTGGTTCTCAACCTTCCTAATGCTCCGACCCTTTAATACAGTTCCTCATGTTGTGGTGACCCCCAACCCTAACATTTATCCATTTTACAGATGGAGAACACTGATGCAGAGAGTCTTAGGCGACCCCCGTGAAAGGGTCGTTCAACCCCCAAAGGGGTCCCGACCCCCAGGTTGAGAACCACTGCTCTAGATTCTTTAGCATGAAAGCTGGGCATGGAATTTTGGTATGGGGTGGAATTTTAGCAATTGAGCAAACTAGAGAGGATGACAAAACAGATACACAGTATAGAGTGATTTGAGTAGCTGAGTATCTTGTCTTTTCCACGTATCTGTAAAACTGTCCTTCAATACCTTCGATTTCACATGAATCAACTTCCTTCCTATCAGTGTATTGTCAAAGGCTTTCACGACCGGATTCAACTGGTTGTTGTGGGTTTTCCAGGCTGTGTGGTTGTGGTCTGGTAGATCTTGTTCCTAACATTTTGCCTGCATCTGTGGCTGGACTCTTCAGAGGTGTATCACAGAGGGAAGTCTGTTACACACTGTGTCCAGTGTATTCCTTCCTATCAGCTTTCTTCTCTGTTCACCTTAGTAATGGGGAATTAGCTGGATCTTTGTCACCAGTGACACATCCTTACACTTAAGAATAGCTTCTAGCTCCATCATGGCTGCCCTTCCCAGTATCAGTCTCCTTCTGATTTCTTCATTATGGTCTCCCTTTTGGTTCATGATGGAGCCAAGCAATACAAAATCTTGAACAATTTCGATTTCCTCGTCAGTCTTAAAACTGAGTAATTCTCCTGTAGTCATTACTTTTGTCTTCTTGATGTTCAGCTGTAGTCCTGCTTTGACACTTTGTGCTTTAATCTTCACCAGTATTCACTATTTTCTGCCAGTAATGTGGTGCTACCTTCGTATCTCAGATTGTTAATGTTCCTTCTACCAATTTTCACTCCTCTTTCATCTAAATCTAATCCAGTTTTAGGGTATGTTCTGCACATAGATTGAAGATGTAGGAAGATTAAAATACATCCTTGTCTGACATGTTTTCCAATGGGAAACCGTTCTGTCCTAACTATAGCCTCTTGTCCAGAGTCCAGACTGCTCATCAGAACAATCAGATGCTATGGCTGTGGTGGCGAACCTTTGGCACGCCAGATGTTATGGACTACAATTCCCATCAGCCCCTGCCAGCATTGTCAATTGGCCATGCTGGCAGGGGGGGAGTAACAATCCATAACTTCTGGAGTAAGGTCCTCCCTGCTAATGCTATCAGCAAACCATTTCTTTTAATGACCTGGATGCTTCCTGCCTGGGTGGATTGTTACCAGGACCTTTTCTATGGGAGGCTTTCCATTTGAGAAAACTTGCTCACCAGAGACACCCTTTTGGCACCTTTTTTCCCTTTTCTAGGACTGATTCCCCATGGGCCAAAAACAGCGGTGTGAAAACGACGTGAAAATAGTATAGACCCTTTTACACCGTTTTAAACCCTTTTACACCATTTTCACACCGTTTTCACACTGCTGTTTTTGGCCCATGCGGAATCAGCCTATGTTTTTGGAAAACATTGGGGGAGGGGGATTGTTAGAGTTCAGTTGCCCTTATGGCCTGCTGCTTGTGCTATTTTTGGTTGCTGCAGATACTGTGTGTCATTACTCTAATGTGTCATTACTCAGATACTCTGATTGGTCAGTTTGTTACCGCTGTTTGCCAGGTAACAATAAGTGATTTCAGCTCAGCAACCTAATGTGAAGCGGAAGCCCGATGTTCTTCAAAGCAAAGAAGTTTTTATTGCAGATGGTGAGTCACAGCGCTTCGGTCAGGAGAATTGAGCCTCTAGCGCGAGTGCCAGAACTTTTATTTACCAACTTCAAAAGGGTCAGAAGGGGCAGGGGTCTAGGCGGGGTCTAGGCGGGGAGGGGGCAAGTCCCTTACCCAAACACCAATCAAAACAAACAACACACAAACAAGATACATTTACAACTTCTGAAAGAGTTTACAAGACCTCGCTGTCAGGCATCTTCCTTGAATCTCACAGTGGTGCCTGAAGAGCCGATAACGAAGTCATTCACAAAATCCAGGTGGGCTTGCTACGCACCTTGCTAATCCCTCTCTATCAGATGGCTGTTATTTAAGGCTCCCATACCCGCGTTGTTGCAACAAAGGAAAGTTCAAACTGTCCAATGGTAGTCCCTGCACTGGCGTTCCTGCCTAGGAAGGGACATGGGGTGCATGCTTGTCCCGAGCATCGATTGGTCGCGTGTGGGGAAGCCAAAACATCCTCCTACACAGCGAGGGATTGAGCAAGCCCTAGAAAGCAGGCACTGAAGCAGCCGACTGCTTCCAGTGCCTGTCGTAGCCCACCCGGCTCTGTCGGTGGCCTGGAGTGTCCAGGAGATCCCACTGGGCTCCCAGGAGGCAGGACTGGGAGCTCCGCCTCCTCCCTCTAACCCAGCATGCCTTATTAGCCTTTAATTAAGTGTGGCATTACTCAGAAGCCTTCACCGGCAGGCACAGGGAAAAGGCAAGCTGAGCAGGGAGCCAGAAGCAGCAGCAGAACTGAAGATGATGCTGATGTTTGTTTAGTAAACCTTCAGATGGGGGGGGGTGACTTGTGAGATTTGCATGCTTAAAGTTAATTCCCACTTGCACTGGCTTGGAGCTGTTTCTCAGGCTAGCAGCCTACCTCCTGGGAGTTGGTGTGAGGGACACAATTAGGAAAGTGGTGGGGAGGGAGCCATGCCTGTTTGCTGGGGTAGGAGGTGATTTGTGAGAGATGATGCTGGCCGTTTGCTTGGTAAACACTGAGATGGGGAGGGTGACTTGTGAGAGATTTTACATGCTTAAAAGTTAATTCCCACTTGCACTGGCTTGGGCTGTTTCTCAGGCTAGCAGCAGCCACCTCACAGGGTTGGTGTGAGGACACAATTAGGAAAGTGGTGGGGAGAGAGCCATGTATGTTTTGCTGGAGGTGGTGGAGGTGATTTGTGAGAGATGATGCTGATGTTTGCTTGGTAAACCTTCAGATGAGGGGTGACTTGTGAGATTTACATGCTTAAAAGTTAATTCCCACTTGCACTGGCTTAGGCTGTTGTCAGGCTAGCAGCCTACCTCCCAGGAGTTGGTGTGAGGACACAATTAGGAAAGTGGTGGGGAGGAGCCATGCCCTGTTTGCTGAAATTAGGAGGTGATTTGTGAGAGATGATGGCGTTTTGCTTAGTAAACCTTCAGATGGGGTGACTTGTAGAGATTTGCATGCTTAGTTAATTCCCACTTGCACTGGCTTGGAGCTCTTTCTGGGGCTAACAATACCTCATAGAGTTGGTGTGGCGAGGACACAATTAGGAAGAGTTGGTGGGAGAAGCCATGTATGTTTTGCTGGTGGGGGGAGGTGTTTGGTGAGCTGGTGCAAAAAATCATTAATTTTAGTGGATTGTGAAGGGGAGGGTGATGCGTCCATACCAAGTGTGGTGGGGGCACCAAACTCAGATTTTGTCCCCGGGCTCCAGTTCCCTGGGTGCCCTGAGTCCCTGTATGTCTCCCAACGGCTGGAGGACCTTTGGGTGCACAGCCTGGGTCGATTTATGGAAATCCAAAGAGATCATTGTCCTTATCACAGAGTTGGCTGGGCGTTGGTCTAAGCCAGGGGTAGGGAACCTGCGGCTCTCCAGATGTTCAGGAACTACAGTTCCCATCAGCCTCTGTCAGCATGGCCAATTGGCCATGCTGGTAGGGGCTGATGGGAATTGTAGTTCCTGGTATCTGAGCTGGGGTGTCTAAACACATTCAGAGCCAAGCTTAGCCATCCCTTAATATCAACCTTTCTGGCCACTGCTTTGGCCATCAGACACAAATTTCAAAAATAACATTTCTAAACTTTTCTAAGCATTTCTAGACTTAAACATTAGGGAACCCTTAAAGGAATAAACACATACACTTATACTTATAAGCAAAACTCACTTAAACCTAACAAGAATGAAGCCTTAGCTGGAGAACTTATTTGAACTAAAATCCTAAGCAGTAAGAAAATCCTAAATTCAACTCTAAAAGGGGCTCTTATTACATCCTAGAAAGGCAGAAACAGAAGGGAAAACATATATCATTGGCACAAACATACATATGCATTCTTTGTGAACCTTATGGAGGTTTCGGAACCACACAAGTCTCCGCATCCGGGCATGGAGCCAGTGTAGCCAGGCAACCTGACTTCAGGAGAATATTTTGTTTATTTTCCAGGCGGTAACAAGTTCGTATTCAAATTGTTATACAAATATTGTTGTTTTTTATTACCTGTTATAACTTGTATATCACCTTGAACATCTCTGCTCTGAAGCAGGATATAAACCTCTTAAACTGTTTAATATAAAACTCAATTGCTGGAATCTTGTATGGTTTGTACTTTGGAATAATTTTGGCTTGGATAGGTCTAAATTTGTTCTTGTTACCAAGATTGAATGAAAATCCATGAATGATCACTTAATGTGCTCTTTGGTCATTCTCTAGATTTTTTTAGCATGAAAGCTAGGCACTGAATTTGGGTGTGGGGTGAAATGTTAGCAATTGAGCAAACTAGAGAGGAGGACAGAACAGTTACTCAGCTACTCAAATCACTCTATATTGTGCCACAGAGAGACATGCATCTTACCATGACATTCCTCTGAAGATGCCAGCCACAGATGCAGGTGAAACGTTAGGAGCTGAAACCACCAGATCATGGCCACACATAGCCCAGAAAACGCACAGCACCCAACTGAGCAAAACATTTGCTGGCTATTCATGTTGTATGCTCCTATGAGCTTCCAATGCATGTTCACCTTTGTTCTTTCCACGCCAGGTGTCTTGTCTCTGTGGCTCGGCCCCTTGTCTCTTGTGCGGCTGCTGCCCTTCTACAAGGAACTCAACGATAACCCGCCTGTGTTTCACCTTGTTCCTGTTCCTGGGCACCTTGGTCTCGATTATCATGATTATTCCAGGAGTAGAGGCTGAACTCCACAAGGTAACCTATGTTTTACTCATTTTCCCACATCTCTTAGAAACTAGAAATTCCAGAAGAAATATCTCTTAGAAACAAGACATTTCAGAAGAAACAGGGTGAAATAGGCTGTAGCTATTTATAGAAAACCTGCCTCATTCAGCATCAATTTTGGTAATGTAGGTTTTGGAGAAGGACGTGCTCTGATGAAGCTTTGAGTATCCGCTGTCTTTTTCAATTGACTCTTCAGTCACTATACGTACAATTCTGGCCTTCCAGAAATCCTTAACCCAGTGAGCATTCCATTGGTGTGCTAATGTTGCGCGTATTTCTAGAACATCCCTGTAGTGGCTGAGTAGAGGCATCTTCAGGGAAGGCCTTGACCTTTTATGTCCTGTTTGTTGGTCCTCCAGAGCAGCTGGATGGGCTGTAGGTAAGACAGTTTTGGATAGCAACTGGTCTGATCCAGTGTGGCTGTTTTTATGCCTCTAAACAAAACACTGGGAGCTTGCAAGGTTGCATGGGGAAATTCTTCTACCCTGCCAACACCCAGTATAAGTCACACCATTGTTATTTTCTACGGTCAGGTGACTTGTTTATCAGTAGTCTTTAGCACCTAAGTAGGAAACAAACAATATCTAAGGGGCTGTCTTGATGTGGTCTGTCTTTTTACCAGCTTCCTGGCTTCTGTGAAGGGGGTGCATCGATTATTGGCACCGAAGGGAAAGTCAACTGCAAATCCTTCCTAGGCCATAAATCTGTGTACCGCATGTGCTTTGCGACGGCAGCTTTCTTCTTCCTGTTTGCCTTGATGATGATGTGTGTGCGGAGCAGCAAAGATCCACGAGCCTCGATACAGAATGGGTGAGGCTGCTGGTACTGGGCACATCCTATCACAGGTACTCTGTATGAACCCAAAAAGGGTTCATGTCCCTTTATAAGGAAGGGGCAGGGCATAAAGGAAGACTCAGGTGTCTTTAAAATGTATAGGGTGGGGGCAGAGCCAGTCAGGACCGTCAAGAACCCGCATGGTCCTACCAGAATGGTCTCTGGTGGTCCCTCAGAGCCAAATCCAACTGAAGCATCATCCAAAAATACATTTTGACTTGCCCAACTCTATGCACCCACCATGGGCCACCGTAGAATTTTGTCCCTGTACCTTCTTCAGTGCTTACAGTCATAGGCTCATTCCGCACATGCAGAATAATGCACTTTCAAACTGCTTTCAGTGCTCTTTGAAGCTGGCAGAATAGCAAAACCCACTTGCAAACAGTTGTGAAAGTGGTTTGAAAACGCATTATTTTGCGTGTGCGGAAGGGGCCATAGTGTCTTCTGGATCCTCCTCCTTGCATTCTTTTCTACAGACCAATTATGTGAATATGAGTACTGAAAGTCAGCTTGGACTGATCCTGATGCAGGTACCCCAGTGACTGCTTTCATCCTAGGCAGCATTAGCAGAGCTGTGCTCCATAAATGGCAACTTTTCTCTGAAGAAGAAAAGTTTAGATTTATACCCAACCTTTCTCTCCTGTAAGGAGACTCAAGGTGGCTTACAAGCTCCTTTCCTTTCCTCTCCCCACAGCAAACACCTGGTGAGGTAGCTGGGGCTGAGTGAGTTCCCAAGAACTGTGACTAGCCCAGGTTCACCCAGCAGGAATGTAGGAGTGTGGAAACACATCTGGTTCACCAGATAAGCCTCTGCCACTCAGATGGAGGAGTGGGGAATCAAATCTGGAACTCCAGATTAGAATCCACCTGCTCTTAACCACTACACCCCGCTGGCTCTCTGCTTGTGCTTTTGAGAGTCACCGGTCATCAGAACATCAGGGCCCTGCTGGATCAGACCAACAATCCATCCAGTTTGACCCCTTGGCCTGTCATGAGTCATGGCAAAGGCTCGAACTGTTCCTGTTGGCCAAACCTGGGTAGCGTTTGAGTTTCAGGAGCTTACTGAAGAACTGTCGTGTAACTTTCTGCTCTGTCCTGGCTGTAGAGCCAGACCGTTAATGTATTACTTCAGCTGCAAAACCTGAAGGCTGATCTTTGCAACCTGCCAGCGGCGAGTGTTCGATGTCCTCATTCCTTTCCGGAAATAGATGCAAATGAGGCATGGATAAATCAGCTCTCAAAATAAAATATGTTCTAACTTTTGGCGGCTACAGTTCTTCCTATCTGGCTGAGCTTTCCTGTTCTCTGAGCGCGCTGGAGAAAAACCGGGGGGCTCTTGACATTCTTGGGTGTTAGAAATGCAAAGATGCTTGGGGCTGCCGTGGGTAGGACTCGACTGTGCTGCCAGATGCTGTTTGAAGGATTCGTTTTGATCTTGACGGAAGGGAGCAGCGGTTCCCTGTTCCTATGTATTTCATCTTAAGGTGAAATTATGTTTAGCATTTGTATCACACACAGAGTGGAGGGAGAGAGAGAATATCTGTACTCTGTTCTTCCTACAAGGAGCTCAGAGCAGACGCGGAACAGTCGCGGGGACATGTGAGGTCACATGTTCTTGGGCGCATGCCAGCTGGTCACGTGGGGGGCGGAGAATCACCCCCACCCCCGCCCCCACCCCACCGGGCTGCTTCTTCAGCCAGCAGAGGCAGTGGGAGGGGGGCACTCGGAGCAGGTTTTGCTCCGGGTGGCATTTGTGCCCCTAGGCCTCTGGCTCAGAGCATCACATAAAATTTCCTCCCTTCATTTTTCTTTATGACAACCATGTGAGGTAGATTAGACTAAGAGTGTGATAGACTGACCTAAGGTCACTCTGTGAGCTTTAGAGTAGGGGTTTGGTCCCGAACCTTTCTTATCCTAGTCTGTTACTCTAACTACTACACCAGTCTGCTTCTCACTGACTAACCTTTACATCAGTCCTGTAAGATGGGTAAGTAGTACAGTCTCCATTTTGTTGTTGAGAGGCTGAGAAGAAGAAGAAGAAGAAGAAGAAGAGTTTGGATTTATATCCCCCCTTTCTCTCCTGCAGGAGACTCAAAGGGGCTTACAATCTCCTTGCCCTTCCCCCCTCACAACAAACACCCTGTGAGGCAGGTGGGAGCTGAGGCTCTGAGAAGCTGTGACTAGCCCAAGGTCACCCAGCTGGCGTGTGTGGGAGTGTACAGGCTAATCTGAATTCCCCAGATAAGCCTCCACAGCTCAGGCGGCAGAGCTGGGAATCAAACCCGGTTCCTCCAGATTAGATACAGGAGCTCTTAACCTCTTACGCCACTGCTGAGAGAAGCTTTCAAAGGCCCCCTTATGTGTTCAGAGGCAAACTCTGAGCTGGAGAATGACCTTTCTTCTTTCTGTCAACTCCAGGTTCTGGTTCTTCAAGTTCCTGATACTGATTGGAATAACGGTGGGGGCCTTCTACATCCCTGATGGATCGTTCACCTCTGGTAAACGAAGCAAAATTAAAACGTGCATTTGAGCATTGTTGTCTGCAGCACCACGGTGATGCTAAGCCATTGTGTTTACTCTTTTGTGTAAGAGAGGATTAGATTCTTTCTACCACGGAGGAGGGTGAATTATTGCCAGACGTGGAAGCCTTTCATTCTGGCAATTAATAGCTCTTATCCAAGATCCTCTTTTGGTTTCCAGGCGTGCAACGTGCCTGCTTGCAAACTCTTCCCCAGTCGTTTAATACCGGTGGTTGCAGGAAGGAATTTTGTTCTGGTCTTTGCCCAGTGCCTTCTCATGGGTGGTAGCAAAAGACCTATACAAAAATAGACAGCACGTAACAAAGACTACAAAATATAGGAAAAAACCAACATGCTGAGGCTGAGTATGACATTCACAGATGTTTGCTAAGATTGCTATAGCCGAGGCTTATTGTTTTTATTACAGTTACCAAAGCATAATGTTGTTAGCCAGTTCAGCAAAAATTCTCAGCTAACTTATAAGACAGAAATAGCAGCACTGCTATGCAGCTACCTAAAAGTAACAGTCTCCAGTGTTCATCATCACCATCAGCATTTACTGGCACTGGGCATAATAAACTACAAGGAACCAAGAATCGCGTCACACGCTGATGATCTTAAGACCCATTTCTTTGGTTGAAGAAAAATTGATACGTTATTTTCCTGGACGTTACTTGGATTTAATATCTGTTGATTTAATTATACTACTAGTTTGTTTTTGTACTGTTATATACTGAATGAATTATATTATACAAAATGTATATATTTCTCTCCGTCTGAGTGTGTGACGCGATTCTTGGTTCCTTGCTACTTACGTTACACACATAATAAACTACAGAAAATTGCACTTTGAATCACGTATCCTCATAGCAGGAGAGAGAAACTTGACTACCTCCACTGTTGTGTGAGATTGCTGGTCACCATTCGCGTAGTGCCAACGGGGTGGGGGTTTACCACCTAGCCACGCACCGTTAGAGCCGCGATGGGGGGTGGAAAATCACCCCCCTTTCCCCTCCCATGCCCCCCTTACGTTAGTAAACAGCCCCTTAGTTCTTCTCTCCTGCAACCTGGTGGGAACTACACTTCCCAGGAGACCTCTGCAGGAGTCGGGGCTCGCAAGATCTCTGGGAAGTGTAGTTCCTACCAGGCTGCAGGGGAAGAACCCAATGAGAGGAGGAAGGAACTAAAAGTAAAGTGGAGTGGGGAGAAGCAATGTGTTTGCCCCCCCACACCACTGCTGATCACCTAAAACCGTGGTGGCGAACCTTTGGCACTCCAGATGTTATGGACTACAATTCCCATCAGCCCCTGCCAGCATGGCCAATTGGCCATGCTGGAAGGACTAATTGGAGATGTAGTCCATAACATCTGGAGTCTCCTGCAAACCTAAAACATATTGTACTGTTTCCTTGTAGTAAACAAGGTATCCCCTTTTGGCAGTGGTCCAATATGTGTTCCCTGCTGTGGTTCGTATAACTCACAGTGGAGCAACTTGTGTGCAACAGTTTTGGATTGTCTCTGAGAACAGGGGCAAAGTCTTTCACTATGCGGTCTGTGCAAATACCTACCTTGACAGGTGGCTGTGGGGGAGAATATTAAGGCAAGCCGGTATAAAAGATCATCAGAGCTGAAGGGATGTAAGGTGGGAAAAATAAATAGGGAAGGTTCCATGCGCAGGGTTTATGCCAATCTCCAATGTTGCCAGTACTATATAAATTTTTCAGCTGGCTTACAAAACAGGAAAGGCATTCATGTTGACAGCTATCTCAAAGTAACAATATAAAAGCTATGTTAGTATACAATGTGACTTACTGTGATTACAGACAACATAATGTAGCTCTTGGCTCTTAAATGTGGTTCCAAAGAACCTACCAAGTGTCTTAAAGGCACAGTATATCATGAATCCCCATACAATAGAGGATATAATTGCAAATAGAGTCAGCACTCTATAATACTTGTCGGAGTACGAAGATCTTGTTGAGATATAATTGCAGACGGAGGTCCCATTATCCTCCCTGTTTCGACAAAGATCTTCCTCAGTGATCCATTTTAGCACTCCCTGTGCATCTTGCGTTCTAGGAGGAGGGAAGCAAGAAAGAAGGAATTACTTAAGCGTGTATGCCCAACTGAATGGATCACTGGCCATATTTTTAAAAACATTGTTTTGGCAGCAGCTGCCACCGCAGCACAAGGATCTTCGCTGTGTGAATGAGGTAAACTGCAGCAGCAATTTTGCGTCTGGCTGTACCTCCTGTGTAAGTCATTTTGTGACTGTGCCCCCTCCCCCCACTCTGTTTTAGAATCCAAATGGATCGGGGACTTCTGATACAAGGGATATTGCATCATAATCCGTGTGGACATCCAGCAGTGCCTCTGTTGAGATATTTTGTTCTTAACTGCTTTGTATTGTACGTTGGCATTAGACTAGACTGACCAGACGTCCCGCTTTTGGCGGGACAGTCCCACCTTAAAACAATTTGTCCTGCGGGTTTTGTCAAGTGTCCCAATTTTTGGAAGGCTGCCGCACTGCCTTCTGGGGAAACAAGGCAGTCTCTGGCAGCCTCCCATACCTTGGCTGCAGGGCGCATAGCCTTCTAGAGCTCCGTTTCCCTTCCTGTGACAGAGGAAGCGGAAAGCGCCCCAAACTGTCTTATCCCTGCTATGTCAACGCGGCGGCGCCGCCCATCCCGGTTCACAAAGGTGACCATCTGGTCACCTTACATTAGACCAGTGTTTCTCAAAATGTGGCCTTTTCCACATGGGTTCAATAATGTTGAGAAAAGGTGGTATTTTCCCCTGCTTCCCAACAGTATTGTAGTGTGATCCTGTGCCTCCCAAGATCTCCCCAGCTTTTCTCCAGGGTAAACTTTCATTGTTCTCCAAAGTCCATACTAGGATGGATTATAAGGAACCTTGAAGATGCTGCTTGACTTAAGTTGGCTCTGAGTTCTGATTGGATAAGTCAGACATCAGCTGCTGGGAATTAATTTCCCAACTGTGCAGGGGCCCAATTTCGATCAGAATCATGGGGGGTGGGCAAGAAGGGTCTTTCGCTTTCCCCAGCCCTAGATTAACCATTAAGCAAAATAAGCATGTGCTTAGGACCTCAAGTAAAGAGAGCCCCATAGAGCAGTGGTGGCGAACCTATGGCACGGGTGCCAGAGGTGGCACTCAGAGCCCTTTCTGTGGGCACACGTGCACAGAGTTCATCATTGGGGGTGGGGGTGGAAAATCACCCCCCCCACACACACACACACATCTAGGCTGGTCTGGGCATGATCCTTTATCTGGGAGTAAGCTCGGTTGCTGGCTTCTGAGTAAACCCTCCTAGGGTCGTGATTCACCCATTCGAAGCATTGCACGGTTGCTTCACCAAGCTTACTCCTGAGTAATACGTGCCTTGGAGCCAACCGTTTTTTCTAAACTAAAACCTCAGTATTCAGGTTAAATTGTTGTGTTGGCACTTTGTGATAAATAAGTGGGTTTTGGGTTGCAATTTGGGCACTGTGTCTTGAAAAGGTTCGCCAGCACTGCCATAGAGTTTTCTCCAGGGCCAGATTTACAGTGGACCATGGCACAATGTTGCAGCTTAACCCATGAAAATATTGAGTGTGCTTTTCCAAATATAGATGTTTGCTTCCATAGATTTTTAATGTTAGGGTCACAAATTGCGCAGCTGAGCGTTCATTTTCTCGCTTGAAGTATATTAAAAATCCCAGCAGAACAACCACCCCACAAAACAAGCTGTGTGCCCTTATCTCTGCTAAATAACGAAGCAGATTTGTTACATCAGACTAATTTTGAGGATATGATCAAAAGACTTTGCAATTTAAAAATGCAGGAGAAAACTTTTTGTAGTATAAATAAAGTTATCAGTGAGCAACACTAAACATCATTTTGCATCTTAGATTCATGTAAGTTAAAATGCTATATGCCTTGCAATGGATTATCAGGTGTTTTGTTTCATATGAATAATGATTTTTTATTCATTAGAATATATATATATTATGGATTACTATTGTTTTTATTTTGAATTCCACGTACAGTATATGGGGGTCGCATAATCTTTTCAGTGCTTAGTGTCTCTAAAGGTCTTAATCTGGCCCTGGCTTCCCCCCATGTGCCATTTTCTCAACCTGAATTGAGCCTGGGAGTATTTTACCTCGTTGGGGGGCTGCTCACCCAGCCCACACTACATGTGAAGCTCTCCACCATGTTGGTTAAAATGGGAGGAAGGCTGAATCCTCCCCACTCCACAGCGCATCATGATTCTCCTCCAAACTGGATTCCTACAGTGCTTGGAAATTAATTCACAAACCCAATTTGGGTATGAGGAAAATTTCTCTTCTCGTTTAGCTTTAACGCTGCTACCCAAGTGGATCTAGAACTGCCTGTAATAATACATTCCCTCCTCTTTCTCTTTTTTAAATCTTCAGTTTGGTTCTACTTCGGCGTGGTCGGCTCCTTCCACTTCATCCTCATCCAGCTCATCCTGCTGATAGACTTTGCCCACTCCTGGAGTCAGATCTGGCTGCACAACGCAGACGAAGGCAGTGCCAAATCCTGGTACGCAGGTCTGTATCGAGCGCAGATCAGCCGTGTTTTGAAACAGCTGCCGACAGTTTGGGCTGTGTGGGCGAGCTAAGTTTGGACTGTCGACCTTTTATTCTCAGCTTGGTTTTCTGTTCTGTTTTATGTAAGCTGCCCTGGGTAGTCTATTGTTGCAGACAAGTGGGATATAAATGGTCTAACGACATAAATGCAAAAACACTTGGTCCAGACAAGCAGGCTTCTCTGAGTCCCCTCCAGAGGTGGGATCCAGCAGGTTCTCACAGGTTCCCGAAGTAGGTTACTAATTATTTGTGTGTGCCAAGAGCGGGTTACTAATTGGTGATTTTGCCACGTGATTTT
Source organism: Sphaerodactylus townsendi (assembly GCF_021028975.2). Taxonomy (NCBI): domain Eukaryota; kingdom Metazoa; phylum Chordata; class Lepidosauria; order Squamata; family Sphaerodactylidae; genus Sphaerodactylus; species Sphaerodactylus townsendi. The sequence continues at coordinate 112,716,321 of NC_059430.1, forward strand.
TGCCTTATTTACTCCCCTCCTCTCAGCAGTAGCGCGCAGAACTTGAAGCAGTCTAGCAGGAGGTGCACCGGCGTGCGTGGCAGCCTGCGCCTTTGTGCATTCGTTTCCCGCCCAAGGACCGGCGCAGCGGCTGCGTCCTTGCCACAGCCCCGCCCAGGAATGCCTAGCCCCTGGAATGCCCGGCCATGCCCCCGTCGTGCCCCACCCAGCCCCATTGGCGCTATGCCACAGTTTGAATCCCACCACCATGGGAACCTGTTACTAAAATGTTTGTATCCCACCACTGGTCCCCTCCCTCCTTTCTAATTTATGTAGGTATGCACTTCTATTTTTTTCTTTCTCTTGGTCTTTCTGACTCTAGGGCACTCTTTTGCACACCCCACCCTCACTTCTTTCTGCCTTCCAGTTTAAGTGACTGGGCTATTTTATATAAATAAGGGTAATCTGCTTTTATTGATTGACTTCATTTGTACCCCACCTTTCTCCTCAACGGAGGAGCCACAATGGCTTACATCATTCTCCTCTCCTCCATTTTGTCTTCGTTACAACCCCGTGAGGTAAATTATTTATTTAAAACATTTTTTTTGCTGCCTTTCCACCTGATTAGGGTTCTTGAGGTGGTACACATGAAAACATTAGAACAATTTTAAAAACATTTAAAATGATAAAATAATTCACTAAAAATACACAAACAAGCCCAGGGAAGAAGGCACTGTTATTGGGAGTATGCCAAATGAAACAAAGATGTCTTCACCCACTGGTGGATACTGATAGAGGGACCGACAAGTTTCCCCAGAGAGGGAGTTACAAAGTTCCAACCCCACAACCGAGAAGGCTCGCTCTTGGTTCGCCACCCATATAGCCTCAAACAGCAGGGGCAACCGAAGCAGGGCCTCAGAAAATGTCTGAGAGAATGTGATTGGTCACCTGATTGGTCACCTGATTAGATTTCACGGCAGCGGTGTGATTCAAACCTGGCATTCTAGTCTGTCACTCTAAACCACTACACCACAATGGGCCTACTGCGCAGTAGATCCACTGCCTCTTCTACTTAGTACGTATCAAACAGCTCAGATGATCACAAGATGGCCACATAGTGTAGAAGCTGAAATAGGATTGGGGAAACCTGGGTTCAAATGGCCTCTGCCCCAGAAAGCTTACTGGGTGACCCTTGGCCGGTTGCTGTCACTCTCATCTTAGCCTAACTCACAGGATGGTTATGAGAATAAAATGGCGGCAGGGGCAATCACGCAAGCTGCCCACAGCTGTTCAACCTGATTCTGTAGATACTCCAGGAAGACTTTTCTTTAACTGCCAAGATCTCTCGCTCTTTCTCTCTCCCCTTGCAGCCCTCTTCTTCTTCACCTTCCTCTTCTACGCCGTCTCCATTGCAGCTGTCGTGCTCCTCTATGTATATTACACAAAACCAGATGACTGTACAGAAAACAAGGTGCTCATCAGCCTCAACCTCATCTTCTGCATTATGGTCTCTGTGTTGTCCGTCCTGCCCAAGATCCAGGTAAGAGATTGTTGGGATACTGTTCTGTCCTTGAGCAAGGAAGGGTGACTAGTTCCTCTGCCTGTTGACATTCAGCCGTCTTCGGTGGCCTTGTGGGTGTTTTAAGCACTTGAGCGTCTGAATTTTAAGTGGGCTCTTTGTTCTGTAATGAAAGCAAAGTTGCAGGAATCTCTCCTGTCTTGACCTGGAACCATCTATTTGGTGGTCTAGCCAGATATGAGAAATGCTACCATTGGTCGATTACCCATGGGGTTGCTGCTGAATGCTGGCAGCTGTGGGGTGTCAGGGCAAGAAATTCTGTCCCAATGCGCGTCCTCCCTGGCGTGTACCGGAATACGAAGCATGTTGGGGCAAAAAATCTTATCCCAACGCGCTTCCTCCCTGTGGCGCACCAAGGGCGATTCTGCACACGAGTAAAATAGGTTCGATCCAGTTCCCTGAGAAGGGTACTAACCTAGGTCGAAGCCATTGTTGTTCCCCACTGCAACCAGCTTGATCCCAGCTCAGAGGGCAGAATCATCCTGTGCCTCTTCACTGCTCCGTTCCGATTGGCTACTGTTCTACGGCCATGTTCCGTCTATCCCCACACACATTATTAAAAAAACTGCCACAGGAATGGAGGGACGAAGGTGGTGTTTTTTGATTGGCCAGCTGTATGTATGTCCGAAACACTCAGCTGTGATTGGCTGAATAGGGGACTCCTAGCACCAGAGATTCCGCACTTTACTGGAATCGAGCTGAGTTCGAGCGTGGTTCCCTGAAAAAGTAGTAGTTCCCAACTGGAGTCAGAAATTTGACTGTTACACGGGGCGAAGCTGGTACAAAACTAACATCGATCCCAGTGGTTGTGCGGAGCACTTAGGTCGAACGCAGCTCAAACGTAGGTTGATAACGCAAGTGCGGAATCGACCCAAGAGAGGAAGCACATTGGAGCACGATTTCTTGTCCCAATGTGCTTCCTCTTGCCCCACCTGGGCTTCTCACTTTCTCTGCAGAAAGCAAGAGCACTTCTGGCATGCCTTTTGTGCCAGAGCAGGGCAGGGCAGGGCAGAGCCAGCCATGGGTAATCAGCCATTTTGTACTATGGGACTATTGACCTATGCAGATGTGCTTAACTCCTAATGGTCGGAGCCTTTTGATATGAATGATGGTGTTGTCTGGCGGCATAGTTGCTCAGCAGTGGAAAGTGCTTTCAAGCTGCAACCGGCTTACAAACAGAAGTGGTTTGTCATTGCCTGCTAGTGGAGTGGATTTTGGACTTCCTTGGTGGTCTACCATCCAAGTACTAACTAGGGTCAACCCTTTTTAGCTTCTGAGATCTAATGAAGAAGCTGATCTGGGCCACCCAGGTCAGGGCAAGGCAGATTTAGAAGAAGAGGAGTTTGGATTTATACCCCATTTTTCTCAACGGTTAGGCTTGCAGTCACATTCCTTTCCCCTCTGCACAACAGACCCCTTGTGAACTGTAACTAGCCCAAGGCCACCCAACTGGCTTCATCTGTAGGAGTGGGGAAACAAATCCAGTTCACCAGATTAGAGTCCACTGTTCATATGGATGAGTGGGGAATCAAACCCGGTTCTCCAGATTAGAGTCTTAGATTTGCTCTTAGCCACTACACCATGCTGAAGTTTAGATTTGCTCTTAGCCACTACGCCATGCTGAAGTTGCATTCCTTTAATAGCCTGAGGGACTTGCCCATTTCAATGTGGTCTCTTGCACCTGTCAAATATTCCCTGCTCATAAAAAAGAAACTGGTGCACCAGGCAGAGAATTAGTATGTATCTTCCTCATAAAAAACTAGTGCATCAGGCAGAGAACTAGTGTGTCCTTGACATGCTAGCCGCCCACACACATGGAGTTGTTTGAGATATGGGAGCCTACCGTCACTTGTGTAGCTGTGTGGGGGCGATGATGTAGTAACTTGCATGGGAGAAGTGCTATTTAAATGAAGAGTAAAAGGCTCTCATGAGGATTCTAATGCTTTTTCACAGAGGCATACTGTAGCTCTTAGCCAACTCTTAGTATTAAACTCACAATAACAGCACTGGCTGATCTTCACTGAGGGTCTTAAGCAGTGGTGGGATTCAGCAGGTTCGCACCACTTTGGCAGAACTGGTGGTTAGAATGGTCCTTGTAAACAACCAGTTGTTAAATTATTTGAATCCCACCACTGGTCTTAAGACCTTGCCCTGGAAACTCTGCTTTTCGTTTGTAACTTCTAACCTGATGAAGAACTCTGATGAGCTTGAAAGCCCACACGGTGTTTTATGTCATTTTGGTTGACCCCCCAAAAAAGACTGTACCACCAAGTTGCAATTCACTCAAGGTGACCCCATCCACGAGTGTTCCAGGCCAGAGGTGGTTTGCCATCACGTGCATCTGTGTAGCAACTGAAATTGTCCTTGGATGTAATAAAAGGGATTCAGGGCTTTTTAGTGCAATCCTAACTAGTGTTACTCCAGCCTAAGCCCATTGAAATAAACAGACTCAGGCTGGGGTGACTCTGTATGGGATTGCATTGTGTCTTTTTCTTGTCTTTGCAAGCCACTACGTGAGCAAGAGATGTAATACATTTCCATCATGGTTGAATGACAAAAATAGACCAGTGGTGTTCTTAATGGTTTGACATTTTAATTAAGGGGTTGATCTTTTCAACATGTTTGTGGTTTGTTTTTGTTTTTTGATAGGGTGTTTCTAGTTTCAGAAATGTTTCTCGTGAGTCACATTTTAAGGCACCCTGGTTCTTATCCAGTTCTTATGCTGTGTCTGCGAGTTTTAATGCTGGTTTTAAAAACAGTGTTAACTATTTCAAATGGGTAGCCATGTTGGCAGTGACATATTTAGTGTGGGGCAAGCCAGGGGGTGAGCGCTGGGTGCTACTTGCCTTGGGTTGCCCAGGCTGTCCCTTTGCAAAGCAGGAAGCCACTGCCACTTGGAGGGCTGGTCTACCCTCCATTAAGCAGCAATGGGTAGATTACTTCCGGGAGAAGCCTGTGGCAGTCTCAAAAAGGAGAACAAGCTGGTTGGTCAAGTGGCAGGCCAGAGGAGAGTTTGTTTTAAAGGCACTGCTGAGCTCTCTCAGCCACACGGCCGGAGAAGATGGGAGTAATCCTGCTGGCCCTGGACTCTGCAATCAGGGGGAGACTTGCCTTGCTGCAGGAGGGGCTTCCTCAGCCAAATAATGGCATCATCCACGACACATGGAAGTTGCTGGTGATGCATTGGTGTTGCCTAAAAGTGATGTCAGCGTGTGGCCAGGGATGCTGTTGCATTTGGGCAGAACCAGTGGTTTAATCACAAGCGGGTTCTTGGTCAGCCTTGGTCACTCCTACATTCCTGCTGGGTGAGCTAGGGCTAGTCACAGTTCTTCATAACTCTCTCAGCTTCACCCACCACTCAGGGTGTCTGTTGTGGGGAGAGGAAGGGAAAGGAGCTTGTAAGCCACCTTGAGTCTCTTTACAGGAGAGAAAGGTGGGGTATAAATCCAAACTCCTCCTCCTCCTCCTCCTCTGGCAGGGTTGATGTCTCTATACCATTTTAAATAATGAATTAATGTTCATGGGTGTAATGGAAGACCGAAGGGTGGATAAAGAATATAGTTATATGTATAAAATAATGATTAAAGCAGCACATGCAACAATAGCCTTGGGCTGGAAAGAAAAGAAAAAAGGGACACTTCAGAAATGGTTAGAATATATCTGGGAACAAGTGACACTGGATATTTTCGATATATTATCCAAAAATAAGACGTGGCAAGATAAACAGAATGAAATTTTGAAGATATGGATAATATACGTGGACTGGATGAAAGAAGCTCGAGTCAATGAAGACATATGGGAGAAGAGGCTACAGAGAATGAACTTACTGCTGTTTGTGTGACAAAACTATGAAGAAGAAGTAATGGGGGGAGGGAGAAAAGGGGAAAAAAGTATCGTTTGAAAATATATGAAGAAGGAAAATACTATAAACTGTAAAATTCAAATGATACAATATTTTTTTTTTAAAAAAGATTCTCTATACCATTCACAGCCAGCATTCCTGGAGGCTGCAGGCAAAGAGGTAGCAGGGTGGAGTTTTCCCTGAAATCAACCTTTGTCATTAGTCAATCTTCATGTTCCAGCATGGTGCAGTCATTAAGAGCAGCGGGCTCTAATCTGAAGTACCAGGTTCGATTCCCCACTCCTCCACAGGCAGCCTGCTGGGTGACCTTGAACTAGTCACAGTTCTCTCTGAACTCTCAGCCCCACCTACCTCACAAAGTGTCTGTTATGAGGAGGGGGAGTTTGTAAGCTGCTTTGATGCTCCTTACTGTTAAGCAGGGTATCAATCCCAATTCTTCTTCTATGAAGAGAAAGTCTGGCTCCGCTGGGGCTGCTCCAGGGTTTTAATTGGACCTCCTCTTTCCCTCAGGATGCTCAGCCCCACTCGGGCCTGCTCCAGGCTTCTATCATCACCCTGTACACCATGTTCGTCACCTGGTCAGCTCTCGCCAATGTGCCAAGTAAGTCCCTGTCAACCTTCCCTGATATTTGTCTTTCTTTGTAATTGCTGAGACCATGTTTATAGGCCTTAGTGAGCAGGGCTTTTTCAGCACTGGCACCTTGCTTGTGGGATGCCCTTCTCCTTGAGACTTAAGAACATAAGAACAAGCCAGCTGGATCAGACCAGAGTCCATCTAGTCCAGCGCTCTGCTACTCGCAGTGGCCCACCAGGTGCCTTTGGGAGCTCACATGCAGGATGTGAAAGCAATGGCCTTACCTCACTTACCTCATACCTATCCTCTTTCAGGCACGCAGCCAAAGTGTTTATTTCTTTTTTTTCCCCAAGTTTTTAACGATGGGGTTGATCTTTAATGTTGCTTTTCTAGCCTGGCCAGTTTTTTAAAACGTTTTAACGTGTATTAAATGAAATGTTATCATCAAAATTTAAAAGAGTTACAAAGACAAATGTATTTTTGTAGGTGTTTTTTTTTTAGCCTGACCAGTTCTGATCGGCATTTAATGGCAAGTTTATGCTCTTGCTGGATGTTTTAAAGATGGGGTTTTCATAGTTAACTTTTGTGCTTGTATGTTCTTATTATGTAGGCCTGACTAGCTCAGTTTCATTAGATCTCAGAAGTTAAGCTGGGTCAGCCTTGGTTAGCACTTGTATGGGAGACTACCAAGGAAGTTCAAGTTTGCTACACAAAGGTATAATTTTGAGTTTTGGATTTATACACACACACCCCTTCCTCTCCTGTAAGGAGACGCAAGGGGGTTTACAATCTCCTCCCCACCCCCAACAAGCAACCTGTGAGGTGGGTGGGGCTGAGAGAGCTCCAAAAAGCTGTGACTAGCCCAAGGTCACCCAGCTGGTGTGTGCTAGAGTGCACAGGCTAATCTAGTTCCCCATATAAGCCTCCACAGCTCAAGTGGCAGAGCGGGGAATCAAACCCGTTCTCCAGATTAGAGTGTACCTGCTTATAACCCTACGCCCTGGCTGCTCCTAATTGGTAGGCAATGGCAAACCACTCTACTCTTCACTTGCCTTGAAACGCCTATGGTTCTAAGATCACTGCGAGTCAGCTGCTGTTTGACAGCCCTTTATTAACAGCGTCAGCCTCAGCAGCTTCTGCCGCCATGTTCTCTGGAGAACTGGCATAGAAATTTTCTAAAATCTGCTAAAGCCACCTCTAGGACCTGTTTGATCTTGGAGTCTAAGGGCCAGATGAGAAGAGATCCTGGAAGATCCCTGATCATCTTTCTACTTTTTTTAAAAATTGTGCAACTCAAGGGCCAGGGAAGTTGTAGGGAATGTAATCAGAGTACAGGGTTTTTTTTATGTTGAATTACACTAGATTACACTACTTGTTGGACAACCCTGATCCTTCTCTCTGTATGATAGTGGCAGACTTTCTCCTGGAAATTACCAAACGCCAGTAGATTTCCTTCGACTTTATAAGTAAAGAAGAATTTAAAAAATGTTGAATGATGATAATTGTGTACTGTCAAGTTGCAGTTAACTTACAGCAACCCCAGATCCATGGGGTCCTCAAGGCAAGAGATGAACAGAGGCATAGTGACCGTGGTCTTCCTTAGTGGTCTCACATTCCAGTACTAACCAGGGCCAAGCCTGCTTCCCTCTGTGTAGCAACCCTGGGCTTCATTGGCGTCCAGTGCTTACCATCCGAGTGCTAACCAGAACGGACCCTGTTTAGCTTCCAAGACCTGAGCAGACCAGACTAGTCAGTGCTATTCATTAGCGTTTATGGACAGGATAGAATAGATCTTTATGCCTGGTAGCAGAAAATTAGGCATTTTTCCAAAAATTCTCTTTATTCAGCAGGGAACCTGTAGCAGTGTGTAGCTTGTTATTTTTTTCTTGCCTTTCCTCAATTTTTATTTCTCGGTCTTGGTTCTCATAGGGAAAGACTGTAACCCCACCCTTCTGGTACGAGTGGAGAACAACAGCACAGCAGGTGTGACAGCTGGTGAACCACTAACACAATGGTGGGATGCGCCGAGCATTGTGGGACTGGTGATATTTGTCCTGTGCACGCTCTTCATCAGGTGAGAATCTTCTGGACGGCTTCCATGTCTGGAATGGCAAACCGAAGCTATGGATGGGGAGGGGCCATGGTTCGGTGCCAGAGCACCTGCTTTTTATGTTGAACATCCCAGCTTTGATCCATGGAATGTCCACAGGACAAGGATCTCTGGTTGCAAGTGATGGGAAGGACCCTATATGGCTACTTTAAGTTGAGCAAGTGTTATTGAGCGAGCCAAGTTTGGATCAGTCCAGTGGTCCATCTAGTCCAGCATCCTGTCTCGCATGGTGGCCAACAGTTCCTCTGGAGGTCCAACAACATGCCATAAGCACAGGTGTCAAACTCATGGCTCTCCAGATGTTCATGAACTCCAGGTGTTCATGAACATGGCCCTCCAGATGTTCATGAATTCCCATCAGTCCTTGCCAGTATAGTTAGTGCTCTTGTTGGGAGGGACTTATTATTGTTATTAATTTGTTGCATTTATATACCGCCCACCCCCGATGGGAATTGTAGTTCATGAACATCTGGAGGCCCATGAGCTTGACACCCCTGCAAGAGGCTGAGGCCTTTTCTTAATGTAACCAGAGGTTTAATGCCTCTGAATGTGGAGATTCCCTTTAGTCTCTAGGGCCAGGCAGCCGCTGATAGACTTCTCCATCAGTCTGTCTAACCCAGGGGTCTGCAACCTGCGGCTCTCCAGATGTTCATGGACTAAAATTCCCATCAGCCCCTGGCCATGCTGGCAGGGACTGATGGGAATTGTGGTCCATGAACATCTGGAGAGCCACAGGTTGCAGATCCCTGGTCTAACCCCTTTCCAAGCCACCTATTCCTGTGGGACTAGTGTTGTGTTTTCGGCAGAGCATGCATTTTATAGGCAGTGGGTCCCAGGCACAGTCTGGCATTCCCACAAATGACCCTCAGGTTGACAGTATTGGGAAGAACAGAGGCGGTGTGGGTGGCAGCCCTTCCCCACCACGAGCAAACAGCGTTTTTGTCTTGAAGTCAGTGTATGGACCCAGGGAGAAGGAGGAGGGGTGTGGTGGGCAATTCCCCCCACGTGGCTAAATGGCTGCAGCCCGGGGACATTTGACCCCATATGTCCCCCTGGTTGGTACGCCCCGGGGAATGACCTTTCTCTGCCTGAGAGCCTAGAAGCCCATTGCCAGTCAGAATAGTCAAGATATGCTGGGCCAGTGGCCTAATTCTCCAAGGCAGCCTAACCATGATTAAGCTCAGTTTCAGCCTTGTGGGAATCATTTCTCAGAAGCTGCTCCCACAAAGGCCGAGAAGCTTTTTATTCCAGAACACAGCCATGTTGAGAACCTTGTTGTAGACGCCGGTCAGAATCCGAGCTGTATCTCTGTTCTGCTTATTGCTGATAATAGTTTCGCAGCAGGGGCCCCTGACCTGGCTCGACCCTCTCCTTTTGAAGGCTGCAGTGAATTCTGGGAGAAAATAGGAGGCAAGGTTGAAAGTGGTTTTTGTGCTAGAGGACAGGGTAACCTCACAAGCTGTCTCCACAGGATGTACCGAGTTGTCTCCGCATTGCTTCCAACCTCCCTCTGGTGGTAATGAGAAGTAAATTCCTCCCTAAGATTTTTTTTCCCCCTTTCATTTTTAAAAAATAGATCACGTATTTTCAAAAGGACTATTACAACTTTGCTTAAGTGGGGAGTATAATTTACAAAAATCGGGAAGTTGGTTGGGTTTAAGATGACCACGCAGCTTTGCTGATTTCAGAAAGACTTCAGCTCTAGCACTGTACTTCAGTATCATTTATAGTTGCTAACTCTAGATCAGGGGTAGGGAACCTGCGGCTCTCCAGATGTTCAGGAACTACAATTCCCATCAGCCTCTGTCAGCATGGCCAATTGGCCATGCTGGTAGGGGCTGATGGGAATTGTAGTTCCTGAACATCTGGAGAGCCGCAGGTTCCCTACCCCTGCTCTAGATATTAAAATTCCTAGAAATTTGGGGGAAGGTACGGTTTGGGCAGATGACCGACCTCAGTGGGGTATAATGTCTTGGAGTCCACCCTCCAAAGTGGGAATTCTCTCCTGGGAATTGACCTCTGCAGTCTAGAGATCGGTTGTAATTCCAGGAGATCTTTAGGCTCCACCTGGATTCCACCGCCTTATTAATCCAATTGGGGTAGGTGCACCTGAATTCAGTAATCACCAAAAAATCTGCACCGAATGGCTTAACCGGCTGAATGGCAGCCTGTATTTCACAAATTCTTTCACTAAAGGTCACTAAACTCAATATACCATGAACGTACGTCGATATTTTCTTGTATCCAACATGTTGAAATGTAACCACCACTTGTGCTTAATCGTAAACACTCAGTTAGAAATACAAGATTTGACTAAATGTGATGCCAGTATAGAAAATGGTCACACAAGACTCAGGCTGTTTCCGCACGGCCACGCTGGGGGTTGGGTCGACGTACATGACACCGACCCAACCCCCCTGGGACCGTTCGCACGAACGGTCCCGGTAACGAAAGGGAAGATCGGCTCGCGGAGCTGCCGTGCAGCCCGAGTCGATACCTACCTTCTTCTGGGCGCACCGTCCAGTGAGTCGCTGAGGCCAGGGAACAACGCCCCCTGCTCACAATGCGCGCAGCCAGCTCCGGAGTCGCGGGGCAGGGTTAAGCGTGTCCCTGATATCTCAGTGATGCGCTGGACAGTCGCAGAGAAGGTAGGTCGATCGAGCAAGGGGGGAGGGATGGCGCCTCCGATCGGGCAAGGGGGGGAGGGATGGTGGGAAAATGGCGGCTTCGCGGTTGCTGGGGAGGAGTGAGGGCAGCGCGGCTGCGAAGCAGCTGCGCCCCCCATGCGAACAGCTCCCTGGGGACGGCGTTTTTGCTGTCCCCAGGGCGCTGTATTTGGCCCGTGCGGAAAGGGCCCCAAACACGTGTAATCTTGTATTCCACAATAAGGTACCCGGTTAGTCAACCCCCAGGTGGTTTTGACTTCATGATTCTCACTTCAGCTTGACCAAAGCACCTCTGTAAAGTACAAATTATACAAGTATTATGATGCACATCATATCCCTGTATAAGTGTGTGTTTTCTCAAGATTCAATTGATTTATGGCAGTGGTGGCGAACCTTTGGCACTCCAGATGTTATGGACTACAATTCCCATCAGTCCCTTCCAGCATGGCCATGCTGGCAGGGGCTGATGGGAAATGTAGTCCATAACATCTGGAGTGCCAAAGGTTCGCCACCACGGATTTATGCTAACCACAGCAAGGGGCTTTCAAGGCATGTGATAAGCAGAAATGGTTTGCCATTGTCTTCCTCTGCAGTCTTCTTTGGCAGTCCCTTATCCAAGTATTGACCCTGCTTATCTTCCAAGATCTGATGAGATTGGACTACACCTTTCCACATCCCTAGTCTCTTTTAGCATTTAAGAAATAAATCCATGCCCCATGAAGATCAATATCCGTCCAGCAGCACATTAAAGATCAACACAATTTTTCCAGGGTCGAAGCTGTTGTGAGTTAAATACGCTGCGGAATTTTGTTGGTTTTTAAGCTGCTGCTGGACTCAAATTTTGTTTGACTAATATAGCCATCCTCCTGAAAGATACCTGCCCCAAGCATCGCTCAGGAATCCTGATGGATAAAATACAGTGCTTTTGATGTTACAGGACAAACAATGGGAGCTATACAAGATGCGATGTGCGGGTAATTTCTCTTTGTTTGCCACCAGCATCCGATCCTCTGACCATGCCCAGGTGAATAAGATGATGCTGACAGAGGAGAGCCCAGGAATGCTGAGTGGGGACAGCCCGACCTTAGAAGATGGGGTGCACCGGGCTTACGACAATGAGCAAGACGGAGTGTCTTACAACTACACCTTCTTCCATATCTGCCTTTTCTTGGCCTCCCTCTACATCATGATGACCCTCACCAACTGGTACAGGTATGTTTGGTTGCTGTGAGCATGTCCCTTAGTGTGAGGAAGCTGGAACTGAACAATCCGGGGGGAGAGGGGAATCTTGGCATAGGAGTAGTGGATAGGGAAGAGGCTTCATGCTCCAGTCCTGCTTTTAGGTGTTATCTTAAGTCTATAACATCAGCCTCGTGTTGCGAAATTCCTGGAGATTTGAAGGGGGAGAGGTGGAGCCTTGGGGAGGTGGGGTATTTGGGGGGGGGGCAGTGTTAGATCTCAAACCTTGAAACAACAAATGGACCCTGTATCGATGATCAGTAACATTTATTGATAGGCAACAAAGCACCCAGCTTGTAAAAGCTGGTTCTGCCGAACCTGGCTTTTGCTATCCCCTTTATTCATAAGTAAATCCCCCCTCCCATTTTCCCAGAGAATGTGAGAAAGAATTATTCCGGAGCCTAGGCACCCCAAGGTCGGCGATAGATAGAGGTAGAGCCGCCTTGCCTCCTGCCCCCACAGGACAACGGAAACATCCCGTTTCCCATGAGACCAAAAATGTCAGGGGTAAACCTAGTTATCTACTCAGCGTGTGAAGCCATAAAATAAGATCAAGGAAAGACTGCCCCACTACAGCAGTGGTCACATATAGCAGGCTGGCTGCATATATCTCGTAGTGATTACACTGAGTCAGGACTGCATCTCAATCAGCCAGATAACAATCCCTGGCAATATATCTTGTAATAACGTCAGCACGCTGGGAATGCATCTCAGTCACTAGGCGCATCCCTGGCACGCAGTTGTAATCCCAGGGGGTCTCCAGGTCCTTCATGAAGGTTGGAAACCATCCTTGCGCCAAAAATAACTGGGGTGCGAGGAGGGGCATTTAATTCTTCCCCCCACAAACACTGGTTCCTATATTAGTTATAATTTGAATCATAGATTGCTCCATTATGGGAGGCATGCAGGCCGTCTGGGCCAAGAAGCAACTACTGTGTGTGGGTGGGAGGGAGAGGGGCTAGCACGATCTGACTTCTGTTTAGAGGTGGCGTGCTCACGGGGACATGTGGGGTCACATGTCTCCGGGCACACGCCCCCCACACCCCTCCTCTCAGCTGAGCCCTGCCCCGCCAGGCAGCTCCTTCAGCTGTTGGAGGCTCTGCTGGCTGAAGGAGCAGCCTGGTGTGGCCGGGTCAAGGGGCTGCCCATGGCAGGCTCCTGCCAGCTAAGGTAAGTGGGGTGCAGAAGGGGGTGCATGGGGGAGGGCTTGCCTGGAACAGGTGTTGCCCCAGGTGCCATCCCCCCCCCCCCCCCCCATGCCTCTGCTTCTGTCTATCAAGGAAAAAAACTCTGGAAGATTTGACTTCTCTGCTTTTACAGTGTTTGTTGTGGCGGGAGGTGAAGGGACTGATCCATTAGGGATATTCTTGAAATCTGTTCTGGGTTAGAAAGTAATAACTAAAAGCAGCAATTGGCAATTCAGTATGAGGAAGGAGAGGAGAGGTTTTTCTGTAGATTCTGTGAGCTTTGTCTTACTAGTTTATCATGGCTGACCCTAATCTGGGTTTGCATTCCTTACTGCTTGTGTCTGGCATGGGAGAACTCCTTTTGTTGTTGTTGTTGTAAGTTTTATTTATTTTGTATATATGGACAACAGAAAAAGAAAAAGTCCAAATCCGGGGGCCCTTCCCTCCCTACAGTAGTAATAATGAAACAAGAAAAACAAACATCCCTACACATATATATGGTGACTTCCAGCTACCTCGCTATGGATTCGAATGCGAATCTAGTCCCATGCTTATGGTTAATATCTGCATTTTTAAACTTTCAGTCCTTGTAAAATTACTTTAGTCCAGTATGCTGGTTTCATTTAAGTCTCATATCCTGCCATTATTTCTCTATTTGTATATGTTTTCAATAAGTAGTCTGCAAGGGATTTCCAATCTTTAAGAAAATTGTCCATATTCTTGCCTCTTATAAATGCTTTCAGCCTTGCCACCTCTGCATATTCTGTGACTTTCAAAATGCAGTCTTGTTTTGTTGGAATTTTGTTGTCCCTCCGTTTGTATGTATATAAAATTCTTGCTGTAGTTGTCATATACATAAAATGTGTTCTGTATTGATCAGGAATGCCTTCCCCCATCAATCCCAACAAAAATGCCTCAGCTTTTTTTCAATTGTTATTTTCATAATCTTTTGCATTTCTTTTAAAGTCATATCCCAAAACAATTTTGCCGATTTACATGTCCACCACGTGTGAAAAAAGAACTCTCCTGCTGTTGACATTTCCAGCATTTCTTTGATAATCCCTTATATATTTTAGACAGTTTTTTCTTTGTTAAATACCATCTATACATCATCTTAGAATAATGTTCTTTCAAGTTACAACAAGCTGTAAATTTCAGATCTTTTTTCTGTAATCTTTCCCATTGTTCCATTTGTATGCTTCTCCCCACATTATTGGCCCATTTTACCATCACCGATTTTACCACCTCTTCCTCGGTTTCCCACTTCAATAACATCTTATACATTGTAGTAATTAGTTTATCATCATTTGTACATAGGTTACTTTCAAACTCTGTCATCTGTGTAACAAAACCTGTATTTTTGTCATCTGCTTTAAATGTTTCTAGGAATTGATAGTAATGGAACCCGTTTTTAGCTATATCTTTTCATTCATCCAGTGGTTTGAACTCTGGCTTGGGAGAACTTAAATCCCTGCTGAATAGTCTTCTAAAACTCTGCATTCTTGAGTATATTGATGCATTTGCATACTGTCTCCATGTGTTACAGGAGTAGTGTCAAACTCCAAGTTCAAACAATAACTCACTTGATGGATTCAAGGGTTTTATTGATGACATGAGAGTAACAGCGAAAGACAGTTCTGGCAAGAAGGCACCAAAACTGTTGATAATATGTTGCAGCAATCCCCACCCCTCATCTGAACCAAAGCAACATTGAGAGTCCAGCCTGAGAGCCACAGGCTCAACCACAGAGCTACAAGGGCAAGAATTAGATAAACACCTGCAAAGCAAAAAAGCAAAGCTCATCCCCACAGCTCCCCCCCCCCTTTGTAGGAATGACATCCTGACAAGTAGTAAGTGAACTCAACCCTTTTTCAAATAATATAAAACAATGATGTAGGGGCATAAGATTCAGACTGCAGCAAAAACTAGTTAAAAAGTAAAAATGTCATAAGCAGGCAACAGAGAGCCAGTGTGGTGTTATGGTTAGAGTGTCAGACTAGGATATCTGGGAAACCCTCCGTGGGATCTCCATGGAAGCTTGCTGGGGACCTAGGGGCAATCACACGGTCTTTCTCAGCAAAACCTACATCACAGTGTAGTTGTGTAGATAAAATGGAGAAGAGGATGGTGTAAGCCCCTTTGGGTCCCTGCTTCTTGGAACAGTAGGGTATAATTGAAGTAAATAAATAGAAAGCAAAAGCAGCACACATATATACCCACACGAATGCGAGCACTTTTAACTTGACGCTGGAAAATGATCCTGTTTGGTGCCAGGCAGGTGATTGTGCAGACAGTGTTTTGTAAGCAAGGTGCCACCATGGAAAAGAGAAGAAGAGTTTGGATTTATATCCCACCTTTCTCTCCTGTCAGGAGACTCAAGGTGGCTTACAAGCTCCTTTCCCTTCCTCTCCCCACAACAGACCCTTTGTGAGGTAGATGAGGCTGAGAGAGTTCTGAAGAACTGTGACTGGCCCAAGGTCACCCAGCAGGAATGTAGGAGTGCGGAAACACATCTGGTTCCCCAGATAAGCCTCTGCCACTCAGGTGGAGAAGTGGGGAATCAAACCCTGTTCTCCAGATTAGAATCCACCTGCTCTTAGCCCCTTAAGAAGGGCAAAACATTGTTTTTGTGACTATTTTGGTGAGGGTTTGTGGATTGGGTTCTTTAAAAAAATAATTTGAGGAGTTTGGTTTAGATTGTTTCGCTACAGTTGTTTGATTTCGAAAAGCTGTCTGGAGCCCTTCTGAGCAGGTGGGATACAAATGTTTGAAAATAAAAATTCGCATACCTGTTGAGAGCATCCCATCCCACTTGGCTGCTGCAGACATGCCTAGCTAGGTGTCCTCAGGAGTCACCAGCATAGTGTAGTGGGTGGGAGTGGTGAACTGTAATCTGGTTCACCAGATTTGATTCCCCACTCCTCCAAGTGAGCAGCGGACTCTGATCTGGTGAACCAGGTTTGTTTCCCCACTCCTACACATGAAGCCTGCTGGGTGACCTTGGGTCAGTCACAGTTCGCTCATAACTTTCTCAGCCCCACCTACCTCGCAAGGTGATTGATGTGGGGAGAGGAAGGGAAAGGAGTCTTTAAGCTGCTTTGAGACTCCTTGCAGGGAGAAAGGGGGTATAAATGCAAACTCTTCTTCTTCACAAATGTGTGGCTGTCTCATGTCCCTATTGAAGTGGCAGGTTCTATTATGCTTTAAAATTCGCTGTCTCTTCACTTTGTAACTTCTCTTCTGATGTAATGAACTGAGAAAGCTTCTTGTGGGGTTGAAGTTTTTTCCGAACTAAGCCATGTTTTGTCATAAGAGATAACTGAGGAGAAAATGTCTGCCTGGGTAAAAATTGCCTCATCATTTTGATCCCAACAGGAGGGGCTGAGGTAAGAATTTTCTACCAATCATCACATTTTTGTCCCATCCTTCCTCCTAGGAGCTCAGAACACCCAGGCACAGACTCTTCGCTCCATTTTGTCCTCACGACAAAATGGGGGTGGGCTTGGCAGAGAGGGGGTGGCTGGTCCAAAGTCAACCAGTGAACTTCCATGCCAGAGTGGGGTCTGAACCCATGCTCTTCCCCTGTCCTAGTCAAACCCTTGTAAAAGCCACGCTGAGATTCGAATCCATGCTCTTCCCCATCCTAGTCAGTCACTTCTAATAATCCTGGTGAGATCCTGCACAACGTGCCCCCTAAACTTCCCAGATGCAAGATGCGTACGAATTGCTCCTTTTTTTTTTTTAAAGGCTTGTGGTGTTTGGCTTTACCCTCTGCTGTTGCCTAGGTAACGAGCACAGAGCAGCAGTGTTTCAAGGCCGTGTTTTGAGGAGGAGAGAGAAAGGCCGTCTCAGATGAACTCGGTTTAGGGGAGCAGAGGGCTCACGGTGCTCAGGGGCGTTTCCGTTAGAGCAGCTCCAGGGGGCGCCATTTTTCAAAACCAGAACTCCCGCCTGGGTCCCAAGATCTTTGCACCGTTGGCTGTAGCTAGACCTTTCCCATTGCTGTGAAAGCCCGTCTATTTATAGCGCATGACTTTACTGTTGCATCCCTACCTGCAGACATGCCAGATCTGCAAAGCATTTGCTCTTGTCTCTTAGCAGGCTTGACAGCACGTGGGAAACTGGCAGCTAGCTGCAGCGTTTTTTTGGTTTGGAGCCATAAGCTCAAACTTCTTTTCTCTCTCTCCTCCTCCTCCTCCTCCTCCTCCTCCTCTCCTGTGTCAGGCTTTGAGCATGGCTGGAGTAGAGGCAGCCAGCATAGGGAAAGATTGTGGATAGAGTCCCACAGAGCAGCCGGCTGCCAAAAGGACAGGAATGGGAAGTGAGAGAATGCATCTTGCTCGAGCTGATGAAACCTCTTCGCTTTCTCTTCATAATCCCGTTCATAAAAGTGAAGAAGAAGCAAGCCTTTATTGGCATAGACAGCAGTACAACAATAATAAAAACAGATTAAAAAGCATATACAATACAGGATATACATGTTGGGATGAAGGAAATCTACTGGCATTTAGTAATTTCTAGGAGAAAGTCTGCCACTATCATACATAGAGAAGGATCAGGGTTGTCCAACAAGTAGTGTAATCTAAATAAATCGGGGAGATCGGGTAAATGTAAAGGAGTGAGATTCACATACTTGGATCTGATTTCCTTGAATCTGAGACAGTGAAGTAATTGGTGGGCCAGAGATTCAACTGAGCCATCGTTACATGGGCACAATCTTTTAGCCTTTTCTTGCTTATTAAATCTGCCATGTAACAAGGCAGAAGGCATAACATTAAACCTGGTGAGCATTATGGCTCTCCTTTGAACAGGGTTTATTAAGCAATACAGGTAGTGTGCCAAATGGCTCCGTTCAAATGGGAGAGCGTTCATAAAAGTGAAAACTTGAATTACCAGGAGGACTTGGAAGAAGCCACCAAGCGGGTGCTTCACTGCCTCTGTATGTTGAGTCTCTTGTGAGGAAGCACCAGGAAATCGGCCTGTAAATAATTGCATGGATGAAAATATCTGAGCAGCAAAGGGAACTTCTGTGCAGCTAAGGTGGATATAGACAGTTGAGTTTCCTTTCTGTCCATCCTGGATGTCGACATCTCTTACCTACATTTACAGACCCCGCATGAGGTAGTCACTAGAGTGTTGGATTTGGATTCCATTCCCCCCTCTGCTTTGGAAGCTCGCTGGACAACTTCAGGTCCAGTCGTTCTCTCTCAGCCTAACCTATCTCACAAGGTTCTGGTTAGGATGACATGGAAGAAGGAAAAATAACGTTGTAAGCTGCTAGTGACCTCAAGTCCAGTCACTTTCTCTCAGCCTAATCTACCTCACAAGGTTGTTAAGATAAAGTGTAGAAGGGAAGAACAATGTTGTAGGCCTCTTTAGGTTCCCACTGAGGTCTAAAGGGAAGGGGGGGGGGGTTTAAATTTATCTCCTTCATTTATATCCTTTCTCTCCAGTGGGGATCCAAAGCAGCTTATGTCATTCTGTCTTCCATTTTATCCTCCCAACACCCCTGTCAGAGAGGTTAAACTGAGAGGTTGTGTCCAGCCCAAGGTTACATAGTGAGTTCCCATAGCACAAGTCAGCACTGTTAACTGATACACCAAGCTTGTTTTCTGCTGCTCCAGAGGTTAGGACCAGGAGTAATGAGTTCAAGGTGAAGGAAAAGAGATTCCATCTAAACATAAGGAAAAACTTCCTGACAGTAAGGGCTGTTCGGCAGTGGAATGCACCACCTCGGAGTGCGGTAGAGTCTCCTTTGGAGGTTTTTAAAGAGAAGCTGGATGGCCATCTGTCAGGAGTGCTTTGATTGTGTGTTCTTGCATTGCAGGGGGTTGGACTTGATTGCCTTTGGAGTCTCTTCCAACTCTGTGATTCTATATCTTCTTTATTACTCTTTTCTTCCCTCCCCAGACCTGATGAACATCACCAAAAGCTCACTAGTCCATGGACTGCAGTCTGGGTGAAGATCTCTTCTAGCTGGACCGGCCTTCTCCTCTACGTGTGGACCCTGATTGCACCTATCGTGCTTCCAGATCGAGACTTTAGCTGAAAAAAAACGTTCCTCAACACCTCAGAAGCTAAACAGAATGTGTTTCTCGGCAGAAAGAAATAAGAATATCCTGGTTCCTTGACTTGAATTTAGAACTCGGCTCCAGTCCCTCTAGGCATTGGAGCTGTCTGCCATTCTCTTGCTCTTCTGCATTGATTTGTGCCTTTCCCCCTGCTTTGGTTTTTATTTCAAAGGAAAAGGATGCCAAAAAGGGAACCTCTGTTGCTTGTGTGAAATGCTGGATGAGTAAGGAAATAGAATAGGAAGGTGTTTATTGCTGTTGGCCGTGACCTTGGAACATGTTCTGGAATAACTAAAGAAGTCCATGACATCCTACACTGTCTTTGTTTCTAAAGAATGTTCAGATGAATGTAGCTGTTTTAAAGTAAGTCTCTACCAATATGCCTTATCCTTGGAAGCCTTTTTTTAAAATAAATAAACCTATGTTCCTTTTGATATGCAACTTTGATGGGAAAAAAGGTTGCAATAAATGGGCAGCTTTTGAGAATCAAACTTCACTGTCAATGGGATCTGTTTCTGGTTGTGGGGAATGAACTTTGGCTTACTATAGCCAAAAGCAGAGGTCACGTGTGAAAATGACGCCAAACAAGACTCTAGTGGTCCTTAAAAGACATTCCCACACACGCTAAATCGTGCACTGTCAATCAGACAGAAGTCTTTATTGGCATTATAAATTACCATGTTACAGTATTAAAAACAAAAAAGGAAACGTTTATCTATTAATTGAACCCATCAAATACATTAATATATGCATTAAATATCTACATACAGACCCTGTATGCAGAACACAAAGAGATCTAAATTAACCATGACTATTTTGTGGAGAATAATTACGCTTACCTAGGTAATGCTTCGGAAAGCTTGCAACATTTTCGCAGATAAGATCGCAAGAACCATTGAGTAGGAAGTTCATAGCAGATGATGACATGCCAATATTTAACCTCTCTATCATCCCTTGTCAATCCACTTATGAAGCACTGTGCAACTGGATTTTATTGTGTGAACTCCAGTTGCAAGTGATCACAAAAGTGCATTGGAAGTGTACCGAAAATGAGTTGTCCTGTGTGTGTGAAAGTGTTGTGTGCACTTTCAATGCACTTTAGCAATCATTTTCAAGGGGGGTTGGCCATTTCACACGAGAAAATCCAATTGTAAAGTGCACCAAAAGCAGCTTGAAAGGAAAGGGCATTTTTTAAAATTTGCTTGTCTTTAACGGGCCACCAGACTCCTAGGGTTTGCTACAGGTACTCATCCGGAATTATTTGGAAATGGAGAAAGTTACACTCTGATGTACACAACGTGCGAGGTATTGGGAAATTGTGTTCAAGGTTTGTTTTTTAAATAAGCCTCTGGGTGTAGAACCAAGAGAACTTCCTACTGTTGTCTCTTTCTCCTGAACGCCCAAATCTGGCTGTCTTTCATCCTCAGTTGTGGCTATATTGGAGAAAATCATGCATCATTATCTTGCATTCCTTTTAGCCCTCATGGTCCTGGATGACTGAAAAAAGAATGTAGATGATGAAGAAGAAGTGTTTGGATTTATACCCCCACCTTTCTCTCCTGTAAGGAGACTCAAGATGGCTTACAAGCTCCTTTCCCTTCCTCTCCCTACAACAGACACCTTATGAGGTAGATGAGGCTGAGAGAGCCCTGAGGTCACCCAACAGGCCCAAGGTCACCCAACAGGAATGTAGGAGTGTGGAAACACATCTGGTTCACCAGGTAAGCCTCCGCCACTCAGGTGGAGGAGGGGAGAATCAAACCCCATTCTCCAGATTAGAATCCACCTGCTCTTAACCACTACACCACACTGGTTCTCATGAAAAAGGGACTTGGAAGAGCACTGCGCTTCTGACTGCTTTTTCCCTCAGCACATGGCGGTGCTATCCGATCTGCCGTCAACGAATGAACTTGAGCACCTTGGGAAACTCACGGACTTTATTTTTTGCTCTCTTCAGTGAACAGTAGAGGGCAGCACCTGTCCATCCAGAACAAAGAATTGGTCTCTTGTTTTCCTGGTTTGCTAAGAGTTCTTTTCTCTTAAATAAATGCTATTGAACCAGTGGGGTACAGATACAGGTTCTTGGGTAGCACCACAGTTCATAGTATCTTCTATTTACTAGAAGGAGCAGTATGAAAGGAACCAACTTGGTATGAAAAGTCTTTCTGCATCATTAGCACAAGAACAGCCAGCCCAATGCTTGTGGAAGCTCTAAGGCATGAAGCGTGATACGTCTCCTGTTGTTGATTTCCAGTACACTGCCTTGGGACCAAGAGGCTCCATTTAGCGTCCATGGCTAAGAGCCACACGTTTGTAGCAAGCTTTTTAAAAAGCTGCTTGTCAGCCATCACCACAGAAGCCAGTCTTTATAGGTTGGATGCAGGAACATTCCTTTACCTCCTTTGGTCTGTCCTGGACTTCTTGCCCATCTCTTTCATTGGGTGCTCCCAAGGTTTAATATTATGGAGGAGAAAGAGAATTAGGCCTCCTTATCTACTCTCTGCTTTTAGTTATATATATGCATGAAGTCTTCTATTGAATCAGACCAGTGGTCCAATGAGGTCAGCATTATCTGTGGAGACTGGCAGTAGCTCTCTAGGGCTACTTTCAGGGGCATATGGGGAGACATATTGGGTCAGGGAGACATATGGGGCCAAATGTCCCCAGGCTGCGGCCATTTAGTCACATGGAGGGTGGAAAATCCCACACTCTTCTTCCTTCCCCACAGGGTCATATGCTGATTTCAAGACCTGGTGCAAGAAAAGTTGTTTTGGCCATGGTGGGGGAGGGTGGCTGCCCGTGGGGGTGGGGGGGTGGGGCAAAAAATCAGATTTTGCATTAGGCTACATTTCCCCTAGATATGCCTCTGGCTACTTTGCATTTCCATTTTCTACTCTCACTCCAGCTCCGTTTCCTTTATGAGAATGTGCTGCCCTTGTGTTCCAAATGAGGGGACAATATTTGCAGTGTTCTAGTTCCCGTTCCTTGATCATTCATAACGCTGAATTTGCTTTTTTCCTTGCTGCCAAAATGCAGGGATGATCTGTTTCTAGGCAGTTGCAAGCCATTTGAATTCCACCGTCACATATGTAACGAGGATTTTTTTCCCCATCCAGTTTCTCCCGAGAGAAAAGAATTGTTGTGAAGAAACAAAACATTGTGAAAAATGAGATCATATGGGTTTGATTGGCTGTTGCGGGGCCGTTGCCTGATAGTTTTTGCTCCTAATGTTTCGCCCACATCTATGGCTGGCATCTTCGTAGTAGCCAGTAGTGTAGCGAGAGAGGCGTGGGGGGTTAGAGCCCCAGGCACCAGGTGGAGCTTGGGGGTGGAGCCAATAACAGCAAGCTAGAACCGGTCAGCCCCGCTGCTCAGTTTGATCCTGGCCTCAGCAAAGCTTAGATTGAGCTTTAAACTGCAGGCTCAAAGTCTTGACAGGGCATGCTCAGTCACTTCTGGGTGAGCTGAGGCCAGCATCAAATGGGCCCGTACCACTCCTAAACTCCACATGACCCCTGAGCAGAGGCGGAGCTACAATGGGGACATCTGGGGCAGCTTGCCCTAGGCACCGCCATTGCAGTCCCGTGTTGGGGGCGGGGCAAGAGGGGGCTCGTGGGCCGTTCATGTCCTGGACGCAGTTTCCCCTCCCTCCATCACTGACCTTGAGTGCCATTTTACACAGCTACACTCCTGATAGGAGCAAAACTTACGAGACCATGGTCACGCAGCCCGGAAAACCCACTGCAGCCTGTTGTTTCTGGCCGTGAAAGCCTTTGACAGAACACTGAATGTTTGTGGATCTGTTACTTGCAGTGGGAGGGAGCAGTTTGAATGGAAGCAGGGCATGGACAAAGATGAGTCTTGCCTGCCCTACACATGACCCTCAGAGCTCGAAAGAGGGCCGTATAGTGTCCCAGTCAAGGTGCCAACGCAAGCTCTGAGGCCCCTTCCCTCCACCTCTTTGATTCGATAAGACATCAATTCGGGTGGCTTCCAGTTTGAGATTGATCCTCCATCTGCCCACTCAGGAAACCACTTGCTCAGAGCAATTTGTTCTTCTGCTTGAGGTTCCACACGGCAATTATTTATCGAGCACCGTATAATGATGTGTACCTTGTGACCTGATTGCTGTAAAAGGTAATAAGTGGATTACTGCCTTTCTGCTGCTCTCGGGCAGGCAGATGCGGTGACATCATCCCCTTCGCCCACTAATTAGGCTTCATCTGCTGTTTTATAGCCTCTCGTTGGCTTTTCTTTTCCTTAAGAGAAAGAAGCAGCGAAGGGACACTTTCGGAGAAGAGTGGTTAGAAACAAAGAAGAGGAGGAGGAGGAGTTTGGATTTATACACCATCTTTCTCTCCTGTAAGTAGACTCAAGTTGGCTTACAAGCTCCTTTCCCTTCCTCTCCCCACAACAGACACCTTGTGAGGTTAGATGGGGCTGAGAAAGTCCTAAGAGTACTGTGACTAGCCCAAGGTCACCCAGCAGGAATGTAGGACTGCGGAAACACACCTGGTTCCCCAGATAAGCCTCTGCCACTCAGGTGGAGGAGTGGGGAATCAAACCTGGTTCTCCAGATTAAAATCCACCTGCCTCTTAACCACTACACCCCGCTGGCTTTCAAGAGCATCATGGGCCAAGCTTCAGTTTGCAAGGTCTTCACGTTTGCTGGTGGGCAGCACAGGGGTTTCAGCTGGGATATTCCAGGTGAGTGTTGTGCCTCCCAAACTCACCTGAGACTTTTTCTTGTTGGGAGGCAGAAGGGCTGCAGTTTCCCCTGTGCCGTTTCTCCTCTTTAAACGGAGCCACAGAGCTGTGATAGACTGTGATAGCAGTGGTGCAGGAGGTTAAGAGCTCATGTATCTATTCTGGAGGAACCGGATTTGATTCCCAGCTCTGCCACCTGAGCTGTGGAGGCTTATCTGGGAAATTCAGATTAGCCTGTACACTCCCACACACGCCAGCTGGGTGACCTTGGGCTAGTCACAGCTTCTCGGAGCTCTCTCAGCCCCACCTACCTCACAGGGTGTTTGTTGTGAGGGGGGAAGGGCAAGGAGATTGTAAGCCCCTTTGAGTCTCCTGCAGGAGAGAAAGGGGGGATATAAATCCAAACTCTTCTTCTTCTTCATTTTCAAAATAACATGTTTCAGTTGGCTGCATTTTTGCCTTATTGGGCCGTTTGGGTATATTGGATTAATGAAAACGCACACAGAACTTGAAATTAATTTTTCTAAGCCATTCTATTACTTTCCGATAACCTGACACAAATCAATAGTTAAATGAGACCCTAAAATATGAAGAAGGAATAGGCTGGGTGGGTCCAGCCTGTCAAATAAATAGCTTTCACGCATGCTCAATCATGCAGCGTCAATGCACTTCCGGTACCCTTTGCAACTGGATTTTACTGTGTGAAATGGCAAAATCCACTTGCATGCTTGTGCGGATTGGAAGGACATAATTCAGTGTGTGAGAAAGCATCAAAGGCTTAGGTAGGCTGCACTGGCGTGGACACGTCACAAATTATGTTCCTGGGGAGAGCATTTCGTTTTTTCCTCTGTAGTTATACATCAACCAGTTATTAATTATTATTATTATTTATTATATTTATAAGCCACCCTCCCCCGAAGGGCTCAGGGCAGCGAACAACAGACAATAGAGCACAGTAAAATCAATAATATCAACTATAAAATCAATTAGGAACAGCTCTATATATTAAAACCCAACCCCATTAAAAGCAGCGTTCTAACATCAAATATATCGATGGCGTCTCTCTAATCAGTCCCCTGAAAAGGAAATGGGAAAGAAAGAAAGCTGGTAAGGTTCACAGTGATGTTATGAAGAGAAAGCGAGCCTTCAGCGGCCGGACCCCTCAAAGGCCCGGTGGAACAGCTCTGTCTTGCAGGCCCTGCGGAAATCATTTAGATCCCACAGGGCCCGCGTAGCTGGGGACAGAGCGTTCCACCAGGCAGGGGCCAGAGCTGTAAAAGCTCTGGCCCGGGTGGAGGCCAGCCGCATCATTGGTTCTTTAACTGCCTTGAGAGCTAAGTGCGTGCAAATGGAGGGGTGTCAGGAGGAAGGAAAATGAAATGTTAAATGGAAGGGACTGTGGAAGAAGCATGGAAACCAGCCAGGAGAAAGGGCCAAGGACAGGTTTGGAAAGATCTCAGAGGGAATCAAGGGGATGCCTCTGCCCCACAGCATCTCCCTTCGTTGGGAAGGCTTGCTCTGGGGTGGGGCAATTGAAGGTTCTTTTTGCTTCCACCCCTCCCTATGTGATCTAGTGCTGGGTGGCAAAGGTCCTTTTGAGAAGAAAACAATTGGGCATACTGGGAGAACGTCCGGCCCATGATCCTCCTTATTTGCACCGCTGCCATGTTGCTTGATGAGGGGCAACACACACATTTAGGAGGAGTAGAAGAATTTGGATTTGTATTCCCCTTTTCTCTCCTGTAAGGAGACTCAAAGGGGCTTACAATTTCCTCCCCCCCCCCCCAACAAACACCTCGTGAGGTGGGTGAGACTGAGAGAACTCAGAAGAACTGTGACTAACCTGGATAGCTTTAAAAGGGGCTTGGACAGATTTATGGAGGAGAAGTCCATCTATGGCTACCAATCTTGATCCTCCTTGATCTGAGTTTGCAAATGCCTTAGCAGACCAGGTGCTCGGGAGCAGCAGCAGCAGAAGGCCATTGCAAATCTCTACATCTGATGACAATTAACTCCTTGCAGAATCCCAGCCCCTTGAACAAGGCTCTCTAGATAAGCCTTGCTGTGAGCTTGCTTCTGCCTGGGTTCAACAAGTGAGTTTCCTGTTGCCTCTGTGTGCCTGGTCTACTGCTGATTCCCAGCCTATTTATCTGATTTCCTGTGCCATGACCTGTTGAACTGACCGTGACTATGCCTCGCCTGGCTTGACCCATTGGACTGTCTTCTGACTATGCTCTTGTCGGCCACCTGTTCTGTCCTGCGAGACTGGACCGGACCACTCCTTCACAGCATTCCACGCCCTGCCTGTCTGCAGCACAGAATGTCGATGAGAGGCATTTGGATGTTGGGCAGGGCTGCAAGGAACCATCTTGATGACTAACACAAATCCTTTCACAGTTAATAACAAAACCAGAATGTAAGTAGCAGTACCTTCCACCCTACTGTTAGCACAGAGCAGGATGCAGTCCAAGGTAAGGGGGTTTAAAAGATATCTGAACTAATGTTGACAGGAAAGTTACATTCTGTTGTTGGGACATTTTAATCTGGATTCAGATCAAGGGCTTATTAGATATAACTGGTTTGATCATTACATCGTTGGTTAGCTATTCCTGCAACTTGCCCAGGAAAGATGGCCTAGCTAGCTGGTCTTGGTCTCAGACCATCCTGACAAATACCTAGCCCAAAGCTTTCAAAGTGTTGTGCAAAAACATCTTCTGAGCAATCTCGTTCAGTTTATTTGACCGTCTCCTCTGGTATTTGTTGCTGACACGTGACAGTGTGTAAAGACATGAAGGGTGATTTAAAATAGACCCGATGATTGTTCCTATATGAATAAGACAAAAAGGGAAGCTATCGCCCTATCACTACTGGATTATTTTAAAAGATCCGGTGATATTAATAAAAATGCAAGCATCGAATGACGTTTGCTCGCTTCCGTGTTACTCAAATAGCATGCGGTAGAATATTCTGTCAAGGTTTGGTTGATAAGAACTTTGATTAAAAAAAACAACCACTTGCTTTATTTGGAAAATAAAATAAAACCTGGACTGTGTGAATTAGTCATTCTACCTGAAATCAGAGGTGGGGTGGAGATTAATTTAAAAAGAAGCCGGTTTCTGACTCAGATTTCAGCTGTCTTGTGATGTTAAAAAAAGTGGAAGGTCAGTGAAATCCTCAAATAGCACTGGTGATTCTAGTTACCTTCGGCTGAGAAAGATGCACTAGATGGAGTGCTATGATGTTTTTAGTTGGCCAGTTGGCCAGTGTGGGGTAATGTTAAATACATAGACTGTAATGTGTTTCCTGGTATCTACTTCCCAGAACATCAGTCCCAGATTTTTTCCTTCTCATTGGAGCAGAAAGTACTTCAGAAGACCCCAGAAGTTATTGCCTTTGGGTTCACAGGGAGCACCTGTAACCTCAGCTTGTGGGTTCTGTGGGGCAGTACTTGGAATGAGTTGCAACAACAATTTTTAAACAACAAAATGGTTTACTTTTCTTTACAATTAACACTTTTAAAACATCAACATTTAACGTTACAATTCAAGGTCCTGTTCAGGTTGCATTTCAAGTCCTTCTATTTACAGTCTACTGATATTGCCAAGTCCAAATTCTTCTTTGCAAGTTGGCTGGCTCCTGAAGACTCCAAGGGCTTGATGAACAGGTTGCAACATGATGAAGGTTTCCAGGAGAACTCTCACCCATTACAACCACAAAAGAAACCCTGAAACAATAAACTCCAACATTTACAACATAGCAAAAACAACAACTACCTTCCCAGTAGTTCCCAATAATATTGCAATTACCTTAACAAGGTGTTAAGGGCTTATAGAAATCAAGGTCCGAGTCTGGTACCCTTGTCTTCTGCAAAGAGCTCTTTCAGCCTTTCTGCTGCTCTGAGTCTCCACCCCCTTACTGGGTCAACCCATTCTGGGCCAACCCATTCTGGGCATGGGGGTTACACACCCATTCAGAAATAGCTGTCCCTGCCCTATAAAACTTCACCAGATTTTATAATAGCTTTCTCTCTCACAGTAGCTATTTGTGACTGATCCTACTTCCTGTAGCACTCCGTAGATTGTCAACTAGGATTTTCACTCCAGTGGAAACAAATTGAGAAGGGGTGGGGGGATGATGACATCATGATGCCATTTTCACGAGTGAAATTGCAGTGCTCTGAGGATTCACTGGTCTTTATGGTAAAAACCATAACCAATAGGGGAATTCCTACTGTATCTTCATAGCAGGCAATCCACAGCACGCAATCTAATAAACATATGTTAGCAGTCATTTTGTGACAATACCCCTTTTCCTTGCTCAAAATTCTGAAAGTGTCCACAGACTTAACCATGTTGGGTAATCACAGGCTATCAGTGTTGAACTAGTGACATGGATTTGGATCCCCACTGTGCTGCGAAAGTCACTGCGTAAATTTGGGCCAGCTTCTCCATCTAACTTACCCCACATGGTGATAGTATTGCTAAAATGAGGAAGGGTGAACCATGCTTGCCCCCTTGAGCTCCTTGGGAAAAAGGCACGATAAATCTGTACACATGCAAAGGCTGTGGATGTCTTGTGCAACTCATTCACCTATCCAGTTGCAGCACCTGTGGGTGTAGTTACTACCTGGGCAACTGAAGAGCCTCACCTATAAAAGATATTTTACAGCTTGCTAATGACAGCAAAAGATTTCGCCCTTGGCTATAGCGCAGCAAAAACGGGAGCTGCCACCATCCACATGTATCTTTGCTATGGGGGTCAATATGAGTCTATGGCCTGTTCTGCACATGCAGAATAATGCACTTTCAATCCACTTTCACAATTGGTTGCAAGTGGATTTTGCTATTCCGCACAGTAAAATCCAGCTGCAAAGTGGATTGAAAGTGCATCATTCCGCATGTGTGGAAGTGGATTGAAAGTGCATTATTCTGCATGCGTGGAAGTGGATTGAAAGTGCATTATTCTGCATGCGTGGAAGTGGATTGAAAGTGCATTATTCCGCAAGCGTGGAAGTGGATTGAAAGTGCATTATTCCGCATGCGTGGAAGTGGATTGAAAGTGCATTATTCTGCATGCGTGGAAGTGGATTGAAAGTGCATTATTCCGCAAGCGTGGAAGTGGATTGAAAGTGCATTATTCCGCATGCGTGGAAGTGGATTGAAAGTGCATTATTCTGCATGCGTGGAAGTGGATTGAAAGTGCATTATTCTGCATGCATGGAAGTGGATTGAAAGTGCATCATTCTGCATGCGTGGAAGTGGATTGAAAGTGCATTATTCCGCATGCGTGGAAGGGGCCATTGTGAATATATGAAGCTGGGTTATACCTTTGGTCCCTCACGGTCCGTATTGTCTGCTCAGACTGACAGTGGCTCCCTTGTCCTGTCCTTGGTGCATATTACATTTGATGTCTCTGGCTCTTAATTGTATTTTAAAGATGCTTATTGTTTGGTAATTATGTTATGGCCTATGGCTGAATAGTACCGCTAATACGATGATGACTTGCGTATAAAGCAGGGAGCTGGCATTTTTTGCAGGGATGCTGTTGGAGCTTGGGTGATTATAAGTCTGCAGCCCTTATTTTGCTGGAAGCATCCAATTTGTTAATTAATTAAGCCGGAGTCATGGCCCTAATGCAATTGGTAGCATAAGCGCGGAACAATCTATTGCGGCTCCCCCGTTCTCTCCCCCCACCACTACGATGCCCAAGCAGTTCTTTATTAACTTACCAACGTCAGCAAAAATTGGTTTTGAAATGATTGGTAACAAGCAGCCGTCTTTGACTAATGGGAAGAGGCACTAAATAAGTGATGGGCCAGAAGTCAGAATCAGCTGCAACCCCAGCAAACTACATCCGCATTGCTCCGTAATATGCCTCTTCATAAACCTTTTAAAATCCCCATTTGGGGGAAACTGTTCTGCCAGTGTCTGACCTGGATGGCCCAGGCCAGCCTCATCTTGTCAGATCTCAGAAGCGAAGCATGGTAAGCCCTGGTTAGTACTTGGATGGGACATCACCAAAGAAGATTTGGTCTTTATACTTGTCGGGGGCCCCTGACAATCCACTTCCACGCATGGAGAATGCCTGCGTACTCTGAGATTTCGTTCATTTTCCCGCTGTTTCTGAGCTTGCATGAAGTAGTGGTTTAGATGGCTCTTTATCTGTCTCTCTGACCTTGAAGGGCAACGGCTGGTACATTCCCACCTTGTAGAATTCAGCTTTGGTGCCTGGGAGGAGGGGCAGAACCGGGGGGGGGGGTTTATATGGCTATGCTGTTGTCTGTCAATAGACGGTTCTGATTGAAATCACTGAGCTCATTATTGGTAACAGATCCAGGGTCTGACAATACCCCACTTTTCTCTATGGTCGATTCCCCACCCACCATTAGATGCGCGCTCCTCACGGCAAATACCCCAGGGTCCTGCAGCACTCCCCACTACATCAGAAGTGACAACGCAGTCACCCCAATTCTGCCGCTCCCCCCACCCCTCAGCGCGCGTCATTTCGGATCCTGGTCTGAAGTACACCTTTTTGAAACCACGCGCTGAACAAGGAGCAGGGGTACCCTCCACTTTCACTTTTGAAGTGGGGAAAAGTGCCTATCTTTAAGGAGTCTCAAAGGGACTTAGAATTACCTTTCTTTCCCCCTGCCCCACAACAGACATCTTGTGAAGTAGGTGGGGCTGACAGTGTGCCAAAGAACTGTGACTGGCCCAAGGTCATGTAGCAGGCTTCACGAGGAGAAATGGGGTGTCGAACTGGGTTCTTCAGATTAGAGCCCACCACTGTTAACCACTATACCACACTGTCTCTCACATTGGAAGTCTAGGAAAGCTACCTAGGGGCAAGCTCAGTGTGTAAGGCTGCTTGGAGAATTTCCTGAAGATAGGGAGAGCGGCATTTAGGAAGGGGACTTGATAAGAATATGATGACACTCTAGGACTTCTGTTTCTCCTAAACTCTATGGAAGACTGAAGAGTCTACACCTCAAAACTGTGATTTCCTCCAGGGGAACTGATCCCTAACATGGGGATATCAGTTTGTAATTCTGGAGGAACTCCAAAACCCACCTTCACATTGGTAAGCCTAGCAGAGCTGCAAATATGGTGACTTCTCTACCATCCTGCTGCAGTTTTCTATTGCCCCCCTGAAACTGATCATCATCAGTCAGTGGGACCCAGCAACACCGTTGGGGATCAAAGTCAGTGTGTGGGGTAATACATCGAGAGAAGCCACCACACTCCAAGGTAGTGCATTCCACTGTCAAACAGCCCTTACTGTCAGGAAGTTTTTCCTGATGTTTAGGTGGAACCTCTTTTCCTTCACCTTGAACCCATTACTCCTGGTCCTAGTCTCTGGAGCCGCAGAAAACAAGCTTGCTCCCACACCAACATGACATCCCTTCAGATATCTAAACATGGCTACCGTATCATGTCACCTCTTAACCTTCTCTTCACCAAACTGGACATACCCACAGTGGTGGGATCTAAACATTTTAGTAACAGGTTCCCATGGTGATGGGATTCAAACTGTGGCGTAGCGCCAATGGGGCTGGGCAGGGCACGACGGGGGCGTGGCCGGGCATTCTGGGAACGGGGCATTCCTGGGTGGGGCTGTGGCAAGGACGCAGCCGCTGCACTGGTCCTTGGGCAGGAAACGAATGCACGCAGGTGCAGGCTGCCACGCACGCCAGTGCACCTCCTGCTAGACTGCTTCAAGTTCTGCGCGCTACTGCTGAGAGGAGGGGTGTAACTAAGGCAAAAATCAGGTGGCAAAATCACCAATTAGTAACCCCCTCTCGGCACACACAAATAATTAGTAACCTACTCTTGGGAACCTGTGAGAACCTGCTGGATCCCACCTCTGCATACCCAGCTCCCTAAGTCTCTCCTCGTAGGGCATTTGATTTTTCTTTATCCATGTGCTGAATAATTCTCATGTAACAATCAATGCAAGAATAGCTGAATGTGTGACTTAAACCTCTTATGCCCGGTTTCATATGTAGAGTGAATATGAGTTGGCCCTCTCATGTAAACGCAAGTACACGTGCGTACGCAGACTGTGCATACACTCAGTGTAAGTGGTGAACAGGATTTCTGTCTTTGTTTCTCCTATGAAATATTTTTGTCAGGGGTGGGGGTGCAGGAGGGATAAAAATGTGGCCATTTCCAAGAATGAAGTTTGAAAGGAAGTATGATAGAGAAGTGTAGTTTGACAAATAATGTACTGAATAGCGATGTGGTGAATGAGGTTAATCATTTTGAAAAAAAAAAAAACATTTGAGATTCACTCAAGTCCATAGATTTTTCAAGCCATTATGGTGTTCTAAAAAGCTTGACTTACTGTGCGAAACATGGATTTTCTTTTGGCCGCCACGGCATTCAGTGTTTAGGACCAAAGAATTTAGTTGACCCTGGCCAATTACCCACAATCAGCTCTGCCCCGCCTTTGCTCTGCTCTGGCGCAAATATCGATCCAGAAATGCTCTCACTTTCCAGTGGGAGAGCAAGAAACATAGGCGGGGCAAGAGGTAGGACACGAAATCTTGCCCAGTGCACTTCCTCTCAATGCGCCACAGGGAGAAAGCAGATCAGGACAAAGACTTTTTGCCCCAATGTGCTTCTGCTCCAAGTACACTCGTGGGAGAAAGTGCATTGGGACAAGATTCCTTCCTGTGATGCGCTGCAGCTGCCAGCGCATGGCAGCTGCCCTGTGGGTGATCGACCAAAGTGTACAGAACCGCATGTTTAAAGCTGCTTTTCCAGGGTGTGGCAGAATGTCTGGGTTATGCCACAAATCAATGTGGATTGCAGTGGGGAAGGAAAGGACAACCAGGGCCGGAGCGAGGTGGAACTGCACCTGGGGCATGCGTACGCCCTGCGCTTCCACCCGCCCCCACCACACCCCTTGATGCTACGCTACTGAGAACAACCCTTATTGCCGCGTGAAGTGTGATGTTGTCATACAAAATGAACAGGCAGCTATAGATTATTTTATTTTATTTATTTTATTATTGTATTTATTAAATAAATTGTTTTATTTATTATTTTATTTATTAAAATAGTCAGTTCCGTGGTTGCTCTCTGTAGCATCACTTGCATTAGTTCCATATCAGACTGGTGTCTGCAATACCCCCCTTCCTAGGGTTGCCAGCTCCAGGTTGGGAAATACCTAGTTTTGGGAGTGGAGCCTGAGAAGGGCAAGGTTTAGGGAGGGGAGGGGTGGCATGGAAGGGAGGGAAGGGGCCCCGGCATCTGAACATGGCCCACCCACCCTAGCGGAGGAAGGGGGAGGGGAGAGAGGGTGCCATGCAAGGGAAGGGGAGTGAGGGGAGGGGACCCGGCATCTGGACATGGCCCACCCACCCTAGCAGAGGGAGGGTTTGGGGAGGGAGTGAGGGGTGGCATCAAGGGAGGAGAGGGAGGGGGAGAGGAAGGGGATTATTTTATTTATTAAAATAGTCATATCCTGCCTTTCCTTGTGGCTCAAAGCTCCATGCTGGACTGGAGATTATGCCCTTTTTTTGCCATGATTATGTTGGCGCATACAGGAGGTCCCAGGTTCAATCTCGTATATCTCCAGTTAAATGGATCAGGGGTATGATGGGAAAGACTTCTGCCTGAGACCTTGGAGAGCTGCTGTTAGCCAGAACAGAGAATGGTCTGACTGAAGCGGAAACCTGAGGGCCAAGCCAGATCCTTGCATTGGATGTTCAGCAGTTTTTGAAACATCGGTTTGCAGTAGTTATTGCTTGACCACCCACTAGATCAACTCATTTCCTGCCTCACAGAGAAGGTTGGTCATTTGCCAAAGTGTTCAGGTGCATCTGATCAAGTTTGGGTGCATCTCTTTGCACAGTTTGCATAGTTACCCTCTTTTTTCACAGCTGCTATCCATCTGCTTCTGCCTCCAGTTTTTAAAAGGTGAATAATTTAAGGGGGTCAAATCTGCCTAAGATTATTTTTAGTCAAGACTTGCTACTTACGTGTCTTAGCATAATTTTGGTTGCTGCCCACGGACCTAGCTAATCTTGTAATCTATTGATTTGGTTGCTTCATGATAGATAACCACTGACCACAAATCTGCAAAAACAATATCCAGCACTGGCGATGTTGCATCCAAATGTGCAGGAGCAAAGAAGGAACAAACTGCAAGCAATTTTGTGCTTTTACAAGAAGGCCATTTTAGCGACCCAACCACGAGCCTAGGACTATATGCCTCTTTTCTGGCCAATGAGACTACTTAATCTGTGGACTGAGCAAAAGCAGCAACAGTTGCAAATTATTTGTTCCTTAGTTATTAAGACATGCTGGAGCCTAATTAGTCCCATACAGGTGCAAAACTGTTCGGCATAGCGCTATGCTCAAGATGAACCTACCTCATCTTGCAAGTAAGTGAGGGAGTTCAAACGAGGTAAGGTTGCTACGCTGGTTAACGTTCTTCAGATTTTAACTCAAAAGCTGCATGCATCTTCCAAATTTGAGGATAAAAAAAAAATAATTAAAGCATTTGTGTATTTTCCATGGAAACAAAATATTTGTGGATTATTATAGTGGATGAAATAAAACCAATTTATCTTAATGTTACTGTTCTTCTGCCTAAGAGGGGGTTGCACAGTAGTTTAATAAGAAGGCAAATGATACATTCTTTCAAACTGTTCATTTGCCAGCAAAAAAAGCATTCATTATTTAAATTTACCCGATAATGGGCGAGTTTTAGCCAGTTATAAGGGGAAAGAAGCAGTTGTTATAGCTACTCCTAATCTGAACTGTGGTTTAAACAAAGTGTTGATAAATAATAATGGTTGGCATATTTTTGATTTAAGGGTGCTTGGATGGCAGAAGGATCGCAGTGGGAAGCATATATGGCCCAATTAACACACTAGGGATGTTCTTGGAGCTTCTTATTCTGGAAACAGATAAATTTAGAGACAGAATACTGATCTTTGGAGAAAATGGTAATGTGATTTTGATTCTGTGTTGATAAGAACAAAAAGACAGTGAAGGCGTTTGTAAGAGTAGCTACCTAATTATAAGGTAGGGGTTTTAGCACACGGGCAAAAGGTTGGTACCTAGTGGACTTAGGCAAAGGTAGCTACTGGCCCATGGGGTGATGTCACATTATGACATTTGCTAGGCAGACTTTGTTTACTGGATGGTTTGCCATTGTCTTCCCCAGTCATCTACACTTTATCCCCAGGAAACTGGATACTCATTTTACAAACCTAAAAGATGGAAGGCTGAGTCAATCTTGAGCCAACCACCTCAAACCTGAAGGGCAACAGGTACATTTACAATATATGATCCTGTCAAGCACAGTAACGAGCAGAAATATGGATTGTGTGGCACATTAAATTAGAATAGTTATCTCTCAAAAGACCAGCCATTTTACCTCAGAAGTTCACAAACATGAAGAGAACTTTAATTGAGAGAGAAAAATAAACAGTATATACATATCAATAAAGTATCACATATATATCGTTACTTTCACAGCTCATTGTTTGTTATAATTTGGTTGTGATAGTAAGTTTATACAATATCTTTAGTTAAAGGTAATTTTAGTCAAACGCACTTTTTTCATAGCATTGGTTAGCAGTACACAGAGAAACCTCTTTTCTCTCAGTCAGTCAGGGAACAACAGAATTACCAACGTTTTTTAACTGTCACCTTTAGAATGCTCATGCAGCTTCCCAGAATTTCCTGCTGCTTGTGCTGCTGCTGCATGCAAACAAGACTGAAAATTCCAACAAAACCAAAGTATGTCAGGCTCCAAACCAGGTTGTGAGCAGAGCTTGGACTGCACTACTGATGCTAACCACTCTGCTCCATGGGGCTCCTTAATGAATGCAGGCTATTTTTTTAAAAATCAATTGGAAAAGATTAGACATCATTTTCAGATGCATCATTTTTATAGACGAAACTGTTTCCAGTTGATGTTCATGTTGATGAAGTACAAAACTCAAAACAATCTAACAATACATAATTGGCTAAGGGTTCGAATGAAATGACAATGAGCCCTTAGCCAATTACCGATCAGGACGCACAGGGACCCAAGCCCTGTGAGCCCTGCACTCCCATTGGCCATTGCCAGACTGTGTAGCACCTGTGGAGCAGCCTGGCAAAATCCTTCCCCACCTTCCTTTCCCCCCTCCTCCAGAACTCCCCAGCTGGGCCCTCCGTGGCCGGCAAGACCCTTCCCCCCATCCTCCCCAGCAACACAATCCCCCCCACCTTCCCCCATGCCCTCCCCAGCAATGCCAGGCCTCCAAAAGGCCTGGCACTCCCCCCCCCCCGCCCTTGTTTTTAACACAGTGACAGTCAGGCTTGAAGAGTAATGCAAAAGTGCATATCCTTTAAAAATACTTTAGACCCAAACAAGCAAAAATGAAAAACAAATGGTAAATATAGTTTTAAAACAGTGGTGTTCTCCTTTTAAAAGGCTTTTTGCTATCCATTCCATTACCCCCCCTAGTATTCCAAACCATTTGGGAATTAAAACAAGCAGATGAACACAAAACATCATAAGAACTTCACCATTAACAGTTTTCCATAATGCAACAAAGATACAATACATGAAAGGGAAAAAAATGTTTGAGTTAGGTCCCCCCCCCCTTGTTTCCAAAGAGGTGCAGCTAGCAAACTAGACCATTTTTCTTCTTGCTACAGTTGGCGAAAAAAGGATTAATCCTCCTAACTGGAGTTCAGAACTCTGCACATGCTCAGAGGCTATACTTTCATTTTGTCTTTGCATTGAGGAAATTGAGTAGCTCAGCTTCATCATCTGTGTTACTGCTTCTTAACTAGCTCCAAGTATAATTCTGTCATCCCAAGAACATATTTGCCTTATCGCCTACTGAAGTAGGATCTTTCAGCATGGGAGATGCAGCCAGTGGGGCCACATATGGGGGAGGTAGGTGATTTAGAGCAGGGGTGTCAAACTCGCGGCCCTCCAGATGTACATGAACAACAATTCCCATCAGTCCCTCCCAACATGAGCATTGGCTATACTGGCAAGGGCTGATGGGAATTGTAGTCCATGAACATCTGGAGGGCTGTGAGTTTGACACCTGTGATTTAGAGGATCCCAATCGGTTTTTAGAGGAAGCCACCTGGTGTTTTTAGTTCCTTTATGAATATATTGGTGCCACACAACAGTCTAATAATTCAAGTTGTGACACTTTCTTGGTACCACACTCCGAGGCTCTCAACTACCTAAAACAAGATGGCGTCCGCACCGGAGCTCAGCAGCGGAGCTCCGCCACAACGAAATTTTTAACTTCAAATTCCACTTCAACTTCAAATTCCACCCGTTTTTAGCCTGGAGTAAGACTTTTATTCATCCTCTATCCACTTCTATAAATTTTTTATACCCTTTGGGAGCTGGGCGAATTGAGGTGTATGAAATTCGGTCGGCCGCTAGAGAAGTCTGGCAATAAGAGCCGGGGAGAGTGTTATACTACGGCCGGGAGAGTGCTATATGCCGTTGGGAGAGTGCAATAAGAGCGCCGGAGCCGCTGATAATACTTTAACATAGAGCCTGGGAGCCTGGGACATAACGAAGTAAGCTGAATTTGCTGAGCTATTTAGAACTAAGCCGTAATATACCAAGCTGCTGGAATGCTGGTACCTGGCTCTTTCGCGCTTTTCTTCATCCTGCCGTGTCTGTACCCCTCACAGCGAGGAGCTTTCCTCTCTCCCTTTGCTGGGACCTTTGCAAGCGCCCTCCCTCTGCCAGAAGTCAGCGGGCCGGTGTTTGGGGCGGGAGCTGGCGAAACAGTCGGATAGAGAGAGGGCTCCCCACTCCTGTTCCATTCTGCTTTCGGACTTGGCTGAGCAAAGGAACCCAGCGGCCGAGGAGAGAGTTGGGGCGTGGCTGAAAGCTGGAGTCGGAGTCTCAAAGGCGGCGCAGGGAGATGCGGTTGCAGAGATTCCCCGATTACCGTTAGAGCCGGGCGTCGCCGGTTAAGATCGCCCAGCCAGCATGGCGCCAGCCCATAGCATGGTGTGGCAGCTCCCAAGAAGACCAGCGTAGCGCGTTCGAGAAGAGACTCGGAGAGTCCTGGTGGCTCTTGCGGCATCGGGGAGTCAGTGGCAGTTCAACTTCCTCTTACGCTTTCCATCACATGGCCGCTGCATAACCAGAGACTCCCATGGGGAAACATCATTAGAGCACGGTGGGGGGCAGTACCACGCTCCGCCACAGGCGGCAGTAGGAGCAACCGGCCGGTGGCCAATCTTGAGTATTGCAGGTGCTGCATTTTTACATCAATCCTAATATTACAGCAGAGGCAGTCTCACGATCCTGCTTATCCATCAGGATAGAACTTTGGCTTAGCGAGCCAGGAAATTAGAGCAGCTCTCAGTGGCATAGTTGGTGGAACCTACTGGAAGGGCCAGCTACCGCGGTGGAGATTTATGAAGGTTTACACGCATTTGATGACTTACCACTGCTCTCCCTAGGGCCAGCGAACCAGCAGTGAGAGAGCTGGGCAGAGAGACGCGTCCTGGGAGACTTTTTCATGATTTCATATTTGTCATCTTAGAGCTACCGGATCAGCCGGTTGGCAGAGGCTTTTCGATTACCACCTGGATCGCCAACCCTTGATCACCGTGTTACAAACCTACCAGCTGGTCCAGAAGTTATACAGTTGGTCCGGGTGGTGTGTGAGCCCCGGACCTACTGTTTGCGTACCAGAACACCCATCGCTGCTACCACCACTCCCACTGGGGAGCCTTAGTGGTTATAGTTATCTTAAGGCCCCCCACTATATTGTTACCTGGCACCCCAGATCTGCAGCAGCCCTCTCCCCAAGCTCCCTGCTTTACTGTTCATTGTTCTGGTTAGGCGGATAAATTGTATTGTTAGTATGAATTGTGGGTAGCTGTTAGAGATTGAATTGTATGAATTGTTGGGTAGTTTATCCAGAATTGAGATTTGTATTTATGTTTGGCTTATCCTGACCCACCTCTTAGACTGAGGAGTCCTTAGAAGCTGGGGTTGATAGGATAAGACTAAGCTTAACTAACTGTGTTAGATATTCTGTAGGGTTGTTTGTCCAGGCTTTTACTTAGGCAAGAGGAGGTTGTGGCAGAAGTCATGGGGGCACCAATTCTGGGGCTGGGGATCCCTGTATTGATGGGACGGAAGGTA
The DNA here is from genome assembly GCF_021028975.2 of Sphaerodactylus townsendi. Taxonomy (NCBI): domain Eukaryota; kingdom Metazoa; phylum Chordata; class Lepidosauria; order Squamata; family Sphaerodactylidae; genus Sphaerodactylus; species Sphaerodactylus townsendi. Next base: position 112,755,445 of record NC_059430.1, read on the forward strand.
GAGTCACTGCGGTGAAGTACGGCGGACCATATGATAGAAGACACCCACGAGGATATAACTATGCTGCGTCTGCCTTCCTGACCCTCCGACCTATCGAGAAATGATGGTGAGTCGAGTGGGATCCAGGGACACTCTGCTTGCATCTTTGTGGTGTTAATTAATGCCAGAGTCCATCAATAATAAGACCATGGTGCTCCGAGATTTTCGAGGAGCCCAACGGAAATGGACCTGGCATGTATCCGCAGCGAACCTGGAGTGCTTGCGAAGGGTGGGGTACCGTCACCTTGAGAAGTTGCGCCCCCAGGTTTTGGCGATGCCTCCACCTGTCCTTGAACGCACAGGGCCGGTGATTGTGGCATTGTTCATCCGTGATTCCTATTCCCTTTAGGGCAGTCCCCGTCCCGGAGGTCACCGGCATAGAATGTGGCCGGCCTGGAGTGGTTGGCGGAGAGGTTGGCCCGTTCTCCTGGTGTACGATTAGCCTAAGCGCATTTGGAAAATTTCGATACCGTTCAGCTGCTGGAGGTGGTGTCAGGACTGGAAGCGTTGCTGGTTCCCACAAGCTGGTATTGTTTTGGTGGGACTTCAGCGTCATGTCGAATTGCCGCCTCGTAATACGACTCTGCGGACCCTGGAATGTCATCCATGGCGGCGCTAGGCCTCTCCTTAATAAACTCTGGCCCCACCATGAGGGCTGGGCATACGCTGGATTTGGTCTTCGAATTGGTCGGGGATAAATTTGAGTGGTATCACTCTACTGAAGAGAGTGCCATGGTCCGACCATTATGCCCTGAAGGTCGAGGTGGACTTGCGCATCACCACCCCGTCCCTAGGCTGACGGGCTGATTTATGCCCAGCCTCACGGCGAGGAGACTTATGGATCCACTTGGTTTCCTGAATGCTCTCGCGGAGGACCCTGAACCCGCCGACGACGCATTTCGATGAGCAAGTGGAGGACTGGAATTCCCGGCTCTCCGATGCCATCGATGCTGTTGCCCCCCGGCGCCCTCGTCCCCATCTCATTAGTAGCTCCATGGTATACCTGAGGGAGTTGCGTCGTATAGAGAAGCTTGAAGACAGAGCGTCTAAAGCGAGCTGATGGAGGAAGACTTCAGCGGCGAAGCTTGCAGCGAACATCTTATAGGACCGCTTATGAGAAAGCCTATGAGGTGGCGTAGCGAAGGAAGTGAAGAGAGAGACTTTCTTCTCCTCCTCCCTCGCATCCGCTTAGCTCCCGCCAAAGCGCAATTGTTTAGCATAATTACGGTCATTTGACCTCCTTATCGGAGAAGATCTTCAAATTCTCAATTGAAGGGCATCAAAACTGTGGGGGGACATTTATGAGCTTTTTGCGGATAAGAATTGCGTCGATAAACTCCGCGCCCACGACCTTCCCGTCCACGGTGGCTACAATTAGTGAACTGGAGACTCCCTTGCCATCTTCAGGCCCTTGTTTGGCCCAGTTTTCCCTGCTCTCTGAAGCCGCTGTCCGACAAGGGAGCCTTAGCTGCTATTAGACCATACTACCTGTCCTCTGGATC